>NC_058086.1:7245765-8503744 GCF_014858855.1 Bufo gargarizans
AGTGTGCAACATAAAATAATTGAAACCATTATAAAGAATCACTGGCATCATGTCATCAAAGATAGACTGATAGGACCATATTTAACCAAATTTAACCAAGGGTCCCCAAATGGTTTACACTAAGGCTCCAAATTTATCCTTAAAGGTAGCACCAACAGTAAGGAATGGGAAGAAAAAGAATATTATGCATAATGTATTCAATTTAAAAGGATTCTATCTGTGCAACAAATGTAACAACTGCAAGAATACACAATTCCCTAAAAAGACCGATAAGGCTTCCTCTACCACGAATACATTTTCATTTGAAATTGATACTTTTTTATCTTGCAATACATCCAACGTCCTATATCTAATCGAATGCCCCTGTAGGAAGCAGTATATAGGACGTACAAAAAGACTGCTAAAAACTAGAATTGGAGAACATATGACGAAAATTAGGTCTGGATATGAAAAACATTCACTGTCGAAACATTTTAAAATTTATCATAATAAGGATCCTTCGTTGTTGAAATTTATGGCATTTGAAAAGATTGATGTACATTGGAGAGGAGGGGACCATATCTCGAACATGTCGCGACAGGAAGCAAGGCGTATATATGATTTTAATACCTTGCAACCTGAAGGATTAAATGCGGACTTCGAGATATTTGGATTCTTATAAATGATTTGGTGCCCCACATTGATTGGATATCGGTGTTTGACTATTATATGGACGCTCCGATCTCCTCTGGATGTGGGGCCCCTTGTCTTTACTCCCCCAGACACCATATCTCACAACACAAATAATGAATCAATGCAATATGTATCAGAATATTTTAATAATATTTTAACATGATTTATTGTTTTATGATCATTTTATGATGTTTTTCAATATTGTATAATAATATTATATAGGATATTGAAAATGATAATTAAGAACTAGGATAGGAAATACTTATAAACCTATGAACATTGGACACTAACTATGTCTGTCAATAGAGAAAATTAGTATGTTGCGAACAATATCCTGTGAACATGTATAATTAAGTAATCTTTATAGTAAGCTCAAAAAAATGAAAGAAAGAATTGCGGAAATTTCTCAAACTATTCCGAACCTTAGAGGCTCCTAACCAGATTTTGTAGAGAACCTCAATTAGAACAAGGGGTGGAACTTATAACAGTATATAAAGAAGGGAGGAGGATCTCATAAACCAGCTACTGATGAAGGGGTACAGAACCCCGAAACGCGTATAGCGATAGCGGATGAGATCCCAGCGTTAAGAAGAAACTGTACAGCATCTCAAAAGTCATTGTCAGTATTCCACAAGGACTGCCTTGAAAAAAACTACACATAGTACCTGCGAGAGGTTGGTACCGCCTCTGGAACAAAGCATAGATCACGTGACAATCTTGCTAAGCTCCGATCACGTGATATTACACGTGGGACGCTGAATACAAGCAGGAAGAACGCCATTGAATAAACGTGGAAACTGACATCGGGACGAACTGTGGAGCGATACACGCCATAGCGCATAAGAAGAGGGGTGAGTGACCTGATCTGTAGTGGGACGCCATTACGGTCAGGGATACAAAAAGAGTGGACTAACGCAGTAAGTACCATCAGTATACTGCATTATATCATCCCTGGAACTATAAACATTACCCCGTATATCCGTACCAATTTTGGTATACAGCACATTGAATATCGAGATCAAATGAACTGCATAACAATTTAATACTGTTTTATATCGCCAATGATGTGGCAAATTTTCAAAGGAATTTTTTAACACAGGATATGAATTTTTAGGAGTATATTAATTGTAACTTTTATGAGTATATCAATTGCCATTTTTCTACAATTTTATTGAGTTATATATATGAATATTGTATAATGTTATTAAATAAATGTGTTGTACCCTATATGTAGCTACAGGTATTGAGTGCCCACTATATACTATATAAGGATTTCGTAATCGCCTGTAGTTGTGACAGGACTTATTAACCTGTAGACGTGACAGGATTTCGTAATCGCCTGAAGACGTGACAGGACTTATTAACCTGTAGTCGTGACAGGATTTCGTAATCGCCTGTAGACGTGACAGGATTTCGTAATTGCCTGAAGACGTGACAGGACTTATTAACCTGTAGACGTGACAGGATTTTGTAATCGCCTGTAGTCGTGACAGGACTTATTAACTGCCAGGCGCGAGAGACCCTAATGGCGGGGCCAGGCGCCAGCGAGGGAAGAAATGTAACCTGAAGGAAAGCAGCTATGTTCATTAGGAGAACGGTATCAGAGCGGTGCACTGACTGCCCCAGAGAAAATACTGAGTAACCATGATGTAGCAATAAAAAGGAAAATGCGGCCTTAAGTGGAAGCCGAAGTGATGTATGAACAGGTGGGTGAACGCAGCTCTGGATGTGAGTAGTGCCTGAAACATGGTATGGGCCCAGCTGTGAGCATGAAGAGCACTGTATAACGCAGCTGTGAATGCAATCTGAGATAACAGGGTATCAATGTTATGCAACAGCAACGCATGAACGCAGCTCTAGTGGTGAACAGAGTATAAATTGTAAATGCAGACACATGGACATAGCTTTGAAGGTAACGCCCCCACATAATGCTGCAGGCTTTTTTTTTTTTTTTTTTTCAGGGATGGTCACCACAGCACCACCCAAAAAACACAAACGTGTATGAACATGAACCTTGGAGCAACGACAATAAGGCAACATATAGTGCGCCTATACCCCAGCACAGAACCGCTGACACATGCGTGCCCATAACATACAGTTTATAGATAAACCACTCTTACCTACAGGAGCATCAGAACTCAAATGCGGGCGCCTCGATTGATCTGCATGGATCCCCACATAGAGACCCCTGGTATACATGCCCCAACTCCTTGCATGTTTGGCGTTAGCTACGGATGTGCCCCTGCATGTTAAAAACACACATTTTTATTTATTTTTTTCTAATAGAGGAAACCTGCGACCATACCTACACCAGACGCCTGCTAGGCCAACAACTATATGCAATGACCCCCAACGAGCCCCTAGACAGCCGAGCATTCACTAGACCGTTAGCACCCCGCTCTGCTTTGAACCAGAGTACTGCGCATCGCATGCCGCCCTGTAGGCACCATGCCATCAAGTGCAATACTCCAGCATTTTTTTTTTTTTTTTTTTTTCTTACCATTGATATAAAAACACAGCGTGCATGACTTGAACCAACTAACAACCCTCATTCAACCGTTTAGCGCCCGACTCTGCTACATCTCAGAGCGCTACATGTCGCGGACCGCAGCGTTGGTCCCGTGCAAACCTCTCCGATCCTACCGTGAATACCAGCGCCCTGCTAAGACATTCTGCCATCGCCCAGCCGTAAGGAGCCTCCACACCATGCTGCTGTATCCTAGAGCTGACTCACAGGTAGTGAAATCAGCTGAACCGTCGTCAGCCTAGGAGCCTATAAATAGCCTAGTACCCAACCAGCCTGGCCTCACAGGTGCAAGTAAGTAGCCGTGTAATCAGCCTCTCCTCTCACAAATACAGCAAAATACTAGTATTTTGCTTAACACTTAGCAGCAAACTTTGTGAAAACTAATATTTGTGTCATTCTCAAAACTTTTGGCCACGACTGTATACTCATTTTCATACAACTCTTTATTTTAATATTTTTATTTTTTACTTTTTCTATATATTTTTTCATAAATTTTTCATTTTTGATATATACACACTTTCTCACTATTTTATCATCACAATCACTGGACACTGAATAACTTTACCTCTTTGGGTCAACTTGATAACGAATATACTAATTTATCAAATATGGAGACATTGAACTAAATTAAACCATAAAAGTATATATTTATCAATTTTTTATATTTTTATATATACATTTTATTTTTTCAGTTTTTTCTTCTTTCTTATATATACCGTAATCCCTTTTTAATATTATTAACTCTACCGTCTTATTAAAATGGTGTTATTAATAATTGTAGTTATATGCTTTCATCTATATAATATTTTATACAATTAATTGGCGTGGCAGATACTCTTTATTATATTATACTTATATCTGTGATATTGAGAGCATAGGAGGGCGGTCACATACAAAAATATACATAATCTACACTATCTCTATATCACTGTGTGCACAGACACTCGATGCAGTTCTGAATGATAGAGTGCCTATTATATATAATTATTCATATTTATTCTGTGAGGATTTTCAGGGAAACCTTTTTAACAGAGCACCTGTCACAACCAGACAGCTGAGAAGCTCTGACAGAGGCCTTTCAGAACCTCCTCCTTGAGTTCTCTTTGTTGGTGCTGTTCAGTTCCTCATCTCGTTAGCCTCTCTCAGCTGTCATGGAGTTGGACTGATTGCATCCCTTTAAATTCCGCCCCATAATGCATGACCCTGACTCCCTCTGTGTCTGTTGTAGGGAGCCGGTGGTCGTGTCCCCTCACTATTGTAGGGTGTTCAGGGGTTATATAGTCGAGGTACGTGGATATGCAACCATCCACCTTTGGGATCTTTGCATAGGCTGCTCGCCAGGGAAAGTGCCAGGTCTTGTGCAGGGGTCTCCCTTTTGGTTCCTTAGCTTTGGATCCAGTGAGTCATATATGCATGTTGCATTGTCTTGTTTCCTGTACACCGTCCGTGACATTATAAGCCGCCAAAACCGTCTCAAGCATGGATCCGGTTTCACTTTTGGCTGAACGCTTTCAGGGTCTTTCATTGGAGGTAGCTGATCTCCGCAGGACTTTTTCTCAGCTTCAAGTGACCGGTTCAGCTGGCGTTCATGGAGTTTGTTCTGAGCCTAAGATCTCGCTCCCGGATACGTTTTCCGGGGGTAGTGAGAATTTTGTGCGTTTTAGAGAGGCATTTTCGTTTTCTTCCCCATTCCTCTGGTGATGAGGAACAGAGGGTGGGGGATCATTATATCGCTGCTCAGGGGTAACGCTCAGTCCTGGGCCTTTTCGCTGCCGGAGGGGGCACGGCCCCTCCGTTTAGTGGATGAATTCTTTTTAGCCCTGGGTCAG
Source organism: Bufo gargarizans (assembly GCF_014858855.1). Classification (NCBI taxonomy): domain Eukaryota; kingdom Metazoa; phylum Chordata; class Amphibia; order Anura; family Bufonidae; genus Bufo; species Bufo gargarizans. The sequence continues at coordinate 7,250,794 of NC_058086.1, forward strand.
ATATATGATGATCCGGATCATATTGCTCTGGCTGAGTCTAGACTACGTCTATTATGCCAGGGTAAACAATCCGCAGAGATATACTGCTCAGAATTTCGGAGATGGGCAGCTGATACTGGTTGGAATGATGCTGCACTCCGAAGCCAATTTTGCCATGGTCTTTTAGAGGGATTGAAAGATGCATTTGCCTTTCATGAAAGGCCTATTTCCTTGGACTCTGCTATGTCTCAGGCCGTTCGTATTGACAGGCATCTTAGAGAGAGAGGAGAGATCTCTCCTTCCTGTCATACTCAGTCCCAGGACAGTGCAGCGGTCCCATTCTGTGCGCAGGGGTCTCAGTCGCTGTCAGCCCCTTCTGAGCAGGAGCCCATGCAGCTGGGGTTGATTGCTTCTGACAATAGAAGATTCAGCCCGCATGGGAGGGTTTGTTTTTGTTGTGGAGGTATAAATCATTTGGCAAATGTTTGTCCCTCTAGGAGATTCAGGCAGTTCTCTGGGAGTAATAAAGAAACAAAGAGGAAAATAACTTTTAAAAATGTTCCGTCTGTTACTATTGGCAGGGTTGAGGCGGAAATTGAAGGTTTTCCGTTTGCTTGTAGTTCCCGTTTTGTCCTGCCTGCTAGGGTAGCGCTAGAGAGCAAGAGCATTTTTTGTGAGATTTTTGTGGATAGCAGAGCAGCGGTCAATCTCATTGATAATCAATTTGCAATAACTCATGGTTTCCAGGTGTGCACTTTGGGAAAGGATATTCCTGTTTTTGCTATTGATTCCGCTCCACTTTCTCAGAAATCATTAAAAGGCATAGTTCACAATATCTGTTTAATTGTGAGTGATGCTCATGTTGAGGATGTGTCATGTTTCGTCCTTAGCGGTTTGCCTACTCCTCTAGTGTTGGGGCTACCCTGGCTCACTAAACATAACCCCACCATTGATTGGCAAGCGAGGCAAATAAATGGTTGGAGTGACTTTTGCAGAGAGAATTGCCTCACGACATCTGTTTCTGAGGTTGCTACTAAGACTGTACCATCTTTTCTCTCTGAATTTTCGGATGTCTTCTCTGAGAGTGGAGTTCAGGATTTGCCCCCGCACAGGGAGTACGATTGCCCTATTAATCTCATCCCAGGCGCCAAGCTGCCTAAATCTCGTTTATACAATCTTTCCCAACCTGAAAGGATCGCTATGCGTGCTTATATCTCTGAGAGTCTGAGAAAAGGACACATACGACCCTCGAAGTCACCTGTTGCCGCTGGTTTTTTCTTTGTTAACAAAAAAGATGGTTCTTTAAGACCTTGTCTGGATTTCGGGGAGCTGAACAGTATCACTATTCGTGACCCTTATCTGCTTCCTCTGATCCCGGACCTGTTTAACCAGGTTGTTGGGGCTAAAGTCTTTTTCAAATTAGATCTAAGAGGGGCATACAACCTGGTCAGGGTCAGAGAAGGAGACGAATGGAAGACGGCCTTCAATACCCCTGAGGGCCATTTTGAAAATTTGGTTATGCCTTTTGGTTTGATGAATGCCCCAGCCGTTTTTCAGCATTTTGTGAACAGCATTTTTTATCATTTGATGGGAAAATTTGTATTAGTGTATTTGGATGACATTTTGATTTTTTCTCCTGATTTCAAAACTCATAAGGAACATTTACGTCAGGTCTTGCTCATACTGCGGGAGAATAAATTACATGCGAAACTGGAAAAATGTGTGTTTGCGGTTCCAGAAATTCAATTTCTGGGGTTTCTTCTCTCCGCTTCTGGTTTTCGCATGGACCCCGAGAAGGTCCGCGCTGTGCTTGAGTGGGAGCTTCCTGAGAATCAGAAGGCGCTGATGCGTTTTTTGGGCTTTGCCAATTATTACAGGAAGTTTATTTTGAATTATTCCTCTATTGTTAAACCACTCACTGATATGACCAGAAAGGGGGTAGATTTTTCTTCTTGGTCGGTAGAGGCGCGTAAGGCTTTTTCTAATATCAAGGAGAGTTTTGCTTCCGCTCCCATCTTGGTGCAACCTGATATTTCTTTACCCTTCATAGTTGAGGTTGATGCTTCTGAGGTGGGTGTGGGTGCGGTCTTGTCTCAGGGTTCCTCTCCTGCCAAATGGCGACCGTGTGCCTTTTTCTCGAAAAAACTCTCCTCCGCAGAGAGAAATTACGATGTGGGAGATAGGGAATTGTTGGCCATCAAGTTGGCTTTTGAGGAATGGCGCCATCGGCTAGAGGGAGCCAGACACCCTATTACCGTGTTTACTGACCATAAAATTCTGGCCTACTTGGAGTCAGCCAAGCGTCTGAACCCGAGACAGGCCAGATGGTCTTTGTTCTTTTCAAGATTTAATTTTGTTGTCACGTTCCGCCCTGGGGTTAAGAATGTGAAGGCAGATGCCTTGTCACGTTGTTTTCCGGGAGGCGGGAATTTTGAAGACCCGGGTCCCATTTTGGCCGAAGGTGTGGTGGTCTCTGCTCTTTTTTCTGAATTGGAGGCAGAGGTGCAGGCAGCCCAGTCAGAGGCTCCTGATCCATGTCCTCCTGGGAGGTTGTTTGTACCTCTCGCTTTAAGACACAAGATTTTTAAGGAACACCACGATACAGTCCTTGCTGGGCACCCGGGTGCAAGAGCCACACTGGATCTCATCGCTCGGAGATTCTGGTGGCCTGCGCTTCGTAAGTCGGTTGAGGGTTTTGTGGCAGCCTGCGAGACTTGCGCTCGTGCCAAAGTCCCTCATTCACGGCCGTCAGGTCCTCTCCTTCCCTTACCCATTCCTTCCCGTCCTTGGACACATCTGTCCATGGACTTCATAACGGACCTGCCTCGTTCCTCGGGGAAGACTGATTCTGGTGGTGGTGGACCGTTTTAGCAAAATGGTGCATTTCATCCCTTTTCCTGGTTTGCCCAATGCTAAGACGCTGGCGCAGGCATTTATTGATCACATTGTCAAATTGCACGGTATTCCTTCAAACATAGTCTCTGATAGGGGCACGCAGTTTGTTTCCAGATTCTGGAAGGCTTTCTGTTCTCGCTTGGGGGTTCTTTGTTGTGATGTTCAGTTCCTCATCTCGTTAGCCTCTCTCAGATGTCATGTAGTTGGACTGATTGCATACCTTTAAATTCCGCCCCATAATGCATTAATGGGTGGCTTATACTACTTCCTGGAGTGTGTGTGCATGCTGATCCTGTTTCCCAGTCTGCTACAAAGTTAAGTGCTGTACATTTATCTGTTATTTTCTGTTTGCTGGATCCCAGGTGACCCTGACTCCCTCCGTGTCTGGTGTAGGGAGCCGGTGGTCGTGTCCCCTCACTATTGTAGGGTGTTCAGGGGTTATATAGTCAAGGTACGTGGATATGCAACCATCCACCTTTGGGATCTTTGCATAGGCTGAGCAGCCAGGGAAAGTGCCAGGTCTTGTGCAGGGGTCTCCCTTTTGGTTCCTTAGCTTTGGATCCAGTGAGTCATATATGCATGTTGCATTGTCTTGTTTCCTGTACACCGTCCGTGACAGCACCTTATCCATTTGCTATGACAGGTGAGCCACCACACACTCCTGTATTTCTTAGTATATAAAATGAGAATGCTTGGACTGGGAGAAAATGTCTGTATGTGGGTAAGTAACTGGCTCAGTGATAGAAAACAGAGGGTGGTTATTAATGGTACACACTCAGATTGGGTCACTATCACTAGTGGGGTACCTCAGGGGTCAGTATTGGGCCCTTTTCTCTTCAATATATTTATTAATGATCTTGTAGAAGGCTTTCACAGTAAAATATAAATTTTTGCAAATGAAACTAAACTATGTAAAGTAATTGATGGAAGAGGACAATATACTACTACACATGGATCTGGATAGATTGGAGGCTTGGGCAGATAAGTGGCAGATGAGATTTAACACTGAGAAATGTAAGGTTATGCACATGGGAAGTAATAATGCAAGTCACCCGTACATACTAAATGGTAAAACACTCGGTAACACTGACATGGAAAAGGACCTAAGGAATTTTAGTGAACAGCAAACTAAGCTGCAAAAAACAGTGCCAGGCAGCTGCTGCCAAGGCCAATAAGATAATGGGTTGCATCAAAAGGGGCTTAGATGCCCGTGATGAGAACATAGTCCTACCACTTTACAAATCATTAGTCAGACCACACACGGAGTACTGTGTACAGTTCTGGGCTCCTGTGAACAAGGCAGACATAGCAGAGCTGGAGAGGGTCCAGAGGAGAGCAACTAAAGTAATAACTGGAATGGGTGGACTACAGTACCCTGAACGCCCCCACATAATGCTGCAGGCTTTTTTTTTTTTTTTTTTTTCAGGGATGGTCACCACAGCACCACCCAAAAAACACAAACGTGTATGAACATGAACCTTGGAGCAACGACAATAAGGCAACATATAGTGCGCCTATACCCCAGCACAGAACCGCTGACACATGCGTGCCCATAACATACAGTTTATAGATAAACCACTCTTACCTACAGGAGCATCAGAACTCAAATGCGGGCGCCTCGATTGATCTGCATGGATCCCCACATAGAGACCCCTGGTATACATGCCCCAACTCCTTGCATGTTTGGCGTTAGCTACGGATGTGCCCCTGCATGTTAAAAACACACATTTTTATTTATTTTTTTCTAATAGAGGAAACCTGCGACCATACCTACACCAGACGCCTGCTAGGCCAACAACTATATGCAATGACCCCCAACGAGCCCCTAGACAGCCGAGCATTCACTAGACCGTTAGCACCCCGCTCTGCTTTGAACCAGAGTACTGCGCATCGCATGCCGCCCTGTAGGCACCATGCCATCAAGTGCAATACTCCAGCATTTTTTTTTTTTTTTTTTTTTTCTTACCATTGATATAAAAACACAGCGTGCATGACTTGAACCAACTAACAACCCTCATTCAACCGTTTAGCGCCCGACTCTGCTACATCTCAGAGCGCTACATGTCGCGGACCGCAGCGTTGGTCCCGTGCAAACCTCTCCGATCCTACCGTGAATACCAGCGCCCTGCTAAGACATTCTGCCATCGCCCAGCCGTAAGGAGCCTCCACACCATGCTGCTGTATCCTAGAGCTGACTCACAGGTAGTGAAATCAGCTGACCCGTCGTCAGCCTAGGAGCCTATAAATAGCCTAGTACCCAACCAGCCTGGCCTCACAGGTGCAAGTAAGTAGCCGTGTAATCAGCCTCTCCTCTCACAAATACAGCAAAATACTAGTATTTTGCTTAACACTTAGCAGCAAACTTTGTGAAAACTAATATTTGTGTCATTCTCAAAACTTTTGGCCACGACTGTATACTCATTTTCATACAACTCTTTATTTTAATATTTTTATTTTTTACTTTTTCTATATATTTTTTCATAAATTTTTCATTTTTGATATATACACACTTTCTCACTATTTTATCATCACAATCACTGGACACTGAATAACTTTACCTCTTTGGGTCAACTTGATAACGAATATACTAATTTATCAAATATGGAGACATTGAACTAAATTAAACCATAAAAGTATATATTTATCAATTTTTTATATTTTTATATATACATTTTATTTTTTCAGTTTTTTCTTCTTTCTTATATATACCGTAATCCCTTTTTAATATTATTAACTCTACCGTCTTATTAAAATGGTGTTATTAATAATTGTAGTTATATGCTTTCATCTATATAATATTTTATACAATTAATTGGCGTGGCAGATACTCTTTATTATATTATACTTATATCTGTGATATTGAGAGCATAGGAGGGCGGTCACATACAAAAATATACATAATCTACACTATCTCTATATCACTGTGTGCACAGACACTCGATGCAGTTCTGAATGATAGAGTGCCTATTATATATAATTATTCATATTTATTCTGTGAGGATTTTCAGGGAAACCTTTTTAACAGAGCACCTGTCACAACCAGACAGCTGAGAAGCTCTGACAGAGGCCTTTCAGAACCTCCTCCTTGAGTTCTCTTTGTTGGTGCTGTTCAGTTCCTCATCTCGTTAGCCTCTCTCAGCTGTCATGGAGTTGGACTGATTGCATCCCTTTAAATTCCGCCCCATAATGCATGACCCTGACTCCCTCTGTGTCTGTTGTAGGGAGCCGGTGGTCGTGTCCCCTCACTATTGTAGGGTGTTCAGGGGTTATATAGTCGAGGTACGTGGATATGCAACCATCCACCTTTGGGATCTTTGCATAGGCTGCTCGCCAGGGAAAGTGCCAGGTCTTGTGCAGGGGTCTCCCTTTTGGTTCCTTAGCTTTGGATCCAGTGAGTCATATATGCATGTTGCATTGTCTTGTTTCCTGTACACCGTCCGTGACATTATAAGCCGCCAAAACCGTCTCAAGCATGGATCCGGTTTCACTTTTGGCTGAACGCTTTCAGGGTCTTTCATTGGAGGTAGCTGATCTCCGCAGGACTTTTTCTCAGCTTCAAGTGACCGGTTCAGCTGGCGTTCATGGAGTTTGTTCTGAGCCTAAGATCTCGCTCCCGGATACGTTTTCCGGGGGTAGTGAGAATTTTGTGCGTTTTAGAGAGGCATTTTCGTTTTCTTCCCCATTCCTCTGGTGATGAGGAACAGAGGGTGGGGGATCATTATATCGCTGCTCAGGGGTAACGCTCAGTCCTGGGCCTTTTCGCTGCCGGAGGGGGCACGGCCCCTCCGTTTAGTGGATGAATTCTTTTTAGCCCTGGGTCAGATATATGATGATCCGGATCATATTGCTCTGGCTGAGTCTAGACTACGTCTATTATGCCAGGGTAAACAATCCGCAGAGATATACTGCTCAGAATTTCGGAGATGGGCAGCTGATACTGGTTGGAATGATGCTGCACTCCGAAGCCAATTTTGCCATGGTCTTTTAGAGGGATTGAAAGATGCATTTGCCTTTCATGAAAGGCCTATTTCCTTGGACTCTGCTATGTCTCAGGCCGTTCGTATTGACAGGCATCTTAGAGAGAGAGGAGAGATCTCTCCTTCCTGTCATACTCAGTCCCAGGACAGTGCAGCGGTCCCATTCTGTGCGCAGGGGTCTCAGTCGCTGTCAGCCCCTTCTGAGCAGGAGCCCATGCAGCTGGGGTTGATTGCTTCTGACAATAGAAGATTCAGCCCGCATGGGAGGGTTTGTTTTTGTTGTGGAGGTATAAATCATTTGGCAAATGTTTGTCCCTCTAGGAGATTCAGGCAGTTCTCTGGGAGTAATAAAGAAACAAAGAGGAAAATAACTTTTAAAAATGTTCCGTCTGTTACTATTGGCAGGGTTGAGGCGGAAATTGAAGGTTTTCCGTTTGCTTGTAGTTCCCGTTTTGTCCTGCCTGCTAGGGTAGCGCTAGAGAGCAAGAGCATTTTTTGTGAGATTTTTGTGGATAGCAGAGCAGCGGTCAATCTCATTGATAATCAATTTGCAATAACTCATGGTTTCCAGGTGTGCACTTTGGGAAAGGATATTCCTGTTTTTGCTATTGATTCCGCTCCACTTTCTCAGAAATCATTAAAAGGCATAGTTCACAATATCTGTTTAATTGTGAGTGATGCTCATGTTGAGGATGTGTCATGTTTCGTCCTTAGCGGTTTGCCTACTCCTCTAGTGTTGGGGCTACCCTGGCTCACTAAACATAACCCCACCATTGATTGGCAAGCGAGGCAAATAAATGGTTGGAGTGACTTTTGCAGAGAGAATTGCCTCACGACATCTGTTTCTGAGGTTGCTACTAAGACTGTACCATCTTTTCTCTCTGAATTTTCGGATGTCTTCTCTGAGAGTGGAGTTCAGGATTTGCCCCCGCACAGGGAGTACGATTGCCCTATTAATCTCATCCCAGGCGCCAAGCTGCCTAAATCTCGTTTATACAATCTTTCCCAACCTGAAAGGATCGCTATGCGTGCTTATATCTCTGAGAGTCTGAGAAAAGGACACATACGACCCTCGAAGTCACCTGTTGCCGCTGGTTTTTTCTTTGTTAACAAAAAAGATGGTTCTTTAAGACCTTGTCTGGATTTCGGGGAGCTGAACAGTATCACTATTCGTGACCCTTATCTGCTTCCTCTGATCCCGGACCTGTTTAACCAGGTTGTTGGGGCTAAAGTCTTTTTCAAATTAGATCTAAGAGGGGCATACAACCTGGTCAGGGTCAGAGAAGGAGACGAATGGAAGACGGCCTTCAATACCCCTGAGGGCCATTTTGAAAATTTGGTTATGCCTTTTGGTTTGATGAATGCCCCAGCCGTTTTTCAGCATTTTGTGAACAGCATTTTTTATCATTTGATGGGAAAATTTGTATTAGTGTATTTGGATGACATTTTGATTTTTTCTCCTGATTTCAAAACTCATAAGGAACATTTACGTCAGGTCTTGCTCATACTGCGGGAGAATAAATTACATGCGAAACTGGAAAAATGTGTGTTTGCGGTTCCAGAAATTCAATTTCTGGGGTTTCTTCTCTCCGCTTCTGGTTTTCGCATGGACCCCGAGAAGGTCCGCGCTGTGCTTGAGTGGGAGCTTCCTGAGAATCAGAAGGCGCTGATGCGTTTTTTGGGCTTTGCCAATTATTACAGGAAGTTTATTTTGAATTATTCCTCTATTGTTAAACCACTCACTGATATGACCAGAAAGGGGGTAGATTTTTCTTCTTGGTCGGTAGAGGCGCGTAAGGCTTTTTCTAATATCAAGGAGAGTTTTGCTTCCGCTCCCATCTTGGTGCAACCTGATATTTCTTTACCCTTCATAGTTGAGGTTGATGCTTCTGAGGTGGGTGTGGGTGCGGTCTTGTCTCAGGGTTCCTCTCCTGCCAAATGGCGACCGTGTGCCTTTTTCTCGAAAAAACTCTCCTCCGCAGAGAGAAATTACGATGTGGGAGATAGGGAATTGTTGGCCATCAAGTTGGCTTTTGAGGAATGGCGCCATCGGCTAGAGGGAGCCAGACACCCTATTACCGTGTTTACTGACCATAAAATTCTGGCCTACTTGGAGTCAGCCAAGCGTCTGAACCCGAGACAGGCCAGATGGTCTTTGTTCTTTTCAAGATTTAATTTTGTTGTCACGTTCCGCCCTGGGGTTAAGAATGTGAAGGCAGATGCCTTGTCACGTTGTTTTCCGGGAGGCGGGAATTTTGAAGACCCGGGTCCCATTTTGGCCGAAGGTGTGGTGGTCTCTGCTCTTTTTTCTGAATTGGAGGCAGAGGTGCAGGCAGCCCAGTCAGAGGCTCCTGATCCATGTCCTCCTGGGAGGTTGTTTGTACCTCTCGCTTTAAGACACAAGATTTTTAAGGAACACCACGATACAGTCCTTGCTGGGCACCCGGGTGCAAGAGCCACACTGGATCTCATCGCTCGGAGATTCTGGTGGCCTGCGCTTCGTAAGTCGGTTGAGGGTTTTGTGGCAGCCTGCGAGACTTGCGCTCGTGCCAAAGTCCCTCATTCACGGCCGTCAGGTCCTCTCCTTCCCTTACCCATTCCTTCCCGTCCTTGGACACATCTGTCCATGGACTTCATAACGGACCTGCCTCGTTCCTCGGGGAAGACTGATTCTGGTGGTGGTGGACCGTTTTAGCAAAATGGTGCATTTCATCCCTTTTCCTGGTTTGCCCAATGCTAAGACGCTGGCGCAGGCATTTATTGATCACATTGTCAAATTGCACGGTATTCCTTCAAACATAGTCTCTGATAGGGGCACGCAGTTTGTTTCCAGATTCTGGAAGGCTTTCTGTTCTCGCTTGGGGGTTCTTTGTTGTGATGTTCAGTTCCTCATCTCGTTAGCCTCTCTCAGATGTCATGTAGTTGGACTGATTGCATACCTTTAAATTCCGCCCCATAATGCATTAATGGGTGGCTTATACTACTTCCTGGAGTGTGTGTGCATGCTGATCCTGTTTCCCAGTCTGCTACAAAGTTAAGTGCTGTACATTTATCTGTTATTTTCTGTTTGCTGGATCCCAGGTGACCCTGACTCCCTCCGTGTCTGGTGTAGGGAGCCGGTGGTCGTGTCCCCTCACTATTGTAGGGTGTTCAGGGGTTATATAGTCAAGGTACGTGGATATGCAACCATCCACCTTTGGGATCTTTGCATAGGCTGAGCAGCCAGGGAAAGTGCCAGGTCTTGTGCAGGGGTCTCCCTTTTGGTTCCTTAGCTTTGGATCCAGTGAGTCATATATGCATGTTGCATTGTCTTGTTTCCTGTACACCGTCCGTGACAGCACCTTATCCATTTGCTATGACAGGTGAGCCACCACACACTCCTGTATTTCTTAGTATATAAAATGAGAATGCTTGGACTGGGAGAAAATGTCTGTATGTGGGTAAGTAACTGGCTCAGTGATAGAAAACAGAGGGTGGTTATTAATGGTACACACTCAGATTGGGTCACTATCACTAGTGGGGTACCTCAGGGGTCAGTATTGGGCCCTTTTCTCTTCAATATATTTATTAATGATCTTGTAGAAGGCTTTCACAGTAAAATATAAATTTTTGCAAATGAAACTAAACTATGTAAAGTAATTGATGGAAGAGGACAATATACTACTACACATGGATCTGGATAGATTGGAGGCTTGGGCAGATAAGTGGCAGATGAGATTTAACACTGAGAAATGTAAGGTTATGCACATGGGAAGTAATAATGCAAGTCACCCGTACATACTAAATGGTAAAACACTCGGTAACACTGACATGGAAAAGGACCTAAGGAATTTTAGTGAACAGCAAACTAAGCTGCAAAAAACAGTGCCAGGCAGCTGCTGCCAAGGCCAATAAGATAATGGGTTGCATCAAAAGGGGCTTAGATGCCCGTGATGAGAACATAGTCCTACCACTTTACAAATCATTAGTCAGACCACACACGGAGTACTGTGTACAGTTCTGGGCTCCTGTGAACAAGGCAGACATAGCAGAGCTGGAGAGGGTCCAGAGGAGAGCAACTAAAGTAATAACTGGAATGGGTGGACTACAGTACCCTGAAAGATTATCAAAATTAGGGTTATTCACTTTAGAAATAAGATGACTGAGGGAAGATTTAATAACTATGTTTAAATATATCAGGGGTCAGTACAGAAATCTATCCCATCATCTGTTTATCCCCAGGACTGTGACGAGAGGACATCCTCTGCGTCTGGAGGAAAGAAGGTTTGTATACAAACATAGAAGAGGATTCTTTATGGTAAGAGCAGTGAGACTATGGAACTCTCTGCCTGAGTGTCACAACCAAAAAATATCGAAAGTGGTGGATCACTTTGCTAAATTGGGTGTTCTTGAGAGTAATTTGCATACCTTCCTGGTCAACCAAACACTGATAACACCTGTTTTTTACGTGCTCCCCAAAGTACATAAAACTCTAAATGATCCTCCAGGTCGCCCCATTGTGGCCTCGGTGGGATCTATCTTGTCTCCCTTGGCAATAGTGCTTGAGAAGGTCCTTACACCTCTGATAAGAGATATTCCTTCATACCTGGTAGATACACAGGACTTCTTGAACACTATTGCGCAACTGGGTCCAGTTCCACCGGACAGCCTACTGGTAACGATTGACGTGGTCAGCCTGTATACCTCCATAGAACACAATGGAGGTGTACAGGCTGTCAAGTCGTTCCTAGAAAGGAGTGATTATTCCCTCATAGAGCGGGAATTTTTTGTAGAGCTGCTTCACCTCGTCTTATATGAGAACTATTTCATGTTTGAGGATTCTTACTACTTGCAGAAGCGGGGGACCGTGATGGGGTCTAATGTGGCCCCGCCCTATGCAAATGATATATGTCGCAATTCGAGGATAATTTTGTTTACAACAGTCAATGGTATTGTAAACACATTCTAGTGTGGAAAAGATTTATTGACGACAATTTTTGCATATGGGCGGGGTCACAGGAGACCCTAATGGCATTCATTTCACACCTGAACCATGCACGCACTGGTTTAGAATTTACAGTCACAAGTGATAGTCGGACGGTTAGCTTCTTGGACACAAGGGTTATCAAGGATTTGCATGGTAATCTTTCAACTGATTTATTTTGGAAGGAGACAGACAGAAACAGTATCCTCCATTTTACCAGCGCCCACCCACCTGCTCTTAAAAAAGCTATTCCAAAGTCCCAATACCAGAGGGTTAGACGCATTGTTTCTAGTCCCTCAGTACTGGGACGTAGAATAGAAGAGATGACCACAAGGTTTGAAGAAAGAGGGTACCCACCATTTATCCTGACAAACACCTTAAATGAGTTAGAAACCCCTCGGATTTCTGGAAATGAACATGACAAAAGCCCACGAGTGGCATTGATTCACAAATATCATCCATTTAATTCCAAACTAGATAATATTGTGAAGAAGCACTGGTGTCTGTTAGGTAAAGCATACCCCCAAGTTAGGGAATTCCAAAATCCGCCCCTTATCTGTAATAAAAAAAAACCAAGCTATAGAGATAAGCTAGTGCGAGCGGATATTGGGAGCACCCGTGGTACTCTCAAACAGGGGGTACTGGCCACACAACGGAAGGGCACCTTTCCGTGTCTCCATTGTTTCCAATGCTCTAATGTCATCAAAGGGCCCAATGTTTACCACCCACATACTGGACGTACATACGCAGTTAATGGCTTTTTCACATGCGAATCAGCCAATGTTATATATCTAATAAAATGTCCTTGTGGGTTGTTATACATTGGGGAAACTATGCAGAGTGTTAAAGACCGCATTGGAAAACACAAATCCACCATCAGGACAAAAAATTTACTTTTACCAGTTCCCTCCCATTTTGATAAGTTTAACCACACAATTGCCCAATTAAAGTTCCAGGTCATAGAACAGATCTCTAGACCTAGGCGAGGTGGCGACATCAAAAAACTACTTTTGCGCCGGGAGGCCTACTGGATTCATACCCTTGATACCCTTCATCCAAGAGGTCTCAACCGCGACTATGAAATTATGCATATTTGATTTTTATTAGTGCTATTTTCAGTTCACTCTTTTATTATTTTTATGGTTGTAACCTCTTGTATTATATTTTTTCCAGACATCGACTATATAAATGAAGGAGTCCCTCAACCGTATTGGTATTTAAAAACAATATTTAATAACAATATTGATGAGCATTTCATTACTACTGACATGTATTTTGATACCTGTTGCGCTTTTTTGATTCTTTGATTGACTACCTTGATTATGTTATCACGTGACTATGTATGTACCGCCCCTATTTTGGGCGTTTTCACTACTGGGAGGTTCCTATCATTGATACGTGTATATATATGAGCTGTTGACTATGTTTATTTATCTGTTGAGAAAGGCAATTGAGCCGAAACGCGTCCTTTCTATGGACATATTGTTACTTGCAATAAAACTTCACTAGCATTGAAGACACGTCTGCTGGGATTTTCTTTCTACTACACGTGGTAATTATCCTATCCCGTGCGGCGTGCACCCCAGCGTGTGCCGGCCAAACTTCTTTTCATGAGTGTCACAACCAGACAGCTGAGAAGCTCTGACAGAAGCCTTTCAGAACCTCCTCCTTGAGTTTCTTTGTTGTGATGTTCAGTTCCTCATCTCGTTAGCCTCTCTCAGCTGTCATGCAGTTGGACTGATTGCATCCCTTTAAATTCTGCCCCATAATGCATTACTGGGCGGCTTATACTACTTCCTGGAGTGTGTGTGCATGCTGATCTTGTTTTCCAGTCTGCTACAAAGTTAAGTGCTGAACATTTATCTGTTATTTTCTGTTTGCTGGATCCCAGGTGACCCTGACTCCCTCCGTGTCTGGTGTAGGGAGCCGGTGGTCGTGTCCCCTCACTATTGTAGGGTGTTCAGGGGTTATATAGTCGAGGTACGTGGATATGCAACCATCCACCTCTGGGATCTTTGCATAGGCTGAGCAGCCAGGGAAAGTCTCAGGTCTTGTGCAGGGGTCTCCCTTTTGGTTCCTTAGCTTTGGATCCAGTGAGTCATATATGCATGTTGCTTTGTCTTGTTTCCTGTACACCGTCCGTGACATTATAAGCCGCCAAAACCGTCTCAAGCATGGATCCAGTTTCACTTTTGGCTGAACGCTTCCAGGGTCTTTCATTGGAGGTAGCTGATCTCCGTAAGACTTTTTCTCAGCTTCAAGTGACCGGTTCAGCTTGCGTTCATGGAGTTTGTTCTGAGCCTAAGATCTCGCTCCCGGATACGTTCTCCGGGGGTAGTGAGAATTTTGTGCATTTTAGAGAGGCTTGCAAACTCCATTTTCGCCTTCTTCCCCATTCCTTTGGTGATGAGGAATGGAGGGTGGGGATCATTATATTGCTGCTCAGGGGTAACGCTCAGTCCTGGGCCTTTTCGCTGCCGGAGGGGGCACGGCCTCTCCGTTCAGTGGATGAATTCTTTTTAGCCCTGGGTCAGATATATGATGATCCGGATCGTATTGCTCTGGCTGAGTCTAGACTACGTCTGTTATGCCAGGGTAAACAATCCGCAGAAATATACTGCTCAGAATTTCGGAGATGGGCAGCTGATACTGGTTGGAATGATGCTGCACTCCGAAGTTAATTTTGCCATGGTCTTTCAGAGGGATTGAAAGATGCATTTGCCTTTCATGAGAGGCCTATTTCTTTGGACTCTGCTATGTCTCAGGCCGTTCGTATTGACAGGCGTCTTAGAGAGAGAGGAGAGATGTCCCCTTCCTGTCATACTCAGTCCCAGGACAGTGCAGCGGTCTCATTCTGTGCGCAGGGGTCTCGGTCGCTGTCAGCCCCTGCTGAGCAGGAGCCCATGCAGCTTGGGTTGATTGCTTCTGACAATAGAAGATTCAGCTCGCATGGGAGGGTTTGTTTTTGTTGTGGAGGTATAAATCATTTGGCAAATGTTTGTCCTTCTAGGAGATTCAGGCAGTTTTCTGGGAGTAATAAAGAAACAAACAGGAAAAAATATTTTAAAAATGTTCCGTCTGTTACTATTGGCAGGGTTGAGGCGGAGATTGAAGGTTTTCCGTTTGCTTGTAGTTCCCGTTTTGTCCTGCTGGCTAGGGTGGCGCTAGAGAGCAAGAACATTTTTTGTGAGATTTTTGTGGATAGTGGAGCAGCTGTCAACCTCATTGATAATCAATTTGCAATAACTCATGGTTTCCAGGTGCGCACTTTGGGAAAGGATATTCCTGTTTTTGCTATTGATTCCGCTCCACTTTCTCAGAAATCATTAAAGGGCATAGTTCACAATATCCGTTTAATTGTGAGTGATGCTCATGTTGAGGATGTGTCATGTTTCGTCCTTAGCGGTTTGCCTACTCCTCTAGTGTTGGGGCTACCCTGGCTCACTAAACATAACCCCACCATTGATTGGCAAGCGAGGCAAATAAATGGTTGGAGTGACTTTTGCAGAGAGAATTGCCTCACGACATCTGTTTCTGAGGTTGCTACTAAGACTGTACCATCTTTTCTCTCTGAATTTTCGGATGTCTTCTCTGAGAGTGGAGTTCAGGATTTGCCCCCGCACAGGGAGTACGATTGCCCTATTAATCTCATCCCAGGCGCCAAGCTGCCTAAATCTCGTTTATACAATCTCTCCCAACCTGAAAGGATCGCTATGCGTGCTTATATCTCTGAGAGTCTGAGAAAAGGACACATACGACCCTCGAAGTCACCTGTTGCCGCTGGTTTTTTCTTTGTTAAGAAAAAAGATGGTTCTTTAAGACCTTGTCTGGATTTCAGGGAGCTGAACAGTATCACTATTCGTGACCCTTATCTGCTTCCTCTGATCCCGGACCTGTTTAACCAGGTTGTTGGGGCTAAAGTCTTTTCCAAATTAGATCTAAGAGGGGCATACAACCTGGTCAGGGTCAGAGAAGGAGACGAATGGAAGACGGCCTTCAATACCCCTGAGGGCCATTTTAAGAATTTGGTTATGCCTTTTGGTTTGATGAATGCCCCAGCCGTTTTTCAGCATTTTGTGAACAGCATTTTTTATCATTTGATGGGAAAATTTGTATTAGTGTATTTGGATGACATTTTGATTTTTTCTCCTGATTTCAAAACTCATAAGGAACATTTACGTCAGGTCTTGCTCATCCTGCGGGAGAATAAATTATATGCAAAACTGGAAAAATGTGTGTTTGCGGTTCCAGAAATTCCGTTTCTGGGGTTTCTTCTCTCCGCTTCTGGTTTTCGCATGGACCCCGAGAAGGTCCGCGCTGTGCTTGAGTGGGAGCTTCCTGAGAATCAGAAGGCGCTGATGCGTTTTTTGGGCTTTGCCAATTATTACAGGAAGTTTATTTTGAATTATTCCTCTATTGTTAAACCACTCACTGATATGACCAGAAAGGGGGTAGATCTTTCTTCTTGGTCAGTAGAGGCGCGTAAGGCTTTTTCTAATATCAAGGAGAGTTTTGCTTCCGCTCCCATTTTGGTGCAACCTGATATTTCTTTACCCTTCATAGTTGAGGTTGGTGCTTCTGAGGTGGGTGTGGGTGCGGTCTTGTCTCAGGGTTCCTCTCCTGCCAAATGGCGACCGTGTGCCTTTTTCTCGAAAAAACTCTCCTCCGCAGAGAGAAATTACGATGTGGGAGATAGGGAATTGTTGGCCATCAAGTTGGCTTTTGAGGAATGGCGCCATTGGCTAGAGGGAGCTAGACACCCTATTACCGTATTTACTGACCATAAAAATCTGGCCTACTTGGAGTCAGCCAAGCGTCTGAACCCGAGACAGGCCAGATGGTCTTTGTTCTTTTCTAGGTTTAATTTTGTTGTCACGTTCCGCCCTGGAGTTAAGAATGTGAAGGCAGATGCCCTGTCACGTTGTTTTCCGGGAGGCGGGAATTTCGAAGACCCGGGTCCCATTTTGGCTGAAGGTGTGGTGGTCTCTGCTCTTTTTTATGAATTGGAGGCAGAGGTGCAGGCAGCCCAGTCAGAGGCTCCTGATCTTGTCCTCCTGGGAGGTTGTTTGTGCCTATCGCTTTAAGACACAAGATTTTTAAGGAACACCACGATACGGTCCTTGCTGGGCACCCGGGGGCAAGAGCCACACTGGATCTCATCGCTCGGAGGTTCTGGTGGCCTGCGCTTCGTAAGTCGGTTGAGGGTTTTGTGGCAGCCTGTGAGACTTGCGCTCGTGCCAAAGTCCCTCATTCATGGCCATCAGGTCCTCTCCTTCCCTTACCCATTCCTTCCCGTCCTTGGACACATCTGTCCATGGACTTCATAACAGGCCTGCCTCGTTCCTCAGGGAAGACTGTGATTCTGGTGGTGGTGGACCGTTTTAGCAAAATGGTGCATTTCATCCCTTTTCCTGGTTTGCCCAATGCTAAGACGCTGGCGCAGGCATTTATTGATCACATTGTCAAATTGCACGGTATTCCTTCAGACATAGTCTCTGATAGGGGCACGCAGTTTGTTTCCAGATTCTGGAAGGCTTTCTGTTCTCGCTTGGGGGTTCGGTTGTCATTCTCTTCTGCTTTCCACCCGCAGTCGAATGGCCAGACAGAGCGTGTCAATCAGAATCTGGAGACATATCTGCGCTGTTTTGTGGCGGAGAATCAAGACGATTGGTGTTCTTTTTTGTCCCTTGCTGAGTTTGCTTTAAATAACCGTCGTCAGGAGTCCTCTGATAAGTCACCATTTTTTGGTGCATATGGGTTTCATCCGCAGTTTGGGACTTTCTCGGGAGAGGGGTCTTCTGGTTTACCTGATGAGGACAGATTCTCCTCGTCTTTGTCATCTATTTGGCAAAAGATTCAGGATAATCTAAAGAGCATGAGTGAGAGATATAAGCGTGTGGCAGATAAGAGACGTGTGCTTGGTCCGGACCTGAATGTTGGTGATCTGGTGTGGTTGTCTACCAAGAATATCAAATTGAAGGTTCCCTCCTGGAAGTTGGGTCCTAGGTTTATTGGGCCTTACAAAATCCTGTCTGTCATCAATCCTGTTGCCTACCGTCTTGATCTTCCTCAGACTTGGAAGATCCATAATGTTTTTCATAAGTCCTTATTGAAACCTTATGTTCAACCCATTGTACCCTCGCCTTTGCCTCCTCCTCCGATTATGGTTGATGGGAATCTTGAATTTCAGGTCTCTAGGATTGTGGATTCTCGGCTTGTCCGCGGTTCTCTCCAGTACCTTGTTCATTGGGAGGGTTATGGTCCTGAGGAGAGGATGTGGGTCCCAGTGACGGACATTAGGGCCTCTCGTCTCATCAGGGCTTTCCATAGGTCCCATCCTGAGAAGGTGGGCTCTGAGTGTCCGGAGTCCACTCGTAGAGGGAGAGGTACTGTCACAACCAGACAGCTGAGAAGCTCTGACAGAAGCCTTTCAGAACCTCCTCCTTGAGTTTATTTGTTGTGATGTTCAGTTCCTCATCTCGTTAGCCTCTCTCAGCTGTCATGCAGTTGGACTGATTGCATCCCTTTAAATTCCGCCCCATAATGCATTACTGGGCGGCTTATACTACTTCCTGGAGTGTGTGTGCATGCTGATCTTGTTTTCCAGTCTGCTACAAAGTTAAGTGCTGAACATTTATCTGTTATTTTCTGTTTGCTGGATCCCAGGTGACCCTGACTCCCTCCGTGTCTGGTGTAGGGAGCCGGTGGTCGTGTCCCCTCACTATTGTAGGGTGTTCAGGGGTTATATAGTCGAGGTACGTGGATATGCAACCATCCACCTCTGGGATCTTTGCATAGGCTGAGCAGCCAGGGAAAGTCTCAGGTCTTGTGCAGGGGTCTCCCTTTTGGTTCCTTAGCTTTGGATCCAGTGAGTCATATATGCATGTTGCTTTGTCTTGTTTCCTGTACACCGTCCGTGACACTGAGGAGGTGGTGATGGTGAGTACAATAAAGGAATTCAAGAGGGGCCTGGATGTATTTCTGGGGTGTAATAATATTACAGGCTATAGCTACTAGAGAGGGGTCATTTATCCAGGGAGTTATTCTGATTGCCTGATTGGAGTCGGGAAGGATTTTTCTTTCCTTTAAGGGGATTAAAATCAGCTTCTACCTCATAAGGGATTTTTTTTGCCTTCCTCTGGATCAACTTGCAGGATAACAGGCCGAACTGAATGGACAAATGTCTTTTGTCGGCCTTATAAACTATGTTACTATGTCTGAATAGCAGAAATGCATGTGCTTGCCACTAAAACAATCCTATTCAGATTCATGGAACTGATTTTCAGTCCAAGAAATTTCTGCTTCCTTTACTGATAATACAAACATTTGTATTCATCTGACATACGAAGGCAGCTATTTCTCCCAACACCCCTATGTGTTGCACGCAGGCCCACGATGGAGGAGGCACAGGGGATGCAGAGAGGATGGTGAGTTGCGGGTTCAGGTGATGATGGTGGTTGTAGTCCTTACGGTGGCTGAACTCTGGGAACACCCGGAACTTGTGGGATCTCCCACCTGGTAGTGGCCAGGGTGCCCTTGATTTCAGAATAAGCAGCGGAGAGCAAGACAGGAGAACAGGAGGTGAATGATAATGATTGGGTAAAGAGACCACAGACCAGGCCAGCTAGATTATGGCAAAATAGAGGCTCTTCTTTACTGAATAGATCATAGGAGTCACAATATAAATACACAAAGCAGGCACAGTCTTTAAGAATTTCACAGAGTAAACTTTTTCTTAAGAGACTGTATATAGAAGGTGGCAACAATGGCGGTAGTCCTCCCTGAGTCTCTGTCTAGAAGAACCAGCAATCTTCCCAAATGACCACAGGCATGCAGTTCCCAATATTTATCTGCAATGCACAGTCTGTGGGTTGCAGTCCTCGATCAAATGGTCAGTCAGTAAGAAGTGTGGAGCCAGAAGCAATAAACCCAATCCATGGGCAGTAAAGAATTGGGCATGTTGTAATCCACCACTTCTGTTCCTTGACTTCTGCCATTGGGAAGGGTCTGGACACTTCCTCACAGATTGAATGGTTGGCCAGGGCCAGTGAAATTCCAAGGTTCAGATGCCATTCGTCTAATGTGCACGGTCACCTTATAGAAGCATTTCTGGATTTTGAAATCAATAGCCTATCGGATCGGCGGTGGTCTGACAACCGGCACCCCCTTGTGCCGAAATTAAACAGCTCCATCCATTGTGTAACTACTCTGAAACAGCTGAACTGCATAATGGGGATTAGTTGGACCGTTGGACCCCTGCTCATCTGATATTGATGGACTAACATAAAATCCATCAATATCAAAATATTGTATCTACCGTAAATGCATTTTGCACAGTGTTTTTTCCCCTCTTTGATTGTAAAAGAAAAAAAAAATTATGGTATTCTCGACTACAAGCATTGCTTCTTGGAGGCATTACACAAAACACAGTAAGGGTCAGTACTGTGCCATGAGGGAATTCCATGTACATGAATCACAATTTCAGCCTGCATGCAAGGACATTGACTGGTAATGTGTGTTTACATACACCAGTGGGGAATTCAATACTGTGCACATGCAGTATCTACTCATGATTAGTACTTACAGTGCTCATTTACGCTAGGGGCAGGCTATCGTCACCAAAGGTGAATCCCTGAACACCACACAGAAGCTCCTAAGTTGCCTTCTGTGGCAGAATTAATATTTAATATTAATATAGGCCAGCACAGGCTTATATGCTTTAGCAGCCAACTATAGTGGGTGCTTTTATATGGAGTTGCCCCTTCAAACTTTTCCTCAGCACCCCTCCCTCCCCCGCCCATAAAGTTTAGGGGGGCAGTCAGTCTTACAGTATTAGGGGCTTAGCAAGTCTTTTTTTAAGGGCATCTCTTAAATGCCGTGAGAGCTAATCTGTCACCAGGATAGACCCCTGCTAAAAATTGCATACAACATTGAAACTAATTGGCTGTCCTGTACTATATGCACATGCTGGTTCTTCCAGAGACCCGTTCTGGATAATCGATGAAGGTACTAAGGCTATCCATACACATTTGTAGTGCCCTGGAGCAGGGGCGGACTGGGAACTTAAAGTGGCCTTGGAAAAAATACTAAAAGTGGCTATGTTTTGTAGTCTGGTCCAAATTGATGGAAGGCAGGGCCAACACAATTAGGTGGGGCCAGAAATACCATAATATGGCGCATTATACCACCTCAACAAAGCCAAATATCACAGTCCCTAACAAAATATTGCCCCCCCCATCGGAACAAAATGCATCCCCAAAAACTTCCACTGGCCCCTTGGGCATCAGCCCACCGGGAAATTTCCCCCTAAGGTCTATGGCCTATATGCCCCTGCCCTGGAGCAAGGGTACTTTGGACTATGAACATTTGTGGACATTTGCTCCTATAATCCTACTATGCAAAGCCATCAAATCCCTACTTTATTGCGCTTACTGTGATTTATGCTGTTGTGTACTGTTTTATATTGTTGAACACCATTTTATATATTCATTTTAATATATCCTGTTTTTTTTTTTTTTTATAACATTTCTTTATTCAGATGCATGTCGCATACAGTCATAGAATACAGCCAGTATACATTGCAAGAGACATATACTCACATTTCGTGATGCCTGCATTAAAATACATCTCATTTTTCATTTTATCCTCCCCACCCCAACTACCCACCCTCCCTATATCCCTCCCAACTTCTGCTACTCATACCAATCCTGTTCGCCTCCTCTCAAACTCCAGGCTTATGAGGACAATTAGGAACCGACACCTAGATGCTCAATGAACCAAGAGTTCCTTTCAAACTTGCCTCCAGATACCATTTGGTATTCTTGAATGGGGTTACTAATTTTAATTTCTTCCCTCGTCAGGATATGCTCAACCAGTTTTTTCCATTTTTTAAAAAATTTTGCTGCTTCCTTCTCTTTGTTCCTACCTACCTCTAACCTTTCTAAATACAAAAAATTTTTTATGAGACCCACCACTTCCTCCACAGTAGGAACATTTGGATCTAACCAATGACGTAATTATATCCTGTTTATTTGCATTGTTGCACTTATTTGTGGAAAAGGTTAATACACAGTCTTTAGTGAGAGCCTTTAGAACTTTTCATATACACACTGAGAAATTAGAAATCATCCACAGTTACAATAACGGACTGTGCAAAGTTTTGGAGGAAAAAACTGATATATTGATCTTTTGACTGTCTGGCTTAGATCTGTTTACATCTTAAGCCTTATTTAAGACTGGAAAAACTGCTTAGTCATTACCATAGACTTGTACTGAAACTCAATGCAAGTCTATGGCATGGCAGACTGGAATTGCAACATTGTTTCTGTTAGGCTGTGACTCTCTATTTCATCACCTCCGCCAGAAGGTTCTAGTTCAGCAAGACACTGTATAAAAAGATAGCATTCAGAGCCCCTAGCTGTCTGCAGATAGGGACTAGTGTTTAGTAGAAGAGACTCTGGCAGACTGCATGAGTCACCAGAGGAAGTCACTGAGCTACAGACCCTTGGTCACCAGCCCTTTGACCAGGGAGCCAGCAGGACAACTGAGCCACAGACCCCGGGCCACCATCCCTTTGACCAGTGTACCAGCCTTCAGAGAGAGAGAGAAGAGGCCTAAGGGGGAGGATAAAAAGGCGCTCCTAGACACATCCAGCGGTGACTTATCTCCCTGAGAACAAAAAGATTGGGCATGTTAAAATTCAACAGCCTGATCATTATCTTACTGAAAATATTCACCAGGGGTGTTGGGAGGCCTCCATACACATTAGATAGTCGGCTGGTCCAGCTTTTGGCAATCTTAAATTAGGGATTCACTCTGAATTCCCCTACAGCATTCTTGAAAATGGATTTTCTAGACCCGACCATCCCTTTAACTAATAATACCAACAGGACTTTAACATGCAGGCTGTGTTCACACTGTGCATTAGGGTGTATTTTGTCAGGTTTCTACTTCTTTTCCCTGAAAATAAAATCAGAAATCTGGTGAACCCACTGTACAATGCAAAGTCAGAATCTGTCATATGCGTCATGTGAACTGACAGCTATCAGTGGACTTGTCATAATTCATAAATGATATTGAGGAGGGATAATTCATAAATGATATTGATTGAGGTATACTCCAGTGATAAGATGTAAAGGTCATTAATGATGCATACGGCCATATAACATGTGATGGTGCTATTGCTCTTCACCCCCATGGATGGGTTTTCTGCAGGAAGAAAACACATTGCAGTACGATGCTGCTTAGTAGATCTGGCCCTATATTTAGTCGTTTTCTCTGTATAAGGGTCATTTATACATTTCAAACTTAGGAAAGTGAAAGGGGGAACTTGACAACATTTTCTCCCGATCTATATTGGTCCTCTCCCCCCACCACGCAGCGCCTCCGTTTCCACGGTAACTGGGCCCTGCTTTAGAATTATTTCCACAGTGACCGAATTTGGCAAAAGATCTAGTGTTTTTTCTCTATTTTATTTTTTTCTGCGATGCTAAATATAGGCTTATAACTAATTGAGTCGATATGTAAAAGAAAAATACATCATTTTATTTCATTTACAGTCTCATGGTATGTTTTCCTTCAGAGCATCGCTCATATTTAACTCCTGAGAAGTGAAGATACAATTTCAACAGCTTAGTATTGTGTTGATACAATTTGTATTGATATTTGTATTGATGCAATTTAGTATTTTATTGTATTAATAGAGCTGGTCTGCGTAGTATCTTTTATATTTAAAAAGTGCAGGAGTGAGGTAATTCACCAATTTTATTAGCAGTAAGTGCAGATCAGTAATGGGGCAGAGGTAGGACAAGCTGGCTTGGTGCTCAACAATGGGCCCCTTCATACCTGGTCCCTGGAGTTCAGTGAGATGGGTGCTTTTGGATGGGAAGTTTTCCCTCATACCAGTTTGATAAATCTCCCCCATTCATTCATACAATTGCCATCTATTGCCAAAATCTCTACACGTATAGCTTCCAGCTGGTGGTACCGCAAAATCTAACGGCCTGGCATTGCTTTTTCATTCGATAAATTGTACCATCCCTTAAAGTCCCCCATAGTCTGACTACTCCTCTTGGCAATGAATGAGGAGAAGCACTTGGATGTCCAGATGTTTAATTGAGTTGTATGAGATCTTCTTAAAGGGAACCACAGAGATGCAGCAACGCTACTCAGATGGCTCTGCCCCTTTGGGTTTCATTGGCTCTGTACTTCTTTTCCAGTATGCGGAGTACCTTACGGAGTACCTCTTTTAAACAAAAAGTCCATTTTAAACAGCCTGCATGGTCACATAATAATCCCTTTAATAATGTTCGCCCTCTTTAAGAGTATGCCTACAAGGGACCTAATTTGCAACAGCAAAATCTGCATCAGGTCCACAGCAAAATCCACAAGACCTACATGTGGATTTTTCATGGATTTTGCATCAAATTTGCCACTGATTTCACCCTATGCATTGCAGAGAATGAAATCCACGGTAGATAAATTAACGAGATGTGGGTTTAAAGCCTGCACCGCATGACATTTCACACTGCAGATTGTTTTCAGCAGTGTGGGGATGAGATTTGCCAATACCTCATCCACTTAGCTGGTACCATAACATCCTGCGGATTTAGTGCCTGCAAGTCCACAGCACACCTGACCAGTGCAGACATACCTGCAGAGTAAGTTCACAAGATGCACATTTGTTGCGGATGAAATCCGAATCCCACTTGTCAGTTGCAGATCTCCAGTGAAGTAAATTGAAAATCCATAAATAAGGGGCGCATGTGCACTGCCGTTGCCATTTTTGTGGTCCACAAATTGAGGATCCGTGAAACAAGGATACTGGCTTTCTCCTGCAGAAATGTCATATCCTTGTCCTCAAAACAGACAAGAATAGGTCATGTTATATTTTTTTTGTGGGGCCCCGGAATGGACTTACAGATGTGGACAGCACACGGGTTTACTGTCTGCATCTTATGTGGCCCCATTGACATGAATGGGTCCGCATCTTTTTTTAATTCACTCCTGGTTTTGGCTTCTAAAATTGCATGCGCAAACCTGATTGGGGCACTTTCACACTAGCGTTTTTCTTTTCCGGCATAGAGTTCGGTCACAGGGGCTCTATACCGGAAAAGAACTGATCAGGCATATCCCCATGCATTCTGAATGGAGAGTGATCCGTTCAGGATGCATCATGATGTCTTCAGTTCAGTTATTTTGACTGATCAGGCAAAAGATAAAACCGTAGCATGCTACGGTTTTATCTCCGACGAAAAAAACTGAAGACTTGCCTGAATGCCGGCATTTTTCCCCATAGGAATGTATTTAAAATGCTGGAATGCCGGATCCGTCCTTATGCGCAGACCGGTAAAAATGTGAAAAAAGATACAAGACGGATTCGTCTGTCCACATGACATGCAGAGAGACGGATCCGTTCTTGCAATGCATTTGTGAGATGGATCCGCATCCGGATGCCTCTCACAAATGCTTTCAGTCACATCCAGATCGACGGATCCGGCAGGCTGTTCCGACGACGGAACTGCTTGCCGGATGACACTGCCGCAAGTGTGAAAATAGCTTTAGCTGCATATTTGCAGTTGCAGATTTTCATGCTGCAAATCCGCAGTGTTGTACAGTCACAGCAAAGTAGATGAGAACTTCAGCATTTTTATCCACATGCTGTGCAAAAAACAAAGCAGAAAACCTGCAGCTCTGCGGATTTAAAATCTGTTGCATGTCCATTTATACTGGAGAATTGTTTTGCGGATTTCACTCTTCTTAATGGAGAGGATGAAATGTGCTGTTTTTTCCGCTGTAAAACAACTTGTAATTCGTGCGGCCTTGTTATGTTTTCCTGTTTGTTTTTGCTGTGGAAACACATCAAAAACTGCAGTGGGTTTTTCCGCTATATTTTCCATCACGCCTGACCCCGCCTCAGGGTATTTATAACAGGTATCTTGTAGAAGAAAACACCTGTTCTGCAATGCACCCTGGCCAAAGACTGGAGGTCCACAGTCTGTGGCTCAGTAGTCCGGGTGGCTCCAGGGTCTGTAGCTCAGTAGTCCGGGTGGCTCCAGGGTCTGTAGCTCAGTAGTCCGGGTGGCTCCAGGGTCTGTAGCTCAGTAGTCCGGGTGGCTCCAGGGTCTGTAGCTCAGTAGTCCGGGTGGCTCCAGGGTCTGTAGCTCAGTAGTCCGGGTGGCTCCAGGGTCTGTAGCTCAGTAGTCCGGCTCCTTGGTCACAGGGCTGGTGATCCATGGTCTCCAGGGCACTGCAACCTGGTGTGACATCATGCAACCTTGGTACCTAGGGATATGCTTTTGGTTATATCATATATCCAACCAGATATGACCTCACTAGGATGATACATCACTATAACAAATTATTTCATACACTCACAGGCCTTCAAAAGCAGTGAACAGGACAGAATTTCCGTTTCATTAATCCTTTTTTATATTTTGGGCTATTTTTTGGCAAACCTCTTTGTTAATTATCTGTAATGGTCTAGGATTCAGAATAGCAATACTAGTGGTACTTGGCTAAACAACATAGTGCTGTAAGTAGTATTCATTAATGGTTATTCTCATGCGTTTATTTATTATGTATCAATTCTAAAAAATTTCAGACCAGAATTGAATGGGGTTTTCTAAGATTTTGATATTGATGGCTTATCCTCAGGACAGGTCATCAGTATCTGATCAGTGAGGATCCAACTGCTACTAGTCCTGCCAATCAGCTCTAGTGAGCACAGCAACCTCTTCCTAGGCCAGTGATGTCACGTTCATCGGTTATATGTCCTAGGTGCAGCTCAGTCCCATTCAAGTGAATGGTCCTGAGCTTCAATACCAAGAACAGCCGCTATCCAATTTACAGCACTGTGCTCGGTGGGCTGTGAGGAGGCTGCAGCACTCACTGGAGCTCCACGGTCTCATCAAACAGCTGATCAGCGGGGTGCTGAGTCAGACCCCACCAGTCCGCTATTAATAACCTATCCTGAGGATAGGCCATCAATATCATAACCTCAATCAACCCTAGTGCTAAACTCAGGCCCTCTCCGCCGCTGACATCATCTTCCTGGCTGCAGTGGCGATGTTCAGTGCACAGGTCACCTTGCAGACAATTATTGGCTTCAGCAATACATAGGATGTCAGTATTGAGACCAGTGATTGACTATAGAGGTGACCTGCACAGAACATCAACACTGCAGCCAGGAACAACAGCATCAGCAGTGGGGTGAACTGGAGCCCAGCACTGGAAGGAGCAGGGGAGAAAAAGGCGTACTGATTCTTTTGTTATTTTACATGTACAGGGGTTGCCAGAGTTTTTATATCCCCGACAACCCTTTAAATACTTTTTGGGGAAATTCTTAAAGAGGCCTTTGTTTCTCCCCTGCACTGGCAGATAAAGCACCTCATTTATCAGGGTGCTCAAGTGTTATCAGAAATTAGGTGCACCTCTGGCAGTCCATACGCCTGCTGTAAAAACTACTTCAGCCCTTGACTGGAATAGTTTTCACTCCACTTTTATGCCTGGAAACAGTCGTAGAAGATAGTAAATTTGTTGGATCCGATATCCCGGCCCCCTCCACGCCCTGTCATTCCTCGCCACTCCCAAATGGCAAACACAGAGTAAAAACATCCATGTGACAAAATATTGTTGCATGGGCGTTTCAAAAGTTGCAAAACGGGGTCTTGTGACTTTTTTTAAAGGGTTTCTACCACCTCGTTTTGACCAAATTAGCTTTCAGACACTAGCGATCTGCTAGTGTCTGATCTCCATAACCATGCAATTCTCAGACCTTTGTGTGGAGCCGTTTCATTAAAAAACTAACTTTTATTCCTATGCAAATGAGCCTCTAGGTGCTATGGGGGCGTCTTTTCAGCACCTAGAGGCTCGGTCTACTCACACTCTATGCCCGCCCATCTCGTCTTGAATGCCTGCCTCCATCTCAGCAATCGGACGAATTCTCGGGCCTGCGCCGTTCACGTCTGGCTTCGGCGCAGGCGCAGTGAGTGAATGATGCGCTCCTGGTGCCGGATTCCTCACTGCGCCTGCGCCGACTACGTCACAGTGAGGAAGCCGGCATCAGGAGAGCGGCCTTCACTCACTGCGCCTGTGTCGAAGACAGAAGTGAACGGCGCAGGCGCAAGAATTCGTCCGATGGCTGAGATGGAGGCAGGCATTCAAGACGAGATGGGCGGGCTTGACGGACGAGCGGGGCGGAATATAGGGTGAGTATGGCAGCACAACATTACTCATACAAACAATACAACTGGGGAATAGGGATTATTCTGAATTAAAGTGGTATTATACTTACTATACATGAAAAAAATAGAAGCACTTTGCGCACATTTTTGATCAAACATGTGTCGTTTTCATCTTCCAGGCGTCAAGGTGACTTCTGTAGATGGGTTCCTAACACTAACAGAACTGCCTCTTTTAGATTAGCCTCTCCCCGCCAATCTGCCCAGGGCTTCTGAGCAGAGTATACATGTAGCTGATTCCTACACCTCCCTGAACATTGTAGGCTTAGGTCAAGCCTAGGAGAGGCAGTTAAGTTAGTGTTGGAAGCCACCTTAACGCCTCGTAGATGGACCTGACACACGTTTGATCAAAAATGTGTGCAAAGAGCTTCTGTTTTTTTCATGTATAGTAGTATAATACCACTTTCATTCAGAATAATCATTATTCCCCAGTTGTATTGTTTGTATGAGTAATGTTGTGCTTCCATACTTTTTTTGTTTGCTTTCTGGATGCTATGAACATGACATCACAGGAGGCTCTTTGTGCACATATTTGAGAGGCAGTTCTGTTAGTGTTGGGTATCCATCTGCAGAAGCCACCTTGACGTTGGTAGATGGGCCCAACACACGTTTGATCAAAAATGTGCCCAAAGAGCTTTCATTTTTCATGTATAGTAGGTTTAGTACCACTGTAATCCAGAATAACCTCTTATCACTAGTTCTATTGTTTGCATGTATAACAGTGTGCTGTCATACATAATTTGTTTGCTGTTTGTATGCTAGCTTTATGGATGTGCACCTGTGACTTTGGATGTGCTAGTCTAAAATTTCTTGCAGTGGGTTTGGAGGGTAGTCCCCTCCTTTAGATTGAGCACTTCCTGCCCATCTGCCCAGGGCTTCTAAGCAGAGTATAAATGTAGCTGGTTCCTGCACTGCCCTGAACATTGTAGGCCCAGGAGAGGCAGTTCTGTTAGTGTTAGATACCCATCTGCAGGGGCCACCTTGACGTTAGTCTTGATTGCTGTCAGTTGCAGCCAAAGTATTATCTGGAGTCACAGTCAGAGACAAAGTAGCTCAACCCCCGTTTCAGCACACGTATAGTTCTCACAATATAAACTCATGTTTTTAACTTTTATCCAATGGATTGCAACAAAATAGCAGCAAATAAAAGGGGGTGCCAGGGTTGTGCTGCACTCTGTATTGGAAAAGTGTGGGGGTGCAGGCATGCATACATTTGTGGCAGGGGCACACACTTATATATATGTAACGAATGTAATTATTCAGAGATATTAAAATAGCAGAATAATATTACTTTAAGGGGAAGCACATGCTGGTGAACTTGGTTACTGTTTTTTTTGTTATGTATCTGTAGATTACAAGTCTAGTGAAGGTATTAATTATTTAAAGCAATAGAAGAGTAACAAGGAAAGGAAACACTGTCATTGCTGCGGGTTCATTTTATTCTGTAATAACCATGACAGCTTTAATTGCATCTTAATTATAGAGTAACAGCCCTCCATGTTCATCTCTAAATATACATAAACTATGACCCACATGAATGTCAGGGCCTAAAGTTTCCCAGCAGAACACGACCCTGAGTATCACACTGCTTCTGCTACCTTCCTTCGTTCCCATAGGGCAGTGATGGCTAACCTTGGCACTCCAGCTGTGGTGAAACTACGACTCCCAGCATGCGCCATTTATTTCTATAGAGTTCTGAGAGCAGCCAAGCAAGGGGGGCATCTTGGGAGTTGTAGTTTTACCACAGCTTGAGTGCCAAGGTTAGCCATCACTGCCATAGGGTATCCTGTTGCCATCACTCCCCAAGCAAGCTGCAAATACATGGCCATCCAAATAATGTACAAGAAAATGTGTCACCTTCTGTTGCTCCATGGTCCAGTTCCAGTGCTTATACAGTCCAGATCCAAAATTTTAGACCACTTGAAAAATGGCAAAAAAATAATCATATTTTACATTGTTGGATCTTAACAAGGTTCCAAGTAGAGCTTCAACATGCAACAAGAAGAAATGAGAGTGAGACAAAACATTTTTTGAGCATTCAATTAATTGAAAATAACGAATAAACTGAAACAGGCTGTTTTTCAGCTGATCCAAATTTCAGGACCACATGCCTTAAAAAGGCCAAATCTGTGCAAAGATGTGGATTCATTGTCATTTTCTGTCAGGTAGTCACACGTTGTGATGGCAAAGGCAAAAAAACTCTCCCTTTTTGAACGTAGTCGGGTTGTTGAACTGCATAAGCAGGGTCTCTCACAGCGCGCCATCGCTGCTGAGGTGGGACGCAGTAAGACAGTCATTTGGAATTTCTTATATGATCCTGAGGGTTATGGAACAAAAAAGTCAAGTGGAAGACCCAAAAAATTTCATCAGCACTGAGCCGGAGGATCCAATTGGCTGTACGTCAAGACACTGGACGATTCTCGACCCAAATTACTGCAGCCCCATAACCATTAGACGGCATCTGAGACTGAAGGGCTTCAAAAACAAAAAACTTCTTCAAAGACCTCGTCTCCTTGAACACCACAGAACTGCTCGTTTGGACTTTGCAAGAGAGCACCAAACATGGGACATTCAAAGGTGGAAGAAAGTTTTATTCTCTGATGAGAATTTTTTTTACCTTGATGGTCCTGATGGTCCTGATGGTTTCCAATGTTACTGGCATGACAAGCAGATCACACCTGAGATGTTTTTTACGCGCTACAGTGGAGGGGGCGCCATAATGGTCTGGGGTGCTTTTTCCTTCAGTGGAACAATGGAGCTTCAGGAAGTGCAGGGGCGTCTAACGGCCGCTGGCTATGTCCAGATATTGCAGAGAGCATTCCTCATGACTGAGGGCCCTCGCCTGTGTGGTAACGACTGGGTTTTTCAACAGGACAATGCTACAGTACACAATGCCCGCAGGACAAGGGACTTCTTCCAGAAGAATAACATCACTCTTTTGGCCCATCCTGCGTGTTACCCTGATCTAAATCCAATTGAGAACCTTTGGGGATGGACGGCAAGGGAAGTTTACAAAAATGGACAACAATTCCAGACAGTAGATGGCCTTCGTGCGGCCGTCTTCAACACTTGGAGAAATGTTCCCACTCACCTCATAGACACGCTTGCATCAAGCATGCCGAAATGAATTTTGGAAGTGTTAAACAATAAAGGCGGAGCTACTCATTACTGAGTTCATGTTTGGAAGTTGGATTGCTATTTTGGGAGGGGGGGGGTTAGTTTTTTTTTGGAGGTGTGGTCCTAAACTTTTGATCAGCTGAAAAACAGCCTGTTTCAGTTTATTCGTTGTTTTCATTAAATTGAATGCTCAAAAAATGTTTTGTCTCACTCCCATTTCTTCTTGTTGCATGTTAAAGCTCTTCTTGGAACCTTGTTAAGATCCAGCCATGCTAAATATGATTTTTTCAAGTGGTCTTAAATAAACTTTTAATCAGGACTGTATGAGTATTGTAGGCAACTTCAGCAGAGCAGCATGGGTCACCATGAGTACTTTTACTAGTCTATGGCTACTCAACCCCATACTCAGCAAGTTGTGGTCTGCTATGTGTTCTGATGCCTTTGTATCGTAACTAGCATTTTCAGCTATTTCTGCTACAGCAGCTCTTCTGTTAGATTTGACCAGAAGGTCTAGCCTTCCCGACTTTCAAACACCTGTTGACTGGTTTTCGGTCTTCTGGCCACTTTGGGTATGTACTAAACACAACATACCAGGAAGACCCCACAACATTTTGGAGATGGGTTGACGTAGTCATCTAGCAATCACAATTTGACAATTGTAAAAGTAGGTCAGATTCTGGCATTTTTAACCATTTATCCTGCTTCCAACACATTAGCTTTATGAACTGACTGTTCACTTGATGCCTAATATATCATTACCCATGACAGGTGCCCTTGTCTTCACACCTCTTGATGCCTAATATATCATTACCCTTGACAGGTGCCCTTGTCTTCACACCTCTTCAGTAATCCCAATATTAATCTTGTTTGTAAAAAGGCCACAAACCAGTTCTATTGCTTCAAGGGACTGAATGTATCAACAGAAAATTACATGCTATTTAAAAGTTTTTTTAAAGATAGTTTTAATTTTTACATGACTTTTCATATAGATAATCGTTATTTTCAGTTTAAAGTTTTTCAGTGGAGCGCATGCAGTAGATAGATTTTTCTTTTCCAGCAGCTCACTATTCAGCTTTGCTGTGCAGATTGGTACAGTTCAGCAGAGTCATCGCATTATTTAGATAGGTATGTTTCATCACATTAATGCTATAGTATTTCCACGAGGACTATACTGTGATTATATAAAAGAGAAAATATATTAACGTGTGCAAATCTTTAGAGCACATGACAATGGAATGACTTCTTTGAATAACGGTAAAATAGTTTCTTTCCAAAATAGTTTTTTAACATGACTTTTTTTTTTACATGATGATTTCACACATTTAGGCTACATTCACACAATTGTATTTTCGGTCTGTATCCGATCCGCATTTTTTGAGGATCATACATCTATGGGGACACCAAAAATTTAGAAAGCACACAAATGTCATCCATGTGCTGTCTTCATGTGTGCACCCTTGCCGCAAAATATAGAACATGTCCTATATTTCTTCGTTTTGCGGACAAGAATAGACATTGTTACAATGGTGCCCATGAAAAGTGCAGGATGCACATCGACTGCATCTGCATTCTGTGGATCTGCGATTTGCAGACCGCAAAATGGATATCGTCATCTGAATGTAGTCTTAGGGCTCATGCACATGACCTTTGGTGCTTTGCAACTAACAAATTGGGGATCTGCAAAACACGGATAGCACATTTTGCAGAACGGCTGGCCCCTAATAGAACAGTCCTATTCTTGTTCGTAATGTGGACAATAATAACACATGCGGACATATTGAAGTGAATGGTTCTGCATACGGGTTGCAAAGAGAAAGGATTGGATACGGACAAAAAATATGTTTGTGTACAGGAGCCCTTTTACTGATCAGACTTAAATTGCTGTCCTGTACCTTTATGCTAAATGATCGATCAAGTGACGCTAGACAGAATATTTATTCGAACAACTTTTGAATCTAGTGTGAAGTTTTCCAGTGTCTTTCATATATTTGTAATGCCAAACAATAACCCATACATCATAGAACGAGAATGAAGCAATTTTAATGTGTCATTCTCTCTGCTGGAAAAGCAATCAGGAGCCTGAGCCATTTACTTAAACTATTTTTGGAAAGTCTCCTAGCAACATCATGGGCTCTTTTATAGGTACTCAGTTGGGTCTGATCACGGGGATAGGTTTAACCCCATAATGCCATGTGCCCAATCATACCTGGTAGAACAGTTTGATCCATTTGGTTGAAGGAGTAATAATTGGCCGATCCTTACTATCATCCAGCATTACATTCACATGAAAAAGTTGAATGTCTAACTAGCCTACAAGAACAGTGCACAAATCCAGGCTGTAATATCATAACATTGTATAACAATAGACTATACGTAGTAGTGGGACGCACAGGGCCACTAGTCACTTGTATAACAAGCTGTCTCTTTCACTGCAAGATATTCTCGTATACAACCTGGCAATACTAATGGCTTTTCCTCATTAAATGTTTAAGCAGATAACTGTTCTGCCTTTCTTTTCAAATACAAATCTGTGAAAATGTTGTAATTAAATGTAATTTTTTTCCTCTGCCATCACATTTGGGAGCCCTGTTTACAAAGGGCCTTACAATGTAATTTCCCTATCTCAGCCTTAACCTATTAATATAGTTTTAAGCTTAGGGACACATTAGCACTGTGACCCTATCACAGGTTGGGTGGGGAAATTTCATTAAACAGGTTATCCGGAAACAGATATTTATCACTTATCCTCAGGAATTGGTCATCCATATCAGATGTGCGAGGTTGTGACACCCGGACCTCCGACAGGCAGCTGTTAGAAGAGGCCTTGTGCACTGCAGCCTCTTCCTAGGCCAGTGACATCACTGTACATCTGTCACGTGGCCTAGTTCCAGCTCAGCCCCATTCAGGTCAGGTGGGGCTGAGCTGCAATACCAAGCACTGCCACTATATCCACTTCAGCCCCGCTAGGTGAAACCCCCTTCATGACCAGAGCACTTTTTACACTTCGGCACTACACTCCTTTCACCGTTTATCGCTCGGTCATGCAACTTACCACCCAAATGAATTTTACCTCTTTTTCTTCTCACTAATGGAGCTTGCATTTGGTGGTATTTTATTGCTGCTGACATTTTTACTTTTTTTGTTATTAATCAAAATGTAACGATTTTTTTGCAAAAAAATGACATTTTTCACTTTCAGCTGTAAAATTTTGCAAAAAAAAACGACATCCATATATACATTTTTCGCCAAATTTATTGTTCTACATGTCTTTGATAAAAAAAAAATGTTTGGGCAAAAAAAAATGGTTTGGGTAAAAGTTATAGCATTTACAAACTATGGTACAAAAATGTGAATTTCCGCTTTTTGAAACAGCTCTGACTTTCTGAGCATCTGTCATGATTCCTGAGGTTCTACAATGCCCAAACAGTAGAAAACCCCCACAAATGACCCCATTTCGGAAAGTAGACACCCTAAGGTATTCGCTGATGGGCATAGTGAGTTCATAGAACTTTTTATTTTTTGTCACAAGTTAGCGGAAAATGATGATGATTTTTTTTTTTTTTTCTTACAAAGTCTCATATTCCACTAACTTGCGACAAAAAATAAAAAATTCTAGGAACTCGCCATGCCCCTCACGGAATACCTTGGGGTGTCTTCTTTCCAAAATGGGGTCACTTGTGGGGTAGTTATACTGTCCTGGCAATTTAGGGGCCCAAATGTGTAAGAAGTACCTTGCAATCAAAATGTGTAAAAAATGACCGGTGAAATCCAAAAGGTGCACTTTGGAATATGTGCCCCTTTGCCCACCTTGGCAGCAAAAAAGTGTCACACATCTGGTATCGCCGTACTCAGGAGAAGTTGGGCAATGTGTTTTGGGGGGTCATTTTACATATACCCATGCTGGGTGAGAGAAATATCTTGGCAAAAGACAAATTTTCCCATTTTTTTTTATACAAAGTTGGCATTTGACCAAGATATTTCTCTCACCCAGCATGGGTATATGTAAAATGACACCCCAAAACACATTCCCCAACTTCTCCTGAGTACGGCGATACCAGATGTGCCTGGCGAGTTCCTAGAATCTTTTTATTTTTTGCATAAGTTAGCGGAAATTGATTTTTTTGGTTTTTTTCTCACAAAGTCTCACTTTCCGCTAACTTAGGACAAAAATTTCAATCTTTCATGGACTCAATATGCCCCTCAGCGAATACCTTAGGGGGTCTTCTTTCCGAAATGGGGTCACATGTGGGGTATTTATACTGCCCTGGCTTTTTAGGGGCCCTAAAGCGTGAGAAGAAGTCTGGAATATAAATGTCTAAAAATGTTTACGCATTTGGATTCCGTGAGGGGTATGGTGAGTTCATGTGAGATTTTATTTTTTGACACAAGTTAGTAGAATATGAGACTTAGTAAGAAAAAACAAAAACAAACAAAAAATTTCCGCTAACTTGTGCCCAAAAAAATGTCTGAATGGAGCCTTACAGGGGGGGGGGGGGGGTGATCAATGACAGGGGGGTGATCAATGACAGGGGGGTAATCACCCATATAGACTCCCGGATCACCCCCCTGTCATTGATCACCCCCCTGGTAAGGCTCCATTCAGACGTCCGTATAATTTTTACGGATCCATGGATCGGATCCGCAAAACACATGCGGACGTCTGAATGGAGCCTTACAGGGGGGTTATCAATGACAGGGGGTGATCAGGGTGATCAGGGTGATCACCCCCCTGTCACTGATCACCCCCCCTGTAAGGCTCCATTCAGACATCCGCATGATTTTTTACGGATCCATGGATACATGGATCGGATCCACAAAACACATGCGGACGTCTGAATGGAGCCTTACAGGGGGGTTATCAATGACAGGGGGTGATCAGGGTGATCAGGGTGATCACCCCCCTGTCACTGATCACCCCCCCTGTAAGGCTCCATTCAGACATCCGCATGATTTTTTACGGATCCATGGATACATGGATCGGATCCACAAAACACATGCGGACGTCTGAATGGAGCCTTACAGGGGGGTTATCAATGACAGGGGGTGCCCTGTCACTGATCACCCCCCCTGTAAGGCTCCATTCAGACATCCGCATGATTTTTACGGATCCATGGATACATGGATCGGATCCACAAAACACATGCGGACGTCTGAATGGAGCCTTACAGGGGGGTTATCAATGACAGGGGGTGATCAGGGTGATCAGGGTGATCACCCCCCTGTCACTGATCACCCCCCCTGTAAGGGTCCATTCAGACATCCGCATGATTTTTTACGGATCCATGGATACATGGATCGGATCCACAAAACACATGCGGACGTCTGAATGGAGCCTTACAGGGGGGTTATCAATGACAGGGGGTGATCAGGGTGATCACCCCCCTGTCACTGATCACCCCCCCTGTAAGGCTCCATTCAGACATCCGCATGATTTTTACGGATCCATGGATACATGGATCGGATCCACAAAACACATGCGGACGTCTGAATGGAGCCTTACAGGGGGGTTATCAATGACAGGGAGTGATCAGGGTGATCACCCCCCTGTCACTGATCACCCCCCCTGTAAGGCTCCATTCAGACATCCGCATGATTTTTTACGGATCCATGGATACATGGATCGGATCCACAAAACACATGCGGACGTCTGAATGGAGCCTTACAGGGGGGTTATCAATGACAGGGGGTGATCAGGGTGATCACCCCCCTGTCACTGATCACCCCCCCTGTAAGGCTCCATTCAGACATCCGCATGATTTTTTACGGATCCATGGATACATGGATCGGATCCACAAAACACATGCGGACGTCTGAATAGAGCCTTACAGGGGGGTTATCAATGACAGGGGGTGATCAGGGTGATCACCCCCCTGTCACTGATCACCCCCCCTGTAAGGCTCCATTCAGACATCCGCATGATTTTTACGGATCCATGGATACATGGATCGGATCCACAAAACACATGCGGACGTCTGAATTGAGCCTTAAAGGGGGGTTATCAATGACAGGTGGTGATCAGGGTGATCAGGGTGATCACCCCCCTGTCACTGATCACCCCCCCTGTAAGGCTCCATTCAGACATCCGCATGATTTTTTACGGATCCATGGATACATGGATCGGATCCACAAAACACATGCGGACGTCTGAATAGAGCCTTACAGGGGGGTTATCAATGACAGGGGGTGATCAGGGTGATCACCCCCCTGTCTCTGATCACCCCCCCTGTAAGGCTCCATTCAGACATCCGCATGATTTTTACGGATCCATGGATACATGGATCGGATCCACAAAACACATGCGGACGTCTGAATTGAGCCTTAAAGGGGGGTTATCAATGACAGGTGGTGATCAGGGTGATCACCCCCCTGTCACTGATCACCCCCCCTGTAAGGCTCCATTCAGACATCCGCATGATTTTTTACGGATCCATGGATACATGGATCGGATCCACAAAACACATGCGGACGTCTGAATGGAGCCTTACAGGGGGGTGATCAATGACAGGGGGGGTCATCAGGGAGTGTATATGGGTGATCACCCGCCTGTCATTGATCACCCCCTGTAAGGCTCCATTCAGACGTCCGCATGTGTTTTGCGGATCCGATCCATGTATCCATGGATCCGTAAAAATCATGCGGATGTCTGAATGGAGCCTTACAGGGGGGGTGATCAATGACAGGGGGGTGATCAATGACAGGGGGTGATCAGGGAGTGTATATGGGTGATGACCCGCCTGTCATTGATCACCCCCCTGTAAGGCCCCATTTAGACGTCCGTATGCGTTTTGCGGATCCGATCCATGTATCCGTGGATCCGTAAAAATCATACGGACGTCTGAACGGAGCCTGACAGGGGGGTGATCAATGACAGGGGGGTGATCAATGACAGGGGGTGATCAGGGAATGTATATGGGTGATCACCCGCCTGTCATTGATCACCCCCCTGTAAGGCCCCATTTAGACGTCCGTATGCGTTTTGCGGATCCGATCCATGTATCCGTGGATCCGTAAAAATCATACGGACGTCTGAACGGAGCCTGACAGGGGTGTGATCAATGACAGGGCGGTGATCAATGACAGGGGGGTGATCAGGGAGTTTATATGGGGTGATCATGGGTGATCAGGGGTTTATAAGGGGTTAATAAGTGACGGGGGGGGGGTGTAGTGTAGTGTGGTGTTTGGTGCGACTGTACTGACCTATCTGAGTCCTCTGGTGGTCGATCCTAACAAAAGGGACCACCAGAGGACCAGGTAGGAGGTATATTAGACGCTGTTATGAAAACAGCGTCTAATATACCTGTTAGGGGTTAAAAAATTCGGATCTCCAGCCTGCCAGCGAGCGATCGCCGCTGGCAGGCTGGAGATCCACTTGCTTACCTTCCGTTCCTGTGAGCGCGCGCGCCTGTGTGCGCGCGTTCACAGGAAATCCCGGCCCTCGCGAGATGACGCATATATGCGTGACTCTGCGCAGGGCCGCCACCTCCGGACCGCACATCTGCGTTAGGCGGTCCGGAGGTGGATATGATATACGGCGCTGTGACTTGGTAAGCGCCTGGGAGCCTCTATCTCTCACCAGAACTCCTGGGAGCACGGTGGCTCCCTGAGCTGATCGGTGAGGATGTTGGGACTTGGATAGCCACTGATGAGATAATGATGACCTCTCCTGAGGAGAATGTGTAAAAAGATGGAGGGCCACAGCAGCATATCACCGAAATCCTTCTTTATTTAGAAAAACACCTCACAGCAAAGCATAAAAAATATTTTGCAGCAACGTTTCGGCTAGGAGTAGCCTTTGTCAAGCATGTTTAACAATTAAAATCACAGCCTATAAATCACAAATAATAGGACCACCCACACCGCTGAATAACCAATAGAGATTAATGTGCATGTATCACACCTGCACAATCAACATGAGAGCACCAACCTATTGAGGCATATTAACCAGCTGTTGCAGATAGCAATAATCGTACCTGTGTGGGGCCACATCGCACAGACACCTACAGTCGATCCAGCGTCTCGTACTCGGTGATGCGCATGTCCGCATACGTCACCACAGGGCGACATGCGCAAGGCATCACTATGTGCATCCAGATACACAGTCTGCGCTAGTCCGAATGCATCATCAAGGGGCGGCCAGCATGGAGAACTGTTTGTGAATGAGATTTTGAATGCGGATGGTACTTGTTGCCAACAGTTAATGACTTTATTGTATTATGTCTGCAGAACCTGTGTGGTGCTCACACTTTTTCACTGATACTTTGGTCTTCCTTTGCGCTAATAATGTGCAAGTTTGCGCAATACGCCCACGGTACTCAGTGATGGCCTTAATCCACAAAGCGCTCTGCACACTGTTTGTATTTGACAGCAGTGCGAGCGCTTTCTATTAGTAGTTCCGTTGAGTCCCCATACACACGTCAGCCTGGAGCGTCATGTGGGAGTGGCCTTGTGACGTCGGCCGGCCGCCCCTTGATGACGCATTCGGACTAGCGCAGACTGTGTATCTGGATGCACATAGTGATGCCTTGCGCATGTCGCCCTGTGGTAACGTATGTGGACATGCGCATCACCGAGTACGAGACGCTGGATCGACTGTAGGTGTCTGTGCGATGTGGCCCCACACAGGTACGATTATTGCTATCTGCAACAGCTGGTTAATATGCCTCAATAGGTTGGTGCTCTCATGTTGATTGTGC
The DNA here is from genome assembly GCF_014858855.1 of Bufo gargarizans. Taxonomy (NCBI): domain Eukaryota; kingdom Metazoa; phylum Chordata; class Amphibia; order Anura; family Bufonidae; genus Bufo; species Bufo gargarizans. The sequence continues at coordinate 7,290,659 of NC_058086.1, forward strand.
AGGTGTGATACATGCACATTAATCTCTATTGGTTATTCAGCGGTGTGGGTGGTCCTATTATTTGTGATTTATAGGCTGTGATTTTAATTGTTAAACATGCTTGACAAAGGCTACTCCTAGCCGAAACGTTGCTGCAAAATATTTTTTATGCTTTGCTGTGAGGTGTTTTTCTAAATAAAGAAGGATTTCGGTGATATGCTGCTGTGGCCCTCCATCTTTTTACACATGCCTTTGGATCGCGTTGGATCTGTGATCCCTTGCCCAGCTGTTGCATGACCACCATCCTCGCTCTTTACAAGCCGCTCGTGTTGCTGCTCCTGAACAAATCTACTTCTTCATAACCTGATCCGGGGAGCGTGCACCGGGGGAGTATTCCTGCCTTCTTACACTTTCATGTGAATATGGATTTACCCCCAGGCTCCGGTAAGCATTGATACACCAAACACCATGGCATATATGTATACGGATGAAGAAATAGTGAAATTAATTGGAACAGATTCCAGCGATGTCTCCTTCCTAAGCACTCCCTCCATTGATCTGCTGAGACGCAAATGTGAACAGGAGTCAAAAAGACTGACCACGATGGAGCTACATTTGAGCACTCTGAGAGAGTACTACAGGAACAGCCGTATCCTGAGGGGTTTGCGGTCTCATTTACGACCCAATCTCTTTCCTAACGATACAGACTTCTGCAGGAAATTCGAGGCGGTGACTAATAAATACTCTTTTGACCTGATACTACTTAACATTGACTTTTTGTGTAAGGAGGTGGAGAAGATTAAGGGAATGATTGTTGAGCTTAATACGCAAATCCAGGCCTTGATCAGTGCGGATGAATATACGGTACACACTGACAAAATTGCACAACAGGCCCTACGCCACAGAAGTGAGACCGAACGTGTTAAAAGAGAAAAGTGGCATAGGGATCTTGAAGACTATCAGTCCGGAAAAGTGTATAATTGGCGTAATCAACAGCCACAAGGGAAACCTAGGAGGAGGCGTAATAGAAGATTTGACCACAACCATTTTGGTTTCTCCACCTTCTCTGACTCCACGGATGAACCCTCTACGTCAGCCCCTTTTTTAGGACAACAAGGCGACGGGGATGTCGCCGGGGTGGAAGAAAACACCATCGGTCACACAAAAGGGAAACCACCTCCGAATCAAGTGATGCCTGTGAGATCGACCAGACGCAATCCACGGAGATAACACAACTTGTCATAAATATCTCTTCAGTAACGCTTACTCCTGAACAGATTCAGGTATTGAGTCGTGGACTAAGTTTTTCTCCTACTGTTGATAGAGACTGGTCTCTTTAGAGTTGGATTTACAACGTTTCTTTAGAAGTTTACGTTTAAAGTGCTTTTTTGCATCTAAGAATGTTGATGATAATAAAATACCTGTGATTAGCAAAGATAATGTTGCGTTACTCACATGTAAAGAATTACAACTCAGGAAACCTAGTGTCTTTTCACCGCCACATACTAACCATGTGGTTGAATCATATATTCACATAGTGCACAAGCAGATCGAGTCTTTGAATCACACTAGCTGTGGTAGAAGTAACCTCTCTATGTCAGAACGACAGGCTATCATGGCATTGGAACGTGACACCCGCATTACCATCAAGCCTGCTGATAAGGGTGGGACGGTGGTCGTTATGGACACTGCAATGTACATTGGCGAGATAGACAGACAATTGCATGATTTTGAGGTATACAAGCAACTACCTGGGGATCCCAAATGGGACATTGTGCGTGACATCGGGGTGATATTGGAGGAGGTACTGCAAAATTCAACTATTGATGAGGGTTTGCACCAATATCTCACGGTGCCCCACCCTGTCACCCCGATGTTATACATACTCCCCAAGATCCATAAGAGATTGAATGATCCACCGGGTCGACCGATTGTTTCTGGTAGGGGCTCGGTCTTCAATCCATTGTCTGTCTTTCTGGACAAGTTATTGCAGGTCCGGGCGACCTCCGCCCCATCCTATATCAAGGATACTGGGCATTTTTTATCCAAATTACAGGGTTTACAACTGCCCGCCCACTTTCTGTTGGTCAGTTTTGATGTAGTATCTTTATACACATCGATTGACCATACATATGGGCTGGGTGTCGTCGATGTGGCCCTGGCCGACATGGGGCTCTCCCCGGGGGTGTGCCGATTTGTCCTCCGCCTCTTGGAGGTGGTCCTGAAGAGGAGTTACTTCCTCTTCGGGGACACTTTCTATCAACAGCAGCGGGGTGTGGCCATGGGGCCTAACATGGCCCCCACCTACGCTAACATCTTTATGGCTGAGGTGGAGGACAGACTCGTGTATCACTCCCCTTTCTTTGGGAGAGTTCTATGTTGGTGGCGCTACATCGACGACATCTTTATGATCTGGACAGGCACGATGGATGAACTTGAGGCATTCCATCTGTATCTGAATGCGGGTGTCCCGGGATTGCAATTCACTGTTACTGTTTCTCCTAGTGAGTTGCAATTCCTTGATGTGCGGGTCTATGTGATGGAGGGTCTTTTAGCTATGGACCTCTATCGGAAGCCCACTGACCGTAACACCCTTCTAATGCATGATAGCTATCACCCACATAAAATGCTTGACTCCATTCCATGGAGTCAGCTTTTAAGGGTGAGGAGAATAGTCTCTGACGAAGAAGTATGTACACAGAGGATTGACACTATGTGCGCACGGTTCTTGGAACGAGGTTACCCGAAACCCCTTCTTGCTAGAACCAAACAGAAGGTGAGATTGGTTGACAGATGCACTGCGCTACAGAAATCGACAAAAGCAAGCTCTGAGGCTAGGGTTCCGTTTGTGTCCATCTTTGGTCGGGACAGTGGCGACATTGCCCATGTCCTTAGAAAGGAGTGGCACATACTCCAAAGGGGTCTGCCAGAAATTGAAGAATTCAAGTCCCCACCGATGATGGCATACAAGCGGAACCCTAGCCTCCGTGATAGACTGGTTAAGTCCGATATAGGTGGCCAGCCATTGACACAAAAACTGCTTGCACCTCGCAAAAACGGTACTTATCCATGTTTATCTTGTTGTAATTGTGGTAACGTTCTCAAAGGTGATCATTTCTCTCACCCATATAGCGGTAAAAAATATAAAATCAATGGCTATTACACCTGCAGGTCACGGGATGTGATATACGCCATCCAGTGTCCTTGCAGCCTTATTTATGTGGGAGAGACCACCATGGAAGTTAGGGAGCGTATTAACAAGCATAAGAGTACCATACGCAAGATGAATATGGATAATCCCGTTGCGAAACATTTCGTAGAGGCGGGGCATTCTGTGAACCAACTTCGCTTTAGGGTCATTGACAGCGTGGGCTCTTTACGGAGAGGGGGTGACAAGGACGCAATATTAAGGAAGAAGGAGCTCAAATGGATCTACACATTGAAATCTCTACAGCCATTTGGATTAAATCTAGAATTTAATGTGGCTGGCATCAGCTAAATCTGGATTTAATCTAATATTCAATGTGGCTGGTTTCAGATATTTCTCTCCTGTTATAATACTTTGCTATGTTTTTATATTTCATGTCTTGATCACACCGCTGTGTAGTGCTGCACAATAGACAATAGAGCTATTTGTTTAGATACTTTGGCATGGAGAACTGTTTGTGAATGAGATTTTGAATGCGGATGGTACTTGTTGCCAACAGTTAATGACTTTATTGTATTATGTCTGCAGAACCTGTGTGGTGCTCACACTTTTTCACTGATACTTTGGTCTTCCTTTGCGCTAATAATGTGCAAGTTTGCGCAATACGCCCACGGTACTCAGTGATGGCCTTAATCCACAAAGCGCTCTGCACACTGTTTGTATTTGACAGCAGTGCGAGCGCTTTCTATTAGTAGTTCCGTTGAGTCCCCATACACACGTCAGCCTGGAGCGTCATGTGGGAGTGGCCTTGTGACGGCGGCCGGCCGCCCCTTGATGACGCATTTGGACTAGCGCAGACTGTGTATCTGGATGCACATAGTGATGCCTTGCGCATGTCGCCCGGTGGTGACGTATGCGGACATGCGCATCACCGAGTACGAGACGCTGGATCGACTGTAGGTGTCTGTGCGATGTGGCCCCTCACAGGTACGATTATTGCTATCTGCAACAGCTGGTTAATATGCCTCAATAGGTTGGTGCTCTCATGTTGATTGTGCAGGTGTGATACATGCACATTAATCTCTATTGGTTATTCAGCGGTGTGGGTGGTCCTATTATTTGTGATTTATAGGCTGTGATTTTAATTGTTAAACATGCTTGACAAAGGCTACTCCTAGCCGAAACGTTGCTGCAAAATATTTTTTATGCTTTGCTGTGAGGTGTTTTTCTAAATAAAGAAGGATTTCGGTGATATGCTGCTGTGGCCCTCCATCTTTTTACACATGCCTTTGGATCGCGTTGGATCTGTGATCCCTTGCCCAGCTGTTGCATGACCACCATCCTCGCTCTTTACAAGCCGCTCGTGTTGCTGCTCCTGAACAAATCTACTTCTTCCTCTCCTGAGGAGAAGTCATCATTATTTTTCCAGGATAACTTCTTTTAAAAAAATTGAGGATAACCCTTGTACGATTTTAAGTTTGTGTTTTCTGCTGATACTGTCTAATCTTTTTCCATTTACCATTCTTTTATTCTAACGGGGTCTTCCAGAACTTTGATAATTATCAGTGGGGGTCCAGCACCTGGCACCCTCGCCAGTCACCAGTTTGAAGAGGCTGTGGCTCTCCAGTGAGCACTGCTGCCTCTTCCTAGGCCAGTGACATCACTGTACATCGGTCATGTGACCTAGTTGCAGCTCAGCACCATTCAGGTCAGGTGGGGCTGAGCTGCAATACTAAGCACTGCCACTATATGATATACGGCGCTGTGCTTGGTAAGCGCCTGGGAGCCTCTATCTCTCATCAGAACTCCTGGGAGCACGGCGGCTCCCTGAGTTGATCGGTGGGGATGCTGGGACTTGGACCGCCACTGATGAGATAATGATGACCTCTCCTGAGGAGAAGTCATCATTATTTTCCAGGATAACTTCTTTTAAAAAAAATTGAGGATAACCCTTGTACGAATTTTAGTTTGTGTTTTCTGCTGATACTGTCTCATTTTTTTCCATTTACCATTCTTTTATTCTTAACGGGGTCTTCCAGAACTTTGATAATTATCAGTGGGAGTCCAGCACCTGGCACCACCGCCAGTCGCCAGTTTGAAGAGGCTGTGGCTCTCCAGTGAGCACTGCTGCCTCTTCCTAGGCCAGTGATGTCATGTTTGTCGGTTACATGGTCTTTTTACAGCTCAGTCGCATTCAAGTGAATGTACAGCTCTGTGCTTGGTATGGTATAAGGAGGCCCCAACACCCATTGGAGCAGCGCGGCCTCTTCAGACAGCTGATCGGCAGAGTTGCTGGGTGTCAGATGCTCACCAATAAGTTAATAATGACCAATCCTGAGTATAGACCATATATAGACCTTAAATAATAGCTGTTTCTTTACATTCATATAACTTTCTTTACTTTAACTATAGAAGGCTTGTCTGGTATGATACACTACATTCATAGTTAAGTCTATCATAGATCATGCTGCAAATTCATCATTCATTCTACTTACTGCTTTGAACAGAGATTGTCTTCTGCTGCTGATGACTGTATGATCCAACCTACTGACCTTAGTCCATACATTTTTTACAGTTTGATGGTGAAATGATTCACAAATTGGTGTGTAAGTATGTGAATTGTATTATTAAAAAGGTACTCTAGGATTTTTATAGTGATATCTTATCCTCAAGATAGGTCATCAATATACGATTGGCAAGGGTCCAATTTCTGACACTCCCACCACTCAGCTGTTGTGGCACTCACCAGACCTCTGGTGAGCATCATGGCCTCTTCATGGCTTACCAAGCACATCTCCATCCATTGTATAGTCGTTGTCCTTGGAAGTGCAGCTCAAACCTATTCAGTTGAATGGGACTGAGCTGCTCCTAGACCATGTGACTGATGAACGTGACGTCACATGGCCTAGGAAGAGACCTCGCGGAGCACTGCGGGCCTCTTCGTACAGCTGCAGTCTCTGAATACAACTGATTGCCAGGGGTTCTGTGAGTTGGATCCCCACCTATCTGATATTGATTACCTGTTCTGAGAATAGGCCATCAATATTAATAACCTGGAGAACCTCTTTAAGCTTGTATTGTGATGAACTAATTGGATCAGCGATAAATTAAAGGTATTTTAATATACTGATGTTTAATACATTTTATTATATTGCCCATGACTGAGTGCCCTTTTTTTTCCTCTTCATTACATTTGCTTAACGTTCTTTACTTTATCTATAGACTGCTTTTATAGTATGACACACCACTTCCATAGTCTGTCATGGATTCGCTGCAGATCTAGAGCAGCCAATTTGACAATCTGAAAGTCAGTGATACAGTGCTGTTTCTTTCCTATGTCATTATCAAACCAGCTCTCAGCTGTCACATCTAATGTCAAAATATAGTCATTCGTTTAGATGAAAGCCTATAAGGATATTTCTGATGTATCCCTGGGGGTGAGGAAAACATACTCGAGTTTCTCTAGAACTGTATGATAATTGAAGTCCAATATAACCTACTACTCACTACACTTAGCTTCTACCTCCAAATTATACATGTTCCAAATCCAAGTCGTTATTATTGCACCAACAGCAAGGCTTCAGGCATGAATCATTAGCTCTCCTCTGAAAAAAACGGCAGTATATAAGGATATCATAACAGTAATTAACCTTGCGCTGGCATGGCCCTGATAACAACGTAAGAAACTTCACACTTTTAAATTCACTTCTGGTTTTGGCCTCCTGGAATCCTGACCCTGTAGCTGTACCTTTATAGAGCTTAATAATGAACTAAAATATAACAAAATATACTAATTAAATGTTGTAAAAATCTGTATTGAAATAGGAGGATACTCCCATGGTCTTTCTCACATAAGGAATTTCTAGGAAAATATTTTTTTTCTTTTTAAATGGGCAATGCCATGGATATGGACACATAATAATCTTCTTTTATATAGTGCCAACATATTCCACAGCGCTTTACAATTAGAGGGTTCATATACCAACATATACATCAGGGAACTTTCACACTAGCGTTATTCTTTTCCGGCAGAGAGTTCCGTCAAAAGGGCCCTATGCCGGAAAAGAACTGATCAGGCATATGCCAATGCATTCTGAAAGGATAGAAATCCATTCAGTTTGTTGCGGTATTATGTCCGTCCAAAATGCCTGATCAGTCGCTGGAATGCCGCATCCGACATTAATTCCCATTGACTTGCATTAGTGCCGGATCCGGCATTGCAAAACAACTGAAGGACGCGCAGAACGGGAAAACTGTGAAAAAGTCTGCAAGACGGATCCGTCCATCCGCATGACAAGCAGAGAGACGGATCCGTTCTTGCAATGCATTTGTAGACGGATCCACCTGGATCCATCTACAAATGCTGTTAGTTGTCACACTGATCGGCGGATCTGGCAGGCAGCTCCGACAACTAACGCTAGTGTTAAAGTACCCTTAGCAAACAAGTAAGTTAACAATTTAAATAATAGAAGTGAGGGCAATCATGTTAATGCTCCGTGTCTCTGCTGTCCGGGGCAGGGTTTGGCATTCTTTCACGCAGTGGATTCCACGCACGGGATCCGCTCGTGTGAAAGAGCCCTAAGCCCATTCTTGTGGGTCTCCTTACAACAAAGAGATAATGATACCAACTCTCTGTTCGGAAACCAAAGAGTGTGGGTGAAAACAAAAATACAGCTTACAGCTCTCTTTAGAAGTAAAAAAATGCTTCCTGTCCCCCGAAAAACAATCAGGCAGTTTGACATGAGGTTCAAGAATCATAGCTGAGGAGGCCGCTACAGGTGGGGGCTTCCGCAATTCAAGCTGCTGTAACATCTCTCCCAAATCCTGCACCATTTGGGCGAGACTTTGCACCTGATTAGTAAGGGCTTGCATATGGTCCATGGTATTAGGTAGGGCCTGTGATTTTGTCACAAATGGTAGGGATAAGTGCAGCCCTAAGCTCCATCCACACCACTATCCCTACCTACCTGCACAGTCCGTCCTAACTGACAGTGTACACCTGGGCGGAGGTCCCTAGCTTAAGTACGTGCGGGGGCTTATAGGGAGGAACAAAAGTGGAGAAAACAACAAAGCTAGGACAGAACACACAGAAGCGAACACGAGGCAGAACACATTATCAAGGTCAAAACTTGCCGAGGTCAGAACCAGGAGATAATGTCAGTACCAGGGGAAACACCAAAATCAACATCAAATACAAGCCGAGGTCACGCAGCAAAGGGGTAACACAGGATCAAGAGTCAAAGTCAAGCCGAGGTCGAGTACACAAAGTCACAAATGCAGGCAAACGCTAGTGAGGTTGAAAGACCAATCACAGGCAACCTGTGGCCAACAGGCTGCCTGTTAAATAACCCCAACAGATGAGTCACATGACGTGGCCAGCATCACGTCACTCGCATCACGCACCTCAATGCAGCTGAGCGCCGATTCATTCCCATCGGCGCTCAGCTCCCCTGCTGCTCGTTGCCTAGGGGATGGAAAACGCCGGCCAAGCCAAAGAGGCGTGCACTGCCGGGTTCTCCCCGCCGTCACTATGGGAATGAGGATGCCATGTTGGTAACATAACATAAAGACAGGAGCAACTGCCACAAATGGGAAACAGGAAGTGCACCAACATAACATCCATAACATCTTCCCCTTTTTTAGTGTTAATAAATGAACAGTTTTGAAGAGAGATAACAGTAACGCATTTGATACTCTATAGGTTAAGTCTCATAGGTGGTTTTGAACATCTGCCACTACGGGTGACGACGGGTCCTTGTAGTCTATTAGCCCTCTAGGTAGTTACTGGGCTCTTATCACCTGCTACTGGCATGTCCTGCGCGTGGCTGCTGGTAGATGTACTAGCTTACTCAGGATTGGCAGTACCATTGGTCTGTGGCCCCACCTCTGTGCATTCCTCACAGTCAATGGGCACATGTGTCCCTGTTATACCAAGCGAGACTGGCTTATCAATGAGATATTGCGACATGGTTTTTCTGCCAATCGTAAATCCACACGATTGCGACGAAAGAGAGTTCCGTCAACGTCCACTAGATACGAGCGTGGAGCAACTTTTTTCAAACAAGTACCCATTCTCCAACAACCTGTTCAATCCCCAGGTAAGGGTTTCATACGGATTTGTTCTCCAGTAATAAACTCTGGCAGATCTCTGGCCAATGTATCATATTGAGCCTTTGACATTTGTCTCTTAAACTTTAACTTTTCTGTAACACCTTGTACCACACAAGGTTCCAGAAGCTATTCTCTGCCGGTAAGGAAGTCTTCAGCCTCCTTGACATCAGTCTTTGTGCCGGACTACTATCCATGCCTTCAGTTTGAGTGTTTCTCCAATGCAAAATGGCCTTCCACGAGTCTTTACCATCACTGTGTGCTCTCTTGCATAAGTTCTTAACAATCTTTACAGCTGCTTCAGCTTTGCCATTCGCCTGTGAATGACGTGGTGAGGAAGTAACGTGCTCAAACTCCTATTCCATTGCAAATCTTCTAAATTGCAAGCTTTAAAACTGAGGGCCATTATCAGAGGTCACTTTATCTGGTTGGCCATAACGAGCAAACTGAGCCTTGCACCGCTTAATTGTGGTTTCAGTGGACAAATCAGGAAGAAGGTCGATTTCCCCAAAAACCGAATAGTGGTCAACTAATATCAGGTATTCTTTGCCTGCGTAGTTGAATAAGTCCATACTGATGATCTGCCATGGACGTGTCGGTATCTTGTGCGACATCATAGTTTCCTTTTGCTGTAAGTGGGCATATTCATTGCAGATGTGACAATTACTGACAAAATCTTTGATTTCACCTTGCATGTTAGGCCAGTAAAGAGTATCACAAGCTTGTCTGTAGCATGCTTCACCTCCAATGTGGCTTGAGTGTATTCGTAATAACATCTCCGCTCTCAGAGATTTAGGCACTATGACCCTTGGGCCTTTGTACAAGATACCATTTTGTACGCTGATATTATCTCTGAAGGCCCAATATTCCCGTAGAGTTGCAGGAATTGCTACTTTATCATCTGGCCATCCACTCAATACAACAGATTTCAGAGCTTGTAACGTTGCGTCACCGTCAGTGTGTTGTATGAGTTGCTGCAGACGCTGAGCAGTGACATTAAGATAGTCGGCTTGGTGTCGGCAAAGAAAATTTGTTCCTGTTGCAGCTGATAAATTGTTTGATGCTCGTGCTAACCTCCAGGTGCCACATTATCCAACGTAGCTCTGCTCAAAGCATCGCTGATATATATTTCACTTCCTGGCTTATAGACAACATTGAGGTTGCAATGCTGCAATGTAAGCATCATGGTCTGCAAACACTTGGGAGCACACAAAAGGGGCTTTTTGAATATGGCTATCAGAGTTTTGTGGTCAGTCTCAGCTGTAATGGAGTCCCGCCTATAGAGATAATGATGGAAGCGTTGGCATGCAAATACAATACTTAAACATTCCTTCTCAATCTGAGCATAGTTTAGCTCAGCTGGTGAAAGAGCTCTGGACGCATATTCAACCGGTTGACCTTCCTGCAAAAGACAACAACCCAGGCCATTTTTGCTACAGTCACTTTGTATGGCAATAGGCTTAGTGATATCATAGTATTTCAACATTGATGCAGAGGTGACCAAGCGTTTGATATCCTCTACTGTCTGGTCATGTTTGGGAAGCCAGTGCCAAACCGCATCTCTGTCCACAAGTCGTCTTAACGGCTCACACACCTCATATAAATGTGGCAGGAATTTTGCTAGATAAGTAACAAAGCCAATAAATCTCTGTACTACTTTGGCATCAGCTGGCTGTGGCATGTCCACAATGACTTTAATCTTGTCCGGGTCAGCTTTTAAGCCTTGTGAAGACAGGATATGCCCATGGAAATGGACTTCCACTTCTGACACCATGTTTCATGTGATGTAAATAAACACAGCACGTGGGATTACTGCACAGGAGCCATGTTGGTAACATAACATAAAGACAGGAGCAACCGCCACAAACCGAAATCAGGAAGTGGTGCACCAACATAACATCTATAACAGCGTCCTCGCTCCACACAGACGGGGTGCCGGCGGTGCTGCAAGGAGAGCTCGCGTCGCTGGCTCCCCTTTACAACCGGACTGAGAGGTTCAGAATACAGTGGATGCTAATCGCAAATAAGTAATGTAAAGCAAGGGTAGGGTGGTAGACAGAAATAAGGGAGGAGATGCAGGGGGTGCAGCACTGTGGAGAGCTTTGTGGGTAAGAATGAGTACTTTAAATTGAACCCTGTACTGTATGAGCAAAAAAGGCAATGACTGACACGGGGCGGAGACATCAGAGTAGAGGTTCAAATAAATAATTCTCAGCTGAGAGTAATTGTATACATTCTTTTATAAAGAGCAATAAATCAAAATGGTGTGGGAAAGGGGGGAGAAGGGATGCGGAAAGATGGAGAAAGATGGGGGGGAAAGGGTAGAAAAAGAAAGAGGAGACGTAAAGAGGCCCCTAACCAGAGACCGCTGGCCACATTCTTCATAGAACCATCATGAGAGTAACAACATTCCTTTTTGTCTAACTATTCAAGTAATGGGAGAGGGAGTTGATCCAGATCCCCTCCACCACTCCCCAAACCAGGGGCGTCGCTAGGGGACTTCAAGCACATTGCCCCAAATCTCTGGCGATGGCTGTATTTTTTACTGCACTGACAGCTTCTTTTCATGGTTATACTGAGCCACCAGTGCGGAGCTGCAGTGCGGCTTAACCACCTCCGGACCGCCTAACGCAGATGTGCGGTCCGGAGGTGGCAGCGCTGCGCACAGTCACGCATATACGCGTCATCTCGCGAGACGCGAGATGACGCGAATATGCGCGCGCGCATGCGCAGTTCGCGCCGGCATTTCGCACAGCAGTATTTCGTCAGCAACCTGCCAGCCAATGATCGTGGCTGGCAGGTTGCTGATTTTTAAAAAATCCAATCAAAGTGCCAGATATCAGATCATATTAGTAAATATGATCTGATATATGGCTGCCTGCTCCTCTGCTGGTTCTTTTCGTCGGTTGGATCCAGCAGAGGAGCAGGCTTCACAGTGAGTACACCAAACACCACACACTAGCCCCTGATCACCCCCCTGAACCCCAATTAACCCTTTGATCACCCCTGTCAATCACAAGTGAAAAGAAAAAAGTGATCAGTGCAAACTGTCACTTTTTTTTTCCACTGTTATTGACCGTTAGGTTTTAGGTATAGTTTAGGTCCCTTGGTTAGGTAGTTAGCGATCAGTTAGCGCCCAGCCCACCGCAGTCCGTTATTCGCTGATTAGCGTATCGCTAATCAGCATTTGTACTTTTATAGTATCTGGAAGTGATCAAAACTGATCACGGTCAGATCTATAATAGTACTAGTGTCACTTTAGTTCGCCCTCCACCCAAAACGCAGTGTTTGCCCGATCAGGCCTGATCGGTCGCCCACACGTGCGTTCGCCCACACCCGCCCCACCGCAGTGACAAAAAAAAAAATTTTTTTGATCACTGCACATTCACTTTACACGCACTGCGGCGATAAAAAAATCAGTTTTGATATTTTTTATCAACCGCAGCGGCCTCCGGTACTTCGCTAGCCTCCCCTTTATATGACAGGCTTGCTTTTTTTTTCTTGGGTAGTCTCAGGGAATACCCCTAAATTTAGTTGCCCACATGTCTAACAGGGGGTATTCTTCTGAAGAGGCCTACAGGCTTCTGACCCAGTCGGATGAGGAGTGGGAACCCTCATCTGATGAATCCAGCGGGTCAGAATACGAACCTGTAGAAAGCAGTGGCTCTCTGACCCAAAGTTCGGACGAGGAGGCTGAGGTCCCTGATACCACCAGGCGTACCCGGCCCCGTGTCGCTAGACCGCAGGTTGCGCAGGATCAGCTTCAAGAGCAGCAGAGTGGGGCTGGTGCTGTCGGATTACGTGGTGAGGCATACACCAGCAGCCCAGCCCTCCCTGGACCTAGTACCAGCACTGCCGTACAACCTGGTGAAGTAGCGAGCACCCCGTCGCAGCCACCGCAAAGACGTGCCCGTAGAGCCCCTAGAATCCCAGAGGTGCTGGCCTCCTCCTCAACATGGGCCTGCCAAAAAAGCATGAATTGCGGTCATATTGGTCCACGAACCCGATTCATCACATGTTCTCTGCTGCCATGTCCAGGGCACGTTTTGAGGCCATCCTGCGGTTCCTGCACTTTAGTGACAACACCGCCTCCCGTCCCAGGGGCCACCCTGCTTTTGACCGGCTCCACAAAATTCGGCCCCTCATAGACCATTTCAACCAGAAATTTGAAGATATTTATACCCCAGAGCAAAACATCTGCATAGACAAGTCCCTGATACATTTTACCGGGCGCCTTGGCTTCAAACAATACATCCCAAGCAAGCGCTCCCGGTATGGGGTCAAATTGTATAAGCTCTGTGAAAGGGCCACAGGCTATACCCACAAATTTCGTGTCTATGAGGTGTGGGGATGTGCTCGTGGTAGGCTACGGTAGCGGCGGCAGTATTGAGGCAATCATAGACAGTCTTTGTGATACACTGTGACTTTATTCACACCAACGGCATAACAGGCAACGTGCAGACCACACAGGTGCATATCCACATAGTGCATAAAACAAAAGTCCTTCCATAGAAAATAAACAGCAGGTTTGAGTCACCTTGTTTTGGACAGACCACAGCAGTTCTGCAGGCTTCTAGGCTATCTGCCTTTGTCTCCCTCAGGCCAGAGCCCCTTCGGCTCGTAGCACCACAGGTCCCAGGGCTATCCTTCAATGTGTGCTGCGCCCAGACTCTCCTTCACCAGCACTCACTCTGTCTGTGGAAATCTCCAGCACAGCAAGACACACCCCACCCCCATCATCAGCAGGCTGGGTTCTTAAAGGCCCAGCTCCACCAAAAACCTGGGCTGGCCGTGGGGAACAGTAAGAACCGGCCCGGACACGCTGCGCCAGCAGCATTCGCCGCTGTAACCGCAATGATCCGGTTCTTACTCCACCGAGGCCAGGACCTCTGGTGGCACGTATCGTCCGTCCATTATTATTCCGGGGACTCTCCTACAGAGGGAAAAGATCAGACCCTGGAGCCGGTCGGTTGCCCTGACTACCTGGGGAGCAGTGGGAAGACAGTTTGGGACTTGGTGTCACCCTTATTCGGCAAGGGGTACCATCTTTATGTGGATAATTTTTACACAAGTGTGGCCCTCTTTAGGCATTTGTTTCTAGAACGGATTGGCGCCTGTGGTACCGCGCAAACTAGTCGCGCGGGCTTCCCCCAACGGCTCGTTACCACCCGTCTTGCAAGGGGGCAGAGGGCCGCACTGTGTAACGAAGAACTGCTCGCGGTGAAATGGAGAGACAAGCGTGACGTTTACATGCTCTCCTCCATTCACGCAGACACGACAATACAAATTGAGCGAGCAACCCGTGTCATTGAAAAGCCCCTCTCAGTCCACGACTATAACCTCCACATGGGAGGGGTGGACTTCAATGACCAGATGTTGTCTCCGTATTTAGTTTCCCGACGCACCAGACGCTGGTATAAGAAGGTGTCTGTATATTTAATTCAATTGGCTCTGTACAATAGTTTTGTTCTCTACAGTAAGGCTGGGAGAACTGGATCCTTCCTCAAATTTCAGGAAGAGATCATCGAGAACCTCCTGTATCCAGGAGGTTCCGTGGCCCCAACCACCAGTGTAGTTAGCCGTCTACACGAGCGACATTTCCCCAATGTCGTTCCTGGTACCTCAACCCAACAGTCACCCCAAAAAAGATGTCGTGTCTGTAGCAGGAGTGGAATAAGGCGTGACACCCGCTATTTCTGTCCTGACTGTCCGGACCACCCTGCCCTATGCTTTGGAGAGTGTTTCCGGAAGTACCACTCACAGGTACACTATTAGCATAGGGATCATCTCACCAGGACAGGCACACAGGGCTATTAGGGCCCATTCACTCACTGCTGCTGCAAAAGTCTCCTTTCACATGGGACAAAGTGCATAACGCACTTCGCCACATCTTTGGGCGATTTGCGCTTTGCACATTGACCCATGGGGAAGGAGAGGTTTGTTCTATAAAGGTAAAAAAACAAAAACAAAAAAAAAAAACACACCAGTAAGCAAACACGTTAATGTTCAGTTAAAAAAGTTAAAGTTTATATGTTCTGTTGCAAAGTTAATAAAATTATTGCGTTGCGGCCTGGTTTTTTCTTTTTTTTTTTTTTTCTTTTTCTTTTTTTACCTTCCAGGTGGACCAACCGATCGACCAGCTGCAGCACCGATGTGCATTCTGACAGAAGCATTGCGCTGCTGTCAGATTACACGCAAGTCGGTGTATGCGGCGCTGCAAGACGGGATTTTCTCCTCTGCAGTGACAGATACGTTTGCCAAGGCATACGAGCTGAGGAGGAGGCGGCGTTCCTATGCTTTGGCAAACACTTTGTATATATATATATATATATATATATATAAAAATAAAAAAAATCCCGGCAATGATTTATTCATCCACATCGATTGATGTGAATGGAGAAATCTGGTTTGCCAGGGCATACGAGCTAAGTGGGTATGGATGTAGGGCGGAGCTCCTATGTCCTGGCAGACGCCTTTCCCCTCCATTTTTTTTTTTGGGCAGAGATTTTTTCATCCACATTGATCGATGCGAATGAAGAAATCTGTGCCGTTCATTTTTTTCTTTCAGCCCAGAGGCTGAACGGAAAAAAAAATCTCATTACCTGTATGCTCAATATAAGGAGAATAGCAGAAACTCCTAATGCTGGCCATACATGTAATGATTGCGGAGACCCTCAAATGCCAGGGCAGTACAAACACCCCACAACTGACCCCATTTTGGAAAGAAGACACCCCAAGGTATTTGCTGAGGGGCATATTGAGTCCATGAAAGATTTAAATTTTTGTCCTAAGTTAGCGGAAAGTGAGACTTTGTGAGAAAAAAAAAAAAAATATCAATTTCCGCTAACTTATGCAAAAAAAAAAAATGTCTATGAACTTGCCAGGCCCCTCATTGGATACCTTGGGGTGTCTTCTTTCCAAAGTGGGGTCACATGTGGGGTATTTATACTGCCCTGGCTTTTTAGGGGCCCTAAAGCATGAGAAGAAGTCTGGGATCCAAATGTCTAAAAATGCCCTCCTAAAAGGAATTTGGGCCCCTTTGCGCATCTAGGCTGCAAAAAAGTGTCACACATCTGGTATCGCCGTACTCAGGAGAAGTTGGGCAATGTGTTTTGGGGTGTCATTTTACATATACCCATGCTGGGTGAGATAAACATCTTGATCAAATGCCAACTTTGTATAAAAAAATTGGAAAAGTTGTCTTTTGCCAGGATATTTCTCTCACCCAGCATGGGTATATGTAAAATGACACCCCAAAACACATTCCCCAACTTCTCCTGAGTACGGCGATACCAGATGTGTGACACTTTTTTGCAGACAAGGTGGGCAAAGGGGCACATATTCCAAAGTGCACCTTTCGGATTTCGCAGGCCATTTTTTACACATTTTGATTGCAAAGTACTTCTCACACATTTGGGCCCCTAAATTGCCAGGGCAGTATAACTACGCCACAAGTGACCCCATTTTGGAAAGAAGACACCCCAAGGTATTCCGTGAGGGGCATGGCGAGTTCCTAGAATTTTTTATTTTTTGTCGCAAGTTAGTGGAATATGAGACTTTGTAAGGAAAAAAGAGAAAAAAAAAAAATCATAATTTTCCGCTAACTTGTGACAAAAAAAAAAATTCTAGGAACTCGCAGTGCCCCTCACGGAATACCTTGGGGTGTCTTCTTTCCAAAATGGGGTCACTTGTGGCATAGTTATACTGCCCTGGCAATTTAGGGGCCCATATGTGTGAGAAGTACCTTGCAATCAAAATGTGTAAAAAATGGCCTGCAAAATCCGAAAGGTGCACTTTGGAATATGTGCCCCTTTGCCCACCTTGGCAGCAAAAAAGTGTGACACATCTGGTATCGCCGTACTCAGGAGAAGTTGGGGAATGTGTTTTGGGGTGTCATTTTACATATACCCATGCTGGGTGAGAGAAATATCTTGGCAAAAGACAACTTTTCCAATTTTTTTATACAAAGTTGGCATTTGACCAAGATATTTTTCTCACCCAGCATGGGTATATGTAAAATGACACCCCAAAACACATTCCCCAACTTCTCCTGAGTACGGCGATACCAGATGTGTCACACTTTTTTGCTGCCAAGGTGGGCAAAGGGGCACATATTCCAAAGTGCACCTTTTGGATTTCACCGGTCATTTTTTACACATTTTGATTGCAAAGTTCTTCTCACACATTTGGGCCCCTAAATTGCCAGAGCAGTATAACTACCCCACAAGTGACCCCATTTTGGAAAGAAGACACCCCAAGGTATTCTGTGAGGGGCATGGTGAGTTCCTAGAATTTTTTATTTTTTGTCGCAAGTTAGTGGAATATGAGACTTTGTAAGAAAAATAAAAAATAAAAAAATCATCATCATTTTCCGCTAACTTGTGACAAAAAATAAAAAGTTCTATGAACTCACTATGCCCATCAGCGAATACCTTAGGGTGTCTACTTTCCGAAATGGGGTCATTTGTGGGGGTTTTCTACTGTTTGGGCATTGTAGAACCTCAGGAATCATGACAGGTGCTCAGAAAGTCAGAGCTGTTTCAAAAAGCGGAAATTCACATTTTTGTACCATAGTTTGTAAATGCTATAACTTTTACCCAAACCATTTTTTTTTTTTGCCCAAACATTTTTTTTTTATCAAAGACATGTAGAACAATAAATTTGGCGAAAAATTTATATATGGATGTTGTTTTTTTTGCAAAATTTTACAGCTGAAAGTGAAAAATGTCATTTTTTTGCAAAAAAATAGTTACATTTTGATTAATAACAAAAAAAGTAAAAATGCCAGCAGCAATGAAATACCACCAAATGAAAGCTCTATTAGTGAGAAGAAAAGGAGGTAAAATTCATTTGTATGGTAAGTTGCATGACCGAGCAATAAACGGTGAAAGGAGTGTAGTGCCGAAGTGTAAAAAGTGCTCTGGTCATGAAGGGGGTTTCACCTAGCGGGGCTGAAGTGGTTAAAATACATCAGCCAGGGGCACATTAAACTTATAGGAGCAGCTCCGTTGTACCCCCGGATGAAGTGCAGGGGGACTGGCCAGCAGCCAAGCACCGATGTCTCCATATCAGAGCAGGAAGCGGAGCTTGTGCTCAGCCCCGCCTCTCACTCAGGTCTGGCAGTCGAGGACCAGACCCAGCCCTGAAGGAGATTCAGACAGGACAAGCAGATTGCAGAGCCTGTCCTGCTCCAGCTGTCCAGGTCACCACTGCTGGAGTGTAACAGACCTTATGAAAATAGCCTTTGCCAAACCAGCAGCAGCAGCCACTACCAATGTGGTTCTATGGAACAGCAGAGAGGTGTGTTACCAATGCAGCTTAATGTGAGTTCACCACCATCCATGGACAGTATGCTTATGGGACCTGTTTATTTATTAAATAGTATATAAAACTGTGTGTATATACTGATAGTGGAGGCTGGATATATTCTGTGAGCGGAGGAGCTGTGCATGCAGTATATGCTGTGTTTATATACTGTGAGCGGAGGAGCTATGCATGCAGTATATACTGTGAGCGGAAGAGATGCTGTGTATATACGGAGCTGTGCATGCAGTATATACTGTGAGCAGAGAAGATGCTGTGTATATACTGTAAGCGGAGGAGATGCTGTGTATATACGTGTCACACATACAGGGGGTGGGGTAGTGACCACTGAACTCCACCCTCACCCCTGTCCCTGCCTACTTGCCTCGCAAGTCCTAGCGACAAGGGATAACTGGTCGACAAACCCTTAGCTAGGATAGTGCAGGGAAGACAAACAACACATAAACAGAAAGGTCAAACAAGCCGCGTCAAAACCAAGAGAGCAGAAAAGGTACCAGGGGAGCAAGCAGAGAGTCGTCAGGTCAAAGTGAAGTCAAACCAGGAGAGCACGCCAAGACCAGAGGATGAGACGGACGGGAAATCGGAAGCCAAGCAGGAACAAACAAACCAGGTGAATATCATGCAGGAAGGACCTCAATAACAGGCAATCTGTGGCCAGCACATTGCTTGTTTAAATAGAGCGCTGGTGGAGTCATGTGACGTGGCCAGCGTCACATGACTCCTGAGTTCTGATGCAGCCGAGCGCCGAGTGATCCGCTCGGCGCTCAGCCCTATTGCAGTTGTCATGGGAATGGGTGACGCCGGGCACACTGATGACGCGAGCGCGCCCCGGCTGTCCCCACTTCCCAGAACAACACATCGTGACAGTACCCCCCCTTCACGCGGGGCCACTGGACCCAAGGCCCCAGGCGACAGCTTCTCAGGATGCCTAGTGGCATGAAGATGCTTAGCTGGTACGGAGGACCTTTCCTCTGGTCCATAGCCTTTCCAGTGTACCAGATACTGTAAAGAGTTGCGGACATTCCTAACATCCAAAATTTTAGAAACCATAAATTCCTCAGAAATATTAGCCAGTACTGGCGGCGGAGCGGGCTGTGAAGGAACAACAGGAGGAACATGTCTTTTCAGCAGAGATTTATGGAAAACATCATAGATGTGGAACGAATCAGGTAACCTTAATCTAAACGACAATGGATTGATTATCTCCGTAATCTCGTATGGACCTTTTTGGAGGCCACCTTGAGAGGCACATTCTTAGAGGACAGCCACACCTGATCCCCAACCGGAAAATCCATCCACCTAGAACGTCTCTTATTAGCTTTGATTTTTTGATTATTTTGAGCCTTCTCTAGGTTCGACTGAACCCTGGCCCAAACTGTGCACAGTTCAGATAAGAAGTTATCCGCCTCAGGCTTAGACGAGGAGACAGCTGACCCAGAATGAAAACGAGGATGGAAACTGTAGTTACAAAAGAATGGGGAGACACCAGCGGAGGAATTAACATGGTTGTTAATGGCAAATTCTGCCAAAGGAAGGCATTTAACCCACAACTGTTGCTCACCAGAGACATATGACCTGAGAAATTGTTCCACAGACTGATTAAGACGTTACAGACGAGAAGGACAATGAGATTTGGCACCTCTGACAGAAGGCTTTCCAAAATCTCGACACAAACTGGACACCCCTATCAGACACAATGTTCTTGGGTACACCGTGCAAACGTACAATTTGTAAAATACAGAGGCCAGAGTCTTAGCATTCGGAAGTTTAGCAAGGGGAACAAAATGTACCATCTTACTGATTCTGTCGACCACTACTGAAACCACAGTTTTACCCTCAGCTGTGACAGATCAGTGATAAAGTCTATAGAAATATGGGACCAGGGTCTACTGTGAATGGGTAGGGGTTGCAGTTCACCAGCAGGATGAGTCCTAGGGGTTTTGGACCTGGCACACACCTCACAGGCCGACACATAGGACTTGATATCCTTGAACAGGGTGGGCCACCAATAAGACCTGGATACCAGCTCTTTAGTACTCTTGATACCAGGATGTTCACACAAAACAGTCATGACACTCGGAGACGGAACTGTTCATGAAGAAACAACTTATCTGTTGGTGTTAGTGCCGGGGCCAGGTGTTGTTCTGCCTTAATAAGAGCCGGAAGATCTTGGAACACGGCTGCTAAAAAGACACTAGCTGGCAATATGGTTTCAGGCGGTACGTCCGTGGGCTGGAACGCACAGAAACTCCGGGATAGGGCATCTGCTTTCAAGTTCTTACTTCCTGGCCTGAAAGTGATGGAGAAATTAAAGCATGTGAAAAACAATGCCCATCTGCCTTGACGGGGATACAAGACTCAAGAAACATCTGATTTTTGTGATCAATAACAAGGGTAACACAATGTTTAGCCCCCTCAAGAAAATGTCTCCACTCCTCAAATGCCCATTTAATGGCTAGGAATACACGATTACCCACATCATAATTTCTCTCAGTTGGAGAAAGTTTTTTGGAAAAGAAGGCACAAGGCCTTAAATTGGTAAGACTAGCGGGACCTTAAGAGAGGACCACCCCCACTCCTTCCTCAGAGGCATCCATCTCCACAATGAAAGGTCTCTCTTGATCCGGCTGAATCAAAACTGGGGCGCAGCTGAAAGCCTTCTTAAGTGTCTCAAATGCTTCAGTAGCCTCAACAGACCAGTTCTCCAGGTCCGCCCATTTTTTGGTGAGGTCGGTCAAGAGCCTAGCAATTACCGAAAAATTATTTCTAAATCTACAGAAATATTTAGCAAATCCTAAAAAACGTTGTAAGGCTTAAGGCTGACGGCCTTAGGCTACTTTCACACTTGCGTTAGGAGCGGATCCGTCTGGTGTCTGCACAGACGGATCCGCTCCTATAATGCAAACGCTTGCGTCCGTTCAGAACGGATCCGTTTGCATAACTGTTTATTTCAGATCTGATTTTTCACTTCGGAAAACTCAGATCCGACAGTATATTCTAAACACAGAAGCGTTCCCATGGTGATGGGGACGCTTCAAGTTAAAATATACTGAGAACTGTGTACATGACCAGGCAGCAGGGGGCAGACCCCCCCCTCCTCCTGTAATTAACTTATTGGTGGCCAGTGCGGCCCCCCCTCCCTCCCCAGTATTAATTGTAGCCAGTGCGGCCCCCCTCCCTGTATATCCATCGGTGGCCAGTGCGGATTCCCAGTATTAAATATGACCAGTGCGGCCTCCCCCTCCCTCTATATTCATTGGTGGCCGGCCAGTGCGGATTCCAAGTATTGTGACCAGTGCGGCCTCCCCTCTCCCCCCCCCCCCTAATTAAAATCCCCCCCCATCATTGGTGGCAGCGGAGAGTACCGATCGGAGTCCCAGTTTAAATCGCTGGGGCTCCGATCGGTTACCATGGCAGCCAAGACGCTATTGCAGTCTTGGCTGCCATGGTTACTTGGCAATAAATACAAGCATTATACTTACCTGAAGAGCTGCAATGTCCGTGTCCGGCCGGGAGCTCCTCCTACTGGTAAGTGAAAGGTCTGTGCGGCGCATTGCCTATAGCACAGACCTTTCACTTACCAGTAGGAGGAGCGCCCGGCCGGTCAGACATCGCAGCTCTTCAGGTAAGTATAATGCTTGTATTTATTGCTAAGTAACCATGGCAGCCAAGACTGCAATAGCGTCTTGGCTGCCATGGTAACCGATCGGAGCCCCAGCGATTTAAACTGGGACTCCGATCGATACTCTCCGCTGCCACCAATGATGGGGGGGGGGGGGTGATTTTAATTAGGGGGGGGGAGAGGGGAGGCCGCACTGGTCACAATACTTGGAATCCGCACTGGCCGGCCACCAATGAATATAGAGGGAGGGGGGCCGCACTGGTCATATTTAATACTGGGGAGGGAGGGAGGGGGAGGCCGCACTGGTCATATTTAATACTGGGAATCCGCACTGGCCACCGATGAATATAGAGTAAGGGGGGCCGCACTGGCTACAATTAATGCTGGGGAGGGAGGGGGGGGGGGCCGCACTGGCCACCAATAAGTTAATTACAGGAGGAGGGGGCAGTCATGTACACAGTTCTCAGTATATTCTAACATGAAGCGTCCCCATCACCATGGGAACGCCTCTGTGTTAGAATATACTGTCGGATCTGAGTTTTACGATGTAACTCAAATCCAATGGTATATTCTAACATAGAGGCGTTCCCATGGTGATGGGGACGCTTCAAGTTAAAATATACCATTGGATCGGCGAAAACTCAGATCTGATGGTATATTAATAGGGACTCCTGACTTTACATTGAAAGTCAATGGGGGACGGATCAGTTTGAAATTGCACCATATTGTGTCAACGTCAAATGGATCCGTCCCCATTGACTTGCATTGTAAGTCTGAACGGATCCGTTTGGATCCGCACGGCCAGGCGGACACGAAAACACTGCAAGCTGCGTTCGGGTGTCCGCCTGCTGAGTGGAGCGGAGGCCAAACGGTGCCAAACTGATGCATTCTGAGCGGATCCGCATCCACTCAGAATGCATTGGGGCTGTACGGATCCGTTCGGGGCCGCTTGTGAGAGCCTTCAAACGGAACTCACAAGCGGAGCCCCGAACGCTAGTGTGAAAGTAGCCTAACCCAGTCCAAAATTGCCAATACCTTGCTAGGATACATTTTAAAAGCATGAGGAGTGAGGACATACCCAAGATACAGAATCTCTTGTACCCCAAAAACACATTTCTCCTGTTTGGCCGCCAATTGATTCTTCCTCAAAACCACCAACACTTGTTTCACATGAGACACATAACTCTCAAAATCAGGGGGAAAAAAAAAAAAAACATTATCAAGGTAAACAATTACAAACTTACCCAAGAATTCTCTAAAAATATAATTTATAAAGTTTTGAAACACAGCTGGCGCATTGCTGTGTCCAAAAGGCATAACAAGATATTCGAAGTGTCCAGCTGGTGTATTGAAAGCTGTCTTCCACTCGTCTCCCTCCTTAATTCGAATCAAGTTATATGCCCCCTTCAGATCAATTTTAGAGAACCAGGAAGCCCCCATTACCTGATTAAAAAAATTAAGAATCAATGGAAGGGAGTATTGACTCTTGATCGTAATCTTATTCAACTCCTGGTAGTCAATGCAAGGTCTGAGGCCTCTATCTTTCTTTTTGACAAAGAAAAATCCCACCCCCATAGGAGATACAAAAGGCCTAATGTGTCTTTTGCTGAGACTCTCTTCAACATAATCTTCCTTGGCCTTGCGTTCAGGTCTGGAAAGATTATAGATAGGTCCCTTGGGATATCTGGCCCCCTCTAGCAAGTCAATGGCGCAATCATAAGGTAAGAGTAAAGGCAATGTATTGGATTCTGCTGAGACCCCCGCTTGCACTACAGACAAGCACGAGTCGCAATCAACCCCCCATTTCACCAATTCCCCCTTGGTCCAGTCAATAATGAGGTTATGTAACTGGAGCCAAGGCATTCCCAGTACCACTTCTACTGGTAAGTTTTCTAGAACCAATAGAGAACATATTTCAGAGTGACACACCCCCACAGTCAAGGATATCTCAGGGGTAGAATACTTCACAGTACCACCCACCAGGGGTGTGGAATCGATAGCCATGATGTGGATGGCAGCGGGTAGTGTCAAAATCGGAATACCCAACTTTAATGCAAATCTCATCTCAATAAAGTTGACAGCAGAACCTGAGTCAATGAAGGCATTACCAGAACATTTGTTAATACCCAAGGAGACAGTAATAGGTACTAATAAATTGTTCCTGACCACATTAGGAGATACCTGGTTCTTAAGCTCTCCTGTCTTGGTAGATTTACCAGAAAAAGGTTTCTTGGAGCATTGGTTTATCCAATGGTCTGACTCGCCACAATAGAAACAAGCCCCTTGTAGGCGACTCTGATCTCCACGAGTCATCCCGACCTGCATGGGTTCCTCAAAAGAGAAATCTTCTGACTGGAGCACCTCCTGGGAAAAAAGCAAACGTTCCTGCCGTCTCTCCCTAACACGTCTGTCAAGTTGAACAGCGAGTGTCATAGTCTCCTCTAATGTTTTAGGAAGCTGGTAGTTTACTAATAGGTCTTTGAGATTTTTAGACACCCTGACCTGAACTGGCTTTTTAGGGCTGGTTCATTCCAGCCAGACGGAACACATCATCTTTTGAACTGGGTACAATACTCTTCGGCTGGTTGGTCTCCCTGTACCAAAGCCTAAGAGCGGTCACAGCTACCATGGCCCTGTCAGATTATTCATACAAGGTACCTAGGGTCTGGAAGAACCCCTCGACAGAGGTGAGACAACCAGTGTCAGCAGGCAAGGAAAAAGACCAATCATTGGGATCTCCCTGGAGATGGGAGATTACAATGCCCATGCACTGGCTCTCAGAACTGGATGACAAGGGGCGTAATCTGAAATAAAGTTTGCAGTTCTCTTTGAAAGACAGAAACTTTCTATGGTCACCTGAGAACGGTTCAGGAAGCTTAATCTGAGGCTCCATATGATGACTAGATACATGCGGAGTGGAGACACTCTGTCCTGACTCATGTAAATGGAGTTTCTCCCCTAATTTCTGAACCATCTGAGTCAGATTAGAAACATGCTCCATCAGGGTAACCAAAGGATTCATGATAACAGTGGTAATGTGGGCCTGTTATTCTGTCACACACACAGGGGGTGGGGTAGTGACCACTGAACTCCACCCTCACCCCTGTCCCTGCCTACTTGCCTCGCAAGTCCTAGCTACAAGGGACAACTGGTCGACAAACCCTTAGCTAAGAAGACAAACAACACATAAACAGAAAGGTCAAACAAGCCGCGTCAAAACCTATGTAGTGTCCCACTAGGTATGGGTGGGCACTACACAAGGGTCAATTGGTGTGCGCGTTACTCCTACTCACAAGGAACAGAAATGTCATATTTAATTCTGCATTTAATGTATGTTTTAATGTGTTTTTACATGCAATGTACCCCTGTGTGATGCAGTAGCAGGCCTAGTTGGGTGTAGTTAGACATCCCAGACACTAGAGGGAGATAGGGAGCCCCTAGTATAAATGTCCAGGCCCAGACAGGGAGAGGGAGAGTGCAGAGTCAGGAGTAGTGCTGGGAAGTTCGGATCTTTCAAATGAATCGGTTCATTTGAATCAGCTCATTCAAATGAACCGATTCATGAATCGGATCTTCGGTTCACTTCCTGAGCCGGCAGAAGCAAGTGAACTGAAGATCAATGCGCATGCTCAGCTCATCGAATCTTCGGTTCACTTGCTGAGTCGGCTCTCAAGTGAACCGAAGGTCAGGAGGGACTGGCTCTGGCAAACACAGCTCTGCTGCAGTGGAGCAGACTGTGATAATTGAGAGTTTTAGTTAAAAGAATTGTCACCGAGTCCCTACCAGACTTCCTGCTCTGCTACAGCATGTAGCAGAGCTGTGTGTGTACAGGGTGCATGTAGCAGTGTACCATGATGCTACACTGCTGCATGTACCCTGTACACACACAGCTCTGCTACATGCTAGATTAATGCCCCCCTTCCCCCCCCCCCCCCCCCCGGACGGACTTACAGGGAGCCGCAGAGCAGGGAGCCTGGCAGGGACTCGGTGACTCACGATTCTTTTAACTCAAAAGAATCGAATGAGTCTCTGACTCATTTGATTCTTTTAACTAATAGACTCCGACGATTCTCTGAGTCCCTGCGACTCCCCCTGTGCTGGTAGCCTCTGATTGGTTGGAGGGCGGGGCTAGCGTCCACTGGCTGCCTCTGATTGGTTGGAGGGCGGGGCTATTACACTGGCTGCTGCTGCCTGTATGCTGATCTGACTGAGCCGTTTCATTCGGATCGGCTCAGTCAGAGGAACCGACTCTTCCGGATCAGTGAACTGAATCGGTTCAAAAGAACGATTCGTTCATGATCCGGACATCACTAGTCAGGAGTCTGAGAAGACAGAGGTTAAAGAGCCTGCTCCTGACATGCAGCTGGATAGCCCTGGCTGCTAGTGATGTCCAGGAGGCTGTTGAGAAGCTCCAGCCTGCCTGAGAACAAGAGAGCCTAAGTTAGCTCTGAAGAGATACCCCAGTTGCAGGATTCAACCTCCTGGGAGAAACCTACAGTTATCCACCTGATAGGAGGAGGCGACCCAGGGTAAGCAAAGTGACCCTGATGGGCAGAGGACCTTTAGAAAGCATAGCAAGGAGTATAATACCTGAGGAAGGAAGTAACCAAGGATTGAAGCCACCCATTTAGGCATCCGGGCCTTGGGAGATATAAAGCCAGAGCAGGAGTTCTAGAAGGGACACTGTACATTGATTCTGAGAAAGGTACAACCTGCTGCCTAGTGCTTGTGGAATTTACCCTCAGTGTAACTTGCATGACTATTGCCTGCCATATTGTGAATAAGCCCCTTTGTGGAACTGTAATATCAAGACTGTACTACACCTGCTGTACAAAGTTGGATTGTCCAGTAAAGTTTACGTTTGGTTCACTGCATGCTTGTGTACCTTCATCATTCCAACCATCAACCGGCGTGCCACCGTCCAAAGGCACTGGCGTCACGAATACCACAGGGACCTTGCCCCAGGCACACAAAATACCTGTAACATCCAGGGCACCTCAACTACCATCAGGCCTGGTCCCTATCTACAGAGCGTGCCCCAGAGGAACTGTGTCTACCTCTCCTTCACTGCCACGCGCCTGCCCAGGGTTCTTCAAATATAGTGAGTACCCTCGATTGCCCATAACTGTGACCTCACTTCGTCATACCCTGCAGGTCTGGCGTGTTGCACCAAGAAAGCAGAAAAGGTACCGGAGGAGCAAGCAGAGAATCGTCAGGTCAAGCCGAAGTCAAACCAGGAGAGCACGTCAAGACCAGAGAATGAGACGGATGGGAAATCGGAAGCCAAGCAGGAACAAACAAACCAGGTGAGTATCATGCAGGAAGGACCTCAATAACAGGCAATCTGTGGCCAGCAGATTGCCTGTTTAACCACCTCAGCCCCGCTAGGTGAAACCCCCTTCATGACCAGAGCACTTTTTACACTTCGGCACTACACTCCTTTCACTGTTTATCGCTCGGTCATGCAACTTACCACCCAAATGAATTTTACCTCCTTTTCTTCTCACTAATAGAGCTTTCATTTGGTGGTATTTTATTGCTGCTGACATTTTTACTTTTTTTGTTATTAATCAAAATGTAACGATTTTTTTGCAAAAAAATGACATTTTCCACTTTCAGCTGTAAAATTTTGCAAAAAAAACGACATCCATATATAAATTTTTCGCCAAATTTATTGTTCTACATGTCTTTGATAAAAAAAAATATTTGGGCAAAATAAAATGGTTTGGGTAAAAGTTATAGCATTTACAAACTATGGTACAAAAATGTGAATTTCCGCTTTTTGAAACAGCTCTGACTTTCTGAGCACCTGTCATGATTCCTGAGGTTCTACAATGCCCAAACAGTAGAAAAACCCCACAAATGACCCCATTTCGGAAAGTAGACACCCTAAGGTATTCGCTGATGGGCATAGTGAGTTCATAGAACTTTTTATTTTTTGTCACAAGTTAGCGGAAAATGATGATTTTTTTTTTCTCTTTTTTCCTTACAAAGTCTCATATTCCACTAATTTGCGACAAAAAATAAAAAATTCTAGGAACTCACCATGCCCCTCACAGAATACCTTGGGGTGTCTTCTTTCCAAAATGGGGTCACTTGTGGGGTAGTTATACTGCCCTGGCAATTTAGGGGCCCAAATGTGTGAGAAGAACTTTGCAAAATGTGTAAAAAATGACCGGTGAAATCCAAAAGGTGCACTTTGGAATATGTGCCCCTTTGCCCACCTTGGCTGCAAAAAAGTGTGACACATCTGGTATCGCCGTACTCAGGAGAAGTTGGGGAATGTGTTTTGGGGTGTCATTTTACATATACCCATGCTGGGTGAGAGAAATATCTTGGCAAAAGACAACTTTTCCAATTTTTTTATACAAAGTTGGCATTTGACCAAGATATTTTTCTCACCCAGCATGGGTATATGTAAAATGACACCCCAAAACACATTCCCCAACTTCTCCTGAGTACGGCGATACCACATGTGTGACACTTTTTTGCAGCCTAGATGCGCAAAGGGGCCCAAATTCCTTTTAGGAGGGCATTTTTAGACATTTGGATCCCAGACTTCTTCTCACACTTTCGGGCCCCTAAAAAGCCAGGGCAGTATAAATACCCCACATGTGACCCCACTTTGGAAAGAAGACACCCCAAGGTATTCAATGAGGGGCATGGCGAGTTCCTAGAATTTTTATTTTTTTTGCATGTGCCAAAAAAAATGTCTGAATGGAGCCTTACAGGGGGGTGATCAATGACAGGGGGGTGATCAATGACAGGGGGGTGATCAATGACAGGGGGGTGATCAATGACAGGGGGGTGATCACCCATATAGACTCCCTGATCACCCCCCTGTCATTGATCACCCCCCTGTAAGGCTCCATTCAGACGTCCGTATAATTTTTACGGATCCATGGATCGGATCCGCAAAACACATGCGGACGTCTGAATGGAGCCTTACAGGGGGGTTATCAATGACAGGGGGGTGATCAGGGAGTCTATATGGGTGATCACCCCCCTGTCATTGATCACCCCCCTGTCACTGATCACCCCCCCTGTAAGGCTCCATTCAGACATCCGCATGATTTTTACGGATCCATGGATACATGGATCGGATCCACAAAACACATGCGGACGTCTGAATGGAGCCTTACAGGGGGGTTATCAATGACAGGGGGTGATCAGGGTGATCAGGGTGATCACCCCCCTGTCACTGATCACCCCCCCTGTAAGGCTCCATTCAGACATCCGCATGATTTTTTACGGATCCATGGATACATGGATCGGATCCACAAAACACATGCGGACGTCTGAATGGAGCCTTACAGGGGGGTGATCAATGACAGGGGGTGATCAGGGTGATCACCCCCCTGTCACTGATCACCCCCCCTGTAAGGCTCCATTCAGACATCCGCATGATTTTTTACGGATCCATGGATACATGGATCGGATCCACAAAACACATGCGGACGTCTGAATGGAGCCTTACAGGGGGGTTATCAATGACAGGGGGTGATCAGGGTGATCAGGGTGATCACCCCCCTGTCACTGATCACCCCCCTGTAAGGCTCCATTCAGACATCCGCATGATTTTTACGGATCCATGGATACATGGATCGGATCCACAAAACACATGCGGACGTCTGAATGGAGCCTTACAGGGGGGTTATCAATGACAGGGGGTGATCAGGGTGATCACCCCCCTGTCACTGATCACTCCCCCTGTAAGGCTCCATTCAGACATCCGCATGATTTTTTACGGATCCATGGATACATGGATCGGATCCACAAAACACATGCGGACGTCTGAATGGAGCCTTACAGGGGGGTTATCAATGACAGGGGGTGATCAGGGTGATCACCCCCCTGTCACTGATCACCCCCCCTGTAAGGCTCCATTCAGACATCCGCATGATTTTTTACGGATCCATGGATACATGGATCGGATCCACAAAACACATGCGGACGTCTGAATGGAGCCTTACAGGTGGGTTATCAATGACAGGGGGTGATCAGGGTGATCAGGGTGATCACCCCCCTGTCACTGATCACCCCCCCTGTAAGGCTCCATTCAGACATCCGCATGATTTTTTACGGATCCATGGATACATGGATCGGATCCACAAAACACATGCGGACGTCTGAATGGAGCCTTACAGGGGGGTTATCAATGACAGGGGGTGATCAGGGTGATCACCCCCCTGTCACTGATCACCCCCCCCTGTAAGGCTCCATTCAGACATCCGCATGATTTTTTACGGATCCATGGATACATGGATCGGATCCACAAAACACATGCGGACGTCTGAATGGAGCCTTACAGGGGGGTTATCAATGACAGGGGGGTGATCAGGGAGTGTATATGGGTGATCACCCGCCTGTCATTGATCACCCCCTGTAAGGCTCCATTCAGACGTCCGCATGTGTTTTGCGGATCCGATCCATGTATCCGTAAAAATCATGCAGACGTCTGAATGGAGCCTTACAGGGGGGTGATCAATGACAGGGGGGTGATCAATGACAGGGGGTGATCAGGGAGTGTATATGGGTGATCACCCGCCTGTCATTGATCACCCCCCTGTAAGGCTCCATTCAGACGTCTGTATGCTTTTTGCGGATCCGATCCATGTATCCGTGGATCCGTAAAAATCATACACATGCGGACGTCTGAACGGAGCCTGACAGGGGGGTGATCAATGACAGGGGGGTGATCAGGGAGTTTATATGGGGTGATCATGGGTGATCAGGGGTTTATAAGGGGTTAATAAGTGACGGGGGGGGGGGTGTAGTGTAGTGTGGTGTTTGGTGCGACTGTACTGAGCTACCTGAGTCCTCTGGTGGTCGATCCTAACAAAAGGGACCACCAGAGGACCAGGTAGGAGGTATATTAGACGCTGTTATGAAAACAGCGTCTAATATACCTGTTAGGGGTTAAAAAATTCGGATCTCCAGCCTGCCAGCGAGCGATCGCCGCTGGCAGGCTGGAGATCCACTCGCTTACCTTCCGTTCCTGTGAGCGCGCGCGCCTGTGTGCGCGCGTTCACAGGAAATCCCGGCCCTCGCGAGATGACGCGTATATGCGTCGTCGTGCGCAGGGCTGCCACCTCCGGACCGCACATCTGCGTTAGGCGGTCCGGAGGTGGTTAAATAGAGCGCTGGTGAAGTCATGTGACGTGGCCAGTGTCACATGACTCCTGAGTTCTGATGCAGCCGAGGGCCGAGTGATCAGCCCAGCACTCAGCCCTATTGCGGTTGTCATGGGAACGGGCGATGCCGGGCGCGCTGATGATGCGAGAGCGACCCGGCCGCCCCCGCCTCCCCCGCCTCCCAGAACAACGCATCGTGACAATACGGAGCTGTGCATGCAGTATATACTGTAAGCAGAGGAGATGTTTTGTACATATGGAGCTGTGCATGCGTTATATACTGTGAGCAGAGAGGATGCTGTGCATATACTCTTTGGCTACGTCCTACAAGCCACGAGGATGTCTGCCATATAGCAATTTGAAGGGCGAGAACCCAGTAGAGGCCTGGGGCACCTTTCACACTGCGAACATGTGATAGGGCAGAAGAAGGTCCCAATCCTTTCCATCTTTGGTCACCACCCTTTTTAACATGGTTTTTAGTGTTTTGTTAGGCCTTTCAACCAGTCCATCCGTTTGTGGATGATACACGGACGTCCGTAACTGTTTAATATACAGCAACTTGCAGAGTTCTCTCATGACCTTGGACATAAAAGGGGTCCCCTGGTCAGTAAGGACCTCTTTAGGTAGCCCCACTCGGGAGAACATCTCCATTAGCTCTTTAGCTATACGTTTTTGCCGATGTATGTCGCAGTGGCACTGCCTCCAGGTACCGAGTAGCGTAATCAAGGACAACCAAAATGTGTTGGTGTCCCCTAGTGGACTTCGGTACAGTACCTACAAGGTCCATAGCGATTTGCTCAAACAGTACCTCGATGATTGGGAGGGGTACCAAAGGACTGCGAAAAAGGTGCTCGGGGCTAGTTGCCTGGCAGGTCGGGTAAGACTTACAGAACTCGTCCACCTCTTTAAACACACTGGACCAGTAAAACCTTTGTAGTATCCTGTCCTGTGTTTTCTGCATTCCCAGATGACCCCCGAGAACATGCTGGTGCGCTAACTCTGACACGAGTTTGCGATAAGCCTGGGGCACCACCAACTATTCAACGGATTCACCTCGCAGATGATTTACCCGATACAACATATCCTGGGGGAACACTGACTCTGCCCCTGGTTGTTGGGGTTCACCATCTATTATTAGTACATTTTCCCAGGCTCGGGATAAGCTTGGATCCCGGTGTTGTGCGGTACCAAAATTATCCCCGGAGACATTGAGGTCTGCCGGCTCAGGCCCCGGCGGCAAGTCCTCCATGTCTCCCACCATTACACTTAGCTGGATTGTCTCCTCCTCTTCCACCGAAGCGGCGGTCACCCCTACCGCTGGTCCTTAAGACTCAGGTTCCCAGGGTTCTGGTCTCCCCCCTGAGCCTGGCCACTCTGCTAGGGTTACACCTGTCTCATGCGTATCAGTCACTCTCGGAACAGGCCACTTTGCTGTGAAACCTGGGAAGTCTCTCCCTACTATAAGTTCATAGTGTAGGTTAGTTGCAACAGCCACCTCGTGGATCCACCTGCCGGAAACCGTAGACAGAGACACCATAGCAGTAGGGTAGTCTTTTAAGTCCCCATGTATGCACATGACTTCGACCTTATGGACGGTGTACTCAGCAGAGCGTACCAGGGAAGCCCTTACCAGGGTCACCAGACTTCCTGACTCCAACAGAGCCTCGGCTGGAGTGTCTCCCACCTCAACCTGGCACAGGTGGTTCAGAGACTCCGGAGCACCCACTGCGCACAGTTTCCTGGCATATAATGATTGACGGAAGCCATAGTTTGTGTCCACGGGTTCGCCCTGTTGAGGACAGTCCGCTTGAACATGGCCAGGCTCCCGACACCGCCAGCAGATTATTGGAGCAGGATCCACAGGGGTTACGTCCTGGGCGGGTTTGGTGGGCACCGGTTGCCTGGTCCGGGGTGGAGAGTTACGGGATTTGACTGCCCCCCCTCCCAACAGAACCCCCCTGTAAGTTCCGGGTAGCCTCATAGCGCTCCACCAGGTCGACCATCTCCAGCGCATTACCTGGAGAGACCTGGCCAATCCATTGCTGGAGAGGGGGTGGCAGAGCCCTCCAGAACCTGTCTGCTAACAACCGGTCCAACATAGCAGTGGGGCTCAGCACGTCATGTTGTAGCCACTTTTGCAACAGGTTGAGCAGGTCATAATACTGGGGTCAGTAGAACAGATATCCCCATAGTTGCCCCCTTATAATGTGTGCCAGTACAAAAATGCTCCTTTTTACAGCTGCAACCAGTTACAAAATAATGACCCACACCTATTTTGGCCCAACATCATGCTGTCAAATAAAAATTATAATCTCAACTACTTCCATTTTGCTGTCAGCGATGTGGTGCAAGACACAGACCTCTTCTAGTCTCTGCCCTGAGATCTATGCAGCCCGTCTCAGGCAGCGCAATAATGATGACACCAGCCTCTGATAGGCTACAGGAACTAGGACTAAAGCCTATAAGAGGAAACGGTGGAGACATCGCTCCTGTGCCCTGTCACAGCATTCAACTGTACTGCGTCCTGAGTACAGCGATGCAGTTGAATATGTAGAGATGAGCGTTTCCACAATGGAAGCGCTCATTGCAACCGCCTCACCTCGCCTGATTGACGGTGCACCCCTGATTTTAAGCAAGTACTGCTCTCTGGGCAGTATTCCAGTGTTAGGCTACTCTCACACTTGAGTTTTTGCCTGATCCGGCAGGGATCAGCAAAAAGGTTTCAGTTACTGATAATACAACCGCCGGCATCCGTTATGAACGGATCCGGTTGTATTATCTTTAGCAATAACGGATCTGTCATGAACACCACTGAATGTCAGTGGGGAATGGATCCATTTTCTATTGTGTTAGAGAAAATGGATCAGTTCCAATTGACTTGCATTGTGGGTCATGCCGGATCTGATGACTGAAAGAAAAGCGCAGCTTGCTGCGGTTTGCACTCCGGTATGGGAATGCAACGGAACGGAATGCATTTTGGAGCATTCCGTTCTGTTCAGTTCCATTTTGTCCTCATTGACAATGAATGGGGACAAAACGGAAGCGTTTTTCTCCGGTACTCAGATCCTCTTCCAGATCTCAATACCGGAAAAGAGAAAAGGCAGTGTGAAAGTAGCCTTAGGGTGAGGGAGCTGCAGGCTCAATCATCCATCACAGACAGAGGTCAGCCTCCAGCATCCATGTTGCAGATTTCTGCTGTAGATTGCCCTTGAGGTCCAGGGGAGTTATTGTTCCACCCTGAAACTCAGACTGCCTTTCACTTCCAGTAGGTGAAGATGACACTAAATTATGAATATTCCATTTAGGTGCACATATAAGTAAATATTTATGAAATATGAAAAAAAAAGGAAAATGACATTATTGTAACCAGAAGTATACACAAGTTGGTGTTGGAGGTTCATGGGGCAAAATTCACAATGATTTTTGGAAATATTTCCCTTCAACCAGCAGATGGCAGACAGCATTACAGACAGACAGCAGTGGAGTCAGAGAAGAGGGGGCAGTGGGGAAAACCTTCTCACAGATCCAGCGTCTGCACATCACTATTGGCCGGAGCAGTCACGCTTACTATCCAGCAGGGCGCCTGCATACTGTATGTGTCACAGTGTATATTTGTGTGATTAGTGTCTGTGTCACGCACATATGTACTGTATATATGTGTGTGAGTCACAGTGTATATGTGTGTGTATGTATATATATATACAATGCAAGCATGGTGGCGAACACCTTTTTCCTTTACAGAACCCTGCATGCGCCCCTGCTTGTAGCACTTGTCAGGCAATAACCAAATGAGAAGGGTTCCACCAAATCATCATAAATAAGTTACTATTAGGGTGCGCTGTGCTCTGTGCTTTGAGCCAGTGAAATGTTTCAGCTACAGATGCCCCCCTTTGCTCTCTGTCCTCACCTGTGTTACTGCAGACAAATTATTATGTGACTAAGGCTACTTTCACACTAGCGTTCGATCGGATGCGTTCTGAACGGATCCGATCATAATAATGCAGACGGAGGCTCCGTTCAGAACGGATCCGTCTGCATTATTTTAGCATATAACAGCTAAGTGTGAAAATAGCCTCGTACGGATCCGTCCAGACTTTCAATGTAAAGTCAATGGGGGACGGATCCGCCTGAAGATTGAGCCATATTGTGGCATCTTCAAACGGATCCGCCCCCATTGACTTACATTGTAAGTCTGGACGGATCCGCACGCCTCCGCACGGCCAGGCGGACACCCGAACGCTGCAAGCAGCGTTCAGCTGTCCGCCTGTCTGTGCGGAGGCGAGCGGAGCGGAGGCTGAACGCCGCCAGACTGATGCAGTCTGAGCGGATCCGCTCCATTCAGACTGCATCAGGGCTGGACGGCTGCGTTCGGGTCCGCTCGTGAGCCCCTTCAAACGGAGCTCACGAGCGGACCGACGAACGCTAGTGTGAAAGTAGCCTAAGATGATTTCTAACATTCAGCCTTCGTTCACATCACCGTTCAGCCTTTCCGTTTAGGAGCAGCAGAACGGAAAGGACGGATTTAGCACAAAACTGAGCCAAACGGAGCCTACGGACCCCATAGACTATAATGAGGTCCGTTAGGTTTCCGCTCACAATTTTTGAAGCAGAGATAAAAGTCCTGAATGCACAACTTTTGTCTCCACTCGAAAATCTTCTTCTGAGCGGAAACCTAACGGACCACATTATAGTCTATGGGGTCCGTAGGTTCCGTTTGGCTCAGTTATGTGCCAAATCCGTCCTTTCCGTTCTCCTGCTCCTAAATGGAAAGGCTGAACGGTGAAGTGAACAAAGCCTTACAGAGAACCTGCAGGCAGAAGGGGATTGTGACTAAGATGCTACATAGTACACACACCGGAGTAAGGCCTTTTTATTTGTTTTATTAATTTTAATTAAAAATGATTTTTTTTATTTAGTTTGGAATCACAATTATGTAGTATGATAGGGAAAAAAGACACAAGTCCACATGTCCTCCAAATGAGACTAGATCAATACTCAAACAAGAATCTATATATTTACAACCACTGGAAATATTACAATTTCCATAAAAACAAACATTTCTATTTATGATAAAGTAAAATATTATAGGATATTGATAAAAATAATTATTTTGGCTTGAATAAAACAATATACTGCACACTATGGTTTTAAACTTTGCTTTCATCAAAGACTTGGCATTGGCATCAAACCTTTGACATTCTGGCTTTGGTTTGTTGAATTTTGTACTTCCTGGACATGCTCTCACAAGATGGATTGGCTTGATAGGTACTTCTTTTGTACAATAAGGTCAAGCTGGTCCTAAATCAGTTCACTGGGGTTACAATGTGATTGCGCTGGCCAATGCATCACAGGCAGAATTTCATCTGATTGTTTCCAAGCAAGTTTTGCATCGTTTGCAACAATTGTCTTTTATTATTGCCTTTTGGTAGATTGTATATGGTGCCAATCAAGTACTGTATGAAAAGGGCATGGCACAGCTTTGCAAAATGTAGTATTAGCTTTCTTTAAAGGGGGTTTCCAGGATTTACATAGTAATATAGTTTGTAAGGCTGAAAAAAACCACACCTGTCCATCCAGTTCAGCCTATTATCCTGCAAGTTGATCCAGAGGAAGGCAAAAAAACAAACATGAGGGTGAAGTCAATTTTCCTCACTTTAGGGGGAAAAAATCCTTCCAGACTCCAGTCAGGCAATCAGAATAAGGCCTCATGCACACGACCGTTTTTTTTTTAAGGTCCACAAAAAAGGGGGCCGTAGGTCCGTGATCCGTGTCCGTTTTTTCTTCCGTGGGTCTTCCTTGATTTTTGGAGGATCCATGGACATGAAGAAAAAATCGTTTTGGTGTCCGCCTGGCCGTGCGGACCCAAACGAATCCGTCCTGACTTACAATGCAAGTCAATGGGGACGGATCCGTTTAACGTTGACACAATATGGTGCAATTGCAAACAGATCCGTCCCCCATTGACTTTCAGTGTAAAGTCAGGAGTCCCTATTATACCATCGGATCTGAGTTTTCTCCAATCCGATGGTATATTTTAACTTGAAGCATCCCCATCACCATGGGAACGCCTCTATGTTAGAATATACCATCGGATTTGAGTTAGATCGTGAAACTCAGATCCGACAGTATATTCTAACACAGAGGCGTTCCCATGGTGATGGGGACGCTTCATGTTAGAATACACTAAGAACTATGTACATGACTGCCCCCTGCTGCCTGGCAGCACCCGATCTCTTACAGGGGGCTGTGATCAGCACAATTAACCCCTCAGGTGCCGCTCCTGAAGGAGTTAATTGTGCGTATCATAGCCCCCTGTAAGAGATCAGAGGCTGCCAGGCAGCAGGGGGCAGACCCCCCTCCCTCCCCAGTTTTAATTTCATTGGTGGCCAGTGCGGCCCCCCCAGCCCCCCCTCCCTCTATTGTATTCTTTTCATTGGTGGCACAGTGTGCGGCCCCTCCCTCCCTCTATTGTATTATTTTCATTGGTGGCACAGTGTGCGGCCCCCCCGGCCCCCCTCCCTCTATTGTATTCTTTTCATTGGTGGCACAGTGTGCATGCCCCCCCACCCCCCCTCCCTCTATTGCATTCTTTTCATTGGTGGCACAGTGTGCCACACACTGTGCCACCAATGAAAAGAATACAATAGAAGGGAGGGAGGGGGCGCACACTGATCTCTTATAGGGGGCTATGATATGCGCAATTAACCTCTCGGGTGCGGCACCTGAGAGGTTAATTGTACGGATCACAGCCCCCTGTAAGAGATCGGGTGCTGCCAGGCAGCAGGGGGCAGTCATGTACACAGTTCGTAGTATATTCTAACTAGAAGCGTCCCCATCACTATGGGAACGCCTCTGTGTTAGAATATACTGTCGGATCTGAATTTTCACAAAGTGAAAACTCAGCTCTGAAAAAGCTTTTATGCAGACGGATCTTCGGATCCGTCTGTATGAAAGTAACCTACGGCCACGGATCACGGACGCGGATGCCAATCTTGTGTGCATCTGTGTTCTTTCACGGACCCATTGACCTGAATGGGTCTGTGAACCGTTGTCCGTTAAAAAAATAGGACGGACAGGAAACACGGATCACGGCCGCTGATGAACAATGGTGCATTTTTCGAGTTTTCAACGGACCCATTGAAAGTCAATGGGTCCACAGAAAATAACGGAAAACGGAACAACAGCCACAGATGCACACAACGGTCGTGTGCATGAGGCCTAACTCCATGGATCAATGAGTCTTCTCCAGAAATCTAATGACTATAACCTGTAATATTATTACTAGGGATGAGAAAATCGACTTCAGATCCTTCAAATGAAGTCAATTCGCATAAAACATTGTTGTAATACTGTAATAATGAAAAAAACTATGGCTCTCAGAATACGGAGACACTAAAACATGATTTATTTATTTTTTTAAATGATATTATTGTGTAAAACTTACATAAATAAAAAAAAGTATACATATTAGGTATCGCCGCGTCTGTATCGACCAGCTCTATAAAAATATCACATGACCTAACCTAAGACAAAAAGGCGTTTTCCCACCAAAATAGTACCAATCTAACCGTCACCTCATCCCGCAAAAAATAAGACCATACCTAAGACAATCGCACAAAAAATTAAAAAAACTATGGCTCAGAATATGGAGACACTAAAACATCATATATATATTTTTTTTAAAAGCTGATATTGTGTAAAACTTACATAAATAAAAAAGTATACACATTAGGTATCGCTGCGTCCGTATCGACCGCCACATGACCTAACCCCTGAGATGAACACCGTAAAAAAATAAAAAATAAAAACTGTGCTAAATCAACAATTTTTTGTCACCTTACATCACAAAAAGTGTAATAGCAAGCGATCAAAAAGTCATCTGCACCCCAAAATAGTGCCAAACAAACCGTCATCTCATCCCGCAAAAAATGAGACCCTACCCAAGGTAATCGCCCAAAAACGGAATAAATTATGGCTCTCAGACTATGGAAACACTAAAACATGTTTTTTTTTGCTTCAAAAATGAAATCATTGTGTAAAACTTACATAAATAAAAAGAAAGTATACATATTAGGTATCGCAGCGTCCGTAATAACTTGCTCTATAAAAATATTACATGACCTAACCCCCCAGGTGAATACCGTAAAAAAATAAAAATAAAAACGGTTTAAAAAATCGCATCACAAAAAGTGTAATAGCAAGCGATCAAAAAGTCACACGCACCCCAAAATAGTGCCAATAAAACCGTCATCTTATCCCACAAAAATCATTTCCTACCCAAGGTAATCGCCCAAAAACTGAAAAAATTATGGCTCTTAGACTATGGAAACACTAAAACATGATTTTTTTTTTGCTTCAAAAATGAAATCATTCTGTAAAACTTACATAAAAAAAGTATACATAGTTGGTATCGCAGCGTCCATGACAACCTGTTCTATAAAAATATCACATGATCTAACGAATTTTGTAAATAACAAAAAATAAAAACGATGCCAAAACAGCTATTTCTTGTTACCTTGCCTCACAAAAAGTGTAATATAGAGCAACCAAAGTTCATATGTACCCTAAACTAGCACCAACAATACTACCACCATATCCCGTAGTTTCTAAAATGGGGTAACTTTTTTGGAGTTTCTACTCTAGGGGTGCATCAGGGGGGCTTCAAATAGGACATGGTGTAAAAAAAAAAACTGTCCAGCAAAAACTGCCTTCCAAAAACCGTATGGCATTCCTTTCCTTCTGTGTCCTGCCGTGTGCCAGGGCCATAAATATCGAGTTTGGTTTGGCTGTTAACCCTTGCTTTGTAACTGGATAAAAATTATTAAAATGGAAAATCTGCCAAAAAAGTTACATTTTGAAATTGTATCTCTATTTTCCATTAATTCTTGTGGAACACCTAAAGGGTTAACAACGTTTGTAAAATCAGTTTTGAATACCTTGAGGGGGTGTGGTTTCTTAGATGGGGTCATTTTTGGTTGGTTTCTATTATGTAAGCTTCACAAAGTGACTTCAGACCTGAACTGGTCCCTAAAAATTGGGTTTTTGAAAATTTCTGAAAAATTTCAAGATTTGCTTCTAAATTTCTAAGCCTTGTAACATCCCCAAAAAATAAAATATCATTCCCAAAATGATCCAAACATGAAGTAGACATATAGGAAATGTAAAGTAATAACTATTTTTGAAAGTAATACTATGTATTATAGAAGTAGAGAAATTGAAACTTGGAAATGTGCAATTTTTTTATTGGTATTTTTTTATAATTCGGCATTCAGGCAAGTGTTCCGTTTTTTTGGCCGGAGATAAAACCGGTTTTATCTCTGTCCTGATCAGTCAAAAAGACTGAACTGTAGACATCCTGATGCATCCTGATGCTGATGCTCTCCATTCAGAATGCATGGGGATAAAACTGATCAGTTATTTTCCGGTATAGAGCCCCTAGGACGGAACTCTATGCCGGAAAAGGAAAAGACAAATGCTAGTGTGAAAGTACCCTTACCCGCAATACTTGGTAGCCTTACTTCAGGCTTATTCTGAATAATGGCCAAATTATGTTGCAACATAAATGAGCGCATTCGTAGCATAAAAAAATTATTCGGACACCCCACAGAAACAAATAGAAAACCTCTTAATGAAAAAACTGATATAGTTCAAGCCAAACAGACACTTAAGGTGTTGGAAAGACTTCTAATTATTGAAATGAAAGACCTATGGGAAATAGCCTCCTTAGAAAAATATTTAGAATTGGATATTATTCCAAAAGCATTGTGTAAGACACTCGTGGGGCTCGGCCTGCGGTGGACCCCATTGGAGTAGCGGGACAGGTCACGCATGTGCTTGGGGAATCTTTGGTTCCGACTCCTTTGCGGCAGACGCGGTAGTGCGTCCGCATGGTCGCTGGAGGGGAAGACCGCCGGGGTCTCGGAGAGGCAGATTGACCGGACTGGTGGTGGCACGCAGTGGCCGGTCCTGTCTCCTGTAGCACCCGCGGATTCTGTTCCGGTGTCCGTGCCGACACGATCATGCACGCTCGAGTGGAGGTTCACAAAAGGATATGCGGCCGAACGTACACGCATCTTATTCGCTACGCCTGCCGCTGACTGGGAAAATACCTGTATGTAAATTCTTGTAGATTAGAGGGCAGGCATGGGTTAAGTGACTAAGGACCCGCCCAGGCCGCAAAAGTGTCAGGGATTAGGATCATTATATGACTTATGAGGAATAGACACATGGCACTTTGTGATTGGCTAGCAGGTACTTAAAAGGTGATCTCCCTGGCTGGTCAGTGCCCACTGTTTTGACAACCCAGGCGTATGTTTCGGTTTATATTCTCCCAGACTTACCTTTGCATGATCTCTGCCTTCCTCGATTTATCTCTAGAGACTGCCTCTGGATACCTCATCTTCGCTGAACAGTTTGTCTAGTGTATGACCTTGGATCGGACCCTGGAAATCCTGACGTCTCTTCCCTAGGTACCACGTTACTTGGACTAATACTGCGCATAAGAACTTTGGCCTGGTCACTGGCTGTCCCTTGGTGTTTCCCTGCACAGGTTATTATTCGGGTTGATCACCTGTATATGCTTACTGGTTTGGACTGTACTGCCATTTATTTCATAAATCCACTATTGTTTAACCTCTGGTTGCTTGGGGTTCTGCACCATTACAGATTGGAGGGGCATAAAACTCTCTCTGGGACATAGGAGATCAGGGTATTATAAAAGAATGGTCACACATGTTTCATAATTTTTCAAGAAAGACGGTAAATTTCATTATAGAAAAAAGGAAAAACACAGACTAATGCAAATAAATGGGGAGTAATACAGCATTTTGAAACTATTAGACCATGGAAAGACCATCCGAGTATCAGCTCATTCACAAATACCATCATTTTTAAGTAAGAGCGCCAGTAAACTTGTTTTGTTTCATGTGTACAGCTGCAGCCAATAAAATGCCCTCAGCAGTTGTGTTCTTAAGCTGCCGTTGACCCTGCAGGCATGCATTGGAAGCAGCAACAGCTCAAACGATCCTGTCTGTACCCCAGCTGAAAGAAAAAAGCTTGGGACTGGAAGATCACTGAATGGAGACAGAGCACTAGAGCTTTCAGATCGGTCTCTCCACTACCTCCCTCTGGTCTTTCTTTACCAGGCTGTAGCGGTGACATGTTTGTATACATATGTGCCTGTAAAAACGGTAACCTCCAAGTACAGAAAAAAGAAGGTTTCTGCACAAACATAGAAGAGGATTCTTTACGGTAAGAGCAGTGAGACTATGGAACTCTCTGCCTGAGGAGGTGGTGACGGTGAGTTCACTAAAAGAGTTCACGAGGGGCCTGGATGTATTCCTGGAGTGTAATAATATTACAGGCTATATATACTAGATTTCTGGGGAAGGGTTGTTATTCTGATTAGAGTTGGTAATGAATTTTCCCCCCTAAAATAAGGAAAATTGGCTTCTACCTCCATTTTTTTTTTGTCTCTCTCTTGATCAACTTTGCAGGCTAACAGGCTGAACTGGATGTAAATATGTATTTTTCAACTTTATAAATTATGCTACTATGGGATCACACTGGGAATATGAGTCTTGTTCTTTAATTATGTTCAGTCCTTGCACAAGTTCTTTTAGATTTCTTTATTCCTCTATGCATCTTCCACTTTACCAACACCACAGCTCACAGAGACCATCACTTTTTATTCACCTTGTTTCAAAAAATGTCATCCTTTTTGCTTTGCACTTCACAAATGTTCTTCTCTGTGATCCAAACACCACAAATTTAGAATAGTCTATCTATAACACTATTGGCCAACCATTATCTATCTATCTATCTATAAATTGGGTTTGTTTTTTGTTTTTTGCTTATTTTGCTTTTTATTGCAGAGTCTTTGTGGGATATTTATCAAGACTGGCACTTTCCCCCCTGCACTGCTGGAGGATGCACCTAATTTATGACAAGGTGCAGTACTGGTCGTAAATTAGGTGCATCATTCTGCAGTCTGTGTTCCTATACCGAAATCTACAACGTCACTCCCCCTTTTGGAGGCATAAGGGCGGCATAAAAAGATAGAAACACAGCTTTTAACTTTTTAAGCCACTTTTCTGGTGCAAGGGAAATAAATCTCCCATTTTTGTCTTTCAGACTCTGCCGAGGAAGCCTCCAGCCTGGCGTTGTCTGAGAGAGATCAGATAGGTGTTTGGGGGTTATTATTTAATAGGGCAGGTACCTTAGGACCCATAAGACATCTGTTTTTTACATTCAGACAGTTGTGCACCAGGGCCTTCCACTTCTCTTTCTACCCTGTATAGAGCCAGTTAGTGCTGATCTGTGAAGGGAGTAGTTCAACCCTTAGTAAGATTTTCTTCAATTTTTTAAGCAAAAACTGTCCTATAACCACGACATGTGAATACACCTTTACGGTTGTTGCTCAGATGCTGATTTCTACTTCCAGCCCCATCTTTACATACAGGAAACAGCTTGAAATGCCCGCATAGCCAATCACTGGCCACACGAGTGAGGCGTTTTGAGACATTTTCTTCTTGTCGAGACGGGAGCCTAAAGTAGAAAGCAGGTGTTACCATTACAACTAGAGGCTCTGCTTTCTCTTCAAATGCTGCTCCCTCTGAACTTTGACAAGGCCAGGCAGTCAAAACGTGATCACATTTGGCACGGTCAAAATGGAGAGGGTGTGACAGTTGCAGAGAGAGTAGAGCCTGTAGGTGTAACGGGAACTCCCCTGTTGCATCAACTGTTTCATTCTCTGCAGTTTTGCCTGTGCATAACTTTCAGCATGACAGGAAGATGCGCATTAAGGAATTCAATGTATGGCTTGGTGAATGGTGTCTGAACCAAGGGTTTGGCTTTGTGTCTCATGTTAGCTCTTGTTGGAATGGAAAAGAACTGTACAATAAAGATGGTTTGCATCTTTCTCTCAAGGGAACAAATGTCCTCGGTGAACAGTTCCAAGTATTTGCTAAGGAGCATTTAAACTAGGAAAGGGGGGCAAAATGGAACAATGCCAGAAGATGCCAGTAGCACAAAAGTTAAGAAATTACAAGCTCAGATTCTTGTCTACAAATGCTCACATTTAGGGAATAAGATCAATGAATTTAAGGCTATAATGGCATCTGAGAATATAGATTTAGTGGCTGTTACTGAGACGTGGTTCAAGGGGAGTAATGACTGGGATATAACAATACCAGGGTTCTCTCTATACAGGAAAGACAGAGAAGGCAAGAAGGGGGAGGGGTGGCCCTGTATGTGAAAGATAGCCTAAAATTGAATTTGATACAAGTTAGCGAGAACAATTTAGAGTCAGTTTGGGTTACCTTGCAGCTTGATAATCATAAGGTAACTCGTGTAGGTGTGATATATATAGACCACCTAGCCAAGTCAAAGAATTAGATGATCTACTAGTTGAGAAAATAGCTAAAATGACATTGAAGGGGGAAGTTATCATTATGGAAGACTTCAATCTTCCTGATGTAAACTGGAAAAACAAAATAGCTAGTTCTGCCAG
The DNA here is from genome assembly GCF_014858855.1 of Bufo gargarizans. Classification (NCBI taxonomy): domain Eukaryota; kingdom Metazoa; phylum Chordata; class Amphibia; order Anura; family Bufonidae; genus Bufo; species Bufo gargarizans. The sequence continues at coordinate 7,335,484 of NC_058086.1, forward strand.
GAGTACAGATATTCTAAATTCCCTACTGGGATTATCTCTACAGCAAGTAGTTGAGGAGCCAACCCGGAAGGAGGCCATTTTAGATTTAGTATTCACAAATGGGAATTTGGTATATGATATTACTGTAGGGGAAAGCTTGGGATCTAGTGATCACCAGTCAGCGTGGTCACACCACACAAAAACAAAAGTTTTAGATTTTAGAAAAACTGACTTTTCTAAAATTAGATTAGTGGTATACGAGTCCCTATCAGATTGGAACAGTTTCAATGGAGTCCAGGAGAAATGGGACTACTTAAAAATGGCACTATTGAAGGCAATTAGGCCTGTCAATAAAAGCAAAAAAAAAAAAAAAAAAAAGAGGATGACAGGCAAATTTATAAGATTAGCCAGAGAGAGGTTCTAAAGCAAAGGCAGAAGAGAAATTTGCTCAGTCAGGGAAAAAAGGCGATAAGGCATTCTTCAGATATATGAATGAAAAAAGGAAACTAAAACAAGGAATTACCAAATAAAAAACAAAAGAAGGAAGGTATATGGATGAAGATAAAGAACTAGCTGACTGCCTCAATGAATACTTCAGTTTTTACAAAGGAAAATGAAGGAAAAGGACCTCAGTTAAGAAAGAAGACTAATGAATCTTTTGATGCATGTGTCTTTACAGAGGAAGAGGTTCTAAGTCAGCTGTCTAAAATTAATACAAATAAGTCACAGGGGCCTTATAAGCTAATAAAAGAGCTCAGTGGTGAACTAGCAAAACCATTAACAGATTTATTTAACCAATCACTGGCAACAGGTGTTGTCCCAGAAGATTGGAAATTAGCAAATGCTGTGCCCATTCAGAAGAAAGGTAGTAGGGAGGAATCGGGCAACTATAGACCAGTAAGCCTGACATCAATAGTGGGGAAATTAATGGAAACCATACTTAAGGAGAGGATTGTGGAACATCTAAAATCCCATGGATTGAAAGATGAAAAACAGCATGGGTTTACTTCAGGGAGATCATGTCAAACTAATCTTATTGATTTTTTTGATTGGGTGACTAAAATAATAGATGGCGGAGGTGCAGTAGACATCTCTTATCTAGACTTTAGTAAGGCTTTTGATACTGTCCCACATAGAAGGCTTATCAATAAATTGCAGTCTTTGGGCTTAGACTCCCATATTGTTGAATGGATTAGGCCAGGGGTGGCCAACCTGAGGCTCTCCAGCTGTTGCAAAACTACAACTCCCAGCATGCCCAGACTACCTACAGCTATCAGCCTACAGCAGGGCATGGTGGGAATTGTAGTTTTGCAACAGCTGGAGAGCCGCAGGTTGCCCAGCCCTGGATTAGGCAGTGGCTGAGGGACAGACAACAGAGAGTTGTAGTCAATGGAGTATATTCAGACCATGGTCTTGTTACCAGTGGGGTACCTCAGGGATCTGTTCTGGGACTCATATTGTTTAATATCTTTATAAGCGAAATTGCAGAAGGCCTCGATGGTAAGGTGTGTCTTTTTGCTGATGACACAAAGATTTGTAACAGGGTTGATGTTCCTGGAGGGATACACCAAATGGAAAAGGATTTAGGAAAACTAGAGGAATGGTCAAAAATCTGGCAACTAAAATTTAATGTTGATAAGTGCAAGATAATGCACCTGGGGCGTAAAAACCTAAGAGCAGAATATAAAATCAGTGATACAGTCCTAACCTCAGTATCTGAGGAAAGGGATTTAGGGGTCATTATTTCAGAAGACTTAAAGGTAGGCAGACAATGTCATAGAGCAGCAGGAAATGCTAGCAGAATGCTTGGGTGTATAGGGAGAGGCATTACCAGTAGAAAGAGGGAGGTGCTCATGCCGCTCTACAGAGCACTAGTGAGACCTCATTCGGAGTATTGTGCTCAGTACTGGAGACCATATCTCCAGAAGGATATTAATACTTTGGAGAGAGCTACTAAACTGGTACATGGATTGCAGGATAAAACTTACCAGGAAAGATTAAAGGACCTTAACATGTATAGCTTGGAAGAAAGACAAGACAGAGGGGATATAATAGAAACTTTTAAATACATAAAGGTAATAACAAGGTAAAAGAGGAGAGAATATTTAAAAGAAGAAAAACTGCTACAAGAGGACATAGTTTTAAATTAGAGGGGCAAAGGTCTAAAAGTAATATCAGGAAGTATTACTTTACTGAGAGAGTAGTGGATGCATGGAATAGCCTTCCTGCAGAAGTGGTAGCTGCAAATACAGTGAAGGAGTTTAAGCATGCATGGGATAGGCATAAGGCTATCCTTCATATAATATAGGGCCAGGGGATATCCATAGTATTTAGTATATTGGGCAGACTAGATGGGCCAAATGGTTCTTATCTGCCGACACATTCTATGTTTCTATTTTTACTCCTAGTGGCTCATATATTAAAACATAATTTTTCTGAGCAATGCAGGCACATATGAACATGGGACCAACACAGATGTCTTCAGCTGCCAAGTGCACATGTAACAGGTCAGGAAGTGTCATAGGTACAGATCTGCTGACAGATGCCCTTTAACCCATAGGATACCAGCACCATACATGTACAGCGCTGATATCTAGGACAGAAATCCCAGCACCGTAGTACTACAGCGCTCTGATCGGGCGGGCACAGGAGCTGCGCCTGCCCGATCAACGACAGGGGTCCGGCAGTCACTGATAGCTGGACCCCTGCTGTATGCGCTGGCATCAGTAAAAACACAGATGCTGGCACATTAACCCTTGCACGGCTATGGTCAGCGCTGACCGCGGCACTTGTGGGATTCTGCCTGGTGCGGATGGCTATCGGGTCCCTTCCTTAGGCATCGTGGCTGCCTTCCGTGACAGCCTGTGAGATCCAGCTCCCTGAATCTCACAGGCAAGCAGGCTAAAGTGTATTACAGTGTGTAATACACTTACAGACAATGCATCACAATACAGAAGTATTGTGATGCATTGTACAGGGGATCAGACCCCCAAAAGTTGAAGTCCCAGAGTAGAACAAAAAAAAATGTGAAAAAAAAATATTACGTTTCAAGTAAAAAAAAAAAGTTGACATATTAGGTATCCCCGCGTCCATATCGACTGGCTCTATAAAAATATTACATGACCTAACCCCTCAGGTGAACACCGTCAAAAAAATTAAATAAAAACTGTGCCCAAAAAATAATAATTTTTGGCACCTTAAATCCTTAAAAGTGCAACACCAAGGGATCAAAATCATACCAATCTAATCATCACCTCATCCCACAAAAAATGAGACCCTACCTAAGACAATCGCCCAAGAAATTTGAAAACGGTGGCTCTCAGACTATGGAGACACTAAAACATGATTTTTTTTGTTTCAAAAACGATATTATTGTGTAAAACTTAAATGAATAAAAAAAGTAGACATATTAGGTATTTCCACATCCATAACGACCGGCTCTATAAAAATATCACATGACCTAACCCCTCAGGTGAACACTGTAAAAATAATACAATAAAAACTGTGCCAAAAAAGCTATTTTTTGTTACTTTACATCACAAAAGGTGTAATACCAAGCGATCAAAAAGTCTTATGTACCCCCAAATGGTACCAATCAAACGGTCATCTCATCCCGCAAAAAAATGAACCCATACCTAAGACAATCGCCTAAAAAATAGGACTCTCAGAAAATGGCAAAACAAAAACAAGATTTTTTTTATGTTTAAAAATGATTTGACTGTGTAAAACTTGACAAACAAAAAATGATACACATATTAGGTATCACTGCATCCATAACAACCTGCTCTATAAAAATATCACATTTTATGCCCTGTGATTTCGTAGTAAAGAGATCACAGAGAGGCACGGAGCATTATCAGTCATGTTACTGCTCCGTGCCTCTGCAGTCTGCAGCGGGTCTTGGCACTCTTTCACGGAGCTGATGCCACGCACAGCATCCGCTCGTGTGAAACAGCCCTTAGGGGGTCAAAGTGGTCAGTACCCCCCTTAATATATTCTTTAAGGGGTTTAGTTTCCAAAATGGGGTCACTTTTTGAGGGTTTCCACTATAGGGGTACGTCAGAGTGTCTTCAAATAGAAAATGGTGCCTAAAAAAAATTCTAGCGAAATCTGCCTCCATAATCCATATGGCGCTCCTTCCTTCTGACCACTGCCACATGCCCATAGAACAGTTTACCACCACATGTGGGGTATTTATGTAAACTGCAGAATCAGAGTAATATATATTGAGGTTTATTTTGCTGTTAACCCTTGTTGTGTTGCAAGAAAAGATTGATTAACATAAAAAAATCTACCAAAAAAGTGAAATTTTGAAATTCCACCTCCATTTTCCTTTTATTGTTGTGGAACACCTCAAGGGTTAACAAAGTTTGTACCATAAGTTTTGAATAATTTGAGGGATGTAGTTTCTAAAATTGGATCATTTATAGGTTGTTTCCATTACCTAAGCCCCTCAAAAACACCTTATAACTGAATTGGTGCTAAAAAAAGGTTTTGGAAATGTTGTTGAAAATTTAAAAAATTGCTTCTAAACTTGTAATCCTTCCCCCACAAAAAATGACATATACAAAATGATGCCAATATAAAGTAGACATATGGGAAATGTTAAGTAATAAATATTTTATGAGGTATCGCTTTCTGTTTTAAAAGCAGAGAAATTGAAATTGTAAATTATTCATAATTTTTGGTAACTTTTTTTTTTTATAAATAAAGGTGAAATATATTGACTTATGACTGTCATGAAGAACAATGTGTCACGAGAAAACAATCTCAGAATGGCTTGAATAAGTAAAAGCGTTCCAAAGTTATTACCACATATAGTGACACATGTCAGATTTGCAAAAATCAGCCTGGGATTTAAATGAAAAGTGGCTCGGTACTGAAAGGGTTAAGCCACTCTGACCTCCAAACTGTTCTTGTTTATCTTCTAAACCCCTTAAATATTTTCTTGACAGCCTTTTGAGCGGCTTTCAGCTTTGTAACATAACAAAATGTGGAATAAGTTTTCTTCATTTTGCAAAACAGACTAACAGTAAGACTGTCTTTCTGGCTGTCTTAATTTATAGCTCCTCTGAGAACGCTCTATTCTGCACTACTCCATATATAACGAGCTACATACAAGAAACTGCTGCAAGTGCTTAACATCTGACAAAGATCCCTGCCAGGAGGTAAGTGCAGTTAACAATCTTTGCAAGGTGGGTGGGGAGTCACACTGCTATGTCAATTATATGGGAGAGGAAACTGCTTGACCTAGAGTATAAAATGAAGCTTAGGATAAAGCATGACGTGAAGTATAAGATGAAGTGTGACTTGAAGTACAAGATGAAGCATGACATGAAGTATGAGATGAAGTGTGATTTGAAGTACAAGATGAAGCATGACATGAAGTATGAGATGAAGTGTGACTTGAAGTATAAGATGAAGCATGACATGAAGTATAAGATGAAGCATGACATGAAGTATAAGATGAAGCATGACATGAAGTATAAGATGAAGTGTGACTTGAAGTATAAGATGAAGCCTGACATGAAGTATAAGATGAAGCATGACATGAAGTATGAGATGAAGTCTGACCTGAAGTAAAGGATGAAACCTGATGTGAAGTATAAGATGAAGCGTAACGTGAAGTATAAGATGGAGCATGACGTGAAGTATAAGATGGAGCATGACATGAAGTATAAGATGGAGCATGACATGAAGTATAAGATGAAGTGTGACTTGAAGTATAAGATGAAGCCTGACATGAAGTATAAGATGAAGCATGACATGAAGTATGAGATGAAGTCTGACCTGAAGTAAAGGATGAAACCTGATGTGAAGTATAAGATGAAGCGTAACGTGAAGTATAAGATGGAGCATGACGTGAAGTATAAGATGGAGCATGACATGAAGTATAAGATGGAGCATGACATGAAGTATAGGTATAAGATAAAGTGTGACGTGAAGTATTAGATGAAGTGTAAGGTGAAGTATGCATGACGTGAAGTAGAAGATTATGCATGACGTGAAGTAGAAGATGAAGCATAAAGTGAAGTAGAAGATGAAGCATGACGTGAAGTAGAAGATTATGCATGACGTGAAGTAGAAGATTATGCATGATGTGAAGTAGAAGATTATGCATGACGTGAAGCATAAGATGAAGCATGACGTGAAGTATAAGATGAAGCATGATGTGAAGTATAGGATGAAGCATGACGTGAAGTATAAGATGAAGCATGATGTGAAGTAGAAGATGAAGCATGATGTGAAGCATAAGATGAAGCATGATGTGAAGCATAAGATGAAGCATGATGTGAAGCATAAGATGAAGCATGATGTGAAGTATAAGATTATGCATGAAGTGAAGTAGATGATGAAACATGACGTGAAGTATAAGATGAAGCATGATGTGAAGCATAAGATTATGCATGAAGTGAAGTAGATGATGAAACATGACGTGAAGTATAAGATGAAGCATGATGTGAAGCATAAGATGGAGCATGACATGAAGTATAAGATAAAGCATGAAGTGAAGTAGAAGATGAAGCATGACGTGAAGTATTAGATAAAGTGTGAGGTGAAGTATTAGATGAAGCATGATGTGAAGCATAAGATGAAGCATGAGGTGAAACATAAGGTGAAGCATGATGTGAAGCATAAGATGAAGCATGAGGTGAAACATAAGGTGAAGCATGATGTGAAGCATAAGATGAAGCATGAGGTGAAACATAAGGTGAAGCATGATGTGAAGCATAAGATGAAGCATGAGGTGAAACATAAGGTGAAGCATGATGTGAAGTATAAGATTAAGTATGAAGTGAAGTAGATGATGAAACATGACGTGAAGTATAAGATGAAGCATGATGTGAAGCATAAGATTATGCATGAAGTGAAGTAGATGATGAAACATGACGTGAAGTATAAGATGAAGCATGATGTGAAGCATAAGATGGAGCATGACATGAAGTATAAGATAAAGCATGAAGTGAAGTAGAAGATGAAGCATGACATGAAGTATTAGATAAAGTGTGAGGTGAAGTATTAGATGAAGCATGATGTGAAGCATAAGATGAAGCATGAGGTGAAACATAAGGTGAAGCATGATGTGAAGTATAAGATTAAGTATGAAGTGAAGCATAAGATGAAGCATGAAGTGAAGCAGGAGATGTAGAAGCTGTCAAGTGTATGTTACTGACAACTCCAGGAGTAGGAGCCACTGAGCCAGCAGGGAACAGCAAGCAGCCAGACACAGATATCAATTGTGAAAATTGTTATTATGGAATTAGCATTTTATGCACATAGTGATATTATGTGGACAGTGTATAAAGTGCTGTTATGTTACCTTTGGACAGTATTATTCTTATATTATATTATACTTATTATGTGAGCACTATATCAGTTTGTCATGTGTACTTTATATGTGCGATTTCATAAATAAAATGATGACAGCACCATACAGTGCCTAAATAATACCACTGTACAATGCCCACATTCATTTAGTGCTCATATAGTACCAACATTCAAATTTGTATTGTATGGGCATTGTATTGCACCGTTAGGCGGGTGTTATATAAATGCATTATTATATATTAGTGGTATTGTTTAGGTACTATATGGCATCATAATGTGGACTCTGTATATCTGTGGAGATATTAGTCAGACACTGTATGGTTTTGTGATTTGGGTACTTAATATATACAGTAGATACTAATTTTACTAGCATTTGAAGATTGAATGGTATTGTTATATGGCAATTGTATGTCTGTTTCATGTGATTGGTATTTGGTGCAGGTATGTGGGTAAGAACATTTCCATGTATGAGTGAATTGTTTTATATTTTGCTGAATATATGAATTCATCCGGATGAGGGGCTCGTTCACACGACCGTTTGGCTTTTTCTGTGTTTTGCGGGCCGTCTTTAACGGATTAGTTTTTCAGTTTTTTGTTTCAGTAGTGTTTCCGGTTCAGTTTTTTTCCGTATGGCATATACAGTATACAGTAATTACATAGAAAAAATTGGGCTGGGCATAAAATTTCCAATAGATGGTTCTGCAAAAACGGAACAGATACGGAAGACATTCGGAGTACCTTCCGTATGTGTTTTGTTTTTTTTGCGGACCCATTGACTTGAATAGAGCCAGTGATTTGCGGGCAATAATAGAACATGTTCTATCTTTGAACGGAACGGAAATACGGAAACGGAATACATACGGAGTACATTCCGTTTTTTTGCGGAACCATTGAAATTAATGGTTCCGTATACAGACCATATACGGAACTCAAACGGCCCTTATACGGAACGCAAAAAACGTTCGTCTGAATGAGCCCGGACCCTGAGAAAAAAAAGAGCCTGGAATAACAGCAGAAGTCTTTCCCTGAGTAATTCTAAATGCTATATAACCGATTGAAGGAGTAAGATAAATAAGGTATACTTTAATTTAAAGAAAATATACTGCAATAGTACAAAAATACTAAATTTTATTAAGAAAATCACAAAAGACACATGATCAGCACTGGTCACAAATAAGACAATACATACAGGTTACAGTACATGTTAAAAACCAAGTGAACCGATGGTGGGCTGCCAATACAGATATCTAAGATAAAGTGCAAGTGCATAACTATACCCAAATGGTCATGAATAGTGGACATATAGTGTACAAGAGCTATAGCTGTTAGACACCACAAGTATCCACATGTATATATGTGTCAGAATTTGCCACAAGCCGGTGTGAAATATACACCAAAGTTGTCAAAATTAGGGCAATAACAATAATCAAAATTGTATTTGACACATGATGGAAACCATTATATATACTGACCAATTGATTCGATTGTATCGTGCAGCAATACCACCGGTCCACTAATTCTAAATGCTACCAAAACTTACTGACGCAAAACAGTTCTACTGTGTGAGGTGTCATGCATGAATGTAACTACCAGGGTAGCAGACATAACAGCCTGGTGCCCCATCGCCACTCGAAAGGTATAAATAGTAGTGGCATAGAAAAATGAGTATTTCCCCATTACAAATTTATATTAGTTTTCATGGTAGCCTTGTGTGCAAGGTGACATCACTGTGTGCATTTCACCTACGTATATAACTGTTTGTATCATTCTTGTACTGTGACATCACTGTGTTCATTATCCCTGAACTGTGACATCACTGTGTACATTATCACATTATTATTACATCACTGTGTTCATGACCTCTGTACAATGACATCACTGTTTGTTATTCTTGTACTGTGACATCACTGTGTTCATTATCCCTGAACTGTGACATCATTGTGTACATCATCTCATCGTTAGTACATCACTGTGTATATTATCACATTGTTATTACATCACTATGTACATTGTCACATTATTATTACATCACTGTGTACATTGTCACATTATTATTACATCACTGTGTGCATTATTTCACTGTTATTACATCACTGTGTGCATTATCCCTGTGCATTAAGGAAACTAATCATAAGCTTTTCTGAACCTGTTGATGAAAGTAGTTGTTGTGGACTGGGGCCTCATGGTTATTTGTTACATGCCTGTTGCTTATAAGTAAGATCTTCTCAGTTGATGAACATGGAAACCTGTACTAGAAAGCTGAACATGCAAGTTCCTCCAAAAACATACCTGTAGGTTTAGTTTCACAATTGTGTGCATATATATGTGTACAGGGACTGCACTGCAGAATAGGTTGGTGCCTTCTTGAGCAACTAAAAATAAATGTATAAATTAATAATTTTTTTAGCCAAAATTTATTAAAAGCAAACTGTAAAATAAACAATTTCTCTTGAAATAGGATGAAAATTGAGAAATGGTCATCCCTATTGTGAGCTTCTCCTGGTGGGTTCATTCAGTTCATCAGTGATACCAAGTCCTGGCAGAGGGCACAAACGTGCTTCACTGCATGGTCCTGAGGCTGCAGTGTGAATGTAGGCTGTGATCACATGGAGAGGAGAGATCATCCAACCCAGCGCTGTCAGATTCCTGTGCACAACCACTAACTACTGCTCAACAGAGAGGAAGGAGAGGGGGAAGAGACACAACCAGGAGCATCAGAGACAGCAGAGAGATTCAGGCACAACTGAAGAAGAACTAAGTGGCAGCACACAATTTACAGGGCTATATTAGAGACTTCACCAAGTGTAAAGTAGCTGGGTGAAGAGAGTATAGTATGTACAGTACCTAGGAGGGCACTGAGGGGAGGTGAATGGCTGGGGTCAGATCATGGGTAACATGTGAACACAGGGGATAGTACAAGGAATATAATATACAAGGACAGGAGCAGATGTAGACACTGAAGAACAAAGTACCAGGGAAGAACGTGACAGCACAGAGCCTGAAGAAGCCACACCTGCAGAGAGAGGAACACCTGGCATCACCTCCAGCACACCAGGGCTAAGGTAACATCACTTTTGTACTTCTTTCACAGCCTACTTAGCCATGATGTTATATCACAGTTACTGCTCAGCTTGTAGTCCTATGTGGAATGGTGTGTGAAGTGCTACCACTTACATCTGAACTCTGACAACAAGTGGTACTTGTGACAACTAGGATCAGTCTCTGGATCTAGCTATAAATACTCTCTTGTGTTCTTCACTGCATATTATTCCAAGACGCATGTCTAAACATATGAAGAAAAGGCACAGACATTGCAATAATGTGTGATAACTCTATGGAAAGGTAGAAATGATGTCATCATGGAATAGAATATACATGTATGTACAGAAGAAAAATGGTAACTGTATCACTCCTAATAGTAAAGAGAACCCACATCAATTTATGTCAACTGTCTGAATTTTGTCTCTTAGGCCTAAATGTCACCATTTATAACTTCTGCAGCCTGTATGGCATACTGTGGTTCAATACCATGGCAAATCCAGAATGGGTTATTTGATCCATACGGTGAATTAATGCTGCAAATCAATGACATATTGTTTAAACCATAGAGACAGGATAGATAGATATTAGATGGATAGATTATAGATGGATAGATAGAATTGATAGACAGATATATATATATATATATATATATATATATATATATGTATATATATAATAGATAGATTCAGGAACCACCGTTTGAAAGACCAGAATTTGTAATGTAACTCTTTTTCTGCAGATAGATAGATAAGATAGATTGGTAGATAGATATGATAGACAGGATAGGTAGATAGATAGAGAGATCTTTAGATAGATAGATATAATAGATATTATAGATAGATTCAGTACACACAGTTTAAAATACCAGAATTTGTAATTTAACTCTTTTTCTGCAAAATGTTTAACTCTAACTTCAAAGATACACAATTTCAACAATTTTGCACGCCCAAAAATATTAAAAAGATTGATGAACACTCATTAGATAGCTATTAGCTAATAGATAGGAGATAGATATTAGATAAGATAGATCAATCGATATTAGATAGTTACGATAGATATTTGGTAGGTATAAGTTAGTTGATATTGATAAAGTTATATATTAGATAGATAAAAAGATAATAGATTCAATATAGAGAATTTACTAATGAAGAGTAACTCGCACCCACTCCTTTCTGTATCATGAAATGATGAAACACATATAATAGCTCTACTACATCTGGATTTGTGTTAGAATTAGAAATGAATGTCCTGCTCACTCTCTGTTCCACATGTCAAGTTTTCCATATGTTCATGTATATGGTTTCATAAACTGAATGAACATGGATTGTAGCAGCCATTCATTCATTTATCATACCACAACATGCTTAAAAGAATATCCATATTTCTGCTTAACATGAAAGTAACTGAAAAGAGAAAATCACAATGCAGACTGATACGCCAGTTAGATTTCTTCAAATGCTGGTCATATTTATAAAAATAAAGCCACACACTTTATCTAGCAGCCCTATCTGAAAATCTTTTCTGAGATATTTCCATAGAAACACAGAATCTGACGTCTGCTAACAGCCACTTGACTCAACCTTTCTTGTCTACTGTAAAGCCCACACCCTGTTTGATCTCTGACCCTGTATTAGAGTCGGTGTATTTTTAGATCTATTAGTACCATTCAGAATTTCTTTGTTATTTCACCCCCTCTTGTGAGAATGTTAGTTGATGGTTTGGGCATTGTTTCTCTTTCTTCTACCATAAGTATCAATAGTTAAGCACACGCTGCAAGACATAGTGTAACATCACAGGTTCTGGAAGCTTGTTCAAGACAATTTTAGATGCTTCTGAAATTGCTTCATTTTTTTTATTATCCCTTCTGGGGTGGGACAAGCTTTCTTGGCAGGAAATTACAAATGATCTCTTCCAAATATTTAATTTAGTGTAAAAAAAAAAGAAACACCTGTAAGAATCAGGCACAGAGATCACACAAATAACCGCAGGTGCATACCCAGAACCATAAACACCAAAAAGTGCTACAAAAATCCATAAAAAAAATATTTATTGCCATACCGAAAGGTTAAAAAGATATACAGTACAGACCAAAAGTTTGGACACACCTTCTCATTCAAAGAGTTTTCTTTATTTTCATGACTATGAAAATTGTAGATTTACACTGGAGGCATCAAAACTATGAATTAACACACGTGGAATTATATACATAACAAAAAAAAGTGTGAAACAACTAAAAATATGTCATATTCTAGGTTCTTCAAAGTAGCCACCTTTTGTTTTGATTACTGCTTTGCACACTCTTGGCATTCTCTTGATGAGCTTCAAGAGGTAGTCACCTGAAATGGTGTTCACTTCACAGGTGTGCCCTGTCAGGTTTAATAAGTGGGATTTCTTGCCTTATAAATGGGGTTGGGACCATCAGTTGTCTTGTCGAGAAGTCAGGTGGATACACAGCTGATAGTCCTACTGAATAGACTGTTAGAATTTGTATTATGGCAAGAAAAAAGCAGTAAAGAAAAACGAGTGGCCATCATTACTTTAAGAAATGAAGGTCAGTCAGTCCGAAAAATTGGGAAAACTTTAAAAGTGTCCCCAAGTGCAGTCACATGCGGACCGCCCCAGGAAAGGAAGACCAAGAGTCACCTCTGCTGTGGAGGATAAGTTCATCCGAGTCACCAGCCTCAGAAATCGCAGGTTAACAGCAGCTCAGATTAGAGACCAGGTCAATGCCACACAGAGTTCTAGCAGCAGACACATCTCTAGAACAACTGTTAAGAGGAGACTGTGTGAATCAGGCCTTCATGGTAGAATATCTGCTAGGAAACCACTGCTAAGGACAGGCAACAAGCAGAAGAGACTTGTTTGGGCTAAAGAACACAAGGAATGGACATTAGACCAGTGGAAATCTGTGCTTTGGTCTGATGAGTCCAAATTTGAGATCTTTGGTTCCAACCACCGTGTCTTTGTGCGACACAGAAAAGGTGAAAGAATGGACTCTACATGCCTGGTTCCCACCGTGAAGCATGGAGGAGGAGGTGTGATGGTGCGGGGGTGCTTTGCTGGTGACACTGTTGGGGATTTATTCAAAATTGAAGGCATACTGAACCAACATGGCTACCACAGCATCTTGCAGCGGCATGCTATTCCATCCGGTTTGCGTTTAGTTGGACCATCATTTATTTTTCAACAGGGCAATGACCCCAAACACACCTCCAGGCTGTGTAAGGGCTTTTTGACCATGAAGGAGAGTGATGGGGTGCTGCGCCAGATGACCTGGCCTCCACAGTCACCGGACCTGAACCCAATCAAGATGGTTTGGGGTGAGCTGGACCGCAGAGTGAAGGCAAAAGGGCCAACAAGAACTCCTTCAAGACTGTTGGAAGACCATTTCAGGTGATTACCTCTTGAAGCTCATCAAGAGAATGCCAAGAGTGTGCAAAGCAGTAATCAAAGCAAAAGGTGGCTACTTTGAAGAACCTAGAATATTACATATTTTCAGTTGTTTCACACTTTTTTGTTATGTATATAATTCCACATGTGTTAATTCATAGTTTTGATGCCTTCAGTGTGAATCTACAATTTTCATAGTCATGAAAATAAAGAAAACTCTTTGAATGAGAAGGTGTGTCCAAACTTTTGGTCTGTACTGTGTAGATATATAAAAATAGTATCCTAATCCAAAACCACAAAGAGGTGCAAGAATGTGGTCTTATTACAAGTGTTACAAAATATAAGTAAAATCACTGAGCAGGTGTATTCACACTGTGGTACAGCCACACAGGCCAGAGTATTATACAGTATACAGACCCAAAAACAGCACCCAACATATGTTTAGCGTTAGCTTCCTTGGGGGAGACTCAGAATGGAGTCTTTTTCTTATCAAAGATGCAGCAATTATCAACGCAAATTATTGTGTCTGATGTATTTATTATCTGTGCATCTAATGACATATTTACTACTAGAAATGTAAGCACTGGGCTATATCAGGGCTGCACCATACCTGGACTAGAGGAATATCTGATATTCTATCTGAACTGGTTTGTTACACTCATCTCTGCACCATCTGTGAAAATAGCCTTTGCACTCTTGGCTAAAAAATGATCTCTTCCTGACACATCGTGTGGTCATTGGGGAGCAGTCAATCCTACATCCAGACTTTAGTGGTCACATTTTATAATACCATGTTCTGAGCTAGACATTAGATGTAATGATACTGCTTACTTAGTGATCTGCTGCTGCATTCTGGAGAAAAAGCACTTTTAATCAATATGCAAATGAGCGGTTAAGTGTACCCTTGCTCCTCCTGCTTGCTCTGCCTGCTCCTCCCTCTCCCACTTGATTGACAGGGCCAGACAAGATGACTATGCAGGAGCCTGAAAGGAAGGGGAGGGACTGCATATTTGCATTAAAAGTATATATTTTCCAGAATGAAGATATGGATTTCTTAGAGAACGGTCTCCTTACATTCAGCTGAGCTAGCCCTACAAGGCATTGTGTCTGGTTAAACAGTGAATTTCCTGGTGACAGATTCCTTTTAACTCTTTGGGTGGTCCAAAGAAAATTAATACAGACAATGTAAGTAACTGTAGGCATTTAGAGTGTTCACACTTGTGTTAGTTTCTTCCCCACCAGCAGTGGCGTCTCTAGCTTTCAAATTTTGTGGGGGCACACTGGGGGCCAGGACAAAAGTAGGGGGGCAGCTATAACAACGATATATTTACACAAGAACGCTCAGAAATGCTGCGATACTTTACCCAATACCTAAAACCACAACAGGGAAGAAAAGTCCTGTTGTCTGTGGTTTAAAAATTAAATTAAAAAAATCACTCAGATTTCAACATGTCCTATCTGCCTGTGGATGACACTTTTATAGGGAGGGGGATCTGTGGATGACACTGCTATGGGGGGTGGGGGGGATCTGTGAATGACACATACCGTATATAGCATCTTATGCTATATGTGTCATCCACAGATCCACCCCATGACAGTGTCATCCCCATTTCCCCCTCTATAACAGTGTCATCCACAGATCCCCCTCTCCGCCACTCACAGGAGTGTACATTTGACATTTCTAAACTGTAATCCATATCCCCCAATGCTGCCCCCCCAATGTGCCAGTAATAAGCTGCCCCCCCCAATGTGCCAGTAATAAGCTGCCCCCCCAATGTGCCAGTAATAAGCTGCCCCCCCAATGTGCCAGTAACACTGTTGTAAAAAAAAACCTAAAAACTCATACTTACCTCCATGTCCCGCGCTGTATGACTCAGGCGGCGCGATGACGTCATCGCACCACCTGCGCCGGCCGGTGGCCTCCGATAGGCTGCCGGCCTAGTGCCTGCAGCCTATCAGAGAAAGGGGAAGGGACACGCCTCTCCCTCCCCTGCACCGCTGCAGCACACAGACTGGCAGATGACTATGGAGATGAGCGCAATGGAAGCGCTCATCTCCCTGGCTGTGCCCGACTGCGGCGGCTCACTTGGGGGGGCACGGGCATTTTAGTTGGGGGGGCACAGCATGATGTAGGGGGGGCCATGGCCCCCCCTGGCGACGCCACTGCCCACCAGGTTTGTGTTGCTATGTTGCCTCATTAGTCAGATTAGTGAAACGTGTAATATTCTATCCATCAGAAAACACTGAATCCTGAGTGAACCATTATAAGTCAGTGGGAAAGTAATTATGCTGGATCAGAACAGAAGCCATGACACCAGGGGCGTAGCTATAGGGGGTGCAGAGGTAGCAGTCGCTACCGAGCCCAGGAGCCTGAGAGGGCCCAAAGACCCTTGTGCCACATAAGAAGACACCAGTATTATAGAAAGTGCATGCTGTTCAAGTTACACCTCTGGCTGGAGGGAAAGGGTAATGTCAAGAATTTTTACAGGGGGAGGGGGGGGATGCCGTTTCAATGTTTGCCTTAGGCAGCACAAAGGCAATGTGCTTCCCTGCCCCTGGCCATAAAGCACTGAAGGAAGGGGGGCCCAAGCTAAACTCTTGCACCTGGGACCATGATCCTTTAGCTACGCCCCTGCATGACACCAATGTGAACAGGGCTTTATTATGTGTGAGCGACTATTAGGGTATTAGCTCTATCCATGTAGAAGCCATGGTAAAGCTTGTCATACAGATATTTAGTCAATTTAAGTAATGATCGCTAGAAAGCTTCACAGTGGTTATTTACTTCAAACAAACTGATGATCTGTTGTCATTTTTTAAATACCATAAGAATCCTGCCACACTTCATTTTTTCCGATGTTTTTTTCAGGCATTTAATTTTCCTATAGGGAAACGTCAAACCATATGCAAAATATTGGCTCCTCTGTCATCACATCTCATGCATTTATCCACCACATTAGGTGAAAAACTGGACATTAAACTAGGTTTATAATAAGCCATATGTAGTGTATATAACAGAAACAATCGATAAGTATTGTTAACTCCAGAAGAGAAAAGTCCAATTATAATCCAGAGCCTCAGATAAATAAAACGTAACTTTTAATAAAAACAGGTTAAAACTTCATGACGTCCTCAGTGACACATTTCCAGCACATTGCACTTAATCAAAGCTTTGAGGCGCTGGACTTTGCTCACTACCCTGGAACCGAGAAAAAATCCGTGCAGCCTGCCTTCCAGTAACTGTCACACCTAAGCTGTTTTTGGGTAAGATGTCAAAACGTATCTTGTTTTTTTTATTTGATACATATTGTCATTTAAATTTTTTGTAAACAGAAACAATACTTTACACTATCTATCTCCCATCTTCTGAGAACTCTTCATCCACCTCTCCTTAGGTTTCTGTAAAATCGAAATCCTACACAGTTTAGACAGTGCTCCCCTCTTAACTTTACACCAAAAAATTTCAGAAAACTCTACGTTAACCCCTTAAGGACCAGGCTCGTTTTCACCTTAAGGACCAGGCAATTTTTTGCAAATCTGACCAGTGTCACTTTATGTGCGAATAACTTTAAAATGCTTTTACTTATACAGGCCATTCTGAGATTGTTTTTTCATTACATATTGTACTTCATCACACTGGTAAAATGGAGTAAAAAAATTTCATTTTTATTTATAAAAAAATACCAAATTTACCAAAAATGTGGAAAAATTGGCAAATTTCCACGTTTCAATTTCTCTACTTCTATAATACCTCCAAAAATAGTTATTCATTTACATTCCCCATATGTCTACTTCATGTTTGGATCATTTTGGGAATGCCAATTTTATTTTTTGGGGACGTTACAAGGCTTAGAAGTTTAGAACCAAATCTTGAAATTTTCCAAAACCCACTTTTTAAGGACCAGTTCAGGTCTGAAGTCACTTTGTGAGGCTTACATAATAGAAACCACCCAAAAATGACCCCATTTTGGAAACTACACCCCTCAAGGTATTCAAAACGGATTTTATAAACTTTGTTAACCCTTTAGGTGTTCCACAAGAGTTATTGGCAAATGGAGATCAAATTTCAGAAATTCAATTTTTTGCCACATTTTCCATTTTTATTCATTTTTTCCAGTCACTTTTATGGAGTTTCTACTCTAGGGGTGCATCAGGGGGCTTCAAATGGGACATGGTATAAATAAACCAGTCCAGAAAAATCTGCCTTCCAGAAACCATATGGTGTTCCCTTCCTTCTGCGCCCTGCCGTGTGCCCATACGGTAGTTTACGACCACATATGGGGTGTTTCTATAAACTACAAAATCAGTGCAATAAAAATTGAGTTTTGTTAACCCTTGCTTTGTTAACGAAAAAAAAATGGATTCAAGTGGAAAATTTGGCAAAAAATAGCTGTTTGGGCACAGTTTTTTTTAAACTATAATATCCTTTTTTTACATTTTAGTATCTCCATAGTCTGAGAGTCAGTTTTTTTTTAGTTTTTTTAGTTTTTAGCCGATTGTCTTAGGTCGGAGCTCATTCTTTGCGGGATGACATAAAAGTAGACATATTAGGTATTGCCAAAAATATAAAATACAAACTGTGTAAAAAAAAAGCTGTGTTCATCTGAGGGGTTAGGTTATGAGAGCCATAATTTTATTTTATTTTTTCTTGGCGACTGTCTGTGGCCAAATAGAATTAAAATTGGGGAAGGGCGTTATAAATTTAGTATTCCATGGAAGTGTGGTACTTCCTGAAGCAACCGTCAATGTAGAGGCCTGGATGATCGGGGCACGTGTCCCACTAAGTCCTACCTTATCCCCCTCCTGTGACACACTCTGCACTTTTTTGGGGAACAATCCAGGCGCCTCCAGTTCCCGAAGTACTCCGGCCTGCTCTTTCCCGGTCAGAAAAGATCAGGGCCTTGAGGACTGCCTCATAGAACTGGAGGAATTTTCCTGTGATGCCAGCGCTCCGGGACGACACAAAAGAGTTGTACAAGGCAACCTGTACCAAGTAGTCCGCAACTTTTTTGTACCATGCCCGGGTTTTGCGCATGGCGTTATATGGCTTAAGGACTTGATCAGAGAGATCAACTCCTCCCATATACCGATTGTAGTCCACGATACAATCGGGCTTGAGGACCGTTGCCTCGGTACCTCACACAGGGACAGAGGTAATTCCGTTACCGGGAATTGTGGACAGTACAAGGACATCCCTCTTGTCCTTATATCTGAACAGCAACAGGTTTCTACTGTTAAGGGCACAGGTCTTACCCCTGGGGATAGGAACCCGTAGGAGGCCGCTTTGATTTTTCTGCAGGGTCCCACAAGCGGATATGGATCTGGCGGCGAGGGACTGGAACAAGGGGATACTAGTATAAAAGTTATCCACGTACAGGTGGTAACCCTTATCTAGCAGTGGGTGCTTAAGGCCCCACACAAGTTTCCCGCTAACACTCAGAGTGGGGGGACATTCTGGGGTTCAATACGGGAATTTCGCCCCTCATACACACAAAACTTGTAAGTGTACTCTGAGGTACTCTCACAAAGTTTGTACAGCTTCACGCCATACCTCGCCCACTTAGAGGGAACATACTAGCGGAAAAGTAGTCTCCCTTTGAAAGCAATGAGATACTCATCAACTGCGACCTCCCTTCCAGGTACATAGGCCTCCAAAAATTTGGCCCCGAAATGATCCGCACCCCATCTCCTGGATTGCAAACCCATTCAAGTGAATAGGGTGTACACGGCCGTGTGCATGAGCCCTTAGTCTGGACTTCCTACTGCTGTGACCAGGCATCAAGGGCTTGTGTGCAAGTGAGTGGCTGGATGGGGGTAATAGTAGCGGTAGTACTCATGGTTTTAACGGCCATTAGATTGGCGTGCAGTGATGGGACCTTTCTTTTCTTTTGGGGCATACTCTGGTTCTTGGATTCTCTTGCTTGATGACAGTTGAGGTGCCCTTGGTGCTATAGGTTCTGAGGTGCAAAGCAAGGTCCCGGTTTGTGGCACCAACACTGCAGTTTAGTATCAGGACAGTTTGTAGCATGTGACGGACTGGCAGTTGTTCTCAATATGCACTTTTCCACAGTTCCTTACAGATAACACAACTGCACAGGTGCTAGTTAATAGGCCAAAATGTCTCTTTAAAGTAGTCTTCCTGTCATGGCCTACGGTGTACACTGTATAAGAAGAGAAGGTTTCTGCCTCGGCGCAAAACACTGGAGAAGACGATCTTAATGCAAGAAATCTTCATCAGGTTTCATAATGATACAGTGAATATTACAAAACAGTAAACATTTATAGATAAAACAAACCAAAAAAACGCCAAAAAGATGCACCTGGGTGACGCCCCCTAAGGGGACGGGCTACCCCCCAGCTGTCATCCAAAGTGCAGCTTAAGTTTAAAAAAAATGCAAACAGTGTTCTAAATATGTGATTATTTTTTAGGGATTAAACATAAAATGGCTGGCATATTTATAAAATCAGCCTTATTTTTGGCAGATTTATTTAGACAATCTTTATGGAAGGACTCCCTGTCATGTGATCGCAACTGCAAGCGGTCACATGACATAGGAGACCGGAAGTGAAAGCATCCTCTAGTGATTGTAATCCTCTCACTGAGCTAGGGGGAGAAGCTCCCGGCACCACGGTAATTCGCATGTGTGTGACGCATGCGCTGAAGTTATTTCGGGATGACCGCTCTGTTTTGTGAAGTCAGATACCACGCAATCGTTTTAGAGTGGTCACGTGATTCTTTTTGCTGGTGCTATACTTTTTTCATAGGAATCCTGGTCATGGAGAATACGCTCAAGGCTAGTATATATTTCGTCTAGGCTGTTGCTATTCGTTTTTAACTTTAGTGGATCATATATTACAATATAGCCCATAAAGAATACAGATAAAAAAAATCGGAATGAAAAAAACATTTGATTAAAATAACATTCGATTAAAAGGCTTTCGAAAAAATGTCAATAAAAATCGAATAGAAGGGTAAATTTCGAAAAATATTCGAATCAAAATCAGAAAAAAGTTCTGGAGGAATAAATAAGTCATATGACAGAAACGTGCATATTTATAAAAGTGGCGTAGTGTCTCTATATGGCAAGCCAGAGGTATATCATTACAAAAGTCTTTTTGTGTGTATACAGTGGTAGCGGCTATAAATAGCACTATAGTAAAGGGACTGTCTATATTTGATCGGATATTTAGTCAATGATCTAGGTTTGTAGTAGACAGCTGGTAATTGATAGGCAGTTGCCTTTTTTATGTATATATTTATAGATTGATTTCGAAGGCCTCGTTCAGTCCATAGGGATTCAGGCTATTAAGTTTAAATATCCAATACATCTCACAACGTCTGAGGTATTGGACGTCTTTTTGGAGACGAGTTGGAATATATTCGATTGGTGTTACAGTGAACCCAATACTAGTACCATCGTGGTGTTCATGAATTTTTTCTTTATATTTGAGCGGTGTTTGTTAAAACAGTTACGTAAATTTTGTATGGTGCGGCCTACGCATTGTAGATGACAGGTACACTCAAGTACATAGATTGCATAGCTGGAGTTACAAGTTAAATGGTGTTGGATTGGAAAGGAATCTCCAGTGATGCAGCTATGAAAAGATGTTCTTTGATGGATACTATTTCACCATAGACATCTTAGGTGACCGCATTTGAAGCTGCCTTTCAGGGCCCTAGTGTCCATATCCTGATTATTATTCGGATGTGTGACTGGTCTTAATTAGCTAGGCACCAGAATGTTTTTCAGTGTTTTTGCTCTTCTATATGTGAAACGTGGGATATCTGGGATGATCTGACTTAGTATCGGGTCTCTTTTCAAAATATACCAATATTTCCCCAATGTCGCCTTTATGGCAGGATGTTTCTGGTTGTAGGTTGTCACAACATTGTAGCTGTAGGAGCCTAGATCAGGCTTTTCCCCTCTTTTTTCTGCTGGAACCAGGCATTCTAATTAGTTAGTGTTTTGGCTTTGTCTCTGGCGCCTATAATGATGCTGCTAGGGTACCCTTTTTGCCTGAACCTGGATGTGAGAATGTTGCTTTGTGTGGTGAAGTCTGTATCAAGTGTACAGTTGCGCCGAATGCGTTTATACTGGCTAAATGGAATATTTGCCTTCCATTTTCTATAGTGTATACTGTCGAAGTTGAGATAGCTGTTGCTATCTACCTTTTTAAAAAAGGTACGAGTTTTTATTTTATTATTTAGGATAAAGATCTCTAGGTCAAAAAATTATATTTTCATCCTATCCGAAGTGCCTGTAAACGAGATGCCCCAGTTGTTGGCATTGAGGTGGGTTATGAAGTCCTCAATTGTAGATTTCTCACCATCCCAAATAAAAATGAGATCGTCTGAATATCTTTTGAAAAAGATGATATTTGGCCAGAATTTACTTTGGTATATAAAGGTTTCCTCAAACATTCCCATAAAAAGGTTTGCTAGGCTTGGTGCGAAACGTGTCCCCATCGCGGTCCCCCTTGTCTGTTTGTAGATCTGGTCTTGGAAAGTGAATGTATTGTGGGTAAGTATGAATTCTATACCATTTGTAATGAAGGTTTTTTGTTCCATAGGCATTTCGGGGTCGTTGTTTAGAAAAAAGGAAACGCATTTTCGCCCCAAGTTGTGGGATATGTTAGTATATAAGTCTGAAACGTCTAGGGTCAACCAATGATAGCTTTCTCTCCATTCTAGATCTTTTATAGATGTTATAAGGGATGTAGAATCTTTTAAATATGACTTTAAATTAAGGACATATTTCTGGATGTGTACGTCAATATAGTGGGAGAGATTTCAGGTGAGGGAGGTTACTCCAGAGATGATAGGTCTTCCTGGGGGATTTGTTGGATCTTTATGGATTTTTGGAAGATGGTAGAAAGTCGCTGGATTGGATTCTTTCACTAAGATATAGTCTTTCTCTTTTTTATCAAGGACACTGACTGCTGATTTAATTAATCTCTCAAAATCATCTCTATCTTCGGTAGACGGGTCCTTGGAGAGCGGTTGGTAGTAATTGGTGTTTGAGAGTATATTATGAGCTTCTTTCAGGTACTCCTCTCTATTTTGGATTACAATTCCGCCTCCTTTGTCGGCGTTTCTTATTACTATATTTGAGTTGGATTGTAGATTTTTGAGGGCACTGTTGCCACACTTGCAGTTGCCTGCGGCAATGTGTTGCTGTGTGAGCATGGGGTGGCAGTGTCTCGGCCTTCTGGGTGATTGCCGTGATATGGTTGCCACGCATGCTGTTGCCGGTGGTAACGTGTGGTTTGGTATGCTTGTGTGTGCACTTCCCCGTTAAGTGGCTTCCTTCCTCTGTCTGGTGTTGGAAGGGTTAACTCCCTTCCTAGTGTTTTGTTAACACTGGGTTTATGTGGGTGTGGCTGTTTGGGCTATTTAGCCTCTGCTGGATGCCTGAAACTCAGGGTTCCTCCAGCCTTGGTGTATGCTGGTGGTTCCTGGCTTTTTCCATCTGTCCAGTGAGGACCACCCTTGTGGTCATCAATGCTATCCCGGTGTCTCCTTCCCTTCCTCTCCTTGCAGCCTGGCCTAAGATAGAGACTCCTGTTCCTTCATTACTGGGATGAACAGGTCGTCTCTTCCCTGCTCCTTGGTGAGGGGCGACTTAGGGTCTCTAGGAATCCACTTAAAGGGGAAGTGCACACACAAGCATACCAAACCACACGTTACCACCGGCAACAGCATGCGTGGCAACCATATCACGGCAATCACCCAGAAGGCCGAGACACTGCCACCCCATGCTCACACAGCAACACGTTGCCTCGGGCAACCGCAAGTGTGGCAAAAGTGTCACAGCATACACCATAGGCCGTGACAGGAAGACTACTTTAAAGAGACATTTTGGCCTGTTAAGCACCTGTGCAGTTGTGTTATCTGTAAGGAACTGTGGAAAAGTGCATATTGAGAACAACTGCCAGTCCGTCACATGCTACAGACTGCCCTGATGCTAAACTACAGTGTTGGTGCCACAAACCGGGACCTTGCTTTGCACCTCAGAACTTATAGCACCAAGGGCACCTCAACTGTCATCAGGCAAGAGAATCCAAGAACCAGAGTGTGCCCCAACCGCAAGTGTGGCAACAGTGTCACAGCGTACACCATAGGCCGTGACACTTCCTTACTCTGCACTTAGTAAGTTAGTAAGTTAAGTAAGTATCCAGGCTTGGGGTGTACACTGTAGTCAATGTGATGCAACCATAGAGCGGTTCCCTCTAACAGCAGGCAAAAACTCTGTTTCTTTTTTTAACAGGTTGCTGTAATTACAATTCACATCCACAATGTCCACCTTGGGATGTGAATATTTCTCACAGTGGACCCAAACTGATTTTGTATGCTTAGGCACCAGAGGCAACTCCTGAACATATATGCCGTACAGTAAGTAGGCCCTTTTCAGGCAGGTTATCCCTACTGGGCTTTCTCTACATCCCCTCTTTCCATCTGGTATGCTTTTCTAGTTGTTCTTCTGTTCTTTCAGACCACTCCCTGGCTGGTACCTTAATCTAGGGTTGGCCAAAGTGCAGGGGCGTAACTACCATAACGGCAGACCATGCGACTGCTATGGGGCCGAGGGCAAAAGGGTGCCCAGTTGGGCTCATCTCTTCTACTGGGGGTGAAAGTTTGGTCAGGCCTCTACCCTCTAAATGAACAAAGTTTAGCAAATGAGGCAATGGAAAAAATGTCCATGGGGTTATTGATATGGGTTTAGGCAGAAACCCTTCTGTCCTGTGTGGGGGGACTGGTTTGATCCTTGCTATGGGGCCCTTAATTCTCTATGTACGCCACTGCTTAAGTGTCAGCACTACAATTTTGCTTCTGCCCTGTTCAATGTCCAGGACTAGACTGACCAACATTTTCTAACATCTCCTCTCTACCTGGAGAGGGTGACACCAGCCCCATCTAGGGATGTGGAAGAATAACCATCTTTAGAAAAGTAACTCTTTCCTCAATCGAGATCAGAAGACCCCGCCATCCATTCAACTTACTTCTAATATGGTTTAAAAGTGGTACAAGATTGAGACTAGTATAATCCTCCAAAGTGAGAGAGATATCAACTTCTAAATACCTAAAGTGAGTTGGTGCCAGGGAGCAAGTAAGTCTAATCTATATGAGGGGCCCGGACATTAGGGGGTGTCTCACCAATTGTGGCTGCAGCTCCTATATAGAAATATGTGTACCCATAGTTGCAGACAAAAAAACAAGCCCACTATAGTCTTATCATGCAGTCCTACTCCTTTTTTTATTTCCAATATTAGTTGCTAACATTTATTTTGTAGGTTAAAAGGGCACAGATGGGAGACAATGTGGCTGCAGCATATTAAACAGGGATTGTTTTTTGTCTGTTACCATGTATAGGAACTGTAGACAACAAATTAATGGCACTATTTGCCAAGTTGCTTCATGTTAGATCCATTGGAGCAATATAAATTGTTGTGAAGGTGGACTATAAGGCATATCTAAACTTTCACATAATTGGGGTCATTTATCAAACTGGTGTAAAGTAGAGCTGGCTTCGTTGCCCATAGCAACTAATAAGATTCCTCCTTTCATTTTCCAAAAATGAGTGATGGCATTATATCTGGCCATTATATGGCTTGTATCTGGTATATTTTATCAGTTTTCCTTTTTGCATGCCACATCTCTAAGGCTAGTTACACAGTGGTGTTGTGAGTTCCGGCTGGCTGTTCCGGCCGGGTACAGCCTGCTGGGTCTCTCTGTATCCCGCATTGCCAGAAGCCACAGCGTTCCCATTCGGCCCCATTAAACTATAATGGGGACAGGCAGAGATCCAGCCGTGACCTGGCAAATATGCTGAGAATTGGCTGGACGAAAACTGTCTTCATTCAGTCAGTCACTCAGAAGCACCATACAGGGCATTGTAGAGAAGTACTGAGCAGTATAGATATGAATAAAGCACTCATGGTGAGCCATAACACTTTTAGCTGCTAGACATGATTCAGCAGATTTATCTATAGACTTTTATGGTATGATGTAATCTGATCACTCAGTGAGCAGGCAGCCCATCTTGGTCTCACATGATGGATTTCTCACAAATTTCAGATAGAAATTTAGCTTACAAAAGAACAAGGCATTTTACTCTGATAAGATATATTACAAAGTTTCTTATATTCACCTGTACTATTGATTTATGCAAAGATATGTTAAAGTACAGTGAGTACTTAAGGAACACATTTTTCAACCTCCATATCACTGTGTAAAAAAAGTAACTGTTCCCTTTATATATGCTGGTATTTAGGTATCAACCAACTGAAAAAATATTAGCAATTAGATTCAGCTAACTTAACAGCTGTTTCAAACAAGCATGTCTAGTGTGGGAATCAATCAATCTGGGCAATGCTCGTCTTGCAGGAGCGCACAACATTATTCTTATTTATAATGTTATGGGCCTCTGCATGACCTTATTGCTACAAAATCATAGTGACTGCGTTATTTCAGCATGATCCTGTAGATAGAAGGTCATGCAGAGGCACATAGCATTATAAAATAGTATAATGCCCTGCGCTCCTGCAAGACAAGCAGTGTCCAGAACGAAGGATCACACTCACACATGAAACGTAATTGCTGTACTGGACACCCTCATATGAAACAACCCTAACGCATCCAGGCGCCACTGCAGTCAACCATTTTGAATATAAAACTCTAGGTATATTAAAAAGGACTTCTCGATTCTACTTATATGACCGTGCAGGGACATGGAGAATGATATCCATTTCATAATGTATTCATACATTTTCAGGAAGACATGAGTGGCATAAGCAATGCAGAGTTCTAAAAATAAGATATATTACAGAATTATTTAAAGTTAGATTTTTAGTAGTTTAAGAAGAGCGTACTGCTGAGAATAGAACTTATTTTATTCCGTTAAATAAATTAAGGATTCCTTAAAGGGGTTGTCTGGGGGAGGGGGGGTTAATGCTTTTAATAATGGCCAGGATGAGTTAAATTACTGGCTAAAACAGGCCACTGATGTGGCCAGTGAGTGGCAGAGCAGTCATTTTTAGCCACTTCCTGTGTGTTGGAGGAAGTGGCTGAAAAGGAAGTTGAGAGCAGCAAGGACTAGAGCATCACTGGAATAGTATCGGTCGGCATCGGCTAGGTGAGTAATGCTTGTTTTTTTTAAAAAAAATTTAAACCATTCTGGTCTTTTTTAAAAATATTTTGCCTCCACTCAAAAGACCTCTTTAACTTTAGATTAAGACATTATTCTAAGAGGAAAAATTAGATTTATGCCGAGGTGTAGTTATGCTATGCGGCAAACATTCAGTTTGCTTCCAGAGCCCCGCGCCTCTGATCCAGTCCTCCTCTGGCTATTTTCTATTCAAGGCTACATAGGTGACATGCAGGTATATAGCTTCAGAGAATTACAGCATGATGCCTCTGAGGACAGTGATTCTCTGGCTTTAGTCTGATTCCTATCAGCTTCAGTTACTGTTTCTTGTGAGAGTGAGGTATCCTGTGACCCGTTTTGCTGAGTAGGAGTCTTTGGCTACATTTTCCCTCTCAGAAGTACCAAGTCCTTTTATATATTAGCAGTGGGCTGCTCTCTGAGCTACTTTCCTACAGCTCCTGCAGCAGTGAGGGGAAACGCTCCCTCACCACACTGCTTTACTTTCAAGCTCCAACTCTCCGCTCCACTTCTCCACTGTCTAATCCCCTATAGCTTCCCCCAACCTTTCCCTTGGTAGGAAGCAGGACTTGCCCATTTCTGCCCAAAAGGGGGAGAATGGAATGGTAAGTTCCATTCTATCTAAAGGTACAACCAGGCACATTGCATGGAATACAATACATAACAGTTACATAGCAATATTATTAAGCCACAGTATCACAGGACCTGGAATTAAATACATAGATGACATTCTTTGCTAGCCATTAGAGACAGTAGCTAAGTGTAAGAATGGTAGTGCCCCCTCTGGGGTACCACACATCCTTGGGAGGTCCTTGTACCAGAATATGTAATTTATAACCAGCAAGAAGCTGGCATAGATTTTGGCCTACACCCTACTCACCATTATAATGGAACTGTGGACTCCTTGTATATATTGTGTTGCCCCACTAAAGTCTGAACTTCTGCTACCTTGTTTCACAATGGACCTGATTTATCATTCAGTTTTGCGTGTTTGGGACTTTTTAAACACTACTGTACTTGTGTAAAAATTGTTGAGAAAGTAGAGTTTCTCCACCACCTTCACCACTTTGCCGAACAGGGGGAAGGCCGAGGGCGGCAAGGTTGTGGCCAGTGAGCCTACCACATCTATCATCTTTTACACCAGTTTCCTTGCAAAAAAGAACACTGAGGCGTACACCTCGCCATAACTTTGAAGCATAATCTGGCCGAGTTATCATAGACCACCGTAAAACACAGGTCTATGATAATTCAGGGCCAATATCTTAGTTTTTTTGCCTTATCATGTCAGAGCCTTCTGTCAAACGTATACAGGAGTATTTCCCAACATACACCTCAAGTGGAAGACTCCATATGTATAAGGGTTTAGATTTTTCTTGAGGGGTAACATTAGGGATAAGGTCAGTATTTGGGATAAAGTAAAGAGTTTTTCCTCCATTTTCAGTCATTACATCACTATATCGGAGTCCCGTGCACACGTGTATATTGCCATTGCCTCAGACAGCATGCAGTCACCATCAGACTGATGGTAAGAACACATTTACTAGGGAATCCCTTCAGATATCGATGGGCAGAAAACAGTTAAAGGGAACCTCTCATCAACTTTATGCTGACCTCACTGAGGGGAGCATAAAATAGTGACAGAAATGCTGATTTCAGCGGTGTGTCACTCATGAGCTAAAAGTAAGTGGTTGCTGAGAACCAGCATCATAATCACTGCAGCCCAGGGCATGAAAAGAGTCAAATCTACTTGAGAAGAGTCATGGTTATTCATAATCTCCTGCACTCTCACCCATCTGCTGATGATTGGCAGTTCTCTCCTAGACAGAAATGGAGAAAACTAGGTAGAAGACTATCAGACATCAGCAGGTGGGCAGGAGAGCAGGAACTCATGGATAACCATGACTCTTCTCAGGTGGCCGTGACTGTTTTCCAGGCCCAGTCGCCAATGATTGTGATGTTGGTTCTCGGCAACCACTTACTTTTAACTTATAAATGACAGACCGCTGAAATCAACTCACCTGTCTCTACTTTATACTGCCATTAGTATGGGCAGCATGAAGTTGATGGCAGGTTCCCTTTAAGGAGAACTAGCTGACTGATAAAGCAAAAATGACTGTGGTACCATACGAGACAGCAGCAATTATGTATCATGGGAACTAATGCCGGAAAGTGAGAGAAATGATAATTACAAGTAGAAGAGGAGAATAATGCAGAGAATGTTCGGAGCAGACAGCCTTGAACAAGACAACGTGTCATTTGCACGATGTACAATTGGACAGTCAGCCATTGGCTTGTAGCTGATAATATCCATATCTAACTATGGAATTGCACTTAAATTAAAGCCTCCTGACAAGTGTAATGTATTGTTAAAAATAGACATGTGAATATCCCCCATATAAGCATGTCTCTAGGGCCTGATTCGACAACCAGTTCCATCTCCTTTATATTTGTGGACCATGACAGATTATGATGTTTTCTTTATGTATTTCTTCTGTTATTTCTACAGTATTCTCCTCTATTTCCCCAGTCGCTTTGCCTCTTGATGTCTCTCTCTTGCCTTGGGGCTATAACACAGTAACATGCATGGAATCAATATGCTGACGCTATTAATTTTCCATCAATGCTGGCAGTCCCAGCCTGGCACTTCAGATAGAGAGAGGCACGAGGGGCTGCAAATGGTCAGAAAGCAGAGGGACACTTACATCCGAGGAACACTAACTGAGTATTGACAAAAGCACATAAATGAGCCAATCCCTCCACGTGTCAGCAGCCACTACTGGGTCAGCACAACACGTCTGGGGGCTAATGCACAAAGCAGAAAACCAAAGCAGTAGTTAGCATGGGGACAAGACATTGAACACTTGTACACACAAATTATCTATCTATCTATCTATCTATCTATCTATCTATCATCTATCTGTACACGAGGGGGGAGGTTAAGGTCACTTATTGGATAGTTTCCTCTTGCACTCCATCCTGTTACTGTTATTTGTAGCCGATTTTATCATTTTTGTTAGAGCTTCTGTGATTGTGTCTTTGTATTACCCATTTTTTACTGCGCCATACAGAAGCACATAACATAATGGCACTGAGTAAACAGATTATATAGATATAAGACATAAATACTTTTTCATTAAAAAATGAAAGGTTAATTCTAATTTGGTTTCAGTGTTTTAGTGTTTCCATGGTAACTCATTCTAAAAAAAGGTTATCATGATCTATGTAAATTCATTTACAACAAACTTATTTTTATATTCTATCTATTATCAATCTAGCTCCTATTATCTATCTTCTATCTATCTATCATTATATATCCTTCTGTTATCAATCTATCTTTTACTATTAATCTATCTTTTATTATTCATACAAAAGAATGGGGTCGGCACTGCTGAGTGTGGTGAATGGCCAACGGTTCTTACACCCAGGGCCGGTTTTAGACAAAATGTGGCACTGGGCAAAATAAAATGAGGGGGCCCAAATCTTGTAATAATGTTCTAAAAATCACAGTCCGACATCTGACACCCCCGCCCATCAGCTGTTTGAAGAGATGGCGCGTGCTGTTCACTGCTGCTGTCTCATAGACATACAGCAGCAGAGCAGGAAGAGAGAAGGGAGACGGCACGTGCGCACAGTGCACACTGTCTCCTCAAACAGCTGATCATCGGGTGTGCCGGGTGTCAGACCCCCGCCAATCTAATATTGATGACCTATCCTAAGGATAGGTCATCAATATGAAAAAAACTCTTGAAGCTACCCCTCAATACTGTGCCTGTTGTGCTCTGTTGTGCTCCCCCCATGTCCACAAACACTATACTATACACCCAGACTGCCCACATTAGTAATGGTGCCCCCAATAGTGATAACACTCCCCAAGATAGTTCCCATTAGTAGCAATGCCCTCCATATTGCGTCAAATAATATTAACGCCCCTACAGCAGTACTCTAGTACAGTAGTAATAATATAATGATAATGCTCCCAGTGGCTTTAATGTCCCCCTGTAGTGCCCCCCACTAGTTCCAATATATAATGCATCTCCCCATAGTGCCAATATAGATATATATTTATATATTTATTTAATGTTCCACCATAGTGCGAGTATGTATATAATTCTCCTCCATTCCTCCCCAGTAGTGCCAAGTATATATAATGATCTCCTTCCCCCTTCCCTGGTGCCCCCAGCAGTGTGGACATTTTGTATATAAAAAGAAAAAACCTGCCTCCCTCCCGTCCCCCTGCCGCTGCAGACCAGAGTTTTATCTGTAGCTTGTGTTGCTGTGTCCTGATGCATGCGGTCCCAATGACATCACCACTCCTGCTCTGGGTCTTACATGATGAGGTCATCATGCGAGACCCAGAGAAGGAGGTTGCAGTTTTGTCATTGGGGCTTCTTGCTCTGCACTAATGCCTCTCAGGCTTGAGGCCTAGCGGCCTGAGGCTTGTGAAGTTGGACCGCCATGAGTGCGCTTCCCTTTATGGGTAGTGAATTCTCGCCCTAGGCGGATAACTACCCTCCCCTATCCATTGTCTTGGCCCTAATTCAGAGCACATTACTGCAGGAAGTATAACAGGAGAGGACTCCCAACATGTCTATTATTAATATCAGAGAACATTACAAGAGGACGTATAAGAGGATGGGACTACAACTGCCAGCATGTCCAAGCCGTTATTATGTAATATCAGAGTACATTATAAGAGGTATTAGAGAAGACTACAACTCCCAGCATGTCCAAATAGTTATTATGTAATATCAGAGTACATTATAAGAGAGTTATACAACTTCCAATATATCCAGGGTGTTGTAATGTACCCTGATATTATATAATAATGGCCTGGACATGAGAGTTGTAATCCTCTCCTCTTATACCTCCTCTTGTAATGTACTCTGATATTACATAACAGGAGGTATAAGAGGAGAGGACTACAACTCCCAGCATTTCCCTGGCACTAACATTGAATCCATACTTCTTCACATGCATGGCTGGACTTTTTCTTCTTCATTACTTTACTGCAATGCTGATCTCCGCCTCCTATTCTGGTCACATGATGGCGAGGTCATCGCAGGTCCTTCATCCCCTCTTCTCTGCTGAGCTCCGCCTCCTGTATCTGACATTATGGCAGGTCCTGTCAGCATTGTGGTAATGATTTCTCTTATATGTGAGGGAGGAGACCGTACACAGCATTGCAAAGTGCAGCTGCTCAGCTCTCCGCCCGTTTGCTTCCTCGGACGTTCAGCTGAACAGCAGCACTGAGGCAGGGGGCCCATTAGACAATGGGGGCCCTGGGCAATTGCCCAGTTTGCCCCTCCTAACACCGGCCCTGCTCACACCTGCACTACCATCATGCGATATATGGTGGTGCTCTGCTTAATAGCCATGCAAAAATCAACAAATGAAGAAAAAATTTATAGCGGTACTCACCATGTGATTCTGTTTGCAGCTTTATTCTGGTTAAAAACAGGAAAGTGCGGGCACCGCACAGATGAATAAGGCAACAGCCGTTTCACGCTACAAAGTGGAGGCTTGACAAAGCGCAGGTAGCGCGAAACGGCTGTTGCCTTATTCATCTGTGCGGTGCCCGCACTTTCCTGTTTTTAACCAGAATAAAGCTGCAAACAGAATCACATGGTGAGTACCGCTATAAATTTTTTCTTCATTTGTTGTATCTTTTATTATTATTTATCTATATCTATCTATCTATATACATATATATATATATATATATATATATATATATATTAGGGATCGGTATTATCGGCCGATATTAAGGATTTTGAACGTTATCGATATCGGCATCTATTTTGCCGATATACAGTTAATGTATGGGGAACAAGGATCGCGCTGCTGACAGCGCTCTCTGTGTTCCATCAGCAGCACAGTGAGAAGGAAGCAGTGTCTCCCTCCCCCCTGTGCTGCTGCTGCCGCTGCCACCAATGAGAGGAGGAAGGTCAAGAGGAGGGGAGGGGCTGTGGCCACTGCGCCACAAATGAAGATAAGTCTCTCATTAATTCATATACAGGAGGCGGGAGCTGGCTGCAGAATCACATAGCAGAATCACAGAGAGTTATCTTCATTGGTGGCACAGTGCGCCCCCCCAACCCCAGTACCAGACATTGGTGGCGCAGTGCGCCCCTCCCAAACCCAGTATTAATCATTGGTGCCGCAGTGCGCCCCCCCAACCAAGCCCCCCAGTATTAATCATTGGTGGCAGTGGCCACAGGGTCCCCTCTCCCCTCCCCTTCTCATTGGTAGTGCAGTGGCAGTTCCGATCGGAGCCCCAGCAGTGTAATCCTGGGGCTCTGATCGGTTACCATGGCAGCCAGGACGCTACTGAAGCCCTGGCTGCCATGGTAATCTCCCTGCTGCTGTGTGCACAAAGCACAAGGCAGCATGGACAGTGTGAAGTCCTATTCACCCTGACAGAGATCTATCAGGGTGAATAGGACAAGGGTTCTAGTCCCTAAGGGGGCTAATACACCAAAATATTAATTATAAATGAAAAAGAAAGATTTACAAAAAAATAACTACACGTTAACAATAAACATTCATTTTCAGCGGATTTGAGTAGGATTTTTATTTGTTTTTTCAATAATGAAAATTCACAGACTATCGGTATAAATTATTGGCAATCGCCCGGAAAGTTCACAGATTATCGGTACCGACCCTAAAAAAATCAATATCGTCAATCCCTAATATATATATATATACACACACTCACCTAAAGAATTATTAGAAACACCATACTAATACGGTGTTGGACCCCCTTTGCCTTTAGAACTGCCTTAATTCTACGTTGCATTGATTCAACAAGGTGCTGATAGCATTCTTTAGAAATGTTGGCCCATATTGATAGGATAGCATCTTGCAGTTGATGGAGATTTGAGGGATGCACATCCAGGGCATGGAGCTCCCGTTCCACCACATTCCAAAGATGCTCTATTGGGTTGAGATCTGGTGACTGTGGGGGCCATTTTAGTACAGTGAACTCATTGTCATGTTCAAGAAACCAATTTGAAATGATTCGAGCTTTGTGACATGGTGCATTATCCTGCTGGAAGTAGCCATCCGAGGATGGGTACATGGTGGTCATGAAGGGATGGACATGGTCAGAAACAATGCTCAGGTAGCCCGTGGCATTTAAACGATGGCCAATTGGCACTAAGGGGCCTAAAGTGTGCCCATAAAACATCCCCCACACCATTACACCACCACCACCAGCCTGCACAGTGGTAACAAGGCATGATGGATACATGTTCTCATTCTGTTTAAGCAAAATTCGGACTCTACCATTTAAATGTCTCAACAGAAATCGAGACTCATCAGACCAGGCAACATTTTGCCAGTCTTTAACAGTCCAATTTTGGTGAGCTCGTGCAAATTGTAGCCTCTTTTTCCTATTTGTAGTGGAGATGAGTGGTACCCGGTGGGGTCTTCTGCTGTTGTAGTCCACCTTTCTTTCCCATTCTGACATTCAGTTTGGAGTTCAGGAGATTGTCTTGACCAGGACCACAACCCTACATGCATTGAAGCAACTGCCATGTGATTGGTTGACTAGATAATCGCATTAATGAGAAATAGAACAGGTGTTCCTAATAATTCTTTAGGTGAGTGTATATATATATATATATATATATATATATATATATATATATATAAATTATCTATCTATTATCAATCTATTATCTATCTATCTATCTATCTATCTATCTATCTATCTATCTATCTATCCATTATCCATCTAATACTTGTATATATACATTTTTCTCCTGGACCTTTGGGGCCCACCTTTGCATCAGAACCTGAGTCTAACAGTAGATCCTCTGGTGGACCAGTCAACATTGTATCTATCTATCTTGCATATCTATCATATCTATTTATCTATCCGGGTGCTTTACACAAGTAGCTGTAGATACTGTGATTAGCAGTAATTTAGAGGCTGCACCTGTACTCTGCACCTGGAAACCAAGGTAAGTAAAGGTGTGGCCTGACCACTACCTACTTCATGTTCTGGTTCGGCACTCCAGAAATGCCAGGGAATGACATGGTGGTCATCGTTTTACTGGAAAAAAAATTGCGCTGCATGCTGCGCTATTTATTCTATCAAATAAAAGATCCTCTTTTTAATCATGATTGATGTCCGCACATCAGTGCCCATACCTGGGTGAGCTGACTACTGCATATTTTAATAGCGGCGTCATACAAGTAATAGCACACCTGCCAATACAATAATACGGCGGCTGAGAAACCTGGCGGCCATTGTTTAAGAAGCTGTCTGGTGACTAGTGATGAGCGAGCACCAAAGTGTTCAGGTGTTCGGCCCGAGCACATTGCCATATTCGTGCGCTCGGGCGAGCACCCGATTATAATAGAAGTTAATGGGAGATAACCAGGCACTCCCTGCTTGGAAGAGGGTGCCTGGTCCATTAGAAAAGGTCAGAAAGTGACAAACACCACTGAAATGCATCTGGAACAGCATGGGGACGATGTCTGGATGCATCTTGGACTCCCAGGTTGCTGCGGGGAACCATTTTGTCCGTGTTGTACCCAACTTTTACAGACTGACCAAAATACGCACAAAACCACCCCAAAAAATCAGTTATAGTAAAAATTGTTAGGAAACATTCTTTCCTGTATATTAAATTGTATATAAAGTGCAAGTGCTGCCGAAAATTACAAGCAAGAGGCACTCCGATACAACCTGTATATCACTTAAAGGAGGGCCACATTCACATTGTAGTAGAATTGTTCATGTAGTAGGACTCCTACACTCATAAAGCCTATGCACTATGTGAAAGGGCTGCCAAAAATTACAATGAACCGGCACTCCAATACACCCTTTATTACACATAAAGGAGGGCATCATACACACCCTTGAAAAATTATCATTGATGGCCTGCTGGTGACCCTCAAAAACATTAGGCGCAATGGCCTGCTAATCTGACCATCTAAAACATTATGGGCGGTGGCCTGCTGCCGATTTGGTGACTCTAGTTAACCTGGGGCCGATGGCACGTCCCCGTGACGGCAATAATCCATTTGGATGCCTGGCCTATCAACTGTCCATGTAATAGTCAGCTCAAAATAATTGCAAACTACGGGTAACGGGAATCAGTGTTTAATTCTGGAGAGGTATCCTGACAAATGGATACCACATCCAAGGAAGGCAAATTTCTCTTGACTCTGGGAGGTATTGACGATAAATAACAATACAGGACTCTTACTATGCCCTGTGTGAGGCAGTGACAGGAGTCATCTATGAGCGGAGATATCACCCAGAATGTTGCAGGAAGCATTCTAAAGCGGCTTGCTTACCAGGAATGTGCCACCAAGGTGCCCGGCCTTGGTGGAGTAAAAGCCCTAGTCTAGGTGTCCACTAAGTTAGCTGGTGGACACAGAAAATAGATAGTGTAGCTGGTTCAGCTAGTTCAGGGCGGGCTTTTACTGGGAACAGGCAATGTGTTGGGTGGGTGCCTGTTCCCCAGGTTCCAGTCTGGGACTTGAGGCATGCTAATGTCCAGGGATCCTATTTAATCCTGCTGCTGGATCTTAGGTGTGTCTCAGTCTGGAGGAAAGGCACACAGTGTGAAGTAATACTGTCAAAGTGTGCTACAACTGTTTGACCTGGCCGCGATCCGGATATACTGGCTGCACTGATATGAAAGAGCCTAAATAAAGAGGACTTTTGTTGATCGTTTTGGTGTCCCTGACACTTCTTGTGAGTACGGTTCCCCACAAGTGGTGTCGGATGTGAGCAAGTGACCAGTGAGGCAAACACTATTGTGCATGTTCTTCATAAAGCCAGCTAAGTTTTGCCATAAGACAGCGTATCAAATGGAGGCAATACTACAGCAGCTGATCCGGGCTAATGCTCAACAAGCCGAGTGCAATGCACAACAACAGGAAGCAGTGAACGCCCAGCAACAACAGAAAAACAGCCTGATTCAACAGATGGCGGCCATGCAAGAGACCCTACGAGCATCCCAGCAAGTAACCCCACCTGCAGTGACCCTGTTTCAGTGCTGAGGAAAATGAGTCCTGAGTATGACGGGGAGGCATTCCTCGTGGCATTTGAAAGGACGGCGGAGTGGGAAAACCTGCCGTATGAACAGTAGGCTGAACAGTGGGCTGAGGTAGTGGCACCGTTCCTGGTAGGAGACGCCCAGAAAGCCGATTTTCACCTCAATCATGAGGACGCCCAGGACTATGAGAAACTTAAAGGTGAGGTCTTGGGTCGGATGGGGTTTAACACGTATATGCGCGCACAAAGGGTGTACCAGTGGGCTTTTTCAGAGACCCGGCCCGCCAGGTCTCAGGCATATGACTTGCTGCACCTGGTGAAGAAGTGGCTCCAGCCGGAGACCTTGAGTTCCTCACAAATAATTGGGCGGGTGGTAGTGGACCGTTTTGTGCGCACGCTGCCGAGGGCCATACAGTGCCGGGTGGGCCAAGGAGACCCAGGAAAACTTGATCAGTACCCAGGAAAACTTGATCAGTTGGTTAACCTGGTTGAGAGGTATATGGCGACCCAGGACTTGATGCGGGACTCTGCTCAGTTGAGAGAGACACGCCAGCCCACATAATAATGGACTTGCATCCGCTGTACATCTCCTCCAGTGATGTCGTTTTTATCTCCTGCACTTTGTTTTTAATCATGTCTGTATTGTAACATATTGTAAGTTTTGTAATAAAGGATATAATCAGTATAAGCAGTCTAGCATTTTCTGTGTAGGTTATATATCTGCACATATAATGATTTGTAGTGTCAGCTCACCTGCAGACCCTCACATCTAATGTTTTAGAGGGTCAGCTGACCGGAAGGGACTAGGGAAAGAATATTTTTTTAAGGTTAGCTGACCAGAAGGCCATTTCAAATAATGTTTTTGAGTGTTAGAGCACCTGTAGGCCCTCTGGTACACATACAGTAGCGTAGGATTTGTAAGTGTATGTGCAAATAAAGAAAAATAGCTATTTGGGATGCACGCACATTACCCTGGAGATGTAGCCCTGATAATGTCACAGACTAGCATACACTGTGTATGGATAAAGTAGAGTATATGTCATTGATATGGATCAAACGCACACACAGTAGATGTGGCACAAATTATTTAAATTTGCACTGCAGACACTGTTTCCCGATGTAGTACAGTATTGGTCACAGAAAGACAAACACTATGAACTATAACATTAAGCCCAGATTTTAAAAAGTTTGACCTAAAGAAACCCGTTTCAGATGGCGCACTGTATATGTCAGAAAACAACACACTATGGACACTAGATTAGGCCCATATTTGTTAAATTATACCTAAAGAAACCCTTTTCGGATGGAGTACTATATATGTCACGGATGTGTATTAAACGCACACACTATAGACAATAAATGTGGAGCTGATTATTTGAATTTATGCAAAAAAACTGTCTGCGGATGATGTACAGTATGTCAGTAATAGGTATTAAATAACAATATCTTGCTGCTGTCAAACAGACACCCACACACAGTAGTCCTTAAAAGGACTTTGGGGTCTTTGAAAAGCTTTTGTTAGCTTTTTTTTTTTTTTTTTTTTTTTTATATTTGCACCATACAAACACAAAAGGTATTGCAGTGCAGATGTGACAATTAACGGCAGACACCGTTGACATAAAAATTGTGGCTATATTATGGGAAAAAATGGTTTTCTGTATTTTATATTTTTTGTCAAAATCTGGACCTGACAACCACAAAAGGTATTGAATTGTAGATGACACAATTAACGCATTACACCGTAGACAGCAAAAATGTGTTCAGATTCTGGGAAAAATTTTTTTTTTTGGGTATTTACATTTTTGGCCTGGATATGGCCCTGACAACCTTTATTTTTGCCCTGGATAAGGCCCTGACAACCTTTATTTATGCCCTGGATAAGGCCCTGACAACCAGCAAATGCTTTGTAATGCAGATCACACAATTAACGCATTAGGCCTCATGCACACGACCGTTGTGTGCATCCGCGGCCGTTGTGCCGTTTTCCGTTTTTTTTTCACGGACCCATTGACTTTCAATGGGTCCGTGGAAAAATCGGAAAATGCACCGTTTGGCAGCCGCATCCGTGAGCCGTGTTTCCTGGCCGTGAAAAAAATATGACCTGTCCTATTTTTTTCACGGCCAACGGTTCACGGGCCCATTCAAGTCAATGGGTCCGTGAAAGAACACGGATGCACTCAAGATTGGCATCCGTGTCCGTGATCCGTGGCCGTAGGTTTTAGTTTCATACAGACGGATCCGAAGATCCGTCTGCATAAAAGCTTTTTCAGAGCTGGCCCCAATGCTATTATTACAATAGAGGGAGGGAGGGGGGGGGGGGGGGTTGGGGGGGCGCGCACACTGGCCCCAATGCTATTATTACAATAGAGGGAGGGAGGGGGGGGGGGGTTGGGGGGGCGCGCACACTGGCCCCAATGCTATTATTACAATAGAGGGAGGGAGGGGGGGGGGTGCGCACACTGGCCACCAACGAGTTAACAACAGGGGAGGGGGGGCCCACTGGCCACCAATGAGTTAAAAACAGGGGGGGGGGTCTGCCCCCTGCTGCCTGGCAGCACCTGCCAGGCAGCAGGGGACAGTCATGTACACAGTTTTTTTGTATATTCTAACCTGAAGCGTCTCCATCACCATGGGAACGCCTCTGTGTTAGAATATACTGTCGGAAATGAGTTTCACGATGTAGCTCATATCCGACAGTATATTCTAACATAGAGGCGTTCCCATGGTGATGGGGACGCTACAAGTTAAAATATACCATCGGATTGGAGAAAACTCCAATCCGATGGTATAACAGAACTCCAGACTTTACATTGAAAGTCAATGGGGACGGATCCGTTTGAAATGGCATCATATTGTGTCAACATCAAACGGATCCGTCCCCATTGACTTGCATTGTAATTCAGGACGGATCCGTTTGGCTCCGCACGGCCAGGCGGACACCAAAATGACTTTTTTTTCATGTCCGTGGATCCTCCAAAAATCAAGGAAGACCCACGGACGGAAAAACGGTCACGGATCACGGACCAACGGAACCCCGTTTTGCGGACCGTGAAAAAAAACGTCCGTGTGCATGAGGCCTTACACTGTAGACAGCAAAAATGTGGTGGTCAGATTCTGGGAAAATAGTATATATATTTTTTTTCACTTTTTCCCAATATATGGCCCTGAAAACCACAGACGGTGTTGAAATGCAGAGCACTGAGATTAACGGATTAAACCGCAGACAGCAAAAATGTGGTCAGATTCTGGGAAATATGTATATATATATTTTTCACTTTTTCCCAATATATGGCCCTGAAAACCACAGACGATGTTCAAATGCAGAGCACTGAGATTAACAGATTAAACCGCAGACAGCAAAAATGTGTTCAGATTCTGGAAAATATATGTAAATTATAAAAAAATAAAATAAAGTACAACTTTGCACTTTTAAATTGGTGCCAACACACACAAATTCTCCCGACTCGCAATGAGCCGAACCCGCGT
Organism: Bufo gargarizans; assembly: GCF_014858855.1. NCBI lineage: Eukaryota > Metazoa > Chordata > Amphibia > Anura > Bufonidae > Bufo > Bufo gargarizans. The sequence continues at coordinate 7,375,888 of NC_058086.1, forward strand.
GACCAGGTGCTATATAGCACCTGATGATGCGTTCCGGCCAGCCAATCACTGTAATGCCAGTAGAAAACATGGCTACTGGCATTACAGTGATGACAATACTTACCTGCACGTTTATTGGCTGCTTAGCAGGCGCCAAACGTGCAGGGAGGAGACTCGAGCATGGCGCTCGAGCACATGTGGTGCTCGGCCAAGTACCACCATGTTCCGAGCCGAACAGGTATTCGGCCGAGCATGCTCGCTCATCACTACTGGTGACCCAGTGTGGCTTATACCAATGGGCATTGAGAACTAGAGATATTTTTTACCTGTTTTGGAGGTATTTTCAGGCAGGGAATCAAATGTTGGTAGGCCTGGTAATATCTATTAGTTTATTTAAATCCAGTAATATTATAACTAGAATAGAAGCTAAAAATGAACAGAACTGGTGGGTAACCTCAAATAAGACAACTTTTAATACATCATTAAAAATACCCAAAAGGAGATGAAAAGGTCGCTCGCTACAGTACAGGACACTTATTACAAATCACTCAATGGCGAAAAAGTACAAAATTGCTATATGTAGTGCCAACAAATCTAAACGGGAGCAAAGGAGTGGGAGGGTAAGGGAGACTGGGTCTCTTTCTCCTGTTGATCCCTCCCTACATGTTAACAAGGGCAGTGTGTTTTTGGGATATAGCTGTATTTTGCTTGCTATTGTGGGATTATTTATAGTATTTCCCTTAGTGTGCCAACATAGTTCCCTCGCTTGCTCCCTTCTCTGACGAAACTGGGCAGTCATATGGCGCAGCGTAGGGACACCTAGGGACAACTTAGGAGATGTTAACATATAGGGAGGGATCAATAGGAGATAGATACCCATTTGTAATAAGTGTCCTTTTCACCTCCTTTTGGGTATTTGTATGATGTACTAAAAGTTGTCTTATTTGAGGTTACCCACCAGTTCTGTTCATTTTTTGTATTTATATTAGGTACCCAATTTTTGGGGTTATCATTAGTGACCATTATACTCCCGTGGTTAATTCAATATTTATTCAGAATAGAAGCTATAACAAAGACCAATGAAGATCGATACTACGTGAGAACGCTTAGTGACAGCTCCGAGTGTTATTCTTGGCAACACCTAGCGCAACACTCGGATAACACATTGCCACCTCTGTGTCATTCCTGCATTCTCTTCTTAGTTTATCCCTTCCCTGGTGTCGTTATGTGGGGGTTTATGTTGTTCTAGTTTTCAGTGCATTTGTTATATTTCCATCCCCAATACTTACAGCTGTAGGAAGCAGAGATCTTTTTCCACATTGGTACCTTGGCATTATATTATGTGTGTGGATATACGGTAAAACCTGCAGAACATAATATGGAAAAGGTAAAACAACAAGGAGCGCAGCGGCGGTGGCAGATCTTGTGTACTCTATTTATAGCTTGTAGGATGAAGATCAATTATTCTTGCACATGTGGGAGAAACAGACCAGTTTCTACAGCAGATGTTCGGTGGCGTCATAATCCTTTTAAATCAGATGTTGATAGACTTATTTTGTATCCTGTCCAGTGCTGGGGTCCATAGGAGGGAATTTATCATGAGGGGAATGTTTGAAGTCCGTTTTTCCTGAGTCTGTGTTAGAGTACTTTATGCCACATTTATCAAATGTCGCAAGTTTGGTAAATTGCATCATGCTGAAACAGAATATTATGAAAAAATAACCTATTCTTTAAATCCCATTTTCAGGTTAAACATATTGAAATAAGTTTTGATGGTGTTACTTTTAATTTCCCATGTCAATATTTATATTTAAACAAAAACCATAAAATCCTAAAGTTTTCACAGCGGCGACTAAGCCTAATACTGGGCTTTCCTTCTTGGTCTGTACAGCTAAGGCTACTTTCACACTAGCGTTCGAGCGGATCCGTTCTGAACGGATCCGCTCATATTAATGCAGACGTTTGCATCCGTTCAGAACGGATCCGTCTGCATTATAACTTAGAAAAATTTCTAAGTGTGAAAGTAGCCTGAGCGGATCCGTTCAGACTTTACATTGAAAGTCAATGGGGGACGGATCCGCTTGAAGATTGAGCCATATGGTGTCATCTTCAAGCGGATCCGTCCCCATTGACTTCCATTATAAGTCGGAACGGATCCGCTCGCCTCCGCACGGCCAGGCGGACACCCGAACGCTGCTTGCAGCGTTCAGGTGTCCGCTCACTGAGCGGAGCGGAGGCTGAGCGCTGGCAGACGGATGCATTCTCAGTGGATCCGCCTCCACTGAGAATGCATTAGGGCCAGACGGCTGCGTTCAGGGCCACTTGTGAGCCCCTTCAAACGGAGCTCACGAGCGGACACCTGAACTCAGGTGTGAAAGTAGCCTCACTTTACTGCAGTTATCTGCTTATCTATCATTCTAATCTGCCTGTAATTATATAACCTCTGCGTATAGATAAGACAGGATCCACCATTCACAATAGGTGATTGTCAGAGTTTATCTATTCTTTCCTTGTACAATGACCTCTGCACAGGTCACAGACCATGCCTAGGAGACTCTCCCATAGAAGTCATCGAGGTCCCCTCCTGACCATTGTGTCCAAGGACCATGGGGCTGCTGTAAAGCAATTTACTTACTGGTTTCTAAATGCTGTTATGAAGAGCCCAGGCAAGATGGCCGCTCCACAATAATGTTCAGGAAATGGAATAAATACCTGTGCAATCAGAAAATAAAACATTATTTAAAAAGATATATGTTGCTATTTGGTTTTAACTGGCAGAAAAAATAATTGGGGTGACATATTGACATATTCCCTTTATACATAATACTTTTGTCTAGAAAAGCTGCTCCAGTTTTCCTACTCCACCCTCCTACTGGAGTCTCAGTGATAAATCTGGAATTAAACTCATTAGCATAGCTAACCACACCCACTTCCCACCCATATTCCAGAACTGGAGTGAGTGTGTAAAAATGCAAAAAGTCTCCAAAAGTGAACTCAAAAAGTCACATTTTGCGACCTTTTGAAGTCAGAATTCTGGAGTGAAGGCATGATAAATCAGGGCCATAGTGTTTTATGGAGCATTGTGGGAGGTCTAAAAGAGTGTTTATTAGGGTTTTATTATGAAACTGTATTTTTAAGGCATATCTCCCACTCCCAACTTTAGAAAAGAAGGGACACTATGTGCGAAGCGCGCTGGGGCAGATTTTTTCTGCACTAGGCCACGCCTATAACTCCACCCAAAACATAACTAAATACCTAATCCCAACCAGTCCCCTAAATGCCCCCAAATAGTAATTATTCCCTCTTTATGCCCCCTCACAGTAGTTATACCAGATATGTGCCCCTCACAGTAATATACCCGGATATGTGCCCCCTCACAGTAATATACCCAGTAAAGTGCCCCCTTCACAAGCAGAATTATGGGTGTGCAATGCAGTGGATTATGGGGGTGCAGTGCAGGGTTATGGGGTGCAGTGCAGTGGATTATGGGGGTGCAGTGTGGGGTTATGGGGTGCAGTGCAGTTGATTATGGGGGTGTAGTGCGGGGTTATGGGGTGCAGTGCAGTGGATTATGGGGGTGCAGTGCAGTTGATTATGGGGGTGTAGTGCGGGGTTATGGGGTGCAATGCAGTGGATTATGGGGGTGCAGTGCATTATGGGGGTGCAGTGCGGGGTTATGGGGTGCAGTGCAGTGGATTATGGGGGTGCAGTGTGGGGTTATGGGGTGCAGTGCAGTGGATTATGGGGGTGCAGTGCATTATGGGGGTGCAGTGCAGTTAATTATGGGGGTGTAGTGCGGGTGCATTATGGGGGTGCAGGAGGGGATTACTCAGGTCCTTGAACAGTTGTATTATTTATCAGGGACTATAATTCACAGGGATGCTTTCTATACATTTCTTACACCCCAGAATATTTCAGAGGTCAGTAAAGTGTGGTACATGCTTCTAGGGGGCAGGTGCCATACTCTTCCCCATTGTACCAGCACCCTCTCTGCTGCACCCAGCCCATCTCTTGTAACTTCACTGACCAGTAGTCCAGGAGAGAAGTCCTCTGTCATCTACGGAGTCCTGACCACAAGATGCATCTCTGCTGCTGGAGAGCCATGTACACAGGGACACGAAGCACTGGAGCCCAGGAGCCGGGCAATGAGTCGTGGCCGCCACCAGCAGCAGCAAGATACACGGAGCTACAGTGTGGAGCATCGCAGGGGGTAGGAATGATGAAGCAGAGAGCTGACGGACGGCTCTTTGCTTCACCACTAGAGGCTGCTGTCTCTGCTTCCTGTGGAAGAAGGGACAGCTGCCAGAAAGCGAGACATACATCCCCCGGAACGGGACAGCGGGACAGCCACTGAAATCTGGGACTGTCCCGCTGGATCCGGAACGGTTGGGAGGTATGTTAAGGGAACCTGTCATCACAAAATACAAGGCCATCTGCAGGCAGCAGGTTAGGGAAAACATACAAACTCCGTGCAGACATTTCCTTTGGTCAGAATCGAATGCAGGAACCCAGTGCTGCAAGGCACCAGTGCTTAACCACTGAGCCAGATTTTTCATATTTTTCTTATTTTATTTATAAATGAAGATGTGGATGTTATAGAATGGTCTGATTCAGCTCTTTTTTGTAGCTTTAAAGGGAGTCTGTCATTACGAAATGCAATGCCATTTGTAGGCAACATGATGTTATAGAGCCGGAGGAGCTGAGTGGAGTTGGTCTCCTGAACCGTAACCATTCAGATGTGGACAAAATTGTTTGTTAAACAAAGAAAAACCCACAATAGTCACTGAAATAACTTGAGACTGACAAACAGTAAATAAAAATGTACTGATAATCAGCTAAAGAAAATCAGACATTGTTTTTAAATTGTGGTTCAATAGAATAATTAAAAAAAACTAACTAATGAAACAGGCCTGGACAAAAATGATGGTACCCCTAGAAAAGATTGAAAATAATTTAACCATAGGAACATGTGAAACTTAGGGGTGTCCTGAAATTAGTATCAAAGGTGTCTTCAAACTTGTAATCAGTTAGTCTGCCTATTTGAGGGGTGAAAAGTAGTCCCTGCGCTGTTTGCTATAATGGTGTGTACCACACTGAAGATGGACCAAAGAAAGGTAAGGAGAGAGTTGTCTCAGGAGATTAGAAAGGAAAAGGCTTTAAGACCATCTGCAACACGCCAGACCTGCAGGGTATAGCGAAGTGAGGTCACGGTTATGGGCAATCGAGGGTTGCTCACTGTATTGGAGAACCCTGGGCAGGCATGTGGCAGTGAAGGAGAGGTAGACACGGTTCATCTGGGGCACACTCTGTATGTAGGGACCAGGCCTGATGGTGGATGAGGTGCCCTGGATGTTACGGGTATTTTGAGTGCCAGGGGTAAGGTCCCTTTAAGGTTCGTGACGCCAGTGCCTGTGACGGTGGCACACCAGTTTATAGTTGGAATAAGTGAGGTACACAGGTGGTATAGTGAACCAAACGTTGCTTTACTTAACAGTCCAACTTTATACATCAAGTACAGAAGGGGTTAATGCAGTCCTTTACAGTTCCAAGAGTACAGCAGGTTTATATCACAGCAGGTTGCAATCTTGCAAGATACGTGGAGGGTATATAATTAATGCGTGGCAGTGCTATGCTGCTCTATCCCCACAGCTATTCTAGCTGGCTGGATCCCAAGGTCCGGATGCCTATTCGCTGGCTTAAATCCTTGGTAAGAATTCCTTCCTCCAGTATTGGCGCTTGCTTAAGGTTACAAATACCTTTGCTTCCTAGCTGTCCCTCTCTCTGCTTCTGCTGACAGGTGACTGCAGGTTGCTCCCAGGAGGTGCTGTCCTACCACTGGGGTATCTCAACTGAGCTATCCTTAGCCTCAGGAGCTTCAGGCTGATGAGGTAACTCCTCTAGTCCCCTGGAATACACTAACTCTCCCCTGTCTGGGCCTTCCTATATATATCTAGGGCTCTCTAGCTCCCTCTAACGTCTGGGAGGCTAAACTACACCCTGACAGGCCTGACACCCAGATAACACAGGGAAAAACATGCACAAGACATTCAATGCGATGAAACACATTAACCTGTGTAGTGCCCACCTTTACCTAGTGGGACACTACATACCCCCACGCTATGACGTTGCCCGTCCTCGGCGCAACATGGAGGGTCCGCCCATCTGGAAGCGGCAACCTGAAAGACAGGCGAGAACATGCATATAACAGTATTCACCACATTAACAATATAACAGTTGACAAATAGGATCACTGAAAGGAGTGGTGACAAGGGGCGTCGTTCTCTTCTCTCAGGATAACATAAGGGAACAGGGGCGCTGACCTGGCACAGCATATCAAATAACCAGGATAGTCCATATAAATGTAAATAAACATAAGTCCTTGGAGGCTCAAAGAATCACATGAGTCCATACCCAGGCTTGCAAAGGTTAAACAGGGGTTTCCCGTGAGGGGCTACCTGGGCCCATAATGTAGTCCCCAAACCTCACAGGTGGATGCCCCCTGGTAGAACGGGTGGACCTCCTTACTAGCAGGGATTCTTCCTGCCTGGATTCAGGAAGGTCAGAGGAGCCCACCGCCTCTGGAGCTTCTTCAGGAGCTCTCTGGGATAAGGTGTCCAGAGGCTGAGGGCAAACAGGAACAGGAGCAGGAACCAATAAATTCAACCAAGGCGTGAGGGCCCAGTGGAGCGGCTCTTTATCATGGATCAAGTTCTCCACAGCCTGCATAGGGTCCATAGGTGGGGCCGGCAACTCTTCCTCGGAAGGCTCAGGCTCCATCTCCTCTGCCGCTGGTTCTCCTTCTATACAGGGCTTGAGGCGGTTCCTGTGAACAACTTGGGGACCTCTTCCTTCTCTGGAGACCTGGTAAATGTGGGCCACAGCATTGGGTATGGAAGTAATGAGGTAGGGAATCCTTTCCCATTTGCTGTCCAACTTGCTGGTCCGGTGGTTGTTTTTCAACCACACCTTGTCTCCAAGAGCCAGGGGTTCCACATGGGCAGTCTGGTTATATTCGTTTTGCTGGCGTTCCCGGACAGTTTCCATGCGTTCTTGCACGATCTCCTTGGCATTAAGAAGACGCCTTTGGTGCTCCACTACCCAATCAATCTTGGGCAGTGGGTTGATCACATCCGGCACTTGTACCCCCAGGGAGTGATCCGCAGGTAATCTCCCTTGTCGCCCAAACATCAGATAGAATGGGGTGTAACCGGTGGAACAATGGATGGTGTTGTTATAAGTGTACATAAGTTGGAGCAACAGAGTAGGCCAATCACCCCTCGTATCAGGGGGTACTGCTACGACAAAGTCTGTGACTCAAACGCAGACCCTTGATCGGTGAGGATCCTTTCTGGGCAGCCGTAGGGCAACAGGAAATGCTTCCAGAACGCCTCTGCTGTGGTCTTGGCTGTCAGGTCTTTCACAGGCACTGCTACGACAAACTTGGTGAAATGATCAATTATAGTCATGGCATACGTATACCCAGAACGACTCGGCTCCAACTTCACATGGTCAATAGCGACAAGTTCTAAAGGAGCTGTACTTACAATAGGATGGAGAGGCGCCCTCTGGTCATGGCGTAAAATGATCAATTATAGTCATGGCATACGTATACCCAGAACGACTCGGCTCCAACTTCACATGGTCAATAGCGACAAGTTCTAAAGGAGCTGTACTTACAATAGGATGGAGAGGCGCCCTCTGGTCATGGCGTACAGTTCGCCCCACAGCACAGGCAGTGCATTCTCTGCACCATTTTTCGATATCCTCTCTCATCCCAATCCAAAAGAATCTTCTCCGTATGGTGGCCTCAGTCTTTTGCACACCGAAGTGTCCGGACTGGTTGTGGTACATATCCAGCACCAGGCTGGCATCCCGACGTGGCAGGAGAATTTGCTACACTCTGTCATAGGACACTGCAGGGGCGTCGCTAGGTTAAAACATTCGGGGCCTGGGCCCCGGATGTTTTGTCCCATGCCCCGAATGTCCTGCCTGCCTGCTAGATGCAACTGTATTGCCGTACACAGAACGGCAAATACAATTGAATCTTATACTGGGAACAGGCGAAGGACCTTTGGTGACATCACAGGTCATGTGATCAGCAAAACAGGCTGTGATAGGATGACCTGGATGATGTCACCATCCAGGTCATCCTATCACAGCCTGTTTTGCTGATCACATGGCCTGTGATGTCACCAAAGGTCTTTCGCCTCTTCCCAGTTCAGGATTGGACCGGAGTCAAGAGGAGAAGGAGCCTAATAGTGATGTCTGTACAGGCGAGGTAAGTGAAGGGAGAGGCAGAGAAATGCTGGGAGTTGTAGTTATTTAACTGGGATGTATTTTAGGGCTGAAGGGAGGGATGTTATTGACATGGAACTGTGTGCTTGAGGTGGCTGGGGGAGGGAGGGATGTTATTTACATGGGACTGTATGTTGAAAGTGGATGGTGGGGGGGAATGATGTTTATGTACATGGGACTTAATGTTTAGGGTCCGTTCACACTTGCGTTTGGTGATCCGCTTGTGAGATCCGTTTCAGGTCTCTCACAAGCAGCCCCAAATGCATCAGTTTAACCCCAATGCATTCTGAATGGATGCGGATCCATTCAGAATGCATTCGTTCGGCTCCGTGCGGTCCCCCGTTCCATTTTGGAGGCGGACCTCAAAATGCTGCAAGCAGCGTTTTTTGTGTCCGCATGGCCTTGCGGAGCCAAACGCATCCGTCCTGACAATGTAAGTCAATGGGGACGGATCTCTTTGCATTGACACAAAATGGTGCAATTGTAAACGGATCCGCCCCCCATTGACTTTCAATGTAAGTCAGGACGGATCCGTATTGGGACTTAGAAATTAAAATCGAATACAAACAAATTGGTCCTGAACGGATGCATTCGTTTGTATTATATCGGTGCGGATCCGTCCTGTACAAGTACATGAACGCAAGTGTGAAAGTAGCCTTAGGGGGTGATGTTTACATGGGATTGTGCGTTGGAGGCGGCTAGGGAGGAGGTGATGTTATTTACATGGGACTGTATGGTGGAGGGAGGATTATAACTGCAGGGGGCACTGCAAATCCAGGGGACATTATAGGCGTTCTTATTACTACTGGGGGCTCTATAGGAGGGTCTTGTAGATCTGCCTTATTTCTACTAAGCGCACTATGGGGGCCTTATTACTACTGTGGGGTCTGTAGGGAGCTTTATTGCCACTGGGGGAACAATAGGGGGCCTTATTTCTACTAGGGACTCTGTGAGGGTATTATTAATATGGGAGGGCATTGTTGAGGAGCATTATCACGGTTGGGGCAGTGTTACTAATAAGGGCATTCTAGAAGGGAATTACTATTGGTGGGACTATGAGGAGCACTATTACTATGGGGGGCAGTAATGTTTCTTTAGGATAGTATTTGGGGGTATGGGGGGGGGGTTGAGGTTTTGGCATAGAAAGCAGCAGGATGACACTGTGGGGACTCCAGTTGGGGGATAATGATAGAAAGTGAGGAAGCTAAGATGTCTGTGTGTCACACTCTGCAGAGACGAGGCGGCTGAGAGAAGTTGTCCAGACCGAGAAGATGATGACAGAGAGGAGACGTCACCTGGAGGCCCTGGATGTAACAGGTAAGTGCCGCTGTATAGCAAGTACAGCATAGTGCGGGGGGGGGGGGGCATATTTATTGGGGCTTGTGCCCCGGATCTTTTGAGACCCTAGCAACGCCCCTGGGACACTGGATCCAGACTCCTTCTGAGCAATAGGCCTCTTTGAAGGAATAGTTGGTGGCGATGTCTCCACAGTCTCGGTAGCTCTGGGTCTGCACTCTTCCTGCGGATCCTCTCAGGGATTTTCCCACTGGTAAGGAAGTCAAGCAGTTCACCGAGGACTCTACTTTCGGACTGGAGCTTAATCCATCTTTCTTGATCGCCTCTGGACTCAGGACCATCTGATGAGGAAGGATCAGCAGCAGGGGAATCTTCAGTACGGATATTATCCTGCTGGGTAAATTTATTGTAGAACGCTGGCATCTCCACCTCTTCCCAGGCATCTTTTGGTTCATCTGGGGCTTCTGTAGTGGGGAGTCGTGACAGAGCATCAGCGTTGTCGTTGGAGCGGCCTGCCCGGTATTTCACAGTAAAGTCATAGTTGGCAAGGCGGGAGACCCATCTTTGCTCCAGTGCCCCTAATTTGGCTGTGTTCAGATGCGCCAGGGGATTATTATCCGTGAAGGCAACAAATGGTGTGGCAGCGAGATAGTCCTTAAACTTTTCAGTCACAGCCCACACTAAGGCAAGAAACTCCAGCTTGAAAGAACTGTAATTCTGGTCGTTCTCCTCAGCTCCCTTCAGGGATCTGCTGGCGTAGGCAATCACCCTTTCTTTGTTATCTTGCACTTGAGCCAACACGGGCCCCAGGCCTCTTTCACTGGCATCTGTGTAGAGGTGGAATGGCTTCTGATAATCTGGGTAACCCAGAACAGGGGGTTCAGTCAACTTCTTCTTTAGGAGTTGGAAGGAAATTTCCCGCTCTTCATTCCAATCAACAGGAATAGGAGTCTTTTGGCTCTTTTTTGGATGCCCCCTCAAGAGTTCCTGGATGGGATCCGCAATTTGTGCGAAATGCGGGATGTAACGCCTGTAATACCCTGCAAAACTGAGAAAGCTTCTCACCTCTTTCACGGTGGTTGGAGTAGGCCAGTTACGGACAGCAGCAAGTTTATCAGGATCAGGCTGTACTCCTTCGGCACTGACAACGTGCCCGAGATATTTGATGGCTGGTTTGAGCAGGTGGCACTTGGATGGCTTGATTTTGAGGCCATATTTAGTAAGAACTTGAAACACCTCACCCAGGTGCTTTAGATGGTCCTCATACGTCTTGGAGTATATAATGACGTCATCCAGGTATAATAGTACCGTCTCAAAATTCCTATGGCCTAGACAACGTTCCATCAGCCTTTGGAACGTTCCTGGAGCGTTACACAGTCCAAACGGCATATAATTGAATTCAAACAGGCCCATAGGTGTAGTGAAAGCAGTCTTTTCCCGATCTTCTGGGGCCATGGGTACCTGCCAGTACCCACTGGTTAAGTCCAAGGTGGAGAAATAGGCTGATGACCACAGGGCAGTCAAGGACTCCTCAATGCGTGGCAAGGGATAAGCATCTTCGTGGGTGATTTGATTAATTTTCCTGTAATCCACGCAGAACCTTATGCTGCCATCTTTTTTCCGGACTAGTACTAGGGGCGCAGCCCAGGGACTATGACTGTCCTGGATTATATTAGAGTCTTTCATCTCTTGTATCATCTCTTTCACAGACTGATAGGTAGTAGGTGGTATGGGTCTGTGCCTCTCCTTAATAGGAGGGTGAGAGCCAGTGGGTATGGTGTGTTTGATCACACTGACCTCTCCATAGTCCGTGGAGTGTTTTCTGAAAGCCTGGTGGTGCTCCTTCACCAGCTTCAGGACTCCCTCTATTTGCTCCTTTGGGGTGGATTCGTTCCCCACATGTAGTTCTTCCCACCAGGATGCCGTTGGGGTGCTGCTGCTCTGTGTGGTCTGGAACGCCTCCACGGCAGGCAGACGGATCACATCCTGGAAAGACACTTGGAAAAGCTGAGCAACGGGGCAGTGTTTAAAGAGAGTAACGGGATGATCACCAAAGTTGATTAAACGGACAGGCACTTTACCTTGAGACACGGTCACCAGGCTCTTGGCTGTCCCTATGAAGGGATGATCTTCAATGGGAATAGGTTCCACTAGGGCTTGATAGTCCTGGCCCTGGATCCCTAATACAGCACGGCACCACAGGATGATCTGGGAATTTGGAGGCAAAATTACCGGCCGGTTATCCCGGATCCGGACAGTACAAATTTTCTTTCTTGTTGGCGAACCTTTGTTGAGCACACAGCACACTAATAGTCTTTTGAATAACTCTTCTGGAAGCAGGTGAGGCTGAAGATATGGTTTGATTCAATGCTTCAAGCACTTCGGAGTAACTATTTTTAAGAACATTAGTCCCTAAGATCACAGGGTGTCCTCCTTTATCTCCTGCTTGTACCACAATCACGCCTTGCTGTGGCAGGGTGGCTTCTCCCACCTGAAGGGTAGGTTCCCAATACCCATGCACTTTCACTGGCTTACCGTTGCTAGCGATGATGTCTAGCCCGGACTCTGGTGGCTGGGTGAGGAGACTTGGATCCCAGAACTTGTCAAAGGCAGGCCGTTGAATGGTGGTGACCTGTGACCCAGTGTCCAACAGGGCTTCAAAGGGTATCCCGTTGATACATATATTAATTTTTGGATGGGATCCTACATACTTAGGCATCCAGCTTGGATCTTTTGGACCTACTGTTCTACCTCCCGAGGGGCGGTCCTCTGCCTCAGGGGTTGCCCATTTAACTGCCAGCACATTGATTCAGTATGTCCATATTTCTTGCAGTGGTGGCAGACAGGCTGTTTTCTGCTTCTGGGCCGGTACTTCGGTCGCCCATCAGGCTCTTTTGGATATACCTCTCCATATGCAGGTGGGAGCCTTGGAGGAAAAGGACCTTCATCTTCCAGTAGCAGAGGTCTCTCCCACTCCTCTATTTTCTTACACACCTTCTCCAAGCTTAGAGTAAGATGGTTCACTTGCTCCATTAATGCGGCCACCACATCTGTGACCGGAGCCTGGGTGGCCTGACTGACTCCTGCAGGCCCCACATTAACAGTCTTTGGTTGGCAAGCCTGAGGTTCAGGGAAGGCTGCTGGCCCTGGAGCAGGGTTCTAGCCTAGTATACTGATGGCCAATTCCTTAAAGTCCAGAAATGTACAGTGGGGGTGTTGAGCTGACAACATGCCCTTTAAATGTTCAGTACCGATGCCCGCAATGAATTGCTCTCTAAGAGTCCGGTCCTGGTCCTCAGCTTCTTTAGGATCCACTTAGGCTACAGCTCTCAGTGTCTCTTGTAAGGACAGGGCAAATTCGCGGAGCGACTCTCCAGGCTGCTGCTTTCTGCTGAAGAAACGCATTTTAACTTCTGACACCGTTCTGACCTCAAAGGTGGTGCCCAAGCGTTCAAAGATCTGTTCCAGGCTACTCTTCTCAGAACGGGGCCATAACATTACTTCCCTGCGGGCGGCCCCTTCTAACTGAGCTAGGAGGATCTCCATTTGTTGTTCAGCAGTTATGGGATAAAGCCGGAACAAGGCCAGTATCTGCTCCCTGAAGTCTTTTAACTTGTGGGCTTCCCCTGAGTAACGTGGGAACCAGGGGGCCCCGAAATAGTACGGCATGGTTAGCGACATCAGGCTGGGCGGTGCCGCGGTGGCAGGGGCCCTAGAGTCGGCTGCGGGTACTTCGGCAGGCACGACTGGGGCTACCTGTCCGATTTCCTCAGCTGCGGACATGGCGTTGCTAGGTGGGTATGGCCCTTTAAATGTAGCTGAGTGGACCGGAGCGGCAATGGCAATAGCTTTTTTTTTTTCAGACAAGTCTTTGGTTACTAACGGGGGTCCCTCTCCGGTGCCCTGGCAGGGGTCGGGAAGCTTCCGGTAATGTAAGCGGAGAAGCCGGCAAAAGTTTTTAAAGTCTGTACTTACTCCGGTGGTGCTTGCTCCAGGTCTCGCGAGATGCGCAGCTACGGGTGTTGGACATCCTGCGTACCGCGTCAGCAGATGGGCGCGGCCTCTCGTAACTCCGGGACTCAGGTAGGCGGCACCTTTTCCTCCAGACAGGGCGGCGTTCTTCTTCCTTGTTGGCTGAGCGATGGCTCCGCCTGGTTCTTTTCGCGCCAAAGTCCTCTTTTTCGCGCCAAACAGCTCCACGAGGCGCACTTGTAATCCAATCAGGTTAAGTGGGCAATATGGCTGTCTATTCACTGACAGCAAGCGGTGACTTAAATCGGCAGCAAACAGTCCAGATAATACAATCTTCACACCGCAATTATCACAGTTCAGTTTGGCCCAGCAATTTTCAATAAAGCAATTAGGGCTTGTCACTTTAAGGCAATAGACAGCACACAGTTTTTGTATCCGCAATGGCGCAGGAATGTTCGTATCCTGTTCGTGACGCCAATTTATGCACACGCCAGACCTGTAGGGTATAGAGAAGTGAGGTCACGGTTATGGGCAATCGAGGGTTGCTCACTGTATTGGAGAACCCTGGGCAGGCATGTGGCAGTGAAGGAGAGGTAGACACGGTTCATCTGGGGCACACTCTGTATGTAGGGACCAGGCCTGATGGTGGATGAGGTGCCCTGGATGTTACGGGTATTTTGAGTGCCTGGGGCAAGGTCCCTTTAAGGTTCGTGACGCCAGTGCCTGTGACGGTGGCACACCAGTTTATAGTTGGAATAAGTGAGGTACACAGGTGGTATAGTGAACCAAACGTTGCTTTACTTAACGGTCCAGCTTTATACATCAAGTACAGAAGGGGTTAATGCAGTCCTTTACAGTTCCAAGAGTACAGCAGGTTTATATCACAGCAGGTTGCAATCTTGCAAGATACGTGGAGGGTATATAATGAATGCGTGGCAGTGCTATGCTGCTCTATCCCCACAGCTATTCTAGCTGGCTGGATCCCAAGGCCCGGATGCCTATTCGCTGGCTTAAATCCTTGGTAAGAATTCCTTCCTCCAGTATTGGCGCTTGCTTAAGGTTACAAATACCTTTGCTTCCTAGCTGTCCCTCTCTCTGCTTCTGCTGACAGGTGACTGCAGGTTGCTCCCAGGAGGTGCTGTCCTACCACTGGGGTATCTCAACTGAGCTATCCTTAGCCTCAGGAGCTTCAGGCTGACGAGGTAACTCCTCTAGTCCCCTGGAATACACTAACTCTCCCCTGTCTGGGCCTTCCTATATATATCTAGGGCTCTCTAGCTCCCTCTAACGTCTGGGAGGCTAAACTACACCCTGACAGGCCTGACACCCAGATAACACAGGGAAAAACATGCACATGACATTCAATGCGATGAAACACATTAACCTGTGTAGTGCCCACCTTTACCTAGTGGGACACTACACATCTCCAAACAGTTTGATGTTTCTGCTACTACATTTCACATATTATTCAGAAGTTTCAGGTCTACAGGACTGTAGCCTCCCTGGACGTGGCCACAAGAGGAAACCACTGTTGAAAGCAAATCATAAAAAGCGAGACTGGAATTTGCCAAAAATCCTATTGACAAACCACCAAGCTTCTGAAAGAATGTCCTTTGAACAGATGAGACAAACTGAAGCTTTTTGACAAGTCACATCAGCTCTATGTCCATAGACACAAAAATGAAGAATACAAAGAAAAGAACATTGCACCTACTGTGAAACATGGAGGAGGCTTGGTTATGTTCTAGGGCTGCCTTATTGCATCTGGTACAGGGTGTCTTGAATCTGTGCAGGGTATAATGAAATCTCAATACAAATAAGGAATTCTGGAGGGAAATGTGCTGCCCGGGGTCAGAAAGCTTTGTCTCAGTTACAGGTGGTGGGTCCTCCAACAGGATAATGACCCAAAACACACAGTTAAAACATCCAAGAATAGCTAAGAGCAAAGCATTGGACCATTCTGAAGTGGCCTTCTATGAGCCCTGATCTTAATCCTATTGAACATCTGTAGAAGGAAATGAAATATGCAGTTTGGAGAAGGCACCCTTCAAACCTGAGACAGCTGGAGCAGTTTGCTCGTGCAGAGTGGTCAAAATATCTGTGGACAGGTGCAGATGTCTCATTGAGAGTTCAGTGATTGCCTCAAAAGGTTGTGCAACAAAATATTAGTTAAGGGTCCCTTAATTTTTGGACTTTTGTTTGTTTTATAAATTATTATTTTGAATCACAACTGAAAAGCAATGCCTGATTTTTATTAGTTGATTTTCAGTAAATTTTAATTTAATATTATTTTTGTCAGTTTCAAGTTATTTCAGTGACGATTGTGGGTTTATCTTTCTTTAACGGACCAACCATTTTGTCCACATGTCTACGGTTATGGTTCAGGACACCAACTCCACAGATGGCGGCATGTTTACTTTGAAACTGATGTTGGAGGTGACAGACTCCCTTCAAGAATAAATATATTATGATTATTCTGATTATGTATTTTGTTATAGTATTATTATGCTGTAATTATTATGATGCCTCACTAATATGTGGATGTTATACTATACTTTGATATAGGTCTTTTTGTAGGTTTAAAATGTTGGCATTTGCTGGGTTTGGGTTGGCATGTGTGTTTTTTATTTTTTCCATGTTGTAGTTGTTTATCCTTTTTTCTGAGAATGGTCATAATGGAGACATGCAGTCCCTTCTTGTATTGTCTGTATATATGGTGCAGCAGTGTGTGTGATTTACGGCAGCTACACTGAATGGCAGTCAATGAACAGAAAAGTGGCCATAGGCTAATACAGTCTCCAGGAAAACATGGAGTACAGATCCATGCCATAAACACCAGAAATTGGCATAGGAACTACATAAAGAGCTGTATCTAGTCCTCCTTAAGGGGTTGTCCGGGTTCAGAGCTGAACCCGGACATACCTCCATTTTCACCCAGGCAGCCCCGCTGACTTGAGCACTGGAGCAGTTCATGCTCCGATGCTCTCCTTTTGCCCTGCACTAAATCCCGGTGACACCATCAGAGCCGATGACGTCACAGAACACACTGCCGGGCGGAAGCTTCCGCTGTCACGGAAGGTGTACAGGTAACAAGACAATGCAAAATGAATGTATGACTCACTGGATCCAAAACTAAGGAACAAAAGGGAGACCCCTGCATAAGACCTGGCACTCTCCCTGACTGCTCAGCCTATGCGAAAATCCCAATGGTAGACGATCGCATATCCTCGTACATCGACTGTATAACACCTGAACACCCTACAATAGTGAGGGGACACGACCACCGGCTCCCTACACTAGACACGGAGGGAGTCAGGGTCACCTGGGATACAGCAAACAGGAAATCACAAAAGAATGTAACACTTATCTTGTAGAAGACAGGGAAATAGAATCAGCATGCACACACACTCCAGGAAGTTGTATAAGCCGCACACTAATGCATTATGGGGAGAAATTTAAAGGGATGCAATCAGTCCAACTACATGACAGCTGAGAGAGGCTAACGAGATGAAGAACTGAAAACCAAAACAAAGAATAGCTCAAGGAGGAGGTTCTGAAAGGCATCTGTCAGAGCTTGTCAGATGTCTGGTTGTGACAGTACCCCTCCCTCTACGAGTGGACTCCGGACACTCAGAGCCCACCTTCTCAGGATGGGACCTATGGAAAGCCCTGATGAGACGAGTGGCCTTAATGTCCGTCACTGGGACCCACATCCTCTCCTCAGGACCATAACCCTCCCAATGAACGAGGTACTTGAGAGAACCGCGGACAACATGAGAATCCACAATCCTGGAGACCTGAAATTCAAGATTCCCATCAACCATAATCAGAGGAGGAGGCAAAGGCGAGGGTACAATGGGTTGAACATAAGGTTTTAATAAGGACTTATGAAAAACATTATGGATCTTCCAAGTCTGAGGAAGATCAAGACGGTAGGCAACAGGATTGATGACAGACAGGATTTTGTAAGGCCCAATAAACTTAGGACCCAACTTCCAGGAAGGAACCTTCAATTTGATATTCTTGGTAGACAACCACACCAGATCACCAACATTCAGGTCCGGACCAGGCACACGTCTCTTATCTGCCACACGCTTATATCTCTCACTCATGCTCTTTAGATTATCCTGAATCTTTTGCCAAATAGATGACAAAGACGAGGAGAATCTGTCCTCATCAGGTAAACCAGAAGACCCCTCTCCCGAGAAAGTCCCAAACTGCGGATGAAACCTATATGCACCAAAAAATGGTGACTTATCAGAGGACTCCTGACGATGGTTATTTAAAGCAAACTCAGCAAGAGACAAAAAAGAACACCAATCCTCCTGATTCTCTGCCACAAAACAGCGCAGATATGTCTCCAGATTCTGATTGACGCGCTCTGTCTGGCCATTCGACTGCGGGTGGAAAGCAGAAGAGAATGACAACCGAACCCCCAAGCGAGAACAGAAAGCCTTCCAGAATCTGGAAACAAACTGCGTGCCCCTATCAGAGACTATGTCTGAAGGAATACCATGCAATTTGACAATGTGATCAATAAATGCCTGCGCCAGCGTCTTAGCATTGGGCAAACCAGGAAAAGGGATGAAATGCACCATTTTGCTAAAACGCTCCACCACCACCAGAATCACAGTCTTCCCCGAGGAACGAGGCAGGTCCGTTATGAAGTCCATGGACAGATGTG
This sequence comes from Bufo gargarizans, assembly GCF_014858855.1. NCBI lineage: Eukaryota > Metazoa > Chordata > Amphibia > Anura > Bufonidae > Bufo > Bufo gargarizans. The sequence goes on from NC_058086.1 coordinate 7,394,114, forward strand.
TCCAAGGACGGGAAGGAATGGGTAAGGGAATGAGAGGACCTGATGGCCGTGAATGAGGGACTTTGGCACGAGCGCAAGTCTGGCAGGCTGCCACAAAACCCTCAACCGACTTACGAAGCGCAGGCCACCAGAATCTCCGAGCGATGAGATCCACTGTGGCTCTTGCCCCCGGGTGCCCAGCAAGGACCGTATCGTGGTGTTCCTTAAAAATCTTGTGTCTTAAAGCGAGAGGCACAAACAAACTCACAGGAGGACAACAATCAGGAGCCTCTGACTGGGCTGCCTGCACCCCTGCCTCCAGTTCAGAAAAAAGAGCAGAGACCACCACACCTTCAGCCAAAATGGGACCCGGGTCTTCAAAATTCCCACCTCCCGGAAAACAATTCCCACCTGCCTTCACTTTCTTAACTCCAGGGCGGAACGTGACAACAAAATTAAACCTTAAAAAGAACAAAGACCATCTGGCCTGTCTCGGGTTTAGACGCTTGGCTGACTCCGAGTAGGCCAGATTTTTATGGTCAGTAAACACGGTAATAGGGTGTCTGGCTCCCTCTAGCCAATGGCGCCATTCCTCAAAAGCCAACTTGATGGCCAACAACTCCCTATCTCCCACATCGTAATTTCTTTCTGCGGAGGAGAGTTTCTTTGAGAAAAAGGCACACGGTCGCCATTTGGCAGGAGAGGAACCCTGAGACAAGACCTTACCCACCCCCACCTCAGAAGCATCAACCTCAACTATGAAGGGTAGAGAAATATCAGGTTGTACCAAGATGGGAGCGGAAGCAAAACTCTCCTTGATATTAGAAAAGGCCTTACGCGCCTCTACCGACCAGGAAGAAAAATCTACCCCCTTTCTGGTCATACCAGTGAGTGGTTTAAAAACAGAGGAATAATTCAAAATAAACTTCCTGTAATAATTGGCAAAGCCCAAAAAATGCATCAGCGCCTTCTGATTCTCAGGAAGCTCCCACTCAAGCACAGCGCGGACCTTCTCGGGGTCCTTGCGAAAACCAGAAGCGGAGAGAAGAAACCCCAGAAATTGAATTTCTGGAACCCCAAACACACATTTTTCCAGTTTCGCGTATAATTTATTCTCCCGCAGGATGAGCAAGACCTGACGTAAATGTTCCTTATGAGTTTTGAAATCAGGAGAAAAAATCAAAATGTCATCCAAATACACTAATACAAATTTTCCCATTAAATGATAAAAAATGCTGTTCACGAAATGCTGAAAAACGGCTCAGGGGTATTGAAGGCCGTCTTCCATTCGTCTCCTTCTCTGACCCTGACCAGGTTGTATGCCCCTCTTAGATCTAATTTGGAAAAGACTTTAGCCCCAACAATCTGGTTAAACAGGTCCGGGATCAGAGGAAGCGGATAAGGGTCACGAATAGTGATACTGTTCAGCTCCCTGAAATCCAGACAAGGTCTTAAAGAACCATCTTTTTTCTTAACAAAGAAAAAACCAGCGGCAACAGGTGACTTCGAGGGTCGTATGTGTCCTTTTCTCAGACTCTCAGAAATATAAGCACGCATAGCGAGCCTTTCAGGTTGGGAAAGATTGTATAAACGAGATTTAGGCAGCTTGGCGCATGGGATGAGATTAATAGGGCAATCGTACTCCCTGTGCGGGGGCAAATCCTGAACTCCACTCTCAGAGAAGACATCCGAAAATTCAGAGAGAAAAGGTGGTACAGTCTTAGTAGAAACCTCAGAAACAGATGTCGTGAGGCAATTCTCTCTGCAAAAGTCACTCCAACCATTTATTTGCCTCGCTTGCCAATCAATGGTGGGGTTATGTTTAGTGAGCCAGGGTAGCCCCAACACAAGAGGAGTAGGTAATCCGCTAAGGACGAAACATGACACATCCTCAACATGAGCATCACTCACAATTAAACGAATATTGTGAACTATGCCCTTTAATGATTTCTGAGAAAGTGGAGCGGAATCAATAGCAAAAACAGGAATATTCTTTCCCAAAGTGCATACCTGGAAACCATGAGTTATCGCAAAATGATTATCAATGAGATTGACAGCTGCTCCACTATCTACAAAAATCTCACAAAAAATTTTCTTGCTCTCTAGCGCCACCCTGGCAGGCAGGACAAAACGGGAACTACAAGCAAACGGAAAACCTTCAATTTCCGCCTCAACCCTGCCAATAGTAACAGATGGAACATTTTTAAAAGATTTTTCCCTTTTATTACTCCCAGAAAACTGCCTGAATCTCCTAGAGGGACAAACATTTGCCAAATGATTTATACCTCCACAACAAAAACAAACCTTCCCATGCGGGCTGAATCTTCTATTGTCAGAGGCAATCAACCCCAGCTGCATGGGCTCCTGCTCAGAAGGGGCTGACAGCAACTGAGACCCCTGCACACAGAATGAGACCGCTGCACTGTCCTGGGACTGAGTATGACAGGAAGGAGAGATCTCTCCTCTCTCTCTAAGACGCCTGTCAATACAAATGGCCTGAGACATAACAGAGTCCAAGGAGATAGGCCTCTCATGAAAAGCAAATGCATCTTTCAATCCCTCAGAAAGACCATGGCAAAATTGACTTCGGAGTGCAGCATCATTCCAACCAGTATCAGCTGCCCATCTCCGAAATTCTGAGCAATATATCTCTGCGGATTGTTTACCCTGGCATAACAGACGTAGTCTAGACTCAGCCAAAGCAACACGATCCGGATCATCATATATCTGACCCAGGGCTAAAAATAATTCATGCACTGAACGGAGGGGCCGTGCCCCCACCGGCAGCGAAGAGGCCCACGACTGAGCGTTACCCCTGAGCAGCGATATAATTATCCCCACCCTCCGTTCCTCATTACCAGAGGAATGGGGAAGAAGGCAAAAATGGAGTTTGCAAGCCTCTCTGAAACACACAAAATTCTCACTACCCCCGGAGAATGTATCCAGGAGCGAGATCTTAGGCTCAGAACAAACTCCATGAACGCAAGCTGAACCGGTCACTAGAAACTGAGAAAGAGTCTTACGGAGATCAGCTACCTCCAATGAAAGACCCTGAAAGCATTCAGTCAAAAGTGAAACCGGATCCATGCTTGAGACGGTTTTGGTGGCTTATAATGTCACGGAAGGTGTACAGGTAACAAGACAATGCAAAATGAATGTATGACTCACTGGATCCAAAACTAAGGAACAAAAGGGAGACCCCTGCTCAGCCTATGCGAAAATCCCAATGGTAGACGATCGCATATCCTCGTACCTCGACTGTATAACACCTGAACACCCTACAATAGTGAGGGGACACGACCACCGGCTCCCTACACTAGACACGGAGGGAGTCAGGGTCATCTGGGATCCAGCAAACAGGAAATCACAAAAGAATGTAACACTTATCTTGTAGAAGACAGGGAAATAGGATCAGCATGCACACACACTCCAGGAAGTTGTATAAGCCGCACACTAATGCATTGTGGGGAAGAATTTAAAGGGATGCAATCAGTCCAACTACATGACAGCTGAGAGAGGCTAACGAGATGAAGAACTGAAAACCAAAACAAAGAATAGCTCAAGGAGGAGGTTCTGAAAGGCATCTGTCAGAGCTTCTCAGATGTCTGGTTGTGACATCCGCCCTGCAGTGTATTATTTTTATTTTTTAAATGGGCCCTTGCCCTGCACGATGCTAACATCAGGGGTGCTGCCTGGGTGAAATTATGGGCTCTGAACCGGGACAACCCCTTTAAGTACAATACAGTTGTCATATTAAACCTCTCTGCTATTCATAATGAGAGGACTATGTTGATACTTTCCTGGTCTACACAGTAAACCTTAATCAGGAAGAGATTTGATGATCAAGTTGCTGGATACCCTGAAGAGCACATTGTATAGTACTGGCAGTGTGTATGCATTATTTTGTTGGTACACCAAGTCAAAAAAGTCAGCAGGACTGGTTTCACAATGTCCTGGACATATTGAAGGCTGGTCAAAGTTCCCTTTATGAATACCAGATGGGAACAGCCATAGTAGCTAATGACATTCCACATCATGACATGTGGTGTGGGTCCTGTGTGTCTCTGCCTTATGCATGATGGCAGCCCCTATCCCCCCTGCAATCACCTATATGGCCATCATTCGAACCAAGGCAGAACCTGCTGTCATCACTGAATACGGTTGATTGCCATCCACGGCCGCATCAGAATGGAGGGAACATTGACCAGCATTTGGTATGTCCAGAACATTGTGGAACCAGTCCTACCACAGAACCCAAAATAAAGGGTGCACCACCTATTACTGATCCCCCTCTGGTCTTCTTCCTGGTCTGTCTTGACACATAGGAAATGCCTGCTCAGCCAATCACTGTCTATAGCGGTGACCTATGAACAGGTCAAAGAAAAAGGGAGATGGGAACATTCCCACACCTTCTCTATGGAGATGATCTTCTGTCTCCTGAAAAGTGATTTAAAAAATATGCAGAGAACAGACTGATCTGCGCTTCTATTTGGGCGGAAATGTATTTAATCAGTTCTGAATACTGGGGGTAGGTACAGACTTAGCTAAATATAGGTTTCAACATTTGCTGTTAGGTACACTTTATTCCTTCTTGTGGATGATATCTTTCACAACAGTGGCAGATTCTGAAGACAATTTTGGATGTGAACAGTTCAGCAAGTGCATTACCCACAAGGCTGAGATTGTATATGGCGTGCAACAATCGCTCACAGAACGTTCACTTGTAGTCAAAACATTACTAGGTACATAGATGTAATAGATTTTACATCACTAGAAAGAAAGATTAACAGTTACAGGAGCATTCTGCATTTGTACATGGATGGCCCAATGTATGGTCAGTGAGGGTCCTAACCCCGGGACCCCACTAATCATCACAATGATTGCTCATGAGTGCTGTGGTCCTTTTCAGCACAGTTCCTGATGCAATGATATTTACTTACTGCAGTTTGGCCCTGCTCAGCATATTCACGTGAATGGGCTGAGCTACGTACAGTACTAGAGACCGCCACACCTGTGGACGCTGCTGTGTCAGGTAGTGCAGTGAAGCTTCCTTTCATTCTGCTGATCAGTGGGGGTCCTGAGGGTACATACAACAATCAGTGAAAACACCTATATACAGGTCCTTCTAAAAAAAAATAGCATATTGTGATAAAGTTCATTAGACTTTCATATATTTTAGATTCATTACACACAACTGAAGTAGTTCAAGCCTTTTATTGTTTTAATATTGATGATTTTGGCATACAGCTCATGAAAACCCCAAATTCCTATCTAAAAAAATTAGCATATTTCATCCGACCAATAAAAGAAAAGTGTTTTTAATACAAAAAAAGTCAACCTTCAAATAATTATGTTCAGTTATGCACTCAATACTTGGTCGGGAATCCTTTTGCAGAAATTACTGCTTCAATGCGGCGTGGCATGGAGGCAATCAGCCTGTGGCACTGCTGAGGTGTTATGGAGGCCCAGGATGCTTCGATAGCGGCCTTAAGCTCATCCAGAGTGTTGGGTCTTGCGTCTCTCAACTTTCTCTTCCCAATATCCCACAGATTCTCTATGGGGTTCAGGTCAGGAGAGTTGGCAGGCCAATTGAGCACAGTAATACCATGGTCAGTAAACCATTTACCAGTGGTTTTGGCACTGTGAGCAGGTGCCAGGTCGTGCTGAAAAATGACATCTTCATCTCCATAAAGCAGATGGAAGCATGAAGTGCTCCAAAATCCAAAATCTCCTGATAGCTAGCTGCATTGACCCTGCCCTTGATAAAACACAGTGGACCAACACCCGCCGCTGACATGGCACCCCAGACCATCACTGACTGTGGGTACTTGACACTGGACTTCAGGCATTTTGGCATTTCCCTCTCCCCAGTCTTCCTCCAGACTCTGGCACCTTGATTTCCGAATGACATGCAAAATTTGCTTTCATCTGAAAAAAGTACTTTGGACCACTGAGCAACAGTCCAGTGCTGCTTCTCTGTAGCCCAGGTCAGGCGCTTCTGCCGCTGTTTCTGGTTCAAAAGTGGCTTGACCTAGGGAATGCGGCACCTGTAGCCCATTTCCTGCACACGCCTGTACACGGTGGCTCTGGATGTTTCTACTCCAGACTCAGTCCACTGCTTCCGCAGGTCCCCCAAGGTCTGGAATCGGTCCTTCTCCACAATCTTCCTCAGGGTCCGGTCACCTCTTCTCGTTGTGCAGTGTTTTCTGCCACACTTTTTCCTTCCCACAGACTTCCCACTGAGGTGCCTTGATACAGCACTCTGGGAACAGCCTATTCGTTCAGACATTTCTTTCTGTGTCTTACCCTCTTGCTTGAGGGTGTCAATGATGGCCTTCTGGACAGCAGTCAGGTCGGCAGTCTTACCCATGATTGCGGTTTTGAGTAATGAACCAGGCAGGGAGTTTTTAAAAGCCTCAGGAATCTTTTGCAGGTGTTTAGAGTTAATTAGTTGATTCAGATGATTAGGTTAATAGCTCGTTTAGAGAACCTTTTCATGATATGCTAATTTTTAGACATAGGAATTTGGGGTTTTCATGAGCTGTATGCCAAAATCATCAATATTAAAACAATAAAAGGCTTGAACTACTTCAGTTGGTGTGTAATGAATCTAAAATATATGAAAGTCTATTGTTTATCAGTACATTACAGAAAATAATGAACTTTATCACAATATGCTAATTTTTTTAGAAGGACCTGTACATAAAAAGTCAATCAACAAAAAGTTTTAGAAATAAGGGCTCATGCACACAAACGTATTTTCTTTCCGTGTCCATTCAGTTTTTTTGCAGACCGTATGCTGAACCATTTATTTTGATGGGTCCGCAAAAAAAAAACTGAAGTTATTCTGTGTGCATTCCGTATATCCGTATTTCCCTTCCGCAATAAAATAGAACATGTCCTATTATTGTCTGCATTACAGACAAGGATATTACTGTTCTATCAGGGCCTAGCTGTTCCATTTCGCAAAATACAGAATGCACACGGAGGTCATCTGTATTTTTTTCGGATCTGTTTTTTGCGGAACGCAAAATACATACGGTCATGTGCATGAGCCCTAAGTGTGATGTCAGAAGCAGATGTATTTCTTCACAAGGATGTGTATAGCATTCTGAAGGGCAGTTAAATATTTAAAGTTTTTCACATATTTTATAAAAACTGTTTCCATATTCTAGCTATCAGTTTAGGCAAAATTCAACAGATTACGACCCCATTCATACGACCATATTTTCGGTCCGCATCCGATCCGCATTTTATACAGATTATTTTCAATGGGGCTGCAAAAAAGTGCGGACAGAACATTGTGTGTTGTCTGTATCTGTATGGCCATTCTGCAATCCCGCAGAAAAGACAGAGCCTGTCCTATTTTTGTCCGTTTTGTGGACAAGAATAGGCATTGTTACAATGGGTCAGCAAAAAAAATGGATGCAACACGGACGTCATCCGTATTTTTTGAGGATCCGCATTTTGCGGGCCACAAAATACGTACGGTTGAGGGAATACAGCGTAAGAGCACAGTCTGACAGTAACTCTAGCTGCATGCGGCTTAGCCACACCCGACCATGGCAGCAAATGAATGCATGATTTTGTGCTAAGATAGTGTAGTAATTAGCTGCCACAGGTAGGTGTGCCGTGGCCGGAAATGGTTGGACACAAACCGCAGAGGTTTATGTCCTGCCATTTCTCTGCATATTTGCCATATTACTGCTCTGTACGTCAACCCCCTCATTGTACCGCCTTATGTCTCCAGCTTCATATGGAGCCATACTGTGTATTTTTTATGTCTGCTCTCTATACGAGTCTGAAAAAAAAAGTATGTCTTGGAGGAGGGTTTCACCAGTATGCTTCTTGGGAAAATATCTCCATTCATATGACACCCAGTGTAGCCACTTAGGTATTCAAGGACTCTGCCATATGAATGAGTCCTTAAGGTGGGCACATACTTACCAAGCTGTCAGTTGGTAAAATCTGGGCATATAAGCCCCACCCCTAGGAACTCTTCGAAACCGCTTGCAACGGTGGGGTTTGTGTTAGCCCTGCCCATTCTCAAACTGGAACAGCACAAATTTTCCGGGACTGTCTCTGAAAATCAGACAGTCCCGCCGAATTCAGGGCAGTTGGCAACTATGTACACATAAGATTAAAGTCGGACTAACACAAAAAATTGTTTGCGATCGTCGACAGTTAACTCTTGTCTGCTAAAACTGTAATCCACTTTGGTGGTAAATCAGCGGAATTCAGCCGATCACTTGCCATCGTGCTCAAGCACCAGGGAGTCAGTTTAAAAAAAAAAAATAATTGACTTCTTGGTCGGCCAGTTTAGTTGGTGGGATCGTCCATACAAATGATCCAATGGACGACTAATGGGCTGCAATGTGGCCGATCATTATCTGAGATGTATGGCCAGCTTTAGGCATGTCTCTGCACAATGCCTTCGGATTGTGGGGAGAGGGAGGAGAGGCTAATGATGACTACACCAGACACAGACTTGGCCGGCAGACAGCGCTAATATGGCTCACAGGAAGAGGTTTCTGCTTGAGTGCTTGAATTACGTATAAAAATGTACACAATTAGGCATATTGGTATAAAATAATTTCGTTTATTTTGGAGTGAACATCTATCGGAAAATTGTCTTGTTTGTTGAGTCAGGCGAATCACTTGGATCAAAGGATATGATCCAAAAAGGTTCCCCCGGGTTGATTAGATGTAGGTAACCAGAATAATGATGTGGACGCCTGCACCCATAGCCCTCTCTCCGGCACAGCTCTAGAACGATGCTGCTCACTTCATTAAGATGCTAATTGATATAATAATATGCCTGAACCCCAGAGTTGACGACGCAGCTGGTTGTAGGAGCTATGAATATCTCTGAGTCAGGCTGTGCCGGCTGCGGCTTTAAAGACAAGATTAACCCTCTGTAAGACAGATTTAAATTGAAAGTACATTGCTAAGAGTCCATGGGATGTGGAAAGAAAACCAATTACAAGCTTCATTATTTTTTTGCATGTATTTACTTTTGCTCTCTGTAATTGGTTTTGTCACCTTAGAAATCAGTTTACATGCAGGTTCAGGCTGGCCTACAGGGGAGCAGGTGAATCTCCCGGTGGGCCCCTGGGCCAGGTGGGCTCTCAGTTCCCCCACTTTCTGCACAATTGGCACATGGCACAATACACTGACTGCACTGGATGCAGATATTCAGTGTAAAGCATCTCAACCGGCCTATGTGATCAGAAAAAACTGGGTAGATAATTTAACAGACACGTTGGGTGGCTGAGATGACTTCTAGACACAGAGATAAGAACTTCAGGACATTTTAGAGATTTGCAAATGGGGTCAGTTAATATTTGCATACAGTTGTACAGTGGGTCCCTCAGAATTAATAGGGACCTAGGCACCCTAGTCCAACATTGTTTGCATGAGTGGGAAAATATATCTCAAAAATATGAATCCTATGCTCATGTCTTCATTGGAAGAATAGGTATGTGAGGTACAGCCATTGTCCACCTATCACAAAATGGCAGCATCCCAGCTGCAGCACAGCAGCACAGTGTGGCCATACCCCAAGAAAGAAAAATACAGCATATCAGGAGAGGTCTGAAAGTCATATTGAAGCCATTGCCAAGGCGTTTCTTTCATTGACTGCAGTTTAGCTACGTTGTAGTCTAAGGTTAGTTTTTCATTTACAGCACAGGTTCCATTATGGACCTCTGTTACAGATTCTAGCAAAAATGCAGCAAAAAAAAATGCAGCAAGGCAGACATCATAATACAAATCTAACGGACCCCTTTATAGTCAAGGGGTTCGTTATACTCTTCTAGTGTCTGTAATATGGAAGATCCAGCACTTTAAAAAGTTTAACGTAGTCTGAAACACCACTCCAGCCTCATAAGTGGTTAAGGCCACTGCTTTGTTTCTCCCCCATGCTTTCCACTGCAGATAATGTAGGTGTGTTCAGGCCTCTGTGTATATTCTTTTTATTTTAGGTTTCTATGGTGTTAATGTCTGTTGTAGAGTTTGAAAGTTTGAACATATGAGGTTGTATCTAATAGCTTGACTGTAGATGATGGAGTTTTTGATGTGTTTGGGATTGAAACTGTCCCATTTGAGGTATGCTATGAAGCCAGTTGGTTATGATGTCATCAATGTAATGATAATAGGCCAAAGGTTTGATGGGGGAGGGGGACAGAAAGTCACTTTCCAGCTTGGCCATGAACACATTTTAATATTGTGGTGCCATTTTGCTCCCCATTGCTCTACCAGTCTTCTGTAAAAATATGCTTTCTCAAAATAAAAAGTAATTATGGATAAGGATGAATTTTGTAAGTTCCACTACAGATTTGGTACCAATTCCTTTATTTTTTAATAAAGATGTTTCAGATTTTGAATCCATCCTGGTGTGGACTATTGGAATATAAAAGTTTCTACATCCATGGTAGCCAGGATAGTTTCCTCTGGTAGAGGACCTATTGCAGACAGTTTATTTAGTAGGTCAGTTGTGTCCTGGAGGTAGCTGGCTTTCTCTCTCAGATGTTTAAGGACATCTTCCACCCATCTAGAAATGTTCTCAGTAAGGGTGCCCATGTATGAGATTATCAGTTTTCCTGGATTTCCAGGTTTCAGAACCTTGGGAAACATGTAAAATTCTAAAACTCTTCTTGGAGTTTCCGGTAGCAGCTTGTATGGTATAGTAGGTCGGCCAGCAGCAATCTTTTTAAGTTCTTTAGAGTACTTCTATGTCAGGTCTGATTGTATAAAGGGGTAATTCAGTATCATTAGGTGGAAGATCCGGGAGTTCTCCTTTAAAGTGAACTCCCACTTAGGGTCTCCTCCCTGATCCGACATCAAGACTACTTCACGTTGAAATGGCACAGCTTCCAAGGCAACCGTATGATAGTCGCAGAGTACCTTACACAGATCCTAATAATTACAGAAATACCTCTGCACAATACCCTTAGGGTGTCGCACAGATGCTGGCTTGCTGTAGATGTTAACTTTTTTTCCTTCTTTTACTTAGATGTTTGCAGGTTTACCATCCTCAAATTATGTGTTTTCCTTAAAAATATTTTTGCAGATATATGATCAGCTACAAATATTGTTTTCTGTATATTAGGTGAAATATAATCTTTTACTGTCTGTCAGTCCGATGACTAGATTACTAAATTAATTCTTAAGATATGGATATCACAGCAATTTGCAGACAACTATTCTTCCACTTTGATATCCTGAGAAAAGGTTCGACCCCATTCCAGATGACTTTATTAGTAGTGGAAGATAGCAGGCATCTTCTATAATGTAGAATGCATAGCTACATATCAATGAAGATGTATACAAAAATGAATATGTATTACAGATCACTGTACAAATATCAGGGGATAACATAGCATAAACCCCTCATATTATCATAGCGTTACACTACATGTACAGGTGAGGAATACACTCTGCAGGGTCACTACATAAAAGAATATTTCAATAATCGCATAAATGGTCATATTGCACAAATGCCTAATAGAAAGGCTCCAATTATATTATTTTCTAGTGCAGCGGTTTTGTGCCTTCACATTAAAAGTGTTATCCAACCCCTATAATGACCCCCCAATGCCCGGGCACCTCATATAGGTTATTTTTACCCTGGTTCCCGGCACCTGCTTTACTCCAGATCCCTGCACGGCCACTGTTGCATCTCCCCAACGCTTGGATCAAAACATCCAGCAGCAGCCGTGTGGGGATCCAGTGCAACACGAGTGCCGGGCACCAGGGTAAGTATAACCTATATGAGGTGCCCGGGCATGGGGGGGGGGGGTCATTATAGGGTGTAAGAGATCGTCTTTTTATTTGGGGGTTATTCTCACAGACTTCTTCCAGACAAAGGCTTTAGAGTCCAAACAGTGCATTTATTTGGCACTCTTCATGCACAAACAGCAACCAAAACATAAATCAAAACAAATCCTCAGCTGTCTGGCCACTGACTAAACAGTATAGTCCCTCTCTAGCAGGACCTGGGTCTACCACCCAGCTCCCCAAAACACTGCAGTGCTTACCCCACACAGGGTCAGAGGGTCCCAGTTCCCACAGGCTTTAGCACAGCCTGCTCCTTCCTCAGACTGAGAGCCCCACCCAAGTCCAGCAACAGGATTAAATAGCATCCCTGGACATGGGCATATTCTTAAATCCCGGAGTGGAGAATGGGGAACAGGCATCCACCCAACACATTGCCTGTTCCTCTGGGTGAGATACACCCTTTCAATGGCCGTCATGTGGCCCTCTGGCAGCTCCACTGCCACATATCCTCCCCCCTGATAAAGGCCATAGGACTTTTCACCTTACTTAACCGCCCTCCAGGGTCAAAGCTCCTACGTTGGGAAACGTCTATCACAACCTGTACCACCACACACCTCATAACCTTAACATCGTTGTCATTACAGGCAATCTGGTCTACATTGCTTGCAACATCAGTGACCAGGACACACATTACATCTGCACCCACCGGACCAATTTTCCCCATCCCTTTTGGTGGCTTCCCTCTCTACCTGGGACTGAGTGAGTTCTGAAAGGGTCTCCGCTTCTACATTCCACTCATGTTCTGCAAGGGGAAGCATTTCTACTAAACACCCTTCTCTGTCATAGACGTCCTCCTTGACAGTGTTATACATCAGGTTACTACCAACAACTGATACCAACCTTTCTTGGACTGCTGCAGCTCTTGACTGAACTGTTCGCATTGTCATGGTCAGACCCCTCTCCTTGGCTTTGCGGTGCTCCTTCAGCAGAGCATGCTTGCCCCCGCTCGCTTCTTTTTCAGCAGTGGTTTCTTCAGATTTAGCCTTAGTTTCAGGGTCTTCTGCTTCTTCAGTGGCTCCCCCCACTTCGGCAGACCCCTCTTCTGCCTTATTCTTGGTCTCTGGAACATTCGATGATTTCTCCCATTCCATCTCATCGGCCTTAGCTTCTTCAGCCTTTGAGTCCCCTTTGGAGTCTTCATTTACTTTGTTAGCCTTCTCAGACACGGCATCATATACTTCCATTCTGAACTCCTTCTCCTCTTTCTCATCAAGGTTGGAGGTACTGGGGACACCGGGATCTTCACCAGTCGTCTTCTTGCAATCCCTCCAGAGGTTCACCCATTTGTTTAGGCTCTGGGAGAGCCATATCACAGTCATCTGGCATCTGGCTCCTTAAGCGCTTCTTCAAGGAATCGAGCCCAGGAGAGGGCCTTCTCTTCACTCTGCTCTGCTGCAGCCGATGTAGGAGTATCACCATTATCTTTTGGACACCCTGTGAGGGTTCCACCCAGGGTCGCTTTAAGCACTGTTTATGTCTACTGCAGTATTCTTTGGTGACTCTGTGAAGACAGCTAGTCCCTTCTCTATTACATCTAGGGACAGTGTGAAGAGAGAGAAATCTTCAGGATTGCAACTGTACTGACGTGTCAGGTCATATACCCCTGCCTGGATATGGGTCTCAGACACTAGGCTGCCGTCTCCCCACTCAGCTCTCGTCACGTCAGGTATAACTGTCATCTGGTGGCTACTAGTGACTACCTGAATTTCGCAGGGTCTTGACATGGTAGCCTCACTCTCTGAGTTGCTATCAGTTACAGCACATATGTCACATATACTGCTCATGTCATTATCAATCCTGACCTCTAGGGGCACACATGAGCTGATCCCCACCTTGGACATTTCCCCAGCAACCATAGAACCCTGTGGATACTGCATATCCACTTCTGGTATGGGTGGTACATACTCTAGCCCCACCACATTGTCTACAGTGGGTTCTCTCAGCTGTATGCCCTCAACATTTATCAGCATCTCTACATCCATTACATTTTTACCCGCAGGGGGAGCTTCTTCCCCAATCACAGCCTGCTGCAGGAAAAGCATGCCATTATTATCACATATTTTATATGACATCACATTTTCATTATACAGTTCTGCAAACTTGGTACAGTCACCTTGCATCTTATCTGCGCCATTGTTTCCAATGGTCATTTTAATCACACCACTGTGTGCAATGTGTATCTCCGTCACACTCTCATTTAAAGGGATAGGTTCAGGTTCTGCAGGAGTGTTTCCCTTTCCCTAGAACAATGGGAAATTACGGCCAAACATTCCCTCAGGCATGAGAGTACTTTTAACATCAAGTTCATAAGTCCCAGTTCTCACTGGAGTTTCACCCTCAGTGCGAACCACAGGATAGTCCTGGCTATCCCTGTCCATGTCCATCACATGGTCCCCAGCTACCAAGTTGGCACGTACCAGGTTCACCTGGCACCTTGTGTCCAACACCGCCTGGACTAAACTGCCATTCACCACAATGTTGCACATTTTCGGCGCAGTCTCTAGTCCCGGTGTCTCAAGACCTCCCGGCCCAGCAGGTAGCAACTGCGGCCGGCTCACTGTCACATTATCTGCTATACAAGCAATAACTGGAGCACTCTTACCCCACAGGTTCAGCACTCTCAAGTACTCCACAGCGGTCACCATCCTTCTCCTGGATGTTAGGAATCTGCAGCATTTGATTCCTGGTCACCTGACCCTTGCCATAGGACAGTGATGGAGTGCCAAGGTTAGCCATCACTGCCATAGGACAATCAGGTGCACACTTTCCCACTTGGTGACATCTCAAGCAGCACTCTCTCTGTTGTGGGACAGCTGCATGCTGTCGTGGTTGGTTTCTCCCAGCAATGGTCTTATGGCACCTCCGCACTTCCTCTCTGGGACACACTGGTCGTAAACACTGGAACTCTTGAGAGCCGCACCGCTCTCCAACTCACTCTTTCCGTCGGTTGCCCTTGGCAACGGCACACATCTTGGCCATGAGATCACTGCCCAGTTCCTTAGCACAACTGTTACCGTGGGAAACGCCTTGGGATAGGGCTTCTCTTTGTCTGTCCAACTCCTTCATGAGTTTTTTATGCTCCTGTTGCCACTTTACTTTCTCTTGTTTAGCCTAATCCCTGAGCTTTCATGCTCCAGATTGGCTTGCACCAGCTGCTCGGTGAGATCCTCTATCCACCCCATAGCAACAGACTTTCTCAGCAAATAAGTCCACTTTAGTTTGAGACCACAGTCTCCAGGTGTCTCTAAATCTCCACACAGCAACTTCTTGCAAACACAGTAGAAGTGTCCAGATTAGCAGCACCTGCTTGCTCATCATTGCCCTTAGCAACCGACTGTTGCTGCCTTTTTCCTGGACAACTTGCCCGCATCCGACACCATATGTAAGGGATCATCTTTTTATTCGGGGGTCATTCTCACAGATTTCTTCCAGACAAAGGCTTTAGTGTCCAAACAGTGCATTTATTTGGCACTCTTCATGCACAAACAGCAACCAAAACATAAATCAAAACAAATCCTCAGCTGTCTGGCCACTGACTAAACAGTATAGTCCCTCTCTAGCAGGACCTGGGTCTACCACCCAGCTCCCCAAAACACTGCAGTGCTTACCCCACACAGGGTCAGAGGGTCCCAGTTCCACAGGCTTTAGCACAGCCTGCTCCTTCCTCAGACTGAGAGCCCCACCCAAGTCCAGCAACAGGATTAAATAGCATCCCTGGACATGGGCATATTCTTAAATCCCGGAGTGGAGCATGGGGAACAGGCACCCACCCAACACATTGCCTGTTCCCAGTAAAAGCATGCCCTGGACTAGCTGGAGCCAACTAAGCTAAGTAGCTTGGTGTCCAGCAACTAGCTTAGTGGCCACCTATACCTAAGGCCTTTACTCCACCAAGGCCGGGCCCCTTGGTGACACACTCCTGGTGGAAACAACACCCCCTTTCCGTGCTTTGCCGGGACTTTTCTGTTCTCACTCAGGCTCCTCTGGGTGAGATCCACCCTTTCAATGGCCCTCATGTGGCCCTCTGCCAGCTCCACTGCCACAAGGGTTTGGATAACCCTATGAAAGTGAAGACACAAAGCGACTAAAATAGAAAATATAGAGCTCTTCAGGACCTGTAGCTTAACAGGTGCTGTCACAAGATAAATACAAGGTACCTGTATATAGTGTAAAAATAAAAGGACACAACTTCAATACAGGGGAATATGCATTTGTACAAAAATAAGTGACAAGTCACACTCATTTCACCCTTAGGGCTCATGCACACGATTGTGATTGGTGCGGGAAACACAGTCCGCATGTCAAACACATCACCTGGGCCGACCGTGGCTCCCCTGACCTGAACTGACTGTATCATAGTAATTTATGATACAGTCAATCTCTGTCTGATCGAAGGGCTATTGCTGTATACATACACCATCATGTAAGTACACTGCTAAAGCCCCATGATCAGAGAGGGGCTGACTGTATCATAAATTACTAGAATACAGCCAGTTCAGGTCAGGGGAGCAATGGTTGACCAGGGACATGCAGCCAGCACAGAGACCATGTTTCCTAGGCTGAAATCAGCCTTTAGACATGCTGGCTATGGTGTAAACTAGAGATGAGCAAATTTCTGTAAATTCGATTCAACTGAACCGACCATCTGATTTTTTTTGTCTGAATCAATTTGACCCGAATTGAAAGTGCTTGCCCTGAAAAGCTGTGAAAAGCTATAGATGACATTCTGGTCTTTCTTTCTCTATCTCCCAAATCTGTAGCATTGATTTGCTCATCTCTAGTGTCAACCACTACATGTAGGCAATACCTTGATACATATTTTGCTGCGTCATCAGTGAATCAATTTAAGTCTGACTAGCCATAGCCGTGATCTGCCCATTTCTAGTGAGGCACTGCTTGGGCATATCTAGTATAGGAGGTTATAATTAATGGTGCTTTCTCATGTTATTATTGCCAATACTGCTGATTCCAGGCAAGATTCTTTTCACATCTGCATTAAAAGCTAAATCCAGAGACTCCACTGAAAATTCTATTGATTTCCATGGAAAACTAGTGCTTCTGTTTTAGGCAAAAACCACACAAAAGATGTGAACAGAGCCTTAATGTAAACATTTAAATTATTTATACATTTTTAGGTGGAATTACAGAGGAACATCACAAATCCAACATTGTTCTTTTATTAGGAATGCAAGTATTCACCTAAACAAAGACATTAGGAGAGCTGACGTTTTCTTTGAACATACTCTGAAATACAAGGGAATATTTCCGTCAGTTTATATATGAGCTATACTAGACTAGATTCAAACATGGAAGATGCACCTGCAACAAAAAAATGGATGCATAAAGTATTGCGGTAGTTTTAGAACAGCTCCCCAACAGTTTTTTTTGCCGTTTTATAGAGTTATTTTTATCATAAATAGAAGACTGGCCATTTCTTAAAGGGATTTTTCACGATTAGTATGGTTTTTAACAGATATGCTCATTTAGAAGTTTTACTCATGTGCATCTTCTCCATGCTTTCTTCTTTTCCAGTCTGGATTTTTCTGAACTGTTCTCACCATGTAACGAAATCCCTTTGGTTTGTTTCCATCCTGTATGTAGCACTTCCTGTTGCTGTATCCAACCAAACCCATGATGCACTTCTCCTTTCTCTGCCACACTTTAGTACCGCCCCTAACAAGGCCCAGCTAGTGTATAGCTCCTCCCACCCGGCTAGTTACATAGACACTCCTCTATTACTGCCCCTGTTGCTGATTTGATATACCCATGGAAATAACTAGGGATGAGTGAATCGACTTCAGATGTTTCATCCGAAGTCGATTTGAAAAAAACTTTGTTTCAATACTGTACTGAGCGAGCGCTCCGTACAGTATTAGAATGTATTGGCCGGCATCTTCGGCGCAGGGAGCGGTCCGACAGTCATTGCGCCTGCGCCGAATACAGAAGCGAATGGCGCAGGCGCGAGATTTCGACCGAGATGGAGCAAAGTAGGAAGTCAATCTAGACGAGAGGGGCGGGCTGGAGGGACAAGATGGGCGGCAGACTTGGTGAGTAGACGGAGCCTCTAGGTGCTGAAAAGACACCCACATAGCACCTAGAGGCTCATTTGCATATCAATAAAAGTATGTTTTTAAGGTTAACCGCGGCAGACAAAGGTAATACATTAACATGGCTAGGTACAGCAGACACTAGCAGATCGCTAATGTCAGACAGCTAAATAGGTCAAAATCTGGTGGTAGAAACCCTTTAAGCCGATGAGCACTTCCATACTGGTAGCATCCCCTCTAGGTCTGCAGTGACATCTTAACTGGCCACTCACATAGCTCTCCAGTGCAAGTTTTTAGTGCATGAAAAAGACAAAGGGGGAAATTTACTAAGACCAGCAATTCATATGCGAGTCCCAGTATATAGGGGGTCATTTACTATTAGATATATGCCAATTTTTGGCTTAATTCTGTTGCAGATTCGGTCGCAAAGGGGATTTACGGGCAAATCTGCAATGTTTCCCCCTTACACCAGGTATAAAAAAGGGGGCTTAGTGTGGGCGGGGAAGGGGGCCGGCCGGCTCATCTCTCTTATTATTTTCTACGCCTGTTTTAGGCGTAGAAAATGATCTACATCTACACCAGGAAGGAAGCAGGCGTGGAGTTAGCCCAACAGTGGAATGCGCCTAAGCTATGTAGAGGCCAGTGGCTACATATAACTTAAGCACATCATGCACCAGCACAGGGGTATTAAGGCCGGTGTCTAAAATTCCGGTCTTAATAAATGACCCCAATAGTATTCTGGGATAAAATGCAACAAAATTATTAAGAGGTGCACACCCTTTAATCCCTTCCCGACATATGACGTAATAGTACGTCATGACGGCAGGTGCGTTCCCGCATTTTGATGTACTATTACGTCATTTGATCAGGCGTGCACCGGAGGGGTGCGCTCCCGATCACTGCAGTGGCCCGGCAGTCCCTGGTAGCCGGGCCCCTGCTGTATCCGCCGGCATCACTGTACAAGCCGATGCTGGCGGATTAACCCCTTCTATGCCGCGATCAGCGCTGACCACGGCATAGAAGGGATTTGTGGCGGGTGAGGGAGCCCATCGGTTCCCCGAGCTGCTGTGGCAGGGACCCGATGGTTGAGAAGGCAGCCCGATGCCGTGCAGAGGATGCCCAATTCCTTGCACGGCATTGGGACCTACCTTCAACTGGTGCCCAGGAGATCCAGCCTCAGGCTGGGTCTCCTAGGCAACCTGTTAGTGTATTACTCAGTGTAATATGCTAACAGGCAATGCATTACAATAATACCTAAGACAATCGCCCCCCCCCCCCCCCCAAAAAAAAAAAACTATAGCTCTCAGAACATGGAGACACTAAAACATCATTTTTTTTGGTTTAAAAAATGCAATTATTGTGTTAAAGTGCAATAAATAAAAAACGGATACATATTAGGTATCACCCCATCCGTAACAACCAGCTCTATAAAAAAATCACATGACCTAACTCCTCAAGTTAACACTGTAATTTTTTTCATAAAAACAGTGCCCAAAAAGCAATTTTTTGTCACCTAACATCATTTAAAGTGCAACACCAAGCGATCAAAAAGGCGTATGCCCCCCAAAATAGAACCAATCAAACCATAATTTCATCCCCCTATCTAAGACAATAGGTAAAAAAATAAAAAAAAACATGTCTCACTATGGAGACACTTGAAAATAATTCATTTTCTTTGTTTAAAAAATGCTATTATTTTGTAAAACTTAAATAAATAAGAAAAAGTATACATATTAGGTATTGCCACGTCTGTAACGACCTGCTCTATAAAAATAACATGTGACCTAACCCCACAGATGAACGCTTATAAAAACGGTGCCAAAACAACAAATTTTTTTGGTCACCTTGCCTCATAAAGTGTAATAATGAATCATCAAAAAATCATATGTACCCAAAAATGGTACCAATAAAAACGTCAACTCTTCCTGCAAAAAATGAGCCCCTGCACAAGATGATTGGCAGAAAAATTTAAAAAATATGGCGTTCAGAAAATGGAGACACAAAAACATATTTTTTTCAAAAATGCTTTATTATGTAAAACTGAAACAAACAAAGAAAGTAGAAATATTTGAAATCACTGCGTCCATAACAACCTGCTCTATAAAAATAGTGCATGATCTAACCTGTCAGATGAATGTTGTAAAAAATAAAAACAGTGCCTCACAAAAAACTTAATATAGAGCGATTAAAAATCATATGTACCATTTTCTTTTAATTCTTGTGGAACACCTAAAGGGTTAACAAATTAATTTGTAAAATCAGTTTTGAGTAACTTGAGGGGTGTAGTTTCTACAATGGGGTCATTTATGGGGAGTTTCTATTATGTAAACCCCACAAAGTGACTTCAGACCTGAACTGGTCCTTAAAAAGTGGTTTGTTTTTTTAATTGCTTCTAAAATTCTAAGCCTTCTAACGTCCCCAAAAAATAAAATGACATTTACAAAATGATGCAAACATAAAGTAGACATATGGGGAATGTTAAGTAATAAATATTTTATGAGGTATCACTTTCTGTTTTAAAAGCAGAGAAATAGAAATTTAAAAAATTGCAAATTTTCCCAAATTTTTGGTCAATTTGGGATTTTTTCATAAATAAAGGTGAAATATATTGACTCAAATTTATGACTGTCATGAAGTACAATGTGTCACAAGAAAACAATTTCAGAATGGCTTGGATAAATAAAAACGTTCCAAAGTTATTGCCACATAAAGTGACACGTCAGATTTGCAAAAAATGACCTGGGCAGGAAGGTGAAAACTGGAGCGGGATAGAAGGGGTTAATAATTTTTGCAAGTGGTGGGAGATTGTTTGTCAGTTTTCTGACATACGTTGTCTGAAATTTTTTAGGACCCCACTCACTTTTCAGCATGGTGTAAAATGGGGAAAATAAAGTTTGGTGCAAAACAGGCCTCATACATTTTCTTTCCTATGCCAGTAAAAGTCTTGATAAATGTACCCGATAGATACTTCCATGTCTATTGTATGTGATTCATTTGGAACATCTAAAAAGTAAATAATTAGCCATTAAGCCTAATAATATGTAGAGATCACTTCTCAGCAGTCATCTCATTATCACAAAAGGTAAGATAACAACACATTTGCATAGATAACACAGGATCCATCATTCATAATAGGTTATGGTCACAGCTTATAAACTCTCCTCCTTGCAAAATGATTTAATATACAGGTAAAACTCGAAAAATTAGAATATCGTGCAAAGTTCATTTATTTCAGTAATCCAGCTTAAAAGGTGATACTAATATATGAGATAGACTCATTACATGCAAAGCGAGATATTTCAAGCCTTTGTTATAATTTGGATGATTATGGCGTATAGCTTATGAAACCCCAAAGTCACAATTTTGAGGTACCCTTTGCTCAGGGGGCATGGATTAATTAGCTGACTAGAGTGTGACACATTGAGCATAGAATATTGAACCTTTTTACAAAATTCTAATTTATAAACTGTATTAATGCAATTCCTTTTAATTTGCATTACTGAAATACATTTTTCACCTGTATATAAAGGAATCTGCACCGTTGCATTTACAAGGTTTTAGACCAGGTCTCAGCTCTCTAGCATGTACCGTTCCTGAGATATTCCTAAAAATGCAAATATGGCACCATCACATGACCTACATTAGCCAATAGAAGCCTCACTCATACTGCCATACACACGGTCACATGAACCTTATTAGCCAATAGAAGCTTGCAGGCTCTTAGTCTCCACATATACACAGTTTTACACCAGGTTTCTATAACAACCCAGCCTCCACATTTTGTACACGTCAGTGTTTTGGTCAGTGATTTCCATTAGTGATTGTGAGCCAAATCCAGTTGCAGGTCTAAACACAGAGCAGGTGCAGATCTTTCCCTTTTACCCTATGTCTATGGAGTCTCCAATCCTGGTTTTGGCTCACAATCACTGAATTTCTCCAAGAAATTTGCTTTGTGACTAATTTGTCATGAAGTGCGTTTAATCAGTCCATCATCGGTGTACATCATTGTGCAGTGCAGCAACATGCATAGCTTTCTGGTAGCAAGTTACGGGGGGAGATTGATCAAAACTGGTGGAAAGGAAAATGCCCATAGCAGCCAATCAAATTTAATTCTGCAAAGAAGCTCTGAAAGGTGGAATCTGATTGGTTGCTATAGGCAACTAAGTCACTTTCCTTAACACCAGTCTTGATAAATCTCACCGACTGTGCGCCAGGTCACATATATGGACGTGCGCAACATCTTGCAGACCACGAACAGTCCTAGCTAACCTCTAGCTAAACCAAAAGAAAAGCATACAGCAGCTTTTTAGTAAAGCAAAGAAAAAAAATGCTGTGCCCTGCTGCAGAAGCTGTGTCCCTATGACTCTTGGAACAAAATAAAGACATGGAAACAGCACCAATAAAGTAGTGGAGAAAGAAAAAGGTTCTTTTAATCCATGTGTTGGCAGTGTAAACACATGCGTTTGAATCCCTTCTGTTAACTGTAGAAGGACTGTGCGTCACTGTTAGGCTCAGTTCACACTTTAGTAATTTGGTCAGGTATTCTCATAATTTATTGTCAGCCAAAATCAGGTGCAGGTCAAACCCACAGAACAGATGTAGATCTATTCACGATACCTAATCCAATAGTAGGCTTGGCTCCTGAATTTGGCAAAAAAAAAAATTATGAAAATAACAGAAGTGTGAACACAGTCTTACAGGTAAATGTAATTTATCGGCATGGACTGAACTGTTCAGTGGCCCAAGATTCAAGTAGTGGCCCCATGACGGTGGGGAGGGTGACAGCAGTAAGGCTGTGTTCACATCAATGTTTATTTTTCTGTTCTTCTGATCCATCAGAAGAACAGCCCGAAAAAAGCGGATATGCAAAAATGGAGGTAGTAATCTATTAAAACATAGCGTTTATTAATATATAGTTAAAACGTTTACCAACAATACGATTAATACTAAAAGTGTGCACACCACACCTATATTCCTCAATCCCGCATGAGGCGGGCATTCTAGCAGTGAAATATTTTCTGAGAGCCAGTGGCCAACAATTTTCAAGTCACAATGCGTTCATCATAAAGCTACTACAATTTGTACTTATGAGGAATTTTTTTCTGTTTGACAGTCACTTATTCCACCAGCTCAGGGGTACTGCGATGGGCAGTTCTTGTGCGCCATCGTACGCAAATTTGCTCCTGGGCTAGTGGGAGGAGACCACTGTCTTTGTGACCCACCCAGTTCCTGGCCTTAAAAATGTCATACTTTGGGCATGGTTCATTGAGGATATTTTTGTCATCTGGAGTGGAGCCGAGATGGAATTCAGTGAGTTGTTGCGTATTAACACAAATTCAGTGAACCTCAGGTTTACATCTGTGATTGAGAAGGACTGTTTACCCTTCCTTGACATCGTCATATGGAAAGGGACAGCAGGACACTTGGAGACGAATATCTATCGTAAGCCCACCTCAACTAATTCTTTATTGAGATGAGAGAGCAACCACCCTGTACCGATTAAACGAGGTATACCTACGGGACAGTACTTAAGACTTAGATGCAACTGTACAAAGAGAGTTCATCCAACAGGCGAGTGACCTTCGTAAACGGGTTTAATGAGTGTGGTTACCCTGATGTGATTCTTCGCTCGGCATATCAGAGGGCCCTAGGCCAGGAACGGACGTCCCTATTACATCCCACCAATCCCTCCAAGAAGACTACATCAGGCAGTATAAGACTGATAGGCACCTTCAATACTGCACATATCCAGGTCCGTAGTACTATCTCTAAACATTGGGAGACTCTACTGATGGATCCGGACCTAAGCGATCCATCACTTATAGACAAGGTAGAAGTCTAAGAGATCACCTTGTACACAGCCTAGCACCAGGTACTCCGAAAATTTGGCTGGATAACTATGTGCAAACAGGGAAGACTTTTATTATAATCTGATTATAGTCTGATTCACCACATTAAGAGTTTCATCAATTGCTGCATGATCGGGATCGTATATCTGATTACTTGTGTGTGCGGTATGCAATACGTCGGAAAGACACAGAGAGAATTCCGCCGACGTATGGGTGAACACCTCAACGATATACAAAATCAGTGAGATACGTCAGTCGCCAGACATGTGAATGAATGCCATTATGGCTTTAAGAATGTAATCAAATTCAATGGTATTGAATGAGTCACCCAGTCACGAAGAGGGGGCGACTGGGACAAACGTATCCTGCAGAGGGAGACTTGGTGGATCTACAAACTGAACACCCCGAGTCCCAATGGGCTAAATGAACAGCTTTTAATTTTGGTTGTTTCATTTAGTTATTGGGATCTCATATTTTCCCATTTCTTTACAACTATATTGGATGGATTTGTGTTCTTTCATTGATCTATACTGATATGACACCTTCCTGTAGTTTTACACATATGGTGGCTCTCTTACTACCCCTGTTCTTTATGGGTATATTTGCTCAATTACATATAATGGGCTTCAATCTATCCATAGCTTCACTATTGTCATTATATCCCTTTTGTGATCTTTCAATTACTTATCATTTTTTGGTCATGGGTATTTCCTGGTTATCCCTCCCTACATATTAATGGATGGAGACATTTGTGTGGTTGCATACAACATGTAGGTAACATAGTAACATAGTAACATAGTACATAAGGCCGAAAAAAGACATTTGTCCATCCAGTTCGGCCTGTTATCCCGCAAGTTGATCCAGAGGAAGACCCCTCTCTAGTAGCTATAGCCTGTAATATTATTAAGCTCCAGAAATACGGCCATGGCCCTCTTGAATTCCTTTATTGTACTCACCATCACCACCTCCTCAGGCAGAGAGTTCGAATGTTAAATATACAGCTACTCTGCTGTCTAACCTACCAGTTAAATGGATTGGTAATTTGCTACATCTATGATGGCTACTTAGTATCAACTCTTTAGCCCCAATTTATTATATATAACTTCCTCTCATTACTTCTAGCAACTGTCCCCCCCTTTTGGTTAAACATTCCTGCCTTAAATCCCCTTTATTTATGTCACTTTTTGATGAGTACACTCTCCCTTTGAGCTGTCATCATCTTTTGTCCCAGCGATGTGCCGGTATGAGAGCTCTGTTTATTTACTGTGCTCCCGGCATCGCATAAGCCGCGCCTCCTTGAAACACTCACCGGCCGCTCGTGTAGTTGTTGAAGTGACGTCACTGGGTTTCCCGGTGGGGAGGAGGGGTTCGTGCCTAATGCATCGCTTACTTAAGTGGAAAGGCGAGACACGCCGGTCTCCACACTACACGTGCGCCGGGAATGCCATAAGCGGTCCCCTCCATAAGATGAACAGTACCTGGAGCCAGTGAGGGACGGCTAAACGGAGCTATATGCCCCAGTGATCCCTTTGGCCCTGTTCTTGTCTATATATGGCCATTTAATTTATTATCTTATTACTTGGCACCATTTTTTTTATTTATTTTTTTATTGCATCTATACATCAGTGAGGCTAGCATATTAATTGTGTACATATATCTACTTGATGAAAAGAGATAGCCTTAGTGAGCCCTTAATCCCCTGAAGAGTCTAGGGCTATTTATATGTAAGACAAAATGCGTAGGGATTTTTCCTGCTTTTTGGGGTTATCCATCCATTAGTATCCCTAGGCAGGGACATCCAGGGTCTCTTGTCAGGGTGATGACTCCGTATTAGGAGGACATCAGGGCATAATAGACCTGACGGGGCGTTCTAGTGACAGAGTCTAAAACCAGGACCCCACCAGCTGTTATATTTGAAAACTGAGACCTCTGGAACTTCACGATGGTCCCCAGATGACCTCTACACACCGGTATGACCGTTCCTTAAATTATTGTGGGATATATTTCCGATTGGCTGTTTTTTCCTTTATTGCCATTACCTAATACTGTCAACATAGGGTATCTTTGTCAATTTTATGTTATTGTGTGTTTTATTTTTGCTCCATGATTGGTGGTGTGCACACTTTTAGTATTAAGCGTATTGTTGGTAAACGTTTTAACTATATATTAATGAACGCTATGTTTTAATAGATTACTACCTCCATTTTTCTATATTTGATCTAATCGTGGTAGTCTGGGAGAAGTATTTATTATCTTCCTCCCTTTATTGGCATTTTTCTCTTTACACTGAAAAAAGCGGATCCTGTCGTTTGAGCATCCGCATTCAGTCTGTCAGTATTTGGTCAGCATTTGATCAGCATTTGTAAGGAAAAAAAAAAACAAGTAGGTCCAAAACAGAGATAACATGTGATAGAAAGTGGTGGAGGTGGCAACAGCATAAAGAGTCACAATAGTGGCCCCGGAGCAGAATGGGGAGGGGGCAACAGCAGTGGCAGTAACAGCACAAGATGGTGGCAGATCACAGAAGAAGCAGATGGTAGTAGAATCAGCAGGCGTGTGGCATCATGCAGGTGGCAGCATCAGAATAGTGGCAGCAGTACGTGGCCAGAAGTAACGGGCTATTTGTCACAATGTTCCAGTGTGGCACCACACTAAAGTCAGATCATTACTGCCGGAATGATCTAGCCTGTTGAATCAGGCACCGGTGTCTGGAAATCCTGATTGATTCAGTTGGTTGAGGCCTGTTTCCTTGACATTTTCAAGACGTCTTGCAGTTGGGTGGAAGACTTCAGGAACTGGGTGACAACCAGATTGAAGATGCACGCCATGCAGGGTCAGCCCTCCCTGACGCAGCACAGAATTTTCTTCCCGTTATCGGTGACCATGTTTCCTATATCCAGTTGGCGAGGAGACAGCCAGTATTCCATTTTTTGGTTGATGATGTGGAGAAGTTCCTCCCCGGTATGATTCAGTTTGCCCAGGCTGACCAGGTGCAGAACCACGTGACAATGCCTTGCTT
Organism: Bufo gargarizans; assembly: GCF_014858855.1. Lineage (NCBI taxonomy): Eukaryota > Metazoa > Chordata > Amphibia > Anura > Bufonidae > Bufo > Bufo gargarizans. The sequence continues at coordinate 7,420,846 of NC_058086.1, forward strand.
TACATAGGTGATGAACTTTAAAACGCTTTTACTTATCCAGGCCATTATGAGATTGTTTTCTCATCACATATTGTACTTCATGACAGTGGTAAAATTCAGTCAAAAAAATAAATTATTATTTATTAAAAAAAATCGAAATTTACCAAAAATTTTGAAAAATTTGCAAATTTGCAAATTTAAATTTCTCTACTTTTATAATAGATAGTAATAGCTCCAAAAATAGTTATTACTTTACATTCCCCATATGTCTACTTCATGGTTGGCTCATTTTGTTAAAGCCATTTTTTTTTTCCGGGATGTTAGAAGGCTAAAAAATTTCTAAAACCCACTTTTTCAGGACCAGTTCAGGTCTGAAGTCACTTTTTGAGGCTTACATAATAGAAACCACCCATAAAAGATCCCCTGTTGCAAACTACACCCCTCAATGTATTCAAAACTGGTTTTACAAACTTTGTTAACCCTTTAGGTGTTCCACAAGAATTAATGGAAAATAGAACATTTCAGATTTTTCATTTGAATCCATTTTTTCCAGTTACAAAGTAAGGGTTAACAGCCAAACAAAACTCAATATTTATGTCCCTTATTCTATAGTTTACAGAAACGCCCCATATGTGGTCATAAACTGCTGTACGGGCACACGGCAGGGCGCAGAAGGAATGCCATACGGTTTTTGGAAGGCAGATTTTGCTGGACTGGTTTTTTGACACCATGTCCCATTTGAAGCCCCAGAAACTAGAAACTCCAGAAAAGTGACCCCATTTTGGAAACTACGGGATAAGGTGGCAGTTTTGTTGGTACTATTTTAGGGTACATATGATTTTTGGTTGCTCTATATTTTGTGACTCAATGTAACAAGAAATAGCTGTTTTGGCACCATTTTTATTTTTAGTTTTTTACAACATTAGATCATGTGGTATTTTTATAGAGCAGCTTGTTACGGATGCGACAATACCAAATATCAGTTTTACATAACAAAGCATTTTTGAAAAGAAAATAATTTTTTTAGTGTCTCCACATTCTGAAAGCCATATATATATTTTTTTTTGGGGCGACTGTCTTGCATAGGTGCTCATTTTTTTCGGGATGAGATGACGGTTTGATTGGTACAATTATAAGGTGCATATGACTTTTTGATTGATTGCTATTACACTTTTTGTGATGTAAAGTGACAAAAAATGTCTTTTTTTACACATTTTTTTTTTTACAATATTCACCTGAGGGGTTAGGTCATGTGATATTTTTATAGAGCAGGTTAGTACAGATGCGGCGATACCTAATATGTCTACATTTTTTTATTCATGTAAGTTTTACACAATGATTTCATTTTTTAAACAAAAAATTGTGTTTTAGTGTCTCTATAGTCTGAGAGCCATAGTTTTTTTCAGTTTTTGGGCGATTATCTTAGGTAGGGTATAATTTTAGCGGGATAAGATGACGGTTTCATTTGCACTATTTTGGCGTGCGTATGACTTTTTGATCGCTTGCTATTACACTTTTTGTGATGTAAGGTGACAAAAAAAATAGCTTTTTTTACACTGTTTTTATTATTATATTTTTAAGATATTCACCAGAGGGGTAGGGTTGAGCGAACCCAAACTGTAAAGTTCGGGTTCATACCGAACTTTAGGATTTTTGGACCCCTGACCTGAACCCGAACATTTCAGTAAAAGTTCGGGTTCGGTGTTCGGCGATTTCTTAGCACTTTTTGAAAGGCTGCAGAGCAGCCAATCTACAAGCTACTATTGGCATGGCTGTGATTGGCCAGTGCAGCATGTGACCCAGCCTCTATATAAGCTGGAGTCACATAGCGCTGCACGTCACTCTGCTGTTCTTAGTGTAGGGAGAGGATGCTGCTGTGAGGGAGAGAATAGGACAGAATCTGTTAACAGAACTCCAATTGAACTCAGCGATTTACATAGATTTAGTTGTGTGGGTGCAGTGCACAATCCTTTTACCCTGCCCTGAGTCCAGTGACAGAGAAAAATAACTTTTATCCGTCTGTTAGTTAGGTGGGCGGCCGCGGCCATTTTATGCAAGCTCAGTGCACCAGCACTGCATCTGTGCTTTTGTGACATTTAAATCCAAGCTTGAAAAAATGCAATAATAATCTGGTTTAAAAAAAAAAAAACACCCTTTTTTGGCAATATCCAACATCTGGTGCATTTGCAGGATAAGTCAGTGTGCAATTTAAGCTAGAAATACAGCCATCATTTTCTGGGTTTTAAAAACACCCTTTTTTGGCAAAATACACAATTTTACAGCCCTTGCTGCATCTGCACGTGTGAAATTCAAGCGTTATATACAGCTTTCATATTCTGTTAGTAAAAAAACACCTTTTTTTTGGGCAAAATACTTGATATTGCAGCCCTTGCTGCATCTGTGATTGTTAAAAACAAGTTTTAAAAACTTCAATAATTTTCTGGCTTTGAAAAAAACAATGCATGGCAATAACCTTCATTTTGGGCCTCTGCCTCATTAGTCAGTGTGCAATTTAAGCTAGAAATACAGCTATAATTTTCTGGGTTTTAAAAAATACACAATTTTACAGCCCTTGCTGCATCTGCACGTGTGAAATTCAAGCATTATATACTGCTGTCATATTCTGTTAAAAAAAACACCCATTTTGGAAAAAAAACTTAGTTTTGCAGCCTTTGCTGCATATGTCGTTGTAAGATACACCCTTTAGATATTGCGGTTCTATTCTGCTATTAATAAAACACCCATTTTGGCCAAAAATCTTTAATTCGGCCTAGTCTGGATCTGTACATGTGAGATACACCCTTTACATACTGTGGTTCTATTCTGCTATTAATAAAACACCCATTTTGGCCAAAAATCTTTAATTGCGGCCTAGTCTGGATCTGTACGTGTGAGATACACCCTTTACATACTGTGGTTCTATTCTGCTATTAATAAAACACCCATTTTGGGAAAAAATCTTTAATTGCGGCCTAGTTTGCATCTGTATATGTAAGATACACACTTTAAATACTGTGGTTCTATTCTGCTATTTGAAAAACAGCCATTTTGGGCAAAAAACTTAAATTGCGGCCTAGTCTGGATCTGTACGTGTGAGATACACACAATTTAGATACTGTGGTTCTATTCTGTTTTTTGCTCATTCTTGTATTTTGGATATTTCACACTCTTTTGGAGTGTACCCTAATAAAAAAAAAAAATCTAAATTAAAACCAAAAACCAGTGTTGGCTACCTCATCCTCCTCCACCGCTGCCTCCACCTACACTGCCTCCTCAAACTCCTACTCCATATGGACCTCCACCTCATAAATAAAGTTTTTTTTTTGTACGTATTTTATTTTATGTCATTTCACAAAGTTGTCTGTTAAATTTCCGGGTGAAATTCACCAATCTTTGGGTGTGATATACCACTGCTATACCTAGTAGACAGGTTAAAAAAAATGCACAAATTTGTCTGTTACATTTTCAGGTGAAATTCATCAAAAAAATTAAATTGCTGCCTAGTCTGGATCTGTACATGTGAGATGCACACTTTAGATACTGTGGTTCTATTCTGTTCTTTGAAAAACAACAATTTTGGACGAAAAATGTTAATTGCGGCCTAGTCTGGATCTGTACGTGTGAGCTACACCCTTTACATACTGTGGTTCTATTCTGCTATTAATAAAACACCCATTTAGGGCAAGATCTTAAATTTGAGAAATATGAGGAGAGCGTCAAATAAGGGACGTGGCCCAGGTCGTGGTGCTGCTGGTGGAGCTCCTGTTGCAGGGAGAGGACGTGGTCGATCTGTGTTAGCTACACGCACAAGTGAAATCCCTTCCTCAGGTGCGAGTAGGCAACAGAACCTGCAGCAGTATTTGGTCGGGCCTAATGCGGCTCTACGAATGGTGAGGCCAAAACAAGTACAGACGATAGTAGATTGGGTTGCTAAAAGTGCCTCCAGTTCATTCACATTGTCTCTCACCCAGTCTCTTGCTGAAAGATCAGAGTTGGCATCTACAGCCGATGTCCATCAGTCTTTGACCTTTGTAAATCAGCCAAGCAGTCTAAACCCCAAGTCATCCAGAAGAGATTGAGTGCACTGATGCCCAACCACTTATGTTTCAAGATGAGTACATGGGAGGACCATCGCAGCACGTCTCGGATGATGACAAAACACAGGTGCCAACTGGTAGGGCTTTCGAAAGTATGCAGACTGACAAGGAGGGCAGGGGTGAAGACTGGGTGGAAGATGATGTGGAAGACGATGAGGTCCTCTACCCCACATGGAATCAAGGTCAAGCGAGTGACCTGTGTAGTTAGGTGGAAGAGGCGGAGGTCGCACAGAGCCACCAGCACAGCAGAAGAGGGAGCAGGGTGCAAAAGCGGAACGGCCGTCCCCTAGACAGTACGCCTGCTACTGCTCACCGCAGCAAGGGACCGAGCACACCAAAACCAGCTCCAAGGAGTTCCCTGGCGTGGCAGTTCTTCAAACAATGTGCTGAGGATAAGACACGAGTGGTTTGCACGCTGTGCAATCAGGGCCTGAAGCGAGGCATAAACATTCTCAACCTGAGCACAACCTGCATGACCAGACATCTAAGTGCAAAGCATAAGCTGCAGTTGAGTAGACACTTCAAAAACCAAGTAAGGTCTCTGGCTCCTCCTGCTTCCTCTTCTGCTGCAGTCTCGGCCTTTTCATCCACCTCTGGAGTGACAGTGCCACCTGCCACCCCACAAATAGAGGATCTTCCAGCAACACCACCACCTAGGTCACCAAGCATCTCCACAATGTACCACGGAAGTGTTCAGCTCTCCATCTCCCAAACACTGGAGCGGAAGAGGAAGTACCCCCCTACCCACCCGCGATCCCTGGCCCTGAATGCCAGCATGTCAAAATTACTGGCCTTTGAAATGCTGTCATTCCGTCTGGTGGAGACAGAAAGTTTAAAAAGCATTATGGCGGTAGCTGTCCCACAGTACGTCGTGCCCAGCCGCCACTACTTTTCCTGGCATGCCATCCCTTCCCTTCACAACCAAGTGGGGGACAAAATCAGGTGTGCACTGCGCAATGCCATCTGTGGCAAGGTGCACCTCACTACCGATACGTGGACCAGTAAGCACGGTCAGGGCCATTATATCTCCATAACAGCACACTGGGTAAATGCAGTGGTGGGTGGGCCTGAGGCTGATAGCAGTTTGGCACATGTCCTTTCACCACCGAGGATTGCAGGGCGCTTTAGTTTTCCTCCTGTTGCTTCCACCTCCTACTCCGCTTCCTCATCCTCTACCGCCTCCTCATCCGGTCAGTGTAACACCTTCACCACCAACTTCAGCACAGCCAGGGGTAAAGGACAGCAGCAGTTTTAAAACGTATCTGTTTGGGGGACAAACCCCCAACGCGCAGAAGCTGTGGACGGGCCTTAAACAACAGACCAATGAGTGGTTGGTGCCAGTGAGCCTCAAGCCTGGCCTGGCGGTGTGCGATAATGGGCAGAATCTCATAGCAGCTCTGGGACTAGCCGGTTTGACGCACATCCCTTTGCTGAATTTGGTGGTGCAGAGATTCCTTAAAAATTCCCCCGAAATGTGGAAAAGCTTTGTCAGCACGTCACAACAACCAGCACCACCAGCTGATATGGAACGTCTTAGCAGGAGGCAGCCTTTCACCATCATGGTGGAGCAGTATGTGTGCACACGCCTACACGTACTGAATGACGGGTCTGCCCCCTTCAACTTCTGGGTCTCCAAATTGGGCACATGGCCTGAGCTTGCCCTTTAAGCCTTGGAGGTGCTGGCCTGCCCTGCAGCCAGTGTATTATCTGAACGTGTGTTTAGCAAGGCAGGGGGCCTTATCACAGACTAACGCAGCCGCCTGTCCACAGCCAATCTGGACAATCTTACTTTCATTGAAATCGACTAGGCATGGATCCCACAGGACTTGTCCGTATTTTGTGCAGAATAGACATGTATACCGGCCTTAACCAGCAACTGTTATACTACAGCGCAATTGCTCAGTCTTGTATTTTGGATATTGCGCACTCTTTTGGAGTGTACCCTAATAAAAAAAAATAAAAAAAAAATTAAACCAAAAAACAGTGTTGGCTACCTCGTCCTCCTCCACCGTTGCTTCCACCTACACCTCTACGTCCACCGCCTCCTCAAACTCCTACTCCATATGGACCTCCACCTCATAAATCAATTATAATTTTTTTCTTTGTACGTATTTTATTTTATGTAATTTCCCTAATTTGTCTGTTACATTTTGGGGTGACATTCACAAATTTTTGGGTGTGATATACTACTGCTCTACCTAGTAGACAGGCAACATTTCACTAATTTGTCTTTTACATTTTCGGGTGAAATTCACTAATTTTGGGCTGTGATATACCACTGCTCTACCTAGTAGAAAGGTTAAAAAAATTCACTAATTTGTCTGTTACATTATCGGGTGAAATTCACCTATTTTTGGGTGTGATATACCACTGCTCTACCTAGTAGACAGGTTAAAAAAAATTCACTAATTTATCTTACATTTTCAGGTGAAATTCACAAATTTTTGGCTGTGATATACCACTGCTCTAACTAGCAGACAGGTTAAAAAAATTCACTAATTTGTAACAGATATATATATAAATAGATGCTATATAATAGATGCTATATATAGATATATATGTATATAGAGATAAAAATCTGTATATCTATATATACATATTTATATACATATAGGGTATTTGCTCTGGTAGACAGGATTGCGGACGCAGTATAGAGGCAACGACAACGACTTTAACTTAAACAGTTTGGTGTTTATTCACACATAAGGATATGCAAAACAAAAAGTCAGTCTCAAGGAAAACAGTCACCTTGAGTCTGGTGTTTGTTCACACCATGCGGCAATGTAGAAGTCCTTGGACATGGCAGAAACCACCTGCTCTCACTCTAACAAGGTAGCAGGCCTTTACCCAGGCCCGAACTGCCAGGTCCCAACACAGAGACTGACAGAGCTTCACTGTCAGAGAGGAGTAAATTCTCATGACAATGACAGTGCTGCCTGTGTTTTATAGCCCAAACCAAGACCCGGCCTGGAACGTGGCGAAAAGCCACCCACCCTGCACTTTGGCTGCTCCCAGTAAGAGCCAGCCTGGATCGGCTTTACAGCCATAATAAATAGCAAAACCATGTCAGCCAGCACTAGCTGCCGCTGACACATGAAATTACCCGCTCTTACCTCACAGAGGCCAGGAATGTCGGTGACACATTCCTTCCGTCAATTATGGACCCTTGCGCCTTTATATATATATATATATATATATATATATCTTTTTCATCTATATAATCTATCTAATATATCTGTACAATCATGGGCAATGAATTTACTTGTGGTCGTTGGGGGTGGCTTTGGGCTCCGATTGCCAGTGGGTGAGGGCGAGTGGCGTGCCTAGGGCGTTTGGCACACGAGGCGGTGTTTGACCCCCCCCAATACAAAAAAATACAAAAATTGTACCCTCTCACAGTAGTGTTGCCCTCATTGTACAACCTTCACAGTAGTTTTGTACAGATGTGTGCCCTCTCACAGTAGTTATGCCCGCATTGTGCCCTCTCACAGTAGTTATGCCCACATTGTGCCCCCTCACAGTACTTATGCCCTCACTGTGCCCCTTTCACAGTTGTAACGCCCTCTTTGTGCACCCTTCACAGTAATAATCCCCATTGTGCCCCTTTCATAGTAATAATGCCATTGTGCCCCCTTCATAGTAATAATCCCCAGTGTGACAGTCACATCTAGCTACAGTGTTTCCCCCTCCCTCCCCCCAAAAAGGTTGACAATAAAATGCAAGATAAACTAAAATTGGTTAAATGGATCACAATCTGTTTGGTACTTGCTGAGTAAATGTTAGAATTCATCCATACCCATAAATATCTGGAAAGTGTGTCGTGCATTTGTATTCAGCCCCCCTGAGTAAATACTTTGTAGGACCACCTTTTGATGCAATTGCAGCTGCAAGTCTTTTGGGGTATGTCTCTACACATCCAGAGGCTGTAATTTTTGCCCATTCTTCTTTGCAAAATAATGTGTAGTAGATCATATCATGGCACTCACCCGGGAGTAAAAGAATCCTCTTTATTGCGTTAAGCAGATATACATAAACATGGTCATGAACATCTAGGTGACAGCCCTTTCGTGCGCACTTGCAGTTTGTCTGGCCAGATTCTCAATGGGATGTTTTTCTATTTGAAGTGGCGGTCATGCATGTGCACTGCTGCTGCTCCATTTAACTCAATGGAATTGCTGGAGATATCCAAGTAGAGTAACATAGTAACATAGTATATAGGGACCAAAAAAAGACATTTTTTCCATCCAGTTCGGCCTGTTATCCTGCAAGTTGATCCAGAGGAAGGCAAAAAAAAACATGTGAGGTAGAAGGCAATTTTCCCCACCTAAGGGGAAAAAATTCCTTCCCGACTCCAGTCAGGCAATTAGACTAACTCTCTGGATCTACGACCCCTCTCTAGTAGCTATAACCTGTAATATTATTACACTCCAGAAATACATCCAGGCCCCTTTTGAACTCTTTTAGTGAACTCACCATCACCACCTCCTCAGGCAGAGAGTTCCATAGTCTCACTGCTCCATAAAGAATCCTCTTCTATGTTTGTGTACAAACCTTCTTTCCTCCAGACGCAGAGGATGTCCCCTTGTCATTGTCACAGTCCGGGGATAAATAGATGATGGGAGAGATCTCTGTACTGAGCCCTGATATATCTATACATAGTAATTAGATCTCCCCTCAGTCGTCTTTTTTCTAATGTGAATAACCCTAATGTTAATACTCTTTCAGGGTACTGTAGGCCCCCCATTCCAGTTATTACTTTAGTTGCCCTCCTCTGTACCCTCTCGAGCTCTTCTATGTCTGCTATGTTCACAGGAGCCCTGAACTGTACACAGTACTCCATGTGTGGTCTGACTAGTGATTCGCAAAGTGGTAGGACTATGTTCTCATCACGGGCATTTATGCCCCTTTTGATGCAACCCATTATCTTATTGGCCTTGGCAGCAGCTGCCTGACATTGGCTTTTACAGCTTAGTTTGCTGTTCACTAAAATTCCTAGGTCCTTTTCCATGTCAGTGTTACCCAGTGTTTTACCATTTGTACAGGTGACTTGCATTATTCCTTCCCATGTGCATACCCTTACATTTGTCAGTGTTAAACCTCATCTGCCACTTATCTGCCCAAGCCTCCAATCTATCCAGATCGCTCTGTAGTAGTATACTGTCCTCTTCCGTGTCAATTACTTTACACAGTTTAGTGTCATCTGCAAAAAATGATATTTTACTGTGCAAGCCTTCTACAAGATCATTAATAAATATATTGAAGAGAATAAGGCCCAATACTGACCCCTGAGGTACTCCACTAGTGACAGTGATCCAATCTGAGTGTGTACTGTTAATAACCACCCTCTGTTTTCTATCACTGAGCCAGTTACTTACCCACATACAGACATTTTCTCCCAGTCCAAGCATTTTCATTTTATATACTAACCTTTTATGCGGTACAGTGTAAAATGCTTTGGAGAAGTCCAGATATACGACATCCATTTATTCGCCGTCAAGTCTAGAACATACATCCTCATAGAAACTGATTAAATTACTTTGACATGACCGATCCCTCGAGTCATAAAGCCATGCTGGTATGGTGTTATTTGCTTATTTTCTTTGAGATGCTCTAAGATAGCATCTCATAGAAAACCTTCAGTTTACCCACAACAGATGTTAAACTTACTGGCCTATAGTTTCCGGGCTCTGTTTTTGGACCCTTTTTGAATATTGGCACCACATTTGCTATGAGTCAATCCCGTGGAAGTCCTTAAATATCCGAAATAAGGGTCTGGCTATGACATTACTTAATTCTCTTAGGATACAGGGGTGTATGCCATCTGGTCCTGGCAATTTGCCTATTTTAATCTTTTTAAGACAACGCTGTACTTCTTCCTGGGTCAGACAAGGCACTTTTAATATGGATAAAAAACAGAAGATGAATAGGCACAACCAGTTTCTGGAGTATACTAAAGATTTAATTCAGCACACGGGTATTATAACCCAAATGTTAAAAAACACATATCATAAATGGTGGTATACAGCTATAGAACACAGCAAATGATCAATGAATAGCAATACACAGCAAATAATCAATGAATAATAATAAAATTCACAGCAAACAATAGCAGCAGTTAATAAATAGTGGAATATTAGCAGCCAAAGTCTCTAGATGTAGCAGCAATGTATACCTAGTTGACAGTTAGAAATTCCCAATATATTGAGGAAGAGAGATGCCCAGTGTGTATATCACGTTGATGTAATCACACAAGTCCTCATTATTAGTGCAAAGTATCCATGCTTATTGTAGCATAAAGTCATTTACCGCTCCTTCTCTCTGCTTTATAAATAAATGTGGCATATAATGCCTACTCACATGTATCGCAGTCCAAGAAGTGCAGGCACTTGATTTTTCATCTGGACACTGAAAACTACAATAAGCATGGATACTTTGCACTAATAATGAGGATTTGTGTGATTACATCAACGTGATATACACTCTGGGCATCTCTCTTCCTCAATATATTGGGAATTTCTGACTGTCAACTAGGTATACATTGCTGCTACATCTAGAGACTTTGGCTGCTAATATTTCACTATTTATTAAATGCTGCTATTGTTTGCTGTAAATTGTATTATTATTCATTGATTATTTGCTGTGTATTGCTATTCATTGATCATTTGCTGTGTTCTATAGCTGTATACCACCATTTATGATTTCCATTTTATTATATGTGTTTTTTAACATTTGGGTTATAATACCCGTGTGCTGAATTAAATCCTTAGTATACTCCAGAAAGTGGTTGTGCCTATTCATCTTCTGTTGTTTATTCTATATTTCTACACTGGGTAGGTGACCCAGAGAATAGAGCACCCACTGTTATTGTCCATTGAGGTGTTTTGAGCCTTCCATTTTCTTTCCTACTTTTAATAAGGATCTAACTTTTACATTCTGCATTTCATCTGACAGTTTATTTGTTTATTTTCTTCAGTAAATACAGTGGAGAGAATTTTTTTTAAATAGTTTTGCTTTCTCCTCATTGCTCTCTGCGACACCTTCAGATTTATACTTTTTACCATTTATATAATTGAAAAACATTTTAGGGTTAGTTTTGCTCTCTTTGGCAATTCATCTCTCGGTCTCTAGTTTGGCTGCTTTTATTAGTTTTTTACATATTCTATTTTATCCTTATAGTTTTTCAGTGCTTCCTCGATACCCTCCTGTTTTAGTGATTTAAATGCTTTATTTTTGTCATTTATTGCTTTCTTTACAGTTCTATTTATCCACATAGTTTTTTTCTTATTCCTTAACCTTTTATTCCCATAAGTTATGTACCTTTCACAATTAGAATTTAGGATGCTTTTAAAAAATATCCCATTTTGTGGCTGTATTTTTGTTTTTGAGGACTTTGTCCCAATTAGTTAGGCCTATGGCCTCTCTTAGGCTAATTTTACACTAGCAGCAGGGGACTCTGGCAGGCTGTTCCGGCGGGTGAACAGCCTGTCAGAGTACCCTGCCTCTAATGTGAAAGTACTTTTTTTAAGTTTCATATTTTTGTTCCTCCCTGAAGAAACCCTCTTTTGAATGATAATTGGAAGGTTATTACTTTATGGTCTCTATTTCCCAGGTGTCCCCCAACCTGCACGTCTGTTGTTCTGTCAGATCTATTGGTTAATACTAAGTCCAGTATGGCCGTCCCTCTAGTCGGGTCCTGAACCAGTTGGGTAAGGTAATTGTCTTTGGTTATTGCCAAGAACCTGTTTCCTTTATGACATGTACAAGTTTCTGTTTCCCAGTCTATATCTGGGTAGTTGAATTCCCCCATAATAACCACCTCATTATGATTTGCCCCCTCATCTATCTAGTTTTGTAGCAGATTTTCTGTGGACTCTGGTATATTAGGTGGTTTATAATAAACTCCTATTAGTAATTTTTGGTTTTTTTGCCTCCATGTATTTCTGCCCACAGTGACTCCACATGTTCATGTCTCTCACTTATATCTTCCCGGAATGTGGGCTTCAGACAGGACTTTACTTAAAGGCAGATCTCTACGGTTTTGGCGATCCTTTTAAAACAGACTGAAACCTTGTACATTAACCGCCCAGTCATAGCTATCATCCAGACATGTCTCAGTTATTCCCACTATGCCATAGTCCTCCTCACACATCACTAATTCCAGTTCCCTAGTTTTATTAGTCACGCTTCTGGCATTAGTATACATACATTTAAGAGGTTTATGTATATACTTTTCCTATTGAGCTGTTCTAGTCCCTCCTTCCATTTCTCCCCCAGTCCCATTACCTTGCCCCTGGTCTCTATCTGCACTATCTTCCCATCATATAATGTAATTACCCTCCCCCAGTCCCTAGTTTAAACACTCCTCCAACCTTCTAACCATCTTCTCCCCCAACACAGCTTCCCCTTTACCATTGAGGTGCAGCCCATCCCTACGATAGAGCGTGTAGCCAACAGAGAAGTTGGCCCAGTTCTCCAGTAACCCAAACTCCTCCTTTCTACATGAGTTCTTGAGCCTCTTTGTCAACCTCCCTAATCTCCCGCTGCCTTTCTTGTGTGGCTCATGGTACCGGTAGTGTTTTGGAAAATACTACCTTTGAGGTCCTCCTTGCCCTAAATCCCTAAAATCTATTTTAAGGACGCTCCACCTACCTCTAACTTTGTCATTTTTTTCGATATGACCGCTGGATCTTCTCCAGCCCCTGCCAGTAATTTGTCAACCCGATCTGCGATGTGTCGAACTCGAGCGCCAGGAAGACAACACATTATTCAACGATCCCGGTCTTTGTGACAGATTGCCTTATCTGTAGTCCAAATAATTGAGTCTCCCACTAACAGCACCTGTCTGGCCTGCCCTGCTGTCTTGGTCCCCTGCTTACTGGAGCTGATATTCCCCTGACTGGCAGAGGAAGTGTCCGGCTGCAGCAGTGTTCCCCCTGAACTGACAACCCCTTTATCTGCCAACCGTGCAAACTTGTTGGGGTTTGTCAGATCAGGGCTAGCCTCCCTGGCACTCTTCCCTCTACCCCGCTTTCTAACTGTTACCCAGCTAGCTACCTCACTTTCCTCCTCGCTACCACCCTCCCCCACATCTACCCCATAGAGTGCTTGCTCAGTGAGCAGCAAACTCTTTTCCGAATTGTCAACGCTTCTCAGTGTTGAAATTCGCCCGTTTAGATACTCGATGTGCGATTCCAAACTGACAATTTTCTAACATTTCGAACAAAGATATGCACCCTCAAAAGGCTTTTCCAGGACTGCATACATTAGACAAGATGTGCACTGGACTGCGCTGTCAATAACAGAACACATACTAAATGGGGATTACGCAAGAAAAGAGAAAAATGCAATGTAGTGCAGTGATAAGAATCTAACTTACTGTAGTCCCCTCCAGAAGTCCCTGAATCTAAAGTCCCATAATTAGGGATGAGCGAACTCGAACTGTATAGTTCGGGTTCGTACCGAATTTTGGGGTGTCCGTGACACGGACCCGAACCCGGACATTTTCGTAAAAGTCCGGGTTCGGGTTCGGTGTTCGTCGCTTTCTTGGCGCTTTTGTGACGCTTTCTTGGCGCTTTTTGAAAGGCTGCAAAGCAGCCAATCAACAAGCGTCATACTACTTGCCCCAAGAGGCCATCACAGCCATGCCTACTATTGGCATGGCTGTGATTGGCCAGAGCACCATGTGACCCAGCCTCTATTTAAGCTGGAGTCACATAGCGCCGCCCGTCACTCTGCTCTGATTAGCGTAGGGAGAGGTTGCGGCTGCGACAGTAGGGCGAGATTAGGCAGATTAACTCCTCCAAAGGACTTGATTATTGATCGATCTGCAGCTGTGGGTCATTGAGCTGCTGATACTCAATTGCTCACTGTTTTTAGGCTGCCCAGACCGTTTGTCGGTCACATTTTTCTGGGGTGATCGGCGGCCATTTTGTGTCTTGTGGTGCGCCAGCACAAGCTGCGACCAAGTGCATTTAACCCTCAATGGTGTGGTTGTTTTTTGGCTAAAGCCTACATCAGGGTGAAGCTGTCACACCAAGTGCATTTAACCAGCAATAGTCTGTTTATTTTTTGGCCATATACTACATCAGGGGCAAGCTGCGCCTGTCACCAAGTGCATTTAACCCTCAATGGTGTGGTTGTTTTTTGGCTAAAGCCTACATCAGGGTGAAGCTGTCACACCAAGTGCATTTAACCAGCAATAGTCTGTTTATTTTTTGGCCATATACTACATCAGGGGCAAGCTGCGCCTGTCACCAAGTGCATTTAACCCTCGATCCCTGGCCCTGAATGCCAGCATTTCTAAACTACTGGCCTATGAAATGCTGTCATTTAGGCTGGTGGACACAGACAGCTTCAAACAGCTCATGTCGCTTGCTGTCCCACAGTATGTTGTTCCCAGCCGCCACTACTTCTCCAAGAGAGCCGTGCCTTCCCTGCACAACCAAGTATCCGATAAAATCAAGTGTGCACTGCGCAACGCCATCTGTAGCAAGGTCCACCTAACCACAGATACGTGGACCAGTAAGCACGGCCAGGGACGCTATATCTCCCTAACTGCACACTGGGTAAATGTAGTGGCAGCTGGGCCCCAGGCAGAGAGCTGTTTGGCGCACGTCCTTCCGCCGCCAAGGATCGCAGGGCAACATTCTTTGCCTCCTGTTGCCACCTCCTCCTTCTCGGCTTCCTCCTCCTCTTCTTCCACCTGCTCATCCAGTCAGCCACACACCTTCACCACCAACTTCAGCACAGCCCGGGGTAAACGTCAGCAGGCCATTCTGAAACTCATATGTTTGGGGGACAGGCCCCACACCGCACAGGAGTTGTGGCGGGGTATAGAACAACAGACCGACGAGTGGTTGCTGCCGGTGAGCCTCAAGCCCGGCCTGGTGGTGTGTGATAATGGGCGAAATCTCGTTGCAGCTCTGGGACTAGCCAATTTGACGCACATCCCTTGCTTGGCGCATGTGCTGAATTTGGTGGTGCAGAAGTTCATTCACAACTACCCCGACATGTCAGAGCTGCTGCATAAAGTGCGGGCCGTCTGTTCGCGCTTCCGGCGTTCACATCCTGCTGCTGCTCGCCTGTCTGCGCTACAGCGTAACTTCGGCCTTCCCGCTCACCGCCTCATATGCGATGTGCCCACCAGGTATAACTCCACCTTGCACATGCTGGACAGACTGTGCGAGCAGCAGCAGGCCATAGTGGAGTTTCAGCTGCAGCACGCACGGGTCAGTCGCACTACAGAACAGCACCACTTTACCACCAATGACTGGGCCTCCATGCGAGACCTGTGTGCCCTGTTGCGCTGTTTCGAGTACTCCACCAACATGGCCAGTGGCGATGACGCCGTTATCAGCGTTACAATACCACTTCTATGTCTCCTTGAGAAAACACTTAGGGCGATGATTCAAGAGGAGGTGGCCCAGGAGGAGGAGGAGGAGGAGGAGGAGGAGGAGGAAGAGGGGTCATTTTTAGCACTTTCAGGCCAGTCTCTTTTGGCAACAGCAGAGGCCAGGTACAAATGTGGCCAGCCAGGGCCCACTACTGGAGGACGAGGAGGACGAGGATGAGGAGGAGGTGGAGGAGGATGAGGATGAAGCATGGTCACAGCGGGGTGGCACCCAACGCAGCTCGGGTCCATCACTGGTGCGTGGCTGGGGGGAAAGGCAGGACGATGACGATACGCCTCCCACAGAGGACAGCTTGTCCTTACCCCTGGGCAGCCTGGCACACATGAGCAACTACATGCTGCAGTGCCTGCGCAACGACAGCAGAGTTGCCCACATTTTAACCTGTGCGGACTACTGGGTTGCCACCCTGCTGGATCCACGCTACAAAGACAATGTGCCCACCTTACTTTCTGCACTGGAGCGTGATAGGAAGATGCGCGAGTACAAGCGCACGTTGGTAGACGCGCTACTGAGAGCATTCCCAAATGTCACAGGGGAACAAGTGGAAGCCCAAGGCCAAGGCAGAGGAGGAGCAAGAGGTCGCCAAGGCAGCTGTGTCAATGCCAGCTCCTCTGAGGGCAGGGTTAGCATGGCAGAGATGTGGAAAACTTTTGTCAACACGCCACAGCTAACTGCACCACCACCTGATACGCAACGTGTTAGCAGGAGGCAACATTTCACTAACATGGTGGAACAGTACATGTGCACACCCCTCCACGTACTGACTGATGGTTCGGCCCCATTCAACTTCTGGGTCTCTAAATTGTCCACGTGGCCAGAGCTAGCCTTTTATGCCTTGGAGGTGCTGGCCTGCCCGGCGGCCAGCGTTTTGTCTGAACGTGTATTCAGCACGGCAGGGGGCGTCATTACAGACAAACCGAGCCGCCTGTCTACAGCCAATGTGGACAAGCTGACGTTCATAAAAATGAACCAGGCATGGATCCCACAGGATCTGTCCGTCCCTTGTCCAGATTAGACATTAACTACCTCCCCATAACCATATATTATTGGACTCCAGGGCACTTCCTCATTCAATCCTATTTTTATTTTCATTTTACCATTATATTGCGAGGCTACCCAAAGTTGAATGAACCTCTCCTCTGTCTGGGTGCCGGGGCCTAAATATATACCAATGGACTGTTCCAATGTTGGGTGACGTGAAGCCTGATTCTCTGCTATGACATGCAGACTGATTCTCTGCTGACATGAAGCCAGATCCTCTGTTACGGGACCTCTCTCCTCTGCCTGGGTGCTGGGCCTAAATTTATGAAAATGGACTCTTACAGTGGTGGGTGACGTGAAGCCTGATTCTCTGCTATGATATGAAGACTGATTCTCTGCTGACATGAAGCCAGATTGTCTGTTACGGGACCTCTCTCCTCTGCCTGGGTGCTGGGCCTAAATATATGCCAATGGACTGTTGCAGTGGTGGCTGACGTGAAGCCTCATTCTCTGCTATGACATGCAGACTGATTCTCTGCTGACATGAAGCCAGATTGTCTGTTACGGGACCTCTCTCCTCTGCCTGGGTGCTGGGCCTAAATATATGCCAATGGACTGTTGCAGTGGTGGCTGACGTGAAGCCTCATTCTCTGCTATGACATGCAGACTAATTCTCTGCTGACATGAAGCCAGATTGTCTGTTACGGGACCTCTCTCCTCTGCCTGGGTGCTGGGCCTAAATTTATGACAATGGACTGTTGCAGTGGTGGGTGACGTGAAGCCTGATTCTCTGCTATGACATGCAGACTGATTCTCTGCTGACATGAAGCCAGATTGTCTGTTACGGGACCTCTCTCCTCTGCCTGTGTGCTGGGCCTAAATATATGCCAATGGACTGTTGCAGTGGTGGCTGACGTGAAGCCTCATTCTCTGCTATGACATGCAGACTAATTCTCTGCTGACATGAAGCCAGATCCTCTGTTACGGGACCTCTCTCCTCTGCCTGGGTGCTGGGCCTAAATTTATGACAATGGACTGTTGCAGTGGTGGCTGACGTGAAGCCTGATTCTCTGCTATGACATGAAGACTGATTCTCTGCTGACATGAAGCCAGATTGTCTGTTACGGGACCTCTCTCCTCTGCCTGGGTGCTGGGCCTAAATATATGCCAATGGACTGTTGCAGTGGTGGCTGACGTGAAGCCTGATTCTCTGCTATGACATGCAGACTGATTCTCTGCTGACATGAAGCCAGATTCTCTGTTACGGGACCTCTCTCCTCTGCCTGTGTGCTGGGCCTAAATATATGCCAATGGACTGTTGCAGTGGTGGCTGACGTGAAGCCTGATTCTCTGCTATGACATGCAGACTAATTCTCTGCTGACATGAAGACAGATTCTCTGTTACGGGACCTCTCTCCTCTGCCTGTGTGCTGGGCCTAAATATATGCCAATGGACTGTTGCAGTGGTGGCTGACGTGAAGCCTCATTCTCTGCTATGACATGCAGACTAATTCTCTGCTGACATGAAGCCAGATCCTCTGTTACGGGACCTCTCTCCTCTGCCTGGGTGCTGGGCCTATTTATGAAAATGGACTCTTACAGTGGTGGGTGACGTGAAGCCTGATTCTCTGCTATGACATGAAGACTGATTCTCTGCTGACATGAAGCCAGATTGTCTGTTACGGGACCTCTCTCCTCTGCCTGGGTGCTGGGCCTAAATATATGCCAATGGACTGTTGCAGTGGTGGCTGACGTGAAGCCTCATTCTCTGCTATGACATGCAGACTAATTCTCTGCTGACATGAAGCCAGATTCTCTGTTACGGGACCTCTCTCCTCTGCCTGGGTTCCGGGGCCTAAATATCTGAGAATGGACTGTTCCAGTGGTGGGTGACGGGAAGCCAGATTCTCTGCTATGGGACCTCTCTCCAATTGATTTTGGTTAATTTTTATTTATTTAATTTTTATTTTTATTCATTTCCCTATCCACATTTGTTTGCAGGGGATTTACCTACATGTTGCTGCCTTTTGCAGCCCTCTAGCACTTTCCTGGGCTGTTTTACAGCCTTTTTAGTGCCGAAAAGTTCGGGTCCCCATTGACTTCAATGGGGTTCGGTTTCGGGACGAAGTTCGGATCGGGTTCGGATCCCGAACCCGAACATTTTCGGGAAGTTCGGCCGAACTTCTCGAACCCGAACATCCAGGTGTTCGCTCAACTCTACCCATAATCTAAAGTCACACACTTAAAACAAACACACACTTAAAAATCAAACACGCGAACGCTCACAAACTCGCGTTATTTGCCTGCTTGTATAAATGTAGCTCTCAGACCAGCCTGCTTTTTTTCCCTCTGGATTCAAAGGGTGTGGTCAGCTATCTCCAGCAGTCCCATAGAGTTGAATGGAGTGACACTGTACATGCGGGACCGCTGCTAGATTCAAACAGAGGAATACAGTACTCCTGTTCTCATGGTTGAATGGAGCCCCAGCAGTCCTTTGGTCAGGCACTTATTCATGGTCTGGGATCAGACATATATCCCTTATCTGATAGGCGTGGGTCCATCTCTGGAATTCACTCCAATGTCAAGAATAGGGCCCCATCATATTAAGCTGGAAACAGAGGGTGGCCATGCATGCATATCTCTCTCCGTTCAATTTAACTTCCGAAAATAGCTGAGTTTGTTGACTTGGGTATATTTGGAAGTGCTATTAAAGTGAATGGAATGAGCCACCTCTTTCTTCCTAGTCGGGTGCGATTCTTGAGATAGGAGCAAATCCCTGAGGTGGAATCCGCACCTATTGGACATTTATGGAATATCATGTGGTTATGACATATATGTCCTAGATGGGAAAACCCCTTTAAATCACAAGTAACCCAAGAGAGCTTATTAAAGATATGACCCGTGTGAGTGATGATAGCATCTTTTATGATATAAATAAGAGGACATGTTCTGTATAGATTGATGGTGGGCCCAAGGTAAGCAATTCTGGCACTTCCTGATGCCAAGCTGATTGTCAGCATCTCCCATCAACAAATATATGATGTCTATGGCAACTTCTTTAGACTTTTTGATATCACAAGATGTAAAGCTGCCCATAGGCATACTTGTTGGTAGTTTACTTCCTCTATCTGCTATCTGAACACATTATATTGTCAGTGGATCCTACATAAATTAGTGGGATCTGCTGAGAATATCCTCATGGCTATGGCCAGGGAGGGAGAACGATAAGCACGGTATTACCATTATAAGGCTTATATACAAGCCTTTTAACTAAAGCAGCTATTTTTTTCATTTCTGTATATGGTATTGAGTACTAATAAAATAAAATACTAATATGCTTATGATACTGCTCACCTTCTGCAAATTCATATTTGAAGATCAAGATAAATATATGGAATCCAAACAGGACCTTATACAGAATATAGGTCCATTCACACGTCCGTAGTGGCGGATCTGCAATACACCCGGCCGGCACCTCCATAGAACTGCTTATTCTTGTCCGCAATTAGGGACAAAAATAGAACACCTATTTTGTTTGAGAGCCGCGGACCGGAAGATTGGGGCTGCGCTCCGGAAATGCGGATGCAGACAGCACACTGTGTGCTGTCCACAACTCTTCCGGCCCTATAGAGAATGAATAGGTCCGGATTTGTTCCGCAACTTTGCGGAACGGATCCGGACCCATTCTACAAATGTGTGAATGGACCCTAAAATGAATCAATTCGGCAGCATAGCATTTTGCTGTCTCTAAAACATGAAGTTTGAAATCTAAACATCTGTTTTAGAGAATTTTTGGATTTTTGGTTTCCCTGTAATTAAGTACATCATACCTCAACTAAATATTCCATTTATGAACACGCAGTAGAGCAAATAATAATTTTATATGAGGCTATATTTGCACATATGCACCTGCTTATTCAAGGAGCTACATCTGTGAGGAATGAAAAAGTCTAGATCTAGATTTTCTATTTAGATATATACTTTGTAGATTGCCTGCAGAATGCAAGCAGAATTTTAGTAAAATAGAATGTTCCGGCCAAAATATTTGTGGGTATATATTATTAATGAAAAAGTAATATACTGTAAAAGATTAAAGAAAAACATCATACACTTGTAAAGAAGAATTAAAGGGGTTGTCTGGGAATTAAGAAAATTGAAAATACTTAAACATTACTTTATTATAAATATAATTCCAAATACCTTTCATTAGTTATAATTATTGGCTTATTTTGTCTAGAGAGCAATCATTAGGAAAAGTAAAATGGCTGCCGCCTTATTAGTACACACATAACCTGTCCTAATCACATACAGGAATACAGCTGACAAGATCTTCAGCTGAATCTCTGTAGGAATGGAGTTCATGAGGAGACATGAAGTACAGAGAGTAGGGTGGAGTAGACTGGTACACAGTCTCCATTACCACAGCCCAACATTATCAGAGTCTGTCCTGTCCATCCTCTCTGTACTTCATGTCTCCTCGTGAACTCCATTCCTACAGATATTCAGCTTTAGATCATATTAAAATGTATTCAGGATCATAGACAAGTAGAGCTGAGAGTAGGATGAAGCAGCTCATTACCTCAGTGAAGTAACCTGTCCTGTGTGATTAGGAAAGGTTTTGTGTGTACTAATAGAACGGCACCTCTAATGATTGCTCCCTAGTCAAAATACAGTAACTAATAAAGGTATTTGGGAATATATTTATAATAAAGTTATATTTAAGTATTTTCATTTTCTTAATTCCTGGAGAACCCCTTAAATGGTATTCCCATCTCAGACAATGGTCGCATATTGCTACAACGAGAACGAAGCAGGGAGCGCTGTGGCTGGAGGATCCCGGGGTCCGTCCACCACCAAGCACTGCTCCCATAGAGGTGAATGGGAGCACACTGTGCCTGCGCGGCCCATGATCCCATTCATTTCAATGAGGCAGACGGTAATAGCCGATCCAGTGCTCAACTATTTTCGGCGGCCCTACACAAATGAATGGAGGGTGGCTGCGCATGCGCAGTGCGCCCTCCGTTCATTTCCCTGCTCCGTTCTCATTGTAGGTGCGGGCCCGCACCTATCAGACAATGGGGGCATATCCTAGTGATATGCCCCCATTGTCTGAGATGGGAAAACCCCTTTAAGAATAAGTACTACAGACTGTCATTCTGGAATGCTTAAAACTGAACATGTAGATGCCAGTTGTCCAAGGGGCTAGGACTAGTGCTTGCCATAAGTTCATAAATGATTGTATCTTTTCTTGGTACATTGAAAGATACCTGGGCAGGTTGTCATTCACTTTCCATCACAGATTCCATTAAAAATGATGGACAAAATAGTGCAGCATGCAGCGCCGTTTTGTCTGGTAAAATGATAGACCTCGTTATAGTCAATGGAGTCTGCAAGGCGCCTTTGGTGTGTGTCATGAGGCTGATCTATCTGTCTTGTGTTCAGTTTTTCTATTCTCATCATAGATTAGAAATATAAAATGCCCAATGCATGTGAACGAAGCCTGTTAGATCCACAGTGTACGATGGATGAAACTGTTAGGCATCAAAAGGAGTTTTTCAGACAAAACAAACTTTATGTGAAATGTGGATCCTGGTGTTCTGTGTCATAAACATAATGACTTTACCCCCTGCCAAGTACTAAACATACCCTGGCAAGCAGCACCCACCAGTGGGAAAACAGTTAAATTTGTTCTCCTCCCCTCACTTTCCTCCTGGTTTTGCTGGGGGGAACATACGTTGATGACAGCTTGCTCTGAGCTCTGCGTTGGCGAAATAAACCTTTACTTTGATATTATTTTGGATAACCGACATATTTTTACGTCATTTGTCTCAGGAGATAAAAGGTAGGGAAAAGTGGGCCAGGTCCTGTACTAAAAGCAGCTGAATTATGACTAGCTTTTAAACCTGCCTACTTGCTTCTTCTAGTATGTGATACCTTAAGTCATCTGTAGATTCAAATATAACAACAACAATAATACAATTGCAAATTTTACTGCGAAATTAAATGTATTGTTCCACATTTATTAATACTGTCTAAAGAGTAGGGTTGATCATGCTGATTAAAATCATACGGGGGCTTGGCCGGATGCCGAGCAGGACGGCTGTGTGAGAATCTTCCCCACCACTAGCTGACTCTAAAAGCGGCTCAAAGCAAGAGAGAAAAGACAGCTAACTTAGCTATTTGACGCCTATTCAGCTGGCTAAACATACAGGCCTGCAGAGATGGTGAAAGGGAGGCAGAAAAAGGCTGAACCTACAAAGATGATGTCCTTCTTTCAGCCGGCGAGCAATTCCCAAGATGGCGCCCGCACCACACAGAGAGAGAATTACGCAGCTACTGAAGAAAGTTTGCCACATGCCTCATCGCTTGCAAATGCAGCGAATCCTGGCTACCAGACTCCACAAGGCTCACCTACATCCTGCACACTATCGGGGCTCTCCCTCAACCAGGTCAGTCTAATCCCCTAACACAGCCACCAACGGGCTCAACAACCAAATGCAGTTAGCACATAGTGGCGCTGCCATCACTAAAAACCAGCATGAAGGCTATGTTACAAGAGCTACGCAGCTCTATTCAAGTGGACTTTCAAATAACAGTACAAAATATATATAAAGAAATAAAGGACATAGGGGACAAAACAGCCCATTTAGAGGGTAAAATGGACAAATTTTCAAATGCACATAACTCACTAGTGTACGCGCAGAATGAGTTGTATGATGACATGGGGGCAGTTAAGCTTAAACTGGCGGATCTTGAGGACAGATCCCGCCTGAAACACTATTAGATTTCAGGGGATTCCTAAAACAGTACAAACTGATCAATTAAGGGACTTCCTAATCGACTTTTTTGTCATCCTGCTGACTGAATCTGATCAAAGAGACATGATCATAGACAGGGTACATAGAACCCTCAAACCGAAACAATCGCCTCGTCTGCATGTATTGGCCAGGCTGCATTTTTACCATTTAAAAGAATAAAATAATGGCTGCAGACAGAAATGCTACTGATTTACCATAAAAATATGCTGACATTTCTCTGTTTGTAGACCTGTCAGTTGCCACTCTCAACAGAAGGAGAGAATTTTTTACAGTAACGGAAATTTTGAGAGAAAAGGGTATCCAACACAGATGGGGTTACCCAGTCAAACTGATAATATACAGGAATGGATCATCTCAAGCAGCTTCCAAACTGGTGGCCAATTGGTTCCAAATTCCCTCGACAATGGAAAAGTCACCACTGCCAAGCAAGAAAACACCAAAAGTGGACAGTCATTGGATCTTCTAAGTCACCAAAACATTCACCTAGTTGAAGAGTTAAAGATCAAGATGGGGGAAATTGAAATTCCTGGATCCACCTGAATGAAACGTTGTCACGGATGGTGTTGCAGAAAACTAGAAGACACAAATGAAGATCCTACTGACTTGATCGAAAAATAAGGAACAAGAGGGTAAGCCCTGTAACAGCCCTAGCACTCTCCCTTACTGCTCAGCCTATGCAAAAATCTCAATGGTAGATAATTGCATACCCTCGTTCCTCGACTGTATGACACCTGAACACCTCATAATAGTGAGGGGACACGACCCTACACTAAATACGGAGGGAGTCAGGGTCACCTAGGATCAAGACCACAGTAAAACTGAAATAAAGGAACAGACTTATCTTGTGGATGCAGCAGTAGCAGCTTCTAGCATCAGCACAGTCCAGGAAGTTGTATAAACTGCAAGGTGAGGCAGTATGGGGAGGAGATATATAGGGAGGCAATCACTGCTAATAGATGACAGCTGGGAGAGGGAGGAGAGATGTCAAAACGAAAGCAAAACAAAAAGAGGATCATGCAGGAAGTACTGAAGAACGTCTATCAGAACTTCTCAAAGATCTGGTGGTGACAGTACCCCTCCCTCTACGAGTGGACTCCGGACACTCAGAGCCCACCTTCTCAGGATGGGACCTATGGAATGCCCTGAGAAGACGAGTTGCCTTAATGTCTGCCACTGGAACCCACATCCTCTCCTCAGGACCATAACCCTCCCAATAATCGAGGTACTGAAGAGAACCGCAGACAATAGCGCCATTCCTCAAAAGCTAACTTGATGGCCAACAACTCCCTATCTCTTACATCGTAATTTCTCTCTGCGGAGGAGAGTTTCTTCGAGAAAAAGGCACACGGTCGCCATTTGGCAGGAGAGGGACCCTGAGACAAGACCACACCCACACCCACCTCAGAAGCGTCAACTTCAACTATGAAGGGTAGAGAGACATCAGGTTGTACCAAGATGGGAGCGGAAGCAAAACTCTCCTTGATATTAGAAAAGGCCGTAATAATTGGCAAAACCCAAAAAGCGCATCAGCGCCTTCTGATTCTCAGGAAGCTCCCACTCAATCACAGCGCGGACCTTCTTGGGGTCCATGCGAAAACCAGAAGTGGAGAGAAGAAACCCCAGAAATTGAATTTCTGGAACCGCAAACACACATTTTTCCAGTTTAGCGTACAATTTATTCTCCCGCAGAATGAGCAAGACCTGACGTAGGTGGTCACGTAGGTGGTCCTGATGAGTTTTGAAATCAGGAGAAAAAATCAAAATGTCATATAGATACACTAGTACAAATTTCTCCATTAAATGATAAAAAATGCCGTTCACAAAATGCTGGAAGACGGCTGGAGCATTCATCAAACCAAAAGGCATAACCAAGGGGTATTGAAGGCCGTCTTCCATTCGTCTCCTTCTCTGACCCTGACCAGGTTGTATGCCCCTCTTAAATCCAACTTGGAAAAAACTTTAGCCCAACAATCTGGTTAAACAGGTCCGGGATCAGAGGAAGCGGATAAGGGTCACGAATTGTGATACTGTTCAGCTCCCTGAAATCCAGACATGGTCTTAAAAAACCATCTTTTTTCTTAACAAAGAAAAAACCATCGGCAACAGGTGAATTCGAAGGTCGTATGTGTCCCTTTCTCAGGCTCTCAGAGATATAAGCACGCATAGCGACCCTTTCAGGTTAGGAGAGATTGTATAAACGAGATTTAGGCAGCTTGGCACCTGGGATGAGATTAATAGGGCAATCGTACTCCCTGTGAGGGGGCAGCTCCTGAACACTCTCAGAAAACACATCCGAAAATTCTGAGAGAAAAGATGGTACAGTCTTAGTAGAAACCTCTGAAACAGATGTCGAGAGGCAATTCTCTCTGCAAAAGTCACTCCAACCATTTATTTGCCTCGCTTGCCAATCAATGGTGGGGTTATGTTTAGTGAGCCAGGGTAGCCCCAATACTAGAGGAGTAGGTAACCCGCTTAGGACAAAACATGACACATCCTCAACATGAGTATCGCTCACAATCAAACGGATATTGTGAACTATGCCTTTTAACGATTTTTTTGAAAGTGGAGCGAAATCAATAGCAAAAACAGGTATGTCCTTTCCCAAAGTGCATACCTGGAAGCCATGTGTTATAGCAAATTGATTATCAATTAGATTAACAGCTGCTCCACTATCTACATAAATCTCACAAAGAATGTTCTTGCTCTCTAGCACCACCCTGGCAGGTAGGACAAAACATGAACTACAAGCAAACGGAAAACCTTCAATTTCTGCATCAACCTTGCCAATAGTAACAGATGGAACGTTTTTAGAGGACTTTTTTTCTATTTGTTACTTTATTACTTTAAAAAAACTGCCTGAATCTCCTAGAGGGACAAACATTTGCCAACTGATTTATACCTCCACAACAGAAACAAACCCTCCTCTGAGAGCTGAATCCTCTGTTGTTAGAGGCAAGCAAACCCAGCTGCATGGGCTCCTGCTCAGAGGGGAATGAGAGAGACTGAGACCCCTGCGCACTGAATGAGACCGCCGCACTGTCCTTGGACTGAGTATGACAGGAAGGAGTGATCTCTCCTCTCTCTCTAAGACGCCTGTCAATACGAACGGCCCGAGGCATGGCACACTCCAAGGAGGTAGGTCTCTCATGAAAGGTAAATGCATCTTTCAATCCCTCTGAAAGACCATGGCAAAATTGACTTCGGAGTGCAGCATCATTCCAACCAGTATCAGCTGCCCATCTCCGAAATTCTAAACAGTATATCTCTGCGGACTGTTTACCATGGCATAAAAGATGTAGTGTAGATTCAGCCAGAGCAATACGATCCGGATCATCATATATCTGAGCCAGGGCTAAAAAAAAATAATCCACTGAATGGAGGGGCCGTGCCCCCACTGGCAGCGAAAAGGCCCAAGACTGAGCGTTATCCCTGAGCAGCGAGATGATGATCCCCACCCTCTGCTCCTCGTCACCAGAGTAATGGGGAAGTAGGCGAAAATGGAGTTTGCAAGCCTCTCTAAAACAAACAAAATTCTCACTACCCCCAGAGAACGTATCCGGGAGTGAGATCTTAGGCTCAGAACAAACTCCATGAACGCAAGCTGAACCGGTCACCTGAAACTGAGATACAGTTTTACGGAGATCTGCTACCTCCAATGAAAGACCCTGCATGCGTTCAGTCAAAAGTGAAACCGGATCCATGCTTGAGACGGTTTTGGCGGTTTATAATGTCACGGATGGTGTTGCAGAAAACTAGAAGACACAAATGAAGATCCGACTGACGATCTAAAACTAAGGAACAAGAGGGTAAGCCCTGTAACAGCCCTAGCACTCTCCCTTACCGCTCCGCCTATGCAAAAATCTCAATGGTAGATAATTGCATAGCCTCGTTCCTCGACTGTATGACACCTGAACACCTCATAATAGTGAGGGGACACGACCACCGGCTCCCTACACTAAATACGGAGGGAGTCAGGGTCACCTAGGATCAAGACCACAGGAAAACAGAAATAAAGGAACGGACTTATCTTGTGGATGCAGCAGTAGCAGCTTCTAGCATCAGCACAGTCCAGGAAGTTGTATAAACCGCAAGGTGAGGCAGTATGGGGAGGAGATATATAGGGAGGCAATCACTGCTAATAGATGACAGCTGGGAGAGGGAGGAGAGATGTCAAAATGAAAGCAAAACAAAAGAGGATCATGCAGGAAGTACTGAAGAACGTCTATCAGAACTTCTCAAAGATCTGGTAGTGACGAACGTCCTTTGGACTGCTAGCTAAGTTGTCTAACACAGCTTTTGTTCTCTTTCTGTGCACCACATAATGTTTACTCTTCTTTCTCATTATCTGATTAAGGTAGGCTAGGTGGGATCACTGGTTGGCAGCACTCAGAGATGCTATCTAACCCCCCAGTGTCACCACTAGACCAACTATGTGAGTCAGGGTGGCTTGAGAAAAACATATGTTTTTTAAGTTTTAAACAGGTCAATGGTTTAGGACCTATTTGCATATTGTTTTTGTTAGTTATTACTGGTCCAGCACACTTTTCGCTTTTCCATAGAACGTATGGTTGATATGTAAGTTTATTCCTTAGCTTAGAAGATACACTAATACCAACCTTTGGTATTATTAAACATGGTAGTAACGATAGCGTCATTAAATGTTAAGGGTCAGAATAGCCTTTTCTTTCTTGTGGACAGAGGCCAAATCAATTAAGTGTGATGTGATGAGTGCACAAGAAACCCATTTGCACCCGAAGGACTTCCATAGGCTTAAGAATAAAAAATTTCCACATATATATACTACACCTAAGTCATGTAAAAAAAAGAGGAGTATTAATAGCTATAAGAGACTCGGTAGCATTCTCTATAATGGGCGTTACATTATTTTAAACTGCATAATCAATAATCTACCATATTGCATTGTATCACTGTGTCCATTCATGCATTTAATATGAGGGGTACTATTAGATACATGTGAGCTCCTATATGCATGTAACTGTGTGTCAGTGCTCCTTCTCAGGTCCCTCGATTGTGGTCTCATTCCACTGTATACTGACAATGAGGTTTGATGCTGCGGTGACATGTTATATAGAGCCGCTATGATCTTCCCTGTTTATAATGCGGCGCGGGGGGGGGGGGGGGTGTCTAGCGGGGCAGGGTTTCACCCTGTAAATCTTGGCATTCTGGGAGCCACTTTGCGGCCATTACAGCACCAATTGTTTGCACACCAGCACGCTGCGCCTCAACCTAGAGGTGGTCAGCTTTGGCAGGAAAGTAGATTACAAGTGACGACACCATACCTCATACTAGAGGAATCCGGTGCTAGGCAGGTCACCCTACTGCTGCCTACTGTTCATAGCCTCGGTCAAACACCTATGCCAGAGGCTTTGGGCTGTGTTACTCGTGGTGCATGTTGCTCCTGATGAAATGCATGTTTAATGCATGGAAATGCGTTGAGCATTGACCACCTAGGAAAGTGTCAGGGCAATCGCTACTCCAGATACATCAATTGGATCCAAGGGTCTTGCCTTGCCACAGTCCTGCACCTGTACTATGTTAGTGCAGTGAATGTCTGCGCGCTGACATTCGCTGTTTGGTGTGATGTCTGGTGTCCTAACGGTACCAGATATCCACCTAGATAGTACTTTCACCCAGGTCTCACACATAGGACCTTGTGGTGTTTTGAGCCCCCTAAGTGTTAGTGGGTTTTGGTTTGTGGGATCCACCTTTTACCCGTGTTGGCTTCCATGCCATCTATGTGGTTGTAGGAGGCGTGGCCCCATAAATTAATGTAGGTTAGTTGCTGCTTCCTGCAGTGACGGGCAGATACCCCTATATTTTAACAAAATAATGTAATAAAGCATTCGTTATTTTGTTTTAGTGTCCTATCCCCACATATATTTGTTTCCTTGTGACACTGTATGCACCAAATAAAAAGCAGAGTAGTTTTTCAGGGTATTCTCAGGACTCAGGAGAGAGAGAAAGGGAGCTTTGATTTTCATAGGAGACTTCAATAAGGTATTAATTCCCACATTAGATAAATTCCCATCTAAACCTAACAATAAAAACCACAGATTTATATAATATTCTCCATAAAGAAGATCTCTATGACACATGGAGAATCTTGCATGCAAAAGAGATTACTCGTTTTTTTCTCACCCTCATAAGGTATATTCCAGAATAGATATGGCAATCGTTGACAAGAGACTGTTGCAAACAGTATCTAAATCTACTATAGGAAGCATTACCTGGTCAGATCATGCGCCAACATCCATATCAATAGAGGAGGAATTCAACTTCTTTTGCCAATCTCCATGGAGAATTAAAGAACTCCTTATTATCTGAAAGGGAAACATGCATGAGAATGGAAAAGAGACATCTGAGTTCTTTACCTTTAATCGCCATGAGGATACATCTATTCTTACTAACTGGTGCGCCAACAAAGCAGTGATAAGAGGCAAATGTATACAATTGGCAGCTATGAAGAAAAAACAAAAAGGAAAAAAAAATAGAGGAGCTTTTAAAAAGCATTAAAGTGCTTGAATCTAAAAACAAGACTCAGATGTCTCCTCAGCAGATAGGTGAACTCAAAGACCTATGAACCCAGCTATGCAGATTGTACCATGATCACTATGAATGTTTGTAGAGGAGAAACAGGGTGCTTTTATGGACAGGGTAATAAAGCGGGATGCTTGTTAGCCAGTAAATTTAAAAACAAAATGTCAAAAGCTAAAATCCCTTATCTTTAAGGTAAAAATGGGAACAAACTACTTAATCCTCAGGGCATAACCAATGCCTTTGCGGAGTACTATTCAGATTTATATAACCTAAAACATGATTCTCAGACCCCTCAACCAGATGAAGTGCTTTGAGTGCTTTCAGTTTAACATCTCTCTCAATGAAAGAAAAAATTTACCTTAATGCCCCTATCTCGGCATTAGAAATCAAATCAGTTATTCAGAAACTTAAATTAAATACATCTCCTGGTTCGGATGGACTCTCAAATGAGTTTTATTTAAAAAAATGAACCACCCCCTTATTTTTCATTTATTATTAGTGTTCAACAATATAATGGCAGCATTTGCGGACGACTTATTATTAATGGTCACCAATCCTAATGAGGCAATGAAACATATACTAGATACCTTCCGTGTCTTTGGGGAAATCTCCAATTTTAAAATTAATCTAGATAAATCTGAGGCCATTGGAGTCTCTTTGACACCCACACAAATGAGAAAATTGAAGGATATGTCCCCCTTCAAGTGGCCACCCAAAGTGATAAAATATTTGGGAGTGATGATTTCAACCAATCCTGCCCAACTGTTCCAACTAAACTACTCACCATTATTAGCAAAAGTCCAAGTGTTTCTAAATAAACCCCTGAAGCCCAGGATTTCCTGGATAGGCAGGAAAAATGTTATAACCACATATATTCTGCCACAACTACTATATCTGTTACGTTCCCTCCCAATACAGATACCTAGATCTTTTATAGACAAAATAAGGTCTATTATGGGTAAATTTTTATGGGCTAATAAGAAAGCTAGACTACCTTACTCCCTGCTCACCAGGAAAAAGAAACATGGTGGGATCTCATTACCTGACATGTATGCGTATGTACAGGCTATTCACTTAGAGAGATGGTTAGCTTTAACTAGACGGAAGTAACCTCCCCTACATGTGCGTATGGAAAGAGAAATATTAGGGAAGCAAGGTGTGCACCTGTTATGGCACAAAACCCCTTCTCTAGGTCCACTGGACCTCATAAGTGTCATTACCGCTGGCACGATTAAGGAATGTCAGAAGTCATCTGCACTGAATCTTAGTAGGGGTGACTTATCCCCGGTTATGCCTCTTGATGTATTACCCTATGCTCTCTCGGACAAGGTGATGGAGACTAATCCGGTATGGGACTCAGTGTCTGAGTTCAGAATAGGAGATTTATTGAAGTTAACTTCCGCCTCTGATTTCTATAAATCCCTCAGAAGTGAACCGCCGAGAGTTGGGTCGGATATACAGAAATGGGATTTTGAAGTTACATGTAGGAAGTTTTATTCTTCTAATTGCCTAAAGAAAATAGATCCCTCTTGGCTGGAGACCATGGTACTACTACCAACATTACCAACTAAAGGCCTATAACTAATATACCGTCAGATCATAGAAAAAAGAGGAGACTCAGCTCCTTCCTATCTGGGAGAATGGGAAAAAGAATTAGGTAACATCTTAGATGACTCGAGCAGATCCTTTATTATGACACATTCACATGGATTCTCTAGATGTGTAAAGGTGCAGGAGAATTCACTTAAAACTCTCACTAGATGGTATCGTACACCTGAATTTCTATACAAAATTCACATTAGCAATTCGAGTGAATGCTGGAGATGCCTTGAGGGGCTAGGTAGCCTTTCCCACATTTGGTGGTATTGCCCGAAAATTAAGCAGTTTTGGAAATCGGTGGAAGATACCATGAATAAGATCTGCCCAAGACATTTATCACTTACTGCTCCCCTAGTTTTAATATGGAAACCAGAAGGCAAATTTGTTCCTCATAGAGATAACTTACAGACTCATATGATTACGGCGGCCAAATTACTCATCCCGACAATGTGGAGAAACACTGAACCACCTAGTATATCAATGTGGTACGAAAAAATTAACCACATATGTAGAATGGAGGAGCTGGCGAGCTGGGAAAACCATAATAGGCAAGGATTTCTAAACACTTGGAGACCATGGCGGTTGCATATTGAAGCACAACAATTAGGATAAATACAACCTGGTTGAGGGTACTGGGGTTCTCATTTTTTCCCCCTACTCCTCTCCCCCACCCATCTGGGGGGGGATGGGGTAGGTGATATGTGAGTTCTTCTAATGAGATTATATGGGAAGATTCAGGTGAAAGCCATATTACAGATCACTGATGGGTATAGGTATAGGTTTGAGCAGGAAGATTGAGAGCACAATTTAAAATTTAATATAGAGCTTCTAGCCATAAGGTATAAGAAATAGCTTCTTTGGGAGTGAACTTACTCGACTTTTTATTTTATTTTATTATATGTTCTATGACTCAGTGTTCTATGTTACTTATTTGCGAAGCAATTTTCGCGACATAACTTTTGAATCAGCAAATGTATGTAAATCGTATATCTCACAATGCGTGATAAGTCAGGTTGGAAGACCATTTGCTTAAATATGATACAGGTTATATGTGTGACATGCGATGTAATGCTTTACTGACCAGTTGTACTGGTATGTCCCTTTTTCAAAAGTACCAAAGTATTTGTATGTGTATGATTTATCTTGTTGATAATATAATAAAAAGAGAATTATAAAAAAAAAAAAATATATGATGGACATGGGCAACATACCGAAGGAAATGCTTCATGCTTTAATTGTCACTCTCCCCAAACCAGGGAAAACACCAGATAAAGCAGAAAATTTTCGTCCAATATCCCTACTAAATGGAGATCTGAAGATCTACTCCAAAATATTGGCTAATAGATTGCTTAACATCCTCCCAAGATTAATAAAAAAAAAAAAAAAAGATCAGATGGGCTTTATAAAACATAGACAAACAATGGCACCAGAAGATTTGTAGATCTAATTCGCTATGTGGAGCAGACTGGAACGCCTTCTTTGCTTCTATCTTTAGATGTAGAGAAGGCGTTCGACAAAGTCCACTTGGGTTATTTGAAAGAGGTGCTTTGCAAATTTGGAATTAATGGCCTCTTTCTTTCTTTTTAATGGCCTCTATTCCAGCCCATTCGCATCTGTTTTTTCATCAGGTTTTTTATCTCAAAGTTTTACAATTACAATTGCCCCTTATCCCCCATGATTTTTGCCCTTATGATTGAACCCCTAGCTGAAACAATAAGGGCTCTTTCTCACGAATGGATGCTGTTCATGGAACTCACTGCATGAAAGACAGCCAAGCCCCGCTCTGGACAGCAGAGACACGGAGCATTAACTTGACTGATAATGCTCGGTGCCTCTCTGTGATCTTTTTACTACAAAATCACAGTGACAACTTTATCTCACTGTGATTTTGTAGTAAAAAGGTCACAGAGAGGCAAGAAGCATTATCAATCATGTTAATGCACCATGTCTCTGCTGTCCAGAGCGGGGCTTGGCTGTCTTTCACGTAGCGGTTACCACGCATGGCATCCACTCGTGTGAAAGAGCCCTAAGAACTGACCCCTCTATACATGGTATACAAGCAGGCAAAACTGAGCACCGTATAGGCTTGTTTGCGGATGACATTATTCTCATATTGTCAGGAAGCAGGGGGTGTTACCCCTACTCTGGGACCACGGGCACGGCGCAGGGCACGGGTTCCCCTTCGGCTCGGTAGAACACCTGGTGCCCGAGGTGCGGGTGCACGGCGTGTGCGCAGTACACAGGCTGCTCGCACATTTCCGGGTGCATAGAGTTCCTGCATTATCCGGCTGTCAGGTGTGAGCCTTGCTGAGGGAGATTCCCAGTACACACCTTCCACCTTCCTCGCCTGCCATTGGTTCCTGGGGAGGGTGGTTCCTACCTTCCCTGGCTATAAAGACCTGGCCTGAGCTCTGGTTCATTGCTGAGTTATTCCACCTTATGGTGAACACCTAGCCTCCCTGCAGATCCTTCTATTGCCTGTTGTTTCTTTGTATCCTTCCCGGCTACTGACCCCTGGACTGTCTTCCGCCTTGAACCTTCGCTGCCTGCCTCGACCCGGATTGGACATTGACTACCCCTCTTGGATTATCCCTAAACTTGTACCGCATTCTGGGCTGTCAGCTGCTTACTGCCAGTGGGTTCCTCATCCCACTACTGGCTCCCTGGGAGGTTCGTGACATAATAACTCAGCCTTCACCATGGAACCCGCAAAAGCAGGGGATCCCATGACGGCCATGACCCAGCAACTTAACCTCATGACGCAGGCCTTTCAGGAGAT
Source organism: Bufo gargarizans (assembly GCF_014858855.1). Classification (NCBI taxonomy): domain Eukaryota; kingdom Metazoa; phylum Chordata; class Amphibia; order Anura; family Bufonidae; genus Bufo; species Bufo gargarizans. The sequence continues at coordinate 7,455,068 of NC_058086.1, forward strand.
GCAAGCGAGTCATGAGCACCTGCTGCAGAGGGTTGCCACACAGGAGCAGCGCATCGCAGAGCGCACCGCGCTACCACCCTCGCCTCCCCCTACGCCGGCGCGCACCCTGGAAGTGGTCTCTAGCGAGCCGTCAGTCAGCCTCCCTGAGCGGTTTTCAGGAGATCGGAGGAAGTACCGCTCCTTCATCATCTCCTGCGAGCTGTTGTTTTCCCTGAAGCCACGTACATATGCCACGGACTTCGTCAAGGTACGCACGGCAATTTCCTTGCTCTCAGGGCCTCCCCAGACCTGGGCGCACCAACTCCTACTAGCCGATGACCCAGTGCTGGCATCTTGGAAGTCCTTTGCCGCAGCTATGCAAAGACTTTATGATGACCCCCTGCGTTCTTCAACCGCCAGGGGTACCTTGCGCACCCTCCGCCAGGGCAGACGTCCAGTGGAGGATTACATCATGGAATTCCGTGAGGTAGCCCCGGATACGGGCTTGAACGAGGTGGCCTTGATTGACCAATTCCGCTTCGGTTTGTCCGAGCAGCTCAAGGATGAGCTCGCCCGCATTGGGGTGCCGGGCTCCTTGGGGGGCCTGATGGACTCAGTAACCCACCTGGATCGCCGCTTCCGGGAAAGACGACAGGAGCAACAACAGACCCCGCCTCTAACGGAGCGCCGGTCGGAACCCTTAAGGCTTCCTGTTCCTGTGGCAGCAGACGGTAACCAGGAGGAGCCGATGCAGATCGGGGCTGTTCGGGGTCCCCTGTCCACGGTGGAGAGAACCAGGAGAAGAACCTTGCATCTGTGTTTATATTGCGCAAAACCGGGCCATTTCCTGAAGGACTGTCCCATCAAACCTCCCGAAGGTAGGCCGGAGACACCCACGGTATGCATTAACCTACCTATGTATAACAACTCGTCTCATCTCACCATCCCTGTTTCCCTGCAGCTGGGCAACAACAATATTGATCTCTCTGCCATCATTGATTCGGGCGCAAGCAGCTGTTTTATGGACAAGGATCTGGCTTCCCAACTAGGCATCCCGTTGCGCCCTAAGAAGAACCCATCCCAGCTGCATCTGGTGGATGGCAGCACCCTAAAGACGGGACCTATCGCCATGGAATCACATCCCTTGTTCCTCCGCATCGGCCTTTACCATTCCGAGAAGATCGTATGGGACATCGTGCCTTCCCCCTTGTTTCCAGTCATTTTAGGCATCCCCTGGCTTAGGAGACACAACCCCACGATTAACTGGACCTCTGGCTCCATCACCTTCACGCCCCCCTCCGGTTCTCCTGTTCACGCGTCTCCGGCTCCAAGCCCTCCTGCGGTTCTGGGCACCGTTGAACACAGACTACCTGACAAATATCGGGACTATGCAGACGTTTTTGAAAAAAAAGGAGCAGACGCCTTGCCGCCACACAGGCCTTATGATTGCCCCATTGACCTGCTCCCTGGAGCCCCACTGCCGTACGGGCGCTTGTACAATCTGTCCGAACCCGAGACCAGGGCCCTGAAGGACTACATAGAGGAGAGCCTAGCGAAGGGGTTCATCCGTCCCTCGACCTCTCCAGTTGGGGCCGGCATCTTCTTTGTGGGGAAAAAAGATGGGGGTCTCCGGCCCTGTGTCGATTACCGGGCCCTGAACGACATCACCAAGAAAAACCGGTACCCACTCCCTCTCATTCCCGACTTGCTGGACAGAGTCAAGGATGCCCGTTTCTTCACCAAGATCGACCTCCGTGGGGCCTACAATCTGATTCGTGTCAGGGAGGGGGATGAGTGGAAGACAGCATTCCGCTCACGGTTTGGGCACTACGAGTACCTTGTCATGCCCTTCGGGCTCTGTAACGCCCCTGCCACATTTCAGTGCTTCATCAATGACGTCTTCCGTGACCTGTTGGATACCCATGTTGTGGTATATCTGGACGATATCCTTGTCTTCTCCAGATCACTGCCACAACACGAACGGCATGTCAAATCGGTGCTCCAGCGTCTGCGGACCCACAGTCTCTATGGCAAGCTTGAAAAAAGCACCTTCGAAGTCTCGTCCATTGAGTTCCTGGGCTACATCCTATCCCCAGGTCGAGTGGAGATGGACCCCAGGAAGATCCAGGCCGTCCAGAATTGGCCTGTCCCCCGCAATCGGCGGATGGTGCAGCAGTTCATTGGTTTTGCCAATTTTTACCGCCGATTCATTCGGAACTTTTCAGCGATCTGCGCTCCCATCACTGCTCTGACCAGGAGCAACACCCTGTTTGAATGGACCCCGAAGGTCCAACAGGCATTCCAGCACCTTAAGAGGCTGTTCACACAGGCACCTATACTGGTACAACCGGACGCCTCTTGCCCGTTTTTTCTGGAGACCGATGCTACCGAGGGGGCTATCGGGGCTGTTCTCTCCCAGGTCCAAGGGGAGAAGCTGCTTCTCCATCCCGTTGCCTTTTATTCCCGCAAACTCACCGGGGCCGAACGCAACTATGATGTGGGTGAGAGGGAGCTGCTCGCTATCAAGGACGCCCTGGAGGAATGGAGACATTTGCTGGAAGGAGCCGAAAACCCTGTGGTGGTGTACACAGACCATCGCAACCTCGAATATCTCCGCAGTGCCAAGCGACTGCGTCCTCGACAAGCCAGGTGGGCTCTCTTTTTCTCCCGTTTTCGCCTCCAGATTACCTATCGACCGGGATCCAAGAACGGCAAGGCTGATGCCTTGTCCCGTATGTGCTCCTCCGAGGCCGATCCTGCATCTCCGGAACCGATCCTGCCAGCCGCATACTTTCTAGCCACCCAACACTCCTTGATCGAGAGGATCCGACGGGCCAGCATGCCAGCTCCAGAGGAGGCAGCCCATCTGCCAATGAAGCAGGGGCTTTGTTACCACCAACAGTGGATCTACGTCCCAGTCTCCCAGCGACTGCCTGTACTACAGCATCACCATGACCACCCCACAGCAGGCCACCGAGGTAGGCGCAACACCATGGAATGCATCCTACGTCAGTTTTGGTGGCCCTCTTTGGCAGCCGACGTACGCTCCTTCATAGAGTCTTGTTCCGTGTGTGCACTCTACAAACGTCCCACCTCAAAACCTGTTGGGTTATTACAGCCTCTGCCAGTGCCAACCCTTCCATGGCACAACATAGCCATGGATTTCATTGTGGACTTACCGCCTTCACAAGCCTGTACCACCATCATGGTGGTGGTGGACAGATGTACCAAGATGTCCCACTTCATTCCGACCTCCGGTCTCCCGACGGCCCAAAAAACCTCAGAGTTGTTCCTCCAACACGTGTTCCGGTTGCACGGGCTCCCTGATTCCATCGTCTCAGACCGGGGCTCACAATTCACCTCCCGCTTTTGGACCCAGTTTTGCCGTAGCCTTCATATCACTCGCAGCCTGTCTTCTGCCTATCACCCCCAGTCCAATGGGCAGACCGAAAGGACCAACCAAACTCTCGAACAGTTCCTTCGCTGTTACACATCCCATCTACAAGACGACTGGGTGAGCCATCTCCCCTTCGCGGAATTTTCCTTCAACAATCAGCTTCATTCCTCCACCGGGCTCTCACCATTCTATGCCAACTATGGCTATCATCCCGCAACTCTCCCGGATCTCCCCCTTGATGTCCCAGTGCCTGAAGTGGCTCAACGGCTCCGGCTCCTACGAGAACTGAGGCGGACCCTAACGCAACAACTCCAGGCCGCTCAGCAGCGGCACAAGATGCAGGCAGACCGTAGACGCACAGAATTCCCCAGGTACAAAGACGGGGACAAGGTGTGGCTTTCCACACAGCACCTCAAGCTGTCCTGTCCCTCCCGAAAACTGGGACCCCGTTACCTTGGTCCTTTTGAGATCGTGAGTATGGTCAACAACGTTGCAGCCAAGCTCCAGTTGCCTACTTCCCTGGGAATCCACCCGGTATTCCACGTGTCCTTGTTGAAACCACACCGTGCCAACCCATTCCCGGACCGGGCACCTGCTCCACCACCTCCCATCCAGGTGAATAACGATGATGAGTATGAAGTCCAGGAGATCCTGGACTCCCGCCGCCGGCGTGGGGTCCTGGAGTATCTCATCCACTGGAAGGGGTACGGTCCCGAGGAGCGTTCCTGGGAGCCCTTGGGGAATGTCCATGCGGCCGCCAAGGTGCGGGCGTTCCATCGGGCTCACCCCGAGAGGCCTTCCCAGGGTCGCGTCCGGAGGCCGCTCCTTGGTGGGGGGCTTTGTCAGGAAGCAGGGGGTGTTACCCCTACTCTGGGACCACGGGCACGGCGCAGGGCACGGGTTCCCCTTCGGCTCGGTAGAGCACCTGGTGCCCGAGGTGCGGGTGCACGGCGTGTGCGCAGTACACAGGCTGCTCGCACATTTCCGGGTGCATAGAGTTCCTGCATTATCCGGCTGTCAGGTGTGAGCCTTGCTGAGGGAGATTCCCAGTACACACCTTCCACCTTCCTCGCCTGCCATTGGTTCCTGGGGAGGGTGGTTCCTACCTTCCCTGGCTATAAAGACCTGGCCTGAGCTCTGGTTCATTGCTGAGTTATTCCACCTTATGGTGAACACCTAGCCTCCCTGCAGATCCTTCTATTGCCTGTTGTTTCTTTGTATCCTTCCCGGCTACTGACCCCTGGACTGTCTTCCGCCTTGAACCTTCGCTGCCTGCCTCGACCCGGATTGGACATTGACTACCCCTCTTGGATTATCCCTAAACTTGTACCGCATTCTGGGCTGTCAGCTGCTTACTGCCAGTGGGTTCCTCATCCCACTACTGGCTCCCTGGGAGGTTCGTGACACATATGCAAAAACCCTAAGAGTCTCTCCCAACTATCATCAAGGTACTCACCAACTTTATCCTGAATATGGGTCTTCCATCTAAGACAGTATCACAACTAAAATCTGGGTACTCTTTTGGATGGGAAACTTCCGCTATTTCATATTTAGGCATAAAATTCACATAACCTGTATCTAAGCTATTCGAGACCAACTACTTACCCCTTCTTGGTGAAAATAAGAAGGAACTGACTAGTTTTAGAACTGGTGGAGTCTCTTGGTTTGGATAGCAGCTATCAAAATGTTAATAAATGTTTAGAAATACTACGGATATACTTTATAGGGAGGTTAAGATGGGGTTATGGGATGTCCTTCTATTAGTTACTATTATCGAGCTGTCATATTAGATCAACTAAAACCTCTCTGGCTTTGAGATACATCTAAACACTGTGTTGGTATTGAAACATACAGTCTAGGCAGACTAGGTATATCTGTGAAATTAGAAGCTGCCACACTATTCCATATACCACTTATTAGCTCTCATCCGACTATAGGAGCAATCATGGATTCCTGGTGGTGGACAATAGTTATTAAAGGCAAACTGTTTTCCATGAACTTTCTGGATGCAGGTATTGAGTTGCTTGAATCCATTACACCAATGTGTCTAATTGGATATCAAAAGGCATATGTACATATTCAGATCTTATCTCAGATAACCGACCTACCAGCTTTCAGAGTTTAAAGAACACATTTTCACTGCCACCCTCAGATACTTTTACATATTTACAAGTTTATATTAAGTCACTGGATGAAGGAATGTTGTAAAGAAAATAATAAAATCACCTTTATTGAATATATTCCTAAAATAAAAGGAGGGACAGCAGAAATTCTACCTAATTAATGAATGAATATCCACAAATAAGAGACCAGTTAGAAGTAGGTCTTATACACTGAAAAGCTGTGTCGCTAAAAATCAGTGTAACTGGCCGCACACATGTGGAACAAAAAGTCAACCATATACACCATTTAGGACTGTGACCATGCCCATGGTATTGAAAAGTGGTGGTTATCGAACCTATAGTAAGCCAGTGCAGCTGAAAGGTTCAACACCACTAGCTAGATGTGGTCGCAGTATTACCTGCTGGTGCAAGCGGCTTAATGCGTTGACAAATGGGATACAATTCTGGCTATTAGTACCCTACCATAAGAAACTCACTGCCCTATGTCCTAAAAGGGGTTGATAGACATCTGCTCACATCCTAGTATGCATCCACATTACAGTGACTGGATGCATCCAGTATCTTTGATGTGGGCACGCATCAACTTCCCATTAAGTGTCTAGCATACACTCGCCCCCTGCTCTACACGTTTCACCCTAAATCTGGATCCTCAGGAGCATTTAAATAGCTGGGCTGCAGACATACAAACAAGACCGCTGACTGCCTCATGTTCTCAGGTCGGCGGCAGCAGCGCTAGAATGGTCGTACGCGGCCGCTAAAGTGCTCAGGTTATGAGGAGAAGGCCCCTCACCTGGAATGGATCAAGCCCCTGGGTCGGCCAATAGCGTAGGAGGGTGGTGCGGCTAACCGCAGCTCAACCCCGCCCACACTGCCCGCCCACTAAACTGAGCGATGCCAGCCGGAGGGTCAAAACAGTACTATGAAAACCGGGGACCAAATGGCGGTACTCTATATTGTGGCAGCATGGCAAGGTTGGTAATAGAAGCAAATGAAAAATGAGAGCAAATGCTACTGTCTATACAATAATATTACGACAGTAATCCGGCTGGGATCCTTTGGGATAAGCTCAAAAGAATTTGGAGTTTGGATTTTGGAATTTGGATTCCGGCTCCCTAAACATCCCCATACTCTGTGCTTTTATGGTCTCCCGAAGGTTCACAAGGGCCTATCTCCAGTAAAAGGCAGATTGTCTCTGGTACGGGCAGCCTCACCCATGGTGTGAGTACGTATGTTGACAAGATGCTGCGACCACTTGTATTGGCCCTCCTGTTGTACGTGCGCGATTCAATGGAGGTCATTAAAAGACTTGAGGGGGTCCAGACGGACAATGGAACTATGTTGGCCAGTCTTGATGTGGAGGCGCTGTACAGCTCCATACCTCATGATAAAGGATGTCGAGTGGTGACGTCCTTTTTGCACTAACGTGGTACACATCTCTGGCGATACGATGAGTTCATTCTGGAGCTTCTCCATTTCATCTTGGAATATAACATTTTCCTTTTTGATCGCTGCACGTACGATCAGCTCAGGGGGCTGGCTATGGGCAGCCCATGTGCGCCCACATTCGCCAACCTCTACCTGGGCTGGTGGGAACGGGAAGTGGTGTTTCAAGATGAGGGTAACAAGTGGACTGACTGTATTAGCCTGTGGCTACGTTATATTGATGATGTCCTCATTCTATGGTCAGGGAGTAAGGTAGAGTTTAACAAGTTTGTAGAGGACCTAAATAAAATTACTTGGGACTGTTCTTTACAGCTGAAATGCATGAACATCAGATTACCTTCCTGGACCTCACCATCCATAAGGACAAGGAAGGTAATGTGGGGACTCGGCTGTTCCGAAAGGACACAGCTACTAACAGTCTCCTGCGTTGGGACAGTTGCCACCTACTTCCCTGAAAAAAGGTATTCCCAAGGCTCAGTACTTGAGACTGCGCCGTAACTGTTCCAGAGTGAGTGACTACTGTGCCGCATCAAAAGATCTGCAACATAGGTTTAGGCTCAGAGGATATCCGCAAAGTGTTCTAGCTGGGGCATACCAACATTCCCTAGCCATTGATCGGAACACATTGCTGGTTCCCAATAGTGATGAGTGGCAGGGGTCATATTCGAATTCGTCATATTTTGTGAATATTTTGTAGAATCGTTAGGGTGCCGTTGCGGCAATTGCGCGACATATAGCCTCCCTACATAAGGATGACAAGGATGCTATTAAATTCCAAGGGGTTGAAGTTGTTAGGAGGTCCGTAAGAGGGGGGGGGGGATTTTGACAGGAAATGATTCAGGGGCTGACTGGCAACTTTTGGCCCAGGGGGCAAGTAACACCCAGAGGCCCACTGAGCCCCCCCCCCCCCCCCACTTTCGTCAGCCATGTAAATTAGAACACAGTAAAACAAAATAAACTAGGCATGCTCCGATATATCGGCCACCGAAACACATCAGCCGAAAATTGCATTTTTGGTATAATGCCGAAAGTGTCATTTTCTGGCTGATACAGTGTTGCATCCGTGTATTCTCTCCTCCCCGCTGGGCGCTGCTCTGTGTCCCCCCCCATGACACTTGATGACTTTTGCAGGAGAAACTGTATATTGTGTGGCACAGTGTAGGCTATATGTGTATAACATAAACATATTTCATTTGAAAACTTACAGTTACTTGACCCTTGGGGATCTCGGACGCCACTTCCAGCTTTGGCCGGGGGCTCGGCGGAGCTGATGTTGTGTTTTATCCTAATGAGAAAGATTTCATAATAAGGATTTGGAGAAGGGGCAGAGGGGTCACAGAGCAGGGAGAGGCTGGGGCTGCTACTAGGGGGTCATACCATGGGGGAGTAATAAAGCCCACCATAATGCCCCACCCCCCCAGTAGAAATAATTCTCCTTATAATAGACAGTGCACAAAATACCCCCTTGTAATATCCCCAGTTGAGCTAATGTCCCCATAGTGCCCCCTATAATGTGCCAGTAGCCAGATAGGGCCCCCCTATAATGTGCCAGTAGCCACATAGGACCCCCCTATAATGTGCCAGTAGCCACATAGGGCCCCCCTATAATGTGCCTGTAGCCATATGCCCCCATAATGTGCCAGTAGCCATAGGTCCCCTATAATCTGCCAGTAGCCATAGCCCCCCTATAATCTGCCAGTAGCCATAGCCCCCCCTATAATCTGCCAGTAGCCATAGCCCCCCCTATAATCTGCCAGTAGCCATAGCCCCCCCTATAATCTGCCAGTAGCCATAGCCCCCCTATAATCTGCCAGTAGCCATAGCCCCCCCTATAATCTGCCAGTAGCCATAGCCCCCCCTATAATCTGCCAGTAGCCATAGCCCCCCCTGTAATCTGCCAGTAGCCATAGGTCCCCCATAATGTGCCAGTAGCCATAGGTCCCCTATAATCTGCCAGTAGCCATAGCCCCCCTATAATCTGCCAGTAGCCATAGCCCCCCCTATAATCTGCCAGTAGCCATAGCCCCCCCTATAATCTGCCAGTAGCCATAGGTCCCCCATAATGTGCCAGTAGCCATAGGTCCCCTATAATCTGCCAGTAGCCATAGGTCCCCTATAATCTGCCAGTAGCCATAGCCCCCCTATAATCTGCCAGTAGCCATAGCCCCCCCTATAATCTGCCAGTAGCCATAGCCCCCCCCTATAATCTGCCAGTAGCCATAGCCCCCCCTATAATCTGCCAATAGCCATAGCCCCCCCCCTGTAATCTGCCAGTAGCCATAGGTCCCCCATAATGTGCCAGTAGCCATAGGTCCCCTATAATCTGCCAGTAGCCATAGCCCCCCTATAATCTGGCAGTAGCCATAGCCCCCCCTATAATCTGCCAGTAGCCATAGCCCCCCCTATAATCTGCCAGTAGCCATAGGTCCCCCATAATGTGCCAGTAGCCATAGGTCCCCTATAATCTGCCAGTAGCCATAGCCCCCCTATAATCTGCCAGTAGCCATAGCCCCCCTATAATCTGCCAGTAGCCATAGCCCCCTCTATAATCTGCCAGTAGCCATAGCCCCCCCTATAATCTGCCAGTAGCCATAGCCCCCCCTATAATCTGCCAGTAGCCATAGCCCCCCCTGTAATCTGCCAGTAGCCATAGGTCCCCCATAATGTGCCAGTAGCCATAGGTCCCCCATAATGTGCCAGTAGCCATAGGCCCCCCTATAATCTGCCAGTAGCCATAGGCCCCCCACTAATGTGCCAGTAGCCAGATAGGGCCCCCCCACGAATGTGCCAGGAGTAGCCAGATAGGGGCCCCTCTATAATTTGCCAGGAGTAGCCAGATTGTGCCCCCCTGCCCCCCACCCCCCTCATAAAGTGCCAGCCCAGTAGCCAGATTAGGGGGGGCCCCCCTATAATGTGCCAGGAGTAGCCACCACTAGCCAGATTGTGCCCCCGTGCCCCCCTGCCCCCCTGCCCCCCACCCCCCTCATAAAGTGCCAGCCCAGTAGTAGCCAGATTAGGGGGGCCCCCCTATAATGTGCCAGGAGTAGCCACCACTAGCCAGATTGTGCCCCCCTGCCCTCACCCCCCTCATAAAGTGCCAGCCCAGTAGTAGCCAGATTAGGGGGGGCCCCCCTATAATGTGCCAGGAGTAGCCACTAGCCAGATTGTGCCCCCCTGCCCCCCCCCTTATAAAGTGCCAGCCCAGTAGTAGCCAGATTAGGGGGGCCCCCCTATAATGTGCCAGGAGTAGCCACCACTAGCCAGATTGTGCCCCCTGCCCCCCACCCCCCTCATAAAGTGCCAGCCCAGTAGTAGCCAGATTGGGGGGGCCCCCCTATAATGTGCCAGGAGTAGCCACCACTAGCCAGATTGTGCCCCCATGCCCCCCACCCCCCTCATAAAGTGCCAGCCCAGTAGTAGCCAGATTAGGGGGGGGGGCCCCTATAATGTGCCAGGAGTAGCCACCACTAGCCAGATTGTGCCCCCATGCCCCCCACCCCCCTCATAAAGTGCCAGCCCAGTAGTAGCCAGATTAGGGGGGGGGGCCCCTATAATGTGCCAGGAGTAGCCACCACTAGCCAGATTGTGCCCCCGTGCCCCCGTGCCCCCCTGCCCCCCACCCCCCTCATAAAGTGCCAGCCCAGTAGTAGCCAGATTAGGGGGGTGCCCCCCTATAATGTGCCAGGAGTAGCCACCACTAGCCAGATTGTGCCCCCGTGCCCCCCTGCCCCCCACCCCCCTCATAAAGTGCCAGCCCAGTAGACTACTGGGCTGGCACTATATGAGGGGGGTGGGGGGCAGGGGGGCACGGGGGCACAATCTGGCTAGTGGTGGCTACTCCTGGCACATTATAGGGGGGGCCCCCCCTAATCTGGCTACTACTGGCAGTAGTAGCCAGATTAGGGGGGGCCCCCCTATAATGTGCCAGGAGTAGCCACCACTAGCCAGATTGTGCCCCCTGCCCCCCACCCCCCTCATAAAGTGCCAGCCCAGTAGTAGCCAGATAGGGACAGAAATAAAGAAAAAAAAAAAAATGTCAGTCAGACATACTTACCTCCCTGCTTCTCTGGACTACTCCGGTCCCGCCTCCAGGCGCCAGCACACACTGCATACTGCCATCACTTTACGGCAGCGGCTCAGTTAGGCCGCAGGACCGGCGCAGGTGGCGCGATGACGTCATCGCGCCGATGACATCATCGCGCCGCCTGCGCCGGTCCGGCGGCCTGTCTGATAGGCTGCCGCAACACGCCTCCACTGCTCCCCTGCTCCCCGTCTCCCTGGCATAAAGCGGATGTTTATTCCGGCCCGGCCGGCCGGCCGGGACAGCAAGCCAGGGAGGCCCCCCTGCCCCCCGGCCCAGTCCGCCCCTGAAATGATTACAGAAGGAGGCACAATGGATGTTCAGACTGCGGACAGTCCAACAGCAGGGTCTGAATGAGCAAATCTCATATGTGTGCTTTTTGTAAATCATTGGGGTAGTATACTTGTTCCCTCCTGTCATTTATCACCAACATTACCACTAATGACATCCCAAATATCTAAATAGATCCAAAGGTCTTTTGTTAACTTCCCTATGGATCTACATACGTCCTAGTTATCCCCCCGTTCTCATTTGCTTTAATCACCATGTATGAATACCTCCTCAGAATTGTGCCGCATCTCTGTCCTAATATGATAGCATTGACAGTAGCATTTGCTACTGTCGTAATATTATCGTATAGACAGAAGTATTTGGTCTCATTTTTCATTTGCTTCTATTACCAACCTTGCCGTGCTGCCACAATATAGAGTACCGCCGTTTGGTCCCCGGTTTTCATAGGAGCAATTTGACACTCTGGCTGGCATCGCTCCGTTTAGTGGGCGGGCAGTGTAGGTGGGGTTGACTTTTCTATTCTTTTTGTTCCACTTTATTACTACAAAATACTTCAAACTATTGTCTATGTATTTTGTAATTGTAACAATTATCTTCAATAAAAATCAAAGTTACAAAAAAAAAATACTCCTGGTCTAATTAATCAACTGCTGTGCTACTTTTAATAAATACTCAGCAAAAGAAAGACATCCAAATGAAATATGCCTGTTTAATTTTATGACCCAAAACACACAAACTTGATAAATGTGTATTTGACAGTGGGTAGGTGTGCTACATTTTGGCTTCTAGTACAGCAGGAATATGTTAAGGTGTTTCCATACGTCGTGGCTATGCTGCATTTATCATGCGTTTTCTTCCAGCAAAGGGAAGCACACAGCAGACTTAAATTACATTAAGGTAACTCTGTTTTGTAATGTAATTCCGTTTTGCTGCGTTTTCCTTTTGCTGGAAGAAAATGCACCATAAATGCAGGTATGTTGTTGCCAAAACCGCATGCACTTTTTGGTGTGTTTATTTTGCCAGCCCAAACGTAGCTGTGATGTATATTTGGTGTGGTAAAAATAAAATACCTGCATTTATTGTGTCTGTGAAGGTTCTCATTTATCCAGGTCATGGTATATATCTGAGTTAGGATAGAGGGATGGCACTCTAGTCATAGACAGTGCATGGAATAGAAATATTTATTTTATTAATAATTAATATCAGCTAGCTTGGTTATGCCAGGAGATGATGATAAAAGAAATATGTAATAAAATAAAATAAAATAAAATACAATGTGGGAGATGGGTCTTCAATTAGATGCTCCTAATAAAATCAAAATAGACATAATCCATATGAAGATAAAATACCGTATTGTATAGGTAATGAACAAAATAGTCGAATGAAAAAGTAATCAAATGAAACAATAATCAAAATGAAAAATAGTTAATAATTAAAAATAATTAAAAATAAAATAAAAATAAAAAAATCCTTTGAAGTAGTGGTGTGGTCAGAGTTCTGTAAATAAATGTAGGTAGTTGATCCAATGGTATCCCCAAAGTACAATAGGTGAGTCAATTAGGTTGGTAGGTGGGGACCTCTTTTAAGAGGTATAATAGTATTATGTTCTGCCCTTTTATCCCGGGTATATAAGGTGTACACCTATAATTTAAGGGTTAATGCAATATTGGTACTGGTCGCTCTTGTTCTCAGGCTGGTGGAAACAATTTACTTAGGTGGAGAGTGGTCCAGTAGTCATAGGTTGATTTGTATATACTGCTTGGTTAGCAGGTACATTACCCTCCTTCGATCGGCTGGTGAGTGGCTCCCGGCAGGCGTGCGGCGTCCGCGTGTGTTGTTCCCGCTCGCAGGGCGGGATGCTCTGCCTATTCGTTCCTGCAGGTGTTCGTCACTTCCGGTGACGTCACCTATACTCACTCGCTTTCCCGCTTGTTTCTCGTCGGCGTTCCACGTGGGGGCCGGTTGGCGGGAAAAATTTGAATCTTCTAGTAGATGTTATACTCCGGAGTTTTATGGTTTTTAGGATCCTTATTTCTTTCTAGCTAGAGTGACTTGGGTATGGCTACCGCAAAAAACCCCATACGCGTTTCGGAGCTTGCTGCTCCTTCTTCAGTGGGAATGGGTAGCCTCTCTTGTTTGGACCAGATATAGAGTCCTGATTAGGTCCAATTAGTAATTGGGGGAGTGGTCTCAAATGTTGTGCCTTGGTGCTTGGTAACATCTGGTCATGGATCAGTGGATCGGGAGAATACAATTGGTTTATCTCAAAAAATCAGAAGAATAAAGTTGATTTATCTCAAAAAAAAGTTTGGATCGATAATATTCTTATTTTTGGAATGGATATCAAATTTGTATGAGAGAGATGAAATAGATGAAAATAATATATACTAGATATAATAATCCAAGATGAGGGTTACAGATACAGTGAAGATGAAAACAATAATGATAATATTTATCAGTGGCAATATGAGCCCTAGAGATACAAACGATATTAATAGTGAATAATTATTTTTAATTATTTTTAATTATATTTAATTATTTCATGAGAGGCAATATAAGCCTAGTGGTTTCTTAGGGACATCATGGCAAGCGGAGGATAAATTACTGAGGGATAAATTGCTGAGCATATGTATTCATAGTTAGATCTCAGTAATAGATACAGAGGTATTAAATGTAAGGGAATCCCTAAGGGCCATGCAGGATGATCTTCAGTTGTGGCTTTGTTCCAATTGTTTTTTGCCACATGTTTTTTGCCTATGTGGTGGTGTGTGGGGGGATCCAGGTTATGGATCTATATCCATAAGATGGAGAAAATAGTGTTAGTGGTGGTAGTAGTATTGAGGGAAATAATATTAGTAGTATTCAATATTGTTGGCGATATTGGTAATAGTGTGGAAGTAGATGGGGGAAGGAGCCCGCCCGGGAGGAGGGGTCGGAGTGCTGGTAAGCAGCCGGACTATGATCCCAAATCCCAAGGGGGGGGCACCCCACCCATTAGATAGCTCATATTCATAAAAAACCGAAGATTTCCATTTCTGCATTTAATCCATTCGGGATGATCGTGTTAAACTCGAATATTCTTCTAGATTCGGACCTTGACATTGCCGCTATATGATTGCCGCCTCTCCATTGGCGTGTGATTCTTTCTATAGCTGTATAGGTGAGTGATGATGGGTCGCAGTTATGTTTTTCTTTGTAGTGTCTAGAAACGGAATGTAGTTCATAGCCTTTTTTAATGTTCGATATGTGTTCCGATATTCGTGTTTTCAGAAGTCTTTTTGTACGTCCAATATATTGTTTAGAGCAGGGGCATTGGAGGACATAAATGACGTCGCTGGAGCAACATGATAGGTGTTCTTGAATCTTGTGTATGTGTGTACTATGTGTAGCGTTTATTGTGGTCGTCTTTCTCGGAAAATTAGTAATTTTGCAGTTTCGGCATTTACCACATCTAAAAAACCCTTTTAATGTTAACCAATTTGGATTATGTTTTGGTGTAGTCTTCTTTGTTGTTGGTGCCACTTTTAAACCAAGATTGGGGGCTCTAGTGTAGGTGATCTGTGGTTTGTCGGGTAATATCTGACCAATGATTTTGTCTCTTTGGATATGGTGCCAGTGCTTGTGGATGCTTGTTTCTAGTTTTTTATAGTGTGCGTTGTATGGTAGAATGATTCTAGGGGTTTCTTCTTTTTTGATCATGTTTGTGGTGGTTTGGTGAAAGAATGTGGTTCTATCCATTGCCCTTACTTTGTCCAATGATCTGTCTATTATTGTTAGTGGATAGTCCTTGGCTAGAAATTGTATTTTCAAATTTTCTGCTTCTGATTCAAATTGTGTGTCTAATGTACAGTTCCTCTTGAGTCGTCTAAATTGACTGGTCGGGATATTTAGTAGCCAACTAGGTAAGTGGCAGCTTGAGTGTAAGATAAAGTTGTTTTTCATTACTGGCTTCTGATATGTACTACAGTGAAGCTTGTTTCCGGTTATTTTAATTAGTAGATCAAGGAATTCAACTTGTGTTTCACTTATGTTTGTTGTGAGTGTTATGTTTCTATCATTATCATTGATGTCCTCCAGGAATTTGTCTAATTTGTTCCTTGTGTCACTCCAAATAAAAATGATGTCATCTATATACCTCCGCCATAGTACCAGGCTCGTCCCCAGTAGGGGGGTGATGTAATCTTGTTCCCACTGGGCCATGAAGATGTTGGCATAGCTGGGGGCGAACCTGGTACCCATGGCGGTGCCACGCTGCTGTAGATAAAATGATGAATCAAACATGAAATAGTTGTGTGTTAGGATGAAGAATACACTCTCTATTATAAAATCAATCTGATCTATGTATAAGGTCCCATAGTGGTTTAATTGCTCTCTCAGGGCAGCTGTACCGTGGTTGTGGTTGATGATAGTGTAAAGTGAATTTACATCCATTGTACATAGAAGCCAGTGTTTTTGATATTCTATCTGTTCTAAGGTCTTCACTATGTCTGTTGTATCTTTAATGTAAGATGGTATTAGTTTTACTGTGGGTTGGAGTAGTCTGTCAATATACTGGGAGAGATTTGAAGTGAGGGATCCGATTCCTGAGATTATTGGTCTACCGGGTGGATTTGTTGGATTTTTATGGATTTTCGGTAGACAGTAGAAAATTGGAATTCTGTTTTGTGAGTTGGTGATGAATGTAAATTCTTGTTCGTTTAGGATACCCTTTTCTCTACCAGCTTGTGTTATTGTTATTAGTTCTTTATGGAAGTTTTCTGTTGGATCTTTTTTAAGGACGGTATATGTGTGGGGGTCTAGTAGTTGTCTTTTGCATTCTGTATTGTAATCCTCTGTATTCTGTAGTACAATGGCCCCCCCTTTATCTGCTGGTCTTATAGTTAAGTTCTGGGTAGATTGTAATTGTTTTATTGCATGTATCTCTCTTTTGGTCATGTTAAAGTAGGGTTTTATTTAAGTTCATTTTCCTAATATCTGACTCTATGCATTTTCGGAATGTGGCGATGTCGTCTCCCATTTCTTGTTTTGGGTATTTTGTAGATTTCATTTTAAGGTCAGTATGACTATAGATTGATGTTTGGCAGTTGTCTCTAGATATTGGATTTTTGATGAAATATTTTTTTAGGCAGAGTTTTCTCACAAACTTTTCTATTCCTATGTATGCATTAAACTTGTCCATTTTAACTGTAGGGGAGAATTTGAGTCCTTTATTCAATAATCTCTGTTGTGTTTCGTTTAGGGTCACGTCACTTAAATTGACAATAATATTTGTGGTTTCTAGGTCTTGTGATATCTGTTCTGTCTTCTTCTTGTGTCTTCCCCTTCTTGTTTTCTTTGAGTTCTGTGGTTTAGTGATCTGTGTGGGTTGTCTCTTTGTGAGTCTGTCATTGTTTGGTGCTTCGGGTGATGTTGTTGGTAATGAGGGGTGTTCGTTGGTGTCTCTTCTCGGTGTTCCCTGGTATAGTGGGGGGTGTTTCTCGGTGTTCTTTCTCGATATTGTCTGGGTGGGCTGGTTTTGTGTGTTTTGTTCCTGTGTCTCAAGTTGTATTTGTGAGTGGGGGTCAGTGCTCTCTTGTGTCTTTGTGGGGAACGGGAGTAGTGGTGTATCCTTGTTCTGTGGTGGGGTGGGGTCTGATCTAAAAAATGAGGTGAGGAAAGTGATTCAAAATAGTTATTGGTGGGGATATTGTAACGGTCTTGAATGTTTCTCCTAATTAGATTATCCCCCTGTCTATCTAGGTGTTCTTCCATATCATTGTTCAGGGGGTTTGATGTATGTTCTCGCCAATTGTTCGGATTTTTGGATCTATTTTGGGTCTGGTTTGTTTGTGTATTAAATTTAAATTTTTTGTTTTTGGTTTTTTCTGGCTATAATTGTTCTTTCTAGATTGTCTAAACCAGTGCAGATTCTCTCTTGCCATGTGTTATAGGATTCATCTTTTGGTGTCTTATCTAGTATTCCTTTAATTTTTGAGATTTGGTCTATGGTATCTTCTAGGATCTGTGATCGCCTTTTGATTATCATTTTAATTAGTGCACATGATTGTATTTTTAGGAATTCTTCCCATTCTTGTTTAAATTCTTCGCTATAGAGGTCTTCTGCTGGATCTTTAGTTAACATGAGTCCCTTTGGTATTATATCCTTGATTATGTATTGGCTTAGTGACTTAATTTCCCATTCTTGCCTAAGTCGTTTGTGTAGCAGTTTCTCTAGTTCTCTGAAAATGTCAGAGATTGGTCTATTTATTGGTGTGGGTGGAGTAAAAAAAAATATTTCATCAAAAATCCAATATCTAGAGACAACTGCCAAACATCAATCTATAGTCATACTGACCTTAAAATGAAATCTACAAAATACCCAAAACAAGAAATGGGAGACGACATCGCCACATTCCGAAAATGCATAGAGTCAGATATTAGGAAAATGAACTTAAATAAAACCTACTTTAACATGACCAAAAGAGAGATACATGCAATAAAACAATTACAATCTACCCAGAACTTAACTATAAGACCAGCAGACAAAGGGGGGGCCATTGTACTACAGAATACAGAGGATTACAATACAGAATGCAAAAGACAACTACTAGACCCCCACACATATACCGTCCTTAAAAAAGATCCAACAGAAAACTTCCATAAAGAACTAATAACAATAACACAAGCTGGTAGAGAAAAGGGTATCCTAAACGAACAAGAATTTACATTCATCACCAACTCACAAAACAGAATTCCAATTTTCTACTGTCTACCGAAAATCCATAAAAATCCAACAAATCCACCCGGTAGACCAATAATCTCAGGAATCGGATCCCTCACCTCAAACCTCTCCCAGTATATTGACAGACTACTCCAACCCACAGTAAAACTAATACCATCTTACATTAAAGATACAACAGACATAGTGAAGACCTTAGAACAGATAGAATATCAAAAACACTGGCTTCTATGTACAATGGATGTAAATTCACTTTACACTATCATCAACCACAACCACGGTACAGCTGCCCTGAGAGAGCAATTAAACCACTATGGGACCTTACACATAGATCAGATTGATTTTATAATAGAGAGTGTATTCTTCATCCTAACACACAACTATTTCATGTTTGATTCATCATTTTATCTACAGCAGCGTGGCACCGCCATGGGTACCAGGTTCGCCCCCAGCTATGCCAACATCTTCATGGCCCAGTGGGAACAAGATTACATCACCCCCCTACTGGGGACGAGCCTGGTACTATGGCGGAGGTATATAGATGACATCATTTTTATTTGGAGTGACACAAGGAACAAATTAGACAAATTCCTGGAGGACATCAATGATAATGATAGAAACATAACACTTACAACAAACATAAGTGAAACACAAGTTGAATTCCTTGATCTACTAATTAAAATAACCGGAAACAAACTTCACTGTAGTACATATCAGAAGCCAGTAATGAAAAACAACTTTATCTTACACTCAAGCTGCCACTTACCGAGTTGGCTACTAAATATCCCGACCAGTCAATTTAGACGACTCAAGAGGAACTGCACATTAGACACACAATTTGAATCAGAAGCAGAAAATTTGAAAATACAATTTCTAGCCAAGGACTATCCACTAACAATAATAGACAGATCATTGGACAAAGTAAGGGCAATGGATAGAACCACATTCTTTCACCAAACCACCACAAACATGATCAAAAAAGAAGAAACCCCTAGAATCATTCTACCATACAACGCACACTATAAAAAACTAGAAACAAGCATCCACAAGCACTGGCACCATATCCAAAGAGACAAAATCATTGGTCAGATATTACCCGACAAACCACAGATCACCTACACTAGAGCCCCCAATCTTGGTTTAAAAGTGGCACCAACAACAAAGAAGACTACACCAAAACATAATCCAAATTGGTTAACATTAAAAGGGTTTTTTAGATGTGGTAAATGCCGAAACTGCAAAATTACTAATTTTCCGAGAAAGACGACCACAATAAACGCTACACATAGTACACACATACACAAGATTCAAGAACACCTATCATGTTGCTCCAGCGACGTCATTTATGTCCTCCAATGCCCCTGCTCTAAACAATATATTGGACGTACAAAAAGACTTCTGAAAACACGAATATCGGAACACATATCGAACATTAAAAAAGGCTATGAACTACATTCCGTTTCTAGACACTACAAAGAAAAACATAACTGCGACCCATCATCACTCACCTATACAGCTATAGAAAGAATCACACGCCAATGGAGAGGCGGCAATCATATAGCGGCAATGTCAAGGTCCGAATCTAGAAGAATATTCGAGTTTAACACGATCATCCCGAATGGATTAAATGCAGAAATGGAAATCTTCGGTTTTTTATGAATATGAGCTATCTAATGGGTGGGGTGCCCCCCCTTGGGATTTGGGATCATAGTCCGGCTGCTTACCAGCACTCCGACCCCTCCTCCCGGGCGGGCTCCTTCCCCCATCAACTTCCGCACTACTACCAATATCGCCAACAATATTGAATACTACTAATATTATTTCCCTCAATACTACTACTACCACTAACACTATTTTCTCCATCTTATGGATATAGATCCATAACCTGGATCCCCCCACACACCACCACATAGGCAAAAAACATGTGGCAAAAAACAATTGGAACAAAGCCACAACTGAAGATCATCCTGCATGGCCCTTAGGGATTCCTTACATTTAATACCTCTATATCTATTACTGAGATCTATAACTATGGAAATACATATGCTCAGCAATTTATCCCTCAGTAATTTATCCTTCGCTTGCCATGATGTCCCTAAGAAACCACTAGGCTTATATTGCCTCTCATGAAATAATTAAAAATAATTATTCACTATTAATATCGTTTGTATCTCTAGGGCTCATATTGCCACTGATAAATATTATCATTATTGTTTTCATCTTCACTGTATCTGTAACCCTCATCTTGGATTATTATATCTAGTATATATTATTTTCATCTATTTCATCTCTCTCATACAAATTTGATATCCATTCCAAAAATAAGAATATTATCGATCCAAATTTTCAACTCTATAAATCAACTCTAATTTTTTTGAGATAAATCAACTTTATTCTTCTGATTTTTTGAGATAAACCAACTGTATTCTCCCGATCCACTGATCCATGACCAGATGTTACCAAGCACCAAGGCACAACATTTGAGACCACTCCCCCAATTACTAATTGGACCTAATCAGGACCCTATATCTGGTCCAAACAAGAGAGGCTACCCATTCCCACTGAAGAAGGAGCAGCAAGCTCCGAAACGCGTATGGGGTTTTTTGCGGTAGCCATACCCAAGTCACTCTAGCTAGAAAGAAATAAGGATCCTAAAAACCATAAAACTCCGGAGTACAACATCTACTAGAAGATTCAAATTTTTCCCGCCAACCGGCCCCCACGTGGAACGCCGACGAGAAACAAGCGGGAAAGCGAGTGAGTATAGGTGACGTCACCGGAAGTGACGAACACCTGCAGGAACGAATAGGCAGAGCATCCCGCCCTGCGAGCGGGAACAACACACGCGGACGCCACACGCCTGCCGGGAGCCACTCACCAGCCGATCGAAGGAGGGTAATGTACCTGCTAACTAAGCAGTATATACAAATCAACCTATGACTACTGGACCACTCTCCACCTAAGTAAACTGTTTCCACCAGTCTGAGAACAAGAGCGACCAGTACCAATATTGCATTAACCCTTAAATTATAGGTGTACACCTTATATACCCGGGATAAAAGGGCAGAACATAATACTACTATACCTCTTAAAAGAGGTCCCCACCTACCGACCTAATTGACTCACCTATTGTACTTTGGGGATACCATTGGATCAACTACCTACATTTATTTACAGAACTCTGACCACACCACTACTTCAAAGGATTTTTTTATTTTTATTTTATTTTTAATTATTTTTAATTATTAACTATTTTTCATTTTGATTATTGTTTCATTTGATTACTTTTTCATTCGACTATTTTGTTCATTACCTATACAATACGGTATTTTATCTTCATATGGATTATGTCTATTTTGATTTTATTAGGAGCATCTAATTGAAGACCCATCTCCCACATTGTATTTTATTTTATTTTATTTTATTACATATTTCTTTTATCATCATCTCCTGGCATAACCAAGCTAGCTGATATTAATTATTAATAAATATTTCTATTCCATGCACTGTCTATGACTAGAGTGCCATCCCTCTATCCTAACTCTCTTACTCTCACCACGAGCGTCGGGTACGCTCCGTTCGGATTGAGCACCTTATTCCATTTTTTGGGTTGCAGTGAGCCGCCCCACCATAACCTTCACATGGTATATATCTGTAAAGAATAAATCAAGGCAACTGGACGTACTGTAGATTTCTTGAAAACGTTTCACTCGTTCTTCCAACGAGCTTTCTCAATTCTGAGTGATTGTACAATAATTCTGGGAATAAATATGTAACTGAATCCACATCTGGTAATTATACCCAGCATTGGGCCAAATGTGTTGATTCCATTATCCTAATTGGAGGATTTATGGTGTGTTTTCATCCAGCAACCAGCTTTCTTGGCTTGATTCGTTTTTCCATCACATTACACACTACTGGTTTCCAGGGGTAATGACCACCCCGCAATCCATCAGTGGTGGCCATGCTTGCACCATGTAACCATAGAAATGAGCAGTGTACAATGAGGAGGCAATATGAATGACAACAAAACATTAGGAAGTGGCTCGCATTTTCTCTGCATAATAAATGCCATTTGCTGAAGAGAGACAACCCCTTTAACTATAGATCCGGAAGCAACTTGGCAAATATTCAGAGAATCAGCTAGAAGAAAGCCAGTGCATGGAACTAGCCTTAATACGTTAACTATTCCTTTCCGCTCTGCCTCATCTATACATAGAGCATGCTCATCACTAACCGGACTAGCAGCACTGCAGCAGATACATTTTTTTTTTATATAGTCATACAGTCGTGGCCAAAAGTTTTGAGACTGGCACAAATTTCGATTTTCACAAAGTTTGCTGTTTCAGTGTTTTCAGATCTTTTTGCCAGAGGTTTCTATGTACAGCGGTCCACATGGGAGGGCTGGCTGGAGAGGATGGGAGTGGTAGTAGTTTCTATGAGTGGATGAGATTAGTCATGATGGCATTGGTCCTTCTCTGGTGCTCTGTGCGCAGTTGTGAGGAGGGGCGCAACCTTTGTTCTCCTCAGGGCAAACCTTGGTTCGAGGTCTTCTGCCTGATGATGGTTGGTGTGCCCTTGATGTTGGTGATGTGGGGTGCAAGGCAGCGAGATGGGGCAGCAGAAGAGGCAATGATGAGACCATCTTGGTGGCCTTAGAAACAGTTCTTTACTGAATATGGCAGTACTGTGTAAATACACTACTTTCAGAAGTAGACACAATACTTACACAGTACACCAACAGTTTCTCACAGTCCCCTTGACTGCACCTATGGGATGAACAGTCCAGATGCTCCCTGAGTCACTTGACAAATATATCTATGCTTTATCTCTAATTCAGCTAAGGGGTGCAATTCTTTATCTTTCTGTATCAGTTGCACTACAATGTCCAGCTACAGGGTCTAGTCCTTTAACGCACCAACAGTATGCCTGGGAGCTGGAGGCATGTAGCCCAGACAAAGGCTGTAAAGCCAAAAAGCCATAAACATGCCTTAGCTTCACAGTCTTGTATTCAGCAACTCCCTGTAATGGCTATTTTACCTCCAGACTAAATACTTTATCATAGTTGCCAACTGTCCCGAATTTGCAAGGACTGATCTAATTTTTAAATACAGTCCTGGCAAATTCAGACTGTCCCAGACCAAAAATGGCCAGGGCTAAATGATAACTCAGCCCATAAGTTAGAGCGTTCTCAAGGGTGGGGTTTTGAATGCCCTAATTTTACCAATCTAAGCGTTGGTAAGTATGTGCTAAACATCCTCAGAGGCTGGTGTTTGGCAAAGTATCCTCCTGTACCCTTGGCTGGCTGCTGCTGCTTCTCTCTTCAGCTTACTACTGACTAGAGCAGCATCCTCTCTAGAGTCCCACCTAGCGAGTGTTACTATAAAAGGCCTGTTAACCCCATATGCAGCTCTCAGAGTGGAAAACAATAAAAAAAAACTGAATACACAAATTAACCCTTTTGCAGTCACTCCTTAGGATAGATCATCAATATCAGATCGGCGGGGCTCCAACTGCTGCTGAACAGCCGTATAAAGAGGCTGCGGTGCTTGTGTGAGCGTTGTGTCCTCTGTGGTGTTTGCCTGCATGCCGTCTACATGTAGTTTAACAACAGCTCTAATTGCATTACACTGCCACTACAATGTAGAGGGCATGCTGGCAAACATTGAAGAGGGTGCAATGCTCGCAAGTACCACTGCCCATTCAAACAGCTGATAGACGGGATTGCTGATATTGATTACCTACCCTGAGAATAGGTCATCAATGTCATAATACTAGATAAGGGCTCATGCACACGAATATAAAAAAAAAAAAAATTGTGGCCCGTATGCGGAAACATTTACTCCAATAAGGCCGCAATAAAAAATGGAAATGACTCCGTGTGCATTCCGTGTTTGGTGGAACCCAACGGTCGTGTGCTTGAGCCCTAAGGGAGAGTTCACATCACCATTATTTTTCCATTCAGAACAGAAAAGTAAAGAAAAAGTACTGCATACAGGACTTTTTTCTGTTTTAAAAAAAAGGATTTCAGACGGAATGGCTTAAACAAATGCTAAAGTGCATAACTGATGCACAGGATCCGTATTTTTTTTAACAGGATCCGATTTTTTTTCTTTACTGTTTTTCTGACAGATCAGAAGAACGGAAAAATAGTGGCAATGTGAACTCTCCTTTACCTGTTTAAAACACAGAACATACAGGCATTTTATGTAGCGGCGTTTGTTCAACCTTGAGGTCCATTTTTTAAGCCAAAGGCATTTTTCGTTTTATCGCAGCATGCTCTGAGTGTGGCGTTTTTTCAGTCATTTTCCAATAGACTTCTCTATAGAGGAAATAAATGCCTGAAAAATGGTAAGAAATACATTGTGTAACTGAAAAATTACACGAAAATACTTGTAAAAAAGGCCAGAAATTCTTGTCATTTTTTACAAACCAAATACACACACACAAAAAAAAAATAAGACTGTGTCACCACCCTAAACCTGGTGACTGATCCCTATAATTTCAGCAATTTTATAAAAATGAAGTTAACAGTACCCCAGAGCAGAAACTGCAAATCAATGTGCCCACCCCTCCCTTCTCTTGATACAAAAATCCTCGTACTTGACGTGTGTCATTGCCGTCATAGACCCAAGTGTGCATTAGTCATTAGAATGTAAGCTGCCACCATATGGTACCCCTCTACCTGCGTCAGCTGGAGAATTTAGCTTGTGTCATCTTGAAGAAATTAGGGAGTTGATTCTAGTCATATTATAATGGAAAGTGTCAATTTTTAAATGTTTACCATGGAGTTTAATCATGAAAGTGCTCGGTGATCTTACTTATAGCAAGCAGGAGCAAAAATAATTACTGAGTTACTCTCAGAGTTTATTGTAACACATTACAACACAAAACTAGCGCAGGGGTACGCAACTGGCGGACCGCAAGCTGCGCCTGTCTGTGGCTAAGCACAGCAGGCGCGATGACATCACTGCACCACGCCTGCCAGTGCAGTGAAGAAGCAGGGTATGATGGTAGGGGAATATGTGGTAGGTGAGTATTTAAACTGGAGGCAATGAGGAGCATCACACCATGGTAGGGCACTCTTTGTGGGGGGCCACTGTGAGGGGGCACTTAAGAGTATAGGTAATCAATATGAGATTGACTCCTGGTATCCCCACCATTCAGCTGTTTAATGTGGTAGTGGCGCTCATGCGAGTGCTACCTCTGCTTCAAAATTACACTGCGCGTCGTCTCACTTGTAGAGGGGGTGCAGTTGTATAACAATCAGTGTATTTTTGAAGTGGAAGCAGTGCTTGCACAAGCGTCAACACCGCGAGGGGGCCATTACATTAATAATAAAGAGGGGGCCATTACATTAATAATAAAGAGGGGGTAATTACATTAATAATAAAGAGGGGGCCATTATATTAGCAAAGAGGAGGCCATTACATTAATAATAAAGAGGGGGTAATTACATTAATAATAAAGAGGGGGCCATTACATTAATAATAAAGAGGGGGCCATTACATTAATAATAAAGAGGGGGTAATTACATTAATAATAAAGAGGGGGCCATTATATTAGCAAAGAGGAGGCCATTACATTAATAATAAAGAGGGGGTCATTACATTAATAACAAAGAGGGGGCCATTACATTAATAATAAAGAGGGGCCATTACATTAATAACAAAGAGGGGGTCATTACATTCATAACAAAGAGGGGGTCATTATATTAATAATAAAGAGGGGGGCATTACATTAATAATGAAGAGGGGGTCATTACACTATATGTAATGTACTGGCCCCCTCTTTGCTAATGTAATGTCCCCCTCTTTGTTATTAATGTACTGGCCCCCTCTTTGCTAATATAATGTCCCCCTCTTTGTTATTAATGTACTGGCCCCCCTCTTTGCTAATATAATCACCCCCTCTTATTACTGTGCCAATGCCATTGAATAGGATAGCCTTTCTGCTCCAGTCCTCTCCTCTCCCACCCCCCATACTGCCCCCAGAGCCTCTGCAATTAGGTAAGGTAACATAAAAAAAAATACTTACCTATCTCCATCCCCGCTTGTTCCCGCCGCAGGCGGTCACGAACGCCTCACTGTGCCTTCCTGCGCCGTGTCATCGCGTCATCTCGCGGAGGTCACAGTGAGGTTATCGTGACCGAGTCCTGCATCGCTCTACTGCCTTATAGGCTTCAGGCCACTAGGCCTGAAGCCTATGGGGCATAACGGAGGGGACGGGAGCCATAAGCTCCCGTAGCCCTCATTGAAATTTCGGATGCCTGGCGCCCCCTGCAATTTGGCGCCCGGGGCAATGGCCCCTCCGCCCCCCCCCCCCCCCCACGCTACGCCCCTGCCACCAATCTCTTATAGATGACCTAACCAGAGAAGAGGTCATTAATATTGGAGCGCTGCACAACCCTTTAATGCGATTGAGCTGAGATTGACAAATTATAAACTGCTAGTGGTGCTTGGTCAATGATCACATAACCAGGGGGGTGCACCCTTTATTTTGGGTTCTGCAGAAGGGTATATTTTGAGGCAGGGTCACCTTAACACTGGGTGACATCTCTCCTTGCTGCAATACAGGCTGACACTAGCATGGTAATGATAATACAGATGTTGGATGTCCTCCTGTGGTTTGTCATTCCAAGATCTTTCAACCTGGACCTGTAGCTCAGCCAGTGTGGTTGTTGGCTGCTGTGCATAGGAAATATGTTACTCTATCCGGTCCCAGATATTCTTGATGGGAGAGAGATCTGTGATCAAACTAGCCAGGGGAGCTGCTGGGTACCCTAAAAAGCACGTTGTGTAGCATAAGCAGTGTATGGGCAGCCATTATCTTGTTCAAAGTCAAAAAAGGGAGTATGACTTGTTCTATGATTTCCTGGACATAAAGGAGGCTGGCCAAGCTTCGCTTCATGAATATTAGATGGGAACAGCCCTGGTGGCTAATAGCAGTCCACACCATGGCCGCCCATACACTGGAAGGGGAGATGCCACCCAGTATTAATGCCATCCTGTCTCAACATATACCCTGCTACAGAACCCAAAATAAAGAGAGCACCATGGGTGTAACTATAGCCATAGCTAACTTGCTATGGGGCCCAGAGCTTTGAGAAACCCTATTTGGTGCAAGAACACTGCACCTTTTTGTGGAGAATAAAAATATGGTGGCTTTTAGTTATATTGTGGGGTTTCTGTGATATGGTGCTATTATAGATACATAAATACACTGTTCTAACAAGATTGGGAAGTTATTTGTAATGCAGACATAATTAAAGAGGTTATCCAACTCTTTGAAACTGAAAACCTGTCCTCTGGATAGGTCATCAGCATCTGAGAAGTGGGGGCCCGATACCTGAGATCCCCACCGTTGGGTTGTTTGAGAAGGCCCCTGTGCCTTCTCAAACAGTCGAAGTCATATTTAAGCATAGACGTTCATTTTATTTCTAATATAAGAAAATCTCATTATACTCAGTGCGGGAGATTTATCAAGACTGGAGTTCCCATACGCTAGTCATGGTTCCCTGTACGCTGGAGAGATGCCTGTTAATAAACTAGACACATCTCTGGTACTCAACTCAGGAAACTCAAATCTGTGCTAGCCAGAGGCTGGTGTAGAGGTGAAATATAACCTACACTAGTTTCTGGTATAAGTTATACCAGTTGTAAGTATAGTAAATCTAGCGGTTCATGGTAGGCTCCGCCTCCTCCCACACCTTTCCTTGCCACTTTAGAAAAGTGTCAAGAAGCTCAAAAGTCTCGAATTATGGTGCAGGCCATAATTTTCAACTTTCTAATGCAAACTGCAAAGAAAAAGGGGGTCAGTCAGCACATCCCAATGCGCAAGTGCACGTTGCCATGGCTGAAAGCATAAAGACAAAAAAAAAACTATGCAACAGCACTCTGTAAACACAAATAAATTAGAATAATGCCTTAATTATAGAAACTATTCTGATGTTAATGCTAAGCTCATTTAATAGATAGATTTTTGGCAAATACATTTTTGTACAAAATTATTTGTGCCTGTCCGCCGGCGTCAAAGTGATCTCTATAGGACAGGAACCTAACACTAAATACTTAGACTCCCCCCCCCCCCCCCCCCCCCCACTGATCTAAACTTTTAATATGTACCTATAACACAGGGATCAGCAACCTTTGGCACTCCAGCTGCTGTGAAACTACAACTCCCAGCATGCAAACAAGCTCGGCTTCTCTTCTAACTCCCATAGAAGTGAAGTAAGCATTCTGGGAGTTGTAGTTTCTGAACAGCTGGAGTGCCGGAGGTTGCTGATCCCTGCTATAAAATAGCAAAGGTTTTCTGAAAGCACAGTGACCCTTTGGCCGCTTTCAGACGAGAGCATTGGAATCCGTCAGTATTCTGGCTCAGGATTCCTGATGATATGCCATCTGTATTGTCATCAGTATTGCTTCAGGGGTTCATCAGGATTTACATGCGTATTTCTTCCTCCCTTCATTATATATGCACTGCACAGACTGTAATGTGCGTATTTGGAGACAAATCTGCACAAAATTTGGACATGCTGTGGATTTCAAATACTGATGGAAATTACACGCCCATGTGAATAGCTCCATTCATTTACATTAGCAGCGGATTCCTGGACATAAAATCTGGACCATATACGGATTGCAAATACGCTCGCGTGAAAGAGGCCTTTAATAGGTTCCATTGTAATCAGATGATCAATGCTAGTTAGTGGTTCCAGCAATACATAGTTGAACGGGGTATATATATATATATATATCTTCACATTCAACTAAACTTCCTGATTCCCTCTTACTCTTTGAAAATCCATATCCATATGCAGTAATGTCTATCAAGAATTATTATGCAACTGAAAGATGAAGAAACAGATAAAAATAACCCGCGTTCTCCACTGTGCATATTACAGCAGATGGTTTTCAGAAGGATTTGGCTTGCTACTTCTTTTATCTGTTGCTATTTTTCTTTTTTCTTTTCCCAACAGTGAAAACGTGGTTTGTCAACCGGGGAAGGCGGTCGGAGACTGTGCTGCCAGGTTAATGTGCCATCTTCTCATGTTAGCAGAGATCATCAGTGTCAATACTGGGATCCAGAATCACAAAGAACACAGTTTACTGTGGTGAAAAAGTGCTGTGAACGTCCCACTTCTCACACCATCAAGAGAACTTACGTATTAATTATAGTGCTCCAGAGGTTATGATGCCAATTATAGGACGTCGTCTCTCATATCTAAAGCTTTCTTCAAAAGTTCATCAAATCGGGATTGTATGGAATAGATAAGCAGATCTCTGGAATACTGAACAGAAGAAGACTTCACACTACTGTCTCCACACCATCGAGAACATTTCATTTAATTTGCCAACCACTCAGATATGGTAGATATACCACTTCTTTAAGACTGTGCCCAAGTATCTCAGCTGCAGTGATGCACTTAAGTGGGCATTGGATGGTCACCCAAGAGGGCCTGAGCTAAGGAGAATTCTAGTCTACAAGCAGATTTCTAGATCTGTCTCCTGGAACATAGCAATTGACATGACAATGGATACAGTCCGCAGCAGGTAAGATCACAGCTATAAAATCCACATTCCCAACCTGTGCAACCTGCTCCTCATCACAACCTGTATACATGATTCCTAGTAAAATAAGCTAGATCGCCAAATTTCAATTATTTTTAAGTGTGCTTGCCCCCTGAGATGGTGACGTCACCATATCCTTGAAGCAGGGGCCAAATGAGTTAGAAGGGCGGGCTATGGATCTAATGACCCACATGCTTGAAAGAACATTTCAATGCTTTTAAAATGTCTCACTTAGTCTTCCTTCACACCTAGGGGGTTATTTACTGAAGACAGTTCAGCATAAAAAAAAAAAAAAAACCTTGTGACTTTTTAACTCCCTTGTGACAAAATTTAGTTGCTCGTGGCATTTTTACACCACTCTTGACACTTGGCAGTGAGGGAGTTTTTCTTTGTTTGGACAGACTTAGGGGTTCAGTTACGAACATATATACGCCACTTTTGTGGTGATTCTGTCAGATACCATGTTGCTGCAGAATCTTCAAGTTCTTCCCCGCACACGGCAGATTAAAAATGGAGGCATGGCGTGGGCGGGGAAGGGGGTGGGCACCTCTACATAACTTTGGCGATCCACTGCCAGCGCAGGGGCTTTTTAAATGTGCCCTTTTATTGTTTGAGGTACATTTACTAATCACGCTGCCCTGGTTTGGAGTCTTTTTAGACTTGTTTCATGGTGTAGGTTAATTTTGTGGACGGGCAGTTTTTTTCTCCCAGTTTATGTATGTTTGCATTCTTTAGGTATGAATTTACCGTAAAATCATTCTTCTTTCTACTCCATTCCATGGGTGGCATAATTCTGTTCGTCTGTGGTGTGGGGGGCTGTGCGACAATTTTTATTAAATTCTCACATCATCTGGTGCACCTTTTCACAAACATAAAACATCTATATGGCTGTGACTTTTTATTTAAACAGAGTCTGTCACCACCATATGGCCATATACAGCACTTACATTGCCCTATAGAACACCTATACATGAATGTAATGGTACCTTTGGTATTTTCTTTACACTTGCAGAAGCTGGAAAAACAAAGTTTAATTCATATGCAAATGAGCACTCAAAAGCGCCCAGGGGCGGCGTTCACTGTGTTGGAGGTCAGGCTGCTCTGACTTTTTTCATTGTTTCCCCGT
This sequence comes from Bufo gargarizans, assembly GCF_014858855.1. Classification (NCBI taxonomy): domain Eukaryota; kingdom Metazoa; phylum Chordata; class Amphibia; order Anura; family Bufonidae; genus Bufo; species Bufo gargarizans. The sequence continues at coordinate 7,485,796 of NC_058086.1, forward strand.
CCCAGCCTCTGCCTATGCCCGTCCTCCTATCCCCTTGCGACATCCTTCGGACCGGCCGAGATCCCGTGCCTGCGCACTGCCTTGCCGGGCCGGGGTATGCACACTGCGATGCCCATTGTTGGCACGGCATCGGTTTAACTACTGTGCATGCGCCGTCGAACGGCGTGAAACCAGCGGCAATGTGCAGTTTGCCGACACATCCGCAGTAGGTAAAGTGATGCCGGCGAGGCAGTGCACAGGCGTGGGATCTCGGCCGTACTGAAGGATGACGCAAGGGAATAGCAGGACGGGCTTAAGCAGAGGCAGGGGCAGGGAAACAATGAAAAAAGGCAGAGCAGCCTGAGCTCCAACACACTGAACGCCGCCCCTGGGGACTTGCTTGTGCTCATTTGCATATGAATTAAACTTCTGCAAGTCTAAAGAAAATAACAAAGGCACCATTACATTCATGTATAGGTGTGCTATAGGGCAATGTAAGCACTGTATATGGCCATATGGTGGTGACAGACTCCCTTTAATATGTGACTTTGCACCTATTTTGTATGCCAACCAACCAGTAGTCTAATTGTACCCTACCCATTTGTGCTTATTTTATTTTTTGACTTTTGATTTTGTGACTGTTTTCTGACTTATTTTTATACCTGAATTTGTCGCAAAAACTGTCTAATTTGTACTTCACTCTATGGCTGGTGTACTTTTCTTTAAGTGTGACTTTTTTTTGCATTAAAACTCACACTTCTTCTAAAATTTCTGTCTAAAATTAACACAAATAAGTCGCAGGGGCCTGATGGGATACACCCAAAGCTATTAAAAAAGCTTAGCGATGTACTAGCAAAACGATTAACAGATTTATTTAACCAATCACTGGTAACAGGAGTCGTCCCAGAAGATTGGAAATTTGCAAATGTTGTGCCCATTCACAAGAAATGTAGTATGGAGGAATCGGGCAACTATAGGCCAGTAAGCCTGACATCAATAGTGGGGAAATTAATGGAAACCATACTTAAGGAGAGGATTGTGGAACATCTAAAATCCCATGGATTGAAAGATGAAAAACAGCATGGGTTTACTTCAGGGAGATCATGTCAAACTAATCTTATAGATTTTTTTGATTGGGTGACTAAAATAATAGATGGAGGAGGTGCAGTAGACATTGCTTATCTAGACTTTAGTAAGGCTTTTGATACTGTCCCACATAGAAGGCTTATAAAAAAAATTGCAGTCTTTGAGTTTGGACTCCCATATTGTTGAATGGATTAGGCAGTGGCTGAGGGACAGACAGAGTGTTGTAGTCAATGGAGTATATTCAGACCAAGGTCTTGTTACCAATGGGGTACCTCAGGGATCTGTTCTGGGACCCATATTGTTTAATATCTTTATCAGTGAAATTGCAGAAGGCCTCGATGGTAAGGTGTGTCTTTTTGCTGATGACACAAAGATTTGTAACAGGGTTGATGTTCCTGGAGGGATACACCAAATGGAAAAGGATTTAGGAAAACTAGAGGAATAGTCAAAAATCTGGCAACTAAAATTTTATGTTGATAAGTGCAAGATAATGCACCTGGGACATAAAAGCCCAAGAGCAGAATATACAATCAGTGATACAATCCTAACCTCAGTATCTGAGGAAAGGGATTTAGGGGTCATTATTTCAGAAGACTTAAAGGTAGGCAGACAATGTCATAGAGCAGCAGGAAATGCTAGCAGAATGCTTGGGTGTATAGGGAGAGGCATTACCAGTAGAAAGAGGGAGGTGCTCATGCCGCTCTACAGAGCACTAGTGAGACCTCATTTGGAGTATTGTGCTCAGTACTGGAGACCATATCTCCAGAAGGATATTGATACTTTGGAGAGAGTTCAGAGAAGAGCTACTAAACTAGTACATGGATTGCAGGATAAAACTTACCAGGGAAGATTAAAGGACCTTAACATGTATAGCTTGGAAGAAAGACGAGACAGAGGGGATATGATAGAAACTTTTAAATACATAAAGGGAATCAACAAGGTAAAAGAGGAGAGAATATTTAAAAGAAGAAAAACTGCTACAAGAGGACATAGTTTTAAAGGTTTAAAAACTATGGGGCAAAAAAGGGGCAAAGGTTTAAAAGTAATATCAGGAAGTATTACTTTACTGAGAGAGTAGTGGATGCATGGAATAGCCTTCCTGCAGAAGTGGTAACTGCAAATACAGTGAAGGAGTTTAAGCATGCATGGGATAGGCATAAGGCCATCCTTCATATAAGATAGGGCCAAGGGCTATTCATAGTATTCAGTATATTGGGCAGACTAGATGGGCCAAATGGTTCTTATCTGCCGACACATTCTAGGTTTCTATGAGACATACGACTTTTCTTCACAAAGATGCAACTTTTTTACGTGCAAATAAGTTAGACCAGTGTAAGTGGATATCAACCTTTTGTACTGAAACAACCACCAGAGGTCAGACTAAAAAATTAATCAACCGCTGTATGTCATTTAATAAACACTCGGCAAATCAAAGAGAGACAAATTAAATACGCTTTTGCGTTTTTATGGAACCGCGCATTCCCTTTCCAAATCGGGGAAAAAACTCTTTAAGCTCAAATCATCCACTTTAAGGCTACATGCACACGACCATAAGTGTTTTTTGCACATGCACTAGTATTTTTGCGGAGCAACGGAACGGACATACTGATGCGGACAGCACGTTTTTTTCGGACCCATTCAAATTAATGGGTTCGCATCCTATCCGCAAAAAAAATGGAACGGACACGGAAACAAACAACGTTCGTATGCATGTAGCCTTATTCATATAGGCAAAATCGTCAGGTCCCACAAGTATTCCTTTCCACTAGGTGTTCCTGTGGGATATCAGAAAGCGCACTGATAGTGAAGCACTGTAACTCAATACTAACAACACTCGTATGATTATACTCACGAGCGCAGATGATCACGCAGGCACATCAAACTAAGGCTACTTTCACACTAGCGGCAGGACTGATCCGACAGGCTGTTCACCCTGTCGGATCCGTCCTGCCGCTATTTCGCCGTGCTGCCGGACCACCGGACTAGTCAATGGGGACGGGGGCGGAGCTCCGGTGCAGCACGGTGAAAGGCCGCCGGACTAAAAGTACTGCATGTCCGATAGTCCGGCGGCCTCTCACAGCGAACTGCCGTGCTGCACCGGAGCTCCGCCCCCAGTCCCCGTCCCTATTATAGTCAATGGGTATGGAGTGACGGTCCAGCAGCATGGCAAAATAGCGGCAGGACGAATCCAACAGGGTGAACAGCCTGTCGGATCCGTCCTGCCTCTAGTGTGAAAGTAGCCTAATCCAAACACCTAGTTTTTCTTTCCTTCCTCTCCTTTCTTTCTTTCGATGCCGCTGTTCAAGATGCATCAGGAAGGATGTCTTCAGCATGCTACGGTTTTATCTCTGGCCAAAAAAACTGAACACTTATTTTTTTTCCCATAGGAATGTAATAGTGCCGGATCCGGCATTCAAAATACCGTATTGCCCGATCCGAAAAGGTGAAAAAAATAAATGCCGGATCCGTTTTACCAGATAACACCGGAAATACGGATCCGGCATTTCTATGCATTTTTATGACTGATCAGGCATTTTTAAGACTGATCAGGATCCTGATATAGCTTGGAGCGAAACTCGGGTTGGGCAGGATCGCTAGAATGATTTTAACTTGTTGCCTGTATTTTACATGTTTGCGAGTATAATTAATTTGTTTTATATTAGTATTAAAAACAGTGCTTCACTATTGGAGCGATTTAAATATTCCATACAAGAAAGTAGAGGAAGAAAGAAAAACAAGGTGTTTGGATTAGTTTGATGTGCCTACATGATCATCTGCGCTCGTGAGTATAATCATACGAGTGTTGATAGTATTGAGTTACAGTGCTTCACTATCAGTGCGCTTTCTGATATCCCACAGGAACACCTAGTGGAAAGGAATACTTGTGGGACCTGACATATGTATTAGGCCCCTTTCACATGGGCAAGAATTCTGTGCGGGTGCAATGCGTGAGGTGAACGTATTGCACCCGCACTGAATCCGGACCCATTCACTTCAATGGGGCTGTTCAGATGAGCGGTGATTTTCACGCATCACTTGTATATTGCGTGAAAATTGCAGCATGTTCTGTATTCTGCGTTTTTCATACAACGCAGGCCCCATAGAAATGAATGGTGATGCGTGAAAATCGCAGGCATCCGCAAGCAAGTGCGGATGCAATGCGATTTTCATGCATGGTTGCTAAGAGACGAGGGATGAGTTACCCGGGACCCCATTTAGGGCTGTTTCACACGAGCGAGTCCATTGCGGAATCACGCTCCGTGTGTGAGTGTGATCCTCTGCTCTGGACTTGCCGGAGCGCACGGCATTATCATGATTTATAATGCTGTGTGTCTCTGCATGGCCTTTTTTCCACAGAATGATACTGACATAAAGCTGTCGGTATGATTCTGTAGAAATAAGGTCAAGCAGAGACACATAGCATTATAAATCATGATAATGCCGTGCGCTCCGGCAAGTCCAGAGTAGAGGATCACACTCACACACGGAACGTGATTCCCGCAATGGACTCGCTCATGTGAAACAGCCCTTACTTTATTATTTTCCAATATAACATGGTTAAAATGGAAAATAATAGCAGTCTTTAATTCAGAATGCTAAGGCCTCATGCACACGACAGTATTTTTTCACAGTCCGCAAAAACGGGGTCCGTAGGTCCATGATCCGTGACCGTTTTTTTGTCCGTGGGTCTTCCTTGATTTTTGGAGGATCCACGGACATGAAAAAAAAGTCGTTTAGGTGTCCGCCTGGCCGTGCGGAGCCAAACGGATCCGTCCAAAATTACAATCCAAGTCAATGGGGACGGATCCGTTTGGCGTTGACACAATATGGTGCCATTTCAAACTGATCCGTCCCCATTGACTTTCAATGTAAAGTCTGGAGTCCCTTTTATACCATCTGATCGGAGTTTTCTCCAATCCGATCGTATATTTTAACTTGAAGCGTCCCCATCACCATGGGAACGCCTCTATGTTAGAATATACTGTCGGATATGAGTTACATCGTGAAAACTCATTTCCGACAGTATATTCTAACACAGAGGCGTTCCCATGGTGATGGGGACGCTTCTAGTTAGAATATACTACAAACTGTGTACATGACTGCCCCCTGCTGCCTGGCAGCACCCGATCTCTTACAGGGGGCCGTGATCAGCACAATTAACCCCTCAGGTGCCGCACCTGAAGGGGTTAATTGTACTATCATATCTGTAAGAGATCAGGGCTGCCAGGCAGCAGGGGGCAGACCCACCCCGCCCCCCAGTTTGAATATAATTGCAGACCCCCCTCCCTCCCTGTATTGTAATAATTTGTTGGTGGCACAGTGTGCGCCCCCCCCCCCCCCGGCCTCCCCCCCCTTCCTCCCTGTATTGTAATAATTATTCGTTGGTGGCACAGTGTGCGCCCCCCATCGCCCCCCCTTCCTCCCTGTATTGTAATAATTATTCGTTGGTGGCACAGTGTGCGCCCCCCATCGCCCCCCCTCCCTCTATAGCATTAACAACATTGGTGGTGTCCAGTGTGCAGCCTCCCATCTCCCCCCCCATCATTGGTGGCAGCGGAGTTCCGATTGGAGTCCCAGTTTAATCGCTGGGGCTCCGATCAGTAACCATGGCAACCAGGACGCTCTATTACAATACAGGGAGGAAGGGGGGGGGGGCAATGGGGGGCGCACACTGTGCCACCAACAAATTATTACAATACAGGGAGGGAGGGGGGGCCGCACTGGCCACCAATGATATTCAAACTGGGGAGGGGGGAGGGGTCTGCCCCCTGCTGCCTGGCAGCCCTGATCTCTTACAGGGGGATATGATAGTACAATTAACCCCTTCAGGTGCCGCACCTGAAGGGGTTAATTGTGCTGATCACGGCCCCCGTAAGAGATCGGATGCTGCCAGGCAGCAGGGGGCAGTCTTGTACACAGTTTGTAGTGTATTCTAACTAGAAGCGTCCCCATCACCATGGGAACGCCTCTGTGTTAGAATATACTGTCGGATATGAGTTTTCACGAAGTGAAAACTTAGATCTGAAAAAGCTTTTATGCAGACGGATCTTTTGATCCGTCTGTATGAAAGTAACCTACGGCCACGGATCACGGACACGGATGCCAATCTTGTGTGCATCCGTGTTCTTTCACGGACCCATTGACTTGAATGGGTCCGTGAACCGTTGTCCGTCAAAAAAATAGGTCAGGTCATATTTTTTGGACGGACAGAATACACGGATCACGGTCTCGGCTGCAAAACGGAGCATTTTCCGATTTTTCCACAGACCCATTGAAAGTCAATGGGTCCGCGAAAAAAACCTGAAAACGGCACAACGGCCACGCATGCACACAACGGTCGTGTGCATGAGGCCTAAGTCTGTGGGGTTAAAAAAATAAAAATTGTTTTACTCACATCATCCACTTGCTCGCACAGCCGGGGTCGTCTTCTTCTTCTTTCAGGACCTGGCTGGAAAAGGATCTTCATTCAGCAGGACCTGCGCTAACGTCACCGTGCTCACCACGTGGTGAGCGCGATTACGTCACCAAAGGTCTTTTTGCAGGTCCTGAAAGAAGAAGCCGGATGCCGGCTGCGCAATCAATTGGAACAGGTAAGTTAATTTTTATTTATTTTTTTAACACCTCAATCTACATTTTAGTAAGCATTCTGTATTAACCATGTTATAAGGGAAAATAATAAAATATACAAAACACCTAACCCAAACCCGAACTTCAGTGAAGAAGTCCAGGTTCGGGTCTGGGTACCACAGTCAGTTTTTTATCACGCGCATTGCACCCGCACGTTAAAAACTAAACATCGGAACGCAATCGCAGTCAAAACTGACTGCAATTGCATACCTAATCTGGACACGCTGGTCTGCAAGGGGCCTTAAAATGGATGATTTGAGCTTAAAGAGTTTTTCCACGATTTGGATAGGGAATGCGCGGTTCCAAAAAACACATTGACTGAACTGTGATTTGTGCCCACTTCATCTTTGGAACCTGCAGCGGCGAATCCTCGTTACAACGTACTGGAATTTTAACGTTGAATTAAATACGCCTGTCTAACTTCATGGACAAAACAGGAAAGCATGATAAATGTGCCCCACTATGTTAAATACTGACACGTTAATCCACTACTCCAGTCTAATTGCACTCTGCAAAACAGGCGCACATGATAAATGACCTCCTATGGCCTGTTTCACATGATCATTATTTGGTCAGTTTTTGCATCAGTATTTGCTCAGTATTTGTAAACCAAAACCAACAGTGGAACCTTCAGAGAAAATGTATAATAGAAATATTTGTGCCTCATCTGTATTTTGGACCCACTTCTTTTTTTGGCTTACAAATACTGATGCAAAAATACTGACCGAATACTCACTGTGTGAAAGAGGCCTATATCTGTGTAGGGTCCTGTTTTTGGCTCACAATTTGTGTTGAGCGAACTTTTGTTTTAAGTTCGGCGTCTAAAGTTCGGGTTCCGGCTATCGAAGAATCACGTTATTGATTCTAAATTGCGTTACGGTCCGTGGTAGCGGAATCCATAACGCGATTCTACGATAACCCGAACCCGAACTTTAGACGCCAAACTTAAACCACAAATTCGCTCAACACTACTTACAATCACTGATGGAAATCACTGACCATACACTGACTGTGAAGGCAGCCTCAGGGTGGTTTCACACATAGGTGATAATGTATCATGAGGGGATTTTATGAACTCAGCTTTGCTTTGAGTTTCCATTCACAAAAGTTGTGCCACATTTCTGAAATGGCGCACATTGTTTGATAAATTTGGTGCATCATTAAAACTAACGCAAAAAATGCTACCCCGGTTTTGTTACTTTACTCCCCTTAGTGCAGGGATTTTACAATTTTTAGCAACTTTAAAAAAAAGTTGCAGTGATAAATTTGGAGAGAAACCAATTAGCCCGCTTTTCCACCTGCTTTTCAGAAGAGGCAAAAGTGTTGAAAAATTGCAAAAAGTAGTACATTTTGACACAAAAGGGGACTTGCACCAAACATTTGCAACTTTTTTACGGCTGAAAACTGGCATATATTTCTCCTCTAGTCTTCTGGGGCATTTTTTGTGCTTTTTTGTTGTATTTTTCCTGCCATTTTTGCTGTGTTTTTATACTTACTGAAAGTTTATGAGAAATATCAGTGGTGTTTCTCTTCACTAAGTGTTGTTTTTTTTTGGGCCAATGGAGTTTTTTTTATTGAAGCATGCCCTCAGTATGTGTTTTTGCCTTACTTTCTAACATTTTTGTTCAATAGGTGTGCATTAGTTTTTTTTTTTTTTGGGGTCTGCTTCAAAAAATGCAAATGTCACAAGGTGTGTTGTGTTTTTTATAAAGTTTTTAAATAGAGTGATTTCTTAAACATGGCTTTTTTTTTTACTATTGATATACAAAGTAGGTGACATCAGTAAAAAAACGCATGGCTTAAAAAAAAAATCCATAGAAAACTACATGTGCAAAAGCATTATTTGTGAAAAAGCAATAAAAACACCACTAAAAATGCCCACAAAAGCACAGCACAAGGCAGGTATTTTTATCTGTAAAATGGTGCTATTGGTATCCTTTGGTGTTTTCTGTACTCCCAGGGAAACTGTGGGGCTCATTTACTAAGACCACCTTTTTACATCAGTCTTAGTTTCCACCTTACACTGCTGTTAGATTTGTCCAATTTATGATGAGGTGTTCGCCTCGTCAGAAATTGGGCGCATCTGTGGCAGTACTTGTGCCTCACATAAAAACTGGTTCTAGGCGTAAATTTTCCGGGGCTGGGAGAGCCCCCCATCACACCCAACTAATGGACACGGCATAAAACCGCATGTGCAGTTAAAAAGGGGGCAAGTCCCTTTGTAAATGTGCCCCTGTATTTTCACATGGAGGTTTGGTTTATATAGTCATGTATTGCCATATGAAAAAAATCTTAATTTTTTCCAGATAAGTTTTATCCTTATATACACCCAAGAGAAATCATTTTACAGTGACATATGAAAACTGTTTTTCATACCTAAAATGGATATATCAAGGGTAAAACAGCTTGAAAATGAGTTTTCCTGTAAAGAAAAGCTCAGAATAAATGGTATCTCAGAGTGAGCTTCATTTGTGTCACCCGCATTCCTTTCACAGCATATCAGCATATGGAAACATACAGAGAAAACAAAGTGCCACACAAAACGTGACAGTGCTGTATGGTACAGTTGATATAGTCATGTGCTGAAGGCCATAAAGAGTAACCGTTTCATTTCTTTTTTCTGTCATAAATGAATAGTGCAAGTGAATATAAAAACTTGCACACACTGCAGCAGGGATTTTGGCCCACTCCTCCATACAGATCTTCTCTGGATCTTTCAGGTTTCGGGTCTGTCAATGGGCTACATTGAGTTTCAGTTCCCTTCAAAGATTTTCAACTGGATTCAGGTCTGGAGACTGGCTAGGCCACTCCAGGACCTTGAAATGCTTCTTACGGAGCCACTCCTTAGTTGCCCTGGCTGTGTGTTTCGGGTCATTGTCATGCTGGAAGACCCAGCCACGACCCATCTTCAATGCTCTTACTGAGGGATGAAGGTTGTTGGCCAAACTCTTGCAATACATGGTCCCATCCATCCTCCCTTCAATACGCTGCAGTCGTCCTGGCCCTTTTGCAGAAAAGCAACCCCAATGATGATTCCAACCCCAGGCTTCAGTTAGGACGGTGTTCTTGGGGTTGTACTCATCCTTCTTCTTCCTCCAAAAAACAGTGAGTGTAGTTGACTTTCTCCCATGCCTCCTATGGATCATCCAGATGGCCATTGGCGAACTTCAAACGGGCCTGGACATGTGCTGGCATGAGCACGGGGGACCTGCGTGCCCTGCAGGATTTTAATCCATGATAATGTAGTGTGTTACTAATGGTAATCTTTGAGATTGTAGTCCCAGCTCTCTTCAGGTCTTTGACCAGGTCCTCCCATGTAGTTCTGGGCTGATTCCTGACCTTTCTCAGTATCATCCTTAACCCACGAGGCGAGATCTTGCTTGGAGCCCCCAGAAAGAGCAACAGTCATCTTGTGTTTCTTCCATTTTCTAATAATTGCGCCAACAGTTGTTGCCTTCTCGCCAAGCTGCTTACCTATTAGCCCATTCTAGCCTTGTCTACAATTTTGTCCCTGGTGTCCTTAAACAGCTCTTTGGTCTTGGCTATGGTGGAGAGGTTGGAGTGTGATTGATTGAGTGTGTGGACAGATGTCTTTTATACAGGTAACATGTTCAAACAGGTGCAATTAATACAGGTAATGAGTGCAGAGTAGGGGGGCTTCTTAAAGAAAAACTAACAGGTCTGTGAGAGCCAGAATTCTTGCTGGTTGGTAGGTGATCAACTACTTATTTCATGCAATAAAATGCTAATAAATTATTTACAAATCATACAATGTGATTTTGGGGATTTTATTTTTAGATTCTGTCTCCCACAGTTGAAGTGATGCAAATTACAGACCTCTCCATTCTTTGTAGGTGGGAAAACTTGCAAAATCGCCAGTGTATCAATTACTTATTTTCCCCACTGTATATATATTGATATAGTTATATACAGGGGACAATTGGCCATAGAATTCACAGGGAAATTTCCCGGTGGGCCGATGCTCAAGGGGCCGCCCAAGGTGCCCTCTCTGCCACTGTCCGGGTACATAATGAGCTCTCATGTACCCAGCCAGTGACCACACATGCCCTCCTAAATTCAACAGCTGTGGCCGTATCTCATCTCCTAAGACCCTTCTTTTCTTTCCAGGGCCACTTTAAGTTTTCAGTCTGCCCCTGGATATATATATATATATATACTTGTAATATATCTTACTTATGCTTACTTTTTTCCGCCAAGTCTCTTCTCCCACACCCCCGACTTTACTAGGTCAATTCACTGCAAAGACCTACATTCTGCTCACAGAAGGATAGGGGAGGGGAGGGGAGGAGGAAAAGGGAGGGGGCTGGAGGCAGGCAGAGAGATACTGACAGAGAGACTGCTGCTGGTTTGTAAGTGATTTATTGCCTAATTAACTGCTGGATTCACGTCTAAACTGCTTAGTTCTACTGTATAATGTCCTCTATTACTGCTGATGATTATGAGAGTGTGCTACAGAGGTAGGGAGCATAATCCGATGTTTATCCATGACCTGTGTATAGGGAGACATGATATCACCTACTCTCTGCCCGCCAGCTGAGAAAACTGCTAAAAATGCCAGATACAAGTCATATAATGGCCAGAAATAGTTATTCCTCGTGTACACCCACATGGCAGCTTATTCTTAGTAATTACAGTTACACTTTAAAGGGGGTTTGACCACCCTAGACTGCAGTACAAGTCACATGCCACTAGACAGCGACCTATCTGCAATTTAACCGTTTTTTATTCTTCAAATTGTAGCTTCATAATGGTCTCACAACACGTCTCCCGCAAGTTACATAAATGTTTTATTTTGCACAACTTGCCTTAGACTTACTGTTGTGACTTTTTAATGGCTGGTGACAATATTTTGTTGCACACAGCGTTTTCCCCTATAGCTGGCAGTGGATCCACCAAAGTTATGAAGAGTCACCAGCGGATCCTCCACCACTGCTAAATGTAAGACAGCTTGCTAGCTGTTCTTCCATTTACACTTTCTTCTACACCTGAAAATGGTCCCTTTCCCAGCCAACGCCATGTCCACTTTTTTAGACCTGCCGCGAGCCGGGAAAAGTCACAGATTGCGCGCAACAGTTAGTGCATTAGTTGCGTCTGAACTATGCCTAATTTAGGCGGATTTTAGCTTGATAAATGACTCCCTAAGGTTTGAATGGTAGTCAAACATATGCACAGATAACATGACTGTAACGGTCACAAAATGCCAGATGAGTTTTGAAGCTTCCAAAGCTTCTTCAGTGGCCTGCAGTTTAAAAAAAAAAAAATTAAATCCATGATTTTCTACATGTAATTTATTGTTTAGCCTTTAAACATTTTTGGGAAATGGAATGCAAAACAAATTAGCAATCCTGCTATGTAGTAAATTAGGGCTAGAGTTAAAAAAAAACCTGTATATTCTACACTAGCGAGATAGTTCTCTTGGTTCTCTTACCTTGGGAGATACCTCTTTGCATATTCTTTTCCAATGGAGCATTGCCAATACTGTAAGTCTCCATACCATGGAGCACTTCCCATAATTCTCCATACATAGCTGGTCTCTTTAAGGCGAGCCGGAAGCCTGCCTTAACCTCTTTATTAGATTTGATCCGAAGAGCAAGGAAAATATACAGTATTGCTGACCATCTAAATTTCTGGTTGAACTGCTTTTCTTTATTCCCATGTGTTGCAGCCTTGGCATGCATTTTATTTGTGATTGTAGACTGTGGAACGTAGTGGACTATTTCCACTCTACTCTGGTTTAAGCTCTATTTCGAAAACAAATTAAATGCTGTCTGGTTGTATTATTTTCATAAATGACACATTGACTTTAGTTTGCAGTTCTACAGACGTGGACAAAATTGTTGGTACCCTTTGGTCAATGAAAGAAAAAGTCACAATGGTCACAGAAATAACTTTAATCTGACAAAAGTAATAATAAATTAAAATTCTATAAATGTTAACCAATGAAAGTCAGACATTGTTTTTCAACCATGCTTCAACAGAATTATGTAAAAAAATAAACTCATGAAACAGGCATGGACAAAAATGATGGTACCCCTAGAAAACACAGAACATAATGTGACCAAAGGGACATGTTAATTCAAGGTGTGTCCACTAATTAGCATCACAGGTGTCTACAACCTTGTAATCAGCCATTGGGCCTATATATATGGCTCCAGGTAATCACTGTGTTGTTTGGTGATATGGTGTGTACCACACTCGACATGGACCAGAGGAAGCAAAGGAAAGAGCTGTCTCAAGAGATCAGAAAGAAAATTATAGACAAGCATGTTAAAGGTAAAGGCTATAAGACCATCTCCAAGCAACTAGATGTTCCTGTGAGTACAGTTGCACATATTATTCATAAGTTTAAGATCCATGGGACTGTAGCCAACCTCCCTGGACGTGGCCGCAGGAGGAAAATTGATGACAAATCTAAGAGACGGATAATCCGAATGGTAACAAAAGAGCCTAGAAAGACTTCTAAAGAGATTCAAGGTGAACTTCATGCTCAAGGAACATCAGTGTCAGATCGCACCATCCGTCGTTGTTTGAGCCAAAGTGGACTACATGGGAGACGACCAAGGAGGACACCATTGTTGAAAACGAATCATAAAAAAGCAAGACTGGAATATGCCAAACTACATGTTGACAAGCCACAAAGCTTCTGGGAGAATGTCCTGTGGACAGATGAGACAAAAATCGAAGTTTTTGCCAAGGCACATCAGCTGTATGTTCACAGACGAAAAAATGAAGCATATCAAGAAAAGAACACTGTCCCTACTGTGAAACATGGAGGAGGCTCTGTTATGTTCTGGGGCTGCTTTGCTGCGTCTGGCACAGGGTGTCTTGAATCTGTGCAGGGTACAATGAAATCTCAAGACTATCAAGGAATTCTAGAGAGAAATGTACTAGCCAGTGTCAGAAAGCTTGGTCTCAGTCGCAGGTCATGGGTCTTGCAACAGGACAATGACCCAAAACACACCGCTAAAAACACCCAAGAATGGCTAAGAGGAAAAAATTGGACTATTCTAAAGTGGCCTTCTATGAGCCCTGACCTCAATCCTATTGAGCATCTTTGGAAGGAGCTGAAACATGCAGTCTGGAAAAGGCACCCTTCAAACCGGACACAACTGGAGCAGTTTGCTCATGAGGAGTGGGCCAAAATACCTGCTGAGAGGTGCAGATGTCTCATTGACAGTTACAGGAAGCGTTTGATTGCAGTGATTGCCTCAAAAGGTTGCGCAACAAAATATTAAGTTAGGGGTACCATCATTTTTGTCCATGCCTGTTTCATGAGTTTATTTTTTTACATAATTCTGTTGAAGCATGGTTGAAAAACAATGTCTGACTTTCATTGGTTAACATTTATAGAATTTTAATTTATTATTACTTTTGTCAGATTAAAGTTATTTCTGTGACCATTGTGACTTTTTCTTTCATTGACCAAAGGGTACCAACAATTTTGTCCACGTCTGTATATGACTACACCCATACCAAATGTATACAGCTTTTTTATGTTTTACTACTTTTGCACAATACAAAACACAAAAACATCATTTGTTTTTGTATCACCATATTCTTAAAGATTTTTTTTTATTCTTCCATTGATGGAGCTTCATGAGGGCTTCTTTTTAGTTTTATAAAACACATGTTTTAGCTTTTTTTATATTTATTAGTCTCACAAAGGAACCTGAACATGTGGTACTTTTGATTGCTTACATAATACAATGCACTACTTATATCGTGCTGTGTATTATTGCCTGTCAATGTTCTACTGACTACTGGGCCCTGAGCCCACATCATTACTGTACCACCGAAATATATAGCAGTTTACACAAACACCTTCCTCTCCATGATATAAAAATAGGTTGGGGCTGGACTAAAAAAATTAAATACTTTAATAAAAAAAAGTGCCTTTGTTTAAAATAAAACCTTTTAAGTGTATTTTTACAATCATTTGATCACTTGTACACTGACAGGCAGCCTATTAGGCCATGCCTATAGAAGGTTAACAGCAGGAGAATTTTGTTAGGTTTCGGACTGCCATGGTAACCCATTGGCACCCTGCAATTGTGTAGCAGAATGCCAGTGGGCTGACTGAGGAAGAGGGATCATCTTAGTTGCTGCAGTCAATATTTGCATGCTGCATCTTAATGGTTCATCTGAAGTACCCATGAGATAATTGTGACAGATATTTTTGTGACATATATACCCATCATTAGTTGTTAAAGGGTTAAACATCATATGTGCAGCAACCAAAAAAATGTTTGGGTGTCATATACAAACCGGATTCCCAAAAAGTTGGGACACTAAACAAATTGTGAATAAAAACTGAATGCAATGATGTGGAGATGGCAAATGTCAATATTTTATTTGTAATAGAACGTAGATGACAGATCAAACGTTTAATCTGAGTAAATGTATCATTTTAAAGGAAAAATATGTTGATTCAAATTTTCACGGTGTCAACAAATCCCCAAAAAGTTGGGACAAGTAGCAATAAGAGGCTGGAAAAAGTAAATTTGAGCATAACGAAAAGCTGGAAGACCAATTAACACTAATTAGGTCAATTGGCAACATGATTGGGTATAAAAAGAGCTTCTTAGAGTGGCAGTGTCTCTCAGAAGCCAAGATGGGTAGAGGATCACCAATTCCCAAAATGTTGTGCAGAAAGATAGTGGAGCAATATCAGAAAGGTGTTACCCAGCGAAAAATTGCAAAGACTTTGCATCTATCATCATCAACTGTGCATAACATCATCCGAAGATTCAGAGAATCTGGAACAATCTCTGTGCGTAAGGGTCAAGGCCGTAAAACCATACTGGATACCCATGATCTCCAGGCCCTTAAACGACACTGCACCACAAACAGGAATGCTACTGTAAAGGAAATCACAGAATGGGCTCAGGAATACTTCCAGAAACCATTGTCAGTGAACACAATCCACCGTGCCATCCGCCGTTGCCAGCTGAAACTCTACAGTGCAAAGAAGAAGCCATTTCTAAGCAAGATCCACAAGCTCGGGCGTTTTCACTGGGCCAGGGATCATTTAAAATGGAGTGTGGAAAAATGGAAGACTGTTCTGTGGTCAGACGAGTCACGATTAAAAGTTATTTTTGGAAATCTGGGACGCCATGTCATCCGGACCAAAGAGGACAAGGACAACCCAAGTTGTTATCAACGCTCAGTTCAGAAGCCTGCATCTCTGATGGTATGGGGTTGCATGAGTGCATGTGGCATGGGCAGCTTGCATGTCTGGAAAGGCACCATCAATGCAGAAAAATATATTCAGGTTCTAGAACAACATATGCTCCCATCCAGACGTCATCTCTTTCAGGGAAGACCCTGCATTTTTCAACAAGATAATGCCAGACCACATTCTGCATCAATCACAACATCATGGCTGCGTAGGAGAAGGATCCGGGTACTGAAATGGCCAGTCTGCAGTCCAGATCTTTCACCTATAGAGAACATTTGGCACAACATAAAGAGGAAGGTGCAACAAAGAAGGCCCAAGACAATTGAACAGTTAGAGGCCTGTATTAGACAAGAATGGGAGAGCATTCCTGTTTCTAAACTTGAGAAACTGGTCTCCTCGGTCCCCAGACGTCTGTTGAGTGTTGTAAGAAGAAGGGGAGATGCCACACAGTGGTGAAAATGGCCTTGTCCCAACTTTTTGGGGATTTGTTGACACCATGAAATTCTGATTCAACATATTTTTCCCTTAAAATGGTACATTTTCTCAGTTTAAACTTTTGTTCCATGATTTATGTTCTATTCTGAATAAAATATTAGAAGTTGGCACCTCCACATCATTGCATTCAGTTTTTATTCACGATTTGTATAGTGTCCCAACTTTTTTGGAATCCGGTTTGTACAATTAAAGCAAAATATTCACCTTTTAGAATGTGTCAGAATTTCAAGAAATTGAAATTCTGCATGGGACATTTGGACATCAATGACTTTGGTTGTAAATGAGGTAGGAATATTTTAAAGCTATACTGTATTTCATGCAACTCTTAAATAAGACTGCTTGTGTAGCACTTTGTTTCCCTATAAAACTTATAGGGAAATGTATAAAGTATCCAATTGTTTTCTATGGGTGCAACATATACAATTTTGGAATCTGTTTTTTGTCCTAAATTTGAGGCATACATTACCATTTTTAGTGTAGGTAATAGTGCAGGGCGTTACACTATTGCTTACACTAACATAATGTAAATATCGAGGCGTGCATTTTTTATAATGAAAATCAATGGCAAAAGTTTTTAAACCAAAGGGGTTATATTTGAACTGTCTGCCTCTATCGACACCAAAATGTATAATTTACACCCATTGTAAAAATTAAAATGAATGTGTTAATCCAATAGCACCTAATTTTTTAACAGAAATGTTTCACATATCCATCAAAAAAGCATATCGTCTGAAAGAGGATACATTTTGAAACATGGTGCCAAACTAAAAGAGGACAGATTCTGAATATTCTATAAGACCGTATTATATTTGACAATTTTTGTATACCTAGGGCACTTATTTGTCAAATGTGTCTGGATTAAGGTGTAATAAGGAAATAGGAATTTTATATTTTGTAGCACAAATACTAGTCATGGTCTCACCCAATAATCCTTTTCACATCATGATGTCATGAGGTGACATCACTCGTCTCCTTTTACATTGCTTGTAGATAGGGGTGAGTCAGGGGTGCGTGGGCCAGAAAGCTGAGGGATGTGATAGAAGAAGGTGCATTTGGGTCCCCCGCCGTGTTCCTGCCTGCAACTGATGTTGAAATTACAGCCCTGAGCTCCTGTTAGACGCCACCAAGTCCGCGGGTTGCCGTGGCAACTGAGTTGTGCTGAGTGTAGAACAGTCACAGATGGTTCTTGATAAAGCCTCTGAGAGCAAAAAATAGGATCCCGTGTTACATAATATGTAGATCTCGGAAAAGTCGTTAGTGTCTTCAATTGTGTCCTGTCAGTGTGAAAATTCAAAATATGCCATATTGATCATAAACTTTATCAGAGAAAGCATCTAAACCCCAGCATACTGGAGAACTTAAAAACTGAACAACCATAACATTTTAAATGTACAGTACATGACCATAAACAATTTCTTTCGAAAAACGCTTCTTATTCTTGATCTTTGATCTTAAAGGCTATGGATACCTTTGACATGTTAATGTGTCTCTCTCAGTAATACAAGCTGGAAGTAGGGTCTGTCTGTCTGTCCAAGATTCGACCCCTGGTGTGATATTAAAAAATCTTTTCTTTGGTTGATAATGGTCTATATTTCTAGTTCAGGTGGAAAAAAATCATCTTTCCAATGAAACATGTGGGCATACTGGTCTGTTGTGTTTCCCGGTATATCTTAAGGACAGCTAGTTGCAGATCATGTGCACCAGAGTCCATATCTCTGTAATGAAGGTTAAGGTGACGAGCAGGGGCTCATTAAAACTTCAGGGCTGCACCTTCTAGGTTATGTACTAGATCCGAGTATTCCGGGTGTGATTCTGCTATTTACCTCACTTGCTGTTATGAACACAATTCAGCTGGTCTCAATATCTCTAGATTTCTAGTGCGACTTTCTATCACTGATCCGCACGTGTTGAAAAAATATATATTCCTTATAAATATAGGTATTGTCTCCTTCCCCTTTGACTGGTGCCTAACATTGTGGTTCTTTCAGCCTCTTTTTTCTTTTCAAGACTTTATATATGTGTTGAACTTGTTCACACCATTGACCACATCCGGCTGCCTATCAAACACCTAACCTTACTCTTTGACCTACTTCATCCTACTTTTACCTCCTTTGGCGCCCTGCACCTAATTATATAGACTCCTTGGACTTTGATCCAAGTAAGTCTTGTGATTAATCCTCTACATCTTTTTTTCTCTTATACCTAATCCCAATCTGGCCCACCAGAGTACGAGAGGATTTTATGGTGCGCCCAGGCTCTATGTCGAAGAGAAAAAAAATCATTTGGAGCTACCTTTAGATCCAATAACTTATCACTAGCGTCTATTTCTTTGAATCAAAACCTATTAGATCTTATTGATGATATGGTGTTTGGGCCTCAAGTATAATTTCCTCTTGTGAGCCCAAGGAACCCCACTCCTACACTGGTGCCAGTCCTCAGTGTTTTGCTCATCAGCTATTGTGGTTCCCCTCACAGACCTTACCAAGAAAAGTGCAGCTGCTAGGAACTGGCTTACATAGAACATCATTTTCTTCAGTTAAAAAAAAAATTACTTTTTTATTTCCATGAAGTAATAGCTCAGAATGCAGCTGTTGAAGAAGTACAGTTATAAAGATACAAATCTGTTCCTACCAGTGTCCATATATCAGGACTGCTCATTTCCATAACAGATGTAAAACCTTGGGCCAAAGCACAGCTGAGAGAGCTACAGCTTGACTTACTGCCACATAGGGATAAGAACCCCAAGAGTCTGACTACTCAGATAATTTTGAGGCCTTGCAACAAGTGGAGCCTAATGTGGCAAATGAAGTCCAGTAATCTTGCCAAAGACAAATCTTTCAGTCTGAGGGAACACACATCCTGATACCCACAGATGCCTATTCCCTAAGCTCTCCTATGTGAAATCTATGGACTTTGATTAATGATGGACTCTCTAAGACCCTCAAAGACCGGATAATTGAATGCTATAAGGTAGGAACTGTTCTGTTTTAGAGACTAGTCAGGTGAAGAATATTTTGTCAAGATCTGACAACCTCCCTGAAGTGTACTATGTGAGCAACAGGGGTAACAAATGTAGCCAATAACAGATTACAAGAAGTTGATGGCCTGGGCACAACAGAATGTCAGCAGTATATCCGTGATTCATGTAAAAGGAGTCTCCAATACCAAAGTTGACATCCTCAACAATAACATGTTGAGTCATTTGGGTTGTAAATTGAATCAGAAGCACTTCGACCTTGTAGTGAAGAAGTGGGGCATGCCTACTGTGGATCTCAAGACCACCACAAAGAATTCAATTTTTTAAAAATGTTTGTTCTCTTTACAAGCAAGATCACCCAGTGGCAGTGGATATACAGTATATAATATCAACTGGAGCATGGGTCTGTAATACATCCTCCAGTCCCCATTCTTCACAGAGTATTCAAGAAAATCAGGGAACAGAGAGTGTCAGCAGTTCTAATAGTAAAATTCTGACCAAGAAGAACATGGTTTCTAGAATTACTAGATCTTTTCAGGAGACTAATGGAGACAACATTCAGACCTCCTTCTCCAATAGAGTATGCATCAGCCCCATGTGAACAGACTGAAGTTGACGGCTTGGATACTGATCGTTTGAATCTGCAGAATAGAGGCTTTGATGTTGAAGTAATTAATATTAAAGTCATTAACCCCTAAGCGACCCGCCTGTTTTGGGCCCTACTGACCAAGCGGTTTTCTTCCTTTCTTTATCGTCGCGTTCCAAGAGCTATAACTTTTTAATTTTTCCATCTATATAGCTTTAGGAGGGCTAGTTTTTTGTGGAACAAGTTGTAGTTTTTAATGGCACCATTTTGGGGTACTTCAAATCACAAACTTTGTTGATTCCTGCAGAATGTATGCTGTGCATAGGGTTCCCACCCCAAGTTAACGGTAAGAATCAATCACAGCAGAATTAGCTTTGCTCAAAATATATTTCTTTTAATTCAAGAAGGTAAGTAATGCAGCAATATGAACGTTTTCAGCTCACAGGCCTTCATCATACACTGTGCTGCTGTTAGATAGTGAACAGGAAAATAGAAATACACCAGGGGCAGGGGCCCTCTGGCACCAATAGGGTAGTGGTACACATAACTTTCCGATTAACTCTTTCTGGGAGGGAGATGGGAAAAACAGCAATACTGCCACTGCGTTTTTACGTTATAAATTTTACCGCATTCATTTTTCAGTATAAATAACATAATATCCTTATTCTCTGGGTTAGTACGATTACAGTGATACCAAATACATATATATATTTTTTTTACAACTTTTTTTTACAATAAATACTCATTTTTTTAAAGAAAAATTTTCTTTTGCATTGCTTCCCAAAACCCATAACTTTTTTATTTTTCTTTCCATGGAGTTGTGTGAGGGTTTGATTTTTGCGGGATGACTTGTATTTTTTATTGATACAATTTTGGAGTAAATGGCGCTTTTTGATCGCTTGGTAATATGTTTTTTTCGGTGGCAACAAAGAATAAATGAGCAATTCTGTCATTTTATTTTAATTTTTTGCAATTTTTCATTAAAAAGCGTATTTTCAATGGGAAAAAAAAGCATATTTTTTAATGGGATTTTTTTATTGAATAAATGAGTTTTATTTTTTTACCACTTAATTGTCCCACAAGGGGACTATAACAGACAGATTTCTGATTGCTTTTAAAATGCAATGCACTATCCCTATAGAGCATTGCATTTTAATGCAATGCTATTTTAACATTGATCAGCAGGCTGCACCAGAGAGGCACAACATGCTGGAAATTACAGAAGGCTGGTCTGGGGCCTACATCAGACGTCAGGCGGCCTTCGCACACATCAGCACCCCGCGATCGCATTTGAAGTGGGAGAGACAGAGGGAGTCAGCTCCCTCTGTCAGCACTTTACATGCAGCGGGCGCCATTGCCCGCAGCGGGCGCCATTGCCCGCAGCATGAAAAGTGTTAAACAGCCCGAATCAGCACTCCTGCTGGTCCGGGCTGTTTGAGCAGGGTCGCGGCTCTCATGTGAGAGCTGGGTGCCTGCTCCCCGCTGCACGGCCCAGCCTAAGGCCCCTTAGTGACCGCCGTAAAAACACGTATGGGTGGTCACTAAGGGTTAATATTCTCTTAGCTGCTAGAAAACTTTCTACCAATGCTGCTTACAACAGGGTCTGGAAAGTGTTTTCTGCCTAGTGCAATAAAAATCCTGTTACCCAGCTATTATGTTCTACAATTCTTACACAAAGACTTTAAAGAGATTAACAAAGCACTAGATATTGATGAGCTATCCCGAAGATAGGTTATCAGATTGATAGGGGTCTGACACCTTGCAACTCCACCTATCAGCTGTTCTCAGCAGCCACCGTCACCAAAAATGACACATTGGGCAGAGCGAGAAGTGGACAGATTAGTCCACTGTGAAGTGACTTTTCCGAGTTGTTGCAGCTCAGCCCCCATTGACTTTGAAGATAAATAAAGTCCAGTTCATAATTACTGTATTGGAACAGTGCATTCTCAGTAACCAGGCGTTCCTGTCATTTTTTGGGGGGGAAATTATTAGAGATGAGCGAATTGAAGTTGACAAATTGAAATTCGATCCGAATTTCAGGAAAAATTAAATTTGCACTGAATCCGAAATTTCTTCACGTTTTGTGGTAACGAATCAAATTTTTTCCTAAAATGTCTGCTGCACATGTGATGACATGGAGCAAGAAACTCTGGGAATGTGGGATCACCCATAATGTCATGCATGCAGCCAGCCAGCCTTGTGATGTCACAGCCCTATAAATTGCCTCAGCCATCTTGGATTCTGCCATTTTACAGTTTACTTAGTTCAGGGAAAGACGTCAGAAGGCGCTAGGGACACTGCTAGGAAAGACTTCATTGTGCTAAAAAAACGATTTACAAGTTCAGGGAAAGATTATTTAGGTGTAGGGAAAGGATAGGGAGGAATTATTCCACAGCATTTATGTTGAACAGGGTTCAGTAGGATTGGTTACAGCCTGGGTAATAGGAACAATCCTATTACAGCTTGCTGCACTGATTGGGGATCCAAATTGCCATTATACAGCTCTGTAATTCCAACAAACCGTTCTTGTTATTGGGGTGCAAGTGCTGTTTGATAACAGGGTTATTACAAGGAAACAGGGTTTATTACAAGGAAACAGGGTGTAATAACAGGGTTTATTACAAGGAAATATTTCTATGTCTTATTTGCCCTTTTGCGGTGCAGTTATATTTTCTAAAGCATTTTTTGGCTTGTATTAGTGGGAAAAAGGGCTTATTAGTCGTTGTGTGGTGAAGTGCAAAAATTTCAGCCCTTTTTGGCGTGTATTAGTGGCACAAAAAAACAATGCATTTGCTGTTCAGCAGTGCAGTTATATTTTCTAAAGCACTTTTTGTTGTGTATTAGTGGCAAAAGAAAAATATATTTTGTGTTCAGCAGAGCCTTTTTGCCGTGTATTAGTTGCAAAATAAAAAATATATTTGCCGTTCAGCGGTGCATTTATATATTCTAAAGCCTTTTGTGGAGTGTATAAGTGGAAAAAATAAGGACCTATTTGATGTTCAGTGGTGCAGTTATATGTTCTAAAGCCTTTTGTGTTGTGTATAAGTGGAAAAAATACGGGCCTATTTGCCGTTCAGCGGTGCAGTTATATGTTCTAAAGCCTTTTGTGTCATGTATAAGTGGAAAAAAGAAAAACATATTTGCCGTTCAGTGGCGCAGTTACAAACCGGATTCCAAAAAAGTTGGGACACTATACAAATCGTGAATAAAAACTGAATGCAATGATGTGGAGGTGCCAACTTCTAATATTTTATTCAGAATAGAACATAAATCACGGAACTAAAGTTTAAACTGAGAAAATGTACCATTTTAAGGGAAAAATATTTTGAATCAGAATTTCATGGTGTCAACAAATCCCCAAAAAGTTGGGAAAAGGCCATTTTCACCACTGTGTGGCATCTCCCCTTCTTCTTACAACACTCAACAGACGTCTGGGGACCGAGGAGACCAGTTTCTCAAGTTTAGAAATAGGAATGCTCTCCCATTCTTGTCTAATACAGGCCTCTAACTGTTCAATCATCTTGGGCCTTCTTTGTTGCACCTTCCTCTTTATGATGCGCCAAATGTTCTCTATAGGTGAAAGATCTGGACTGCAGACTGGCCATTTCAGTACCCAGATCCTTCTCCTACGCAGCCACGATGTTTTGATTGATGCAGAATGTGGTCTGGCATTATCTTGTTGAAAAATGCAGGGTCTTCCCTGAAAGAGATGACGTCTGGATGGGAGCATATGTTGTTCTAGAACCTGAATGTATTTTTCTGCATTGATGGTGCCTTTCCAGACATGCATGCTGCCCATGCCACACACATTCATACAACCCCATACCATCAGAGATGCAGGCTTCTGAACTGAGCGTTGATAACAACTTGGGTTGTCCTTGTCCTCTTTGGTCCGGATGACATGGCGTCCCAGATTTCCAAAAAGAACTTCGAATCGTGACTCGTCTGACCACAGAACATTCTTCCATTTTGCCACACTCCATTTTAAATGATCCCTGGCCCAGTGAAAACGCCTGAGCTTGTGGATCTTGCTTAGAAATGGCTTCTTCTTTGCACTGTAGAGTTTCAGCTGGCAACAGCGGATGGCACGGTGGATTGTGATTGCTGACAATGGTTTCTGGAAGTATTCCTGAGCCCATTCTGTGATTTCCTTTACAGTAGCATTCCTGTTTGTGGTGCAGTGTCATTTAAGGGCCCGGAGATCACGGGCATCCAGTATGGTTTTACGGCCTTGACCCTTACACACAGAGATTGTTCCAGATTCTCTGAATCATCGGATGATGTTATGCACAGTTGATGATGATAGATGCAAAGTCTTTGCAATTTTTCGCTGGGTAACACCTTTCTGATATTGTTCAACTATCTTTCTGCGCAACATTGTGGGAATTGGTGATCCTCTACCCATCTTGGCTTCTGAGAGACACTGCCACTCTGAGAAGCTCTTTTTATACCCAATCATGTTGCCAATTGACCTAATTAGTGTTAATTGGTCTTCCAGCTCTTCGTTATGCTCAAATTTACTTTTTCCAGCCTCTTATTGCTACTTGTCCCAACTTTTTGGGGATTTGTTGACACTGTGAAAATTTGAATCAACGTATTTTTCCTTTAAAATTATACATTTACTCGAATTAAACGCTCTGTCATCTACGTTCTATTACAAATAAAATATTGACATTTGCCATCTCCACATCATTGCATTCAGTTTTTATTCACAATTTGTTTAGTGTCCCAACTTTTTTGGAATCCGGTTTGTATATGTTCTAAAGCCTTTTATGGAGTGTATAAGTGGAAGAAAGAAAAATATATTTGCCGTTAAGCGGTGCAGTTATATGCTCTAAAGTGCTTTTGTGGAGTGTACAAGTGGAAAAAAGAAAAATATATTTGCCATTCAGCGGTGGAGTTAAATGTTCTAAAGCCTTTTGTGGAGTGCATAAGTAGAAAAAATATAAATATGTTTGCCGGTAAGCGGTGCAGTTACATGTTCTAAAGCATTTTGTGTCGTGTATAAGTGGAAAAAAATAAGGGCCTATTTGCCATTCAGCGGTGCAGTTATATGTTCTAAAGCCTTTTTTTTGGAGTGTATAAGCGGTAAAAAGAAAAGTATATTTGCTGTTCAGCGGTGCAGTTAATTGTTCTAAAGCCTTTTGTGGAGTGTATAAGTGGAAAAAAATAAGGGCCTATTTGCTGTTCAGTGGTGCAGTTATATGTTCTTAAGCCCTTCTGTGGATTGCATAAGTGGAAAAAAGATAAATATATTTGCCATTCAGCGGTGCAGTTATATGTTCTGAAGCCTTTTTTGGAGTGTATAAGCGGAAAAAAGAAAAGTATATTTGCTGTTCAGCGGTGCAGTTATATGTTCTAAAGCCTTTTGTGGAGTGTATAAGTATAAAAAAGAAAAATATGTTTGCCGGTAAGGGGTGCAGTTACATGTTCTAAAGCATTTTGTGTCGTGTATAAGTGGAAAAAAATAAAGGCCTATTTGCCGTTTAGTGGTGCAGTTATATGTACTAAAGCTCTTTTATGGAGTGTATAAGTGGAAAAAAGAAAAATATATTTGCCATTCAGCAGTGCAGTTATATGTTCTAAAGCATTTTGTGTCGTGTATAAGTAGAAAAAAATAAGGGCCTATTTGCCGTTCATCGGTGCAGTTATATGTTCTAAAGCCTTTTGTGTCGTGTATAAGTGGAAAAAGTAAAAATATATTAGCCGTTCACCAGTGCAGTTATATGTTCTAAAGTCTTTTGTGTCGTGTATAAGTGGAAAACAATAAGGGCCTATTTGCTGTTCAGCGGTGCAGTTATATGTTCTAAAGCCCTTTTTGTCGTGTATTAGTGGCAAAAAATATATATATTTGCCGTTCAGTGGTGCAGTTATATGTTTTAAAGCCTTTTCTTGCGTGTTTTACTGGCACAGAAAAAGTATTTGCCTTCGTGTGGTGAAGTGAGCAAATTACAGTCTTTTTTGGCGTGTATTAGTGGGAAAAAAAGGGCTTATTAGCTGTTGTGTGGTGAAGTGAGAAAAATATAGTCTTTTTTGGAGTGTTTTAATTTCCTATTTATTTATTTATTTATTTGATCTAATAGTATGCAAGAGATAGAATTGCCAGGTCCTGCACAGGGGAGTGGCAGAGGCCTAAATGTTTCTGGCTCAGGCACAGGTCACAGCAGAGTAAGGGGCTGTGGCAGCATGAGTCGCAGTGAGAGGCCTAAGCTCCCGGTGTCATCTAGCGGTCGTGTCTTGACCAGCAACCCAGCGGTTCTTGAATGGTTGACTCGGTCATCCACTTCTTCCCAAATGACATCAGACACCATCAGCCAAAAGTCTGTGGGTTCATCAGACCCAACTTTTAGTTGGCATGTCCCAGGAGCAGGCCCTGTGCCCTCACCTGTCATCAACCTGCCTCTGTCCTTTTCTGTTCCCTCAGCCAGAGATGTATTATATGCTGTGGGCTCAGCCCCACTATACAGCGAGGACGAGCTGCTAGAGGACAGTCAGCAGCTACTGGCCAACCAATATGAGTAGGAGACATCCACCGCTTCCTCCACTTGGCGGGCAAGTAGTGAGGAGAGTGGTGTGGGAGCTGGTGTTGCGAGCGATGAGGCTCCTGACCCAGAGACTGTTGAGGAGGACATCAGTGACGTGCAGTACTACATGATGATGATCCGGGTGAATTAGGAGCTTCACCATCATCGGGAGAAGAGGGTGGCAATTTGTCTGTGAGGCATCAGTGGGAGGTCGGTAGCCAAACGTGCCTGGGGTAGACCACCTGCTTCGCAGGAGCCTATCTGCACGGAAAGTAGTAGTGCACGGGTTCATGGAAGCAGCGGTGGTAGTCAGTCAGTGCATAGTATTGGGGGCAGTTTTTTGTTAAGCCGCCGGAGGAGGTGAACATGGCCATATGTAGACTCTGTGGGCAGAAGGTGGAGCATGGCCAGGGTGCCAATGTTGGCACCACAGCCCTGCGTCAACATATGCAGCGTCACCATAAACTGGCCTGGGAGAACTGTGGCTTCGATGTGGTGGTCCAGCCTGCAGCAAAAACCGCTACATCACCCCGGTGGCATGCGCCCAGTTTCAGGCAGTCATGGCTCCACCACCTCACCCGAAGGTAGCTGTCTGTCCTTCTCATCATCTGCTGGTCCTGATGCTCCTCCTACTACTCATCAGTCATTCCATCAGCAATCAATCACCGAAGCGATTGCCAAGACGCAACAGTATGAGTGCACTCATTCAACGGTGAAGAAGCTGAGTGTGCTCCTGGACAAGTTGCTGGTGCTGCAGTCCCTCCCTTTGCAAGTGGTGGACTCTGCACCTTTCAGAGAACTGATGCCTTGTGCCGAGCCGAGGTAGAGAGTCCCAAGCCCTAATTTATTTGCCAAGAAGGCAGTACCAGCCCTGCACACACATGTAGAACAGAAGGTTGGACAGTCCTTGAGCCTGTCGGTGTCTGCCAAAGTGCACGTGAGCGCCGACGTGTGAAGCTGTAACTACAGTCAGTAGACAATACATGTCCTTTACAGCCCACTGGGTGAATGTGGTTCCTGCACAGCCACACCAGCAACTTGGCTAGGTGATGCCGCGTCCGCCTTTACGTTGTCACACCGTTGGTCCTGCGATAATGTCCTCCTCTGCCTCCTCATCTTCCACCGTGTCCTCAGCTTCCACTGCAGGGACAATTCACAGTGCCCCTGTGTAGAATCAGCTGACGACGGTGTAAAAGAAGTGCGCTTCTTCTTGGCGCTAACATTGACCTGTAAGGCTAAGTTCATACTTGAGTTATTTGGTCATTTTGGGCCCCGTGACTGCCCAAATAAGTGAAGTGTGCAGTGATTCCAAGAGCGACGCCTGTCATCTGCATGTCATACCGACTCAGTATTATTTCACTACCACAGCAGACTCCCTATGCGTGTTACTGTAAGGCACAGTGTTGTACACCACTTGCCATTTCAAGTTTGTACTATCTGTACCCAAATAAAGACTCATAGGCATTAGTTTTTCTTTGCCTGGTAATCACCAGATCCTGACTATTTTATTTATTTATAAACTTTAGAACATTTTGATCTTCCTCCTCATGACAGGTTTTCTGAAATAACCCATTTCACAGCCCATTTTGCAGAAGGGCAGTTTTGTAGAAATATGAGTACTTAGCTTAATTTAGCCTATTATCCACAATCTGTTGGGCAAATTGCAAGTCTAAATGAGAACCATGAGCAATTTTTCCATTGTGTGTTGGAGTAGCATATTTACTCTACCTAGTCCTAGGCTTAATTTGTATATAACCATATACATAAATTACATAAATCTATCAGGACTTTTTTTTTTTTTTTTTTTACCATACATACAATCTTTTTCTCATCTTTTGTAGATTGTTTCATCTGCAGCTACATCTGCTTTGGAACATCATATCAAAACCTTTGTCCATCTAGTGGTGACATCCACCTGACATTTGCCTAAAGATTCCACCCATGAAGTTTCCCCTAGTTGTAGCTGTTATTTTAAAAGCCTGATACCTGATCTGTGGATCTGGAAGAATTGGTTCAGAGGGATGCTCTTAGATGTAAATGCTCCTGTCCTTTGTCCATGGTGTCATAGCAAGTTTCTGTCTAAGCCTCTTCTAAGGTGTCCAATAGCCAGCTATAAAGGGAAGGGTTAATATTGCCCCATCCTCCTCACTTAATGAAGCACTTTCTGGAGTCTTCTTTGATGACATTACAGCCTTTAGGCACCTCTTACTATCAGTCCGAAATCAGGCCTTATTTCATCTGTTCATCTCTGTATTTATCTTTTAAAAATGACCACCAGTGCACTCCACCATAACTGACTACTGGTGCACTCCACCATGACTGACCACCAATACACTCCACCATGACTGACCAGCGGTGCACTTCACCATGACTGACCACTGGTGCACTCCACCAGGACTGACACCCGGTGCACTCCACCATGACTGACACCCGGTGCACTCCACCATGACTGATTCCGGTGCAGTTAACCTTACAATTATTTTTCTCCATGCCACAATGCTGGTCAATCATTCAAACATCATATACTATCTGGTAGCTGTATGGTGAATGATATAGTCAGTCTTAGATACCTGATGTTCAGGGCAGCATTGTCATCTTTTTCTAGGTGTCACAAAAGACGTACAGGCCCCTAGTGATGTAGATAAAGTATTACAATTCCAGGTGGCTGAGTAGCAAGTAATTTTTTGTAACTTATGTAGGTGTATCATTGAAGAAGGAACCTTGGAACTGCCATCACTCTGGCAGTGACTAAACCAAGGTGAAATGTCGAAGGAATCATTCCATTGTTTAACAAAGACCCCTGCAGGGAAGTTTGGGTAGAAGAGGTGTGATCCCCAGGTTGCATTCCCCACAGTAGTCAACAATAGGCAGCAGGCACAGCAGCGATGCAGTCAAAGGAGTGTTTTTAGAGCTGTAGGTCAGAACTGAAAGATCAAGCAGGAACTACAAATCCAGAGGAGTCCACAAAGTCAGAGTCAATACTTCAGGAAAAAGGTCAATACTGGAGATACCTAAGAAAAGAATAATAAAGCTTGTATAAGAAAAAAAAGTACCGATTGATATATATCAAAAGGTAGAGACAGTAACTAGAGAATAGTAAGGCCAAGGTTAGGAGGCACCTGTCTTTAGGATGCAGGGAGTATGCGTCAGTTGCTATGGCAACATTTCACCTGCCAGCAAAACACAGGAGGGTGGCGCTGGAGAGAGGAATTGTATGAAACAGTAACTTTATAGAGGGGCTAAGAGTTCATAGAATCAAGCAAAGGTTCACAATGCTTCATAGCCCACTGGCAGCCTTACAATATATCCAGTTATTGAAGGTCCAGAATACCTGATGATTAAGTGAGTGTGAGATTAGAGATTGAGATAATAATGCTTTCTTGTCATGGGGTGCTGGCTTCTAATACTTGGTAGTCCATTTGTGCTTGTCAATTTTAGGTTTACTATTATGGTTGATCTAATAGATGCCTTAAAGTCCCTGATTGTCCAGTGGGGTCCTTCTAACCCGGGTGATGCAGTAAATGGCTTTAGTGGTGCCATTTTCTAATTTGCAAAAGCAGGTGGGAAACCATAATAACTCTGATTGTTTCAAGACTACAGAACTTGACTTTAATCATAGCTATTGCCTTCCCCAAGTCCTAATAACCATGGATCTTGGTGCTTAGATACCTCCAAGACTTGAGTAAAGCAGAATTAATTAACAACTGAATGGACGCTAAAACAATAAATACAACTACAATACAGACAACAATAAGACCAAGAACAATAAATACCAGAATGCACTCAAACAAAGCCTATGGACTAGGATTCAAGACTCTGAAAACAAACTGCGCAGATATTTTGCTATACCTGGTAAAGAGGCACAGAAAGAAAGTTATTAAAAGCCATACCAATAAGAAACCCTCATCCAGCAAACACCAGACTAAGCAACTTGATAATAAACCTGGATTCAGGCGTAATGCAGTTGCATAGTAACTCTTTCAATCAAAGTTTTTGAGACAGGCAAGAGACCCTTGTTGCTTGTAAAGGACCCTTTATAAGGGACGATACAGTAGGCGATTGTCTGGAAGGAAGCATTCCTTCATGACAAGCACCTGCTCGTCAGTGGAGGAGACTGCTGCATTTACATGAAGTGATCTCCTCTACAGTATGGGGAGGAGCAATCGCTAATGCCATCACTCATCCCCATACAGACTTGTTTGCCAGCAGCAGATGTTGTTTACACAGCACAATCTGCCGCCGGTGAACAACGATTTTTGTGACTGCATAAATGATCTATTACCCAATGAATGGGCGTTTTGCTCGTTCATCAGGTAATTGGCAGCACTTTTACTTCATCACATAATTGCTAACGAGCATTTGCCCTTAACATGAACTAATAATCTGTAGACGTTCATTGAGGTCTTATTAACATTGGTGGTATGCAAATTTAGATGACTGATCATATAATTATGGTAGTCTAGATGAGGTCTTACATGTATAGTGTTTCTTCTAGTAGGCTTATAATGTATTGCCCAGCACTGGGGGTTCAGTGTTTACATACAATTCCTTGTGATTTACCATAAGCTCTGAAACCTTGATGGACGATTTATGGGGTGATAGAATCATTACTTACCCTAGCAGTTTATAGTCTGTTTACAATCCTTGGTGTTACATTTGAGGGCTTCATTCGGTGGTGATACAGCTGAGGGCATGCAATCCCTAGTGTCCAACATGTTTCAATTTGTTCATCTGTTGTAATCACTAATGGTCTTGGAGGAGATTACATTCCATGGGGTGGATTTAACCTTGGCCTGTTTGTTACTTAAAGGGGTTAT
This sequence comes from Bufo gargarizans, assembly GCF_014858855.1. Taxonomy (NCBI): domain Eukaryota; kingdom Metazoa; phylum Chordata; class Amphibia; order Anura; family Bufonidae; genus Bufo; species Bufo gargarizans. The sequence continues at coordinate 7,517,087 of NC_058086.1, forward strand.
CTGAGTTAAATAAATGTATGCTAATAGCTATTATATTAGTATATTAAACTCTTTTGTAAATCACTTACTTTACTGATTTTGCTCTGTTTAGCCACTGCCAAGCTCAGGCTCTGTCTCGTTTACAAGCTTCCCATTGCTTGAAGGAGTGGCCCCGCATGTAAACGAGACGTCAGAGCCTTTGGTGCCCACCCCTCTCTCTCTCCCCTCACACAGCCTCTGCGATTGTAAGTGATCGCACATGCGCCCGATCCTTACCAGAGCTGTGGTGATAGATTTTCTTCAGCAGCAGGGTATGTATCTGGCTCCTTCCCTCACTTCCATGGGCCAGTTTACACGTTCCCCTCCCGCGTCTGGGGATCGTTATTAGAGCCCTGGCCCCCTCAACAAGTCCATATTACACTGGTAATACCACCCCCAGGACAAAAAAAGTTAATAATTGTCCATCATATAGATATAGCTTAGATACATATATAGCTTAGATACAGATATATGTCCTTTTTATAGATATAGCTATATCTGTATCTAAGCTTGAACTATAACTAAGCTATACCCGTATCTAAGCTACAGTACAGACCAAAAGTTTGGACACACCTTTTCATTCAAAGAGTTTTCTTTATTTTCATGACTATGAAAATTGTAGATTCACACTGAAGGAATCAAAACTATGAATTAACATATGTGGAATTATATACATAACAAAAAAGTGTGAAACAACTGAAAATATGTCATATTCTAGGTTCTTCAAAGTAGCCACCTTTTGCTTTGATTACTGCTTTGCACGCTCTTGGCATTCTCTTGATGAGCTTCAAGAGGTAGTCACCTGAAATGGTCTTCCAACAGTCTTGAAGGAGTTCCCAGAGATGCTTAGCACTTGGCCCTTTTGCCTTCACTCTGCGGTCCAGCTCACCCCAAACCCTCTCGATTGGGTTCAGGTCCGGTGACTGTGGAGGCCAGCATCCCTCTCCTTCATGGTCAAATAGCCCTTACACAACGCAAACCAGATGGAATAGCATGCCGCTGCAAGATGCTGTGGTAGCCATGCTGGTTCAGTATGCCTTCAATTTTGAATAAATCCCCAACAGTGTCACCAGCAAAGCACCCCCACACCATCACACCTCCTCCTCCATGCTTCACGGTGGGAACCAGGCATGTAGAGTCCATCCGTTCACCTTTTCTGAGTTGCACAAAGACACGGTGGTTGGAACCAAAGATCTCAAATTTGGACTCATCAGACCAAAGCACAGATTTCCACTGGTCTAATGTCCATTCCTTGTGTTCTTTAGCCCAAACAAGTCTCTTCTGCTTGTTGCCTGTCCTTAGCAGTGGTTTCCTAGCAGATATTCTACCATGAAGGCCTGATTCACACAGTCTCCTCTTAACATATGTTCTAGAGATGTGTCTGCTGCTAGAACTCTGTGTGGCATTGACCTGGTCTCTAATCTGAGCTGCGGTTAACCTGCGATTTCTGAGTCTGGTGACTCGGATGAACTTATCCTCCGCAGCAGGGGTGACTCTTATTCTTCCTTTCCTGGGACGGTCCGCATGTGAAACAGTTTCTTTATAGCGCTTGATGGTTTTTGTCACTGCAGTTGGGGACACTTTCAAAGTTTTCCCAATTTTTTGGACTGACTGACCTTAATTTCTTAAAGTAATGATGGCCACTCGTTTTTCTTTACTTAGCTGATTTTTTCTTGCCATAATACAAATTCTAGCAGTCTATTCAGTAGGACTATAAGCTGTGTATCCACCTGACTTCTCCACAACGCAACTGATGGTCCCAACCCCACTTATAAGGCAAGAAATCCCACTTATTAAACCTGACAGGGCACACCTGTGAAGTGAAAACCATTTCAGGTGACTACCTCTTGAAGCTCATCAAAAGAATGCCAAGAGTGTGCAAAGCAGTAATCAAAGCGTGGCTACTTTGAAGAACCTAGAATATGACATATTTTCAGTTGTTTCACAGTTTTTTGTTATGTATATAATTCCACATGTGTTAATTCATAGTTTTGATGCCTTCAGTGTGAATCTACAATTTTCATAGTCATGAAAATAAAGAAAACTCTTTGAATGAGAAGGTGTGTCCCACTTTAATGCTGAGAGCATTAATTAATGATCAGATCATCATGTACCCGGCCAGCGGTCGCAAGGAGGGCTCGGCCAGCTCCCTGGACATCAGGGATTTAGGGGTCATTATTTCAGAAGACTTAAAGGTAGGCAGACAATGTCATAGAGCAGCAGAATGCTTCAGTGTATAAGGAGAGGCATTACCAGTAGGAAGAGGGAGGTGCTCATGCCGCTCTACAGAGCACTAGTGAGACCTCATTTGGAGTATTGTACGCAGTATTGGAGACCATATTTCCAGAAGGATATTGATACTTTGGAGAGAGTTCAGAGAACAGCTACTAAACTGGTACATGGATTGTAGGATAAAACTTACTAGGAAAGGTTAAAGGACCTTAACATGTATAGCTTGGAAGAAAGACGAGACAGAGGGGATATGATAGAAACTTTTAAATACATAAAGGGAATCAACAAGGTAAAAGAGGAGAGAATATTTAAAAGAAGAAAAACTGCTACAAGAGGACATAGTTTTAAATTCGAGGGGCAAAGGTTTAAAAGCAATATCAGGAAGTATTACTTTACCGAGAGAGTAGTAGATGCATAGAATAGCCTTCCTGCAGAAGGCCATCCTCCCATGCATGGGATAGGCATAAGGCCATCCTTCATATAAGATAGGGCCAGGGGCTATCCATAGTATTCAGTATATTGGGCAGACTAGATGGGCCAAATGGTTCTTATCTGCCAACACATTCTATGTTTCTATGTGTTAGTTATGTTAAAAGAAAAAGGAAAAAGTCTGGTACCATGTTAGCCAGTAGAACACTAGTCTAGTGCTCTCATTAAGAGAAACATAAGAGTCTTGCAGGTCTGATACCTTTTAATGGCTAACAACAATAGAAGCAATGATGTTACATGGCAAGCTTTCGAGGCAGCATACAGCAATATATATACAATAAGAACAGACACACAGTGTCAAAAATCTTGAGAACAAGTCATGGATCTGCAGAATCCATTAGGGCAAAACTGATCCGTTTTGGACTGCTTGTGAGAGCCCTGAACAGATCTCACAAACGTAAAGCCAAAACCTAAGCCTAAGGCTACTTTCACATTAGCGTTTTTTGCAGATCCGTCATGGATATGCAAAAACACTCCATTACCATAATACAACAACATGCATCCGTCATTAATGGACCCAGTTTTATTATGTCTTCTATAGTCACGAACACCATTGAAAGTCAATGGGGGATGGATAAGTTTTCTATTGTGTCAGAAAAAACGGATCCGTCCCCATTGACTTTCATTGTGTGTCAGGACGGATCCGTCTTGCTCCGCACCACATCGCGGACCAAAAAATGCTGCTTGCAGAATTATTCTGTCCGCGATAGGAGTGCAACCAACCGAAACGGAATGCATTTTGGTGCATTCCGTTTTGTTCAGTTCAGTTTTGTCCCCATTGACAATAAATGGGGACAAAACTGAAGCATTTTCTTCCGCTAATGAGATCCTATGACGGTTCTCAATAGCAGAATTGAAAACGCTAGTGTGAAAGTAGCCTAAGTAAGCTGTGTGAAAGTTTTATGGTCTCTAAATTGATGTTATCTAAAAGACCTTGTGCCCCCACTATGTTCATTAATTACACCATGTCTCTGTTCTTTTTGTATATATATATATATATATATATATATATATATTGTTGTTTCTTCATACATTCTTGAATTACGCCAGATGAAGGGACTGATATTGTCTCGAAAGCTTGATATGTAACATCATTGCTTCTATTTTTGTTAGCCATTAAAAGGTATCAGTTATGCTAATTCAATCAATAATGTAGACACTCTGGCACTTGCATATACTACACATTGGTAAGTGTTCCTGTCAGGCTGCTTAGCCATGATGGCATAATATAGGCAGGATCACATCATTGAAAAAAATGTGGGGTGTTCAGCCCGCACAACCCTATGCAGGTGCACATTGCTATGGCGAAATACAGATACAAACGCTAAAACACAAATGTAATCGCACTCTGCAAATTAGCACTCTGCCCTGCCTTCATGCTGGATGTTGAATAAGGCATTGGTGTACATTTTGGCCAAAGTGTAATAAGCCACTCACCACATCAAGGTCGCCTTCATGAGTGGTCCCTAACACTAGTTCCTACCTGTTATGGGCCATGACAGCCACACAAAGTCCAGGGAGCGCAGGTACAGCATGCACGCCAAGCACACTCTGCTTTTAACCCCGTCCGTGCCATTACAGCTTTCATCGGATTGAGGGATGCAAGTACCAACATGCATGCTGAGCCCACTATATACTTCTCCTGGAGCCAAATGGCTACTGGTAGGTGCTATATAAGCAGACTCAGTTTTATACTGACTTTAAAACCAGCCTCCAGGGCAGACCAACTGGTCAGGTGTGCATGACTGCTTGGAGATCGCCACGCCTCCAATATATACTACAAATATATACTTTAGAGGCAAAATGCTGCCATGACACCATTGGCGGTTAGCCCTACAACGGAGATAGCCGCAGCCTTGAAGGGGGGGGGGGGCAGTCTTAGTTTTTAAACACAGCTCTCTACTCCACTGTTAACCAGTCAATGGTAGTCCGGCTGGAATATCCTCCAACGCTTAGTTTACTAAAGAGTTTCAGTTAGACACGGCATCATAACTGCGGCTATCTCCGTTTTTAGGGCTAAATGCCATTAGGCTACATGTCAGTCTGAGAGCACATGTGATATTCCAGTGTGCCATTTTGACACTGGTTTGATGCACTCAGGCTTCCACTGTACCACACGGTCGGTTTGATAGCCTTTTCTAGTTAGCAACAGTACTGCAAACGGTGTCATGGCAGCATTTTGCCTCTAAAGTGATAGGGTGGGAGATAGTGCACATCTCCTTGCCCCCTTTCACTGATCAAACATTTGCATCTACCAGTGGAGTGGTGACTATTTTTTTACAAAAGATTTACAAAAATCTTTTTTTGGTTTGTTAATAAAAATTAAAAATGCACCTCACATTTAGTTTTTAGGCTATATAATAATAGTGAAGTATTAAGTTTCACCTGGGTCAAGATAGGTTTCATCGCCTGTTTAGGCATCTGTAAATAAATTAGTTTAATAACCTTACCCAGGTTAGGTCCTAATCATGAATATCTTTCCATCCTATAACGTAATTACCCTCCTCCCCAGTCCCTAGTTTAAACACTCCTCCAACCTTCTAACCATCTTTCCCCCCATCAAAGCTGCCCCTTCCCCATTGAGGTGCAGCCTATCCCTACGATAGAGCCTGTAGCTGAATAGAGAAGTCGGCCCAGTTCTCCAGGAACCCAAACCCTTCCTTCCTACACCAGTTCTTGAGCCACTTGTTACCCTCCCTAATCTCCCGCTGCCTTTCTTTTGTGGCTCGTGGCACCGGTAGTATTTAGGAAAACAGATTGCCCTATCTATACTCCTAATAATTGAGTCTCCCACTACCAGCACCTGTCTGGCCTGCCCTGTTCTCCTGGTCCCCTGCTTACTGGAGCTGATGTTCCCCTGACTGGCAGAGGAAGTGTCCGGCTGCAGCAGTGCTCTCCCTGAACTGACATCCCCCTCATCTGCCAAGCGTGCAAACTTGTTGGGGTTACCCAGCTAGCTACCTCACTTTACTCAGCCTCCTCGCTATCACCCTCACCCTCATCTACCCCATAGAGTGCTTGCTCAGTGAGCAGCAAACTCTTTTCCAAATGAATGCCTCTCAGTGTTGAAACTCGCCCATTTAGATTCTCAATTTGCGATTCCAAACGGGCAATTTGCTCACATTTTGAACAATAATATACACCCTCGAACAGCTTTTCCAGGACTGCATACATCAGACAAGATGTGCACTGGACTGCGTTGTTAATAATGGAACACGTACTAGATGGGGATTAGACAACGAAAGCGAAAAATACAATAGAATGTAGTAATAAGAAACTGATTTACTGCAGTCCCCCAATGAAGTCCCTGAATCTGAACTCACTTAATCTAAAGTCACACACTTATTAGGTAATCTCATTCAACACTGTAAAATGTCTTAACGGAATCCCAGGAGCAAATGACCCTATCTCCTGAGTTATGTACTAGGTGTTGTAGGTTAGGATATAAGCATCGTACTGTGTATTGACCGTGGCGGACCTTGTGGGTATAAATCCTGATTAGTCTGTATGAATAATGGAAGGCACTGGAGATGAGTGAAGTATTGGAAAATTCGATTTGGCTGTTTCATCAAATTCTACAAAAAAAATTGCTTTGTCATGAATTACTTTGTCACGAAGCGCATATCTTTGTAAGTAGTGGGTACAATAACAGGGAGCATCGATTGCGACGCTCCCATTGTACCCCATATAACCTGTGTTCATACATGATCGCGGCATCTGATATACATTAAACGGTGTAAAATAAAAAACAAAACAATAAAAAATCATGCTTACCTGCTCTATTTGCTACCAATGGGCTGACGGCCACTATCTTGCTTGAAGAGCTGGCGCAAAATCTCACACAGCCCGAGATGATGTCACCACGCCAAGATCTTCAAACAAGACGGTGGTGGTCGGCCCGTTGCGAGCAAATGAGTTTCATTTTTTTTTCACTATTTTATGTTAAATCAATTCGCTACCATGAAGAACAAGGAGATTTGGCTTTGCGGCGAATCAAACTTATCCTGAAATTAAGATCGAAGTCCAATTCATGGACTTCGATTCGCTCAACACTAGAAGGCACCACTTTGTATAACATAAGGACAAAGCACCTTGGCAATTGTTTTAGCATCTGCATGTGCAGAGGGCCCATGAAGAGGGGTAGCATGCAGGACACAAGTGGTGGTAGTGGCTATGATGGTGGTAGTTGTACCCTTGGTGGCAGTTCTCACTCTGGCTCTCCCTGGGCTGTGCATTGAAGGTAGGACGTGCGCTTTTTACATTGGGGCACAGTCTGGACTTTTGAGGGTTCCATCCTGGTGGTGGCTGGGGTGCCCTTAATGTTGGGTAGATGAGTAGTAAGGTGCAAGAGACAGGGGCCGGCAGATAGTACTGGCAATGTCTAGGCCCATTTGGTTAGTATAAATAAAGTCTCTCTTTACTCTGCAGATGATGGGAGTTACAGTATAAATGAAAGCAGCAAGCAAAGTTCTCAAATATTTCACAGAGCAGGCTTTTCCCAAAGGCTATATATAGGAGACGGCAATGACGGTACTTCCTGAGTCTCTCTCAGACCAGATACACTATGCAATTGTTCCAAATTAACCACAGGCATGCAATTACTCTCAATATACTTTGCACATTTCCCAGTTTCTGGGTGTAGTCCTAGGTTATAAGATAGGATGGCATGGCACTCTTGTCCTGATCAAATGGGTGCTGAGGTTGTGGGTTCCTAGCCCGCAGAAATGTCGACATAGAAACTTCCACACTCCAATGAGTATGGTGATATCAAGGTGTCTTTATTTAAATTTGTTATTATGCAAGGCAACTAAAAGGTGACAGTGTGACGTTTCGGTAAAATTAGACCTTTTTCAAACACTAAAACAGAAAATTAGACATTAAAGTTTACACCTATTTATATTTATATCAAGAGATAACGTGGTGCAGGAATATCGCTCTTAGATGGTATAGTTCAGTGATGCCCAAACTACGGCCCGCGGACCAAATCCGGCCTGCGAAGCTGTGTCATGCAGCCCGTGCAGTGACCCACATTCATCAGCGCAGTGAGCGCTGTGAATGGCACAGGCAGTGCAGTGATGCTGCCTATGCCTGAAATGACCAATAGCAAAGCTACTTACAGCAAGGAACCTTGTTATTGGTTGGTATAGGCGTGCGCCGGAGCCATACAGGTCCTGCAGCAGGGGAAGCCGGCGGAAGCTGGAAGAAGGAGGGGCCGGCTACCAGGGTGGCTGTTGTAAGGAGAGTGGGGCGCGCTGCTGGAGGACCTTGGGAAACATGACAGGTCGCTGGAAAAGTAAGGCGCCGTAGACTCAGGTGACCCTCCTCCCCTCTCCTCCTATGTTGCCGCATTCTATGGCAGGGATTGATTTGTATGGTTAATGTCTGCAATGGTTTAGTAGCTCATTATAGTTATCTCTGCAGCTACACCATGCCCAGTAGTATCTTATCTAAGACCATTCTTCCCATTCTACCACAAAATATATAATTACAATAAATCCCCATGAACATGGAAAAGCCTGCATAGAGGCACATGGCGTCCCCGAGCTCCCGTACTCCGTAATTATTCAAACGCTTCTGTAATAAACCATGTAATGAAATCTCACCTTGATATTCATGATCCCCAGTGAAAAATCTCAACTTGCTGTTGCTGAGATTGAAGCATTACTTGTAACTGTCTTTACCTCTTGTAAAGCGTTACTACCCTCCTCCTATCACCCCACTAGTGCTTCTGCTCCCCACTCCTCCTGTCACCTCACTAGTGACCCTGCTTCCCCCTCCTCCTATCACCCCACTAGTGACCCTGCTCCCTCCTCCTCCTCCTGTCACCCCACTAGTGACCCTGCTCCCTCCTCCTCCTGTCATCCCACTAGTGACCCTACTTCCCCCTCCTCCTGTCACCCCACTAGTGCTTCTGCTCCCCACTCCTCCTGTCACCTCACTAGTGACCCTGCTCCCCCTCCTCCTGTCACCCCACTACTGACCCTGCTTCCTCCTCCTCCTGTCACCCCACTAGTGACCCTGCTTCCTCCTCCTCCTGTCACCTCACTAGTGACCCTGCTTCCTCCTCCTCCTGTCACCCCACTAGTGACCCTGCTCCCTCCTCCTCCTGTCACCTCACTAGTGACCCTGCTTCCTCCTCCTCCTGTCACCTCACTAGTGACCCTGCTTCCTCCTCCTCCTGTCACCCCACTAGTGACCCTGCTTCCTCCTCCTCCTGTCACCCCACTAGTGACCCTGCTCCCCCTCCTCCTGTCACCTCACTAGTGACCCTGCTTCCCATTCCTCCTGTCACCTCACTAGTGACCCTGTTCCCCCTCCTCCTATGACCCCACTAGTGACCCTGCTCCCTCCTCCTCCTCCTGTCATCCCACTACTGACCCTGCTCCCCCTCCTCCTGTCACCTCACTAGTAACCCTACTTCCCCCTCCTCCTGTCACCCCACTAGTGACTCTGCTTCCCCCTCCTCCTGTCACCTCACTAGTGACCCTGTTCCCCCCTCCTCCTGTCATCCCACTACTGACCCTGCTTCCCATCCTCCTGTCACCCCACTAGTGACCCTACTTCCCCCTCCTCCTGTCACCCCACTAGTGACTCTGCTCCCCCTCCTCCTGTCACCTCACTAGTGACCCTGCTTCCCCCTCCTCCTATCACCCCACTAGTGACCCTGCTCCCTCCTCCTCCTGTCACCCCACTAGTGACCCTGCTCCCCCTCCTCCTGTCACCCCACTAGTGACCCTGCTCCCCCTCCTCCTGTCACCCCACTAGTGACCCTGCTCCCCCTCCTCCTGTCACCCCACTAGTGACCCTGCTCCCTCCTCCACCTCCTGTCATCCCACTAGTGACCCTGCTCCCTCCTCCTCCTCCTGTCACCTCACTAGTGACCCTGCTCCCTCCTCCTCCTGTCACCTCACTAGTGACCCTGCTTCCCCCTCCTCCTGTCACCTCACTAGTGACCCTGCTTCCCCCTCCTCCTATCACCCCACTAGTGACCCTGCTCCCTCCTCCTCCTCCTCCTGTCACCCCACTAGTGACCCTGCTCCCTCCTCCTCCTGTCATCCCACTAGTGACCCTACTTCCCCCTCCTCCTGTCACCCCACTAGTGACTCTGCTCCCCCTCCTCCTGTCACCTCACTAGTGACCCTGCTTCCCCCTCCTCCTATCACCCCACTAGTGACCCTGCTCCCTCCTCCTCCTCCTGTCACCCCACTAGTGACCCTGCTCCCCCTCCTCCTGTCACCCCACTAGTGACCCTGCTCCCCCTCCTCCTGTCACCTCACTAGTGACCCTGTTCCCCCCTCCTCCTGTCACCTCACTAGTGACCCTGCTTCCCTCGCCTCCTATCACCCCACTAGTGACCCTGCTCCCTCCTCCTCCTCCTGTCACCCCACTAGTGACCCTACTTCCCCCTCCTCCTGTCACCCTACTAGTGACTCTGCTCCCCCCTCCTCCTGTCACCTCATTATTGACCCTGCTTTCCCTTTCTCCTGTCACCCCACAGGGAAGAAGCTGAACAGACTCCACCGACTATGATGGGATCCGTTCAGTTTCCGTTCGGGATCCTGTCTTTTTAGTGGACACAAAAGTGCTGCATACAAGGCTTTTTTGTCTGGTCTTTCGACAGAATCTGCAACAGAGGCTCCAAACGCAGCCTCCAATGCAGATTTGAACAAGTGTAGGTCTACGTATTTAGTATTTTAGTAATATTCACACGTGCCCCCTCACAGTGTTTGCTTTTCTTTCTGGCAAAGCTACCTGATTCTGGCCCACAAAATTTATACCATGTCTAGTGCGGCCCTCAGACGAAAAAATGGTTGGGCACCACTGGTATACTTGATAATGAACATTAGAGTCCACAAAATGGCTGTTCTGTACAGGTATCTGTGTGATTGAGTTTAGCTTGCACCTTCTTATTTCCTTCTTTTTCTCCTCTTTTTCCCCACTTTCCATTCTAACAGTCTCACATTCCTCATCCTACTTTTCCACATTAACTATACCTCACATAGCCACATAGATATAATACAATATACATTTGACCTAACATGACATATTTCATATTCATCTAAACTTCATACACTATTTCATTTCATCTTGTATCTATACCGATAGCTAGACACTATACATGCGCACAGACAGCCAGTCCCTTGCGTTGTATTGCAATGCGTTCCACTCTGGAACGCATTGCATTCTCACTTTCAGGCAGACTACAAATTGGTGCGTTCTACTGTGCAACACACCACCATCTTTGATTTTCAACCCCGCCCCTGTAGACCGATGCACTCCATATGGGAGTGCGCAATAGAGCTTCCTCCCATCTCACAGGCCAGCCACCACTTAGTCTCTCTCTCCCTCTGTCCTGTACTATCCAGTGCTCCTCACGTTGGAGAACACCGTACCTCCAATTAGACAGACCAGCTTATGGTGCGTTCCACTGTGGAATGCACCGCCATCTTTCATCTTCCACTCCTACTCCTGAATGATCGGTGCGTTTCACAGTGAAATGCACCGCCATTTTGGATCTCCACTTCCACCAACGCAGTGCCATCTTACCTTATTAAAGCACACTGCAGCTACCCTTCATATACCCCCTTCTTCCACTACTATATAAACACAATATAGCTATATAGACACAGTGTCTGCCTTCCAACTACTATCAATGCGTTCCACGCTGGAACGCAGGGTACTTCCTATCGTGACATCACTTCCTGTCTCTGACATCATAAATAGTGGACATCATCCTATGCTCTCTAGCGTTACTCATGGTGTGGATACACGTGCCTACCAGCTCAATACATCTTCCATCCTTTTCCCTAACCTCTCTCTGGCAACTTGGTAAGTTTGGTCTATACATCAGGGGGCCCAGTTCCTTATTTTATTATATCTGGCTACTATGTATTTTAGCACTGTGCTTATTTGTACCTTAAGATCAAACTGGGATTTACTTTGCAAGCTTAACTCAATCACACAGATACCTGTACAGAACAGCCATATTGTAGTCCTAGGTTGGATGGCTACCTTGTCTCAGAAGTGTAACCAAGAGGAAATCTGACATTGTGTGTATGCTAATTAGAATGTGTGCAAATTAGCATAAACATAGTGAAATATAGGGAGAACTTGTTGGGTGTCCTCCAGAATTCTCATAGTTGTGACATAGGCAGAACCTGTCTTTGCCCTAGGTATTGGAGCCAGTAAATGACCTGCCGTTTCCCCTTCATCATATCAATTTTTTGTTGAAAGGCTTAGTATTTGCCAACTTTTAAAAAAAATTGTTAGCATTTTTATGTACATTAAATTTTCCTCCTCTTTGGTAGCACTCCCTGCTGTATTTCAAGTGCCATAAATTATGGTCTATCTACTGCATTCACTGGTGGACTGACATGCTCTGAAGCCTTCCTGCTCCCTTCCTTCTCCCAGTGTTGGTGTAGAGATCTCATAGTGAAGCAGTCAGGATACATTCATTCATCCATCCCTACTCCTAAATTCATAAAAGTGTATCGCTATCTCTCTTTCAAGTTAGTGGAGAAGGAAACAGGAGAGGCATTACATACCATTTTTATCAGTGGAATCAATGGGCTGAGTGTGGTGCTATTTTCTATGCAGGAGAGAAAGCCAGAAGAGAGCTTTGGCCACCAGGAGAGGGCAGGGGGGCGGGGGGGGGGGGGGGCATCGCTAACAAACGCTGACTGCATGGCACTCCTGGACGATGCAGGTGCTTGATGTCTGCCCACAGAGAGTGAAGGCTATCCGTATCTAATCAGCGGGGGTCACAAACCCACCAGTCAACTGTTCTGCAGTAGCTCTGATGACATCTAAAGCTGCTTTAGATTTGTATCAGCTGAACCCAATGAACTCAATGGCCATGGCCAACGAACCATCTAATGTGTATGCGGACCTTGCAACTCCTCAATGACATGTTGTGGAGATAAGAATTGGTCATGTTTGATCTCAAAAGTCCGATCATTTTGTCATCAGGGAGATAAGCTGCTACCAAAGAAGTTTGTTTTTTCCCATTTAATACATATGCCTGCTCGGCCGAACCAAGCATGCATATTGCATGGGTAGCTCTGGAGAGATAGCTGTTGACCGAATGAATGTTCTGCCAACAGCTATCTTGTGTATGGCCAGGATAAGAGGACAACCTGGTGTGTGACACTTGCTAAAATTTTAAATGTTATAAAATAATACTGGTTCCACATCAGCACGAAAACAGCCTCCTGGAGTTCACCTTATCGCCTTGCTGGAAATTGATGGGCACCGCCTGACCCCATTAACTAGAATGGGATCCAACTGGTTTCCAGCATGAACGCCAGGTTTGGTCCGACAAAAACTATGTTAAAAATGCAGTCCATTTTGCAGACAGCAAGTTATAGAGCAGGAGGAGCTGAGCAGGTTGATATAGCATCAGTGGGTCAACGTGTTAACCCAACACTGTAACTCTGTCAGCCGAACAGTGTAAAAAACATGACACATGGTTAAACTAAACTAATGCGATAAGCTTGTGTGCTAAAGCACCATGAACTACTTTTACACCTGCTACATTTGTAATTAGATTTGTGAGAAAAGATTCTATATAACTTGTCATTTATTGATCCAAACCTCTTCTCATTCTGAACTTAAAGGGGTTATCTCATGATTAATTCGCAATGATCCGGGGCGTGGTACGGTGGCCAACTTTGCAGTGGGTCAGGATAGATGTATATAAGTCTGTGGTTTGTTTGTGACGCCAATTGCAATGTGCGCAGGGTACTGTTGAGGGCCCTTTAAGAGGTAATAACTCAAGTACCAGGTGAGGAATGCCAGAGTGGGGATAGTGTCTCTGTGTAATGTCAACGGTGTCTCCTACCTGGGTACGGCTGGACTCCTGGATCCTGGCTCACTTGCAATAAAATTGAGTGTTGTTAATAGGAGTAACTGAGGAACTTTGGTAGTAGTAAATGAGATCCAGACTGATAATATAATCCAACTTGTCTTTACTTAATAGCAGCAGTAATCCATACAAGTTACAGCATAAGTCTTTAGGTCCCAGCAGGTATAGGCAATGTATGGCAGGGATCAATATCTCTTCTGCTTCTATACTATGTGCCTGGAGAATCTGACAGGTATTTATCTTCTGCTCTGTCTGTCTTCTGCTTGTAATGGGCCTGACTAGCTGAGGAGAAATTTGGCTTCTCCTGGACTCTGGATATGTACTCACAGCTTGGCTCTCGGGGAATGCTTCTTCCTGGAGGCTGGAGGTGGCTGCTTTTCTTGGCAACCAGCTGAGGCTGGTGGCTCAGGCCGGGAAGAGTAATCTTTGGCCTCAGCCGAGGCAAGATCCTGTTTGGGGATCCCTGTTTCTGGGAGCTCCTACTAACACAGCCTACCCCAAGCGGGGGTAGCTGGTACACTAACTTTACTTCCTCCTCCTCCTCATGAGACAGGACATGGGACCAGCCCACTTCTGCTCACAGAGGAGGGGACTAAAACTGGAATAAACTATTCCAGTCTAGCAATACTAAACTGGCTATGGACCTGATCACACATTGCTGCCACCTGCTGGTGTACAGGGAAATTACAGCATAATATAAAACAGGCCTAGAAATACATTAAATGACATTAATGGCAATATACTTATATAGACGGACAATAAAATTACACTTAACATGTTGTAGCAGGGAAAGAGAGTTTAGTAACATACTTCGGGGTGTTACATTCCCCCTTACTTTAAGTTAAGCCGTCCTCTGCTTACGTTTAGGAGGGTTAGAAGGAATCAGCTCTGGGTACCCAATAAATACAAAGTGCTGCATAAAATACATATAATGACATACATAGACAAAATATTTAACGGCTTTCCCCAGGTTCCTGCCCGCTAGAGTAAGGTGTCCAACACACAGTTTCCTTCTCTTGGTATAACCAGGTAACCTAAATACTGCACAAAGCAAACATCACTGACTGACTTTGTATGTCCTGCGCTATAGACATCAAAGAAAGCATGGGGTGTCTTTACTCCGTAATCCCGCCATTGTGTAATGCAAAGCCCGCAAATTGAAGGGTGGCTTTATACTGTATTCCCTTCCCTGCACCATAGCCTGAAGAAATTTGGCTTATAGCACGATCACTATGATGACTGAGGGGAAGCTAAAGTAAGGCTCTAAGGCTTGAGGTACCATACCTTAGGCAAAAGCTCAGAAGGGGAGGTATTTACCATTTCCGTATCTTCTGGCACTGTCACAGGAGGAGGGCAGATTAATCCCATCGCTCTCCTGTAAATGAGTCACCTCAGGATGGGAACAATCCTGAACATTAAACAAGCGGGAAGGAGCAGCCTAGGGCTTCTAACGATTCCCGAAGCAGCAGGGGTACCTGTGAAGTAACTGGATCTGCCTGGACTTACCACTTGGTCCTACCCTGGGTACCTATGGGTATATATCACCGGGTGTAGGCCATTAGTATACATGTCCCTATGAAGACAGTCCGTATAAGGAGGGGAGAGAACAAGAGCTGTTAAGTTAAGGCACACCTAAGTAAGTTGCTACATTTTTGTTAAGTGCAATGGTTAAGTGCAATTGTTACAATTAGTGCATAAATTCACATTGCGGCATCTAAAGGGAGAATACACACAATGGGCATGTTATCTTGAACTTGAACGTTACATAACAGATAACTGGTTCAATAGTGCAAAATATTAAATAGTATGAAAATCAGAAAGAGCTCAGGTATCCCGTTTAAGTCTTTTCTTTGGGTGCAAGCTTTTATGTTGCAATAAAATATTTTTATAAAAGGTAGTGCAAATTCTAATACAAGATGAGGCTCAACAATAACTTGAGTCCTTTTTCCTGGAAGTGTCTGAAGTTGTAGAATCCTCTGGAAACTGATAAAAGTTCATTGTAATCCACAGGGTTTAAAGTTAATTGCAATCCAAGGGTAGTATAAAATGTCATAAGAGCAACAGGCTATCAAGTAACCTGAGAAAGGGAATAAAACACTGAACTTGGACGTGAAGGGGTTAAGTGCAGATGTGGGGAGTCCTAACTGAGCATGACCGTCAGGGTGAGGACTAACAAGGCAAACCTGAAATATATAAAACGTTAAAACACACATAACTGCCAACAGGTCCTCACCCGTCAGGAATCAGTCCACGGAGTGGCTCCCAAATGTCATTGTTATTTTTTTCCTTTTAGGGGACACCTTTTAGAGGAAGGTATCCAGCTCCTCATCACTACTAGAGCTGCTGAAGTGCATAAGAGTGAGTTCCTGCCTCTGGTGGTAGCTCATGGTAGCAGCGGTTGTGGTGCGCCACTGCCGTCTGCTGGTTGCTGCAGGTACTGGTTGAGCAGACAGCCTGGAAAATGCTGCAGTTACACGTTGCAGTCCGGAATCTCCAGCCGGCACAGAGGGGCTCAGAACCTCTGGCTGAAGGGGCTCAGGAAGGGTCACAGCAGGTGTCTGGGGCTGTTTCCATGGAAGGGTGTATGGCTGCACTTTGGGGTTAAACGTGAGGACTGAATTATTAATTTGTCCTACCCTCAGGGTTGGTGTTGCGGCCAAGTCAGGGATGAGAGGTGCAGGCTCAGGTTGGGGCTGCTCTCTGAACCGCAGATGACCATCCGGGGTCTCCTGGAGGCATCTCACCTTGCCCGCAGAGCCTAGTTCTTCCTGCCAGGTTTCTGGGGTAACGGCAAGGGTGAGTGGCTTATCTAGCAGGGTCACGCCCGCAGCAAAGGGGCCTTGTATGGAACGCATTGGGGTGTTTTCCACTTGGTCCCCCACATATAGATTATGCCGGGCCTGAGGCAGGTAATGCCTTTTTACAGAACGTCGGCCCACAAAGATTTCAGTCCCAGAATAGTTATCTTGCAAGAAGCCAACCCCCCGTTCCACTGAAAACCACAGAACGGTTCCGGTCCATCAAACTAACTTGGGATCCCCTGGCTGGGGGTCATCCACCACTTGCTTGACCCACTCCTCAACGGCGGACTTGTATTCCCAGGCCGTCTGGGCGAAAGCGGTGATCTCGTGGCGCACCTCAGGGTTCAGGCTTGCTGTCTTGGTGGAAGTAGCACTGGGCGGCGGAGTGGAAACGCCAGCCGCCTCCGCCGCACCAGAAGGTGACTTCTGCGGAGCAGGCCTAGGCCTGGTGGCAGTGCAGGGGCAGACGCGGACCGGGCCTGGGCCTCAGGGAGCGCGGCAGCTCCTACCTGTGGTTGCAGCCGGGCGGCTGGTTCCGGTGCCTCCTGGTTGCCGTCAAGGGGTGTCATCTTCGTCTGTAACACCGGCTTGTCAATGGCTGGGGTAGCTGCGTCAGCGGCGTCCTCCACGGGAACATCCATGATGTTGACATCCATCTTTACTGGTATGTCGTCTTCCGCGGTGGCACTTGGCGTAGTGGAGAGATCCACAGCCTCCGGGAACTTGATTAATTCCTGGCTCTCCACATCAGGGACCGGGACATCAGTGGCGGCCTTTTCTGGATCCTCAGGGATGCTGGTCAGGGAAGGTGGCACAGGCTCTTTGGCCATGGAGGGATCCACTGCCTCCGGGCCGGTACCAAATATTGAGGGACCACGGGATACCTGGATCTCCAGCGGATATTCTGGGTAGACTGGCTCTCCCCCAATGGACATCTGGTTCCACTTGGGACGGGGGTACGCCATCTTCGCTTCCTTCTTGAATAAGTAAACTGACAGATCTGAGGGTGGAGCCCAGAGGGAGGAGTCTTTATCCCCTCGGCTCACAATAGAAAGTTCACTGGGGGCAATCTTTAGATTTCCTGCTTCCAGGGGGCGTATTTATCATCTTCGCGCACTGGAGGGGACGTTCTTGTCTTTTCCCAAAGAAGAAGCGCCATTTTACGAATATGGCGAATTAACAATGACAAATTAACCCTTTGAATGCTGGGGTGCACGTCTAGCGATTTCTGGCACTGCAGCAGAGCAATACAGCAATAAAGTAACTTTTCAGAGTTTTTTACTCAATCTGCAGCTCCTGCAATACTATGGAACATGTGGTTGGGTCCGTTCTGTTAGCAGGGGTGGCACACAATTCAATCCTATCCTGTTGTCAGGGGTGGCACACAATTCAATCCGATCCTGTTTGGGACGCCAAAAATGCAATGAGTCGGGGTGTGGTACGGTGGCCAACTATGCAGTCGGTCAGGATAGATGTATATAAGTCTATGGTTTGTTTGTGACGCCAATTGAAATGTGCGCAGGGTACTGTTGAGGGCCCTTTAAGATGTAATAACTCAAGTACCAGGTGAGGAATGCCAGAGTGGGGATAGTGTCTCTGTGTAATGTCAACGGTGTCTCCTACCTGGGTACGGCAGGACTCCTGGATCCTGGCTCACTTGCAATAAAATTGAGTGTTGTTAATAGGAGTAACTGAGGAACTTTAGTAGTAGTAAATGAGATCCAGACTGGTAATATAATCCAACTTGTCTTTACTTAATAGCAGCAGTAGTCTTTAGGTCCCAGCAGGTATAGGTAATGTATGGCAGGGATCAATATCTCTTCTGCTTCTATACTATGTGCCTGGAGAATCTGGCAGGTATTTATCTTCTGCTCTGTCTGTCTTCTGCTTGTAATGGGCCTGACTAGCTGAGGAGGAATTTGGCTTCTCCTGGACTCTGGATATGTACTCACAGCTTGGCTCTCAGGGAATGCTTTTTCCTGGGGGCTGGAGGTGGCTGCTTTTCTTGGCAACCAGCTGAGGCTGGTGGCTCAGGCTGGGAAGAGTGATCTTTGGCCTCAGCCGAGGCAAGATCCTGTCTGGGGATCCCTGTTTCTGGGAGCTCCTACTAACACAGCCTACCCCAAGCGGGGGTAGCTGGTATACTAACTTAACTTCCTTCTCCTCCCCATGAGACAGGACATGGGACCAGCCCACTTCTGCTCACAGAGGAGGGGGGCTAAAACTGGAATGAACTGGCTATGGACCTGATCACATATTGCTGCCACCTGCTGGTGTACAGGGAAATTACATCATAATATAAACCAGGCCTAGAAATACATTAAATGACATTAATGACAATATACCTATATAGACGGACAATAAAATTACACTTAACATGTTGTAGCAGGGAAAGAGAGTTTAGTAACATACTTCGGGATGTTACAAATGTAAAACATGAAAATCAGACATCATACAGTACATCAACCTCTTTCTAACAAAGCTAGAACCAGCCGTGTACCTCACATGGATCCAGAGATCTGCCCATGCCTGCCGCTGCTATATTTGTATCAAGCTGGCATTCCCTAACCTGAACTCAGTGGCCATACTAACTTTTTAATTACCTGCAATTCCAAAAGCATGTTGATCAAGGTGCTGGTTTGAATACTGTAGAATATTTCCTGTGGGACAACCCCTTAAATTTTCCAGTGGGCTGTCGCTTTTTGATTGACAGACTTCCCTGTATGAGTTTACACTGTTCACCTGATTTGGATATAAATACCCTCAAATTAAAGCTGACAGTCTGCAGTTAAAGCACATCTTGTTTCTTTCATTTCAAATCCATTGTGGTGGTTTATAGAGCCAAAAATGTTAAGAATTGTGTCGAGGTCCCAATATTTATGGACTTGACTGTATATAACATCCATTGATTCGCCACGGTTAAGTCTACAACTTACCTCCTCATAGAAACTGATTTAATTAGTTTGACATGACCGATCCCTCATGAAGCCATGCTGATATGGCGTAATTTGCTTATTTTCATTAAGGTACTCCAAGATAGCATCTCTTAGAAAACCTTCAAACAGTTTAGGCTACTTTCACACTTGCGTTCGGTGCGGATCCGTCTGGTATCTGCACAGACGGATCTGCTCCTACAATGCAAACGATGGTATCCGTTCAGAACGTATCCGTCTGCATTATATTTCAGAAAAAAGTCTAAGTCTAATTGTTAGTCAGACGGATCCGTCCAGACTTTACATTGAAATTCAATGGGGGACGGATCCGTTTGAAATTGCACCATATTGTGTCAACGTCAAACGGATCCGCCCTCATTGACGTACATTGTAAGTCTGGACGGATCCGTTTGGCTCCGCACAGCCAGGCGGACACGAAAACGCTGCAAGCAGCGTTGGGGTATCTGCCTGCTGAGCGGAACGGAGGTGTCACGGTGGTGAGTGGGGAAAACCCCCCACCGTGCAATAGCTGCTGTTGCAACGCCAGATAGCAGGGAACAGGGAGCTGGTCACCTCCTCACGCAACCCTAAGCGCTCTCCCTGGACTCCTAGCGTATGAGCCGCCTCATAAGGTAAGGGGGCTCATACTCTCCAACCTAGGACCCTGCTATCCCTGCTACACCCTAGGCCTGATGACAGGGCAGAGAATGCCTGTGCATCCTCGACACGGATGACTGGCGTCTCCAGAGGCCCAGTAGCTGACAGGGTGCAAGGCAATGGGGGAAGCCGTACGGCAGGTAAGACACAAAGCACAATAACAATGTTATCTACTCTTACCTGCCGCAGCCAAGATGGAAAGAGGCTCCGGGCTTGGAAACCCACGGTCTTGCCTTCGCTTAACCCCTCCGGGTAAGCACGCCCTTTTCAGAGCCATCACACACCATAATCAAACCTCTCAGACAAAACCCACACCACAACTACATACACCAGGTGGGGAGAGGAATGACAAACACACCGGAGGGGACAACAGACACAGCAAGGGAAACAGAATAATAAATAAGGGTGGCTCACACAGACAGGATAACAAACAGCCCAGGAGCAGAGCTCCACACCAAGCTGAGCCAAATCCCAACTGAACCTTCAGACTCCAACACACCAACCTTATAAGGAGGCCTGAGGTCACACCCACACAGAGACACACCCAATGTTCACAACACACAGAAGGGGATTAACCCTTCCAACACCAGTGGAAGGGAAGACAGCAACTAAAAGGGGAAGTGCATACAACTCAAACCCTGTGGACACCAAACAGGGAATGTGCACACATATAAAACACGTTGCCAAGGGCAACCGCACGCATGACTGTTGTCCGCGACAACCGCACCTGAGGCAACCACTAAGTGCCCCCAGCTGCGGTTGACGAACTCCAAAACGCGGTCAACCGCATGCGGCTCCCAAGGAGTCACGACCAAGACCGAGGGTCGTGACACTCCCTCCCCTCAAAGCCCCCCCCAACCGAAAAGGGAGGCTGGTGGGACCAAACAACAGGGAGGGGGGAGGGGCAATGCCTAAAAACCACCAGTGTCTCCCTCCAGAGCTGCCGCCAACAAACCTGGACCGTACACAACAGCCCCAGGTTGCCAGCCAACAAAGCAGACTGGAAGGGAGAACAACTGAAGGCACTGCCGGATAGATGCCCGTAACTCCCCCCGGAACTGCCGCCAACAGACCTGGACCGTACACAACAGTCCCCAGGTCGCCAGCCAACAAAGCAGTCCGGAGGAGGAAAACAGGACACCGCGTCCAACTCAGGTGGACGTTCCTACTCCAGGTCGCTGCCAGCAGACACTCCCCAACCAGCACACCTGCCGGAACACCGAAGGAATGCTGCCAGCAGACGACCAAAGATAGGAACCCTGAGAGGGACGAGGGGTCACCAACACGGACACGGTTAGCAAGGTGGCGGGGGAAAGCCACCAACCGTGCCGTTAACGGCGAACCCCATAACGCTCTCCCTCCGGAGAACGCGCATGCACCCCAACGGCCTATGGAGGTGCATGCTCCACCCTCTTTCGAGGGACCTGCGACTGCGGAGCCGCTATTTATTATTATGTCACGGTGGTGAGTGGGGAAAACCCCCCACCGTGCAATAGCTGCTGTTGCAACGCCAGATAGCAGGGAACAGGGAGCTGGTCACCTCCTCACGCAACCCTAAGCGCTCTCCCTGGACTCCTAGCGTATGAGCCGCCTCATAAGGTAAGGGGGCTCATACTCTCCAACCTAGGACCCTGCTATCCCTGCTACACCCTAGGCCTGATGACAGGGCAGAGAATGCCTGTGCATCCTCGACACGGATGACTGGCGTCTCCAGAGGCCCAGTAGCTGACAGGGTGCAAGGCAATGGGGGAAGCCGTACGGCAGGTAAGACACAAAGCACAATAACAATGTTATCTACTCTTACCTGCCGCAGCCAAGATGGAAAGAGGCTCCGGGCTTGGAAACCCACGGTCTTGCCTTCGCTTAACCCCTCCGGGTAAGCACGCCCTTTTCAGAGCCATCACACACCATAATCAAACCTCTCAGACAAAACCCACACCACAACTACATACACCAGGTGGGGAGAGGAATGACAAACACACCGGAGGGGACAACAGACACAGCAAGGGAAACAGAATAATAAATAAGGGTGGCTCACACAGACAGGATAACAAACAGCCCAGGAGCAGAGCTCCACACCAAGCTGAGCCAAATCCCAACTGAACCTTCAGACTCCAACACACCAACCTTATAAGGAGGCCTGAGGTCACACCCACACAGAGACACACCCAATGTTCACAACACACAGAAGGGGATTAACCCTTCCAACACCAGTGGAAGGGAAGACAGCAACTAAAAGGGGAAGTGCATACAACTCAAACCCTGTGGACACCAAACAGGGAATGTGCACACATATAAAACACGTTGCCAAGGGCAACCGCACGCATGACTGTTGTCCGCGACAACCGCACCTGAGGCAACCACTAAGTGCCCCCAGCTGCGGTTGACGAACTCCAAAACGCGGTCAACCGCATGCGGCTCCCAAGGAGTCACGACCAAGACCGAGGGTCGTGACAGGAGGCCAAACGGAGCCATACTGATACATTCTGAGCAGATCCGCATCCACTCAGAATGCATTGGGGCTCTACGGATCCGTTCGGGGCTGCTTGTGAGAGCCTTCAAACGGAACTCACAAGCTGAACCCCGAACGCAAGTGTGAAAGTAGCCTTACCCACAACAGATGTTAAACTTACCGGCCTATAGTTTCCAGGATCTGTTTTTGGACCCCTTTTTAATATTTGCACCACATTTGCTATGCGCCAGTCCTTAAATATCAGAAATAAGGGTCTGGCTATGACATTATTTAATTATTTTAGCATACGAGGGTGTATGCCATCTGGTCCTGGTGATTTGTCTATTTTAATCTTCTTAAGATGGCACTGCACTTCTTCCTGGGTGAGACAGGGCACTTTTAATGGGTAATTAACTTTTACATTCTGCATTTTATCTGACAGTTTATTTTCTTCAGTAAATACAGTAAAGAAAAAAATATTTAGTAGCTTTGCTTTCTCCTCATCGCTCTCTGCAACGTTGTACTTTGTAAAGGGCCAACACCTTCAGATTTATATTTTTTACCATTTACCGTATTTTTTGCCCCATCAGACGCACTCCCCCCCCCCCCCCAAAAGTGGGTAGAAAATGCCCCTGCATCTTATGGGGCGAATGCTGCCATTTTATATTGCAGTCTGCGATGCTGCAGCATCGCAGACTGTGATGTTTCAGCGGGAAGGGAGGAGGGGCTGGAGTTCGGGAACTTGTGGTGGGGCCTGGTGCAGTTACTGTACTCTTACACCGGGCCCCTGCCCCTCACAGCAGTATTTCTAGTAATCACTACTCTGGTAACAGTAATCCTTAACCTCTTAAAATTTTTTACTAAAGTTGCGCTCTCCACTGTATCAGATAAAAAGTTCTTATTGTAATACACCAACAGACAATAGTGATTTAAAATTCCCAGTGTCACTGGCCTTTTCTTATCAATTGGGACGTATTGTCATTGTCTTAGCTGACTAAATATATCTAGATACACTGTCGCCATACCAGGCTGCGCGCTTGCCTGTGTTCATGAATGGCACTGTATCTAGTGTTATTTGCTATATGTAGGCCATAGTGATTACTGTTTTAAAATTCGAGCCTCACGCAGCGTGAGGCTCGAATTTTAAAACAGTAATCACTATGGCCTACATATAGCAAATAACACTAGATACAGTGCCATTCATGAACACAGGCAAGCGCGCAGCCTGGTATGGCGACAGTGTATCTAGATATATTTAGTCAGCTAAGACAATGACAATACGTCCCAATTGATAAGAAAAGGCCAGTGACACTGGGAATTTTAAATCACTATTGTTTGTTGGTGTATTACAATAAGAACTTTTTATCTAATAAGTAATAAAAGCTAAGTCTTAGGTAATTGGTAGGGGCAGGAAAAATAGGTGTCAAGAAGTCCTAAAGGACATTAATAGAAAGTAGCTGTTGTTTAACACACCTTATCCTAGCACCTAAAGGGAAAACGTAGAAGTTGAACTCCACTGTATCAGCACTTATTAACAAGCATCCAGAGCAGGCAGAGCGAGTGGCAGCGTTATGTCACTCACTGACGTTGCGCACCTGCTCCTCCCACTTTATGAATGAAGCAGGCGGAGCAGGCGCGCAACGTCAGTCAGTGACGTAACGCTGCCAGCCGCTCTACCTGCTCTGGATGCTTGTAAGTAAGTGCTGATACAGGGGAGAGAGCAACTTTAGTTAAATTTATAAACATATAGCAGTGTCATCCACAGATCTCCCCCATAACAGTGTCATCCACAGATCCTCCACCCCATAACAGTGCCATCCACAGATCCCAGACCCCATAACAGTGCCATCCACAGATGCCCCTCCCAATAAAATTGCCATCGATAGATCCCCCACATAACAGTGCCATCCACAGATCCTCCCCATAACAGCGTCATCCACAGATCCCCCTATAACAGTGCTATCCACAGATCCCCTCCATAACAGTGCATCATCCACAGATCCCCCATAATAGTGTCATGCACAGACCACCATTAGTTCAAAACCCACCAAAAGCACACCTTTTGATTAAAAAAATGTTTTTTCTTATTTTCCTCCCCAAAAACGTAGGTGCGTCTTATGGGCCTGTGCGTCTTATAGGTTGAAAAATACGGTATATAATTGTAGAACATTTTAGGGTTAGTTTTACTCTCTTTGGCAATTAATCTCTCTACTTTGGCTGCTTTTATTTGTCTTTTACATATTCTATTTTTTTCCTTATAGTTTTTCAATGCTTCCTCGCTACTCTCCTGTTTTTGCGATTTAAATGCTTTCTTTTTGTCATTTATACAGTTCTATCCACATTGTTTTTTTCTTGTTCCTTAACATTTTATTCACGTAAGGTATGTACCTCTCACAATTAGATTTTAGGATGCTTTTAAAACATCCCATTTGTGACTATATTTTTATTTTTGAGGACTTTGTCCCAGTTAGTTGGGCCTATGGCCTTTCTTAGTTGGCTAAATTTTGCTTTTTTGAAGTTTGGTATTTTTGTTCCTCCCTGAAGAAACACTCTTTTGAATGACAATTGGACGGTTATTACCAGGTGTCCCCCAACCGTCACATCTGTTTTTCTGTCAGGTCTATTGGTTAATACTAAGTCCAGTATGGCCATCCCTCTAGTTGGGTCCTGAACCAGTTGGGAAAGGTAATTGTCTTTGGTTATTGCCAAGAACCTGTTTCCTTTATGAGATCTACAGGTTTCAGTTTCCCCAGTCTATATCTGGGTAGTTGAAGTCCCCCATAATAACAACCTCATTATGATTTGTCGCCTAGTCTATTTCGTTTAGTAGTAGATTTTCTGTGGACTCTGATAAATTAGGTGGTTTATAGTAAACTCCTATTAGTATTTTATTATTGTTTTTGCCTCCATGTATTTCTACCCACAGTGACTCCACATGTTCATGTCTCTCATTTATATATTCCTGGAGTGTAAGCTTTAGACAGGACTTTCATAAAGGCAAACCCCTCCCACTCTGATGCGGCCTGATGCGCATGCGCACTTCGCTCAACGAAGCCGCTGCCAGGAGTCCGCGGCGCATCAGGCTGAGCCTAGTGCGCAGGCGCAGGATCTGGCAGAGGGACGGGTGGATTGAGGAGGCGGCGCTGAGGTGAGGAAGGCGGCGCTGGGCATCCTGGATTAATGCAAAACCCCTTGGGCACCTTAGGTAGGTGAGTGACATTTTATAAAAACCTGTTTTTTGGGCTAATAGAGCCACAAGCAGGTTTAATAAGGGCAGTTTAGGATTCATGTTATTAGCACCGACATGGCCATATGTTTAGCTTATAGGGCTCAAATCTGATGACAGAATCCCTTTAAGCATAACAGCTAGCATCTATTCAATCAGCAGATTAACAATGCTATTACTGCTGTGATATTAATAGTGCTGGATGTGTACCTAGTACCTGCTATAAATGCATGATGAAGGATTTTAAAACTTAGTTTAGGTCATGTGTCAACTCTATCAAATTAATTATATTCTACCATTTCTTAGATGTTTAAGGAAGTCAAATAAAGATCCTCAAGCTTATTTTACATTTCAACAGATTCAAGCATATAACATTGAATTCTGGAGTGAGGAGTAGATCACTCCAAATCTCAGAAAAGTGATATGACAGTGCTAGGAAATGCCATCATAGAGGTCATAGAGTATGTATGAATGTTCCTGATAATCATCCTGATAATCTGCCCATGTAAATGGGCTTTATATCTGGAAATTGTCTAGTTTTGGCAAATGACTGCAGGACACAACACCAGTGACAGCAAAATCATTGGTGGCACCACCAGATTAAAACATTTGCAGTCATTTTTATTGTTGCAATGCATTTAAATAAATAAAAAATAGCAACTTTGCAAACAGTCATTAAACCCTTTAGAATCAAGTCATTTTTCACCTTCGTGACCGAGCCAAATTTTGCAATTCTGGCATGTATCATATTATGTGGTAATAACTGTGGAGAGCTTTTACCTATCCAAGTGATTCTGAGACCGTTTTGTTGTGACACATCATATTTCATGTTAGTAGACAATTTGGATCAATATATTTAAGGGGTTCTTTTTTTATAAATTTGGAATTTCTCTGATTTTAAGACAGATAGTGATACCTCACAAAATAGTTATTAGTAAACATTCACCATATATCTACTTTATGTTAACATCATTTTGTAATTGCCATTTTTTTTCAGATGTTAGAAGGCTTTGAATTGTAGAAGGACATTTTTCTAATTTTCAATTTTTGTTTCCAAAATCAACTTTTTTAAGGACCAATCAGCTCTGGTCTCTTTGAG
This sequence comes from Bufo gargarizans, assembly GCF_014858855.1. NCBI lineage: Eukaryota > Metazoa > Chordata > Amphibia > Anura > Bufonidae > Bufo > Bufo gargarizans. The sequence continues at coordinate 7,543,858 of NC_058086.1, forward strand.
GGGCTTAAATAATATAAACCACCCATAAATGATCCCATTTTAGAAACTACAATCCTCAAATTATTCAAAACTGATTTTAGAAACTTTGTTAACTCTGTTGGTATTCGACAGGAATTAAAGCAAAATGGTGGTAAAATTAAAACAATTTTTTTTGTGAAGATTTTTTATTTTAATCTAGTTTCCTGTAACAATGCAAGGGTTACCAGCAAAACAACCCTCAATATTTATTACCCTGATTCTGCAGTTTACAAAAACACTTCACATAAATTGCTGTATGTACACACTGCAGGGCTCAGAAGAGAAGGAGCACCATATGGTTTTTGGGGGGAAGATTTTGCTGGAATGTCAGGATATGACAGCATTGTAGCACGAACACACAGGCTATTCCTACCTACTTACACTGTCACCCTACGTGGTGACCTCAGAACTGGTCAACGGTCCCTATACTATATAGTATGTAGGGAGAGACACACAAACAGGGAATAAACAGACACAATAAGAGTAGTCATATGGAACCAAAGGCCAGTCTGTCAACAAAGTGCCAAGAATGCCAGAAGCAATACAAGACCCAATCGCCAGAAGCCAGAAAACGTAGTCACAATATCAGATCCAGATGCCAAAGTAAACACAATACCACCATGGAACACCAGGGGGAGCCACAGGAACAGAAATTCACTGACACCTGCAACCACAGGAGCCAGACTTATATGGCTTCCCTACACATTGGGCGGAGCTGTAAGCTGAACGAGCTGACGCCCTAATGTTCTGACATGCTCCTCCATTGGCCCCAGGCTGAGGGGGCTGCATCACAATGTTGCTTCCCCTAGCAACATCAAGGCAGCACCGGACAGGGGAACCGCGGCAGAAAAGTTTTTGGGTGTCATGTCACATTTAACCCCTTAGGGACACAGCCTTATTTCACCTTAACGACCAGGCAATTTTTTGCAAATCTGACCAGTGTCACTTTAAGTGCTGATAACTTTAAAACACTCTGACTTATCCAGGCCATTCTGAGATTGTTTTTTTCGTCACATATTGTACTTCATGACACTGGTAAAATGAAGTAAAAAAAAAAATAATGTTTGCATAATAAAATACCTAATTTACCAAAAATTTTGAAAAATTTGCAAATTTCAAAGTTTCAGTTTCTCTACTTCTGTAATACATAGTAATACCCCCAAAAATTGTGATGACTTAACATTCCCCATATGTCTACTTCATGTTTGAATTATTGGGGAATGATATTTTATTTTTTGGGGATGTTACAAGGCTTAGAAGTTTATAAGCAAATCTTGAAATTTTTCAGAAATTTACAAAAACCCAATTTTTAGGGACCACTACAGATCTGAAGTCACTTTGCGAGGCTTACATAATAGAAACCGCCCAAAATGACCCCATTCTATAAACTACACCCCTCAAGGTATTCAAAACCGATTTTACAAACTTCGTTTACCCTTTAGGTGTTGCACAAGAGTTATTGGCAAATGGGGATGAAATTTGAGAATTTCATTTTTTTGCCTAATTTTCAATTTTAACCCATTTTTTCCACTAACAAAGCAAGGGTTAACAGCCAAACAAGACTGTATCTTTCAAAAAAAGGGTAGAAGGCTGGCACTCAAATATGTAGTTCAATCGAACTGATTTATTGACACACTATATAAAACCATTAGGTGGTAAAAACACAATAAAATCATACATTCAATAAAAACAGATATACAGTATGAATAAATGTATACGATAATCGAAGGATAGCAGTGCCGTATAAACCACTATACAGGGTGGTGAGAATGTCCCTTCAATGGAGGTAAATGTAGAGAACACGCTCTGTATTAGATGAATATCCTCCTAAGGGTATGTTCCCCAGCACGGACAATCAAGAGTCCAGGGTTGGTGCAGTATTACTGCACTCGTTTCATAAAGGTGGTGTGTGGTTCAGAAGCACGTTAACACACAACACACACTGATTGTTGTAAGGCTGCGAGTGGGGAGTGGAGTATTGAGATATGATCGTTTTTCTTACCCTCCTGGGTGGAAGATTTCACTCTCTAGCTACCTCCCCACGCTGTGCGGCCTTCCTCTCGCTGTTCCACGTCTGCTCGAGACTTCCGTACCATGTGATAATAGTCTCGCGGGATTCGTCCGATCGTAAGTTCAGGTTAATCGCTCCTTGAGACGATTTCGGCCTGGTGTTCGAATGGAGCGCTCCAATGTTTAAGGGGTCTGCAGACCTTCCTAATAGTGCCGGATCCTTCTTTTGTGGGGGTGAACTACGCCAGACGCGTTTCGGGGACGTCTCTCCCCTCCCTCAGTGGCTCAATCCGGCAGTTTTGGCAGTTGTTTTGACACCATGTCCCATTTGAAGCCCCCCTGATGCACCCCTAGAGTAGAAACTCCCAAAAAGTGACCCCATTTTAGAAAGTACGGAATAGGGTGGCAGTATTGTTGGTACTAGTTTAGGGTACATATGATTTTTGGTTGCTCTATATTACACTTTTTGTGTGGCAAGGTAACAAGAAATAGCTTTTTTGGCACGTTGTTTTTTTGTTATTTACAACATTCATCTGACAGGTTAGATCATGTGGTAATTTTATAGAGCAGGTTGTCACGGACGCGGCGATACCTAATATGTATACAATTTTTTTTATTTATGTAAGTTTTATACAATAACTTCATTTTTAAAACCAAAAAAATGTTTTAGTGTCTCCATAGACATTTTGATCGCTTGCTATTACACTTTTTGTGACGTAAGATGGCAAAAAATGGCTTTTTTTACACCGTTTTTTTTTTTTTTTACGGTGGTCATCTGAGGGGTTAGGTCATGTGAAATTTTTATAGAGCCGGTCGATACGGATGCGGCGATACCTAATATGTATACTTTATTTTTATTAATGTAAGTTTTACCCAATGATTTTATTTTCCACAGTCTAAGGCCTCATGCACACGACAGTTTTTTTTCACGGTCCGAAAAAACGGGGTCCGTGGGTCCGTGATCCGTGACCGTTTTTTCGTCCGTGGGTCTTCCTTGATTTTTGGAGGATCCACGGACATGAAAAAAAAGTCGTTTTGGCGTCCGCCTGGCCGTGCGGAGCCAAACGGATCCGTCCTGAATTACAATGCAAGTCAATGGGGACGGATCCGTTTGAAAATTGAGCCACAGTGTGTCATCTTCAAACGGATCCGTCCCCATTGACTTACATTATAAGTCTGGACGGATCCGCTTGCCTCCGCACGGCCAGGCGGACACCCGAACATAACTTGAAGCGTCCCCATCACCATGGGAACGCCTCTACGTTAGAATATACTGTCGGATATGAGCTACTTCGTGAAACTCATTTCCGACAGTATATTCTAACACAGAGGCGTTCCCATGGTGATGGGGACGCTTCAGGTTAGAATACACTGCAAACTTGGTACAAGACTGCCCCCTGCTGCCTGGCACCACCCGATCTCTTACAGGGGGATATGATAGCACAATTAACCTCTTCAGGTGCGGCACCTAAAGGGGTTAATTGTACTATCATATTCTCCTGTAAGAGATCAGGGCTGCCAGGCAGCAGGGGGCAGACCCCCCCCCTCCCCAGTTTGAATATCGTTGGTGGCACAGTGTGTGCCCATCGCCCCCCCCTTCCTCCCTCTATAGTTAAAAATCGTTGGTGGCACAGTGTGTGCCCATCGCCCCCCCCCTTCCTCCCTCTATAGTTAAAAATCGTTGGTGGCACAGTGTGTGCCCATCGCCCCCCCCTTCCTCCCTCTATATTTAAAAATCGTTGGTGGCACAGTGTGTGCCCATCGCCCCCCCCTTCCTCCCTCTATAGTTAAAAATCGTTGGTGGCACAGTGTGTGCCCATCGCCCCCCTCCATCTTCCCCCCCCCCATCATTGGTGGCAGCGGAGTTCCGATCGGAGTCCCAGTTTAATCGCTGGGGCTCCGATCGGTAACCATGGCAACCAGGAAGCTACTGCATCCCTGGTTGCCATGGTTACTTAGCAATAGTACAATTGTAGAAGATTCATACTTACCTGCCTGCTGCTGCGATGTCTGTGACCGGCCGGGAGCTCCACCTACTGGTAAGTGAAAGGTCTGTGCGGTGCATTGCTAAAGAACTGTCACTTACCAGTAGGAGGAGCTCCCGGCCGGTCACAGACATCGCAGCAGCAAGCAGGTAAGTATGAATCTTCTACTATTGTACTATTGCTAAGTAACCATGACAACCAGGGCTGCAGTAGCTTCCTGGTTGCCATGGTTACCGATCGGAGCCCCAGCGATTAAACTGGGACTCCGATCGGAACTCCGCTGCCACCAATGATGGGGGGGGGGGGGGAAGATGGAGGGGGGCGATGGTGGGCGCACACTGTGCCACCAACGATTTTTAACTATAGAGGGAGGAAGGGGGGGGCGATGGGCACACACTGTGCCACCAACGATTTTTAACTATAGAGGGAGGAAGGGGGGGCGATGGGCACACACTGTGCCACCAACGATTTTTAACTATAGAGGGAGGAAGGGGGGGGCGATGGCCACACACTGTGCCACCAACGATATTCAAACGGGGGAGGGGGGGGGTCTGCCCCCTGCTGCCTGGCAGCCCTGATCTCTTACAGGAGAATATGATAGTACAATTAACCCCTTTAGGTGCCGCACCTGAAGAGGTTAATTGTGCTATCATATCCCCCTGTAAGAGATCGGGTGGTGCCAAGCAGCAGGGGGCAGTCTTGTACCAAGTTTGCAGTGTATTCTAACTAGAAGCGTCCCCATCACCATGGGAACGCTTCTGTGTTAGAATATACTGTCGGAAATGAGTTTTCACGAAGTGAAAACTTAGATCAGAAAAAGCTTTTATGCAGACGGATCTTCAGATCCATCTGTATGAAAGCAACCTACGGCCACGGATCACGGACACGGATGCCAATCTTGTGTGCATCCGTGTTCTTTCACGGACCCATTGACTTGAATGGGTCCGTGAACCGTTGTCCGTCAAAAAAATAGGACAGGTCATATTTTTTTGACGGACAGGATACACGGATCACGGCCTCGGCTGCAAAACGGTGCATTTTCCGATTTTTCCACGGACCCATTGAAAGTCAATGGGTCCGCGAAAAAAAATGGAAAACGGCACAACGGCCACGGATGCACACAACGGTCGTGTGCATGAGGCCTAAGAGCCATAGTTTTTTCAGTTTTTGGGCGATTATCTTGAGTAGGGTCTCATTTTTGCGGGATGAGATGACAGTTTGATTGGTACTATTTTGGCGTACATGCAAATTTTTTGATCACTTTTATTACCTTTTTTGGGAAGTAAGGTGGGCAAAATTTCTATTTTCTCATAGTTTTTATTTTTTTTATTTTTATGGCGTTCACCGTGCAGGGAAAGTAACATGACCGTTTTATAGATCAGGTCGTTACGGACGCGGCGATACCTAATATGTGTAGTGTATTTTATTTTTTTAATTTTTATTCAGTGATAAAAAAAATTTTATCTTAACTTTTTTCACTTTTTTTTACATTTTTTTGACCCAGACCCACTTGGTTCTTGAAGATCCAGTGGGTCTGATGTCTGTAAAATAGGGTTCTGTACTGTATTTTACTTACACTGAACAGATCTATGCTTTTAGCATAGATCTGTTCAGCACCATGGACAGCAGGACGCCTGAGCAGGCGTCCTGTTGCCATGGGAACCTTCCCCGTCTGCCACAACTTCGCACACGGGGAAGGGTGAGGACGGGGCTTCGGAACGCTGCCTGGGGGCTCTCTCCCTCTCCATCGGGGGGCTGCAAAGGCACAGCAGCCCCCCGATGGGAGAGGGAGGGAGCTCCCTGACCGATGACAGTTAACCTTTTCCATACAGCGGTCCGTACGGACCGCGGTATGGAAAGGGTTAAACGGCTGACATCTGCACAGATGTCAGCCGTTTATACCAGGGTGTCAGCAATGTGCTGGCACCCTGGTATAACCCACTAGAAGCCAACAGATTTTCAAGGGGAGGCGGGCGGGGGATCGCGATCCCGCCTGCCGCACCGCTCGCCTCCCGCAACGACCCCACCGCCTGCGACAGCCCCCCTGCACCACCCGCCGGCATCAAATCGTGCAGGGGTGCAGGGGGGGTGCAAAATCTGCAAAAAGCGTTTGCTGCGATCTCCGACACTGGGGGTCACATGACCCCCCCTGGCGTTGTGACAGGATGCCGGCTGAATGATTTCAGCCAGCATCCTGTTCAGATTAACCCCTGGGGCGCCGGAATGCCTTTTTAAAGTTAGGACGTACCGGTACGTCCTGTGTCCTTAAGGACTCGAGAAATAGGGCGTACCGGTACGTCCTGTGTCCTTAAGGGGTTAAAAACACCCTAAAGGTACCTTTACAGTGGAAACACCCAAAAGTCACTTAAACAATTATATTGGTCGGCACTACTCCATAGTCAGCTTCCTGGACACACAGGCTAAATGAGTGCAGAAAATCTGTGGTGCTCAGTGGGAAAAAAAAATCTGTAAAACTGCAAAAATAGAAAAAACACTCTCCGCACTTACCAATCTTGAAAAACCTTGAGAAAGCATCAGGAGACAGGAAGTGTCCGTAGGCTGGTGCCATCTGCTATCATGCCTCAAATGTACAGTGCACTTTTGGACTAATAAATGGGATTGATTAGATTGCTGAACGCCACAGTGTTTTTTCTATTTTTGTAAACCCACAAAAAGTGACCCCATTTTGGAAACTGCACCCCCAAAGAATTTATCAAGGGGTATGATGAGTCCTTTGATTCCACAGGCATTTCATAGAATTTAGAAACATTTGGATGTGAAAATGAAAATGTTAATTTTTTCCAATAAAATTTTGCTTTAGACGCAAGGGGTAACAGGAGAAAAAGCAACACCCCAAATGATCATCAGCAGCAATGGAATTTATTCAAATGGATTTTAAGTGACATCATTTTTTTTTGTTGACTTAGCTGTGTGAGGGCTCACTTTCGCAGGACAAGCTGTAGTTTTTATTGGTACCATTTTGATCATAATTGATCGTTTTTTTCTTTCATTTTTTGGGGAGCTGAAATGTGACAAAATTGCAATTATGCCAGTGTTTTTATTTAATTTTTTTAATTTTTTTAAGAGGTTCACCACACAGTATATGTGGTTGGTCCCTTGCCGGTGGCTCCAGAGTCTCCATTGTCTCATGTCACAGTGTCATTTACCACTTGTGGATGTAACTGTACGCCCAGATGCGCTAAGTTACCAATGACTTGGACGTACAGTTACATCCAGGTGAGGGAAGGGGTTGAAAATGTCTTATTTTGTGTCTCCATGGTAGGAGACCACAATCAAGATTTCTGTAATCTGATCTTGTAGTCATACTCTCTTCCAACTGTCTCTCCCCTACTTCTAGCATATCTAATATACTGTATGTTATTAAAAAAGCAGGATGCAGATGAAAGGGAGTATGACCACATTATAACATAGAGTGCCTTGAAAAAATATTCATATCCCTTGAACTTTTCCCATTTTTTCACTTTACACCCACACATATAAATGTATTTTATTGGGATTTTATGTGATAGACCAACACAAAGTAGAAAGTATATGTTAAGTGAAAAGAAAATTATACACGGTTTTAAATTTTCTAATAAATAAAAATCTGGAAAGTGCATTTTTATTCAGCCTCCTTGAGTCAATACTTTGTAGGACTACTGTAGCTTTCACTGCAATTGCAGTTTCAAATCTTTTGGGGTATGTCTCTACCAGTTTTGCACATCTAGAGGCTGACATTTTTGTCCATTCTTCTTTGCAAAATAGCTCAAGCTCAGTCAGATTGGATGGAGAAGTCTTGCCACAGAATCTCAATGGGCTGGAGTCAATAACCAGGCCTGTTGGGTGCAATAAATATAGTTTTTCTTTACTGAATTGATTTTGGAACTACAGTATTAGTACATGTAACAGCAAAGGATACAGTTCCAAAGTATATCACATCGTAGTCTCCTCCCAATAGCTGTGTATGGGCAGCAACAATCATGGTAGTAGTAGTCCCTGACTCTTCTTCTAAGGACACTTGACAGTCTTTCCAAATAAACAGGCATACAATTCTGTACTTGAACCATACTACAGCTATTTTATGCAGTTCCTGGGCTGAGGGTTGCAGATTTTAGATCCAAATGGCAAGTCCATCTCAAAGTGTGGTAGGAACCGAAGGCAATAATCCTTTCCACAGCACCAAAATCTCAATGCCATAAACTAATTAATACCTTACAGTCAGAATCCTACATGGCCTGGATGGTCTAATCCCTTTCTTTCAGGGCTATGCTGGCAGTAGAGTCGCTTCCTTGGCAGCTGTAGTCTCTGACACAGAGTCTGCAGGAACTCTTGTACAGAACTTCTGCCAATGTTAAAGGGAATGTGTCATCAGAAAATGACCCGCTGATTAAATCTCTTTTGTATGTTTAAGATATTTTTTAAGAATTTTTGATGAGAATTTTAATTTTCCATTATACATAGTTACATAGTTAATACGGTTGAAAAAATACATCAAATTCAACCAAGGGATAGGTGGGGACTCGAATCCCAGAAGGAAATGAGACTCAGATTTCTACACATTTTCATAAGGATTAATGTCATTTATTTTTAAGAATTCATCTAAACCCTTTTTAACCACTTGCCATCTGGGCCATTTTCCCCCTTCCTGACCAGGCCTAATTTTGTAAAACTGACATATCTCACTTTATGTGGTAATAACTTTGGAACGCCTTTACTTATCCAAGTCATTCAGAGATTTTTTTTCTCGTGACACATTGTACTTCATGATAGTCATAAATTTGAGTCAATATATTTCACCTTTATTTATGAAAAAATCAAAAATTTACCCAAAATTTTAAAAAATTAGCAATTTTCTAAATTTCAATTTCTCTGCTTTTACAACAGAAAGTGATACCTCATAAAATATTTATTACTTAACATTCCCCATATGTATACTTTATGTTGGCATCATTTTGGAAATGGCTTTTTATTTTTTTAGAACGTTAGAAGGCTTAGAAGTTTAGAAGCAATTCTTAAAATTTTTAAGAAAATTGCCAAAACCCACTTTTTAACCACTTAAGGACCACAGGTTTATACCCCCCTAGTGACCAGGCCCTTTTTTACAAATCGGCACTCCACAACTTTAGCGGTTTATTGCTCGGTCATGCAACTTACCACCCAAATTAATTTTACCTCCTTTTCTTCTCACTAATAGAGCTTTCATTTGGTGGTATTTCATTGCCGCTGACATTTTTACTTTTTTTGTTATTAATCGAAATTTAACGATTTTTTTGCAAAAAAATGACATTTTTCACTTTCAGCTGTAAAATTTTGCAAAAAAAACGACATCCATATATACATTTTTCGCCAAATTTATTGTTCTACATGTCTTTGATAAAAAAAAAAATGTTTGGGCAAAAAAAAAAAATGGTTTGGGTAAAAGTTATAGCATTTACAAACTATGGTACAAAAATGTGAATTTCCGCTTTTTGAAACAGCTCTGACTTTCTGAGCACCTGTCATGATTCCTGAGGTTCTACAATGCCCAAACAGTAGAAAACCCCCACAAATGACCCCATTTCGGAAAGTAGACACCCTAAGGTATTCGCTGATGGGCATAGTGAGTTCATAGAACTTTTTATTTTTTGTCACAAGTTAGCGGAAGATGATGATGATTTTATTTTTTTTATTTTTTCTTACAAAGTCTCATATTCCACTAACTTGCGACAAAAAATAAAAAATTCTAAAAACTTGCCATGCCCCTCACGGAATACCTTGGGGTGTCTTCTTTCCAAAATGGGGTCACTTGTGGGGTAGTTATACTGCCCTGGCAATTTAGGGGTCCAAATGTGTGAGAAGAACTTTGCAATCAAAATGTGTAAAAAATGACCGGTGAAATCCAAAAGGTGCAGTTTGGAATATGTGCCCCTTTGCCCACCTTGGCAGCATAAAAGTGTGACACATCTGGTATCGCCGTACTCAGGAGAAGTTGGGGAATGTGTTTTGGGGTGTCATTTTACATATACCCATGCTGGGTGAGAGAAATATCTTGGTCAAATGCCAACTTTGTATAAAAAAATGGGAAAAGTTGTCTTTTGCCAAGATATTTCTCTCACCCAGCATGGGTAAATGTAAAATGACACCCCAAAACACATTCCCCAACTTCTCCTGAGTACGGCGATACCAGATGTGTCACACTTTTTTGCTGCCAAGGTGGGCAAAGGGGCGCATATTCCAAAGTGCACCTTTCGGATTTTGCAGGGCATTTTTTACACATTTTGATTGCAAAGTTCTTCTCACACATTTGGGCCCCTAAATTGCCAGGGCAGTATAACTACGCCACAAGTGACCCCATTTTGGAAAGAAGACACCCCAAGGTATTCCGTGAGGGGCATGGCGAGTTCCTAGAATTTTTTATTTTTTGTCGCAAGTTAGTGGAATATGAGACTTTGTAAGGAAAAAAGAAAAAAAAAGAAAAATCATCATTTTCCGCTAACTTGTGACAAAAAATAAAAAATTCTAGGAACTCGCCGTGCCCCTCACGGAATACCTTGGGGTGTCTTCTTTCCAAAATGGGGTCACTTGTGGCGTAGTTATACTGCCCTGGCAATTTAAGGGCCCAAATGTGTAAGAAGTACCTTGCAATCAAAATGTGTAAAAAATGGCCGGTGAAATCCGAAAGGTGCACTTTGGAATATGTGCCCCTTTGCCCACCTTGGCTGCAAAAAAGTGTCACACATCTGGTATCGCCGTACTCAGGAGAAGTTGGGCAATGTGTTTTGGGGTGTCATTTTACATATACCCATGCTGGGTGAGAGAAATATCTTGGCAAAAGACAACTTTTCCCATTTTTTTATACAAAGTTGGCATTTGACCAAGATATTTTTCTCACCCAGCATGGGTATATGTAAAATGACACCCCAAAACACATTGCCCAACTTCTCCTGAGTACGGCGATACCAGATGTGTCACACTTTTTTGCAGCCTAGATGCGCAAAGGGGCCCAAATTCCTTTTAGGAGGGCATTTTTAGACATTTGGATCCCAGACTTCTTCTCACACTTTCGGGCCCCTAAAAAGCCAGGGCAGTATAAATACCCCACATGTGACCCCACTTTGGAAAGAAGACACCCCAAGGTATTCAATGAGGGGCATGGCGAGTTCCTAGAATTTTTTTTTTTTTTTGCATAAGTTAGCGGATATTGATTTTTTTTTGTTTTTTTTTTCTCACAAAGTCTCACTTTCCGCTAACTTAGGACAAAAATTTAAATCTTTCATGGACTCAATATGCCCCTCACGGAATACCTTGGGGTGTCTTCTTTCCGAAATGGGGTCACATGTGGGGTATTTATACTGCCCTGGCTTTTTAGGGGCCCTAAAGCGTGAGAAGTCTGGAATATAAATGTCTAAAAATGTTTACGCATTTGGATTCCGTGAGGGGTATGGTGCGTCCATGTGAGATTTTATTTTTTGACACAAGTTAGTGGAATATGAGACTTAGTAAGAAAAAACAAAAACAAACAAAAAATTTCCGCTAACTTGTGCCAAAAAAAATGTCTGAATGGAGCCTTACCGGGGGGGGGGGGGGGGGGGGGTGATCAATGACAGGGGGGTGATCACCCATATAGACTCCCTGATCACCCCCCTGTCACTGATCACCCCCCCTGTAAGGCTCCATTCAGACATCCGCATGATTTTTTACGGATCCATGGATACATGTATCGGATCCACAGAACGCATGCGGACGTCTGAATGGAGCCTTACAGGGGGGTTATCAATGACAGGGGGTGATCAGGGTAATCAGGGTGATCACCCCCCTGTCACTGATCACCCCCCCTGTAAGGCTCCATTCAGACATCCGCATGATTTTTTACGGATCCATGGATACATGTATCGGATCCACAAAACGCATGCGGACGTCTGAATGGAGCCTTACAGGGGGGTTATCAATGACAGGGGGTGATCAGGGTAATCACCCCCCTGTCACTGATCACCCCCCCTGTAAGGCTCCATTCAGACATCCGCATGATTTTTTACGGATCCATGGATACATGGATCGGATCCACAAAACGCATGCGGACGTCTGAATGGAGCCTTACAGGGGGGTTATCAATGACGGGGTGATCAGGGTAATCACCCCCCTGTCACTGATCACCCCCCCTGTAAGGCTCCATTCAGACATCCGCATGATTTTTTACGGATCCATGGATCGGATCCACAAAACGCATGCGGACGTCTGAATGGAGCCTTACAGGGGGGTTATCAATGACAGGGGGTGATCAGGGTAATCAGGGTGATCACCCCCCTGTCACTGATCACCCCCCCTGTAAGGCTCCATTCAGACATCCGCATGATTTTTTACGGATCCATGGATACATGTATCGGATCCACAAAACACATGCGGACGTCTGAATGGAGCCTTACAGGGGGGTTATCAATGACAGGGGGTGATCAGGGTAATCACCCCCCTGTCACTGATCACCCCCCCTGTAAGGCTCCATTCAGACATCTGCATGATTTTTTACGGATCCATGGATACATGTATCGGATCCACAAAACGCATGCGGACGTCTGAATGGAGCCTTACAGGGGGGTTATCAATGACAGGGGGTGATCAGGGTAATCACCCCCCTGTCACTGATCACCCCCCCTGTAAGGCTCCATTCAGACATCCGCATGATTTTTTACGGATCCATGGATACATGGATCGGATCCACAAAACGCATGCGGACGTCTGAATGGAGCCTTACAGGGGGGTTATCAATGACAGGGGGGTGATCAGGGAGTGTATATGGGTGATCACCCGCCTGTCATTGATCACCCCCTGTAAGGCTCCATTCAGACGTCCGCATGTGTTTTGCGGATCCGATCCATGTATCCGTAAAAATCATGCGGACGTCTGAATGGAGCCTTACAGGGGGGTGATCAATGACAGGGGGTGATCAGGGAGTGTATATGGGTGATCACCCGCCTGTCATTGATCACCCCCCTGTAAGGCTCCATTCAGACGTCCGTATGCTTTTTGCGGATCCGATCCATGTATCCATGGATCCGTAAAAATCATACGGACGTCTGAACGGAGCCTGACAGGGGGGTGATCAATGACAGGGCGGTGATCAATGACAGGGGGGTGATCAGGGAGTTTATATGGGGTGATCATGGGTGATCAGGGGTTTATAAGGGGTTAATAAGTGACGGGGGGGGTGTAGTGTGGTGTTTGGTGCGACTGTACTGACCTACCTGAGTCCTCTGGTGGTCGATCCTAACAAAAGGGACCACCAGAGGACCAGGTAGGAGGTATATTAGACGCTGTTATGAAAACAGCGTCTAATATACCTGTTAGGGGTTAAAAAATTCGGATCTCCAGCCTGCCAGCGAGCGATCGCCGCTGGCATGCTGGAGATCCACTCGCTTACCTTCCGTTCCTGTGAGCGCGCGCGCCTGTGTGCGCGCGTTCACAGGAAATCTCGCGTCTCGCGAGATGACGCCTATTGGCGTTAGTGTGACCTGGGAGAGCCGCCGCGATGACGCCTTTCGGCGTTAGCGTGGCGGCAAGCGGTTAAGGACCAGTTCAGGTCTGAAGTCACTTTGTGGATACCCCCATAAATGACCCCATTGTAGAAACTACACCCCTCAAGTTACTTAAAACCGATTTTACAAACTTTGTTAACCCTTTAGGCGTTCCATAAGAATTAAAGGAATATGGAGATAAAAAAATTTAATTTCACTTTTTGGGCAGATTTTCCATTTTAATCCAATTTTTTCTTTAACACATCGATGGTTAACAGCCAAACAAAACTCAATATTTATTACCCAGATTCTGCGGTTTACAGACACACCCCACATGTGGTCATAAACTGCTGTATGGGCACACGGCAGGGTGCAGAAGAAAAGGAACTCCACATGGTTTTTAGATGCCATGTCCCATTTGAAGCCCCCTGATGCACCCTTACAGTAAAAACTCCCAAGAAGTGATCCCATTTTGGAAACTAGGGGATAAGGTGCCAGTTTAATTGCTACTATTTTTGGGTACATATGATTTTTTTATCATTCATTATAACACTTTATGGGGCAAGGTGACCAAAAAATGGGTTGTTTTAGCACAGTTTCTATTTTTTTATTTTTACAGCATTCACCTGAGGGGTTCAGTCAAGTGACATTTTTATAGAGCAGATTGTTACAGACGTGGCAATACCCAATATATATACTTTTTCTTATTTATTAAAGTTTTACACAATAATAGCATTTTTGAAACAAAAAAATAATGTTTTAATGTGTCCATGTTCTGAGAGCTATATTTTTTATTTTTTGAGAGATTTTCTTATGTCAGGGCTCATTTTTTGCGGGATGAGGTGACGGTTTTATTGGTACCATTTAGTGGGACATACACATTTTTAATCACTTGGTGTTGCAGTTTTTGTGATGTAAGGTGACAAAAATTGCTTGTTTTGACACTGTATTTTTTTTTTTTTTACGGTGTTCACCCGAGGGGTTAGGTCATGTGATATTTTTATAGAGCTGGTTTTTACGGACGCAGCAATACCTAATATGTATACTTTGTTTAATTTGTTTCACTTTAACACAATAATAGCATTTTTGAAACCAAAAAAATGATCTTTTAGTGTCTCCATGTTCTAAGAGCTATATTTTTTTTTATTTTTTGAGATATTTTCTTATGTAGGGGCTCATTTTTTGTGGGATGAGGTGACAGTTTTATTGGTACCATTTTGTGGGACATATGCGTTTTTGATCACTTGGTGTTGCACTTTTTGTGATGTAAGGTGACAAAAATCGGTAGTTTTGACACAGTTTTTTTATTTTTTTTTACGGTGTTCACCCGAGGGGTTAGGACATGTGATATTTTTGTAGAGCTGGTTTTTACGGACGCGGCAATACCTAATATGTATACTTTTTTTTATTTGTTTCACTTTAACACAATAATAGCATTTTTTAAACCAAATAAATGATGTTTTAGTGTCTCCATGTTCTAAGAGCTATAGTTTTTTTATTTTTTGAGAGATTTTCTTATGTAGGGTCTAATTTTTTGAGGGATGAGGTGACGATTGTATTGGTACCATTTTGTGGGACATATGCGTTTTTGATCACTTGGTGTTGCACTTTTTGTGATGTAAGGTGACAAAAATTGTTCGTTTTGACACTTTTTTTTTTTACGGTGTTCACCCGAAGGGTTAAGTATTGTGATATTCTTATAGAGATGGTTTTTACGGACGCGGCAATACCAAATATGTCTATTTTATTAAATTTTTTCTATTTTTAACATTTTTTTTGATTCCTTACTTGGGGAATTTTTTTTTTTACATGTGAAACATTTTTTTTTCAACACTTTATTTTATTTTATTATTTTACACTTTTCGTCCCCCATAAGGTCATACAAGACCTCTGGGGGACATTTACTTCACTTTTTCTATTTTTTTTTCACTGTTGATTTCTCCTGTAACTGGGGCTGACATAGTAGCCCCAGTTACAGGAAAAATACACCCCCAGAGAGGCTGAACAGCGCAATACTGTGAAAGACCTCACACAGCTCCTGCACGCTCCGGTCCCGACGGTCACATGACCGCCGGGCCGGAACAGGAAGCGCATAGCGCTTCCTGCTCTGCATACACAGCGCTCGGTGAGCGCTGTGTATGCAGCGATCTAGAAGGCAGGGACACCTGGGCACTGTCCCTGCCTTCTCTTAGGGTTGCCCTGCTGTCACTGACAGCGGGCAACCCGATCAGCAGCTGCACGATTAGCGTGCAGCTGCAGTTTCTGAACGGACGTTTTAAAACGTCCATTCAGAAATAGAGATCCACCTCCCGGACGTTTATATCCTATGGGCGGACGGGAGGTGGTTAAAACTGTCCACTGTTCCTGCTGTGACCTCGTCCTGAGGAAGTTTATTCCACAGATTTACAGTTCTTAGAGGAAAGAAGGTTTGACGCTTCTGTAGACTGAACTTTTTCTTCTTTAGTCGGAGGCAGTGCCCCTTGTCTTTTGAGGGCATTTTACATGGACCAGTTTTTCACTGTATTTTTTGTATGGTCCATTTATATATTTGTATAGGTTATTCATGTCTCCCCCTTAGACGTCTCTTCTCAAGACTAAATAAATGTAATTCTTTTAATCTTTCTTCATAACTAAGACCCTCCATGCCCCTTATCATTTTAGTCGCTCTCCTCTGTACCTTTTCTAGCTGCAGAGCGTCCTTTCTAAGGACTGGTGTCCAGAACGGAACTGAATATTCCAGAAGGGGCCGCACCAAAGCTTTGTAAACTGGTAATATTACATCCCTGCCCCGCGAGTCCATGCCTCGTTTAATGCATGACAGTATCCTGGTATTCCATATATTTAAACAAAAAATATAAAATCCACCAGTATTTGCTCTGGTCACTATGTCTAATAATTAAGCACCACTTCTTGTACTATACAACTCACTTTACTGCAGTTCACTGATTCTAATCCTGCCTGTAATTATACCACCTGTGTGTATAGATAAGACAGGATCCCCCATTCACAATAGCTGATTGTCAGAGCTTATGTATTCTTTCCTTGTACAATGACCTCTGCCCAGGTCACAAAGAATACCTAGAAGACTCTCCCATAGAAGTCAATGAGGTCCCCTCCTGTCCATTGTGTCTATAGACCATGGGGCTGCCATGAAGCAAATTTCCTAATGCTTTCTAAATGCAGTTAAGAACAGCTCAGACAAAATGTCAGCCCCCATAATCATGTTCAGGAAATAGAAAAAAGTCTACAATCAGAAAATAAAATTAGGTTATGTGCAGATTTTTGGTGACATGTTTCCTTTAACCCTATATTTCCCATACATTGCCATATGGGATACACAGTGCATAGAAAGATACTTGCTTTAACAAGAAATCACAGCATTTAACTCAGTACAATTAAACTCCCTTTTTTTTTGCAGTAATTAACCCTTTGCGGTCAATCTCTGGGACCCTCTGGCACCATTTTCTCTAATCATTAGTTGACCTTAAAGAGGACCTTTCACTAGAATAAACTTCTAAACTAACTCTACAGACATGGAGAGCGGCGTCCAGGGACCCCCCTGCACTTACTGTTATACCTGGGCACCGCTCCGTTCTCCCGGTATAGTTTCCGGTATCTTCATAGTTAGGCTCCACCCAGAGAACCTGCTGGCGTCTCATTCTCCCATGCTGTAGCGCTGGCCAATCACAGCGCTCAGCTCATAGCCTGAGAGGCTTTTTTTTCTCTCATGCTATGAGCTGAGCGCTGCGATTGGCCAGCACTACAGCATGGGAGAATCAGACGCCGGCAGGTTCCCCTGGGTGGAGCCTAACTGTAAAGATACCGGAGGCAATAACGGGAGAACGGAGCCGCGCCCAGGTATAACAGTAAGTGCCGCTCTACATGTCTGTATAGTTAGTTTAGAAGTTTTATTCTAGTGAAAGGTCCTCTTTAAGATGCAAATATGATATGCCTCACAGACCTTCCCTACCTAATAACAGTATCCTTGTCTATTAGGACCAGACAGATGGGTTTTTATCTTATAACAAGCTTCATTCTCACAAGCTAGACCATTCAGAAATTAAAAGAAGCCTGTCATCATGAAAATGCACTTTATTGACTGAGCATATTACTGTTGCATTAATGCTTTTACGTTGTGCTTTTCTAAAAAGTGGGCTTGAGGGGACGAGGTCTTTACAGCCCCCACAGATTTAAGATCCTAGAACAGAAAATTGCCATTGATTTTAGCTTCTGGTACACAGACCTCCAGTCATGCACAAACATCATTAAGAGAGGTGCACCTCTTAATAAATTTGGCACATCTTATGCTAGCAGACTTAAACTATGTTGTAATGTATCAAATGCTCCATGTCAGAAAAGTGGAGTGATTTTGCCTGTGTTGTTCGTGGGGTAGGCATTTGCATTTGTCATTTCAGTGTGGTTTGCTCAGTTCCCTGCAGTTTGCATTTACTAAGGTGCAGCCAGATATTTTGTAGGTGGAGCTAAACTTAGATGTATTATGTACTTGGCCAGTGACAGTAAGGAGGGTTTTGGTGATCCCCTGGGCATTGGCCCATGGGGAATTTTCCCTGTAGAGTCTATGGCCAGTTCGCTCCTTGTTAATAAAGTTTATTTAGAAAAAATTAAATAAAAAAATAAAAACATTTTCACACAGAAAGTGGCTTTATTTTGTAGAAATGGCAAAAAAATAACAACAGAACTGCCTTTTTTCTATCCCCCAAAAAAATAAATACAAATGCGAATCAATAGCATGTACTCAGAAATGGTACCAGTAAAAACTGTATCCCATCCTGCAATAAATAAGCCATTTAGGGCTACATCGATGGAGAAATAAATAAGTTATGGTTCTTAGAGTGGAACAGCTTAAAAAAAATATAAATTATTTTGAAAGAAATGTGCTATTGTTGTGCAAGAGTAGTAAAGAAACAAGCAAAGAAAACTAAACATATTTGGCATTGTAGTAACCATAGTGACTGATAGAATAAAAGTAACGTTGTAAACATAAAGTCCAACAAACAGTGGCAGAATTGCTTTGTTTTCCTTTACTACCCCCACATAAATGGCTAAAACCCAGTCAATAATCTATATGTACCCAAAATTTGTGGGGAAAAACCAAAACCCTCGATAGATGAGTAAAAACGTTATGTCTCGTGGAAGGCCAAGACAAAAAAAAAAAAAAAAATTTAATTTTTTTTTGCATGATGTACTATGATTGTGCAAAAGTATTAAAGCATAATGAAAAAAAACTACAGTATACAGATTTGGTATTCTTTAATCATACTGGGGCCCCTAGAAAGAAGACATAAGTTATGCTGCATAATGTACGGCACAAAATTAAAAACATGATATCAATGGCAAAATGTCTGTTTTTTCCCCATTTCTTTACATAATGAGTTAATAAAGGTAAAAAAGTTAATTAATTAATAAGCTATATGAAAAATGCAGCTTATCACACAAAAAGCAAGCCCTCATATGATGTCAATGGTTAACATTATGGCCCAGATTTACTAATCCTGTGGATCGCATAAGCGTAAACAGGCTGTCTAGACCTGCACCAGATTTATCACATAGGTTTAGGCTGAAGGCTACATCTGGTGCCGGGATAGACATTTACTTTGAGACTGATTTTTATGCCAGAATTGCACCCAAAATTTGGCACAAAATGGTGCATCTTAGGCCCTGCAACTTTCTCACAAAGCTTTCCTACTTTATGATAAGCCCAGCCTCCTTTTGAGAATGACGGAAAAAAGTGTAAAGACCTTAGTAGTGCAAAATTGCACCAATTTGCATCACTTTTTAAGACAGATGTAAGACGTGTTTGGCACAGATACATTAGTAAATCAGGCCCTATAGGTCTAAGAATGTGGCAATGCAAAAAAGAAAATTTCCTGTGGCTTTAATGCCAAAATAGGCTTGGTAGTTAAGGGAATAAAGTGGGTAAGTAAACAGCCTAACATGAAATCAATATAAATGTAAAATTTTCAAGATTGAAATGACTTAAAGGGGTTCTCCAGGGAATAATTATTTTTTGCAAATCATTATTCCCGGAGAACCCCTTTATCTTATGGGGAACATATAAAGCAATTGAATTAACTTTCTCTCTGTCTTCTACAGTAGATACAGCATTGTGTCAACAGATGAGGAAGTTCTCCACATGCCATCGATGGGTCTTAATGGTCACTGGGCCTCTTCACTCCATAACCCTCATTCACGACGGAAACGGCGTAATCGTTTTGTTAAAAAGAATGGTCAATGTAACGTGTACTTTGCAAATCTCAGCAACAAATCACAACGCTACATGGCTGACATATTCACCACTTGTGTGGACACCCGTTGGCGCTACATGCTGCTCATCTTTTCTGCTGCATTCCTAGCTTCCTGGCTTTTCTTTGCTTTCCTCTTCTGGTGCATTGCTTTCCTCCATGGGGATTTAGGTGTTGCAACTCCTGCAGGAAAATCAGGCCCACCAAAACCATGCCTAATGCATGTAAACAGCTTTGTGGAAGCTTTTCTATTCTCAGTGGAGACACAAACCACAATAGGATATGGATTCCGTTGTGTTACTGATGAATGCCCTTTAGCCATACTATCTGTAGTGGCACAATCAATCCTTGGTTGCCTCATTGACTCTTTTATGATTGGAACAATAATGGCCAAAATGGCTAGACCCAAAAAACGGGCTCAAACTCTGCTTTTTAGTCATCATGCTGTAATTGCCCAAAGAGATGGTAAACTCTGCTTAATGTGGAGAGTTGGTAATCTCCGCAAAAGTCACATTGTAGAAGCCCATGTAAGAGCACAACTAATCCGGCCATACGTTACTCAGGAGGGTGAGTACCTCCCTGTAGATCAGAAGGACCTAAATGTAGGGTATGATAGTGGACTGGATCGTATATTTCTAGTGTCTCCCATAATTATAGTCCATGAGATTGATGAGGAAAGCCCGCTGTATTCAATGGGGAAAGAACAGCTGGAAGGCGAAGACTTTGAAATTGTCGTAATTTTGGAAGGTATGGTTGAGGCCACAGCGATGACGACGCAAGCTCGCAGCTCATATCTGGCAAGTGAGATTCGTTGGGGACACAGATTTGAGCCTGTTGTATTTGAGGAGAAGAGTCATTATAAAGTTGACTATTCTCACTTTCATAAAACATACCAGGTGCCAGGAACCCCTTTGTGTAGTGCACGTGAACTGCGTGAAAGCCGCATAACTGCTTTACCTTCCCCAAGCGCCTTCTGCTATGAAAATGAACTGGCTCTCCTAAGTCAGGAGGAAGATGAGGATGAAGAAGCCGTTGGTGGTGTTCCTGATGAAGGGGTCATCCATGTTATGGGAAGTCATCTAGAACTAGATCGTCTCCAGGCTTCCATGGCATTAGACAATATTTCATACAGAAGAGAATCAGCTATATAATGTCTAGGAGCGACAGTGATTCCTTATGGCAAGGGTTATGGTGTAGTTATATACTTTGTGTGTCTGAAGACTGTATACCCTGGAAAAATAAGACCCTTTAAACAGCAACATATATTTCAATGGGAAGACATATTGACTCCACGCTTTTACTTTTTGTATTTATTTATTTATTTTACGCACTTATATAGCGCTGTTCTGCAGCGCTTTACAGACATTAGCATCAAGCTGTCCCCAATGGGGCTCCCAATCTAAGTTATGATAAAAGTATGCTCTGAAAATTGAGTTTATTTGCATTTTTTTCTTGTGAGGAGGCATATTTAGTGTATAGAAATATTTTGTACAGACACAAATGAAAAATAAACCTTTATTCTGTGCTCTTCGAAATCATACATGTGTGTCTATATATAGCTCTTTATCAGAAGGGCACACTCAATTTTATTGTGACTTATGAAGGCTTAGAGGGGTTATTTCACTTCAGCAAATGTCATTTATCCTGTAGATAAAGTTAATACACTATAGGAAAAAGGCCGGGACTTTTTCCTGTAGTGTGCAAGCATGTCCACCGCTGCTGGGTTGCAGGGTGGTCATAACCATGGAAACAAGCAGTGTATAATGTGATGGGTAAAAGAATCAACCCAGCAAAGGAGGCAATATGGACAATCAAATTACATTAGTAAGTGCCTAGTTTTGAGTTTGTGTACAAGATAAATGCCATTTGCTGAAGTGAGACAACCCCTTTGAAAGTCAGATCCACTTTTAGAGTGACAGTTCTCATGTTACATTTAAAATCCTCATAATTACTGCTACTAATAAAATGGCATTTTGTAGAGTATTCCTAAGGAGCAACTGGGAAAACTTGAGACAAACTCTGGGAAAAGTTTCATAATATATAAGACTGGTCTGCCAAGTCGATTAGACATACAAGGGCTATTAGTTATTTTTCGGTCTCCCAAATGCAAGTTTTCAGAATGCAATACATTCATGTTACTGAATTGAACAGAAGTTGCCAAAAGCATGCCACCTTCTGTGACTGAAGCTTGTACCTCACAGATGACCGTTTCTTCCTGTCAGTAAAGACGTCTGCCCTAAACTGCCAGAAACCAGGAGCTGCATGGTGTTGCCATCTGTGCCAGAAGCAGCAGCACAACCAGTCATGTAAAGGAGTTGCACAGACTGTGCGGCAATAAAATAGTAGGACATTTTTAATTTCTTAATTTTGCATCTAAGAAGCATATGAACAATTAAAAAAAAATGCATAGTATGCATAGCCTTTAACGTTTATTTTCCCCTTAATTGAAATGTATCACTTATTCACAGGACAAGTGATAAATGTCTCATTACTAGGGTCCCCACCGCAGGAACTCCCAATAATCACTGCAATAGAAGGCCCAAGCACCCCACTCATTTCTCTTCAGAAGAAGACTAATTGGAGTGGGGGTGCCATTTAAACTCTGTAAGGCTGATGGACACGTTGAGTGCTTAAATATAAATTGTGGGGAAAACCCCTTTAATACTGAGAGCACTTTGATCCCTTTTAACTTGCTCCTTCTGCAAGAGGTAAGGAAAAGTAGCTGAAAGTGTGTACAGAACTCTAGGTATTAGCAGTATTATTGACATGTGCAAGGGGGGGGGGGCATGAAGCCTGTTTGGTGTAGCTTTGGTCAAAAGCTACAGAGCGCTTAGTTATGTCAGAGAAGGAGGTATCATTTTGGCTGCTCCTGTGTTACAACCCAGTAACTTGCAACAGTAGTCCTTATTACCTCAGTAGTTAAGGTTTTACAGTGTGCAGAACAACTTGGTCATAAGTGTCTGACCGCAGGAATCCCCACTGAGGATGAAGATCCCAATTGGTCAGTGTGGCTGATCGCTTGGACTCCAACTGATCCTGAGAATGGGGGTTCTGCTCCTATATAGGGTGGCAGGTTAAGCATGTACCCTGCTGCTCCATTCATTCTATATGGAGCTGCTGGAGCTAGCCGAGTGATGTACTCTAGCTTGGAAAATGACTGGAAAACCTAATTAAAGATCATCAATATTTAAGTCCTAGAAGGCCCTTATAATGTCCCTGGCAGGTTAAATTACTCTTTTAGGTCTATTTTACTCATAGAAATTTACTCAGTTTAACTTTGAATACCTTTAAAGTGTTACTGTCATTACACATTTTTTAATGTGTAGGGCAAGTGATTCTGATCATCTTTACAGTATACCTTATTTGTTGATTGCAGGGGTGGACTGGGCATAGACTCTAAAGGGAAATTTCCTGGTGGTCCAAAGCCCAGGGGCTACCCAAGCCCTCCTCTGAGTACATAGTGATCTGATGTTCTTAATTATTGCTATGGGCATTAGGTACTTATGCATCTGGCCAGAAGTGGAAAGTGCCCTCCTGCATTCAATTGTATCATTGTCCTGAGTAGCTGGGGCTCAAATTTTTATGCTGGACTGTGATATTTGGTTCTGTTGGGGCAATATTTTATGCTGCACTACTGTATTGCTGGCCCTGCCTACTTTTGTTGTCCCTGCCCTCTGTCAATTAGGACCTGCCTACAACATTGGGACACTTTTTTTTTTTTTTCCAGGGCCGCTGTACCTTTGTGTCCTTTTTTTATTACCAAACTGCATATACACTGAACAAAAATATAAACGAAACACTTTCAGTTTTGCTCCCATTTTGCATGAGCTGAACTCAAAGATCTGAAACATTTTCTACATACTCAAAGGATCCATTACTCTCAAATATTGTTCACAAATCTGTCTAAATCTGTGTTAGTGAGCACTTCTCCTTTGCCGAGATAATCCATCCCACCTCACAGGTGTGGCATATCAAGGTGCTGTTTAGACAGCATGAATATTGCACAGGTGTGCCTTAGACTGCCCACAATTAAAGGCCACTCTGAAATGTGCAGTTTTATCACAAGGCACATTGCCACAGATGTCGTAACGTTTGAGGGAGCGTGCAATTGGCATGCTGACTGCAGGAATGTCTACCAGAGCTGTTGCCCGTGCAATGAATGTTCATTTCTCTACCATAAGCCGTCTCCAAAGGCGTTTCAGAGAATTTGGCAGTACATCCAACCGGCCTCACAACCGCAGACCACGTGTAACCACACCAGCCCAGGACCTCCACATCCAGCATGTTCACCTCCGTGATCGTCTGAGACCAGCCAACCGAACAGCTGCAGCAACAATCGGTTTGCATAAGCAAAGAATTTCTGCATAAACTGTCAGAAACCAGCTCAGGGAAGCTCATCTGCATGCTCATCGTCCTCATCAGGGTCAGGACCTGAATGCAGTTTGTCGTCGTAACTGACTTGAGTGGGCAAATGCTCACATTCAATGGCGTCTGGGATGTTGGAGAGGCGTTCTATTCACAGATGAGTCCCAATTTTCACTGTTCAGGATAGATGGCAGATAGCGTGTGTGGCGTTGTGTGGGTGAGCTGTTTAATGACATCAACGTTGTGAATCGAGTGGCCCATGATGGCGGTGGGGTTATGGTATGGGCAGGGGTATGTTATGGACAACAAACACAGGTGCATTTTATTGATGGCATTTTGAATGCACAGAGATATCGTGACGAGAGCCTGAGGCCCATTATTGTGCCGTTCATCCACGACCATCACCTCATGTTGCAGCATGATAATGCACGGCCCCATATTGCAAGGATCTGTACACAATTCCTGGAAGCTGAGAACATCCCAGTTGTTGCATGGCCAGCATACTCACCGGACATGTCACCCATTGAGCATGTTTGGGATGCTCTGGATTGGCGTATACGACAGTGTGTTCCAGTTCCAGACAATAATCTGCAACCTTCGCACAGCTATTGAAGAGGAGGGGATCAACATTCCACAGGCCATAATCAACAACCTGATTAACTCTGTGCGACGGAGATCTGTTGCACTGTGTGAGGCAAATGGTGGCCACACCAGATACTGACTGGTTTTCTGAACTCCCCCCCAGTAAGGCAAAACTGTGCATATTTCAGAGTGACCTTTTATTGTGGGAAGTCTAAGGCACAGCTGTGCAATATTCATGCTGTCTAATCAGCACCTTGATATGCCACACCTGTGAGGTGGGATGGATTATCTCGGCAAAGGAGAAGTGCTCACTAACACAGATTTAGACAGATTTGTGAACAATATTTGAGAGTAATGGGTCCTTTGAGTATGTAGAAAATGTTTCAGATCTTTGAGTTCAGCTCATGCAAAATGGGAGCAAAACCGAAAGTGTTGCGTTTATATTTTTGTTCAGTGTATATATATATATATATAAAGTACAGACCAAAAGTTTGGACACACCTTCTCATTCAAAGAGTTTTCTTTATTTCCATGACTATGAAAATTGTAGATTCACACTGAAGGCATCAAAACTATGAATTAACACATGTGGAATTATATACATAACAAAAAAGTGTGAAACAACTGAAAATATGTCATATTCTAGGTTCTTCAAAGTAGCCACCTTTTGCTTTGATTACTGCTTTGCACACTCTTGGCATTCTCTTGATGAGCTTCAAGAGGTAGTCACCTGAAATGGTCTTCCAAAAGTCTTGAAGGAGTTCCCAGAGATGCTTAGCACTCTGCGATCCAGCTCACCCCAAACCATCTCGATTGGGTTCTGGTCCGGTGATTGTGGAGGCCAGGTCATCTGGCGCAGCACCCCATCACTCTCCTTCATGGTCAAATAGCCCTTACACAGCCTTGAGGTGTGTTTAGGGTCATTGTCCTGTTGAAAAATAAATGATGGTCCAACTAAACGCAAACCGGATGGAATAGCATGCCGCTGCAAGATGCTGTGGTAGCCATGCTGGTTCAGTATGCCTTCAATTTTGAATAAATCACCAATAGTGTCACCAGCTAAGCACCCCCACACCATCACACCTCCTCCTCCATGCTTTATGCTGGGAACCAGGCATGTAGAGTCCATCCGTTCACCTTTTCTGCGTCGCACAAAGACACGGTGGTTGGAACCAAAGATCTCAAATTTGGACTCATCAGACCAAAGCACAGATTTCCACTGGTCTAATGTCCATTCCTTGTGTTCTTTAGCCCAAACAAGTCTCTTCTGCTTGTTGCCTGTCCTTAGCAGTGGTTTCCTAGCAGATATTCTACCATGAAGGCCTGATTCACACAGTCTCCTCTTAACAGTTGTTTTAGAGATGTGTCTGCTGCTAGAACTCTGTGTGGCATTGACCTGGTCTCTAATCTGAGCTGCTGTTAACCTGCGATTTCTGAGGCTGGTGACTCGGATGAACTTATCCTCCGCAGCAGAGGTGACTCTTGGTCTTCCTTTCCTGGGGCGGTCCGCATGTGAGCCAGTTTCTTTGTAGCGCTTGATGGTTTTTGTGACTGCACTTGGGGACACTTTCAAAGTTTTCCCAATTTTTCGGACTGACTGACCTTCATTTCTTAAAGTAATGATGGCCACTCGTTTTTCTTTACTTAGCTGCTTTTTTCTTGCCATAATACAAATTCTAACAGTCTATTCAGTAGGACTATCAGCTGTGTATCCACCTGACTTCTCCACAACGCAACTGATGGTCCTAACCCCATTTATAAGGCAAGAAATCCCACTTATTAAACCTGACAGGGCACACCTGTGAAGTGAAAACCATTTCAGGTGACTACCTCTTGAAGCTCATCAAGAGAATGCCAAGAGTGTGCAAAGCAGTAATCAAAGCAAAAGGTGGCTACTTTGAAGAACCTAGAATATGACATATTTTCAGTTGTTTCACACTTTTTTGTTATGTATATAATTCCACATGTGTTAATTCATAGTTGTGATGCCTTCAGTGCGAATCTACAATTTTCATAATCATGAAAATATAGAAAAAATTTTGAATGAGAAGGTGTGTCCAAACTTTTGGTCTGTACTGCATATATATGTATAAAAGAAAAAAATCTGTGCCAGTAAGAAGACTGAAAAGTCGCGTTCGTGATTGAAAAATACTACTTTTGAAGCACATTTGTGGTGGTTCCATGGAATTTGTTTATTTTATTCTTTTATTTATTTTGGATGATGGATCGCCTCCACGGCCGCTGGCAAACGGCTACTTTGTCTGCTGTGCTGCCCATAAATACATATATATATACACACACACAGGTATAAATATATATATATATATATATATATATATATATATATATATATATAAAGTGGATATTACAGTGGATATAAAAAGTCTATACACTCCTATTAAAATGTCAGGTTTCTGTGCTGTAAAAAAATGAGACAAAGATAAATCATTTCAGAACTTTTTCGACCTTTAATGTGACCTATAAACTGTTCAACCTAATTGAAAAACAAACTGAAATCTTTTCGGTGGAGGGAAGAAAACAAAAAACTTAAATAATGTGGTTGCATAAGTGTGCACACCCTCTTATAACTGGGGATGTAGCTGTGTTCAGATTTAAGCAATCACATTCAAAATCATGTTAGATAGGAGTCAGCATACACCTGCCATCATTTAAAGTGCCTCTGATTAAACCCAAATAAAGTTCAGCTGCTCTAGTAGGTCTTTCCTGAATATTTCTTAGTCGCATCCCACAGCAAAAGCCATGGTCCACAGAGAGCTTCCAAAGCATCAGAGGGATCTCATTGTTAAAAGGTATCAGTCAGGAGAAGGGTACAAAAGAATTTCCAAGGCATTAGATATACCATGGAACACAGTCATCATCAAGTGGAGAAAATATGGCACAACAGTGACATTACCAAGAACTGGACGTCCCTCCAAAATTGATGAAAAGACGAGAAGAAAACTGGTCTGAGAGGCTACCAAGAGGCCTACAGCAACATTAAAGGAGCTGCAGGAATATCTGGCAAGTACTGGCTGTGTGGTACATGTGACAACAATCTCCCGTATTCTTCATATGTCTGGGCTATGGGGTAGAGTGGCAAGACGATCGAAAAACAAACTGAAATCTTTTAGGTAGAGGGAAGAAAAAATATAAAAATAAAATAATATGGTTGCATAAGTGTGCACACACTTAAACGAATACTTTGTTGAAACACCTTTTGATTGTATTACAGCACTCAGTATTTTTGGGTATGAGTCTATCAACATTGCACATTTTGACTTGGAAAGATTTGCCCACTCTTCTTTGCAAACACTCCAAATCTGTCAGATTGCGAGGGCATCTCCTGTGCACAGCCCTCATCAGATCACCCCACAGATTTTCAATCGGATTCAAGTCTGGGCTCTGGCTGGGCAATTCCAAAACTTTAATCTTCTTCTGGTAAAGCCATTCCTTTGTTGATTTGGATGTATGCTTTGGGTTGTTGTCATGCTGAAAGATGAAGTTCCTCTTCGTGTTCAGCTTTCTAGCAGAAGCCTGAAGGTTTTGTGCCAATATTGACTGGTATTTGGAACTGTTCATAATTCCCTCTAGCTTAACTAAGGCCCCAGTTCCAGCTGAAGAAAAACAGCCCCAAAGCATGATGTTGCCACCACCATGCTTCACTGTGGGTATGGTGTTTATTTGCTGATGTGCAGTGTTGTTTTTGGGTCAAACATATCTTTTGGAATTATGGCCAAAAAGTTCAACCTTGGTTTCATCAGACCATAACACCTTTTCCCATATGCTTTTCGGAGACTTCAGATGTGTTTTTGCAAAATGTAGCCTGGCTTGGATGTTTTTCTTCGTAAGAAAAGGCTTTCGTCTTGCCACTCTACTCTATAGCCAGGGCCAAGGCCACCCATAAGCAGAGTACGCCACCGCGTAGAGTGCACTCTTACTGGGGGCGCCGGTGCTCTGGAGTCTGGCCACAATAGAAGTCACAGTAGCAGACTACTACTAGCAGTGGCGTTGCGAGGGGGGTGCAGCGGGTGCGGCCGCATCGGGTGACATGTCTGATGGGGGTGATCCCGATCCAGACCCAACATGCACGCCTGCGCAGCCAGCCCCGCCCCTTTAAACTTAAACTGTCCCAGTTCCCTGGTGGCGGCAGTCCCGGCGCTGCACTATGCTCCTGAGCGCATCCAGTCCACCCCTTTTACCTTGCTGTGTGTATGGTGCACACGTCAGGTGACAATACAGCACTGGCAGGAAGACGGGAGCGCGAGGAAGAGGAGCCGCAGCGTTCTAGGTAAGTATTGTAGTATGTAGTTAGTTCTGCCTGCCGCGATGATTTAAGTTTTGATGGGGGGCATTGGGGGCTGAGTGGGGGGGGGGGGTCTTTGGGCTTATCTGAGGTCTGAATGGGGGCTGTGGGGATCTTTGGGCTGATCTGAGGTCTGATGGGGCTTTGAGGGGTTGATCTGAGGTCGGATGGGGGTCTTTGGCTGATCTGAGGTCTGATGGGGGGGTCTGTGGGCTGATTTGAGGGCTGATGGATGGGGTCTAACTGGGTTGATGGGGGGCTGAGTGGGCTGTTATGAGGTCTCTCTGCAGTGGCAGAGAGACTCACTGAGACCAGCAGCAGCCATTTTAGTTAAATTACAGCTACTCTGCAGCTTTGTCTCTAATCTGAATGAAATGGCTGCTGCTGGCCTCAGTCTCCCTGCCACTGCTGACACTCCCCATCACAGTGGCTTCAGGTGAAAGAAGCTTCTCAAAACTGAAAATCATAAAAAATTATCTGTGGTCTTCAATGTCTCAAGAATGGCTGGAGGGTCTTGCCATGCTGTCTATTGAGAATGCCATTGCTCAAGATATTGATTTTGAAATATTGCTGAAGGACTTTGCTAATGCTAACGTAAGAAAAGTACATTTTTTGTAGACCCAATAGCCTTGGTGAAATTATACTTTTACAGCGTAAAGATCACAGATTGGCACTTGCATTATTGATTGTATTTAAGTTTGTACTGTTATGCACTGTTATGTTAGTTTGCACTTTGTTGTTTTGCGCTATAATTTAATCACAATTTGCACTTTTGCACTTCAGTTTATTGACATTATTTGTATTTTTTGTACTGTATTTGAGGTGTTAGAAATATTGGAATATTAGTCTTTAATATATCTCCTGTCTCAAAGTGTTTTTCTTTTTTTGTTATTTATTTTACCATTCTATATTGTTTTAATATTTCTATTTATATTGTAATTTTTATGTTATGTTTGGAAATCTTGTTGGCACTTGATATATGTGCAATGCTGCTATTTTATGTTTTGCATATGAGAAAATGTTTACAATTAAAATGTTTTAATTAAATGTTTTACTATTTTTATCATTTGGTCGAAAGGCTGATTGGGGGAGGGGGGATTGTAACGGGACTGCTGTAGAATATCTCAAATTAGCTGGTCAAGTAAAATGTTGCATATAACAATCATTAAATAGGTGTCCGACAAAAAAGGGGCGGGTCAAAGGGTGTGGTCAATGAGCAGAGTCAAGGGGGCGGCAAAATTAGCTTTTGCCTAGGGTGGCAAAAATCCTTGCACCAGCCCTGCCCATAGCCCAGACATATAAAGAATACGGGAGATTGTTGTCACATGTACCACACAGCCAGTACTTGCCAGATATTCCTGCAGCTCCTTTTAATATTGCTGTAGGCCTCTTGGTAGCCCCCAGACCAGTTTTCTTCTCGTCTTTTCATCAATTTTGGAGGGACGTCCAGTTCTTGGTAATGTCACTATTGTGCCATATTTTCTCCACTTGATGATGACTGTCTTCACTGTGTTCCATGGTATATCCATGGAACACAGTGGGCCAGATATATCATTAGGCAAAGTCACTTTTGTGGAGTGGAAAAGTCTCAAAAAAGTCCCAAAGGCTAAAACTGTGCACAAATTTGCGACTTTTTTCTGCTCTGCACTATGCTCGCCAGTTTTCTGAAAGTGGGCGTGTTTTCGTATGTAAATGAATCTCTAGACAGATTTACTATTGGGACTTTTTTTAAAAGTCACAAAAAAGTCGCAACTTCACTCCAGTGAGGACCATGCTTATCTTATGAGACTTTTTAATAGAACATGCGACTTTTTCTTAAAAACGTGCGACTTTTGTAAAGCTGCTTACTGACGGATAAACTGCTACCGTCAAACCACATTTATTACAGTCTTAAATGGGCGATCATAAATCTGACTTGGCTAAAACTGACTTTAGCCATATGTGAAAGTGGAGTGAGCTGTCAGAGTCGTGATAAATCTGGCCCAGTTTGTTTTTCAATTGAGTGGTACAGTTTATAGGTCACATTAAAGGAGGAAAACGTTCTGAAGTGATTTATCTTTGTCTCATTTTTTTACAGCACAGAAACCTGACATTTTAACAGGGGGTGTGTAGACTTTTTATATCGACTGTATATACAGGTCCTTCTCAAAAAAATAACATATTGTGATAAAGTTCATTATTTTCTGTAATGTACTGATAAACATTAGACTTTCATATATTTTAGATTCATTACACACAACTGAAGTAGTTCAAGCCTTTTATTGTTTTAATATTCATGATTTAGGCATACTGCTCATGAAAACCCAAAATTCCTATCAAAAAAAATTAGCATATCATGAAAAGGTTCTCTAAACGAGCTATTAACCTAATCATCTGAATCAACTAATTAACTCTAAACACCTGCAAAAGATTCCTGAGGCTTTTAAAAACTCCCAGCCTGGTTCATTACTCAAAACCGCAATCATGGGTAAGACTGCCGACCTGACTGCTGTCCAGAAGGCCATCATTGACACCCTCAAGCAAGAGGGTAAGACACAGAAAGATATTTCTGAACGAATAGGCTGTTCCCAGAGTGCTGTATCAAGGCACCTCAGTGGGAAGTCTGTGGGAAGGAAAAAGTGTGGCAGAAAACGCTGCACAACGAGAAGAGGTGACCGGACCCTGAGGAAGATTGTGGAGAAGGACCGATTCCAGACCTTGGGGGACCTGCGGAAGCAGTGGACTGAGTCTGGAGTAGAAATATCCAGAGCCACCGTGTACTGGCGTGTGCAGGAAATGGGCTACAGGTGCCGCATTCCCCAGGTCAAGCCACTTTTGAACCAGACACAGCGGCAGAGAAGCTACAGAGAAGCAGCACTGGACTGTTGCTCAGTGGTCCAAAGTACTTTTTTCGGATGAAAGCAAATTTTGCATGTCATTCGGAAATCACGGTGCCAGAGTCTGGAGGAAGACTGGGGAGAGGGAAATGCCAAAATGCCTGAAGTCCAGTGTCAAGTACCCACAGTCAGTGATGGTCTGGGGTGCCATGTCAGCTGCTGGTGTTGGTCCACTGTGTTTTATCAAGGGCAGGGTCAATGCAGCTAGCTATCAGGAGATTTTGGAGCACTTCATGCTTCCATCTGCTGAAAAGCTTTATGGAGATGAAGATTTCATTTTTCAGGATGACCTGGCACCTGCTCACAGTGCCAAAACCACTGGTAAATGGTTTACTGACCATGGTATTACTGGGCTCAATTGGCCTGCCAACTCTCCTGACCTGAACCCCGTAGAGAATCTGTGGGATATTGGGAAGAGAAAGTTGAGAGACGCAAGACCCAACACTCTGGATGAGCTTAAGGCCGCTATCGAAGCATCCTAGGTCTCCATAACACCTCAGCAGTGCCACAGGCTGATTGCCTCCATGCCACGCCGCATTGAAGCAGTCATTTCTGCAAAAGGATTCCCGACCAAGTATTGAGTGCATAACTGAACATAATTATTTGAAGGTTGACTTTTTTTGTATTAAAAACACTTTTCTTTTATTGGTCGGATGAAATATGCCAATTTTTTTAGATAGGAATTTTGGGTTTTCATGAGCTGTATGCCAAAATCATCAATATTAAAACAATAAAAGGCTTGAACTACTTCAGTTGTGTGTAATGAATCTAAAATATATGAAAGTCTAATGTTTATCAGTACATTACAGAAAATAATGAACTTTATCACAATATGCTAATTTTTTTAGAAGGACCTGTATATTCTGCTCTGTATGACTAACTAACTAGTTGCTGGGGGATGCAGAAGATCGAGCAGTTCTCCTGCATCTACTGGTGGCTCCTTAGCGTGCACACACTGTAAGCACGTACTATTGACAGTGTGCAGATATCAGCCAGACAAAGCAGAATATAGATATAGATATATACACTCACCTAAAGAATTATTAGGAACACCTGTTCTATTTCTCATTAATGCGATTATCTAGTCAACCAATCACATGGCAGTTGCTTCAATGCATGTAGGGTTGTGGTCCTGGTCAAGACAATCTCCTGAACTCCAAACTGAATGTCAGAATGGGAAAGAAAGGTGGGCTACAACAGCAGAAGACCCCACCGGGTACCACTCATCTCCACTACAAATAGGAAAAAGAGGCTACAATTTGCACGAGCTCACCAAAATTGGACTGTTGAAGACTGGAAAAATGTTGCCTCGTCTGATGAGTCTCGATTTCTGTTGAGACATTCAAATGGCAGAATCCGAATTTGGCGTAAACAGAATGAGAACATGTATCCATCATGCCTTGTTACCACTGTGCAGGCTGGTGCTGGTGGTGTAATGGTGTGGGGGATGTTTTCTGGGAACACTTTAGGCCCCTTAGTGCCAATTGGCCATCGTTTAAATGCCACGGGCTACCTGAGCATTGTTTCTGACCATGTCCATCCCTTCATGACCACCATGTACCCATCCTCTGATGGCTACTTCCAGCAGGATAATGCACCATGTCACAAAGCTGGAATCATTTCAAATTGGTTTCTTGAACATGACAATGAGTTCACTGTACTAAAATGGCCCCCACAGTCACCAGATCTCAACCCAATAGAGCACCTTTGGGATGTGGTGGAACGGGAGCTTCGTGCCCTGGATGTGCATCCCTCAAATCTCCATCAACTGCAAGATGCTATCCTATCAATATGGGCCAACATTTCTAAAGAATGCTATCAGCACCTTGTTGAATCAATGCCACGTAGAATTAAGGCAGTTCTGAAGGCAAAAGGGGGTCCAACACCGTATTAGTATGGTGTTTCTAATAATTCTTTAGGCGAGTGTATATAGAGAGTATATATGGTCAGTTTTAGTTATATATGAGGGAGGCAGTGAGGGCAACAGTAGTGAGCCGAGCATGTCTTCACTGTTGTGCGCCTGTTCAGAGGCAGCTTTGTAATAAAAAAGCACAAAATCAACAAAAATGATCAGAATCACTTGCCCTACACATGTAAGAAAAAAATAATATTAAATGACACTTACATTTTAGGCCTTTGAAGCTTTGTTCTAAAATCTTCAATTAGGACTGAAAAAGCTGTCTAACATAAAAACAGTAAGTGGAAACTCTGTCTTAGTAACGCATGATTTTCTCTAAGAAAAATATCAGCTTCAGTTAGATGATTTCTTTGTCCGATTTCATTAATGACAGCTTTTAACCTGCTTAAAGAATTTGCTATGCAGTTCAAAACGCATTGTTTCTGCACTCCTGTTATTTTATAACCTGATGTCTTTTATGTGTCTACACAACCTGTCAAGTCGCCTGGCAGTTGAGATTATACTGCAGCATTATGAGCCCAACACAGACTTAATTGTAGATAATGATCTCACTAAAATTAATACTGCAAATTGTAGTTAGACGATGACCACCAGCAGCCTTCACAATATTGTGTAGAAGTCTTCCACTGTGCTAGTACACCTCATCGATATGTATTGTAGTAATGTGCTTCAGTCTACGCAGATGGACACCAGCCCAAATGGTTCAGAGAAAATGTAAGGTAAGATTCATACAACACATGCATGAAAGGGCACGAAACACAATACGGTATAGAAAAAGAATAGCTAATGTCAAAGGAGATACAGTTGCAAGAAAAAGTATGTGAACCCTTTGGAATGATATGGATTTCTGCACGAATTGGTCATAAAATGTGATCTGATCTTCATCTAAGTCACAACTATAGACAATCACAGTCTGCTTAAACTAATAACACACAAAGAATTAAATGTTACCATGTTTTTATTGAACACACCATGTAAACATTCACAGTGCAGGGGTAAAAAGTATGTAAACCCCTAGACTAATGACATCTCCAAGAGCTAATTGGATTGAGGTGGCAGCCAACTGGAGTCCAATCAATGAGATAATATTGGAGGTGTTGGTTACAGCTGCCCTGCCCTATAAAAAAAACACACACCAGTTCTGGGTTTGCTTTTCACAAGAAGCATTGCCTGATGTGAATGATGCCTCGCACAAAAGAGCTCTCAGAAGACCAACGAAAGAATTGTTGACTTGCATAAAGCTGGAAAGGGTTCTAAATGTATCTCCAAAAGCCTTGCTGTTCATCAGTCCACGGTAAGACAAATTGTCTATCGATGGAGAAAGTTCAGCACTGCTGCTACTCTCCCTAGGAGTGGTCATCCTGTAAAGATGACTGCAAGAGCACAGCGCAGACTGCTCAATGAGGTTAAGAAGAATCCTAGAGTGTCAGCTAAAGACTTACAAAAGTCTCTGGCATATGCTAACATCCCTGTTAGCGAATCTTTGATAGGTAAAACACTAAACAAGAATGGATTTCATTGGAGGATTTGCAAAAAAAAGGGGGTTAGTCAGCACCTCCCAGTGTGCAGGTGTACGCTGCCATGGCAAAGACCTTGAGGAAAAAATGAGACAATGCAGCAGCACCCTGCAAATCAGATAAAGTACAACAATGCCATAGTCACAAAAATTATAGTGCTAATGCTACGCTTATTTATAAAGTGAGATGCTTGGCCAATGCATTTTGTACAAAACCATCTGAGCCCGTCTGCCGTACATCAAGGCGATCTTTGCTAGACGGGTCCTAACACTAAATACTACCTGTTATGCGCCATAATGGCCGCCATAAAATTCAGGGAGTGTTGGATCCAAATGCATGCTGGGTCCACTCTGCCTTTTACCATTTTTTGTGCCATAATGGCCTCCATTACAAGGGATGCAGGTACCAATATGCATGCCGAGCCCACTCTATACCTTTCCTTGTGCCAGACAGCTTCCAATGAATGTAGTGAGAGAAGGCTATAGCTTTATACTGAAAGTAATAAAATCAGCCTATGGAGCAGACAGGCTAATCAGGAGTGCACGACTCGCTGGAGTGCCACATCTTCAGCATTGTAAATCTGCAAAAAAAAGTTTAGTGTTAGGACCCGTCTAACAGAGATCGCCTTGACGTAAGGCAGACGGGCTCAGATGGATTCGTACAAAATGCATTGGCCAAGCATCTCACTTTATAAAGAAGCGTAGCATTAGCACTATAATTTTTGTGACTATGGCATTGTTGTACTTTATCTGATTTGCAGGGTGCTGCTGCATTGTCTCTTTTTTTCATCTAGGTCTTTGCCATGGCAGCGTGCACCTGCGCAAAGGGAGGTGCTGACTAACCCCCTTTTTTTTGCAGATTTAAAATGCTGGAGATGCGGCACTCCAGCGACTCATGCACTCCTGATTAGCCTGTCTGCCCCATAGGCTGATTTTAATTAATTTCAGTATAAAGCTGTTGCCTGCTCTCATTACATTCATTTGAAGCTGTCTGGCACAAGGAAAGGTATAGAGTGGGCTCGGCATGCATGTTGGTACCTGCATCCCTTGTAATGGAGGCCATTATGACACCAAAAATGGTAAAAGGCAGAGTGGACCCAGCATGCATGTGGATCCAACACTCCCTGAATTTTATTGCGGCCATTATGGCGCATAACAGGTAGTATTTAGTGTTAGGACCCATCTAACAGAGATCGCCTTAATGTTCGGCAGACGGGCTCAGATGGTTTTGTACAAAATGCATTGGCCAAGCATCTCACTTTATAAATAAGCGTAGCATTAGCACTATCATTTTTGTGACTATGGCATTGTTGTACTTTATCTGATTTTCAGGGTGCTGCTGCATTGTCTCTTTTTTTCCTCTTTCATGGGACGATACCACAGAGAAAGCCACTGCTGTCCAAAGAAAACATTGCTGTACATTTACAGTTTGCACAAGAGCACCTGGATGTTCCACAGCAGTACTGGCAAAATATTCTGTGGGCAGATGAAACCAAAGTTAAATTGTTTGGAAGAAACACACAACACTATGTGTGGAGAAAAAGAGGCACAGCACACAAACATCAAAACCTCATCCCAACTGTGAAGTATGGTGGTGGTGGGGGCATCATGGTTTGGGCTGCTTTGCTGCGTCAGGGCCTGGACGGATTGCTATCATCAAAGGAAAAATGAATTCCCAAGTTTATCAAGACATTTTGCAGGAGAACTTAAGGCCATCTGTCCACCAGCTGAAGCTCAACAGAAATTGGGTGTTGCAACAGGACAACGACCCAAAGCATAGAAGTAAATGGCTTAACAACAGAATGGCTTAAACAGAAGAAAATGCGCCTTCTGGAGTGGCCCAGTCAGAGTCCTGACCTCAACCTGACGGAGATGCTGTGGCATGACCTCAAGAAAGCACCAGACATCCCAAGAATATTGCTGAACTGAAACAGTTCTGTAAAGAGGAATGGTCAAGAATTACTCCTGACCGTTGTGCACGTCTGATCTGCAACTACAGGAAACGTTTGGTTGAAGTTATTGCTGCCAAAGGAGGTTCAACCAGC
Organism: Bufo gargarizans; assembly: GCF_014858855.1. Classification (NCBI taxonomy): domain Eukaryota; kingdom Metazoa; phylum Chordata; class Amphibia; order Anura; family Bufonidae; genus Bufo; species Bufo gargarizans. Next base: position 7,581,227 of record NC_058086.1, read on the forward strand.
TATTAAATCCAAGGGTTCACATACTTTTTCCACCTGCACTGTGAATGTTTACATGGTGTTTACATGGTGTGTTCAATAAAAACATGGTTACATTTAATTTGTTGTGTGTTATTAGTTTAAGCAGACTGTGATTGTCTATTGTTGTGACTCAGATAAAGATCAGATCACATTTTATGACCAATTTGTGCAGAAATCCATATCATTCCAAAGGGTTAACATACTTTTTCTTGCAACTCTATTAGCCTTCCATTATTTTAAATTTATAAGTGTCTTTATGTCTCAGATGGTGCTGATACCTAGCACCAATGAAGTAATTTCATGGACAGTACATTGTTCTTCAAAGTGTAAAATCAATACATTCATTATTCATTAATTTCCATTTTTTTCAATCATGATAGAAAGCTTATACCTGGAAAGGTAACCTGTCACCTCCCCAAACCATCCCAAGCCGCCAGCAGTACCTGCGTGTAGCCAGCAGCAAGTTTCTGATGATGCCTTTCTTTCTGAAGGCAGATGCAGCAAAAGTACTGAAAATGTTATTTTATCCCCTGCCGGCGCGCTTCTCCACACATGCTTGAAGTCACGGAGGCAGCGGCCTCCTTGCGTCAAGTCACAGTAACCACGCCCCCTTCCCTGCCCCTTCTCTGTGATTGACAGCCGACAGTTTGGCTAGCTTTGCCGAACTCTCTGCATAAGCGCTGTCAGTCACAGCGAATGGGTAGGAAAGGGGGTGTGGTTACCGTGGCATGAAGCAAGGAGGCCGCTGCCTCCGTGACTTTAAACATGTGTGGAGAAGCGCGCCGGGTAGGGGATAAAACAACGTTTTCAGTACTTTTGCTGCATTCGCCTTCAGGGAGAAAGGCATCATCTGAAACCTGCTGCTGGCTACATGCATGTACTGCTGCTTGGGATAGTTTTGGGAGGTGGCAGGTTCCCTTTAAATCTGGTTGTAAGTATGGGACACAAGTTCAAAAGTACTCCAGTTTCTATGCATAGGGAAGTCACCATTTTGAACACAAAAATGTGCAACTTTTACACTGCTTGTGCTACTTTTAAAAAGTGGGCAGCGCTTAGTCCAACACATTTATAATAATTTCCACGGCAAACTGACTTAATTTATAACTGTAATCTATGCCAGCCCATATGTGGTGCATGGACAGCACAAGATGCAACACATTTGTTAAGAGTTAGGTGCCTTTTAGTAAATTAAGCTGAATTAAGCTGCAGCTGACTTCTTATTTGGATTGGTGTATGAAATCATCCCAAAGTAAATATGCCCATTTGTGCTGTGGGTCCCAAAATATTACAAAAAGGGGAAAACGAAAAAGTTAAAAAGAAAATACACAGTGATCCCTAAAGACACAATTGTAGTACCTCAGACCTGGGGGTACGACAAATTGTACATTGTTGTGCATTATGTATTTTATTGTTTGCTCCTGGCCGTATCTTCTAGTTAAGGAATAATTGGCAAACGTTGACAATTAGCAAGACTAACCACCCTGATCCTCCTCTCTTGGTAGGAGTGCGCTGGTCCTGCTTCCTGCCAGGAGTGGCAGTTCTGTCCAGAGACTGAGGGGGAAGGAAGCTGACTGCAGAGCTCCTGGTTCTGAGAACAAAATATTTTTTTTTCTCAATTAAAGCCCTGAGAGTCCAGACAGCAGTGTGAACTGCTACCTTCACTGCTGTGAGGTGTGGCATTGCAGTCAAGCTACCCATCACCAAGCAACCACTAGAGCAATATCTCCTAAGTGCGGAATTGCCACCAATCAACCAGCCTATATATCTTAACTGATGCCTGAGAGAAATTGCACTCGAAGCCTGCTTCTACTATATGTATTTCAACTTCTACGTTGCACTTAGTAAAAAAGACCCCAATCTTGTACCCATAAAAATGTATGAATCTCTAAATAATTAACCACGCTTAAATTCATAAATTTGTTTTTATTGTTGGAAAATAATTGGCCACGGTGCTTAATGTTGCCTAATACATATATAATTAATTAAACCATATTAATAAATAGCAACATAACTAAATACCGAATAAATAAATCCAACTAGCCCACTCAGCGAGTGACTATTACCCCATTCTTAGCACTGTGACATTTTAATTATAAAAAGGGGGTGGGGGGAAGGGGGATTCTTCACTGCCACTTACGTGAGTGTGCAGCAACTGACATCTCCCATCTTTTATAGGTTTCTCCACATGACAAGCCTTTGATCCTTCCTCCAATCAAGATGCTCCAGAAGACTTCAGCCTGCACCATATACAGCTGTTACAAGGTAAGTCATATACCACACAGACATCATTTGCGCATGTAAATAACTGGGGGCATGACACCATGTTCCCCCCTATTTGCATCTGCAAATACGGTTTCCTCATGGTGTCATAGACCCCAGTCTTGTACTCATCAAAATTTATGAATCGCTAAATAATTTATCACGCTTAAATTAATAAATATGTTATTCTTTTTGGAAAATAATTGGCCACGGTGCTTAATGTTACCTAATACATTATATAATTAATTAAACCATATTAATAAATACCAACATACCTAAATACCTAATAAATAAATCCAACTAGTCCACTCAGCGAGTGACTATTACCCCAACCGCCATAGAGTAAAGCTAAATGGCTAACCAGCACCGCAGCCTATGTCAATCATATTTTGTAACCCAACATTGAAAATGTCCAAACCAATATCCGATAATGCTTGTTTTGAATGGCTGTATAGTCTAGCCATAAATCCTTCTAACTCTATATGTCTGTAAGACATTTCTTGAATACTAGCCATACATTTCTCCATTCTTTTGTTTATTAGAATTCTAATTTTTTCCATAAAGCACCATGTATTAAAACTCCATTCCCATCTGGGTACTATTTCTGAAAATGTGATCTTGGATTGTGGGAATTCATTATGTAATTCTAACATAGTCTCAGTTAGTTCTTTTATCAAATCATGATTACGAATCCTACCCATGTCGGATGTTCCAATGTGAAAAATTATCATATTAGGTTCTGGCCACAATTTTGTGGCCGATACACATACTGAATGAATGCTTTTTATTCTTAAATCTGCTATCCCTCTCCAATAAATGGATACCTTATTACTTAAATCTAAAGTCTCATGTTTGAATTTAATAGATTCTCTTTTACTGGCTGAAGAAATGAAATCGTCTCCGAGTATCCAAATAATCTTCTGTTCTGGAAAAGATTATAACAGTAATTCAGGTCTAATGTACAGTTTATACCTTTTAAAATTTTATCTACCAATTTCCTTCATGGTACTTTAAGACCCATTTTATATGCATACATTTTTTGTACCCTGTAAATGAATGTTTTTTACATTTTGACCAAATTTTATTGAATTGGAACTTGTTAATGGGGATCCATCAACGTGCATGAAAAGAGGGCCTGGTTTACATGACCTTGCAACTATCCAATTTTTATAAGCCTGAACTGGACATATTGTAGATGACCGTAATTCTTTAAGGGATACCCAGTTTCCTTTACCTTGCTGGTCGGTTATAGATCTTTTTATGTATAAGTGGATTTTTTCCTTATGGATAACCAGGTCATTGATTTGTAATGGTGCTTCTGTTGTTCTATTCATAGCCGTAATTTCACTGATGCAAAGTGCACCGAAAAAGGAAAGCTTTGAAGTCTGAAACTGGGATGAGCAAGTAAACTGTAAGTACGCCATAAATTATTTTAATAGATCGAGAGATAATGGTTTAGTTCTTCTCTTGATAGGATCTTTTCTTTTTAAACCTTTAATTAGCTTTTTTAATACAATTTTTGACGTGAATAGGGCTATGTTGCAAATTTTTTGAAAAAAGAAATGCCGGATAGGATTTTTTGATTGTAGTCCCCTTTTATAGCCCTTTTTTATAAGATTCAAAATGAATAGGATAACACGTAATATGTTGTCATCCCATATACTCAAATTATTGGCAGAACAAAATGTTCTCCAATTATTCCATATGGCTGTGTAGGCAGCCCAGGTAGCAGGTGCTAGTGAATTGCTAATCAAACCTTTGATCAATTTCAGATCGTCTTCCACAATTGTGATGGGCATGGGATTCCCTTTTCTTCTGCTTCTGGAACTAGCTGTCTGAAATAGGAGAAGTTCTGCCGAGACAAAGAATCTGCGATTATATTTGACCTGTCTTCAATATATTTAGCTTTTATCCAGATATTGTATTTTAAACAAGTTAGGACAATTTGTCTCAATATGTTGACTACTACCTCTGATTTAGCGGATAGACAGTTTACTGAGAAAACCTCACCCTTGTTATCTGAAAATAATAAAATGCGTTTGTTTTTGAAATTATCATGATAAATTAATAAAGCTACTAATACCGGAAAAAGTTCAAGGAAAATTATGTTTTTTATAAATAGTTCAACTAGCCAATTTTTTGGCCAATTTTCTGCAGACCATTGGTTCCTAAAAATTGCAGCAGCATCAGTGAACAACTGAAGCGAATATGAATCTATAAATTCTTGCTGCCATATAGTTCTTCCCAGGGGTCGAGTCCAGGGGGAATGGCGTTCCTGTACTTTTTTCATGGCAGGAACGCCGTTCCCTTTCATCTGTGTGCGGCGGGGCAGGCAGTGTGCAGAGGCGGCGGCGGGGCAGGCACTGAGATGAGCGCTTCCATTGTGGAAGTGAAGCGCTCATCTCCATGGTGATCTGTTTCTGTTTATATCGCTGTCCTCAGGACAGCGATACAAACAGAAGGGTAGTGTCTAAACTCCAGACACCAAACGGACCTTCTGATGTCACACTATCACGTGACATTTCTAGGTCTCGTGGGTCGGCAGCCAGCGCGCGCTTCAGAAGTTCTATTACAGCAGGAAGGTCAGGCATGGCTGCTCTGCGCACCAGCGTCTTTAGCACTGACAGGGGAGAGTGTCTGCCTGAGAGGGACATGTGAAGCCTGTGGAGGGGGCTGACAATTCTGTGAGGTGTGCCATGTGGGATGGGGGGACTATGGTGTGGGATTGTATGATGGGGGGACTATGGTGTGGGATTGTATGATGGGGGGACTATGGTGTGGGATTGTATGATGGGGGGGGACTATGGTGTGGGATTGTATGATGGGGGGACTATGGTGTGGGATTGTATGATGGGGTGGGGGGACTATGGTGTGGGATTGTATGATGGGGGGGACTATGGTGTGGGATTGTATGATGGGGGGGGGACTATGGTGTGGGATTGTATGGGGGGGCGCTGCTGTGTGGGATTGTATGCGGGGGGGGGGGGCGCTGCTGTGTGGGATTGTATGCGGGGGGCGCTGCTGTGTGGGATTGTATGCGGGGGGGCTCTGCTGTGTGGGATTGTATGCGGGGGGGTGCTGCTGTGTGGGATTGTATGCGGGGGGGCGCTGCTGTGTGGGATTGTATGCGGGGGGGGGGGGCGCTGCTGTGTGGGATTGTATGCGGGGGGGCGCTGCTGTGTGGGATTGTATGCGGGGGGCGCTGCTGTGTGGGATTGTATGCGGGGGGGGGGCGCTGCTGTGTGGGATTGTATGCGGGGGGGGGGGGGGGGGGTTTGCATTGCATCTTGGGTGAGTTCCCACACTTTTTTCCCAGGACTTGACCCCTGGTTCTTCCATTATAATCTTCCAGGAAACTTAGCCAAATTTGAAAATCGTCTTTTATTTCTTTTTGTAAGACGAATATGCTCAAATGGGTGGCTTTTCCCCATGGTGGCAGAATACATTGGTCTAGAGAAAACTCTTCCCATTGGTATCACTCTAGTTATGAAATTTAACAAACCTAGAGCTGATTGTAAACGTTTCAATGTAGGTTTCTTAGATGTTAGCAAATTGTTTAATAAAATCCTTAAGGAAGAGATTTTTTTCTCCGGGATTTTAAATTCCATTTTTTTGTGTATTAATTGAGATACACCCAAAAAATTATATCCTTTGTTGGGTATACCGTCTTCTCTTCCGCTAATGGAATTTGGAAGTAATCAACAATATTTCTGACAGTAACAAACTAATGCAATCATTGGATTTTTCTTTACCAATGGACAGAAAATCATCCACGTAATGGATCAAATAACCATCACTTGCATGACTTTCTAGCATTCACTGTAGAAAAGTTGAAAATGCTTTGAAATAAAAACAGGATAAGGAAAAACCCATAGGAAGTGCTTTATCATAATAAGATTTACCTTCAAATTGAAAGCCCAACGAATTATACCCAGATGGATTAATAGGCAATAACCTAAAGGCAGATTTTATATCAGTTTTTGCCATTAACGCATTCCTCTCTGCTTTTTTAAGCAATGATAATGCTTGATCAAAGGATGCATAGTGTGCAGATGTCAATTTTTTGTCAATTAAATCATTCACTGAATTATCTTTTGGGTATGACAAGTGATGAATGAGGCCATAACTGTTAGCTTCTTTTTTAAGAACTAAACCTTACGGAGACACTCTGAAATTTATGAAAGGAGGTTGCTAAAAAGGTCCAGGAACTTTTTCTGAAATTTCGTTATCTATTTTTTCTTGAACAGCCGATTTATTTAAATTCACTGATTTTACCAAAAAAACATCCTGGACTTGAACAAGTAGGTACATAAAAACCATCCGAAAAACCTTCAATAAATATTTGAGCCATTAAATTGGATATATTTTTAAATAGTGAATGAGCCTTTGTAGGCTCAATGGGGTCACCTCTTCTATAGGATTCTTTACTGTATGATGAAGTGTTGACCATGCTTTTTAAAGCATTTTGATGCTGGATGGTTTCCTGTACACTCTTGTTTATATTTGCAATTAGCTTGCCATCTACATACCGACTCGTTAAAGGCAAAACAAATTCCTTTTTTGGGAATTTGTTGATGAAAAAGGTTGAACTTTTGGGGCAACATAAGATTAATCCAAAGACCCACATCCTATGATCCCTATTTTAAATCCGGGTATACTGCTAGTTTTTGGCAAAAAGATTCATCATAATTACACCATGCAGGGGGGCGTAGCTTGTTAATTGCGGTGGAAGCAGCGTGAAACCCAAGCTCCCGGATGTCTTTAGCACATCTACCACATCGGGAAACCATTGCACAGCCTGTCCTAGATGAAGGAGAAGGAGAACCATGTACACACCAGCGCCAGTGAAGCGTGAGTCTGGGGCCATATCCAGATTTTTCGGGACCTCAAGCCAGCAAGACGGGATCGCTGCAGGCAGTGTGCCTGCCAAGATGACGGAAGCTCTGCATGGAGAAGCGCGCCTCGCGCCACCACATCCATCCGACCATACGAGACGTAGCTTGAGGCCGCAAAGTGTAACCAGGGCTCCCAGCTCCCCTGGAACTTATGCAGAGGTAGCAGCTAGTCCTTCATTGGCAGCCACATCATACCCCACCTCAGTGAGAAGTGTGGCAACGCCGCCAAGATCCCCACCACAGCAGAGAGGCCCCTCAGATCAGCAGTTAGGATACTAGCTCCAGAAGCACCTCAAGGCACTACCCACAAAATCTGAGCTTTATTTGTGAGGCTGGAAAATTCACACAAGCAAGACATGGCGGCTCTGCACCAAGATCTTATACAGGTGGGACAAAGAGTTGAAAAGATAGAAGCATTTACAAGACCAAGTCCTTCTAAACCTGGACTCCCACCATCAGATAATACAGGAGCACACAGAACAAATCCAGGATATTTTAAACCATTTAGATGATATTGAAAAAAGAAATAGGAGGAATAATTTACGCATCAGGGGGCTATCTGAAACTATACTCCCCCGAGACCTGGGGGAGATCATAGGCACACAATCTCTTTAACAAGTTGCTTAACCGCGACACAGACCAGCCCATAGAGATTGACCGAATCCACAGAGCTCTGGGCCCAAAGTCTGAAGACCCATCTCGCTCTCACAACATTATATGCAGATAGAATCCATTTCTACAAAGACAAGGAGTCTATCCTCAAAGCAGCAAGGAACCTGGTCGCAAGCCTGCCGGAATACCTGGACCTTATGATATTGCCTGATCTAGCGAGACGTATCTTATTGCTCCGTAAAGCGCTGAAACCCCTCTTGAATTTCCTCCGGGACAACATCTACAGATGGGGTACCCTTTCCAACTTATTGCCCAAAAAGATGTAAAGTCTGCAACTTTTAAATCTATAATTGATCTATGGAGACTGCTAGATACCTTTGATCTACCATTGGTGGAGCCTAGACCACGGGCAGTCCACACCATGCCTCAGCGTTACAGGTGGCAAACTCAGAAGCCTAAACAGCAAAGATCTTCTAGACGACCATGTCCACCAAAGGACTGAATACGTCTATAAGTACCAATGTAATTTTCCATGTTAAATGTTTTCTCCTTCTTCCGCAGTTTTAAGAATGGTCAACTCAGTTATCTGCTCCCCATATCTGTCTATTTCATATTACATAACAGGTTGTACAGGTCCTGTATTTTGTATTGTTATTCACTTATTACGCTGGAGACCAGTAGGGCTGCCACCCTGCCATTGTCTTTTCCCACCCCCAACTAGGGACTGCAGCACCTAGTGCTGTCTGTGGCTAAGGTCACCATTTAGGTTTTCGCCGAGTCGTTCCTTTTTGTATCCCCCTCCATACCCCTACTATACAGTTCCCCCTGTTCTAGTACTCTCCCCTATTTGTGCTTTTGCACCCCAAACTTAGTCTTTGTCTATTCTATCTTGTCTCCATCCCACCCCTATTGTTCACCCCTCATATGTGGGTCAGGACCACCCTAACACTTGAGCCGAACCATTATCCACCGTGATGGGGCCCCTCTCTTTTTGCACCTATAAAGCCAGAGGCTATAACAATCCTGAGAAGCGCAGACAAATTTTATATCGCTTCCACAAGAAAAGAGTATTGCTGACCATGTTACAAGAGACGCATTTTAAAGCCTCCTCTGTGCCCAAAATGTTAAAGCAGATTTTACCCAACATGGTACCATAGTACCAATCCAATTAAAAAAGCAGGAGGAGTCTCCATCACTTTCCACAAGACCTTTCGTCCTACGTTCCTGTCTTTGGATATAGATACTAGAGGCCGGTTTGTTTTCCTTAAGCTCTCAGTTGACCAATCCATTTTCATAGTTGCTGATGTCTACTTTCCTTGATCTTGAGACGTCTAACCAGATTTGCTGAGGGCTCACACGTCATCCTCGGAGGGGATTTCAACATGTTAACGGATCCCATCATTGATTCCTCAGTGGGTAAGTCCTCAGTCTCTCCATCTTCTGCACTCATGTTCAAAACTAACCTAGCTTAGACTAGTTGATCTGTGGCGGATCTTGCATTCGGGTGTCAAGGACAATAGTTTTCATTCTCTAGCCCATAATAGTTATGAGAGACTTGATCACCTCTTTATATCCCAGGCACTCCTGGACTTAAAGCTCAATGGACGCTCTAGTGTGGTCAGATTATTCCCCGGTATATAACCTCCTCTCCCCTAACCATGTAGGCACCCGCCCATTTACTTGGAGACTGAACGACAATCTTATACTGTAAGTGACCTAGCATTTGCTACCGACATAAGAACTGCCATCACTGACTTTGTCACCGCTCATCGTTCAGACACAACAGCCCCGCCTGTAAAGTGGGAAGCTCTCAAATGTGTGCTCAGGGGCATATTTCTGTCACACGGAGCCCGGCTTAAAAAAAAACGTGCGCATAGACTCTCTACGCTTCTCAAAGACCTTGACCATAAAGAACTTTTAAACAAAGCTTCCCCCTCAGATCAACTCAAAACTGACCTATCCTCTTTACGCCAACAAATTCTTAAAATATTAGACCAAAAATCTCTATTTATCAGGGATAAAATCAAGCACAGCTTCTATGAATATGGTGACAAAAGTGGCAAGTGGCTGGTGAGGGCACTTCATCCCCGAACTCCTCTTACACAAGTGTCGTCCATAAACACCACCTCAAAAGGCGCAGTGCATACTCCCTCGGAGATCACACACGAGTTCCAGTCTTATTAGGCAGGCCTATACGACCTTAGTAAAAGAGAAATCCCCACCCCTAAACCATCAGCGGGCGACATAAAAAACTATTTATCTCAGCATGGTCCCACACGGCTCCCAAGCACTGCCTCCATTAGTATGGAAGCAGACTTCACTGCCCCAGAACACTTATCCATCATTAAAGAACTCAAGAATGGGAAGAGTCCTGAGCCAGATGGTATGATGCCCCGATTCTATAAGCTTTTTGGAGCAGAACTGACCACGACTCTCTTAATGGCATTCAATTTAATGTCCAAAAATTGTCCATTCCCCTATCAGACCCTGCAAGCTCACATCACGGTCACCCCCAAGCCGGGCAAAGACCCTTCCCTGTGTTCCAACTACTGACCCATCTCCCTGCTCAATGTTGACCTGAAGATTTATGCTAAACTTCTAGACCTGCACTTGCACCCTTACATCCCCGGCTGCATACATAAGGAGCAAGTAGGCTTTGTACCAGGTAGAGAAGCCTGTGACAACACCATAAAATCCATTGGCTTAATAACTAGAGCAAGACAGTCAAAGAACCCTTTATGCATGCTCTCAGTCAATGCAGTAAAGTCCTTTGACAGAGTTAATTGGCAGTTTCTGAAAGAGACTCTAGTACACATAGGCCTGGGAGAGAAGATGTTTCATAGGATCATGGCGCTTTACGCATCTCCTTTGGCAAGGGTGCGGGTCAGCAGCCTACTTTCATACCCCTTCCCTATCAGCAACGGGAAGCGCCAAGGATGCCCTCTGTCCCCATTCTTCTACATCCTAGTCATGGAAACCCCAGCAAATGCCCTGAGAGCTAACCAGTCCATTAAGGGACTTCAAATTGGTAAAACCGAAGATAAACTGTCACTGTTTGCCGACGACCTCCTTCTTTGCCTCTTCTTCACCAAGAATAGTGTTGCTTTTGGTTCTACAGGAATTCGGGGTCTCTCAGCAATTTCAAGGTAAATGTCCAGAAATCAGAAATCCTGAACGGCACCTTACCTCAAAAAGAAGTCACTCACCTTAGAGAAGCCTTCTCCTTTAGATGGACCTCGCAGTCCATTAAACATCTGGGGATTTGCTCCCAGCTATTTAAACTTAATTATCTACCTATGGCCAAAGTCATTGAGACGAGTCTCCTGAGGTGGTCATCTCCTCAAATCTCATGGTTTGGCAAGCTTAACACCTTAAAAATGGATGTCTTGCCTAGACTCCTCTATTTGTTTCAGACGATCCCATGTCAGATCTCTTTAACGTTTTTCACTTGCCTTAGGAGACTGACCACACAATTTGTCTGGAAGGGCTCGAGGGTCAGACTCAGTTATGATCTGTCGCTGGGTGGAGCAGGACTTCCCAATTTCCTCACATATTATAGAGCAGCAGTAGCGAATTGTGTCCTAGACCCTACCCATAATGCTGACACAAAAATATGGGTGGAGATAGAGCATGAAACGGCCCCTAACTAGGGTTGTTGCGGGTATCGAAATTTCGATACCCAATCAATACTTTTGTCCCGGTATCGATACGATACCGGGAATTCAATTTTTTTAATACTGGCCTGCGCTTCTGCGCAGTCTAGTATCTGTGAACAGTCTCTCCCTCCCCCCTGTGCTGCTGCTGCCGCTGCCACCAATGATGGGACTTTTCATGGGTTCGGACTTTCTTAAGCAGCAGTCTACACAGAGCGGCGCCCAGAGATGTCCCAGCACTTACTATTATTCCTGGGCGCCGCTCCGTTTGCCAGCCGTGCGCCTGTGCCCCATTACAGTCTCCTGCAGTCCTGCTCCATATGCTAATTACTATCGGAGCAATGGGGAGGAGACAGCAGCTTCTCTAGTGGGGGTTCCTTCTCCCCTGGCTGTAGTGCTGTCCAATCGCAGTGCAGGGAGAAGGAACGCCCACTAGAGAAGCTGCTGTCTCCTCCCCAATTGCTCTGATAGTAATAAGCATATGGAGCAGGACTGCAGGAGACTGCAATGGGGCACAGGCGCACAGCGGGCGAACGGAGCGATGCCCAGGAATAATAGTAAGTGTTGGGACATCTCTGGGTGCCGCTCTGTGTAGCCTGCTGTTTAACAGTCCGAACCCATATAAGGTCATCTTTAACTTTTAATACAGGAGCAGCACCTGAGGGGTTAACTGCAGCGGATCGCAGCTCCCTGTCATAGAGGTCGGGTGCCGGCTAATTAATTAATTAGCCGGCACCCGCCTCTTGTATTTGTATTAACATGTCAGTTATCTTCATTGGTGGCGCAGTGCGAACCCCCCCAAACACCCCATATAACAAACATTGTATTATACACCCCATTGTACACCCCAGTATAATAAACATTGGTGGTGCAGTGCGCTCCCCCAACACCCCAGTATAATAAACATTGGTGGCGCAATGCGCCCCCCCAACACCCCAGTATAATAAACATTGGTGGCGCAAAATTTTGATTTGCTTTCGATTTGGCAACAAAAAAATTAATTTTGGCTCCTTAATTTTTTAGTTCAGGAGCCAATGGCTACTAGGTATTTTTTTTAGTCTGGAGCACTGCCCCCCTTTCCCAATTTTACATATAAAATATATAAACAATAAATAAATAAACATCGCCAGGTCCGAAAAGTCCAAACTATTAAAATAAAAAAAATCGGCGCGATTCGCCCTTTTTTTAAATGCGGAATGCACATGGCTTTTTTGTTTTATTTGTTCCACATGGTATCGAATGGTATCGAGTATCGCAATACTTTTTTATGGTATCGAAACCGAATCAAAATTTTGGTATCGCAACAACTCTACCCCTAACCTAACGCCAGGTATCTTCTGGCTTCCAATGGTAACACTGAATCAGATACCCCAGTCTCAGCTTTCCCCACTACTACTCTCCCTAGCAAAAATCTGGAATAGGTTTTCTCCCAAACTTAAACTTATTACGGCCCCTGGCCCTCTCAGAGTTCTGACAGGGCATCCGGAGTTGCCCACTACTATTAAAACACTAGCAGGTCTTAGAACCTCAGCCAACCCCCCGATTAAAGTTAAAGACCTATACAACAGTAAGGGTCTACTCGCCCTTAATGACTTAACTAGAGGTGGGACGTCGAATCCGTCGAATCCACGAATCCCTCGAATCTTGTTGAATTCGTGGACTCGAATCCCGACCTCATTTACTAAATTCGAATCCGACGAATCCATGACATCGGGGCCGGTGCAGTCCCTGTATTCTAATGCACCGGCCCTGCTCACTGTAGTATATGTAGTCTTATGATCTAACCTGCATTGTTAAGATATAATAATCCATCTGTATTACTTACATTACAACATTAAGTTCCGTAGCAGAGAGGAGGGAGGAGGCATGCCGGGAGGACGGACGGGCGGCGCGTCACTCACTACGTCACGTGCCTGCACCACCCACCTTATAAATGAAGCAGGCGGCACAGGCGCTCCTCCCTGCTACGGAACTTAATGATGTAATGTAAGTAATACAGATGGATTATTATATCTTAACAATGTAGGTTAGATTATAAGATTATACTACAGTGAGCGGGCCCGTGCATTAGAATACAGGGACTGCACCGGTCCCCGCTGTCATTCCTAATCCAGATGCCGGCCCCCAGCCCCTGTATTGGGGGTCATTCACACTGCAGGGACACTGTTATGGGGGGGATCTGTGGATGGCACATAGCATAAGATGCTATATATGTGTCATCCACAGATCCCCCCCATCACAGTGCCATCCAGAGATCCCCCATAACAGTGCCATCCAGAGAGCCCCCATAACAGTGCCATCCAGAGATCCCCCATAATAGTGCCATCCACAGATCCCCCATAACTGCCATCCACAGATCCCCCATAACAGTGCCATCCACAGACACTAGCCATAACAGTGCAATCCACAGATCCCCCATAACAGTGCCATCCACAGATCCCCCATAACAGTGCCATCCAGAGATCCCCCATAACAGTGCCATCCAGAGATCCCCCATAACAGTGCCATCCAGAGATCCCCATAACAGTGCCACCCACAGATCCCCCCATAACAGTGCCATCCACAGATCTCCCCTATAACAGTGCCATCCACAGATCCCACCCTTAGCAGTGTCATCCACAGATCCCCCCATAAGTGTTTGGATCACTTTTTTTTTTTTACACCATTCACACAATTCTTATGTACAGGATTTATAGGATTCGAGATTCGAAAGATTAGATAGATTCGAGAACTTTTTCGTATTCTGATTCGAAAAAAATTGGATTCGTCCCACCTCTAGACTTAACTCACCTCTTACACAGGGACGTTGGCTTTTATACTTTCAATTCCGCAACTTTATTAAGTCCTTGGCACCCGGATTGCAGCTCTGTACGCCTTTGACTGACTTTGAGAAGCTGTGTGTGGCCGCTTTGGCCCCAAGACATACTATATCTCTTATTTACAACATGCTGAACGCTGGAGAGTCCAAGGACGTGGAAAAGGGGATATCCACTCAGGCTAGAAAACTCATACACACATGGGAAGAACAGTTGGGAACCACCCTCTCATTAGACCAATGGAAGAAATCTATATTGTTCACACATAAGTCTTCTATATCTTGTAGGATACAAGAACTCAACTACTAAATATGGACTAGTTAGTTGGAATTTCACGAATTATATCCCTCAGTATCCAATACCTGCTGGCGGTGTCTAGCAGCAGTAGGCACAATGTTGCACATATGGTGGGATTGCCCTGGTGTGGCCTCTCTATGGCATGATATAGTCACGCTGTACAACCACCTTTGCCAGTCTAATATACTTCCTTTACCCTCAATAGCATTACTTTCTGTTTTTCCAGGTCGGATATGGCAGATCAAGAAAGGCATTCTCAGATTTTTCTTATTGGCAATGAGACAAATAATACCATGCAGATGGAGGTCAACTGAGAGCCTTCAGAGGATTACCTGGGTGACTGCCCTAGAGGAATTGGCCCACATGGAGGAATTGGGAGCTGAGGAATGGGGCACTGGATCAATTTACACTAGGTCTTGGGAACCATGGCTCCAGTTTTGCATATCTATACACTTCTCGGGTTGGTTGGCCAATGGCGTGGTCATGTAACTATTTTCACACTTGGTCATCTCCCTTGGTCCAAGGATGAGTTCTCCCCCCCACCCCCACCCTATCAACCTATTGTTCTTGTCTTCTCTTTTTCCTTGGTTTGTTTGGATAGATGGAATCCCAAAGGGAAATCTGGCAGGGCATTGTTTCCTTTAATGATATTTATTTTATTCCACTGCCTGTTTCCAGAGATGGGATTAAATGTTTTTATTAAGGATTCCAGAATTATCTAATGTGTAGATGTTATTGGATGTATCTTAATTTTCTTTAAGACTATCCAAATCCAAGTTCCTACCTGGAGAAGACCAGACAGAACTCGGATTCAGTTTTTTTTTTCCTTATTAGACATGAAATAAAATTCTTTCTCAGGTGCACGAGATGTCCTGGCTGTTGCGACTGGAGACCGTTGGTAAGTATGTGACCGTTTTTTATCTTTGCACCTCGCGCTGTCTGACACAGAAAAAAATGTATTTCTGCATCTCACAGAATCTTGTGGTGTGAGAAACTTCTCTTTTCTTTTCTTGTCCTCTTCTTAGGTGGGGGAGAAAGCAGAGCATCGCTGCGGCATCCATCATTGCCGGCTCTGCGCTCCTGCCTGAAGTGGATGCGCAGACCGGATGAATTGATTGAAGATTGCGATCTCCAGTGCTGGATTCCTGTTGAAGACATCTCCTGAGCCATTCCTCCCCGTCGTAAGTCTCTGCTTTCTTAATAAGCTGTTTAAGTAATTCTTCCATTTCTTCTTTTAGGTACAGGTCTGGATTCTTCACTGCCACTTACGTGAGTGCGCAGCAACTGACATCTCCCTTCTTTATAGGTTTCTCCATGCGACCAGCCGTTGATCCTTCCTCCAATCAAGAAGCTCCAGAAGACTTCAGCCTGCACCAAGTACAGCTGTTACCAGTTAAGTCATATACCACACACACATATTTTGCGCATGTAAATAACTGGGGGCATGACACCATGTCCCCCCTATTTGCATCTGCAAATACGGTTTCCTCATTATTATGTTTAATTCTGGCCTCCTTCTTCAGCACTATATTTCCATTGCACCGATCCCCAGGGAGCAACAGCGTGAAGGAGTACACCATGACACAACACTTCAACAGGGTCACTACCACTCCTATCCTCTACACTGAGCTCTCAGAGGTTTGCTTCACAATGGCCTCAAGATACAATATTTTCAACTTCCCTCGACCATCATAAGTTAAAACTAGACTCAACAGAAAATGGGCTGGGACTTGCAGACCTAATAAAGGCATAGTAATGCGCCTTATTAGGCTTGTGTGAAATTGGCTTAGTAGCCCATAGCAACCAACGAGATTCCACCTTTAATTTTTCAGAGCTCCTTTGAAAAATGAAAGGTGGAATCTGATTGGTTGCTATAGTAACATAGTAACATAGTTTGTAATACTGAAAAAAAGACATCCATCCATCCAGTTCTGTCTGTTAGCCTTACTATGTGCAACTAAGCCAGTTTTCCTTTACACCAGTTTTAATGGGTTGTCCACATTCTGATTACTGTTGACCAATGTGTATGTAAGATGATTATATGGCACTTACTAATACAGCCATTGTTGAAATTTTGTGCCATTTTCTATATTTTATAAGGTATGCCCCCTTGTTTACAAAGTCGTTTGTACTGTCCACACAGAGGTCTTGTCTATAAGATGGCTGCTGTTGATGGAGGGTCATGTGACCAGGAAAATCATCTCCATGTGATGTTTCCTCCATTCAGACACACTTCATATGCACTAAATGCCCAACAGAATAAGTGCAGATGACAGGTTTAGTGTATTTGAATGCAGAAGGCATGATATAGAGGCGATTTGCCTGGTCACATGACCCTCCATCAGCAGCCATTTTATGGACAGGACCTCTGTGTGGATAGCACAAAAGACTTTGTAAACAAGGGGGTATACCTTATGATATATAGAAAATGGTGCAGAATTTCAACAAAGTCAATATTAGTAAGTGCTATATAATCATCTCACAAACAAATTAGTCAACCGTAACCAGAAAGTGGACAACCCCTTTAATAAATCTCCCCTACAGAACTTAAAACTGTCAGGCCTAGATCCCATCCCATGGTTTGGGATTTTTTTTCAACTTTCTTGTTTGTCCCCATGAAGACTAAATGTCAGGATAAGGTGACTACTGTCACAATCACAATCAAGGGATAATGCAGCCCTCAAACTTCCAGTACTCACTATCCCTACCTGCTTGCTAGGTCACCCTAGTCAGTGACCCCACAACTGGGTGGCAGTTCCTACACTGGAACACATGTGAGGTCGAAACACAAAAAGGGAACCACAAACAGTAAAACATACAGTACAGTAAAGGGTCAATTGCCAGTCGGACAATTAAGTACAAAACCGCCAGAGGCAAACGAGGAAATCAAAACGCCAGAAAGTCAAAAACCAGGAGATCAATACAATGACAAATCACCAGAAGCCAAAAACGTATACACAATACCAATCCAGAACTCCAAAAGCCAGAGGAGTCTTCAATACTACAAGGGGACAGCAGGAGGAGCCAGAGGACAAGAAATTCAACGGCACCTGCACATGCTCTGGAGTCCCAGCGCACCACATCATTGTCCTGAGGCTCCAACATGAGCGTGAGCCGCTCAGCTGTTTCCCCTGGCAACCAGATGCTGCTGCTGCACGGGGGCTGCGGAGGCCTGGGGAATAATTTACACATTTATATCTCTGCCTTTCCTGAATGTCAAACCACCCCTGTACAAAAACTGTAAGAGACTGGTAACTATCTATGTATACACACTTACACAGAGAATGCTATCAATCACTGATAACACCTCCCCTGTTTACAGCTGAAGTCAGATATAGCAGTTTTGGTGAATCTTTTCCAACCAAATCTGCTCAGCTCCTTCTGCTCTATAATATCCTGTCTGCAGATTGCACTGCATTTCATGGTGACAGGTCTTCTTTAAGAGGTACATAACTCTTAATACATTTGTTGCATCTTGTATTGTTGATGCGCCACAAACTTTAATCTAGGCCAACATGCCTGATTGAGTAAAAAGCGCCGGCTGGGACTCCTGCAATACATATGGTCTTTGTTATTAGTTTACATATGCGTAAATATAAGGATGGATATGTTGTATTTTTTACTTTTAAACAACTACTTTGTCTATTGCACATCAAGGCAATGGGTTAGTGGGCATTTACTGAATTTACTACTGATACTAGCAAACATATCACTCTGTACACCAGTTAAGGAACAAGAGGTCCCAGTCAGCACTTTTACATCAAATTATGCATTACAAAGGACTCATTTGCAACTTATAAAAGCTAAAATCTGGAGTGGAGAGCTTCATAAATAACCCCCTAGTTTATGTCAGAATCATGCTCCTGAATTCTGGCACGATTTTGCAGCAACTAAAGCCAAGCGTCCTCAGCTGTAAGCCACACACCCCATTTCCACCCCTTTGTTGGGCAAGGTAAAAAAGTGTTATAAGGGTAGATTTACTGGCTAATGTGTGAAGGAAGCAACCTTCCCACACACACACACACGCCCCTCCTGGACCTGTAAAAGAAAGATGACTTACCTGCTTCCCCGCCCCGGCCCACCTCTCTTTCTTCTTCAGGCCTCTGAGGCTCTACTGGGCTGCTTCGATGTCAACATCCGGTTTGACATTTGCCATAGCGGTGACCATAGCGGTGACCTCCTCCCTTTGTCATGACAAATTGTAACATGACGCAAGGGAATCTGGTCTTTGCCGCGGCCAGTGATTTGCTGTGGCGATGTGAAACTGGATGTTGTCATTGAGGGAGCCCAGTGGAGCATTGCAGGCTTAGAGGAGAAGGAGTGGCGAGCGGGCACTGGGAGGCAGGTAAGTCATCTTTCCTTCACAAGTCAAGCCAAGTGGCGGAGTCTGCCAACCCCCCAGCCCCCTCCCATTTTTTCACAACCCTTTTAAAAATACTAAAATAAACCATACTGCTCCTATACTGGCCCAGTCCCCACTGCTCAACGTGCCAGGAGCACCAAGAAAGGCCAGTAAATGGTTAAGGCAGATCACCACTTTGGCCAGTGATTGGCTGAGTGGACTTTTATTACAATTCCTAGAATGTCACCTTGGGACCAGAAGGTAAAGAGCAGCAGGGACCTGACCAGAATCATAGCAGCAGTGGAATGGTAAAATTAAGTATGTTTTTTACTTTTTAATCCTTTGTGGTCCATATAAACAAAATCCCTGGAAAAGTCTTTAAAATATCATTTTGAACGATTAGATTTTTTAAATTATTACAGGAGTTTATTTAGCTCAATCATTTTTAGCAGCTTTTAGCTAATTATCAACAATAGAATGAAAATATTTAAGCAAGCAAGCCTCAGCATATGTTGAATGTACTTAAATGGTTCTTTCACCAATTAAAAGTGTTAATTAGTTTATTACAATCAGCATTTTAAGTTTTATTTCATTTAAATGTATCTTAACGTCCTACAGAAATATCTCTAAGGTGCGGTACAATACTGCAGTATCTGGCAAATGCCTGCTTAATTATTATGGTAATAGTTTCTCAGGTCAGAAAGCACAGTCACAGATCTTAAAATAAAGATACATTTATAGGACTGGAGCTACAAATAGACTTTTACCCGTTGAGTGACAGCTGCAGGCACACAACTCAATTTACTGCTCTGGACTACAGCTGTAGTTCAATAGGCTGAGGTTAGACCTAGACTGGGGAATGCATTGAGTGGCTTCAAAATTGGTTCCGAATCAGCCATGTTGTCAGTTACAGCGATTAACTTATTAGAGATAAAATTGTTGTGAAATCGCTACAGACAAGTAAATACATCCTTAGAGAATGCTCCCTTGTTACAGTCACAGTCCTGGGTAGAAAAGGATCATGGGAGAGATCTTCTCAACATTCAAACTGCAATGCCAAGAAGGAAAAGTCATTATGGACCGGATTGAAAGACATGCTAATGATAAGCAAATGATTAAAAAAATTGAAGCAAAGTATTGAAAACACCTCAATTTATTCAATATTGAGTATAAGCCCCAATGCGCAGAAATTCACGCACTTACACACATTGGCATGTCATCAATGAGGAATGTTCTGCCACATTGAATGCATTTGGACACACAAGTCATTAAGATCTGCTGCTGAGGGCTCCCTTTGAAATTGCCAAACAAAGATCCAGATGGGAGATAGATCCAGAGATGCTGTGGGCCATGGTAGCACGTATAGGCCATGCAGGCTGCTCACTGTAGCATGACCAACATGCGGTCTGGTGTTGAATTGTTGAAAACAGGATTCTGGGACACATTGGTGAAATGGCCTTACCACTGGTTCCACAACCAAATTGATGCAATGCTGAGATGTTAATGTACCTGAACTAAAGACTAGAGGATTCTGGCTACAGTAAATTATGCCACACCATAATCCCAAGAGTAGGACCGGTGTGACGTTCCCTTGTGAAGGCCTCTGATAGACTAATATCCAGCTATCATTGCATTTGAGATAAAAGCAGGACATATCACTGAAGAGAATAGACATCTAATTAAGACTCCATTGCTGTCTTGCTGTGCATCATGACAGCCTATGAGATCAGTGGTGTGAGGTAAATTGGACACCTGTAGCTGGATATATATTAGAAAGACCAGCACTCCGTATATTCTTGGTGAAAGGAACTTCTTTATTCGTCACCCATATGTGACGCGCGTTTCGGCATAGATATGTGTCTTTATCAAATTACAGGTGATGATAGCTCAATTCCACATATACAATGCACCATTTAAATACACCTTTTGAATATCCCGCCCCCTAATCACGTGAGCGGTCATATGACTATGATTGAAGGCATCCGCCCCCAGTCACATGACCGGTCACCTGATTGTGACATCATGTTGCTAAGTGACAACAGTGTAAACAGAACTAAATCTATAATCTTTAGCATAAATTCTGTCAGGCAAACATATTCGGCTCTGCTACATCTGTCACTTTCTAGCTCTGCTGTGGTAATAGGATTAAATAGAAACGTTTCCTTTCTGCTGTACTTAGCTTTCTGTAGTCTGACCCTTTCTTTATCTTGAGCTGTATCATTTATCTTTATCCAGGGAACCTTTCCTCCTGGCTTCTGAGGCTCCTTGCTCTTTTCTCTCTTGTTCCAGTAGAGCTGATGGTGCTCTACTGGCCTTGGCAGGGCCCGTCCAACAAGGGCCTGCTTCCTATCCCATCGAGGGGATCCTCCAGACTGCTCCTCACTAACTAAAACTCCTCTCTCTCTAGAGAGGACTAGAATGCATGGAAGGTTCCATTCCAGGCAAACTAATGCTGTCTTAACTGCCGCCATCTGCTGGTGAACCAGGCACATTACATTTGAACATAACATTACAGAGAAAAAGATATGCACAGTGTTTTGAACCTGGAATAACTACACATGATGACAATATATTAACCATAGCAGATAGTAGAGAGGCATAGAGTGTGGTAATGCCACTCTGGGACGTTACACATTCTTCTCCCAACCACCAGGAGACACAATATTGAACAGTGTTGACATCTCGGCCTAGGCATGTAGTGATCTGCTGTAGTGATAAACAAAGGTCTCTTAATTTAAGGATTCTGTCCCTCTCAGTTTGGCAAGTGACAAGTGGTGATAGCTTGCACAACGGCGAACAGAAGGCATCGCACAATCTTCCCACATGACTTGATCTTAATGTTGTGGTTTCATGTGGCTAAAACCTGGTACTTCCTCGATTGGCATAAACTTACTGTTTGATGTTGCAATTTTAATGTTGAGAAGTGTATATTTATACATGGTTGTTAGATGTCCCCTTCCCCCTACATCTTTCCTGTAAACTAAATAATCTTAATTTGTATAATCTTTTTGGGTCCTGTAGTCCACTAATTCCGTGTATTACTTTTGAATGCTCTCCAGCTCTGCTAGGTCATTCTTGTGCACAGGAGCCCAAAATTGTACACAATACTCCATGTGTGGTCTGACTAATGATTTGTAAAGTGGGAGAAGAGAACTATGGGGGTAATTTATCAAGCCGTTGTAAAATAGAACTAGCTTAGTTGCCCATAGCAACCAATCAGATTCCATCTTTCATTTTTGACAGCTCCTTTGGAAACAGAAAGCTGGAATCTGATTGGTCGCTATGGGCAACTAAGCCAGTTTGACTTTACACCAGTTTGATAAATCTCCTCCTATGTTCTTATCATCTGCATCTATGGCCCTTTTAATGTACCCCATGATCTTATTGGACTTGGCAGCAGATGCCTGACACTGGTTGCTATAGTTAAAGGGGTTCTGCAGTTTGTTTTAACTGATGATCTATCCTCTGGATAGATCATCAGCATCTGATCGGCGGGGGTCCGACACCCGGGACCCCGCCAATCAGCTGTTTGAGAAGGCAGCGGCGCTCCATCAGCACCGCGGCCTTCTCACTGTTTACTGCTGGCCCAGTGACGTCACGAGTAGTATCAACTGGCCTGGGCGGGGCTAAACTCTGTTCACTTGCATGGAGCTTAGCTCGCCCAGGCCAGTTGATACTAGTCGTGATGTCACTGGGCCAGCGGTAAACAGTGAGAAAGCTGCGACGCTGCTGGAGCGCCACTGCATTCTCAAACAGCTGATCGGCGGGGTCCCGGGTGTCGGACCCCCGCTGATCAGATGCTGATGATCTATCCAGAGGAGAGATCATCAGTTAAAACAAACTGTAGAACCCCTTTAAGTTCACTGTCAACAAAAATTCCAAAATCCATCTCCATGTTGGTTTTACCTAGTGTTTTCCCATTTAGTATGTACTGGTACCACATATGTTCTCTTCCCATGTGTTATCAGTGTTAAATCTCATTTACCAATCTACCCAGATCCAGCTGTCCTCTTCTGTCTCCTCTTACTTTACACAGTTCGTATCATCAGCAAAGATTACAAGATCATTAATGAATTAACTAAAAAGAATATGGTCGAATACTAACCCTGTGATTGCCACTAGTAACGGTAACCCCTTTAATACTGACCCCTGTGAAGTGAATACCTATCTGGCAGTGAGTTTATTGTACTGTACCCACCTGGTGAGCCGAGTTTCCTGGGCTGCACACAGCCATGTGTATGAGCACTTAGAAGTAGATTTTCTCTTGACTATATACTGTGGCTTCAAACAAAATCATAACAGTATTTTAGCATTGGTTTTCCCTCCATGTATTTCTACTCGCAGTGACTCCACATGTTCATTTCCCTCACTTTTTTCTTCCTATACTGTGGGCTTAAAGGGGTTATGCCATGACTAATGTAAAAAATGAAAATCAGACATCATATGGTACATGACAATCTCTGTCCTAACAAAGCTAGAACCAGCCCTGGACCCTTACATAGATCCAGAGATCTCCCCATTCATTGCTCTGCTAGATTTATATTAATCTGGCAGCTCAAGGGGAGTGTCCTTTCTGCTGCAGCTAAGAGGACATGTCCATGGTCTCCCTATCACAGCTCAGGAGGCAGTTGATGGATGAAACTGAGCATGTGCGGCCTTCTCAGTGAGTAGGATAAAGAAATAAGAAAAATAACAAAGAGCAGATGGCGCTATACAAATTGGATAGCTCAGTGGCTATGCAGAAATTTTAATTACATGCAATTACAAAAGTATTCAGATCCAGGTGCTGGTTTAAAAACTGTAGAATGTCTTTTGTGGGACAAACTCTTTAAAAGAAGACTTTACATACAGTAAAGACCCCCCCCCCCTTCAGTTTTGGGTTCCTTCCTAATAAACTTTAATCCAGCCATGTCTCAATTATTTCTTACTATATCATATTTTTCCTCAGATATTATTAACCTTAATACATTTTAGTTAGTCAGGCTTATGGCATTAATTAGCATGCAATTTAGAGGGATTTTGTTGGTTATTTTTTATTTTAAACTTATCCTTATCAATATTTCTAACTCCTCCCTCCATTCCTCCCCAGTTACATTAATAAGTTCCAGTTCTAGATCTACATTATTGTAACGCAGTGGTTGTGGACCCACTATGTCACTGAATGGATGTGGCTTAGGGATACTACTAAGTGCATTATCTAAGTGCCCCCCGGGGGGATTTCGTCTTTACTGCAGGGAGACCACCAGTTCAATGCAGTCAGCGGAAAAGCAGAGGTCAAGGCAAGCAGAATTAGTTCAATCCAGTAAGCAGCCCAAGGGTCAAGGCAAGCAGGACAAGGTCAGTATAATAAACAGGGAGCGGTCAGGGCAGACAGAACAGGTACAATATGGTAAATGGGCAGAGGTCAGACACAGAATATAAGGTGGCATTTAACACACCACAGGGACTAGATAAACTAGAAACCTTTATTTTCAAGCACCTTCCCACAGGGTAAGGTGCCTTAAAGGCTAAATTGATTAGGAAGAGTCACAGAGAGTTCACATGTATGCTGCTGGGCAGAGAACAGCATGGGCAGATAGTCAGGAGCTGCATAGGTCTATCTTACCCTCTTATAATGTAATTTCACTATTCTCCAGTCCCTAATTTAAACACTCCTAAAAAGTCGGAGGACAGAAAAGCTGTGTCATCAGTGTGTCATTGATAAACTAAAAGTAAATGGTTGCCGAGAACCAGCATCACAGTCAATAGCATCCCAGACCTGGAAAAGAGTCCTGACTGCCTGAGGGGAGTCATAGTTATTCATGAGATCTCGCTCTCCCCCCTCACCTGCTGATAATTGGCAGTCTTCTCGCTAAGAGAGACCTGCCAATCATCAGCAGGTGAGTGAGGAGAGCAGGAGATTATGAATAACCATTAGTGATGAGCGAACTTCTGTTTTAAGTTCGGCGTCTAAAGTTCGGCTTCCGGTTAGCGGAGAATCCCGATATGGTTCCCGATATGGATTCCGACTTCCGTTGTGGTCCGTGGTAGCGGAATCAATAATGGCCGATTATTGATTCCGCTACCACGGACCACAACGGAAGTCGGAATCCATATCGGGAACCATATCGGGATTCTCCGCTAACCGGAAGCCGAACTTTAGACGCCGAACTTAAAACAGAAGTTCGCTCATCACTAATAACCATGACTATCCAGGTAGCCACGACTCTTTTCTAGGCATGGTCTGGGACGATTATGATGTCGGTTCTCAGCAACCACTTATTTTTAGCTCTTGAATGACACACTGCTGAAATCAGCATATCTCGTCACCACATTATGCTGCCATCAGTTAGGCCAACATGAAGTTGATGACAAGTTCCCATTAACCTTTTAGTAATCTTCTCCCAAGCACAGCTTTACTTTTCCAATTGAGGTGCAGCCCATCCCTACTGTGCAGCCTGTAACCAAGAGAGTAATTGGATCAATTCTCCACAAACTAAAATCCTTCCTTTCTATACCAGTTCTTGGGCCACTTGTGTACCTCCTTATCTCCTGCTGCCTCTCTGGTATGGTACATGGTACTAGTAGTATTTCAGAAAATACTACGTTTAAGTGCCTTACCCTAAGCTTCTGACCTAAGTTCCTGAAACGTCTTTATGAAAGATTTGATTATCTGTACCACTAATAATAAAGTCCCCCACTATTAGCACCTGTGTTGTCAGCCCTGCACACCTATTTGCCGTATTTTTCGCCGTATAAACAGGAAAAATAGCACTGCGTCTTAAGGGGGAAATACTGAAATTTTACACTGATACATTGCTGCTGCGCTGCTGCACAGAGCGGGCGGCGTGTGTATCAGCGGGAGGAAAGAAGGACTGGGGGCCGGCATCTTGTTTTGCAATGGCAGCGGGTCCCGATGCAGTCACTGTATTCTACTACACCGGGCTCTGCTCACTGTAGTAATTATATAGGCAATGTTAATTCATCTCCTGCCTGCTATGGAAGATGCCGACCCCCACCGCCTATATTGGGGGTCAGTCACTACACAAGAACACTGTTATGGGGGGGATCTGTGGATGACACAAAGCATAAGATGCTATGTGTCATCCACAGATCCCCCCCATAGCAGTATCATGCCATTCCCAAATGCCCCCATAACAGTGCCATTCCCAGATGCCCCCATAATAGTGCCATGCCCAGATGCCCCCATAACAGTGCCATCCCCATATGCCCCCATAACAGAGCCACCCCCAGATTCCCCCATAACAGTGCCATCCCCAGATGCCTCCATAACAGTGTCATCCACAGATGCCCCCATAACAGTGTCATCCACAGATGCCCCCATTGATGCCCCCATAACAGTGCCATCCACAGACCCCCATAACAGTGTATCATCCACAGACCCCCATAACAGTGCGTCATCCTCAGATCCCCCATAATAGTGTCATCCACAGACCACCATTAGTTCAAAACCCACCAAAAGCACACCTTTTGGTTAAAAATATTTTTTTCTTATTTTCCTCCTCAAAAACCTGTGCGTCTTTATAGGGCGAAAAATACGGTACATCCATACTGGAGCAAACATTTCCCTGCGAACTTAACAAACTTATTGGGGTGTGCCAGATCAGGATTAGCCTCCTGACATGCTTCCCTTTACCATGCCTTCTGTCTCCCAGCTAGCCGCCTCATTTTTCTGCACCTCCATGTTACCATCCTCCCCTGCACCAGCCCCAGTGATGGCTTACTCAGTGAGCAGCAAACTCCTTTCAGTGTTATCACTCAATCTCAGTGTTACAAGCAACATGCACATATCTTAAACAGTGGTATGTTCCCTCAAACAACTGTTCACGAACTTAATACTTTACCATTCCTCCCAACCGCCCCAGACAGTGCCGAATTTCAGTGGCTGTCCCACGGTCCCGGAACGGCCGAGGTATTTCCTACTCTTAGCTAATCATAAAGGTGAAGCAGGGAGCGGATGGCCAGTGCTCGTCAGCAGCAGCATGATATGGTCACAGATTGCGGTGCTGGCTGTGTAGGAGGAACGGAGGAATCAGCCTTGGCTCCTCCAACACAGCAAACGCAATGTGTGACAGCATCTTGCTGCTGCTGGGGAACGCCGGGTGAGTTGTGATCATCGGAGGAATCAGGTATTTACAGTTTACAGTTTTTTTTATTCATATGAAGGGGCACATATGGTAATAACTACTTTGAGAGGGCACATTTGGGCATAACTACCATGAAGGGGGCACAGCTTAGCATAACAACTCTGAGGGGGCACATTTGAGCATAACTACTCTGAGGAGACACATCTTGGCATATCTGCTGTGAAGGGGGCATGTATCTTGGTATACTTCTCTGAGGGGGAAAATCTGGGCATGACTAATGTGGGGGGACACATATCTGGCCATAACAGCTGTGAGGGGGCATATCTGGGTATAGCAATTGTGAAGGGGGCATATATCTGACCATAACTACGGTGAAGGGGGCACATGTGAGTATTACTACTGTGAAAGGGTGTAAGCAGGGCCGGCGTCATAACCCGGCATCCCCGGGCAAGTGCCGGGGCCCAATGCTCCTGGGGGGGCCCACTGAGCTGCTATGAGCACTTCCATCAATACAGATGGAAGCTCTCACTGCTGTCACTTCACTTACGCAGTACCCCTTTGGTGGGGCCCTCTGAGCTGCAGAGACTCAGGACACGCCCCCTCTACACAGGACACGCCCCCTCTACACAGGACACATGCTGCCTGAGGCGAGAGACCGGAGGGCTGGAGCTGGAGCAGAGAAGTGTGTAGACAGTCTGTGAGTGAGTCTGCACTGTGACTGTCTCTTGTCTGTGGGACAGAAGGAAAGGGGGGGGGGACTCTTCGATCGGCTGCTGGATGCTGCTTCATTCTATTTAGTTGTATTACTGTTTCATTAAGCAGTTTGCCTCCATGATAACTGCCCCCCCCCCCCCTCACATATCCTGTCCTATCTCATCCTCATGGGGCCCCTGCTGTCTCCTTTCCTCCCTCATGTATCCAGAGCTCCTGTTTCACCCTCCTATCTCCTATTGCTGCCCTGCACAGACCTCCTGACACTACTTCTTGTATGAATCCCCCTCAGAGCCCCTTCCCCCTACTTGCTGTGTCCACCCCTCCTGTCCACCCAGGGCCCCTGTCTCACTCCTCTGCCTCTCATTATGGTGGCATCTGAACAGCATTCACCATAAGGACCTTCTAACGTCACAGGGTCATGTGACTGTGCCCCTTTATACCCTGCATTGTGCCCTCTTACCACACCCTGTGCAGTGCCCATAGTCATTCCCTGTACTGTGCCCTCTTATACCCTTTATCCGGTCACTGTATGGTGGTTTTATCATTGTATGGCGGTGTTATCACTATATGGCGGTGGTATCCAATAACTGCATGGCCATAACTGTATCCCCTTCCCTGCCCACACCACTTTTTTTAGACCTGGCACCACGACCGTGTGCTGGCCATGTCAGTGCTGCAGACTGCAAATTGCGATCCACAATGCACGGGCACCGACTGTGGAGCAGCCGCATGCGGATCGTGGGTCCACGATCCGTCTGTTCTGCAAAACGATAGAGCAAGTTCTATTTTTTTTGCGGAACGGAAGCACGGAACGGAGTGCTTCCGTTCAGTGCTAACGTTCTGTTCCACACCGCATCTCTGGATTTGCGGACCCATTCAAGTTAATGGGTCCGCATCCGTGATGAGGAGTGCACACGGCCGGTGCCCTGTGTGCAAGAGGCCTAAGGCTAGCTGCACACAGCTGCGATTTTGAAAACAGAAAATCTGCTCAGTTTTTCACATAGATTTCTGTGCTTTCCTGCACCAAAAACTGCATGTGTTACTTGTGGCCTTTGGTGCGGATTTTCCGCATATCTCCTCCTTGCATTGAAAAGGGTGAAATCCGCACAAAAGAGCCACAAAAAGAATTGATATGCCTCTGATTTCAAATCTAAACAGCAGGTCAATTTCCGTATGGGAAAAAAAATCCAATCTCATTTATTTTGCTGGTACTTTATTATGCCTCATTCAAAGAGTCAGTGTTTGGTCAGTGATTTCCATCAGTGATTTTCAGCCCAAACCAGGTGTAGCTATAAACACAGAACAGGGGCAGATCTTTCCTTTAGGGCTCATGCACACGGCTGTTGCCCGGATTGCGGCCCGCATACAGGGGGTCCGCAATACACAGGCATTGGCTGTGTGCACCCTGCACCATGGATCGCGGACCCATTCTCTTCAATGGGTCCGCAATCACTGAGATGCAGAACAGAGGCACGGTTTGGAACCCCACGGATGGTGTTTCTGGCCGTGCCTCCGCACCGCAAAAAAGTACAACTTTTTTGCGGTGCGGACTGTTGGATGCAGATCGTGGACCCCATTCAAGTGAATGGGTCCACGATCTGCATGCGGCTGCCCCACGGTCGTGCCTGTGCATTGAGGACCGCAGCACGGGCCCGGCCGGCACACGGCCGTGGGTATGAGCCTTATCTTATGTCTGTGGAGGCTCCAATCCTGGTTTTGGCTCACATGATGGAAATCACTGACCAAAACACTGACTTATGAATGAGGCTTTTACTCTTCTTTGTTTCCGCAAGAGAATCCGTGTGGGGAAAAATGTGTGATCCGCAACATGTACAGGTACCCTAAATCTGCCCACTATCTTCTCAACGTTTATAAGCATTTGCTGAACACATTTAATGTTAAACGAGTTTTATTTTGTTTTGTTTTTACTGGCATTTTGGTGGTGTTTTTATTTTTTTCATGTATTCCTGCTGCACTTTGTACTATGTCCTGTGGAGATGCTTATGGGGGGAAAAAAGCGCCACACCTAGAGCCTTCTAAATTTTGTAAGGGGTGGGATGGGGTAACTATCTGTATGAGACCTAATAGGGTATACGTATATGGTGTGTATTATGCGCTGCTTTTTGTTCGGAAAATCGGCAGTGTAATACTGTACCAGCTGAGGAGATGGTATTTTTATATTAACTCATATTAAAATCTCATGTGCATAAGGACGTCACAGGGTCATGTGACTGTGCCCCCCACCCCGTACTGTGCCCCTTTATACCCTGCATTGTGCCCTCTTACCACACCCTGTGCAGTGCCCATAGTCATTCCCTGTACTGTGCCCTCTTATACCCTTTTATCCGGTCACTGTATGGTGGTTTTACCATTGTATGGCGGTGTTATCACTATATGGCGGTGGTATCCAATAACTGCATGGCCATAACTGTATCCCCTTCCATGTCCACACCACTTTTTTAGACCTGGCATGAGCGGGAAAAGATACAGATTGCGGTGCTAAGGACCTTTGCGCCACAATCTGTGTCAGAAATACGCCTGACATAGACGTATTTATATATAATAAATGACCACCTAATTGTATTATTATTCGGGGGTAGGGCTAATAGCGTTATATTATATAGATTCCAGTGTATTATACTGGGCCCTGTATTTCCCAGTAGAAAATGATCCTTGGGAAGCACAGCCCTCACCCCTGACCACCAGGACCAGGTAGCGCTCTGTCAGTACATGGCGGCCCCCCTCCGCCACGCTGCTCCGCTGTGTACTGGGGCTTATTCTGACACTAGGGCTGGGTTCACATCCCATTTGTGCCATCCATTTAATGTATACCAAAAATGTCTGCGTTACAGATGCCTCAGACTGATGCCGTACAGTGGCGTCCGGTCACCATACAATCCTCAGACTGATGCCGTACAGTGGCGTCCGGTCACCATACAATCCTCAGACTGATGCCGTACAGCGGCGTCTGGTCACCATACAATCCTCAGACTGATGCCGTACAGTGGCGTCCGGTCACCATACAATCCTCAGACTGATGCCGTACAGTGGCGTCCGGTCACCATACAGTTCCATTGTAAAAAAACATATATGTTAACGTATGCATTTTTTACTTGACTCTGCAGGATACAAAAACGTGGAGTGCTGCACATTTGTATACATCAAACCGATAGGAAAAACGTGATGTGAACACACATTGGGGGGGAGGGGGGGGGGGGGCACTAAAATTTGCTGTGGGGCCCAGTCAGTTCTAGCTACATCACTGCACATCTCCTTCTCTGCTCCAGGCCTGGCTCACTGCTGCAGCGGCCGCCGGAGAGAAGGAGCGCAGGGAGCTGCGGTTAGTGAATGACAGGACCACCAGCTCCCCTGCAATGATAGGTATGTGAGGGGGCCACTGGGGGGGTCATTCATCACACTGTGAGGGCCCCTTACACAGTATAATGACTCCCAGTGCCCCCCATTTAGTATAATGATCCCCATTGACCCTCCATTTAGCATAATGACCACCAGAGCCCCCATTAAATATAATAACCACTCGTGCCCCCTCCATACAGTATAACCCCCAGTGTGGGGGCGACTGGGGGTCATTATTCTGAATGGAGGGTCACTGTGGGGTCATTATACTGTGAGGGCCCTTTACATAATATAATGACCCCCAGTGTCCCCCATTTAGTATAATGATCACCAATGACCCTCCATTCAGTATAATGACCCCCAGAGCCCCCTCCATACAGTATTCCCCCAGTGTGGGGGCTACTGGGGGTCATTATTCTGAATGGGGGCGACTGGCGGTCATTATTCTGAATGGGGGGCAACTGGGGGTTATTATTCAGAATGCCGGGCCACAGGTGGTCATTATACAGTGGGGGGGGGGGGAAATTGGGGGTTCATTATACTGTGTGAAGGGCCACTAGTAGTCATTATACTGTGTGAAGGGCCACTAGTAGTCATTATACTGTATAGGGGCCACTGGGGGTCATTATACCGTGTGGGAGCCACAGGGGGACATGTCAATGTAAAAAAATGCCTCATGGGGGCCCACTGGGATTTATCGCCCAAGGGTCCACATGAACCTGGAGCCGGCCCTGGGTGTAAGCCGTGTACTGGGGTGAGCTCCCCAGGATACAGCGAAGTCATGAACGAGGAAAGCAACTCCACTACAAGCTTTTGCCATAACAGATTTTTACTTAAATGTGGTAATGAGCGAACCACAAATCCTGGAAACCTCCAATAGATTTACATTCACCTAGCCCGAAGGCTGAGACCCTTGTACTGCACAGTGCGGCTCCCTCCTATGGATGCAGGAGGAAAGCGTGGTAATTTACCTACTGGCGGGCATGACTAAACTGCCACACCTTACCTGTTATTACCCTAAAAAACAAGAATAACTGTATGGGTGCATGATGCGGGATAGCCTGCGGTGCAGCACAACAGCTTACAATCTTACAAAGCTCTACAGTATTCCCCCTCCCATAACTGGTGTTGTAGCACGTGCCTGAGTATTCCTTCTGAGTAAAACGTCAGCATGGCTTGAGTTTGTGGGAAGTTTATCAGCTCTCCAATGTGAAATGTCACTTTAAGTTATGGAGTCCGTGCAATGAACAGCCAGCAACACTTGTGGCCTGACACAAAGATCCTAACTAACTACAGGCTTGGTTTCAGTCTCTAGGCGCCAACACTGTAATGAGGTGCGTGCACAATCTTACCGAGCCGGGTCTGCTCTGCATCTGCTGGTGACTCTAAACCGAACAAAAGCCTCTCCAACAAGCAGGCGGTCCCGCAGCGTATGTAGCTTTGCTCCTCAGCTCTCATCAGCGTTCTTAAAAGCAACCCTGGTTCCTCTGGACAGGATCAGGGTCTTTGACACAATCAGCTTGACTTAGCTGCCCGGACTTAGCTGCCGTTCCGGTCACTGAGGGATGCTCTCACACCTGGATGCCGTCGGATCCTCTGCTGACACAGTTCCTCAGTCTCAGCTCCCTCTGAGATGGCTGCTCCCTTTCTCTTCCTCTCCAGACTCTGTGTAACCCCACCTCTCATGAATATGGAAATATATGCAGTCTGTAGCTGTGTTTAGAAAACAGCGGCATCTTGTGGCCAAACAGCAGAATGTCAGTCCAGATCATTTAATTTAATCTACACAAACAGTGTTCAGACAAGGAGAGCTGTTTCCCTATCTCACAGGGGCACAGTGTGGGCATTACTACTATGAGGGATACAATGTGGGCATTACTACTGTGAAGGGGCACATATGGTCATTAGTACTGTAAAGGGGGCACAGTATGGGCATTACTACTATATGCTGGCACAAAGGGGGAATCATTACTATGTGGGGGCATTTGGGGATTGGGTGTGTATAGTTATGCTTTGGGTGGAGTTGGAGGTGTGGCCTAGTATGAAAAATAAATGTTCACATCTTATCCCTCTTTCTAAAACACACTGTTTTCATGGCCATTTTGCATCAGTGTGTGCATCCGCTTTCTGGCCGTGTGTCTGTTTTTAATGTTAAAAAACAGACATGAAAAATTGATGAATTTGATTGGCAGTTATTTCTAGACCCACCCTTCTGAGAACACCCACAGGATTGTAAGCCCCCAGCTAAAATAATGTCCCCCATAGTGTAGGATTTTTTTTATTTATTTATGTTTACTGCCCCCAGCTTTAATAATGCCCCCATGTAGGTCCCTAGCTAAAATAATTTCCCCCATAGTGTAGGATTTTTTTATAATTTTTTTACTGCCCCCAGCTTTATAATGCCCCCTATTATGGCCCCATCTAAAGTAATGTCTCCCACAGTGTAAATAATTTTTTTACAGTGCCCCCAGTTATAATAATGCCCTCATGTAGGCCCCCCAGCTCAAATAATGTCCCCCAGAGTGTAGGATTTTTATTTTATTTTTTACTGTCCCCAGCTTTAATAATGACCCCTATGTAGTCTCCTGGTAAAATAATGTCCCCCATAGTGTATGATTTCTTTATTTTACTGCCCCCAGCTTTAATAATGTCCCCAATGTAGGGCCCCATCTTAAATAATGTCCCCATAATTGCACCCCGCATTTTTTTTATTTATTTTTTACACACAAAAAAAACTCACTTTATCCACTTGCTCGTGCTGCAGCAGTCTCTTTTCTCTTCACTGAACAAGACCTGCCGAAGGACCTGCGATGTGCGTGATGATGTCCCTGAGCGCTCCCATGTAGTTACGTTACCACGCATATTGCAGGTCCTTCTGCAGGTCCTGCTCAATGAAGAGAGAAGAGATTGCTGCAGTGCGAGCAAGGTGAGTTTTTTTTTTTCAACCCCTAAATTACCCTAAGTGTACCCGTTTTTAAGAGCCATTAGACGGGTGCACTCGTGTCAATCTATAAAAATAAAATAAAATAATGTCGCACTAGAATGAGGGGGGGAACCGCCAGAGGTGCTCCCACTAACAGACAACACCCAGTCTGAAAAAGTGGAATAAATGTAAAGTAAAAGTGGGGCACTCTCTTAAGTAAAGGGATCTTTATTATAATAATATATAATTAAAATTGCTGTAGAATTAATATAACAATAAATGTACAATAAAATTGATATTCAATAAAAGTAATATAGGTAGCAAGTAAAACAGAATTACAGTCCTATTAAAATTGTATTAAATAACGATATAAGTTGATCCCAAAAATGAATAAATTAATCCGTTATTTTCACTCTGGTAGTGGTTCATACATGTGACAAATCAATTGATATTGTAGTTTATTTGGATGTCAAAGTTTCCAGATATCACCAGTCTCTTTATATACTTCAGTCTATGACTGAATACAAAGTTCTCCTGTTAGGAAATAGTAGACTCCACTTCAATGAATTTGCAACATTGGGTGCATAAGGTAACAAAAGTTCAAGATGATGTAGCTATTCGCTTGTTGCGAATAATGTTAAAAAGCTACTAATAGATACAGAGGCGTCCCGCTGTAATGTTTCAACATGCGATCGCTAAAAGTGCAGTATAATCTTACCCGGAGGTTTTTGCTGGACGGTGAGCCCTCGACTCGGCACGTTTGGTTACTATAGTCCCGGTCTCAAGGGTTACTGCTTGAATTCAAAACTTGGCGCCACTTGGGTTTGTTTGGTCCACGTGTTTCTGGCGTCTCTGATGTCGCAGTTGGTAAGTTTTGAAGAAAATCTTTTCCACAAAGCAGTGTCCAAATCTCCGGAGTTATACAAGCCTTGTTTCCTTTAGGGGGGAACTTGTACCAAATCATTGACTCGTGTCAATCTGCCATTAAAAACTGTCCCATTGATTTCAATGGGGTCCGTCTGGCCGTGGAAACGGCCAAAAATAGGACATGTGCTATTTTTGGATGGAAGATATTCACTGGCCATTAAAAGAACGGCCATGTGAATAGCCCCATAGACTTTCATTGGTGCTAAAAATGGCCGTGTGACAGCCGTTACTTAAACGGCTTGCACACGGCCATTAT
Organism: Bufo gargarizans; assembly: GCF_014858855.1. NCBI lineage: Eukaryota > Metazoa > Chordata > Amphibia > Anura > Bufonidae > Bufo > Bufo gargarizans. Next base: position 7,616,383 of record NC_058086.1, read on the forward strand.
TCACTGTCATGTCCATGAAGCCTTACACAAGATGTGTACAACAAGCCCCCGATGAGCCACTGGAAGTGGTAGTGGCCCTGATGAGATGTTGTGTCACAGTGTACTCCCTCAGGACGTTGCTCTCTGGAGGTCATTGAAGTAGAAATATAGCTTGAAGAATGAGGCCAGAAAGTGAACGTATAACAATCTCTCTTTACTAAGAGCTGCATATAACATTTGATATATTTAACAGCAGCGGATTCAAAGTGCAATTTCTTGCACCAGTAAGGAAGTATAAAGGGAGGTTAGTTGGCTGTAACTTAGCTCTTGTGGGTGTAGAAGTCTACTGTCAGTTCTAGACTTTAGCTTTAACTGGTTTAGTAGTAGTTCTGGGTGATGGCTGCCTGAGAACATAGTCGCTCACCTTACATCATTATCTGTATTACAGTTTTCAGCTCGTCACTCTGCTGTCTTGTCTCTCAAGGATGTTCTTGAGGCTGGATAAAGTTGATTTCTCTGGAGAATCTCTGACTGGAACAGGAACTTCACAATGTGCTTTCTCTCCTCTCTGTAGCTTAATAGCAACTTTCTCTCCTGGTATGAAGCAGGACCAGCCCACTACTACCAAGAGACGAGGAACAGGGTGGTGAGCCCAAATTCTGCCAACCATTTGCCAAACATTTCACTTACTGGAACCTATGGCCAAAACATGAACAATACATAGTATAACAATACAAACTTTGCACAATACATTTGCTCTGGGGTACTATATGTGCCCTGGACAACATTTGTTAATTATGGAGCACATACTGTATTTACTAAAGGAGATTACACCAGAAACAAAAAACAAGGTAAATTATACAATGCAATAAAGAGATAAATGAATACATACCAGGGCCGTTTCTAGGGGCGGGCGGGACGGGCGGCCGCCCGGGGCGCTGTCAGAAGCAGGGAGCGCCCGTTGAGGTAAAAAAAAAAAAAAAAAAAAATAATAATAATTCGTTATGAAGGTAAAGGATCGGGCGGCCGGCCGGCCGGCGGCACCCCTCATGCTGAGCCTCCTGAGCGGCCGGCTCAGTGCTGCGCAGCCTGCCTGCGCTGCAGACTGCTGAGTTGTTAGTGTAGCGTGGCCGAGCTCTGTTCGGCCCGGCCCGGGGTACAGGAGCATTTGTTTCTTGTACCCGGCCGGACTGAAAGGAAGTGCACACTAAGTGAGCTCTTCCTGTCAGCCGGGTACAGGAAACAAAAGCTCCTGTACCGCGGAGCGAACAGAGCTCGGCCACGCTACATTAGAGGTGACATTGACAAGGGGGAGGAAATGAGAGTGAGGGGGGGGGGGAGTAGAATGAGACAGAGTGACAAGGGAGGGGGGGGGAGTAGTAGAATGAGAGTGACAAGAGGGGGGGGAGTAGTAGAATGAGAGTGACAAGAGGGGGGGGGAGTAGTAGAATGAGAGTGACAAGGGAGGGGGGGGGAGTAGTAGAATGAGAGTGACAAGGGAGGGGGGGAGTAGTAGAATGAGAGTGACAAGGGAGGGGGGGGAGTAGTAGAATGAGAGTGACAAGGGGGGTGGGGGGAGTAGAATGAGAGTGAAAAGGGGGGGGAGAAGAGAGTGACAAAGGGGGGGGGAGAAGAGAGTGACAAAGGGGGGGGGAGAAGAGAGTGACAAGGGAGGGGGGAGAAGAGAGTGACAAGGGAGGGGGGGAGAAGAGAGTGACAAGGGAGGGGGGGGGGGGAGAGAGTGACAAGGGAGGGGGGGGAGAAGAGAGTGACAAGGGAGGGGGGGGAGAAGAGAGTGACAAGGGAGGGGGGGGAGAAGAGAGTGACAAGGGAGGGGGGGAGAAGAGAGTGACAAGGGAGGGGGGGGAGAAGAGAGTGACAATGGAGGGAGGGAGGGGGGGAGAAGAGAGTGACAAGGGAGGGAGGGAGGGGGGGGGGGAGAAGAGAGTGACAAGGGAAGGGGGGGGGGGGAGAAGAGAGTGACAAGGGGGGGGGGGGAGAAGAGAGTGACAAGGGAGGGGGGGGGGGGAAGAGAGTGACAAGGGAGTCCGCAGAGCCAGACTGCAGCCAGAGACCAGATCATCTAATTGTCCTGGTGGTAAGTAGACAATGCAATATGTGTATTATTTAATTGTTTAGTTATTAATACTACATTTTGCGGACCGCACATTGCCGGCACTAAGAGAATATGCCTATTCTTGTCCGTTATTGGGGACAAGAATAGGACATGTACTATTTTTTTTCAGGTTCGGAATTGCGGATCCGGGTCCGCAATTCCGGATCTGATAAGGGGGGGGGCGGGGGTGCCAATTTTTATCTTGCCTAGGGCGGCAAAAATCCTTGCACCGGCCCTGGTCAGACTTACTGACGTCACGCGCCTGATCCTCCCACTAGGCGGCGCAGGCGCGTGACATACAGTGACTGAGTGAGCGCCGCACTGCCTGCCTGTCTGTTACCGGGGGGGGGGGGGGGGAGGTTTTTTGACACTCGCCCTGAGAGAAATTTTACCTAGAAACTGCACTGATACATACAATGTGCTAGCTTGTTCCTGAATCTAAAATCACTTCATCTCAAGTCACATAGGACACATTGTATGATTTGAGCAACAGCTGCACAGATCAGCAAAATATACAGTATGTGCATGGCCCCATAGAAATGAATGGGTCTGTATGAAAACTGGGTACTACACCACTAATTACCTGTGCTCCCTGCCATTGCATTCTGGCTCCCTTCAGCAGTCTTCTGGTCTCTGCCCCAAACGTCTCCCCATCCGTCTGGAATTTTATAGGACAGGGACCAAAAGACCTCTGAAGAGAGTCAGAGAGCTGAAATGGAGCAGCAAGGTGCATTGGGGGTCATGTACAATGGCCCTACACAAGATTATGGCCTAAAATAGCCACAAACAGGCTTGCAACTTTTAAAACGCCACTGTGTCTAATTTTATACCGTCCTCGCCACTTTCCAAAAAGGGGATGTAGTGGGGCGTGGTTGGGCAGTGGCATTAGCCCTGACACATTTACCATCATTTACGCCAGTGTACTGCCATAAATGGGTGTACATGATAATTGTAATCTACACCAGCTACGAGTTATAGTTATCAATTAAGTGCATTTACAGCGAGCCCAGGAGGAGCCGGAGCAGAGGAAGTGGCTCCGATTGTAACAGTTAATCACAGTGGCTTTCCTCACACTGTTGCTACCTAGGGCCATGCAGTGAAAGGACGGTGCACTCTTGCTTCCCTTGGGGCACCCTGTCTCTGGTGCTCTGCCTGATGGTAGTTGGGGTGACCATTATGTTGTTTGTATGGGTGCAAGGCAGAGCATGTACAATGCAGTGGCCAGCGTATGGTGTAGTTGTCAGAAAACCAGTCCAGTGATAGAATAAATGTCTCTCTTTACTCAAGTGAAAAATGGGAGTTGTAGTATATCCAACTATAGCAGTCACAGTTACAACTGTACAGTTAGTCAAGGATGGGATTTATGGCCCTCTCTGCATGCTATCTTGCTAAAGTTTCACTCAGTAGAATCTATGGCTGGCAATAGTACCTGGGCAACAGTGGCTGTGGTGTCCACTGTGGGATACAAGGTCTTGAAGGCACATCTGGCCAGGATGTGTCCAGGTGTGAAGGGTGTCTAAAGAGTGAACCTTACAGCAGCAAAGTCTGAATGGCTGTAGTCACAGATTACCTTGCTGATTTCTATGGTTAGGGAATCACGATGTCACCAGTCACTTGTCAACGAAGTTGGGATATCAAATAGGAGGTATTGTAAATATCATCACAGCAAAAACATAATTACTCCATAAAAAGTAACCTTTAATTGTCGTTATAAAACTCTCAAAATAAAAACAACCCCAGTAAAACACCCCACAGCATCCCAACTCTCTCCCTGCCTAGGAGTAGAACTGCTGCCCTGACAAGGGGGATCCTACTGTCTTCTTTGTTCTCATTGTATTACCCTGATCTTCTTAATACTACAGGGAGTGCAGAATTATTAGGCAAGTTGTATTTTTGAGGATTAATTTTATTATTGAACAACAACCATGTTCTCAATGAACCCAAAAAACTCATTAATATAAAAGCTGAATATTTTTGGAAGTAGTTTTTAGTTTGTTTTTAGTTTTAGCTATTTTAGGGGGATATCTGTGTGTGCAGGTGACTATTACTGTACATAATTATTAGGCAACTTAACAAAAAACAAATATATACCCATTTCATTTTTTATTTTTACCAGTGAAACCAATATAACATCTCAACATTCACAAATATACATTTCTGACATTCAAAAACAAAACAAAAACAAATCAGTGACCAATATAGCCACCTTTCTTTGCAAGGACACTCAAAAGCCTGCCATCCATGGATTCTGTCAGTGTTTTGATCTGTTCACCATCAACATTGCGTGCAGCAGCAACCACAGCCTCCCAGACACTGTTCAGAGAGGTGTACTGTTTTCCCTCCTTGTAAATCTCACATTTGATGATGGACCACAGGTTCTCAATGGGGTTCAGATCAGGTGAACAAGGAGGCCATGTCATTAGATTTTCTTCTTTTATACCCTTTCTTGCCAGCCATGTTGTGGAGTACTTGGACGCGTGTGATGGAGCATTGTCCTGCATGAAAATCATGTTTTTCTTACCTTGCAGACTTCTTCCTGTACCACTGCTTGAAGAAGGTGTCTTCCAGAAACTGGCAGTAGGACTGGGAGTTGAGCTTGACTCCATCCTCAACCCAAAAAGGCCCCACAAGCTCATCTTTGATGATACCAGCCCAAACCACTACTCCACCTCCACCTTGCTGGCGTCTGAGTCAGACTGGAGCTCTCTGCCCTTTACCAATCCAGCCATCTGGCCCATCAAGACTCACTCTCATTTCATCAGTCCATAAAACCTTAGAAAAATCAGTCTTGAGATATTTCTTGGCCCAGTCTTGACGTTTCAGCTTGTGTGTCTTGTTCAGTGGTGGTCGTCTTTCAGCCTTTCTTACCTTGGCCATGTCTCTGAGTATTGCACACCTTGTGCTTTTGGGCACTCCAGTGATGTTGCAGCTCTGAAATATGGCCAAACTGGTGGCAAGTGGCATCTTGGCAGCTGCACGCTTGACTTTTCTCAGTTCATGGGCAGTTATTTTGCGCCTTGGTTTTAACACATGCTTCTTGCGACCCTGTTGACTATTTTGAATGAAACGCTTGATTGTTCGATGATCACGCTTCAGAAGCTTTGCAATTTTAAGAGTGCTGCATCCCTCTGCAAGATATCTCACTATTTTTGCCTTTTCTGAGCCTGTCAAGTCCTTCTTTTGACCCATTTTGCCAAAGGAAAGGAAGTTGCCTAATAATTATGCACACCTGATATAGGGTGTTGATGTCATTAGACCACACCCCTTCTCATTACAGAGATGCACATCACCTAATATGCTTAATTGGTAGTAGGCTTCCGAGCCTATACAGCTTGGAGTAAGACAACATGCATAAAGAGGATGATGTGGTCAAAATACTCATTTGCCTAATAATTCTGCACATAGTGTACTTATCCAGAGAGAAGACATGGGGTCGCCTACAGGTGCAGTGAATGGTAGAAAAAAAAAATCTGACTGTGATGCTGATACACAGTAGTTTAGTCAGTCACTGTTAATACAGTAGAGGTTAGGTCAATGGGACACTGTAGGAAATATTGAGATACCGTCTAACATTATACTATATATTTTTTTAATTTCTCCTTCATTCTCCCCTGTTGTTGGATTTCCCAATACACATACGGAAACTGACATTCAGACAGCACACACAATATCTCTTGCACACTTTAGTTCAGTATATGATGTTCTCCTCATTTAATGAATAATGTTCATATTCCTGGACCTTGAGTTCTTGGGTAGCAGCAGGTGCCTAGGAGAGCATTATGGTGGCTTTTAAAAACAGTCATGAAAATAACAACAGGCATACAAGACACAGTAATAATATGGGAGCACATGCAAACATAAGTGTTCAATAATGGCAAGGACCGAGATGGAAGGTTCAATGACCCCCCAGACATCAAGTCGCTTGTGACTTCAGCCTTGTCAATCATCTGCTTTTTCAATGGAGGTGCTCAATGGCCTCATCAAGAGTCCTATTTTGCTCATCATCATTCGGTGGGATGGAGGTATAGCAATAATTTCTAATAACTGCACAACTGAGAAACGAGAATCATATCAAGAGCATATTGGTTCTGCACAGCTGTCAGTCTCAGACCTCTGATCTTCTCCTTGACGGCATTCAAAACCTTGTCTGTGATATTTATGAACTTTAAGAGTTCGTACCTGTTATTCTGGATCCATTTAGCATTTGCTGCTGTTTCTAATCCAGGAGTCAGCCGACTTGCAAAGAAAGTTTCAGCTTTTAAAAAGATTTTAAAGTCTTTTGGAACTTCCTCAGGAGCAAAGTATGGATTTGTCTTTATTTGTACACTCTCACCTATAAAAGTCTACACTGCTGATATTTTCCTGATGGTCACACTATCATCTTCTCCATTCCGTCTGGACAACTTCTCTCATCTGCGCCTTTTCTCTCTCCTCATGTAGCAGACCTCACCACAGCCTCTTCCCAGGACTTCTCTTCACTGCTCGATACTGTCTAACATTAAATCAGTCATATGAGCTCCAGATCCAGTACATTGATCAATGAGGACACTGTAGGAAATATTAGACAGCATCTACCATTACATCAGTCATGAGACCCATCAAGTCCAACACGTTTCTCCCCAGATTGTCTCCTATGCTTAGCCATGAAGATTCTCCATTATCTTCCTCTCTTCCTCCACTTCTCTTTCTGTAGATCTTACAGTAAATCACACAGGGATCTGTCAGTCTCTGAAGCTCTTTGAGCCTAAGAAGAAGGAGCATAGGTCAATGCTTCCTTTCTCTCCAAGCTTTCCCTTTACACTGACTATAGCCAAGGGTGAAGCCAGCCACCACTTAGCTTCCTTCAAAAGCTGAGCTAGGATTATTAACCCCGCCTGTGCCATCTATACATACCTAACATGACAATACATAGCATAACATTAAATAACAAACCATTTGCGGATACTCCCTGGTCTGGGATACTGCTCATCCTCCATCAGTGCTGTGGATATCAAGACAGCTTTGAAAGTTGCCCTCTCCCACTTAGCTGCAGTATAGGCTGTGTTTCCTCTGGTTACAAAAGACAGGGCAGCCCACAATACTGGCAATTGAACACATCTAAGGGCTGAATTACACAACCGCAGCTCTCCTGACCCAAACTGACTGCATAATACAGTCCTGATCAAAAGTTTAAGACCACTTGAAAAATGGCAGGCTAGACCTTCTGGTCAAATCTAACATAAGAGCTGCTGTAGCAGAAATAGCTGGAAATGCTAGTCACGATACAAAGGCATCAGTACAGTGTTCATTTTAGGACATGGTCAGATATCATAGTCAAGTATCAAAATAATGCCAATGTGACACCTGACCCTGATACCTGACCCTGACACCTGACCCTGACACCTGACCCTGACCCTGATACCTGACCCTGACCCTGACACCTGACCCCTGACCCTGACACCTGACCCTGATACCTGACCCTGACACCTGACCCTGACACCTGACACCGTCCCCTGACCCTGACACCTGACACCTGACCCTGACACCTGACCCTGACACCTGACCCTGACACCTGACCCTGACACCTGACCCTGACACCTGACTCTCATATCTGAGTTTGACTTATGCTCTTCATAGGTCAGGGTCAAAGTGAGAATGAGTTATAGATATACTATGTATTTGTATGCTAAATCACACAACCAAAGTATGTCTATTGCTGAGCTTATAGCTCTGTGCCTAAAATGCTGTAAGCTAACACATTACAGTGTTATGAGCGCATAGCTGATAGCTCAGTGGTAAGGAAGGAAACAAAGGATTTTAGGTTTACTGTGGTTTTGAATGCTACATCACATAGATGAACAAAAAGCCTAAGCTCATACCAGGCAAGCTGGTAGCTCAGTGGTAATGCTGTTGCCCCATGTCCAGGCTTTCTGAGTTCAAAGCCCCTTTCAGCCTCAAAAAAATATTTACATTTTATTATGCCCTAGATAAGAGGCAAATTTAAATGATGTGTGACGCTGATATCTGACGTCCTTCACTTCTCAGTGTCACAAGGGATTTTAGCTTTACTGTGGTTTTGTATGCTACATCACATAGATGAACAAAAATCACAAGCTTATCTAAGGCAAGCCGGTAGCTCAGTGGTAATGCTGCTGCCCCATGTCCAGGCTTTCTGAGTTCAAAACTTTCAGCCTCTAACAAGTGTTTATACTTTATTATGCCCTAGATAAGAGGCAAATTTAAATGATGTGTGACGCTGACGTGTGACGATGATATCTCATGTCCTTCATTTGTCAGTGTCGCAAGGGATCTTAGGTTTACTGTGGTTTTTGCTATACTACATCTCATAGATCAAAAAAATCACCACCTTTAGTGTCTAAAGCTATAGCTCAGTGGTAAGACACTTGCTTTGCATGTAGTGTTCATGGGTTCAAAACCCCTTTTAGGCTTTTAATAAAATTTATATTTTATATTTTATTGAGCTCTAGATCAGAGTCAAATTCCAGTGCTGTGTGATGTAAGAAGTCCTTTTATTTTATTTTATTAAGAGTACATGGGCAGCACTATAGTAAAGGGGCCCTGTATACAGAGCTGTATCCTGGATTTTACATATCTACTGTATATATGCGTATTATACACACAGTGTGCTATAGCTTCACCACACTGAGATCTGCTCAGAAAGCTGATATACATTACTGGTTTATCCACAGACACAATATATGGTCATACAGATGGCAGTACTATGTGATAGCTTCTAAGTATAGAAAAACCATGTGGTAATGTCATAGCTCGGAGGTTACATTAAGGCTTTGCAGGTTGAAGTCCCCAGAAAGACATATGTTTTTTCTTTAATAGCATATACTATAATAAATAATATGTCATTAACCCATAGGATACCAGCGCTGTACATGTATGTCGCTGGAAACACGGTCACAAATCCCAGCGCCATACAGGTACAGCGCTCTGATCGGGCAGCCACAGGAGCTACTCCCTCCCGATCAGCTGCAGGGGTCTGGCAGGCACTGATAGTTGGACCCCTGCTGTATGCACCGGCATCGGTGAAAACACTGATGCCTGCTCATTAACCCTTGCACTGCCGCAGTCAGCGCTGACGGCTGCATGTGCGGTATCCCCGTGGTGCTGTCATGTCAGCCTGCTGTCTAGCCCTGTCAGTCAATGGGGGGAGGGGTGTGTGTGCAGAGCACAGGGGGTGTTATAGAGCATTGCTCAGAATATTCAGCCCCGCCTCTGAGGGCTCCAATTGTTTATTTGCATATGAATAAAAACACAGATATCTCTGCAGCTATTTATCATACATAATCAGCATAATGAGCCCTACCAGGCAGTACGTATGGTCTAATAGGGTTCATTCTGCTGACAGAGACTCTTTAACCTCCTATGGACACAGGGTGTACCTGTGTATTTCCGATCACCGCTGCACGGCGGGCAGTGTTACGAACGGTGTGCCTGCTGAAATCATTCAGAAGGCACCCTGTGACAATGCCGAGGGGGGGGGTCCTGTGACCCCCCCTCCATACCGGCGATTGCTGCTAACCGCAGGTCAATTCAGACCTGCGGTTTGCAGCATTTCCAGGTTATTCAGGTCTCCGGTGACCCGGAATAGGAGGGGGATCAGTGGTGTAATATACACCACCAATCACCCTCCGTAGATCCTGTGAGGTGGCGGTGACGGAGGATGAGGGTGAGGATCGCCTGTGATTGGTTGGAGGGACTGACCTGGAGATAAGGTCCTGGAGCTCCTCTCTCCCCGCCCACAGACTTCTGTGTTAGTAAGGAGAGAGGAGCCCTGTGTCGGTCCATTTGCATCCCACACGATCCGCCGCCATCCGTGGCCCCTGAGACCCCATAAAGTGCCATCTGGCATATAAACATTTAGGGAGAGCTTTAGGTTAGGCAGGGGTAGTGAAAAAAAATAAGGTTTTTTTTGTGTGCAGCACCCGGATCTGAGGGTGTCTGGGGTCCCCAGCAACTTGTGCGACCCCCGTCCCCCCAGGGATTCTGTTAGGTTAGGGTGGGTTAGGGTAGGGTATACATAAAAACACACCGCCCCCCCCCCCCCCACACACTAAATAAAGTTTTACACACACACACACACTCCCCTTTAGCGTTCTAAGATGGCCCGCCGGATGTTCTCGGCCGAGGAGGCTTACGCCCAGCTGCTCTCCGACTCCGAGAGCCCCAGTGAGGACGAGGATGACCCCACTTTCCTGTTGTCATCCTCGTTCTCCTCATCATCTAGTGATGATGATGAGCCCCAAGGCGATGGAGACGCCGCCAGGCGGAGCCCCCCATGCCAGGAACCCTGTGGCCCACACTAGTATGAGCAGCCCTGGGGCTCGTACTAGTTTTCCGGCCCACCAGGCAAATTCACCTGATCCCTCTACCGGTGAACTTGACTGGAGTACCCCAGAGGATTTTGAGCCCTTGATTCCTGACTTTGTTGGCCAACCAGGAATACAGACACAGTGGGCTTCACTGAATATGACATTTTTTGGTTTTTTTCAGTGAACAATTTGTGAATCTGATGGTGGAGCAAACGAACTTGTTCACCCAACAGTTTATAGCCCAATTTCTCCCGAGTCAGAAAATACCTCATATGTGGATGTAGAGTGATCTGCAGGTGAACTACGCGGCTCAGAAGAGAAAGAGCGCTATTGGGATTTTGGACAACCAAAATCGCAATGGCGCTCCTTTTCTTATGAGCCATGTAGTTCGCCTGCAGAGCACTTTACGTCCACATATGGGGTATGTCCTTACTCAGGAGAAATTGGGCTACGAATTTTGGGGCGCGTTTTCTCCTATTACCCCTTGTAAAAATTAAATAAAAGGGGCTACAAGAACATGTTAGTGTAAAAAAAAGGAGATTTTGAATTTTCTCCTCCACTTTGCAGCTATTCCTGTGAAGACTGTGAAATAAATTAAAATGGGGGAAGAGCAGGGGCGGACTGAGAACCCTCAGGGCCCCCGGGCAAAATAAATCAAGGGCCCCCTTACAGGCCCCACCCATGTTCTGCTGCAAGACCCACCCTTGTCCCGCCTCCATGCCCCACCTCCAGCCACACCCTACACAATCTTTAATAAGATTTCAACGTTAAAGCGACACAAAAGGCACCCAGACCACTTCAGCTCATTGATGTGGTCTGGGTACAGTGTCCCTTTTGCAAATCGAGCTGCAATGTTCTAGAGAAACTGCATTGTTTACGTTCCAGCAATAAGTCGGCCTGTAGTCGCTGGCAGCCACCTGAGGGCTTCCTGGAGTAACAGACCTTTAGTCCGGTATCTGACGCTGGACGTCCTCACACTCTGCATGATGACCTCCAGGGTCAGATTTTTCCCCATAGGAAAGCATTGATTCAATGCTTTCGTATGGGGTGATCTAATCTCAGCGTCCATTAGTGAGCCTCTGTTAGAAACAGTCCCCTCCACCTTGTACCTTGTACTTGTTCCACTGATCTGCTACTTGCGGGCTACGTGGGCATGAGTTTAGTCACTTCGGCGCGTGATCCCGCGAGACCCGTGACCTACAGCGGCGGGTCTCGCGAGATCACGCGCTGCAGGACGGGATAGCGCACCGAAGTGACTGGACTCATTCCCGCGCAGCCCACAAGTAGCGGAACAATTACAAGAGGGGTGGGGAATAGCCAAATTAAAAAAATATTTTGAACCAAAAGGTGTGCTTTTGGTGGGTTTTGAACTAATGGTGGTCTGTGGATGGCACTGTTGTGGGGGCTCTGTGGATGGCACTGTTGTGGGGGCTATGTGGATGGCACTGTTGTGGGGGCTCTGTGGATGGCACTGTGGATGACACATATATAGCACCTTATGCTATATACAGACGTGGACAAAATTGTTGGTACCCTTTGGTCAATGAAAGAAAAAGTCACAATGGTCACAGAAATAACTTTAATCTGACAAAAGTAATAATAAATTAAAATTCTATAAATGTTAACCAATGAAAGTCAGACATTGTTTTTCAACCATGCTTCAACAGAATTATGTAAAAAAATAAACTCATGAAACAGGCATGGACAAAAATGATGGTACCCCTAGAAAACACAGAACATAATGTGACCAAAGGGACATGTTAATTCAAGGTGTGTCCACTAATTAGCATCACAGGTGTCTACAACCTTGTAATCAGCCATTGGGCCTATATATATGGCTCCAGGTAATCACTGTGTTGTTTGGTGATATGGTGTGTACCACACTCGACATGGACCAGAGGAAGCAAAGGAAAGAGCTGTCTCAAGAGATCAGAAAGAAAATTATAGACAAGCATGTTAAAGGTAAAGGCTATAAGACCATCTCCAAGCAACTAGATGTTCCTGTGAGTACAGTTGCACATATTATTCATAAGTTTAAGATCCATGGGACTGTAGCCAACCTCCCTGGACGTGGCCGCAGGAGGAAAATTGATGACAAATCTAAGAGACGGATAATCTGAATGGTAACAAAAGAGCCTAGAAAGACTTCTAAAGAGATTCAAGGTGAACTTCATGCTCAAGGAACATCAGTGTCAGATCGCACCATCCGTCGTTGTTTGAGCCAAAGTGGACTACATGGGAGACGACCAAGGAGGACACCATTGTTGAAAACGAATCATAAAAAAGCAAGACTGGAATATGCCAAACTACATGTTGACAAGCCACAAAGCTTCTGGGAGAATGTCCTGTGGACAGATGAGACAAAAATCGAAGTTTTTGCCAAGGCACATCAGCTGTATGTTCACAGACGAAAAAATGAAGCATATCAAGAAAAGAACACTGTCCCTACTGTGAAACATGGAGGAGGCTCTGTTATGTTCTGGGGCTGCTTTGCTGCGTCTGGCACAGGGTGTCTTGAATCTGTGCAGGGTACAATGAAATCTCAAGACTATCAAGGAATTCTAGAGAGAAATGTACTAGCCAGTGTCAGAAAGCTTGGTCTCAGTCGCAGGTCATGGGTCTTGCAACAGGACAATGACCCAAAACACACCGCTAAAAACACCCAAGAATGGCTAAGAGGAAAAAATTGGACTATTCTAAAGTGGCCTTCTATGAGCCCTGACCTCAATCCTATTGAGCATCTTTGGAAGGAGCTGAAACATGCAGTCTGGAAAAGGCACCCTTCAAACCGGACACAACTGGAGCAGTTTGCTCATGAGGAGTGGGCCAAAATACCTGCTGAGAGGTGCAGATGTCTCATTGACAGTTACAGGAAGCGTTTGATTGCAGTGATTGCCTCAAAAGGTTGCGCAACAAAATATTAAGTTAGGGGTACCATCATTTTTGTCCATGCCTGTTTCATGAGTTTATTTTTTTACATAATTCTGTTGAAGCATGGTTGAAAAACAATGTCTGACTTTCATTGGTTAACATTTATAGAATTTTAATTTATTATTACTTTTGTCAGATTAAAGTTATTTCTGTGACCATTGTGACTTTTTCTTTCATTGACCAAAGGGTACCAACAATTTTGTCCACGTCTGTATGTGTCATCCATAGATACCCCCATAACAGTGTCCTGTGAGTGAATGACCCCCAATACAGGGTCTGGGGGCCGGCATCTGGTGTTGTAATGGCAGCGGGGCCCGCTGCAGTCACTGTATTCTGAGTTTGTGAGTACGGAGAGGGAGAGGATCGCAGAGGATTTCTCTTCTTGTTCACATATGAAAATTATTAGTATTACAGTGAGCGGGGCCCGGTGCGATAGAATACAGTGACTGCATCGGGCCCCGCTGCCATTACCACCATTACCAAGCCAGCATAACATTCGGAATTGGGGCGCTGGGCATAACACATTATGCTATTCTGCGGCGGGCCCCCATCCCGGCCGGGCCCTCGGACCATGTCCGAAGTGCCCGACCGGTCAGTCCGCCCCTGGGGAAGGGAATTATAAATTTAGTACTCCATGGAAGTGTGGTACTCTCTGAAGCAACCGTCAATACAGAGGCACGTGATCGGGGCACGTGTCACACTGAGTGGTGGTGTCCTTCCGTTACCCCCTCCTGTTACACACGCTGCACTTTTTTGGGGACCGTCCCTTCTTTCCAGTATGGGGGAACCACACCTTGAAAGTGTTGGCCAGGGACGATCCGGGCGCCTCCAATTCCCGAGGTACTCCGGCCTGCTCTTTCCCGGTCAGAAAAGATCAGGTCCTTGAGGACTGCCTCATAGAACTGAAGGAATTTCCCTGTGCTGCCAGCGCTCCGGGACAGCACAAAAGAGTTGTACAAGGCAACCTGCACCAAGTAGACCGCAACTTCTTTGTACCATGCTCGGGTTTTGCGCATGGCGTTTAGGGTTGCCACCTTTTCTTCAAGCCAAACCTGAACAGAAGGGAGGCCCCACCCCTGTCCTGCCTCCAACCACGCCCATGTCCCACCAATCCCTTGTGACACTGAGAAGTGAAGGACGTCAGATATTAGCGTCACACATCAGTGTCACACATCATTTAAATTTGCCTCTTATCTAGGGCATAATAAAATGTAAATATTTTTTTGAGGCTGAAAGGGGCTTTGAACTCAGAAAGCCTGGACATGGGGCAACAGCATTACCACTGAGCTACCAGCTTGCCTGGTATGAGCTTAGGCTTTTTGTTCATCTATGTGATGTAGCATTCAAAACCACAGTAAACCTAAAATCCTTTGTTTCCTTCCTTACCACTGAGCTATCAGCTATGCGCTCATAACACTGTAATGTGTTAGCTTACAGCATTTTAGGCACAGAGCTATAAGCTCAGCAATAGACATACTTTGGTTGTGTGATTTAGCATACAAATACATAGTATATCTATAACTCATACTCACTTTGACCCTGACCTATGAAGAGCATAAGTCAAACTCAGATATGAGAGTCAGGTGTCAGGGTCAGGTGTCAGGGTCAGGTGTCAGGTGTCAGAGTCAGGTGTCAGAGTCAGGTGTCAGGGTCAGGTGTCAGGGTCAGGGGACAGGGTCAGGGGACAGGGTCAGGGGACAGGGTCAGGTGTCGGTGTCAGGTGTCGGTGTCAGGGTCAGGTGTCGGGGTCAGGTGTCAGGGTCAGAGTCAGGTGTCAGAGTCAGGTGTCACATTGGCATTATTTTGATACTTGACTATGATATCTGACCATGTCCTAAAATGAACACTGTACATCAGAACACATAGCAGACCACAGCTTGCTGAGTATGGGGTTGAGTAGCCATAGACTAGTAAAAGTACTTATGGTGACCCATGCTGCTCTGCTGAAGTTGCCTACAATACTCATACAGTCCTGATCAAAAGTTTATTTAAGACCACTTGAAAAATGGCAAAAAAACTTATTTAGCATGGCTGGATCTTAACAAGGTTCCAAGTAGAGCTTCAACATGCAACAAGAAGAAATGGGAGTGAGACAAAACATTTTTTGAGCATGCAATTTAATGAAAACAACGAATAAACTGAAACAGGCTGTTTTTCAGCTGATCAAAAGTTTAGGACCACACCTCCAAAAAAAACTAAACCCCCCCAAAACAGAAATCCAACTTCCAAACATGAACTCAGTAATTAGTAGCTCCGCCGTTATTGTTTATCACTTCCAAAATTTGTTTCGGCATGCTTGATGCAAGCGTATCTATGAGGTGAGTGGGTCGAGGATCATCCAGTGTCTTGATGAACAGCCAATTGGATCCTCTTGCTCAGTGCCGATGAAATTTTTTGGGGTCTTCCACTTGACTTTTTTGTTCCATAACCCTCAGGATCATTTAAGAATTTAATAAATTCCAAATGACTGTCTTACTGCGTCCCACCTCAGCAGCGATGGCGAGCTGTGAGAGACCCTGCTTATTCAGTTCAACAACCCGACCACGTTCAAAAAGGGAGAGTTTTTTTGCCTTTGCCATCACAACGTGTGACTACCTGACAGAAAATGACAATGAATCCACATCTTTGCACAGATTTGGCCTTTTAAAGGCATGTGGTCGTAAACTTTTGATCAGCTGAAAAACAGCCTGTTTCAGTTTATTAGTTTTTTTCATTAAAGGGTTCCTATCACCTAGTTTTGACATAATTAGCTATCAGACACTAGCGATCCGCTAGTGTCTGCTCTACCAAACAATGCTATTATAATACCTTTGTGTGCAGCCATTTGCCTAAAAAACAAACTTTTATTGATATGCTAATGAGCCTCTAGGTGCTATGGGAGCGTCTTTTCAGCACCTAGAGGCTCGGTCTACTCACACAAAATGCAGCCCAGCGCGTCCCTCCAGCCCGCCCATCTTCTCTGGAATGCGATCCCCCCTCTGAGCCAGCGGACGAATTCTCGCGCCTGCGCCGTGCGCGTCTGTATTCGGCGCAGGCGCAGTGACTGTCTGAACGCTCTCTGCGCTGGCATCTCCACTGCACGCCTGGACATAGGTGAGTATTTAAGCTTTTCGTTTTTTGTTTTTTTTCATTTTATGTGCCAACTTTGGGGTACAGGGGGGGCACACAGGAGGACATGCGAAGAGACAGTACATCAGGGAGAAATTGCAGTATGGGAGCAAATTACTATGTGGCGGAAAACTATTATGGTGGGATTACTATGTGGGGGCAAATTATTATGGGAGGGATTACTATGTAGGGGAAAATTACTATATAGGGCAATGTGGGGGAAACTACTGTGTAGGGGTAGTGTGAGGGAAATTACTGTGTGGGGGTAATCTACTGTGTGGGCAGTGTCGGGGAAACTACTGTTTGGGGCAGTGTCAGGGAAACTGCTGTGTGGGGCAGTGTCAGGGAAACTGCTGTGTGGGGCAGTGTCAGGGAAACTGCTGTGTGGGGCAGTGTCAGGGAAACTGCTGTGTGGGGCAGTGTCAGGGAAACTGCTGTGTGGGGCAGTGTCAGGGAAACTGCTGTGTGGGGCAGTGTCAGGGAAACTGCTGTGTGGGGCAGTGTCAGGGAAACTGCTGTGTGGGGCAGTGTCAGGGAAACTGCTGTGTGGGGCAGTGTCAGGGAAACTGCTGTGTGGGGCAGTGTCAGGGAAACTGCTGTGTGGGGCAGTGTCAGGGAAACTACTGTGTGGGGGCAGTGTAGGGGAAATTACTGTGTGGGGGAAACTGCTGTGTGGGGCAGTGTCAGGGAAACTACTGTGTGGGGCAGTGTCGGGGAAACTACTGTGTGGGAGTAGTGTCAGGGAAACTACTATGTGGGGGAAACTGCTGTGTGGGGCAGTGTGGGGGAAACTACTGTGTGGGAGTAGTGTCAGGGAAACTACTATGTGGGGGAAACTGCTGTGTGGGGCAGTGTGGGGGAAACTACTGTGTGGGAGTAGTGTCAGGGAAACTACTGTGTGGGGGCAGTGTAGGGGAAATTACTGTGTGGGGGCAGTGTAGGGGAAACTGCTGTGTGGGGCAGTGTCGGGGAAACTATTGTGTGGGGGGAACTACTGTGTGGGGGAAACTACTGTGTGGGGCAGTGTCGAGGAAACTACTGTGTGGGAGTAGTGTCAGGGAAACTACTATGTGGGGGAAACTGCTGTGTGGGGCAGTGTGGGGGAAACTATTGTGTGGGAGTAGTGTCAGGGAAACTACTATGTGGGGGAAACTGCTGTGTGGGGCAGTGTGGGGGAAACTACTGTGTGGGAGTAGTGTCAGGGAAACTACTGTGTGGGGGCAGTGTAGGGGAAATTACTGTGTGGGGGCAGTGTTGGGGAAACTTGTGTGGGGGGAACTACTGTGTGGGGGAAACTACTGTGGGGGGCAGTGTCGAGGAAACTACTGTGTGGGGGAAACTACTGTGTGGGGCAGTGTCGGAGAAACTACTGTGTGGGGGCAGTGTGGGGGAAACTACTGTGTGGGGCAGTGTCGGAGAAACTACTGTGTGGGGGCAGTGTGGGGGAAACTACTGTGTGGGGGCAGTGTGGGGGAAATTACTGTGTGGGGGAAATTACTGTATGGGGGCAGTGTCAGGGAAACTACAGTGGGGTGGCAGTGTAGGGGAAATTACTGTGTGGTGTCAGTGTGGGGTAAACTACTGTGTGGGGGCAGTGTGGGAGAAACTACTGTGTGGGGGCAGTGTGGGAGAAACTACTGCGTGGGGGCAGTGCGGGGGAAATTATTGTGTGGGGGCAAATTACTATGGGGGGGCAGTGTGGGGGAAATTACTATATGGGGCAGGGTGCGGGGCAGCCTTGCTATTGGGGAGGCACTGTAGGGCAGTTCTATTATTTTTAGGGACACTATACAGGGATTATTACCTAGAGCACAATATAGGGTGTTATTATTATTACTTGGGCACTCTAAGGGACATTATAGCTGCTGTGGACACTATAGGGACATTTGGGTTAATTTATCAAACTGGTGTAAAGTAGAACTGGCTTAGGCTACTTTCACACTCGCGTTTTATGCGGATCCGTCATGGACGGATCTGTTCAGATAATACCACCGTCTGCATCCGTTCTGAATGGATCAGTTTGTATTATCCTTAACATAGCCAAGACGGATCCGTCTTGAACACCATTGAAAGTCAATGGAGGACGGATCCGTTTTCTATTGTGCCAGATTGTGTCAGTGAAAACAGATCCGTCCCATTTGGCTCAGTTTAATCAGACGGACACCAAAACCCCGCAAACAGTATTTTGGTGTCTGTCTCCAAAGCGGAATGGAGACTGAACTGATGCAAACTGATGCATTCTGAGCAGATCCTTTTCCATTAAGAATGCATTAGAATGTAAACTGATCCGTTTTGGACCGCTTGTGAGAGCCCTGAACGGATCTCACAAACGGAAAGCCAAAATGCGAGTGTGAAAGTAGACTTAGTTGCCCATAGCAGCCAATCTGATCTCACATTTCATTTTTGACAGCTATTTTCGAAATCCAGTTCTACTTTACACCAGTTTGATAAATTACCCAAATTATGACTATTATATGTATTCTCCTCCAAGTCTTTTTTTTTTATAATTATATGTATTTTAAATTTGGCCACAAAATTTTTCAGTTTAGGAGCCAATTTGGGGTATTTTTTTTTAATCTGAAGATGTCATATGGCGTAGGAATAGACTGTGGCACTCACGAAGCACCACAGCCTCTTCATACAAAAAAACTAAACTAAAATAGAAGGATGGGCCTAAGTTGGATAGACAGCCCTGGGTCTATCATGCACTTAATTCGCCTCTGTATGCAGCATAAGTCAAATAATAACAGAAGTCATAATGCCAATGTGAACAGAACATAAGCAATGAAGACTAGTGTTTCCCAGTGTTTCTATAGCATATGACCCCCCTACTCGATTAAATTACATCAAAGTGTCTTCAAGGTTATGATCATTTACAATGCTCCATATAAAAATCTCAGCAGGAGGTAAGTATGAGCACCTACTAGATGCATGGTATGTACCCCCTGGTGTACACATACAAGAAGAACCTAGGATATACAGTGCCTTGCACAAGTATTCACCCCCCTTGACTTTTTTCATATTTTGTTACATTACAGCCTTAAGTTCAATGTTTTGTTAATCTGAATTTTATGTGATGGATCAGAGCAGAATAGTCTAAGTTGATGAAGTGAAATGAGAAAAATATATAAATAAAACTATTATTTAGGGCCCTTTCACACCTGCGTTATAGTCTTCCGGCATAGAGTTCCGTCGTCGGGGCTCTATGCCGGAAGAATACTGATCAGGATTATCCTAATGCATTCTGAATGGACAGTCCGTCCTTCAGGATGCATCAGGATGTCTTCCGTTCCGGAACGGAACGTTTTTTGGCCGCAGCAAATAGCGCAGCATGCTGCGCTTTTTGCTCCGGCCAAAAATCCGGAACACTTGCCGCAAGGCCGGATCCGGAATGAATGCCCATTGAAAGGCATTGATCCGGATCCGGCCTTAAGCTAAACGTCGTTTCGGTGCATTGCCGGATGCGACGTTTAGCTTTTTCTCAATGGTTACCATGGCTGCCGGGACGCTAAAGTCCTGGCAGCCATGGTAAACTGTAGTGGGGAGCGGGGGAGCAGTATACTTACCATCCGTGCGGCTCCCGGGGCGCTCCAGAGTGACGTCAGGGCGCCCCGCGCGCATGGATCACGTGATCGCATGGATCACATGATCCATGCGCATGGGGCGCTCTGACGTCATTCTGGAGCGCCCCGGGAGCCGCACGGATGGTAAGTATGCTGCTCCCCACTACTACTATGGCAACCAGGACTTTAATAGCGTCCTGGGTGCCATAGTAACACTGAAAGCATTTTGAAGACGGATCCGTCTTCAAATGCTTTCAGTACACTTGCGTTTTTCCGGATCCGGCGTGTAATTCCGGCAAGCGGAGTACACGCCGGATCCGGACAACGCAAGTGTGAAAGAGGCCTAAGAAATAGAAAACAGAAAATTGGCATGTGCGTATGTATTCATCCTCTTTGTTAGGAAGCCCATAGAAAACTCTGGTGCAACCAATTACCTTCAGAAGTCAGATAATTTGTGAAATTATGTCCAACTGTGTGCAATCTAAGTGTCACATGCTCTGTCATTACATATACAAACCTTTTTTCAAAGGCCCCAGAGGCTGCAACACCTAAGCAAGAGGCATCACTAACCAAACATTGCCATGAAGACCAAGGAACTCTCCAAACAAGTAAGGGAAAATGTTGTTGAGAAGTAAAAGTCAGGGTTAGGTTATAAAAAAATATCCAAATCTTTGATGATCCCCAGGAGCACCATCAAATCTATAATAACCAAATTGAAAGAACATGGCACAACAGCAAACCTGCCAAGACACGGCCGCCCACCAAAACTCACTGGCCGGGCAAGAAGGGCATTAATCAGAGAGGCAGCACAGAGACCTAAGGTAACCCTGGAGAAGCTGCAGAGTTCCACAGCAGAGACTGGAGTATCTGTACATAGGACGACAATAAGCCGTACACTCCATAGAGTTGGGCTTTATGGCAGACTGGCCAGAAGAAAGCCATTACTTTCAGCTAAAAACAAAAAGGCACGTTGTGAGTTTGGGAAAAGGCATGTGCGAGACTCTTGTCTGATAAGACTAAAATTTTACTTTTCGGCCATCAAAGAAAACGCTATATCACATCACCCAAAGAACACCATCCACACAGTGAAACATGGTGGTGGCAGCACCATCCACACAGTGAAACATGGTGGTGGTAGCGATGTTTTTCAGCAGCCAGACCTGGGAAACTGGTCAGAGTTGAGGGAAAGATGGATGGTGCTAAATACAGGGATATTCTTGAGCAAAACCTGTACCACTCTATGCATGATTTGAGGCTTGGACGGAGGTCCACCTTGCAGCAGGACAATGACCCAAAACACACTGCTAAAGCAACACTTGAGTGGTTTAAGGGGAAACATGTAAATGTGTTGGAATGGCCGAGTCAAAGCCCAGATCGCAATCCAATAGAAAATCTGTGGTCAGACTAAAAGATTGCAGTTAACAAGCGCAAACCATTAAACTTGAAGGAGCTGGGGCAGTTTTGCAAGGAGGAATTGGCAAAAATACTAGTGGTAAGATGTGGCAAGCTCATAGAGACTTATCCAAAGCGATTTGGAGCTGTGATTGCAGCATAAGGTGGCTCTACAAAGAATTGACTTTAGGGGGGTGAATACATCTTCAAAGTTGTGGGCATGTTCTGTAAATTAAATGATGCAAATCCTCAAACAATCCATGTTAATTCCAGGTTGTCGGGCACCAAAATGCAAAAAAAATCAAGGGGGTGAATACTTTTGCAAGGGACTGTAGATAGACAACGGAACAGATACAAAAAGTCATCTTTTATGTCAGAAGCAAACATATGAGAAAATACAAATGCATGGTCTGAACTTGGACTAACTGAAGACATACTGGCACAGCATCCAACTCTAGATACTATACATCCTTAGTTAAAAGTAAAGGTATGGATAAGTGAGTATGCACTTATGTCGGAGCAAATCCCTTCCTCTGAAGACTATACAGTTTATTATACCAATAAATAGCATTCACTGAATGTATTATTTATCCAGTATTATCTCTGTAATTGCTTATTTCTGAACTCCATTAATTAGTGAAGTTAGTTAAGAGCAGTAATTCTGTTATTTTATGAAACTATCACTTGTCCTGCATTGTTCTGCATTAGACTTCATGAGTAGAGTTGAGCGAACACCTGGATGTTCGGGTTCGAGAAGTTCGGCCGAACATCCCGGAAATGTTCGGGTTCGGGATCCGAACCCGATCCGAACTTCGTCCCGAACCCGAACCCCATTGAAGTCAATGGGGACCCGAACTTTTCGGCACTAAAACGGCTGTAAAACAGCCCAGGAAAGGGCTAGA
The DNA here is from genome assembly GCF_014858855.1 of Bufo gargarizans. NCBI lineage: Eukaryota > Metazoa > Chordata > Amphibia > Anura > Bufonidae > Bufo > Bufo gargarizans. The sequence continues at coordinate 7,638,698 of NC_058086.1, forward strand.
GGGCTGCAAAAGGCAGCAACATGTAGGTAAATCCCCTGCAAACAAATGTGGATAGGGAAATTAATTAAAATAAAAATTAAATAAATAAAAATTAACCAAAATCAATTGGAGAGAGGTTCCATAGCAGAGAATCTGGCTTCCCGTCACCCACCACTGGAACAGTCCATTCTCAGATATTTAGGCCCCGGCACCCAGGCAGAGGAGAGAGGTCCCGTAACAGAGAATCTGTCTTCATGTCAGCAGAGAATTAGTCTGCATGTCATAGCAGAGAATGAGGCTTCACGTCAGCCACCACTGCAACAGTCTATTGGCATATATTTAGGCCCAGCACCCAGGCAGAGGAGAGAGGTCCCGTAACAGACAATCTGGCTTCATGTCAGCAGAGAATCAGTCTGCATGTCATAGCAGAGAATGAGGCTTCACGTCAGCCACCACTGCAACAGTCCATTGGCATATATTTAGGCCCAGCACACACACAGGCAGAGGAGAGAGGTCCCGTAACAGAGAATCTGTCTTCATGTCAGCAGAGAATTAGTCTGCATGTCATAGCAGAGAATGAGGCTTCACGTCACCCACCACTGCAACAGTCCATTGGCATATATTTAGGCCTAGCACACAGGCAGAGCAGAGAGGTCCCGTAACAGACAATCTGGCTTCATGACAGCAGAGAATCAGTCTGCATGTCATAGCAGAGAATGAGGCTTCACGTCACCCACCACTGCAACAGTCCATTGGCATATATTTAGGCCTAGCACACAGGCAGAGCAGAGAGGTCCCGTAACAGACAATCTGGCTTCATGTCAGCAGAGAATCAGTCTGCATGTCATAGCAGAGAATGAGGCTTCACGTCACCCACCACTGCAACAGTCCATTGGCATATATTTAGGCCTAGCACACAGGCAGAGCAGAGAGGTCCCGTAACAGACAATCTGGCTTCATGACAGCAGAGAATCAGTCTGCATGTCATAGCAGAGAATGAGGCTTCACGTCACCCACCACTGCAACAGTCCATTGGCATATATTTAGGCCTAGCACACAGGCAGAGCAGAGAGGTCCCGTAACAGACAATCTGGCTTCATGTCAGCAGAGAATCAGTCTGCATGTCATAGCAGAGAATGAGGCTTCACGTCACCCACCACTGCAACAGTCCATTGGCATATATTTAGGCCTAGCACACAGGCAGAGCAGAGAGGTCCCGTAACAGACGATCTGGCTTCATGTCAGCAGAGAATCAGTCTGCATGTCATAGCAGAGAATCAGGCTTCACGTCAGCCACCACTGCAACAGTCCATTGTCATAAATTTAGGCCCAGCACCCAGGCAGAGGAGAGAGGTCCCGTAACAGACAATCTGGCTTCATGTCAGCAGAGAATTAGTCTGCATGTCATAGCAGAGAATCAGGCTTCATGTCAGCCACCACTGCAACAGTCCATTGGCATATATTTAGGCCTAGCACACAGGCAGAGGAGAGGTTCATTCAACTTTGGGTAGCATCGCAATATAATGGTAAAATGAAAATAAAAATAGGATTGAATGAGGAAGTGCCCTGGAGTCCAATAATATATGGTTATGGGGAGGTAGTTAATGTCTAATCTGGACAAGGGACGGACAGGTCCTGTGGGATCCATGCCTGGTTCATTTTTATGAACGTCAGCTTGTCCACATTGGCTGTAGACAGGCGGCTGCGTTTGTCTGTAATGACGCCCCCTGCCGTGCTGAATACACGTTCAGACAAAACGCTGGCTGCCGGGCAGGCCAGCACCTCCAAGGCATAAAAGGCTAGCTCTGGCCACGTGGACAATTTAGAGACCCAGAAGTTGAATGGGGCCGAACCATCAGTCAGTACGTGGAGGGGTGTGCACACGTACTGTTCCACCATGTTAGTGAAATGTTGCCTCCTGCTAACACGTTGCGTATCAGGTGGTGGTGCAGTTAGCTGTGGCGTGTTGACAAAAGTTTTCCACATCTCTGCCATGCTAACCCTGCCCTCAGAGGAGCTGGCCGTGACACAGCTGCCTTGGCGACCTCTTGCTCCTCCTCTGCCTTGGCCTTGGGCTTCCACTTGTTCCCCTGTGACATTTGGGAATGCTCTCAGTAGCGCGTCTACCAACGTGCGCTTGTACTCGCGCATCTTCCTATCACGCTCCAGTGCAGGAAGTAAGGTGGGCACATTGTCTTTGTAGCGTGGATCCAGCAGGGTGGCAACCCAGTAGTCCGCACAGGTTAAAATGTGGGCAACTCTGCTGTCGTTGCGCAGGCACTGCAGCATGTAGTCGCTCATGTGTGCCAGGCTGCCCAGGGGTAAGGACAAGCTGTCCTCTGTGGGAGGCGTATCGTCATCGTCCTGCCTTTCCCCCCAGCCACGCACCAGTGATGGACCCGAGCTGCGTTGGGTGCCACCCCGCTGTGACCATGCTTCATCCTCATCCTCCTCCACCTCCTCCTCATCCTCGTCCTCCTCGTCCTCCAGTAGTGGGCCCTGGCTGGCCACATTTGTACCTGGCCTCTGCTGTTGCAAAAAACCTCCCTCTGAGTCACTTCGAAGAGACTGGCCTGAAAGTGCTAAAAATGACCCCTCTTCCTCATCCTCCTCCTCCTCCTCCTGGGCCACCTCCTGTTCCATCATCGCCCTAAGTGTTTTCTCAAGGAGACATAGAAGTGGTATTGTAACGCTGATAACGGTGTCATCGCCACTGGCCATGTTGGTGGAGTACTCGAAACAGCGCAACAGGGCACACAGGTCTCGCATGGAGGCCCAGTCATTGGTGGTGAAGTGGTGCTGTTCTGTAGTGCGACTGACCCGTGCGTGCTGCAGCTGAAACTCCACTATGGCCTGCTGCTGCTCGCACAGTCTGTCCAGCATGTGCAAGGTGGAGTTCCACCTGGTGGGCACGTCGCATATGAGGCGGTGAGCGGGAAGGCCGAAGTTACGCTGTAGCGCAGACAGGCGAGCAGCGGCAGGATGTGAACGCCGGAAGCGCGAACAGACGGCCCGCACTTTATGCAGCAGCTCTGACATGTCGGGGTAGTTGTGAATGAACTTCTGCACCACCAAATTCAGCACATGCGCCAAGCAAGGGATGTGCGTCAAATTGGCTAGTCCCAGAGCTGCAACGAGATTTCGCCCATTATCACACACCACCAGGCCGGGCTTGAGGCTCACCGGCAGCAACCACTCGTCGGTCTGTTGTTCAATACCCCGCCACAACTCCTGTGCGGTGTGGGGCCTGTCCCCCAAACATATGAGTTTCAGAATGGCCTGCTGACGTTTACCCCGGGCTGTGCTGAAGTTGGTGGTGAAGGTGTGTGGCTGACTGGATGAGCAGGTGGAAGAAGAGGAGGAGGAAGCCGAGAAGGAGGAGGTGGCAACAGGAGGCAAAGAATGTTGCCCTGCGATCCTTGGCGGCGGCAGGACGTGCGCCAAACAGCTCTCCGCCTGGGGCCCAGCTGCCACTACATTTACCCAGTGTGCAGTTAGGGAGATATAGCGTCCCTGGCCGTGCTTACTGGTCCACGTATCTGTGGTTAGGTGGACCTTGCTACAGATGGCGTTGCGCAGTGCACACTTGATTTTATCGGATACTTGGTTGTGCAGGGAAGGCACGGCTCTCTTGGAGAAGTAGTGCCGGCTGGGAACAACATACTGTGGGACAGCAAGCGACATGAGCTGTTTGAAGCTGTCTGTGTCCACCAGCCTAAATGACAGCATTTCATAGGCCAGTAGTTTAGAAATGCTGGCATTCAGGGCCAGGGATCGAGGGTGGCTAGGTGGGAATTTACGCTTTCTATCAAATGTTTGTGAGATGGAGAGCTGAACGCTGGCGTGTGACATGGTTGAGACGCTTGGTGACGGAGGTGGTGGTGGTGGTGTTGGTGGTACATCCCCTGTTTGCTGGGCGGCAGGTGCCAACGTTCCTCCAGAGGCGGAGGAAGAGGCCGAGGCGGCAGCAGCAGAATAGGCCGAGGCGGCAGCAGCAGAAGAGGTAGCAGGGGGAGCCTGAGTGACTTCCTTGGTTTTAAGGTGTTTACTCCACTGCAGTTCATGCTTTGCATGCAGGTGCCTGGTCATGCAGGTTGTGCTCAGGTTCAGAACGTTAATGCCTCGCTTCAGGCTCTGATGGCACAGCGTGCAAACCACTCGGGTCTTGTCGTCAGCACATTGTTTGAAGAAGTGCCATGCCAGGGAACTCCTTGAAGCTGCCTTTGGGGTGCTCGGTCCCAGATGGCGGCGGTCAGTAGCAGGCGGAGTCTCTTGGCGGCGGGTGTTCTGCTTTTGCCCACTGCTCCCTCTTTTGCTACGCTGTTGGCTCGGTCTCACCACTGCCTCTTCCTCCGAACTGTGAAAGTCAGTGGCACGACCTTCATTCCATGTGGGGTCTAGGACCTCATCGTCCCCTGCATCGTCTTCCACCCAGTCTTGATCCCTGACCTCCTGTTCAGTCTGCACACTGCAGAAAGACGCAGCAGTTGGCACCTGTGTTTCGTCATCATCAGAGACATGCTGAGGTGGTATTCCCATGTCCTCATCATCAGGAAACATAAGTGGTTGTGCGTCAGTGCATTCTATGTCTTTCACCGCTGGGGAAGGGCTAGGTGGATGCCCTTGGGAAACCCTGCCAGCGGAGTCTTCAAACAGCATAAGAGACTGCTGCATAACTTGAGGCTGAGACAGTTTCCCTGGTATGCATGGGGGTGATGTGACAGACTGATGGGGTTGGTTTTCAGGCGCCATCTGTGCGCTTTCTGCAGAAGACTGGGTGGGAGATAATGTGAACGTGCTGGATCCACTGTCGGCCACCCAATTGACTAATGCCTGTACCTGCTCAGGCCTTACCATCCTTAGAACGGCATTGGGCCCCACCATATATCGCTGTAAATTCTGGCGGCTACTGGGACCTGAGGTAGTTGGTACACTAGGACGTGTGGATGTGGCAGAACGGCCACGTCCTCTCCCAGCACCAGAGGGTCCACTAACACCACCACGACCATGTCCACGTCCGCGTCCCTTACTAGATGTTTTTCTCATTGTTATGGTTCACCACAACAACAAATATATTATTTGGCCCAATGTATTGTATTCAAATTCAGCGGGATATAAATTTGAGGCCTAGTATTTAGGCGCTGGGTGACCGGTATGGATTTAGTGACAGAATTAGACTTGGAAATGCACAGAAGCGTGTGTGTGAAGTTATTCTGAATGACCCAATGTGCACCTTGAATATTATATACCCTTTTTGGGATAGATTTCAAATAGCTCTGATATAGCAGGAACCACTAAATTATGAAATTGCTAAATTGGGAATTGTACTTCAACCCAGAACAAAAAATGTGCTTTGACGGGCACTAAATAACTTTCCCAGCTACAACAGTACAGCGGTAACGAGAGATTTAGAGGGATTTAAATTTGAGGCCTAGTATTTAGGCGCTGGGTGACAGGTATGGGTTTAGTGACAGAATTAGACTTGGAAATACACAGTAGCGGGTGTGTGTGAAGTTATTCTGAATGACCCAATGTGCACCTTCAATATTATATACCCTTTTTGGGATAGATTTCAAATAGCTCTGATATAGCAGGAACCACTAAATTATGAAATTGCTAAATTGGGAATTGTACTTCAACCCAGAACAAAAAATGTGCTTTGACGGACACTAAATATCTTGCCCAGCAACAACAGTACAGCGGTGGGTAACGAGAGATTTAGAGGGATTTAAATTTGAGGCCTAGTATTTAGGCGCTGGGTCACCGGTATGGATTTAGTGACAGAATTAGACTTGGAAATGCACAGAAGCGTGTGTGTGAAGTTATTCTGAATGACCCTATGTGCACCTTCAATATTATATACCCTTTTAGGGATAGATTTCAAATAGCTCTGATATAGCAGAAACCACTAAATTATGAAATTGCTAAATTGGGAATTGTACTTCAACCCAGAACAAAAAATGTGCTTTGACGGACACTAAATATCTTGCCCAGCAACAACAGTACAGCGGTGGGTAACGAGAGATTTAGAGGGATTTAAATTTGAGGCCTAGTATTTAGGCGCTGGGTCACCGGTATGGATTTAGTGACAGAATTAGACTTGGAAATGCACAGAAGCGTGTGTGTGAAGTTATTCTGAATGACCCTATGTGCACCTTCAATATTATATACCCTTTTAGGGATAGATTTCAAATAGCTCTGATATAGCAGAAACCACTAAATTATGAAATTGCTAAATTGGGAATTGTACTTCAACCCAGAACAAAAAATGTGCTTTGACGGACACTAAATATCTTGCCCAGCAACAACAGTACAGTGGTGGGTAACGAGAGATTTAGAGGGATTTAAATTTGAGGCCTAGTATTTAGGCGCTGGGTCACCGGTATGGATTTAGTGACAGAATTAGACTTGGAAATGCACAGAAGCGTGTGTGTGAAGTTATTCTGAATGACCCTATGTGCACCTTCAATATTATATACCCTTTTAGGGATAGATTTCAAATAGCTCTGATATAGCAGAAACCACTAAATTATGAAATTGCTAAATTGGGAATTGTACTTCAACCCAGAACAAAAAATGTGCTTTGACGGACACTAAATATCTTGCCCAGCAACAACAGTACAGCGGTGGGTAACGAGAGATTTAGAGGGATTTAAATTTGAGGCCTAGTATTTAGGCGCTGGGTGACAGGTATGGGTTTAGTGACAGAATTAGACTTGGAAATACACAGTAGCGGGTGTGTGTGAAGTTATTCTGAATGACCCAATGTGCACCTTCAATATTATATACCCTTTTTGGGATAGATTTCAAATAGCTCTGATATAGCAGGAACCACTAAATTATGAAATTGCTAAATTGGGAATTGTATTTCAACCCAGAACAAGAAATGTGCTTGAACGGACACTAAATAACTCGCCCAGCTACAGCACTAGGGACAGATTTAGCTGGATATAAATTTGAGGCCTAGTATTTAGGCGCTGGGTGACCGGTATGGATTTAGTGACAGAATTAGACTGGGATATGGCCAAAAAATGAACAGACTATTGCTGGTTAAATGCACTTGGTGTGACAGCTTCACCCTGATGTAGGCTTTAGCCAAAAAACAACCACACCATTGAGGGTTAAATGCACTTGGTGACAGGCGCAGCTTGCCCCTGATTTTGTATATGGCCAAAAAATGAACAGACTATTGCTGGTTAAATGCACTTGGTGTGACAGCTTCACCCTGATGTAGGCTTTAGCCAAAAAACAACCACACCATTGAGGGTTAAATGCACTTGGTGACAGGCGCAGCTTGCCCCTGATTTTGTATATGGCCAAAAAATGAACAGACTATTGCTGGTTAAATGCACTTGGTGTGACAGCTTCACCCTGATGTAGGCTTTAGCCAAAAAACAACCACACCATTGAGGGTTAAATGCACTTGGTGACAGGCGCAGCTTGCCCCTGATTTTGTATATGGCCAAAAAATGAACAGACTATTGCTGGTTAAATGCACTTGGTGTGACAGCTTCACCCTGATGTAGGCTTTAGCCAAAAAACAACCACACCATTGAGGGTTAAATGCACTTGGTCGCAGCTTGTGCTGGCGCACCACAAGACACAAAATGGCCGCCGATCACCCCAGAAAAATGAGACTGACAAACGGTCTGTGCAGCCTAAAAACAGTGAGCAATTGAGGATCAGCAGCTCAATGATCCACAGCTGCAGATCGATCAGTTAATCAAGTCCTTTGGAGGAGTTAATCTGCCTAATCTCGCCCTACTGTCGCAGCCGCAACCTCTCCCTACGCTAATCAGAGCAGAGTGACGGGCGGCGCTATGTGACTCCAGCTTAAATAGAGGCTGGGTCACATGGTGCTCTGGCCAATCACAGCCATGCCAATAGTAGGCATGGCTGTGATGGCCTCTTGGGGCAAGTAGTATGACGCTTGTTGATTGGCTGCTTTGCAGCCTTTCAAAAAGCGCCAAGAAAGCGTCACAAAAGCGCGAAGAAAGCGACGAACACCGAACCCGAACCCGGACTTTTACGAAAATGTCCGGGTTCGGGTCCGTGTCACGGACACCCCAAAATTCGGTACGAACCCGAACTATACAGTTCGAGTTCGCTCATCCCTATTCATGAGTACTCAAACCCACATATACTTACCCTGTACGGAAACACACACATGTTTTAGAGCTGTAGGCATTCTGGATGCCTTTATGGTGCCTCCATAATCTGCATTACTGAATGTAATGGAACACATCTTTTCTAAGATAAAAAAAAATATATATATATATATATATATAGAAATAATATAAGGGCAGACTAGATGGATCAGGTGGTCTTTTTCTGCAGTCAATCTGCTATGTTTCTATATAGCAACTGAAATCAGATGAATACGGAGAAATAAGATGCACATGGAAGTACAGTATGAGCCCAGAGATGTCTATGGGTACAGTATTAGGGTATGGGCACATGAAACGGCCATGGTCGGGTTGCAGCTGTGCTTTGGTCAAGAACTGCACAGCCAATCAGCCCGCAGCTTCCTTTCATTTAACTAATGAAGATCACACTGCATAGTCGGTCTTCATTGTTAATGGCAACTTCAATACCACAGGGCCATTAACACTGAAGACTGACTATACAGTGCGGTCTTCATTAGTTAAATGAAAGGAAGCTGCGGGCTAGTTCGCAGCGCAGTTCTTGACTGCAGCATGGCTGAAACCCAACCGTAGCACGGCCGCTCCATGTGGCTGTACCCTTACAATGTGCAAAGAGTATGGTTTCTGGATTAAAGGGGTTTTCTGGGACTTCAAAACTGATCGCCTATCCTCAGGATAGGTCAACAATGTCTGATGGGTGGGGGTCCAACTACCCGTATCAGCTGTTCGATGAGACCACAGTACTTATGTTTGACCGGCGTCCCTCCCACTTTGTACGTCGTCCGGCGTTTTGAGCGTACCTGGGTCCCTACTGTTGCAGAGCGGTTCGGAGCTGTGTCATCATCAGCGGTGTCTATTTGCGGGGAGTAGTGCCACGTCCTGCAGCCAGCGCTTCTGAGTTCGTCCGGCGGTGGGTCGGCCCCCTAGGTGAGCAACGCTAGCTCCCCACGCGGCATGACACGTTAGGGAGCAGGGGGCAGCGTGTCCCCGCTCAGCTGTTTGTATAAATGTCTGGCACGGGCCGCCGTGCTGTTAGATAGGCAGGGATATGGGGGGCGGGGCTTGTTGAGGGGTTTTGTAAGTTACAGGGTTGTCACTGGTCTGTCCCGGTGTCTGAACTGGCAGGTTGTGAGCTAGTGTGTGTGTGTGTGGAGGCCTCTACCAGGTCGGTTTAAGCCCTGTTCTGGGTCGTTAGTGGTATCTTGAGGGTGCCAGTTTTTCCAGGGGTAGAAGGAGGGGAAATATGTATAATTGGATTTAAAAAAAGGAAAACAAATAAGGGGGGGGGGGGGGTAAAATAACTATGTCCAGGGAGGGTAGGGGGTTAATATGGAGGATTGTAGGGTAGGGAGTTAGGGCCGGGGGGGTGGGGGGGTGGTCTTAGAGTAAGTGCTGTGCAGTCTCCAGCTGCAGTTAATTCCTCATGCATGGGGTTCGTTAGCGCCTTATCACCTGAGGCTCTCCCTGTTAGGGAGGCAGGACATAGCCGCAGGTTGTTTTCCTCTTCCTTCTCCCAGGCAGTAGGCAGGGTTAGCGGGTACGGCTCGCAGGCTATAATTTGAGCGGTTGCGGTCACAGGTCATGTTCTTGTGATGAGGGAAACTTTAGAAAAAAATACAATAATAAAGTATAACATGAATGAAAAAAAAAAAAGAGGAAAGGGGAGAAGTGATATTATGAGTAACAATATAAGTTAGCATAGTCTCCTTCAATTCTACTCGCTAGTCTCGGTTGCTCACCCTCTTCTTACCGTTGTTTGTGGTTTCCTCCCAGCATGGTGTGTAATCCAGTGTTGACGGCATAATTGTTTGCTTCTGGGTTCAAGTATTTCTCTCAAGTTATGTCCAGGATCTTGACTTATCTGTCAGGTAGAAGGGGTACACGTCGGGGGGGGGGGGAGGAGAGAGGTTGCAAGTGTTGTTCATGTCTCATTCGCTGTCCGTTGTTTCGTGTTGTATTGTCTCTACAGCTGAATGTCGGGAGCTTCAGATATCGTTGAGGCTTCTGTTGATGAGGATGTTGTGGGAATGTCCGAAGGGGGCAGTATTCCGTCCCTATGTGCATGGACTATCCCTAGGCTTACTACGGCGCTAACAAAGAGGGGTATTCCTTTCCCGGTTTCCGCCAGGAAGGCTGAGTTGTACAGACTGTTAAAAGACTCAGTGGCTCCGTGTCAAGATGTCATCTTTATGGCCACGGTGCAAATGTCACTCACCCAGTTACACGTCATGTTGAATAGCTTAGTGTCGTCCGTCACTAGTATACAAGCAAGGATGGAGACGGTAGTGTCTCGTGCATTGGTCGTGGTGGCTGTCGTTCAACGCTGGCTGTTCCCAATGTCTTTCCTGCACATTTTGTTCCGGCTAACATCAAAAATGATATATTGCTTACGGGGGTTCTTGGTGGGTCATCCTAATCCAGGTTTCGTCGAGTTTTTGGTTTCAGGATTTTCTAAAGGTTTTCATACGTTGGTCACCGTTCCAGAGTTTACGCACAAGTATAAGAATCTTCAGTCAGCTGGCAAGAATCCTAGCTCCATAGACAAGTTAATAAATGCAGAGTTAGATAAAGGGTTTTTGATCGGTCCTCTTAAGGTGCCCCCTTTCCAGAGGTGGAGAGTTAGTCCCATAGGGGGTGGTCACGGGTAAGTTTAGTAAGAAGGAGAGACCGATCATAGATCTGTCAGCCCCGCATGGTTCCCATGTTCCCAGCCTCAACTCCCTTATTTCATCAGAGGAAGTGGGTATGAGGTATTCTTCCATTGACCAGGCTATCGCCATTATCATTCGGTTAGGACCCGGAGCAGCATTGTCCAAGGCCGATATCTCTGATGCCTTTAAGTTACTCCCTATTACGCTAGCTCTCTGGCAGTGGCACGGCATTAAGTGGAGGGACCAATACTACTTTTCTTCAAAACGTACTTTTGGTTCTAAGAGCAGCCCGTGGCTATTTGATCAGTTGGCTCAGGCCCTCCATTGGGTGTTAGAGAATAAAATCCACTGTGAGCACGTCATCCATTACTTAGATGATTTACTGCTGATCGAGAGGCCAGGGCCAGCCCCCCTGGGTCTGGGGAAACTTTTAAGTTGTTTTTCTCAGATGGGCGTCCCGGTATCCCCCAAGAAAGTTGAAGGCCCATCCACAGTCATTACTTTCCTAGGCATAGTGTTAGATTCGGATAACATATTAGCCAGGTTGCCGTCGGAAAAGTTAGTCAGGATCAGGGAAGTCGTTCACAGGTTCTCAGTTACCACCGTGTTCACTAAGGCTGATTTACCGTCGTTACTGGGCATGTTAAATTTTGCTATGAGGATGATCCCGCAAGGCAGGTCATTCATTTCCCGCTTGTTGGCCCTCCTCGCTACTGCCCGGACAGCCCGGTACGCCTGGATAGTCAGTCCTTATCTGACCTACACATGTGGGACCACTTCCTCAGCCAGTGGAATGGGGTGTCCTTGTTTATTCCCGAATTGTCTAGCCTGTCTCCAGTAATCTTCTCGGACGCGGCTGCTGGCACAGGTTTTGCTGCTATTTTTGGCACCCACTGGGTCGCAGGTGAGTGGCCAGCTGAGGTTAGACAGATCCCGGGTTTCCTGCAAACCTCAAACCTCTTTGAGCTGTATCCCATAGTGGCAGCTGCCTTTATCTGGGCCAGCCGCTGGACAAATCTCAGTGTGTTGTTTGTAACAGACAACGCCGCAGTGGTAGATATTATAACCAGTGATTTGTCTAAGTCATCACATGTCATGTGTCTCATGAGGCGTCTAGTTCAACTCTCGTTGCAACATCATTTGTGTATTACTAGTACGCATGTACCAGGTTCTCAAAATGTGGCAGCTGATGCCTTATCGAAGGCAAATTTTCCCCTTTTTTCGCAGGTCATGACAGAGGCGGATGTTACGGGCGCTGCTGTCCCTCCCCACGAGTTGCTAATATTGGTTTGACTAGTCACCTGGCCACGGCCCATACCTTATTAGCTGAGTCACTTTCTCCGAACACGGCTAGGGCTTACCGCACTGGGTGGGCCATATATTGCAAATTCCTGGAGAAATGCCCTTAAGGAGAGACCAGCTTCATCGAGTACATCCTTGCTTTTATAGGTTACTGTCACTCGGAACTCAAGCTATCGCACAACACAGTGAAATCCTACCTGTCAGGGGTGCAGCATTCCCTTTCAGTTAGTCATCCAGAACGGGGTTCGTTGTTTTCTGTTCACGCAGTCAAAGCAATGCTGAGGGGGTTAAGTAGATGTGGCCCAGGAGGCCAGGTACGCAGACAAGCCATCACGGGTAGGCTATTCCGTAACCTGTTTGACGTTCTGGATAAGAATCCTTTTGGGGTTTTGCCCAGCTTGGTGGTTAAAGCGGCTATTTATTTAGCCTTTTTACGGTTTCTTGAGGCCTGGTGAGTTTACTTGTCCCCCCAATAGCAGTAAGTTTGTCACAGTCAGCCAACTGGTTCCGCATCTTGAGGGTTTCTCGTTACTTCTGAGGAAGTCCAAGACCTCTCAGACGGGTCCTCTGATCCCAGTGTCCTACTTCCCCACGTCTCACCGATGGTGCCCTGTCAGAGTTCTTCAGCAGTTGCAGGCAGCCTTAGTAGATCGCAGGCCAAATAGTCCACTGTTGCCTTTTGGGGTGTCGCCACTTAGTACTCGCCAGTTTGTGTCTCACATACGCTCCGACCCCGCTACGATTTCAGTCGTTCCGTATAAGAGCGGCGTCGGCGGCCTCCAAAAATTAGGTGCCAGCGCACGTTATCCAGAAGCTGGGTCGCTGGAGCTCCTCCTGCTTTAGTCATTACATTCCTCATCCTAAAACTGAGATGTCATTGGCTTTTCAAAGTTGGTCTTGTGATTATGTTGTAATAAATTACTCTTGCTAAAGCTTAGGCGTAAGGTAGTTTCAGGTGGGATAGGGTTCATTCTCTCTGTAGCCACGACCACAAGTGTAAAGGCCGATTCATTAGCCTGTATTTGTGGGAGGGGCGCCTCTGCCTTTATGTTCAGCTGGCGTCCCTCCCACTTTGTACGTCGTCGCGTTTTTTTCCATCCCACCCGCTCTTACTCTTGTTACTCATGGAGGGGATGCCCTCTTTCTGGTGTCCCTGCTACGTTGCGGTTTCGGCATAACTCTAACCGCTTAGGCGTAAGGTAGTTTCAGGTGGGATAGGGTGCATTCTCTCAGTAGCCACGACCACAAATATATATATAAAGATACACATATACCTAAAATGGTGACCCAACTGTTGGCGCCAATCTGTTCTATTCTATCAGGTTAATGCTAAAGTGTCTTGTTAGGAGATGCAATATCCCACATGAATACATATAGTGTATCAGGGGGAGTGATAAAACCGTAGGTTAAAAAGGTTTCTTCAGTTTCCTTGAGAGTATCAGGATACCACTAGCAGACATTCAATCAATGAGTAGCATACTAAGAGTTAGACATTAGAAACAATACAAAGTGAAATAGAAATTCAAATTCTAAAACTCAATTCACTAGGGAGGGGTTCTGCAGGATAAAGCTTAAGACACCTACAGAACTGCATCCCTCGCCCGGATCGCTTGTAGGATCTTAGGAAGAAACAACAGTCTTAGAGGAGGTACTTCTTGTCAATTCCTTTATTAGAACAACAGGTGCAGCTCAACGCGTTTCGGGGTCATCCAAAACCTCTTCCTCGGGAGCAGTAGTAAGCAATAATAAAACAGTAATAAAACAACAGTGATATGCCAGGGTTTTTATACACATGTCTTCATCAGGTGCCGGGATTACCAAATGAACAGGGATCCGTGGCGTCACTTCCGGTACCGGAAGTGCTGCGTTCCACAGTGGAACGCACTCGTTTTTCTGGAGATGGAAACCAATGCGGCAGTAACAAGCTTCCTAGATTACAGCCCCTATACATGTATCCATATATGACTAAAAGCGTTGTAATGGTGAATGCAAAGGCGAAGGGAGGGGGGAATCTAGGTGCAGTATTGTGGCCACATCCCGGAAATAGACCAACTTCCGGTCTGTGGAGCGCATTGTTGGAACGCACAGGGATTTGTGCGCATGCGCTTTGAATGGTGACAGAATGGAGACGCGATATGTAAATCTAGGCTGCCTGCCGGCGATCTCATGCAGGTCTCCTCTTGGGGGTTTTAACCCTTTGCTTATGAAGTGGGGGCGATGTCTGGAAGGTGGTGTATGGGGCATATATGCCAGGGAGAGGAGTGCTTGGACCATGGGAAAAAAAATACATATATACCTTATATCTGAAGCCTATATATATATTAGGATGTGTAAATAGCCCTATCTTTTGGGTAAAGTGTTCAAGATTCGGCCCCATTGGTGAGAGAGATGTTAGTTTACTTGTGCTTTTATTAACCAAGTTTACCGAGAGGGGGTATGCAATAAATATATTTAAAAAATAAAAATATAATAAATATACAGTACAGACCAAAAGTTTGGACACACCTTCTCATTCAAAGAGTTTTCTTTTTTTTCATGACTATGAAAATTGTAGATTTACACTGAAGGGATTAAAATTATGAATTAACACATGTGGAATTATATACATAACAAAAAAGTGTGAAACAACTGAAAATATGTCATATTCTAGGTTCTTCAAAGTAGCCACCTTTTGCTTTGATTACTGCTTTGCACACTCTTGGCATTCTCTTGATGAGCTTCAAGAGGTAGTCACCTGAAATGGTTTTCACTTCACAGGTGTGCCCTGTCAGGTTTAATAAGTGTGATTTCTTGCCTTATAAATGAGGTTGGGACCATCAGTTGCGTTGTGGAGAAGTCAGGTGGATACACAGCCGATAGTCCTACTGAATAGACTGTTAGAATTTGCATTATGGCAAGAAAAAAGCAGCTAAGTAAAGAAAAACGAGTGGCCATCATTACTTTAAGAAATGAAGGTCAGTCAGTCCGAAAAATTGGGAAAACTTTGAAAGTGTCCCAAGTGCAGTCACAAAAACCATCAAGTGCTACAAAGAAACTGAACCGCCCCAGGAAAGGAAGACCAAGAGTCACCTCTGCTGCGGAGGATAAGTTCATCCGAGTCACCAGCCTCCGAAATCGCAGGTTAACAGCAACTCAGATTAGAGACCAGGTCAATGCCACACAGAGTTCTAGCAGCAGACACATCTCTAGAACAACTGTTAAGAGGAGACTGTGTGAAGCAGGCCTTCGTGGTAGAATATCTGCTAGGAAACCACTGCTAAGGACAGGCAACAAGCAGAAGAGACTTGTTTGGGCTAAAGAACACAAGGAATGGACATTAGACCAGTGGAAATCTGTGCTTTGGTCTGATGAGTCCAAATTTGAGATCTTTGGTTCCAACCACCGTGTCCTGGCAGTATCTGAGGAAAGGGATTTAGGAGTAATTATTTCAGAAGACTTAAAGGTGGGAAGACAATGTAATAAAGCAGCACGAAATGCCAGCAGAATGCTTGGCTGTATAGGGAGAGGTATAAGCAGTAGAAAGAGTGAAGTGCTTATGCCGCTGTACAGAACACTGGTGAGACCTCACTTGGAGTATTGTGCGCAGTACTGGAGGCCATATCTCCAGAAGGATATAGATACTCTAGAGAGAGTTCAGAGAAGAGCTACTAAACTGGTCCATGGATTGCAGGATAAAACTTACCAGGAAAGGTTAAAAGACCTTAATATGTATAGCTTGGAAGAAAGAAGAGACCGAGGGGATATGATAGAAACTTTTAAATACATAAAGGGAATCAACTCGGTAAAGGAGGAGAGCATATTTAAAAGAAGAAAAACTACCACAAGAGGACACAGTTTTAAATTAGAGGGGCAAAGGTTTAAAAGTAATATAAGGAAGTATTACTTTACTGAGAGAGTAGTGGATGCATGGAATAGCCTTCCTGCAGAAGTGGTAGCGGCAAATACAGTGGAGGAGTTTAAGCATGCATGGGATAGGCATAAGGCTATCCTTCATATAAGATAGGGCCAGGGACTATTCATAGGATTCAGATATATTGGGCAGACTAGATGGGCCAAATGGTTCTTATCTGCCGACACATTCTATGTTTCTATGTTTCTATGTCTTTGTGCGACGCAGAAAAGGTGAACGGATGGACCCTACATGCCTGGTTCCCACCGTGAAGCATGGAGGAGGAGGTGTGATGGTGTGGGGGTGCTTTGCTGGTGACACTGTTGGGGATTTATTAAAAATTGAAGGCATACTGAACCAGCATGGCTACCACAAGATCTTGCAGCTGCATGCTATTCCATCCGGTTTGTGATTAGTTGGACCATCATTTATTTTTCAACAGGACAATGACCCCAAACACACCTCCAGGCTGTGTAAGGGCTATTTGACCATGAAGGAGAGTGGTGGGGTGCTGCGCCAGATGACCTGGCCTCCACAGTCACCGGACCTGAACCCAATCGAGATGGTTTGGGGTGAGCTGGACTGCAGAGTGAAGGCAAAAGGGCCAACAAGTGCTAAGCATCTCTGGGAACTCCTTCAAGACTGTTGGAAGACCATTTCAGGTGACTACCTCTTGAAGCTCATTAAAAGCATGCCAAGAGTGTGCAAAGCAGTATTCAAAGCAAAAGGTGGCTACTTTGAAGAACCTAAAATATGACATATTTTCAGTTGTTTCACACTTTTTTGTTATGTATATAATTCCACATGTGTTAATTCATAGTTTTGATGCCTTCAGTGTGAATCTACAATTTTCATAGTCATTGAATAAGAAGGTGTGTCCAAACTTTTGATCTGTACTACATATATATATATATATATATATATATATATATACTGTGTATATATACAGTTGCAAGAAAAAGTATGTGAACCCTTTGGAATGATATGGATTTCTGCATAAATTGGTCATAAAATGTGATCTGATCTTCATCTAAGTCGCAACAATAGACAATCACAGTCTGTTTAAACTAATAAAACACAAAGAATTAAATGTTACCATGTTTTTATTGAACACACCATGTAAACACCATGTAAACCCAAGTGCAGGTGGGAAAAGTATGTGAACCCTTGGATTTAACAACTGGTTGAACCTCCTTTGGCAGAAATAACTTCAACCAAACGTTTCCTGTAGTTGCAGATCAGACGTGCACAATGGTCAGGAGTAATTCTTGACCATTCCTCTTTACAGAACTGTTTCAGTTAAAGGGTTTCTACCACTTTGATTTCACATAATTAGGTGTCAGACACTAGCGATCCGCTAGTGTCTGCTCTGCCAAACTATCCTGCTATAATAGCTTTTGGGGCAGCCGTTTACCTAAAAAAAGAACTTATATGGATATGTTAATGACCCTCTAGGTGCTATGGGGGCGTCATTAGCACCTAGAGGATCGGTCTACCTTCTCAAGATGCCGCCGCCCAGCGCCTCCCTCCAGCCCGCCCATCTGCTTCAGAATGCATCAAACGGACGACTTCACGCGCATGCGCCGTGCGCGGCTGTATTCGGCGCATGCGCAGTGAATGTCCGACCGCTTCCCTGCTCAGACATCTCCACTGCACCTGCGCCGATGGAGCGCTATGACGTCATCGGCGCAGGCGCAGTGGAGATGTCTGAGCAGGGAAGTGGTCGGACATTCACTGCGCATGCGCCGAATACAGCCGCGCACGGCGCATGCACGTGAAGTCGTCCGTTTGATGCATTCTGAAGCAGATGGGCGGGCTGAAGGGAGGCGCTGGGCGGCGGCATCTTGAGAAGGTAGACCGATCCTCTAGGTGCTAATGACGCCCCCATAGCACCTAGAGGGTCATTAACATATCCATATAAGTTCTTTTTTTAGGTAAACGGCTGCCCCAAAAGCTATTACAGCAGGATAGTTTGGCAGAGCAGACACTAGCAGATCGCTAGTGTCTGCCACCTAATTATGTGAAATCAAAGTGGTAGAAACCCTTTAAGCAATATTCTTGGGATGTCTGGTGTGAATTGCTTTATTGAGGTCATGCCACAGCATCTCCATCGGGTTGAGGTCAGGACTCTGACTGGGCCAATCCAGAAGGCGTATTTTCTCCTGTTTAAGCCATTCTGTTGTTGATTTACTTCTATGCTTTGGGTCGTTGTCCTGTTGCAACACCCATCTTCTGTTGCGCTTTAGCCGGTGGACAGATTGCCTCAGGTTCTCCTGCAAAATGTCTTGATAAACTTGGGAATTCAATTTTTACTTCGATGATAGCAATTCGTCCAAGCCCTGAGGCAGCATAGCAGCCCCAATCCATGATGCCTCCACCACCATACTTCACAGTTGGGATGAGGTTTTGATGTTGGTGTGCTGTGCCTCTTTTTCTCCACACATACTGTTGTGTGTTTCTTCCAAACAACTCAACTTTGGTTTCATCTGTCCACAGAATATTTTGCCATTACTGCTGTGAAACACTCAGGTGCTCTTGTGCAAACGGTAAACGTGCAGCAATGTTTTTTTTGGACAGCAGTGGTTTCCTCTGTGGTATCCTCCCATGAAATCCATTCTTGTTTAGTGTTTTGCGTATCGTAGATTCGCTAACAGGGATGTTAGCATATGCCAGAGACTTTGTAAGTCTTTAGCTGACACTCTAGGATTCTTCTTCACCTTACAGGACAGCCACTCCTAGGGAGAGTAGCAGCAGTGCTGAACTTTCTCCATTTATAGACAATTTGTCTTACCATGGACTGATGAACAGCAAGGCTTTTGGAGATACTTTTATAACCCTTTCCAACTTTATGCAAGTCAACAATTCTTAATCGTAGGTCTTCTGAGAGCTCTTTTGTGCGAGGTATCATTCACATTAGACAATGCTTCTTGTGAAAAGCAAACCCAGAACTGGTGTGTGTTTTTTTTATAGGGCAGGGCAGCTGTAACCAACACCTCCAATCTCATCTCATTGATTGGACTTCAGTTGACTGCTGACACCTCACTCCAAACTCATTAGAGATGTCATTAGTCTAGGGGTTCACATACTTTTTCCACCTGCACTGTGAATGTTTACATGGTGTGTTCAATGAAAACATGGTTACATTTAATTCTTTGTGTGTTATTAGTTTAAGCAGACTGTGATTGTCTATTGTTGCGACTTAGATGAAGATCAGATCACATTTTATGACCAATTTGTGCAGAAATCCATATCATTCCAAAGGGTTCACATACTTTTTCTTGCAACTGTATATATATATATATATATATATATATATACACACATACATAAATATATAAATATAAAAAATATAAAAATATATATAGAAAATATATATAGAAAAAATATATAAACTTGGAATGTAAAAGCGGCAAAAAATCTGGAAAAAAAAATCTGTAAAAGATCACAGCAACATATCACAAACATATATCTAAAAAATCTAAAATAAAATCACCAGGAGGTCATTAAAAGATTATAAATGAATTGTTGATTTTGCCAGCCACAGCTAATAGTTAGTGTATTTGAGGGCCTCATTTAGGCTGAAGGGGGACAGGGTGTTCAGACGGTATATCCAGTACATCTCCTTTCTGGATAGTTGCTGATAAGAGCATGGGACCCATTCAAGTGGGGTGACTCTCAGGAGGGAAGGGTTGCTCTCGCGGTGGTCGTGGAAGTGTCTTGAAACGCTATGTGTCATGATTTTACGGTTGATGTTTGGATAATGCTCGTTCATTCGTTTCCTCGGCGTTTGAGTGGTCCTGACAACATATTGCAGTTTGCAGGGACATTCCAGTAGATACACTACATTTCTAGTCGCACAATTCATTTTATGTCTAAGAGTGAAATTCTCGCCGGGTCCCGCCAAATGAACTTCTTTCCTATTATTGGCTATCATACTGCAGCATTTGCACCTCTTATTAAAACATTTAAAAACCCTGGTCGTGTTTTTTTGTTGTCAGTCGAACAAAGGTCTCCCAGAGGTCTGCAAATCTTGTTTCAAATTGGGGCAAGAAGGGGCAATCATATTTTTGAGGGCTCCCCAGAATTGGGTCTTTCTGCAAAATATTCCAATGTTTAGTTAATATCTTCCTGATTAGGGTATGTTTCACATTGTACCTAGTAATCAGGTTAGGATGGTGGTCTTTTTTGGGGTCTATTTCAACCAATTTTGATTTAAGTGCTTCTAGTTGATCTAACTTTAAAGTTCTTTTAAGGGATTTCTTTATCAGTGTTTTTGGATACCCCTTTTCTTTGAAGCGTTTTTGGAGCACTGCTAGTTGGGTATTCAGGGTGTGGTCGTTGGTGCAGTTCCTTCTTATTCTTTTCATCTGGCTGAAGGGGATGTTCCTTTTCCATTTCGCATGGTGGCAACTTTTGAATTCCAAATACCTGTTGGTGTCAACTTTTTTAAAATGTGTTTTTGTTGTTACTGTATCAGATTGGTAGTTTATATGTAGGGTTGAGTGAACCTGAACTGTAAGGCTCGGGTTCGTACCGAACTTTAGGATTTTTGGACCACGGACCCGAACATTTCAGTAAAAGTTCGGGTTCGGTGATTTCTTAGCGCTTTTTGAAAGGCTGCAGGGCAGCCAATCAACAAGTGTTTAACTGTGTGTGACCTTAGAAGCCATCACAGCCATGCCTACTAATGGCATTGCTGTGATTGGCCAGTGTAGCATGTGACCCAGCCTCTATATAAGCTGGAGTCACGTAGTGCTGCACGTCACTCTGCTGTGCTTAGTGTAGGGAGAGGATGATGCTGCTGCTATGAGGGAGAGAATAGGACAGAATCTGTTATCAGAACTCGAATTGAACTCAGCCATCTACATAGATTTAGTTGTGTGGGTGCAGTGCACAATCTTTTTACCCTGCCCTGAGCCCAGTGACAGAGAAAAATAACTTTTATCCGTCTGTTAGATAGGTGGGCGGCGGCAGCCCCTTTATGCAATCTCAGTGCACCAGCACTGCATCTGTGCTTTTTTGACATTCAAATCCAAGCTTGAAATACTGCAATATTAATCTGGCTTTGAAAAAACACCCATTTTTTGTAATATCCAACATCTGGTGCCTTTGCAGGATTAGTCAGTGTACAATTTAAGCTAGAAATACAGCTATAATTTTCTGGGTTTTTAAAAACACCCTTTTTGGGCAAAATACACAATTTTACAGCCCTTGCTGCATCTGCACCTGTGAAATTCAAGCATTATATACAGCTTTCATTTTCTGAGTTATTGTATGCCTCCGGGTCCTCCCTTGGTGGGTGGCCCCCCTCTCCCTATCTACCCTCTCCTTATCTACTCGGCTACCCACTTACCTTTCTTATTCGTTGTCTTGCTACGTACCGCTTTACTATTCACCGTTCTTTACCTTTCTAACTTGCAGATGACAAAAGTCACCCTTTATGATATCCACCATATAGTTCATCTATTTTAAATAGACCTGTCAAGTCTTTTAAAACAAGGGATTTTTATTTTATTTTTTAAAGTGAAACGTTTATAAGTAATACAGAAATATATGTCTTTAAACAAGGACGGCATAAGGACAACGCTAGCAACCATATAAGAAAATTATAATACATAGATATTCTTTCAAACACTTGGATAAGATGAATTACATGAAAAACGCAGTGAGACTTTAAAAAACTGCAGTGTTACCGCAAAGCGGCATGTGCGGTTTTTGTTCCAAATAACTGGGATTTGTATTATTAAATAAAAATATCCATAGAACGAAACACAATGATCTGCGCTATATTGACAGTGTTGAACTATGCCGTCTTTTGTTTTGTTTCACTTTGTTTCATTTTATTTCATTTTATCTCCCTCTATTTCAATTGATGCATTTTAGCAAAAGTTTATAAATAAATATATATCTATATGATGATTTAATATACTGTTTTAAATTTGAGAGTATATACAACTTTATGGTTGAAATACTTTGGTCTATAAATGTATAAGATAATATGTCCCTCTATAACACTGTGAGATCCTAAGGAATCAATGTCACATTTTTAACATAGCACAACTTAATTAACTTAGACCACACCTGGTAAGGTGTATAAAAATCGACCATTTTCATGGGAAAAATTAGCCACTGAGGAAGGAGTCTTAGTTCACTCCGAAACGCGTATTGGTGATCAACAGCCCCATGAAATAAAGTACGGGACCGGAGGACTGAGGCGCTTCAAGTCAAGCAAGAGGAGAGGGATCTGTAAACAAATTCGTAAAGGAAAGCCAAAATCTACATTTTCTAGTGAGACCTGACCTTGCGTGAAATCAACCACCTGCACAGGAATAACATCAGGCAATCACTAGTATGGCACACCTACTGTCACGGCCAGATCTCTGAGAAGTTCTGATAGACGTTCTTCAGTACCTCCTGTATGATGTTCTTTGGTTTTGCTTTCACTTTGACATCTCTCCTCCCTCTCCCAGTTGTCATCTATTAGCAGTGATTAGCCTCCCTATATATTTCCTCCCATACTGCCTCACTTTGCAGTTTATACTACTTCCTGGATTGTGTTTTCTGCTTGGAGTTGCTACAGCTGCTTCTTCAGATAAGTCTATGTCTGTATTTGTTGTTTTCCTGTTGTCTTGATTCTAGGTGACCCTGACTCCCTCTGTATTATGTGCAGGGAACCGGTGGTCGTATCCCCTCACTATTATAGGGTTTGCAGGTGTCACTCAGTCTAGGTACGTGGACATGCAACCTTCTATCATTGAGATATTTGCATGAGCTGAGAAGACAGGGAGAGCTCCAGGGCTTTAATAGGGCTTACCCTTTTTGTTCCTTAGTTTTGGATCAAGCCAGTCGGATCCTTATTTGTAACTTCTTGTTTTCTGCTACACCATCCGTGACACTTACAGAGGATTACCGAGGATCCCAAATCTCATACACAAGCCTCCGACAAGTCGCTTGGAAACCAGATTGCAACCAGATCACTGCCTGCAACAACTTCATTGCACGTGGGACGCCACGAGGGACGCAATTAAAACCGGTACAACTCAACTAAACAGTGAGTAAAGCAGTACCGAATTACTATATAAGCTGGCAGCGATATCCGATGGTATTATATTGAATACATAAAGCGATTATTACTCAGCAAATACAAGTGACTATACTGAGAACCTTATCTGAGTACTAGACTGTTCTACAGTCATGGCCAAAAGTTTTAAGAATTACATAAATATTGGAAATTGGAAAAGTTGCTGCTTAAGTTTTTATAATAGCAATTTGCATATACTCCAGAATGTTATAAAGAGTGATCAGATGAATTGCATAGTCCTTCTTTGCCATGAAAATTAACTTAATCCCCAAAAAAACTTTCCACTGCATTTCATTGCTGTCATTTAAGGACCTGCTGAGATCATTTCAGTAATCGTCTTCTTCAGGTGAGAATGTTGACGAGCACAAGGCTGGAGATAATTATGTCAGGCTGATTGGGTTAAAATGGCAGACTTGACCTGTTAAAAGCTGTGGGATCGGAGTGCCACCAGTGCAGAGCTTGCTCAGGAATGACAGCAGGCAGGTGTGAGCACATCTGCATGCACAGTGAGGCAAAGACTTTTGGAAGATGGCCTGGTGTCAAGAAGGGCAGCAAAGAAGCCACTTCTCTCCAAAAAAAAACATCAGGGACAGATTGATCTTCTGCAGAAAATATGGTGAATAGACTGCTGAGGACTGGGGCAAAGTTATATTCTCCGATGAAGCCTCTTTCCGATTGTTTGGGGCATCAGGAAAAAGGCTTGCCCGGAGAAGAAAAGGTGAGCGCTACCATCAGTCCTGTGTCATGCCAACGGTAAAGCATCCTGAGACCATTCATGTGTGGGGTTGCTTCTCATCCAAGGGAGTGGGCTCACTCACAATTTTGCTCAAAAACACAGCCATGAATAAAGAATGGTACCAAAACACCCTCCAACAGCAACTTCTTCCAACAATCCAACAACAGTGTGGTGAAGAACAATGCATTTTCCAGCACAATGGAGCACCGTGCCATAAGGCAAAAGTGATAACTAAGTTGCTCGGGGACCCAAACTTTGACATTTTGGGTCCATGGCCTGGAAACTCCCCAGATCTTAATCCCATTGAGAACTTGTGGTCAATCCTCAAGAGGCGGGTGGTCAAACAAAAACCCACTAATTCTGACAAACTCCAAGAAGTGATTATGAAAGAATGGGTTGCTATCAGTCAGGAATTGGCCCAGAAGTTGATTGAGAGCATGCCCAGTCGAATTTCAGAGGTCCTGAAAAAGAAGGGCCAACACTGCAAATACTGACTTTTTGCATAAATGTCATGTAATTGTCGATAAAAGCCTTTAAAATGTATAAAGTGCGTTAAATTATATTTCACTACATCACAGAAACAACTGAAACAAAGATCTAAAAGCAGTTTAGCAGCAAACTTTGTGAAAACTAATATTTGTGTCATTCTCAAAACTTTTGGCCACGACTGTATATTATTCAAATATCGCTGACTGGGATAATAGCTGGGTTAGTGAACCCACCGGAGGGATAACATCGTTTATTTATATTTATATAGACTCAAAGCACTGGCCAAATACAGGGAAATATCAGTACTATTCCGTATTATGTTTTTATGCTTTTTTATTTTCTATAAGCATTAATTTTATATGTATTACTTAGTATGTATTTTAAATCAGCACCGTATATAACAATTACCTTGAATAAATATATTGTTTTATCAACTCTCCATGTGCAACTGAGTGAAGGTGTGCCCTACTATTTTTCTATTCTCGATTTCAACAGCTTTCATATTCTGTTAGTAAAAAAAACACCCTTTTAAAAAAAAAAAAACTTAATATTGCAGCCCTTGCTGCATCTGTTACTTTTTAAAACAAGTTCAAAATACTTCAATAATTTTCTGGATTTGAAAAAACACACATTTTTGGCAATAACCTTCATTTTGGGCCTCTGCCGCATTAGTCAATGTGCAATTTAAGCTAGAAATACAGCTATAATTTTCTTGGTTTTTAAAAACACCCTTTTTAGGCAAAATACACAATTTTACAGCCCTTGCTGCATCTGCAAGTGTGAAATTCAAGGGTTATATACTGCTGTCATATTCTGTTATTAAACAAACACCCATTTTGGGCAAAAAAACTAAATTGCGGCCTAGTCTGTATCTGTACGTGTGAGATACACACTTTAGATACTGTGGTTATATTCTGCTTTTAACAAAACACCCTTTTTGAGCAAAATGCACAATTTTACAGCCCTTGCTGCATCTGGACATGTGAAATTCAAGCGTTGTACACTGCTGTCCTATTCTGTTATTAAACAAACACACATCTGTACGTGTGAGATACACCCTTTACATACTGTGGTTCTATTCTGTTACTTGAAAAACAACCATTTTGGGCAAAAAACTAAAATTTCTGCCTAGTCTGGGTCTGTACATGTGAGATACAGTCTTTAGATACTGTGGTTCTATTCTGTTATTTGAAAAACAACCATTTTGGGCAAGAAACAAAGGAGAGAACGGACAGGGACATCCAGTAAAGAGGAGAAGGTGGCCAACTAGGAAGGATGATGGATAGGTGGGGAAAGATTTTTATTTTATTTATTATTATGCCAGAAGGATTAGAGGAAGCAAGAGAAGGTTAGTCTTTCATTCAGACCGTGGGGGGACTGGGAGCAGAACCTATGGATCCATTCACTCTCCTTCTGTAGGGTCCTCCTATCCCAGTCCCCACCACGGGGAGACGGGGCTACCAGTTCCAAGACTGTGAATTTAAGAGATCTTGGGTCCCCGCCATGGAAATCATTCACATGGGTGGCTACCGGTGTCACCTCCTTCTTGACAACATCGTTGACATGCTCAAGTACCCTCCTTCTCACTTCCCTCACTGTCTTCCCGACGTAGTCCTTGGGGCATGGACATTGGCATAAGTAAATGGCACCTTTGGACCTGCAGTTAATAAAGTCACGAACTTGAAACGTTCGACCAGTCACCGAGCATGTAATGATCTTCACAGTGGACATGTATTCACATGCCTTACACATGCCACATTTAAAAACACCTACAGGCTTACTATCTAGCCATGTGCCCGCCCTCGCGGGTGGTGTAAAGTGGCTGCGCACTAAACAATCTTTAAGGCTCCTGCCGCGTCTATAGGAAACAGCGGGATGCTCTGTGACTATGTCGGACAGATCAAGATCCATCCGTAAGATAGACCAATACTTCCTAAGAACATGCTTGACCTCACAATTGGCCACGTCAAAATCAGAGATGATTCTACGTTTAGGGACTAAAAGATCCGCCCGGTCACTGGCCAACGCATGCTTAAAGGCATCTCTCAGTACCGGTTGCGGATATCCCCTGGCCCTGAATCTGTATTGCAAACCCCTTGCCTTACTGAAGTACGATGCACCAATGGAGCAGTTCCTCCTTACCCGGAGGTATTGACCTCTCGGGATACTCCTTTTTAAAGGAGTAGGATGATGACTACTCCAGTGAAGCAGGGAGTTTGTGGCTGTGGTCTTCCTATGGATATTCAAAGATAGCTTGTCACCAATCTTAGTGACTCTCACATCCAGAAATGTTATGCTCTCTAGATCAAATTCAAAGGTAAACCGAAGGCCTATTTCGTTCGTTCTGAAACAAATCTCTTGAAGTCCGCTGGTCCTATCTTCCACACCACGAACACGTCGTCAATGTAACGTGTCTAGTATTGGATGTTACTCGACCACCAGACGACATGATCAGGGAAGACATGGGTGTCCTCCCACCAGCCCAGGAAGAGGTTGGCATAGGTTGGGGCACAGGGGCTGACCATGGCCGTCCCCCTGAGCTGGTGGTAGAAAATGCATTGAATAAAAATAAATTGTGGGTCAATGTAAATTCCAACAAGTTCAAGATAAATTCATTATGCAAAGCACATTGTATTCCCCTAGTGCGGAGGAAGTACCCGACAGCTGCAAGTCCAAATTGATGTGGAATGGAGCTATACAGCGACTCAACATCGATACTAGCCAACAAACAATCTGGATCAAGATTAAGGGTCTCAATCTTATTAAGTAAGTCCATTGTTTCCCTCGTATAGGCAGGGAGGGACACAACGAACTGCCTCAGTACTTGATCCAGATACACCCCACAATTCTGGGTCAATGAGTTGACCCCGAAACAATCGGGCAGCCTTTAAGCGGAGAAGTACCCTTATGGATTTTAGGTAGCCCGTAAAACGTGGCTATCAAGGGTTTAGCAGGCAAAAGGAAATAAAATTCTACCGGACTGATTACTTTATTATTAAGGCCAGTAAGCAGTACCTGTTTCAGGTCCACCAAAAAGGACGGGGTCGGATTGGCGAGTAAAACCCTGTAGCCCTCCTTATCCTTGAGGAGATCCAGGCACATACGCATATATAGGTCGCAGTCTAACACCACCAGATTGCCTCCTTTGTCAGACGGTTTGATGACAATCGTCTCGTCCTTTTCAAGCGACCTTAGTGCCTGCATTTCCGCAGAGGAAAGATTAAAGGACCTGGGGCCAACCTTCCCCAGTCGTTCAAGGTCACAGCCACAAACTCCCTGCTTCACAGGAGTAGTCATCATCCGACCCCTCTCAAAAGGGGTATCCCGAGAGGTCAATACCTCCAGGTAAGGAGGAACTGCTCCAATGGTGCATCCTACTTCAGTGAGGCAAGGGGTTTGCAAAACAGATTCAGGGCCAGGGGATATCCGCAACTGGTACTGAGAGATGCCTTTAAGCATGCGTTGGTCAGTGACCGGGCGGATCTTTTAGTCCCTAAACGTAGAATCTTGGACTGCCCTCAGCCACTGCGGATCATCTCTGATTTTGACTTGGCCAATCGTGAGGTCAAGCATGTTCTTAGTAAGTATTGGTCTATCTTACGGATGGATCCTGATCTGTCCGACATAGTCACCGAGCATCCCGCTGTTTCCCATAGACGCGGCAGGAGCCTTAAATATCGTTTAGTGCGCAGCCACTTTACACCACCCGCGAGGGCGGGCACATGGCTAGATCGTAAGCCTGTAGGCGTTTTTAAATGTGGCATGTGTAAGGCATGTGAATACATGTCCACCGCGAAGATCATTACATGCTCGGTGACTGGTCGAACGTTTCAAGTTCACAACTTTATTAACTGCAGGTCCAAAGGTGCCAATGTCAATGTCCATGCCCCAAGGACTACGTCGGGAAGACAGTGAGGGAAGTGAGAAGGAGGGTACTTGAGCATGTCAACGATGTTGTCAAGAAGGAGGTGACACCGGTAGCCACCCATGTGAATGATTTCCATGGCGGGGACCCAAGATCTCTTAAATTCACAGTCTTGGAACTGGTAGCCCCGTCTCCCCGTGGTGGGGACTGGGATAGGAGGATCCTACAGAAGGAGAGTGAATGGATCCATAGGTTCCGCTCCCAGTCCCACCACGGTCTGAATGAAAGACTAACCTTCTCTTGCTTCCTCTAATCCTTCTGGCATAATAATAAAAAAAAAAAATCTTTCCCCACCTATCCATCATCCTTCCTAGTTGGCCACCTTGTCCTCTTTACTGGACGTCCCTGTCCGTTCTCTCCCCCCCCCTCCCCTTCCCTCCCCCTCCCCCTCCCCTCTCCTGTCTCCCCTTCTCTTAGCTTATGGGGCCATCAGGAACTTCATTGTCCGTTGAACTTAGCCAGGTGCGCGAAGTACCTTAAGTGTTTAACCATTTAGTACAGTGAACATAAATTGGTTCTCTATAATTATGAATGCCCATTCCTGATCATGATTGGGCATTAATATCCTTGTTCATCTACTGACAGTCCGTCCTTCACCACTTTTCCTCATTTTTTATCTCCTCCTGCCCTATCCTATCCTGTGCGTTTATATCCGTTAGGGGTTGGTAAGATATCTGAATTTGTTTAATCCAGCCTCATCCGCCATTGTAATGTCACGGTTTCCCTTATTACGGTACCCTTTGTGTCCTGTATGTAGCTCCAATACTGCCGAGGAGCTCTGCGGTTCACAGACCGATTGGGTGATGCTTGTCAACTGCCGGAAGTGACGCATTGCGTTCCACAGACATAATGCGCTCCACTGACTGGCCTCTATCAGATACTGCCGCCAGATACTATCTCCTCTGCGTGCGTTCCAAGGTGGAGTGCACGCACTTGAACATCACCACTATTGTGACGAAACCAACCTCGCCACGGTGTTTTGGAGGGGGCTGGTTGCTAGCCTCTTGCCTCAGGATTATGGCCCATACTAACTTTAAAGAACACAGCCCGGCCGCACAGCTTAAATCTGTCTTTGGAATTGTATTTTATTATGTGAGGGTACCCAGATGGCTAGTTTAATTGTATTCGTGTGGTCTGAGTGCCATTCACCTAATGATATGCACTCAGACTTGAGCTATCTGGGGATATGTTAAATGTCTGTGGTTGCTGGGAGGGTGTGACATTGTGTGTTTAACTGGTGATTTCTGTCCTGTTGTCCCCGCTTGTGTATTGGCGATCTCCCCTTTGTCCTGAGAGATAATTGGATTATCCCTCGGTTGTCTCTGGGGCAGAGAGGAGGAAACCATGATGCATTGTGGGGATGTGCTGTATCTGTTCGGTGTGTCGCAGTCTCCATTCTGGTCCCCTGGGGGCGTGTTCACCAGATGGAGACCTGTATAATTACGGGCGGGTAGCCCTCAATAAAGTGTTCCTGTTTTATCCTTCATCATGCTGAGACTGGTGTTTGGATAACTGATCAAACTGGGGGATTGCTATACGCTGAAGATTTGCTATACTCCCTTGGCATAACTACTAGCTCTTGTAAGAGCTGTTCCTGCTCTCTGGCTGTAGGAGAGGTTCACCCACTGGAGCCTGGAGCCTTGTCGTAGGTCCAGCGTGGGTGGAGGACGGTGAGACCCCAACCAAGCTGCGGTGGTTCGTGGGGTCTGCAGGGCGTACGGTGTCAAGTGGAGTGCTTGGAGTCCTCGGAAAGCACTAGGAGCATCTATCGACGGAGGTACCCGGTCGGGGTGCTAGGAGTTCCGTTACAACTATCATGCCCATTAGTTAGTGATGTCACTATCTGAGCGACACAGGTTAGGCTTAGGAGGGTTATTTAAATGGGGCCGGCAGGATGTACTTAGCAGTGGACCAGAGGAGGAGACACTATGAGGACCGCTATCAACTGTAAGATATGGGCTTTTTTGGCCCTCTATTAAGTTAGACTAGCTTCACTCAATACGTCCCCTTATTCAATGCAGGTGACTTGAAGTGGGGACTAGTCCATTTGACTGCCTGAGCATCTGTCAGTCAATCCTGAGGTACCGCTATATCTCTTGGGGCTTTTAAAGGTGGAGGCCTGTGCTTGTAATTGCATGTATTGCCGGCACTAGCTGTTTTCGTTTTTACAGCTGTAGGTATCAACTTTTGGATCTGACCCGGCGTTTGAATTGCTGGGCAATGTGACTGTACCCTGTTGTGCCACTCCGGCACCCCATGCCAAATCTGTTCACCACTTTTGATTCAGATTGTTGACTGGCACTCCGCTGACAGAAGTATCCCCTATCCTCATGACCATATGTAAGTAAATATCTTCTTACTCCTTGGTCGCAGGACTGGACGTCCTCTCTCCTCCTTTTACTATTATCTGTGGGTCCAACTGTTTAATATCATACACTGCAGTACACCGGTGTATCAAAATCGGTGTCATACACCCGTTTCACGAGCTCGCATTATATTATGGTTCTCCGCTATCTTTAATACTGTTTTGATTATTTGTCTTTATTCACCCCCTGATGATCCCACACCGTGGGGGAAACGCGTTGGGGTATTCTGTCTTGCTAAGATTAGTGTATTTATCACACTTTCGTAATAGGGTATGTTTTTGATCTCTCGATGCACTTTGTACCTTCTGATCAGTATCTGTATCATTAGGGTCGTATATAAAGTTCATCCCTTTGTTTTGTATGTCTGTCCGTTCGATAGTCGACCACTAGGCTAGTACCCCATCCGTTGTCATTGTTTGAGGGTTAGGTAGGAGCTTCTAGCCGAGGTTCGAGTACAGGGAGTCCCCACCATCAGGGGCCGTCCCTGGGATAAGGTGTAAAGTAGGGTGTGAACTTAGGGTCAGTCCCTTCCCCCTCCTCCTCTTCCCCCCCCCCCTATCAAGGGTTAATCTTAGTCGGTGGTATTCCTACCGTAGTGATTGATGTTTGTCCGTCATTTTATGTAAAGTTATCAATAAATTTAATATAATTCTCTTTAAGGGTAATATTTCTGCTGGAATTGTTAAATTTTCAGGTGAAATTCATCAATTTTTGGGTGTGATATACCACTGCTATACCTAGTAGACAGGTAAAAAAAAATCACAAATTTGTCTGTTAAATTTTTGGGTGAAATTAACCAATTTTCTGGTGTGATATACCACTGCTATACCTAGTAGACAGGTAAAAAAAAAATCACAAATTTGTCTGTTAAATTTTTGGGTGAAATTAACCAATTTTTGGGTGTGATATACCACTGCTATACCTAGTAGACAGGTAAAAAAAAAATCACAAATTTGTCTGTTACATTTTTGGGTGAAATTCACCAATTTTTGTGTGTCATATACCACTGCTATACCTAGTAGACAGGTTAAAAAAATTCACAAATTTGCTTAATAAATTTCACTATTTTTTCTTTTACATTTTCGGGTGAAATTAAACAATTTTTTTTCTGTCATAGACAGGTAGACAGGTTAATAAATTTCACTAATTTTTCTGTCACATTCTTGGGTTGACATTTTACAATTTTAGACGTGAATAAACCCCTGCTCTGCATAGGTGACAGGGACAATTTTTTTTTTAAATAATCTGTTCCATTGGTGGGTGACATTAACCCATTTCTGGCGATTAAAAAAAAACCTACTCTGCATAGGTGACAGTAACATAAATTTCAAAAATTCGTCTGTTACATTGTCAGGTGACATTTTACAAATTTTGCCGGAAAGAAATCCCTACTCTGCATAGGTGACAGGGAATAAAATTTCAGAAATTCTTCTTTAATTGATGCGCGATCCTTTTATTCAATGCTTAAACTTTAACAAGTTGTCCCACATTTGCGCTTCAATAACTTGTCCCACATTTGCGCTTCAATAATTTGTCCCACATTTGAGCTTCAATAATTTTTACCACATTTCCACTCTATCACATTTAATTTGAAACAATTAACCTCCCTTGGATGTGGTATCTCTTTCTCACACTCCCTCTCCGGCGTGGAACCCTGATTCGCCGCTAACCATGATGAACATGGTAGGCTCAGAAAAGAACATCAAAAGTTGATAGAAGATATCCAAATGTATGGTGGATGTCACAGGAATGTGCGATCAGGCAGAAGTTATCTAGAGTCAACAAAGCAGCAGCAGGGCCTCTCCTGGCTAACATTTCAAAATCCAAAATACCCTAGTGACATTCCCTATAATTTTTTTATTAATCATTCCAATAACAGGGCATCTTAAGAGTCCTGTATTGTTATTTATCGTCACTACCTCCCCGAGTCGGGAGTGGGTAATTGCCGCGCCCCCCCCCCTACTTTCCTCAAAATTCTTTAGTTTTAATAGCTTCTCCCACATTTCCGCTCGATCACAATTAAATTTCATCCTTTGATCTCCCTTGGATGTGGTATCCCTTTCTCAGGCTCCCTCTCTGGCCTGGAACCCTGATTCCCCGCGCTTAAAATAACATCGAAAGTTGATACAGAAGATATCCAATTGGATCGTGCGTCATGGTGGAGCAGTATGTCTGCACACGCCTACACGTACTGAATGATGGGTCTTCCACCTTCAACTTCGGGGTCTCCAAATTGGACACATGGCCTGAGCTTGCCCTTTACGCCTTGGAGGTGCTGGCCTGCCCTGCAGCCAGTGTATTTTCTGAACGTGTGTTTGGCATGACTGGAGGGGGTTATCACAGGTTATATTTCCCAATATTCTGGGGTGTACCCCAATTTAAAAAAATAAATTTAAAACAAAAAAGCAGTATAGGCTACCTCCTCCTCCTCCACCACCGCCTCTTCAACCTACACCGCTTCCACCTACGCCCTCCTAGATCAAGATTATTATTTTTTTTACGTATTTTATGTTATTTAAATTCATTTCCCTATCCACACTTACCATGCTCTTAACCACATTTGGATACCATTTGCAGCCCTCTAGCCCTTTCCATTCAATTTTTACAGCCATTTTAGTGCTCAAAAGTTCGGGTCCCCATTGACTTCAATGGGGTTCGGGGTCAAGTTTGGGTCAAGTTCCGGTCCCGAACTCGAACTTTTTTGCGAAGTTTGTCGAATCCGTCGAACCCGAACATCCAGGTGTCTGCTCAACTCGATTTATATGTAAATCTTAAAAGATGGCCTCCTGGGGGTGATGGTCAAGACTGAATGTTAGGCCCCACTCATTCTGGTTTAATTCTTGAATGAAATTTAAGAGGTCTTCTGTACTGCTGTCCCAAATAAAAATGATGTTGTCTATATAGCGACGATAAAATCTGATCTTTTTGTGATGGAGTAGACCATACTGTTCCTCAAATTGGCCCATAAAAAGGTTCGCATAGGATGGGGCGAACCTAGTGCCCATCGCTGTCCCCTTGTTTTGACTATAAAACTTCTCGTTAAAAGTAAAGTGATTATGATGCAGTATAAAATCTATGCTTCTAAGGATAAACTCTTTTTGTGTCTCAGGCATGGTCGGGTCTTGGCCAAGAAAATATTTGATAGCTGTGAGTCCCAGATCATGTCTGATGTTACTGTATAGAGAGGCTACATCGAGGGTCACCTAAATATATCCATTTTCCCATTGGAAAGGTTTTAAGAGGTTAATTAAGTGGAACGTATCTCTAAGGTGGGAAGGGAGGGATTGGACGTATTTTTGTAAAAATAGATCAACATAAGCTGAAAGGTTAGATGTGAGTCAATCAATGCCAGAAATTATGGGTCTACCTGGGGGGTGGGGGGTGGATTTATGTATTTTAGGTAAAAAGTAAAATTTTGCTGTTGAAGGTTGGAGTGGGGAAAGAAATTGTCTTTCTTTTTTGTCAATAGTTCCTGAGGTGAAACCAAATTCGATTAGTTCAGTCAGGGATTTTTTTTATGATCCAGACGGGTCCCCATCTAGAATCCTGTAATATTCAGGGTCAGAGAGTATCCTATTTGCCTCTGTAAGGTAGTATTCTGAGTCTATAATAACTATTCCTCTGCCCTTATCGGCATTTTTGATCACCAATGCTTTATTATTCTTCAGGTTTTTTAAGGCCCTTTTCTCTGAGGAGGTGAGGTTCTGGCTCCCAGAAGATTTGGGTTTTCGATTGTTTGTGAGCATGGTCTGTTTTATTACTGCTTACTACTGCTCCTGAGGAAGGGGTTTTGGATGACCACGAAACGCGTTGAGCTGCACCTGCGGTTCTAATAAAGGAATTGACAAGAAGTATCTCCTCTAAGACTGCTGCTTCTTCCTAAGATCCTACAAGCTATCCAGGCGAGGGAGGCAGTTCTGTAGGTGTCTTGAGCTTTATCCTGCAGAACCCCTCCCTAGTGAAGTGAGTTTATTTGAATTAGAATTTCTATTTCACTTTGTATTGTCTCTAATGTTCAACTCTCAGTATGCTACTCATTGCAGATTGAAAGTTTGCTAGTGGTATCCCGATACTCTCAAGGAAACTGAAGAAACCTTTTTAACCTACGGTTTTATCACTCCCCCTGATACACTTTATGTATTCATGTGGGATATTGCATCTCCTACCAAGACACTGTAGCATTAACCTGATAGAATAGAACAGATTGGGTCACCATTTTAGGTATATGTGTATCTGTATATATATATACCGCACCCTTCTCTGTCTCCTACCATTAATGTAGCGCGTATCCTGCACATAGGAGACCACCACTGGCAGCCTCTCTGCACCCTAAAACCATACCTTACGCCATTTTTTCTCCATTTTTATATACACTTTATGTCCATTTTTACAATATAACTTCTTCTAGATCCACCCTTTGGCGCTTCGCCAGTTACTCTATGACTTCACCTGAATTCCTTTCAGGGGTGTCTTCGACTAACCCTCTACTCTTTTTCCCCCATCCATAGTTCTAGTTTATTCCAGTTTAGACTCCATATTGGAGCTGAGAAGACATGAAAGAAGTAGCAGCGTAAGGCAGTGTATGGCATCTTTCACATCAGTGAATTGTGATAAGTGTTTTGTATCAGTACTTGTGAATACAAATACAAAAATATACCTATATAAATGGTCCATATGAGGGCAGCTGCAATAAAGCAATATATTACATTGCCCACTGCCCACATCTATTTTAATTAATATCTTAATTTGCCTTCGTCAAGCTCAGTACTTCTTTTCTGTATGAAACAAAAAAGGATAAAATGATTGTTCTACACTGCTCAGGTAAGGACCTCTGGCAGAGAAAATGTCAAGACAGCATGTGCAAGCTATATATACAACTTAACCTTTATTGATTAATTCATGTAAGAAGACAGAAGTGAAATGAATAGATGGAATAGAGTCAGCCATTTAATTATACACAGAACCAATAAAAAAGAGAAAAAATACTAAAATGATCAAATGTGAAAAGCAAATATTCATACATTTGCTTCTGTATTAAGCTATACTTAGTAATAAGGCTAATATCAGGTAGCCAACATAGGGCTGCCTATGAGGGTTGATTTTACACCTACTACAGCACTCATATACAGTGTTCTATGGTGATCTTCATTATTTCAGCAGAAGTGAGCAGGGTGCCAGTGTTGTTGGTGTAATTCAGATCCTAACATATGGCCATAGGATGGTTGTCTGCAGTGATGGATTAAGTAGGTCATAGGCTCTTGACTGTTCTCCAAACATTTCCCACACCCCCTCCACCAACCCCTCGTTTCACTGCCAGGCTGTGTCTGTAGTCAACACCACCTTCTGCTAGAACATTGACACCCAAGCGTGTACTATAGTTTTAAATAAACAGCTATGCAGCCAGTACGCTGAAGGATCGGAGGGACGTGCTGCAGGTGCCCCCTAATACCGATCCAGGCAAGAGGATCTTTATATTTAGACAATGAGAGAAGGATTGTAGCTTCCTTAGCAGCACAGGAATAGCCAGATAGTTCGATAACTAACAATATAGCAAGCAATACTGCTGCGAGAAATACATTGTGGCATTTCATCTATAAGATACAACTATGTAACTATACTCCAGCTGGCTGCTATTGTGGTGACAAACAATCCAGTCCAATGTACTGTAAGAGTATGAATAAAATACCCTCACTATATATCATTAATAAAACATAAAAGCATAACTAGGTGCAGGCTGAAATGTAATTCACTTGAGCACTTTTTGGTTCATATTTTACTAACAGAAAAATAAAGGTTATATTTTAAAGAGTTGTATTTAAGGCCAAAAAATGAATTTTGATAGCCTGTGGATATTGGAACCATTATATTGATTTAAGATATTCTGGGCCATAGGGGTCTTTTTTGTATTTAAATACAAATACAGACCCCACACCAAACCCCTAAATAAATACAAACCCTAGATAAGACTCCTTAAATAAATACAGACCACCAAAAGCAGGCCTCTTAAATGCATACCCCATACAGTTACACAGCAGCTCAAATTGTGCTCCTATGTGGAGCCTTCGTGAACTCACCCCTGGCTTCAGGACCTGCACAGATGTGGTTACATGATCTTATCTATGATTAGATTATATAACCTTATAATTGCATGTTGTCACGTACCAAGGACCAGACCAGCACACCGCCTCACGTGACAAGGGTTTCCCAAGCCCTTCAGCCGATTCACTTCACGCTACCACATGCTGTTACTCGAGCATAAATTGCCACCTGAAACCTGCAAGCACACCCACGCACTAACACTTTCACTGCCACCACCTGTCAGTTATAAGGTTGACAGGACACCCCTGAGTGTTACATTCACAAGCAGACACACACACGATAGCAAGCCTCACGGAAAAAAAACATACAGCCTCAGACTGCACACACACTGTTCATTGAGTTAACAGGTTCTTAAGGTTACAAGACAAACCATCAAACTTTTAGGTTTAATGTATAAAAAATAGACAGCACTTGGTTACATAAAATAATTAACAAGAGATATACAATTGTAAAATAAAAAGGAGAAAACAAGGAAAGCTCAAATACTTAACATTTGTGTGGTAAAAGTAATTTCCTCCCTGGAGATTTGAGCAGAGTAATGGTGCACAAACCAATTCGATTGAAACTCCCACTTTGTGACACCCAAATATCCAGGGATTGCATTTTTATGCCTTTCCTCCAGGGGAAGACCTGAGGCGGTTCTCACTACCACCTCTGGCTCAGTCCCTCTGGGCCCAGCTACATTACCCGTGCAGTCGGCCCCCCTGGCCAACTAGGGAACAGGTATAAAAATATCCAAAAAGATAGTTTCCCAGTTGCCCTGGTGAAGATACAGACCCCAGCCCTTCTTCATAATTCATATCTCATCGTTCCGAGTCCTAGCATATCAAACACTACACGTCCAGGACGCTCGGAAGATGAGATCCTTATTTTAAGAAGCTGAAGGCCAGTTGATATGCCATGTCTGGTGTCCATGCAATGCCCCCCATCATACTAGAGATGATAAGCTAGATTTTGAGGACATCCGATCCCTCCTGAACAAGTTATGAAGGATTACGGATTATGGTTCATGCTCTGGACACAATGCGCCGGAGAGTCAGCTGTCCCCAGTCCCAAGTGTGACCAGCAAACGGACCCATCCTCGTTAGCATCTCTGTGCTAACTACCCCCGGGGAGCAGGCTGCTGTTTTCCCAGGTATGAGGCAGACATCTCGGCCTATATGCAGCCATAAACCAATTCATCAATGGCTGCTGGCCTGGCAACACAAATACATAAATACATACTGTATACATATATATGTGAATCACACCAGAACATGTTACACCATAACACATAACCATAAAACATATATTATCACAGCAGACATTATAATAACTAGGAATAAGGCGGTCCTTATTCCTGACACATGTCTTCCTGCAGGTCCCACACACATTTGTGCAAAGGATCACTTTTCTCATATTTGTCTTTGTGATTATCATTCCTTCTGACGATAATACCATCTAATTTTAATTAGTATACACAATGAGTGTTGTTACATCCATTTTACAACCTTGAGAACAGGCAGAGGGCTCGATCTTCTTTTGAAAAAAACACAACCTCCAGATATCCTTGCACTGTAAAAGATCAAATGATATTACTAAGAGCTGTTACTTTAATCACGTGTATTGCCTCTTGTTATATAAATGTTTGCCCAAATAAAACATGAATAAACCATTGTATGCACCCCTTAACTCATCTGATGTTACAGCCAAGACTGTACATGCATCATTTCCATGACTGAACTGGCTCAGAGTTCAAACTGGGTAGATTTATATAAGACAACAAAAGCAATAGGTGTCCAGTCCAAAATATAGCCAACAGCAAATAAGGGTGCACTGACTACACCAGGTGGACCCCCTTCCAGCACTAGAGAAAGAGACAGAATAAGTGTTTGAAAGTTGAACATTTAGTAGTATTTGTCATGGGTTGGACTTAGCTACATAGCTAGTAATGAGCGGCAGGGGCAATATTTGAATTTGCAAAATTTCACGAATATTTTGTAGAATATTCGTCATATATTCGCGAATTAGCGAATTCGAGATTATATTCTTGATTGCAAAAATCGGCAATGTATTATTTGCGTAATGTGCGCAAAATACCGGCGTGGGTCACTTATGCTACATTTTTCAAGCTGGTATAAGTTTCCTGAGACTGGAGAAAATTGTTGGCACGGCAGAACATTAGAATAGCTTTATATGCAGATAGGGTGCTCCAATATATTTGCGCTTGCAAATTTTCAGCAATTAATGATGCGCATATTTTTTCGCAATATGTGCAGTATGTATGTATGGACAGCAGAACCTATTACACTGCCTAACAGCCTGCACTGGAACCTATCAGCTACACTATAGATCAATCTAACCTACACTGACTATCTCCACCTGCAGTGATGGATTAAGTAGGTCATAGGCTCTTGACTGTTCTCCAAACATTTCCCACACCCCCTCCACCAACCCCTCGTTTCACTGCCAGGCTGTGTCTGTAGTCAACATCACCTTCTGCTAGAACATTGACACCCAAGCGTGTACTATAGTTTTAAATAAACAGCTATGCAGCCAGTACACTGAAGGATCGGAGGGACGTGCTGCAGGTGCCCCCTAATACCGATCCAGGCAAGAGGATCTTTATATTTAGAATAGCTTTATATGCAGATAGGGTGCTCCAATATATTTGCGCTTGCAAATTTTCAGCAATTAATGATGCGCATATTTTTTCGCAATATGTGCAGTATGTATGTATGGACAGCAGAACCTATTACACTGCCTAACAGCCTGCACTGGAACCTATCAGCTACACTATAGATCAATCTAACCTACACTGACTATCTCCACCTAACTATCTGAATTATATATATATAAGTTAACTGTCTAACGTAATAACACATAGCACAGAGCACAGCAATGACACTGCTGTCTCTTTCATAACTGCAATTAACTTTAGAAAACAGCAGCTGGGGAGGGTCTTATATACTAAGGCGTAGGCAACTTTCCTATTGGTTGCTAGGGATGTTGCTAAGCTGTGACAAAGCCTTCTCATTGGCCCACAAGCTAGAAGAAGGGAGGAATGATCACCTGATGTGTACTGTGTTAACCACCTCCCGTCTGCCCGTTGACTATAAACGTCCGGGAGGTGGATCTCTATCTCTGAATGGACGTTTCTGAACGTCCATTCAGAGATGGCAGCTGCACGCTAATTTTCTTTCACAGACCTCAATCAGCCCTGCACTGAGGCTGTACAGCGCTGTATTATGCTGTACAGCCTCTCTGGGGGGTGTATTTCCCATGTAACTGGGGCTACTATGTCAGCCCCAGTTAAAGGTAAAATCAATAGTGGGGGAAAAAAGTGAAGTTAAATGTCCCCCAGAGATCTTGTATGACCTTTTGGGGGATGCAAAGTGTAAAATATAAAAATAAAGTGTTTTATAATAAAAAAAAAGGTTTTACATTTAAAAAAAATCTAAAATTCCCAAAGTAATAAAAAAAATTCAAATAGAAAAAAATTTAATAAAATATACATATTTGGTATTGCCGCGTCCGTGATGGTCGGCTCTATAAATATATTACACGATCCACCCAGTCTGATGAACACCATAAAAAATTAAAATTGTGTTAAAAAAAACAAACATTTTTGTCACCTCACATCACCAAGTGATCAAAAAGGCGTATGTACCACAAAATGGTACCAATAAAACTGTCACCTCATCCCGCCAAAAATGAACCCCTACATAAGAAATAACACATCTATGGTCTATTCAGACCCTAAATTCCCTGTAGGGGTCCCTAACTGAAAATAAAAATATTTCTTTATTAGTTATTATTTTAAAATAAATGAACCAAACAACTATAGAAAACTATTAAAATTATCAGTGTCTGATGGAGGGTACAATTGGAGTGTATGAATGTATTTGCCTTTGTCACATGTAGCCACTATGGAGGTTTTGACTTGAGGACCTTACCGGAGCGCCCACAGCGATTGGCTGAAGGGAAACTTGGGACAGGTGGGCGGGACCTAGAAAGTTATTTAGGAGGGTCGAGACATGCGCGCGGCGTCCACATACCCCACATCCCCTGACGAAGCCACCGAGCATGGCGAAACATGTCGGGAGGGGTGGTATGACGTCCTGTATTTTAAACAGTGCCTGAAATGTTAGGGACTAGTAATAAAAGAGTACGCTGCAGAGACAGCACCAGACATTGAGGAGTGGAATTGAGCATGCCACATGAGCGGTTTAGCGCGAACAGTGACTTCTATGGATGAAATAGAGCAGTCAGTAGCACAAAAGTGTAGAGTGTAGTCGAGAGACAAGTGAATTGAGCAGACTAGTGGCAGCTTCAAAAGTACACATAAACCTAGCAACATTGTTTCACTGTTGTCCAGCCTGAATATAAAGGCCGAACGATAAAAGGATCTTAAAGGGGTTGTCCAGGTTCAGAGCTGAACCTGGACATACCTCCATTTTCACCCCGGCAGCCCCCCTGACATGAGCATCGGAGCAGTTCATGCTCCGATGCTCTCCTTTGCCCTGCGGCTAAATCGCGCAGGGCAAAGGCATTTTTCTGAGTTCCGGTGACGTACCGGGGCTCTCTATGGGGCTGACAGACAGCCCGGTGACGTCACCGGCACTGATGGGCGGGACTTGGCTCTGCCCTAGCCAGTAAAACGGCTAGGGCAGAGCTAAAGCCCGCCCCTCAGAGCCGGTGACGTCACCGAACACACTGCTGGGCGGAAGTTACCGCCCGGCAGTGTGTTATTGAA
This sequence comes from Bufo gargarizans, assembly GCF_014858855.1. Classification (NCBI taxonomy): domain Eukaryota; kingdom Metazoa; phylum Chordata; class Amphibia; order Anura; family Bufonidae; genus Bufo; species Bufo gargarizans. Next base: position 7,680,094 of record NC_058086.1, read on the forward strand.
AACACAAGAGCCTGTGCCCTGCGCGGTTTAGCGCAGGGCACGGGAGCGCATCGGAGCATGAGATGCTCCGATGCCAGGCTCAGGAGGGCTGCCGGGGTGAAAATAAGGGTATGTCCGGGTTCAGCTCTGAACCCGGACAACCCCTTTAATAGGAGCGCCCAATCTGCCATCACATTGTATGAATGCACAAACAAAGTATTAGCAGAGGCTTGCAAGTGCAGCTATACCCCATATAAATGAATGGGAGGCACTGCACTCCATAGTGGCTACATGTGACAAAGGCAAATACATTCATACACTCCAATTGTACCCTCCATCAGACACTGATAATTTTAATAGTTTTTTTAGGGTAGACCATAGATGAATAGACCATAGATGTGTTATTACTAATAATATCCCGAGGGTTCCTAAAAGGGACTTTATCTAATAAACCTACATAAGAAAATTGCTAAATTTTTTTAAAAAAAAGCTGTGGATCTTAGGCTATGGAGACACTAAAATATATATTTTTTTGTTTAAAAAGTGCTATTATTGTGTAAAACTTAAATAAATGAGAAAAAGTATACATTTTAAGTATTGCCACATCCGTAACGATCTGCTCTATACAAATTTCACATGACCTAACCCTTCAGGTAGACGCTGTAAAAATAAATAAATAAAACTGTGCTAAAACAACCAATTTTTTGGTCACCTTGCCCTATAAAATGTAATAATAAATGATAAAAGAAATCATATGTACCCAAAAATGGTACCAATAAAAACATTAACTCTTCCTGCAAAAAACGAGCCCCTGCACTTTTTGGGAGTTTTTACTGTAAGGGTGCATCAGGCGGCTTCAAATGGGACATGGCATCTAAAAACCAGTCCAGCAAAATCTGCCCTCCAAAAACGATATGGTACTCATTTTCTTCTGCGCCCTGCCGTGTGCCCTTACATCAGTTTACTACCAGATGTGGGGTGTTTCTATAAACCACAGAATCAGGGTAATAAATGTTACGTTTTGTTTGGCTGTTAACCCTTTATGTGTTAAAGATTTTTTTTTATTAAAATGGAAAATCTGTCAAAAAAGTTAAATTTTGAAATTTCATCTCCATTTTCCTTTAATTCTTGTGGAACACCTAAAGGGTTAACAAAGTTTGTAAAATCAGTTTTGAGTAACTTGAGGGGTGTAGTTTCTTGTAATGGAGAACATTATGGCACCAAAAATGGTAAAAGGCAGAGTGGATCCAGCATGCATGTGGATCCAACACTCCCTGAATTTTATGGCAGCCAATTATGGCGCATAACAGGTAGTATTTAGTGGTAGGACCCGTGTAACAGAGATCGCCTTGACGTACGGCAGACGGGCTCAGATGGTTTTGTACAAAATGCATTGGCCAAGCATCTCACTTTATAAATAAGCGTAGCACTAGCACTATAATTTTTGTGACTATGGCATTATTGTACTTTATCTGATTTGCAGGGTGCTGCTGCATTGTCTTTTTTTTCTCTGGGTCTTTGCCATGGCAGCGTGCACCTGCACACTGGGAGGTGCTGACTAACCCCCTTTTTCTTTGCAGATTTACAATGCTGGAGATGTGCACACCGTATGCTGTCCACATCAGTATGTCCGTTCTGTGAGAAAAATCGGCATATTTGGTACCCAGACCCAAACTTCATTACTGAAGTTCAGGTTTGGGTTAGGTGTTTTGTAGATTTTATTATTTTCCCTTATAACATGGTTATAAGGGAAAATAATAGCATTCTTAATACAGAATGCAAAGTAAATTAGGGATGGAGGGGTAAAAAAAGTAAATAAAGGTTAACTCTGTTCTATCTTCAGGACCTGGCAAAAGACCTGTGGTGACATCACGGTGCTCATCACATGGTCCAATCACATGGATCATCACCATGGTGAGGGACTGTGTGATTGGACCGTGTGATGTGACGTCACCACAGGTCCTTAGCCGGCAGCTCAAGATTACAGAAGAAGAGAGAGATCCGCAACTACGTTATCAAGTGGACTCAGTGAGTTCATATTTTTTATTTTTAACCCCTCCATCACTATTTTACTTTGCATTCTGTATTCAGATCATGTGATGAGCGTAGTGAAGTAATCAAAGGTCCTATTGCTCACAGATGAAGACAGAAGAGATGCCGGCTGCGCGAACAAGTGGATTAAGGTGAGTTAAAAAAAATGTATTTATTTTTTTAACCTCTCCAGCCCTATTTTACTATGCATTCTGTATTCAGAATGCTATTATTTTCCCTTATAACCATGTTATAAGGGAAAATAATACAGATCGGGTCGCCATCCCGATCGTCACCTAGCAACCATGCTTGAAAATCGCACCGCATCCGCACTTGCTTGCAGATGCTTGCGATTTTCATGCGGCCCCATTCACTTCTATGGTGCCTGCGTTGTGTGAAAGACGCTGAATACAGAGCATGCTGCGATTTTCACGCAACGCACAAGTGATGCGTGAAAATCACAGCTCATGTGCACAGCCCCATAGAAGTGAATGGGTCTAGATTCAGTGCGGGTGCAATGCGTTCACACCACGCATTGCACCCGCTCGGAATACTCACCCGTGTGAAAGGGGCCTTAGGGTCATTGTCTCGGAAGGTGAATCTTTAGCCTGGTCTACGGTCCAGAGCTCTCTGGATCAGGTGTTCATTTAGAATATCTCTGTACTTTGATCCATTCAGCTTTCCCTCAACCCTGACCAATCTTCTTGTTCTAGCTGATGAAAAACATGCCCAACAGAATGATGCTGCCATCATCACGTTTCACTGTAGGGATGGTATTGAGTAGTGCCTGGTTTCCTCTAAACATAACACTTAGAATTGAGGCCAAAATTTTCAGTCTTGGTTTCATCAGACCGGAGAATCTTGTTTTTGTGTCCTTTACTGAGGAGAGGCTTCTTTCAGGCCATTCTGCCATAAAGCCCAGATTGGTGGAGTGCTGCAGTGATGGCTGACCTTCTGAAAGTTTCTTCTATCTACACACATGTGGGGTCCTTTATCAAAGTGGTGTAAAGCAACCAATTAGATTTCACCTTTCATTTTTGACAGCTCCTTTGGAAAATGAAAGGTGGAATCTGATTGGTTGCTATGGGCAGCTAAGCCAGTTCTACTTTAACCGCCTCCGGACCGCCTAACGCAGGATCGCGGTCCAGAGGCGGCAGTCTGAGGCACAGTCACGCATATATGCGTCATCTCGCGAGATGCAAGATGACGCGCTCAGCCTCGCGGGCCGGCAAAAGTTAGAGGGGGGTCACGTCATCAGCTTGCAGCCAATGATCGTGGCTGGAAAGCTGATGATTTAAAAAATAAATAAATCAGAAGCCAGTTAACACATTATATTTATAAATATAATGTGTTAAATGGCTGCTGTGCTCCTCTGCTGGTCCTTTTCGTCGGTTGGTCTCAGCAGAGGAGCACAGTTCACAGTGAGTACACACCAACAGCACACTTAGCCCCCAGATCACCCCCCATCACCCCAATTAACCCCTTGATAACCCCTGTCAATCACCTAGGGAAAGGAAAAAAAGTGATCAGTGTAAACTGGCACTTTTTTTTCCACTGGTATTGACTGTTAGGTTTTAGGATAGTTTAGGCCCCTTGGTTAGGTAGTTAGCGATCAGTTAGCGCCCAGCCCACCGCACCGCAGTCACTGATTCGCTGATTAGCGTATCGCTAATCAGCATTTGTACTTTTATAGTATCTGTAAGTGATCAAAACTGATCACAGTCAGATCTATAATAGTATTAGTGTCACCTTAGCTCGCCCTCCTCCCAAAACGCAGTGTTTGCCAGATCAGGCCTGATCGGTCGCCCACACGTGCGTTCACCCACGCCTGCCCCGCCGCAGTGACAAAAATATATATATTTTTTTTTATCACTGCACAATCACTTTACAAGCGCTGCGGCAATAAAAAAAAATCAGTTTTGATATTTTTTATCAATCGCAGCGGCCTCCGATATTTCGCTAGCCTCCCATTTGTAAGACAGGCTTGCTTTTTTTCTTGGGTAGTCTCAGGGAATACCCCCTAAATTTAGTAGTCCAAATGTCAAACAAGGGGTATTCTTCTGAAGAGGCCTACAGGATTCTGACCCAGTCGGATGAGGAATGGGAACCCTCATCTGACGAATCTAGCGGGTCAGAATATGAACCTGTAGAAAGCAGTGGCAGTCTGACCCAAAGTTCGGACAAGGAGGTTGAGGTCCCTGATACCACCAGGCGTACCCGGCCCCATGTTGCTAGACCACAGGTTGCGCAGGATCCGCTTCAAGGGCAGCAGAGTGGGGCTGGCGCTGTCGGATTACGTGGTGAGGCATACACCAGCAGCGCAGCCCTCCCTGGACCTAGTACCAGCACTGCCGGTGAAGTGGCGAGCACCAGAAGGGCAGTTGAAGCTGGTACGGTGGCACATGCAATAGTTACCCCATCGCAGCCACCGCACAGACAGGCCCGTAGACCCCCTAGAGTCCCTGAGGTGCTGGCAAACCCTGATTGGCAGTGCCCAACTTCAGCCACACCATTAGTTCCCCCTTTCACCGCCCAGTCTGGAGTTCGGGTTGAGACAGTTCAGATCGGTTCGGCCCTGGGATTTTTTGAGCTGTTCTTGACTGCGGAGCTCTTGGACATAGTCGTGGCAGAAACAAACCGGTATGCCACTCAATTTATATCCGCCAACCCGGGAAGCTGTTATGCCCAGCCTTTCCGGTGGAAACCCGTTTCCGAATAAAAAAAAATTCTGGGCCTTCTCCTCAACATGGGTCTAACCAAAAAGCATGAATTGCGGTCATATTGGTCCACGAACCCAATTCATCACATGCCCATGTTCTCTGCTGCCATGTCCAGGGCACGATTTGAGGCCAACCTCCGTTTCCTGCACTTTAGTGACCATAGCACCTCTCGTCCCAGAGGCCACCCAGCTTTTGACCGACTCCACAAAATTCGGCCCCTCATAGACCACTTCAACCAGAAATTTGCAGATTTGTATACCCCTGAGCAAAACATCTGCGTAGACGAGTTCCTTATACATTTTACCGGGCACCTGTCACGGCTGAGTATGGGGAAAACCCTCAGCCGTGCGGTATCAGCAGATGGATGGTCAGAGCATGGCCAGGATAGGAATCAGGGAGCAGGTCACCTCCTAACAATCCCTAATTCTGACCCTGTCTCCTAGCCTGTATGAGCCGACCCTGATGGTAGGAGGGCTCATACTCCGGAACCTAATATTCCTGCTAGCCCTCAGGGTAGTCCTGGACTAGGAGCAGGGTAAGACGACCTGTTCCTCCTAGACACGGAGGAACAGGAGTTTCACTGGCCAAGGTACAAAGAAAAGGGAACATAAACAGACATATGGCAATGACAGGTAAGTGCGACTAGTACCACACCTGCCACAGAACACACAACCTGGAACCCATGGACAAGTGCTGCTGTCCACCACAACACAAAGAACACATCACACACCAGACATCACACGGGAACCCAGGAAACCATATGCTGCAATAACAAGACCAAAGAAAATCTACTTAACACCATACATAAAGCTTATGACCAAAAGGGTGGCCCCCACTGGCAGATGGAATAACACAGGAGGCTGCTACAGCTAGCCATGGCTGAGGTACCCCTCAGACTAGTGATATTCACTGAGGATTTATAGGCCCAAGTAGCCACACCCACACAGACACACCCAGTGTTCACACACACAGAAGGGATTTAACCCTTCCAACACCAGGCAAGGGAAGACGGCCACTTAAAGGGGAAATGCACACATAAACATACACTTCACCTGTTGCCGCGGGCAATGGCATGCGTGGCAACCATGTCCTGGGGATCAGCCATAGGGCTGAGACACTGCCACCACATGCACACAACACCACACGTTGCCACGGGCAACCAAGCGAAGGAAAGTGTCACAAAACACACCATAGGCCGTGACAGCACCTTGGCTTCAAACAATACATCCCAAGCAAGCGCGCCCAGTATCGGGTCAAATTGTATAAGCTCTGTGAAAGGGCCACAGGCTATACCCACAAATTCCGGATCTATGAGGGTAAAGTTCAGACCCTGGAGCTGGTCGGTTGCCCTGACTACCTGGAGAGCAGTGGGAAGACAGTCTGGGACTTGGTGTCACCCTTATTTGGCAAGGGTTACCATCTTTATGTGGACAATTTCTACACAAGTGTGCCTGTTAAAGGGGATATTAATTATTGGTATTTATGCAAATCTCAATAATTAATATTCATAAATAGGCGTAATCGTCTGGTGATGACTCCGCCTATTTATGCCTTAAGAATAACAATTTACAGCTGATTACCTTAGTCTAATCACCAACTACACTTACTGCATGCGCCTTACTGACTACCGCTAGTACTCACACGTTATACAATAGATACAAATGACACAGTATTTATTAATACACAAGTAATACAGTGCCAACAATATGCTACCTCCACAGCAGCGATTCCTTGTAATTATAAAGGAATTATAGGTTTATAACTATATATATCTATAAACAGATGGATAGATATATATTGTTATAACAATGCACAATAATATAGATACACACACTAATACAATACACTAACACGGCACTGACTACACTAACGCAGTCCCAAATCCACCCCAAGATCTAACTAGTATCAATGACCATACACATTCATACACCTTAACGGTCGCCCACCCAAGCCTGACTATATACTATCCCTAAGGGGGCGAATCAGGGGTTATTACATAAACTGTGCTGCTGGGGTAAGCAGGACAGTTGCGGGGGTAGAGACACCGGGGAACAGGGGACGTTAATACCGGGGATATCAGGACCTGGGTCAAGGGAAAATGAGGGTTACCAGGGGTATAAGAGATGAGGGTATATTATGGGAGGGCAACAAGGTATGGGGGGAAATAAGGGATATGGTGTAGGGTAGTCTATAGGGTTAGGAGGGTTTATAGGGGGGTAGGTAGGGTATAGGAGGGTGGCGTTGGTGGTATAGGGGGGGTAGGTAGGGTATAGGAGGGTGGATTATATAGGGGGTGTAGGTAGGGTATAGGAGGGAGGAATATATATATCGTTGGTGGTATAGAGGGGGGGGTTGATACTTATGGTTTCTCTGCTCGTTGTCCAGGGGGGGCTCGTTTTGTCCAGGGATGATCCTCTTAATGCCGGTGGTCGTTCTGACTACTGCAGCGTAGCGCTGCTGGACTATTTAAGTCCAGCAGCGCTCGCTCCCGAGGCCGCCCGTCCCGCGGCGCGCATGCGCGCCGTCGGCCCGAACACGTGGGCCGGCGCGGTGATATGACGTCACCGCGCCGGCCCGCGCCTCCCAGAGCGCGCTTCTAGGCGGAGGATTCCTTTGATCCTCCGCCTGTAGTCCCCTGCATACCTCGCGGCGCGATAATTATTGCGCCGGAGGTATGCAGATAACAGAGGGAGGGATGTTTGTTTCCCTCTCTCTGTTATGTTAACTATCCCCAGCAGCTGGGGATAGTTAAATACCAAAAGGCATCGGATCTCTATTGATCCCATGCCTTTTGATGTCACCAGAGGCTGGACATGATTGTCCAGCCAGCTGGTGACCTTCCTCATCCCCTGCAGGGATGCAGGAGGAGGGGGGGGGGTCACATATTGTCTGATACTATATGTGTATGGATGCTTGGGGCACATCCATACACATATATATCTATATACATATATATATTTATCTAAATACATATGTGTATATTCATTGATGTTTGGGGCACATCCATGAATATACAGCTATACACAGGGCACAAATATTAAGCCCATCCATACCTGTATCTGTACATATACACGGAGATGCAGGCCGAAAAGGGGCCTATATACATCTCCGTGCATATCCACAGATCCCACCCGGACGAGCCCATGGACAAGGGCTAATATATATGTATATATGTCAAGGCATACATACATATATATTTAAATATGACATTTCCCTCAACAGTGCCCCTCATCAGGCATTTGTTCCTAGAACAGATTGGCTGCTGTGGCACCGCGCGAACTAGTCACACGGGCTTCCCCCAATGGCTCGTTACCACCCGTCTTGCAAGGGAGGAGAGGGCTGCCTTGTGTAATGAAGAACTGCTCGCGGTGAAATGGAGAGACAAGCGTGACGTTTACATGCTCTCCTCCATTCACGCAGACACGACAATACAAATTGAACGAGCAACCAGTGTCATTGAAAAGCCCCTCTGTGTCCACGACTATAATTTGCTCATGGGAGGGGTAAACTTCAATGACCAGATGTTTGCTCCGTATTTAGTTTCCCGATGCACCAGATGCTGGTATAAGAAGGTGTCTGTATATTTAATTCAATTGGCTGCATAGAATAGTTTTGTTCTCTACAGTAAGGCTGGGAGAACAGGATCCTTCCTCAAATTTCAGGAAGAGATCATCGAGAACCTCCTGTGATACAGGAGGTTCTGTGGCCCCATCCACCAGTGTAGTTAGCCGTCTACACGAGCCACATTTCCCCTGTGTCGTTGCCGGTACCTCAACCCAACTGTCACCCCGAAAAAGATGTTGTGTCTGTAGCAGGAATGGAATAAGGCGTGACACTCGCTATTTCTGTCCTGACTGCCCTGACCACCCTGCTCTATGCTTTGGAGAGTGTTTCCGGAAGTACCACACACAGGTACACTCAGCATAGGGATCACATCTCACAGGACAGGCACACAGGGCTATTAGGGCCCATTCACATAGAGCTGCTGCAAACCTCTCCTTTCACCTTGGACAAAGTGCATAATGTACTTCGCCACATTTTTGGGCGATTTGCGCTTTGCACATTGTCCCATGGGGAAGGAGAGGTTTGTCCTATAAAGGTAAAAAAAATAAAAATGAAAATAAAATCAGTAAGCAAAAAAGTTAACGTTATGTTCAAAAAGTTAAAGTTTATATGTTCTGTTCGAAAGTTATTATAAAGTTAATAAATTTATTGCGTTGCGGCCTGGTTTTTTCTTTTTCGTTTTTTTTTTTACCTTCCAGGTGGACCAACCGAACAACTAGCTGCAGCACTGATGTGCATTCTGACAGAAGCATTGCGCTGCTGTCAGATTACACAAAAGTCGGTGTATGCGGCACTACAAGACGAGATTTCTCCTCTGCAGTAAAAGATACGTTTGCCGAGGCATATGAGCTGAGGAGGCGGCGGTGTTCATATAATAAAATAAATAAAAAAATCCCGGCAATGATTTATTCATCCACATCGATTATTGTGAATGGAGAAATCGGGTTTGCCAGGGCATACGAGCTAAGTGGGTATGGATGTTGGGCGGAGCTCCTATGTCCTGGCAGACGCCTTTCATCCACATTGATCGATGCGAATGAAGAAATCTGTGCCGTTCAAAAATATCATTACCCGTATGCTCAATATAAGGAGAATAGCAGAAACTCCTAATGCTGGCCATACATGTAATGATTGCGGAGACCCTCAAATGCCAGGGCAGTACAAACACCCCACAAATGACCCCATTTTGGAAAGAAGACACCCTAAGGTATTCGCTGAGGGGCATATTGAGTCCATGAAAGATTAAAATTTTTGCCTCAAGTTAGCGGAAAGGGAGATTTTGTGAGAAAAAAAACGAAAAAAATCAATTTCCGCTAACTTGTGCCCAAATTTTTTTTTCTATGAACTCGGCATGCCCCTCATTGAATACCTTGGGGTGTCTTCTTTCCAAAATGGGGTCACATGTGGGGTATTTATACTGCCCTGGGTTTTTAGGGGCCCTAAAGCGTGAGAAGAAGTCTGGGATCCAAATGTCTAAAAATGCCCTCCTAAAAGGAATTTGGAAGTGTCACACATGTGGTATCGCCGTACTCAGGAGAAGTTGGGGAATGTGTTTTGGGGTGTCATTTTACATATACCCATGCTGGGTGAGATAAATATCTTGGTCAAATGCCAACTTTGTATAAAAAAATGGGAAAAGTTGTCTGTTGCCGAGATATTTCTCTCACCCAACATGGGTATATGTAAAAAGACACCCCAAAACACATTGCCCTACTTCTTCTGAGTACGGCGATACCACATGTGTGACACTTTTTTGCAGCCTAGGTGGGCAAATGGGCCCATATTCTAAAGAGCACCTTTTGGATTTCACAGGCCATTTTTTACAGATTTTGATTTCAAACTACTTTGCACGCATTTGGGCCCCTAAAATGCCAGGGAAGTATAACTACCCCACAAGTGACCCCAAAGAAGACACCCCAAGGTATTTCATGATGGGCATAGTGAGTTCATGGAAGTTTTTATTTTTTGTCACAAGTTAGTGGAATATGAGAATATGAGGAATCATTTTCCGCTAACTTGTGACAAAAAATAAAAAGTTCTATGAACTCACTATGCCCATCAGCGAATACCTTAGGGTGTCTACTTTCCAAAATGGGGTCATTTGTGTTTTTATTCTACTGTCTGGGCATTGTAGAACCTCAGGAAACATGACAGGTGCTCAGAAAGTCAGAGCTGCTTCAAAAAGCGGAAATTCACATTTTTGTACCATAGTTTGTAAACGCTATAACTTTTACCCAAACATTTTTTTTAATCAAAGACATGTAGAACAATAAATCTAGCAAAAAATTTATATATGGATGTCGTTTTTTTTCAAAAATTTTACAACTGAAAGTGAAAAATGTCATTTTTTTTCAAAAATTTCGTTAAATTTCGATTAATAACAAAAAAAGTAAAAATGTCAGCAGCAATGAAATACCATTAAATGAAAGCTCTATTAGTGAGAAGAAAAGGAGGTAAAATTAATTTGGGTGGTAAGTTGCATGACCGAGCAATAAACGGTGAAAGTAGTGTAGTGCAGAATTGTAAAAAGTGGTCTGGTCATTAAGGGTGTTTAAGCTAGGGGGCCTGAGGTGGTTAAACCAGTTTGATAAATGACCCCAATAATCTTTTGACATAGCCAGAGTGACCATTGGGTTCTTGGTCACCTCTCTTACCAAGAGCCTTTTCCCCCCAATTACATAGTTTGGAGAGACGGCCAGCTCTAGCAAGAGTCCTGCTTGTTCCAAATTTCTTCCATCTAAGAATTATGGAGACCACTGTGCTCTTGGGAACTTTCAGTGCAGCAGAATTTTTTTTGTACCCTTCTCCAGATCTGTGCCTCCACACAAACATATATCTGCACTCAGGGGCGTACATAGAAATCATTGGGCCCCATAGCAAGAATCTGATTTGGGCCCCCTAACTCTGCCCATTACCTACCCCTGGCCCATTCCACCACCTGTCCTGGCTCTTCCCCTGTCACCCCCCCATTGAATTCCTACTGACCCAGAGAATAAAAGGCACAGGTCAGTTTCTCCGCAAAGGGAACGCCATAGGAACAAAACCTGTAATATGGTGGAGAAATTGCGTTTTGTTTACATTGGATTTTTTTTGCCCGCTTCCCACTACATTGTATGCCATATTAAATGGTGGTTTTGGAAATTACAACTTGTCCTGCAAAAAATAAGCCCTCATATGGACATGTGACCGGAAAAATAAAAAAGTCATAGCTCAAGGAAGATAGGGAAGAAAAATGAAAATGCAAAAATGAAAAAACCTCTGGTATCCTAACTGTTAAAGGGGTTATCTAACACCTATTATTACCCCCCAAAATGCCTGGCCACCGCATACAGATATGCTCGGGGGGGCAGCCAACAGCAGGCCGTGAAGGAAATGAGCCTTCCTAGCGTCACCCGTGATGCTAAGGAGGTTCGTTCCCATTGTGGCCTGCCATTGACTGCCCCCCACGTCTCCAGATGTTTTCATTCATGTGATGGGGGATGCAGTGGCGGCCGTGTGGGCATCAGTGATGCGGGTGCCGGGAGCGGGTTAAGTATTACCTGTATGAGTTGCCCTGGCATTTTGGGGGGCATTATAGGGTTTGTATAACCTCTTTAACTCCTTGCTGCTGATGCTTAGTTTACCATGAGAAAAAAAATTGCCATTTACCATGAATAATGACTTTAGAGTATAAGTTGATATTGCTGTCAAAACGTGCAAGAAATAAAAGCGTGAACATCATACGTTATACACAAAAAATATGATCTATTACGGTACATGTTACACACCAACAATGTTGTAAAACCACGCACGGGGCCACGCTCCAGAAATGCGGATGCGGAGAGCACACTGTGTGCTCTCCGCATCTATTCCTGCCCCATTGAGAATGAATGGGTCCGCACCCAGTCCGGATATTGCGGAACGGATGTGGACCCATTCCACGGATGTGTGAATGGAGCCTTAGAGGAGGCAGATGTCAGGGAAGCTGCTAGACTCTATGGCCCCTTGCAGACAAGCGTGTCCGGATTAGGTCCGGATGCGTCCCGGTGCATTGCGGCAAACCCGCGCAAGTAGGTACGCAATAGCAGTCAGTTTTGACTGCGATTGCGTTCCGATGTTCAGTTTTTATCACGCGGGTGCAATGCGTTTTGCACGCACGTGATAAAAAACTGACTGTGGTACCCAGACCCGAACTTCTTCACAGAAGTTCAGGTTTGGGTTAGTTGTAGTGTAGATTGTATTATTTCCCCTTGGCATGGACTCTGATAGATCAGGGGGCAGAAGTTGACAAGGGCTTTCTGCTAAAGGATTGGGCACATCAAGTCTAATAGGTGATAGAGGCTCAGTTACTGATGGGTGGACAGAAAGAGATTGGAGGAGGACAGAGGGTTCTATGGGCTTTGTGAGTGGGTGGTTGTGACAAGGAATACAAAATGTGACAGGGGCTCTGTTATGAGAAGGGGGCACAGAAACTGATACAGGTTCTTTTGGTCACAGAAGGTGGCAAGGAGGCTCTGGGGACTTCAGGGAACATAGAAGATGATAGTGGCTGGAGGCACAGATGGTTGCAGCTATTCTGTGGGGAGAGTAGTAGAGGGGCATACAATAAAATGGGTGTCAAGTAGGTAAAATTCACACAAAAATACTAGTCAAATTTGCAGGGGACAATGTGTGGAGAAACCCAAACTATGGAACTATATGGCTCAGTGGAACCGGGGGAGGTCGGGTCGAGATGTTGCGGTTGAGATACAGATGCCTGTATTATGGCTGTGTACAGTCGTGGCCAAAAGTTTTGAGAATGACACAAATATTAGTTTTCACAAAGTTTGCTGCTAAACTGCTTTTAAATCTTTGTTTCAGTTGTTTCTGTGATGTAGTGAAATATAATTACACGCAGTTCATACGTTTCAAAGGCTTTTATCGACAATTACATGACATTTATGCAAAGAGTCAGTATTTGCAGTGTTGGCCCTTCTTTTTCAGGACCTCTGCAATTCGACTGGGCATGCTCTCAATCAACTTCTGGACCAATTCCTGACTGATAGCAACCCATTCTTTCATAATCACTTCTTGGAGTTTGTCAGAATTAGTGGGTTTTTGTTTGTCCACCCGCCTCTTGAGGATTGACCACAAGTTCTCAATGGGATTAAGATCTGGGGAGTTTCCAGGCCATGGACCCAAAATGTCAACGTTTTGGTCCCCGAGCGACTTAGTTATCACTTTTGCCTTATGGCACAGTGCTCCATCGTGCTGGAAAATGCATTGTTCTTCACCAAACTGTTGTTGGATTGTTGGAAGAAGTTGCTGTTGGAGGGTGTTTTGGTTCCATTCTTTATTCATGGCTGTGTTTTTGGGCAAAATTGTGAGTGAGCCTACTCCCTTGAATGAGAAGCAACCCCACACATGAATGGTCTCAGGATGCTTTACTGTTGACATGACACAGGACTGATGGTAGAGCAAATTTTTTCTTCTCAGGACAAGCCTTTTTTCAGATGCCCCAAACAATCGGAAAAAGGCTTCATCTGAGAATATGACTTTGCCCCAGTCCTCAGCAGTCCATTCACCAAACTTTCTGCAGAAGATCAATCTGTCCCTGATGTTTTTTTTGGAGAGAAGAGGCTTCTTTGCTGCCCTTCTTGACATCAGGCCATCTTCCAAAAGTCTTCGCCTCACTGTGCGTGCAGATGCGCTCACACCTGCCTGCTGCCATTCCTGACCAAGCTCTGCACTGGTGGCACTCTGATCCCGCAGCTGAATCCTCTTTAGGAGACGATCCTGGCGCTTGCTGGACTTTCTTGGACGCCCTGAAGCCTTCCTAACAAGAATTAAACCTCTTTCCTTGAAGTTCTCGATGATCCTATAAATTGTTGATTGAGGTGCAATCTTAGTAGCCACAATATCCTTGCCTGTGAAGCCATTTTTATGCAACGCACTGATGGCTGCACGCGTTTCTTTGCAGGTCACCATGGTTAACAATGGAAGAACAATGATTTCAAGCATCACCCTCCTTTTAACAGGTCAAGTCTGCCATTTTAACCCAATCAGCCTGACATAATGATCTCCAGCCTTGTGCTCGTCAACATTCTCACCTGAGTTAACAAGACGATTACTGAAATAATCTCAGCAGGTTCTTTAATGACAGCAATGAAATGCAGTGGAAAGGTTTATTTGGGATTAAGTTAATTTTCATGGCAAAGAAGGACTATGCAATTCATTTGATCACTCTTCATAACATTCTGGAGTATATGCAAATTGCTATTATAAAAACTTAAGCAGCAACTTTTCCAATTTCCAATATTTGTGTCATTCTCAAAACTTTTGGCCAGGACTGTATGTTTAGTAAGGTATATGATACATGTTCCATCAGAACATCTAAAAGGAGGCAGCGTCCCACCGGATCCACCAATGAATCCTGTATCTCATATCGCAGACCTTGCCTAAACAGTATCGCAACCCCCCTGGACGTAGAATTATGCGAAGCCATCAAGCACTCAGAGAGCCAAGATGCCTTAAGAGTAGATCGTGAGGACGGTTTCCAATGTGTTTCCTGGAAAACCACGATGTCTGGTTTAAATCGCTTAAGATGTGTCACTATTTTCCTTCTCTTTGTTGGAGTGTTTAACCCTGCTACATTCCACGTGAGTAGTTTTAGGTATGGTGAGGTGTTGTAGGTGGACATAGTTTTTTCAAGTGTGGTACTCATCTGGTCAAGGGGGTACACGATAGACATCAGATAGGTCAATCACATAGAAGTCCTCTCCCACCCGTCCCCGCGAGCGAGCAAGAGTGGTCCCACACAGCAGAGGAGGGAGTCCCAGATCCCGAGCATCACAGTTATCAACCTGAAACATAAAACATAACTTATAGCAAACAAGGTTGAACATCAGTAGATGTCAAATTACATCCCCACAGTGAAATATTCAAGAACAACACAAGATGTGAGAGGTAAGAAAACAGCTTACGGTTGGGAGTTCGCTCCCCCAGATTCTAACTCATGGTCATCCTGCGTTGTGCTGGACAAAGAATCTTCTGGCGTCCGCTGGGTCATCAAAAAGGTGGCTACAGCCCTCATGTTGCACTGGCAGCTTAGCTGGATACAGGAGCTGGAAACGTATGTTGTGATTATGTAGGAAGCTGCAAATGCTTACAAAAGATTTACGTTTCTGTGCCACCATTGCAGAAAAGTCCTGAAAAAGGAGTATTTTCTGACCGTCTACCACCAATTGCCGTTGGTTACGATACGCTCGTCGAATTTTATCCTTTGTGGCCCAGTGAACATATTTGCCAATAGCTGGTCTGGGGCGGGCCCTACCTTAATCCCTGGGTGGTCCCATTTGGTGTGCCCTCTCTATTATCATAGGATCCGCTAGCAAGTTTAAATTTAAAGCCTGTGGGATTTTGATCGCCAGAAAAGCTGTTAGGGCCTCCCCAGTCACTGACTCTGGAATTCCTACAAATCGCAGATTATTTCTCCTATCTCTGTTTTCCAGGTCTTCCAATTTTTCTCTGAGCAATGTCACTGTGATTTTGCGTTGCTGCAATGAGGCCAGAACCGTCTCCGTATTTGCTTCCCCTGCGACCATTCTATTTTCTAGGTCTGTTTTTTTGCGTGTTAGCGGTGATCTGAGCCATCGCGGAATTAATGGAGGCATGTATGACGTTGAACCTTTTGTCAAAAAGTGGTAGCAGTAAGTGGGACACCTCCTGTGCCACCGCCGTAGCTTGTATATTACCTGGAGGCAACTGAGGCGGTGGGCTATGTGGAGGCGAGAGATTTGGAGGTGTAATATCGTCCGAAAGCAGCTCTTGTGTGGAAAGTGGTGAGTCTGGGACTGGCCCGTCTGCCCGGGTCGCTGAAGACGCATGTTTATTCCTTATCGCAGCTTTGTTTTGAGCTTTAGATATTTTAAATTTAGGTGCCGTTTGGGCTGGTAGCGTTTTGCACTGTTGTCTTTGTGGTTGGGGTCCCATAAGGAAATTGTCCATTCCTACCTATGTCAAGTTTAGAGAGGGTTAAAGCAATTTGAACGAAGGGAGCCGTAAGAGAGCCAGTTGGCTACATAGGGAAGCCGAACCTCACCCCTTCTAGGGTAGCTTCAGCATACGTCCGCAAGACGGGTTCAGCAAGATAAAATCGGTATTACTACAGTCCTGCGCAGCGAGGTGACTGCCTCAAAATGGCGTTTCCACAAAATGGCTGCCATCTCTTCCTCACTCAGTGGTGACGTGGGGGGCTGTAATATTTGTAAATGCTGAGCAATTCTTCAAGGTAATGTACCCTTCTTTGGCTCGGCCTTCGGTCTTATGGGGCCTCCTGGATGCTATCTGTGTTGAAAGTGGCCAAGTCTGGCGGAGCTCCTATTCCCGCTGCAGAAATGGGTTTACGGTCTCCCCGTTCACTCCCGGGTCCAGGCTAGCGCTCTGTGTGGGGACTAAAATGCGGCCTTCCTTGATGTCCCGCCTGGAGGTCTCTTTTACATCAGATAGAAAACAGAAACGTTCAGGCCAGCCTAGTTAGTGTGGTGGACCTCCAGGTAGGTCTATATATATATAATTTTTACATTGAGGAGATATTTTAAAGACCCCTTTAAAGTTGAACACAGGTATCACTGTAGGTGTAAAGTTTTTACAAGTAATGTATACTGAGGTGATGTGGTGAAGCTCTCTGTGCCACCTGCCTCCTCAGAGAAGTGACGACGCTGTGACCTCCCGTCTGACCACTGCCGGCCACGAAACTCTCCATCCGTCTCCAGATTCTATTTTCAATTTTAGACAGCTCCTTTTGAAAATGAAAGGTGAAATCTGGTTGCTAGTATAACTTAGCCAGTTATACTTTACATCAATTTGATAAATGACCCCAATTATGAGAAATCTAACATGTCTGTGTAACAAACTCTGTAGAGACAAGATGCGGCTGGCGTTCTGGGTCAAACGGAGGAGAAGAGGAAAGAGAAAGTCTACATGACAGGAGATGTCACTGGAAGTAAGAGGCATGTGGTGCTGTATTCTACTACATGTGGTGCTGGCTTACTACTGTGAGCTGTGTCTCATCTTATCCTCCAAGTCTTTTTTTATTATAATTTATATATTTTAAATTTGGCAACTAAAAATTTAATTTGGCTCCTACATTTTTCAGTTTAGGAGCCAATGGCTGCTGGGTATTTTTGCAGTCCTATGTAACACTACAGATAACATAAGGTAGAAGGGTTCTCTGGGATTTATATATTGATGACCTATTCTCAGGATAGGTCATCAATATGAGATTGGTGGGGTCTGACTCCTGGCAACCTTGCCAATAAGCTGTTCGAGGAGACCACGATGTTCCAGTGAGCGCCGCAGTCTCTTTGCTCGTTACCAAGCACATCTCTGTCAATTTGATAGCACTCTGCTTGGTATTGCAGCTCAGCCCCAGTCACTCGGATGGAACTGAGCTGCACCTAGGCCACGTGAACAATAAATGTGATGTCATATGGCCTAGGCCTATATGGCTTACGGAAGCACCACAGCCTTTTCATATAGAAAACAAAAATGAAACTAAAATTGAGGGAGGGGCCCGAGTTGGGTAGACAGCCCCGGGCCCATCATGCACTTAATCCGCCCCTGGCCCCTGCCCATCATGTGTTTAATCCCAGGACTGCGACAAGGAGACATCCTCTATGTTTAGAGGAAAGAAGGTTTCTACACAAACATAGAAGAGGATTATTTTCAGTAAGAGCAGTGAGACTATGGAACTCTCTGTGGTGGACGTCCAGGCAAAATATCGGAGTTCAAAAGTCGGCTTATCACAAGGTCTGGTGCAACAAACACGGCAGTGGAGGTTGATTGTATGCTTCGTATGAGATCACAGGCGTCCATGCAAGCACTGTGCTATGTGCATTACACAAGTCTGGAATGGTGGCCCAAAAAAAGGTGAAGAGGCTCTACTTCAATATCGTCATCAAAAGCGTCGGCTCGAGATTGAAAAAAAGTGCAAATAATGGACAGTGGAAGATTGGAAACTGGGGATTTAAAGAGATGAGAAGAAAGTAAATTGAGTGGGCTCTTATGGGTGCAAATGGGTCTAAAAGAGACAAGGGAAAAGGGGCTAATGGATCAAGAAATTGGAAGAACTGTCAAGTTAAGTGGAGGAAGCCTGATGATATGGGGTTGTTTCATAGCCAAAGATGTTAGGTACTTGACCAGATCGATGCTGGTCTCAATGCTGAGCTATATGTGAGCATCCTACCAGATAAATTACTTTGTACACTGGAGTACTATGGGTATGAAAAGGACCACATAGTGTTAGAGCAGGACAACGACCCAAAGCAAACTTTGAGATTGGCAAAGAAATGGTTCAATTACAATGAAGTAGAGGTGCTGGATTGGCCCCCCAAAGTTCCCAGACCTCAACCCAATCGAACATTTGTGGGTAGAGTTGAAGAAAAAGCTGCATTCGTAACCAAGTGAGTCGATCAGGATGCACCAACATTGGAAACGCGAAGAAGAGGAACAGGTTTTGGTTGAGACGTGCTTGAATTTAATCGAGAGCATGCCTAGAAGGATTCAGGCAGTGTTCAAAGCCAAAGATGGATTTACAAATGGATTTATTTTTAAATAATAAAAATTAAAATTTATAATTTTAGGAGCGAAACAGTAACAATGCAGTTACATGACAAGAATCGACATAACTAATCATATGCTTAACTCGAATCTATGTATGAGATAGCCAAGATGATTGTCTATGAAATGATGGTGGTCGTACGTTCGAAGCTGTAATTGATGGTGAGAGATGGAGCCTGAAAGTCAAAGTTCAAAACATTGTTACTAGTGTTGAGCGAACTCGTGTTTTAAGTTCAGCGTCCAAAGTTCAGGTTATCAAAGAATCCCGATATGAATTCTGCTACACGGACCATAACGGGATTCTATGACGGAATGCACCAAGTCTATAAGAGGCATTCCGTCATAACGGAAGTCTATGCTGACCATACTGCTGCAAGAGGGTGGACTTCCGGCAGGACACGTGTGCACACTGTAGTGCGGACCCGGCAGGCTGTTCCGGCAGGGGAAAAAATGATAAACGTCAGTGTGAAACTGGCCTTACTGAGCACAGTTGTGACCCCTTTACAGTAGCAATTTGTGTCGGTAAGAACCTCGCAACTGCGTTTTGGAGGGGCCTGTTTGCCAGCCTTTTGTCTCAGGATTATGGCGCATATACTAAAACTTTGAAAGAGAAGGTAGACCGGCTGTACAGCCTAAATCTGCGGAACTGTTTTGGGCAGGAAAGCCATGCTTGAGGTTGGTCAAATGTGACTTCCATGGAATTTGGGAACCCTGCTCGGATCTGGTTGATTTCTGGATATGTTGTTCGCCCTGATCAGAACTATCCAGGGATGTGTAACTTATGGGGATATGTGGGGCTTTGGGGTATTTTCTGTGTTTTGGGGAAAAATTTGTGTTTTTTGCTAAGCTCTGTTGACTTGAATGGAGCTTAGCCCCGCCCAGGCCAGTAATACTAGCCAGCGGTAAACAGTGAGAAGGCCGCAGCGCTGCTGGAGCGCCGCTGCGTCCTCAAACAGCTAATCGGCAGAGGTCCCGGGTGTCGGACCCCCACCTATCATAAGCTGATGATCTATCCATATTATATATATTATACTGCACCCCATGTATAGTCCTGTATATTACACTGCACCTCATGTATAGTCTGGTATATTATACTGCACCCCATGTATAGTCCTGTATATTATACTGCCCCCCATGTATAGTCCTGTATATTACACTGCACCTCATGTATAGTCCTGTATATTACACTGCCCCTCATGTATAGTCTGGTATATTATACTGCACCCCATGTAATGTCCTGTATATTATACTGCACTCCATGTATGGTCCTGTATGTTACACTGCCCCCCATATAGTGTTTTACGCAATAATCCACTGTATATCTTTAAAATGTTTTATTGTAAAAATGTTACATTATAGTTAAATATCTGTAATCATTTCGCACACAATGTATGTCACACCCATCATCTTGTATGTAATTTATCGCTCCCACCATCTCACAATGTATCACTTCCGTCATCTATTTCTCATACACAATATATCACTCCCATCATCTCACAAATCGTATCAGATTAACAGTAAAACAGTCCCTAGCAACCAATCACAGCGCTGCGTTAATTTGTCCTAAGCAATTTTATTCGTGAAAACTGAGAGGTTGAGAGAATTAGATGGA
Source organism: Bufo gargarizans (assembly GCF_014858855.1). Taxonomy (NCBI): domain Eukaryota; kingdom Metazoa; phylum Chordata; class Amphibia; order Anura; family Bufonidae; genus Bufo; species Bufo gargarizans. Next base: position 7,700,578 of record NC_058086.1, read on the forward strand.
GATGGGACAGATGTGGTTAAAATGGTCAAAAAGAAAAACAGTCCTTGTTGCCCATAGCGACCAATCACAGCGCAGCTTTCATTTTCCAAGAGCAGAATACAAAATGAAATCTGCACTGTGATTGGCTGCTACAGGGACAAGTCTTCTGGAGTCATATATCCCACCTCTCATCCCAAAATCTATGTGAAAATAATGAAAAAACATGAAGAAAATTTTAGACAAGAACATGTATGATATTAAAAAAGTGTGAGTCCAGTACATCCAATATGGCCACTCCCATGCTAAGGCACTTCTTGTGATGTCATCAATAGATGCTTGTCCCCCTGCCCCCCCCCCCCCTCTTCTGGCATGACCTTTTTACTTGTGATGTCATAATGGGGCATGACTCATTTACTTATGACATAATAATCAGGGGGTGTGGTCTAATCCCATAAATTGGGGTCACGCCCTGACAGCAGTGTCAGTATCTCTAGCTGGCTCTCACCATGGGGAAGTCCTGGAAGAAGAGGAGGTTGGTGCCAAAGACGATTCCTGTGGTGAATGCTGTAGAGAAAATGGATGTCGGCCCTCGACAGTATTCCGATGATATTGATATGAAGTCTGATCACGGTGATGATGAGAAAATGGATGTTGGCCCTCGCCAATATCCGGACGATGTGGAGATGGAGGACCTTCCGGGGAATACCACCAACATCAGGGCCTTAAGTACCCGGAAGAGAAAGCGGCCAAGCTGTACCATCTGCCGCCGGCTATAACATCTGCCGATAGGCCCTTACTATACCATCTGCCCCTTGGCCACCATATAACATCTGCTGCTTGGCCCCACTTACCATCTGCCGCCTGTGGCCATTTACCATCTGCGGCTTGGGGCCATTTACCATCTGCAGCTTGGGGCCCACTTACCATCTACACCTTTGGGCCCACTTACCATCTACCCCTTGGGGCCATTTACCATCTACCCCTTGGGGCCCACTTACCATCTACCCCTTGGGGCCCACCTACCATCTACCCCTTGGGGCCCACCTACCATCTACCCCTTGGGGCCCACCTACCATCTACCCCTTGGGGCCCACCTACCATCTATAGATTGTTTCTGCCATCCAAACCATCTGAAATTCCAGTGAAGACGAGCAGAGCACCACCAGGTCCGGTAAGTTTGGCCGCTTCCCACCGTCTTCTCCTTGTGTTTTTGTAAACCGTTTTTTTATTTGGGTATTTTCTCTTCTAGGAACCGATTACAAAATTACATCAGGAACCTCTGGTGACAATATTCTGTCCCTGAAAATCTGCCAGAGGTGCGACCCCTGACCTCCTCTCTACAAGTTATCGGACCTGAATCCAGCCAATCCTGAAGACGGAGCCAGAGCCGCAAAAGAATAATTTAAAACCTAAAACCTTTTACAAATAAAAATAGTGGTTTTTTTTTAAAGAAAAAATTGGGTTTTATTTCTCTTAATTATCAAATTGCATAAATCGTACTCAGCATCTATTTTCTATGGGTATTCTAAGGGTATATTAAGTAAGCTCAGAGCTGGATCCTGAAGAGGCTAGTTACCAATATTTAAAAGTGTTATATTTAAAGTCAGACATTTTTGCACACAATCTGCATGTGCTAAAGTTTGTGACTTTAGTTATTATAGCCGGAAAACTAGTACAAGTCTTAAAATAACTGATAACAGTTAATACTCCATCCACTAGTTTTATCTCCATTAAGGGTATGTTAATAAAGTGTGAGCCCATTGCATTCAAGATGGCCGCTCTGATGCTAAGCCATCCTTTGTGATGTCATCATTAGAATCCTGGCATGGTTACACTTTTTGTGATGTCACCATTAGAATCCTGGCACGATAATGTTTCTTTTTTCCTTAGAAACGCTATCTGTGATGTCATCGGCTAGAGAGTCTGAGTGTCATAATCAGTGGCATGACTGCGGGGCATAGATAGGGGGTCAGCACCCGTCACCTGAGTGGCCCCCAATCCAGATAATGCCGCACCATAACTACTAGTAATACAGCTAAATAGTGACTGAATATTACCACCGTACTGTTACTAACAGACCACTGTAGGAAGATCAGTATTACCCCCATACATTAATAACATAGTAATATAGTGTGTACGGCTAGGGCTACACTGCGACTTTTTGTAGCGCGACTGATTGATTTTAACTATTGAATGACAGCTGCAGTCCAGAAGATTGTATTCAACTGAATGCATTCATTTGGATTGCAGCTGTAGTTCAATAGTTAAAATCAATTAGTCGCGCAAAAAAGTTGCAGTGTAGCCACAGCCTAAGGCCTCATGCACACGGTCGTTCCATGCATTGGGGACCGCAATTTGAGGTCCCCAAGACATGGGCACTATCCATGCAACTCCCGAGATGGATTCAGACCCATTCACACCATAAAAAAATAGTTCTATTTTTATGCGGCGCAGATTCACGGACAGAAAACCCATAGTGCTTCCATGGGGTTCCGTGCCTCCGTTCCGCACCATATCTTCCGGATTGCGGACCCATTCAAGTGAATGAGTCTGCATCCTTGATGCGGTGAGCACATGGCCGGTGCCCGCATAACGCGGACCTGCTGTTTGTGGGCCGCGATAAGGGGTCACGCCTGGCAACGGCCATGTGCTACATACGTCCATCTAGTTCAGCCTGTTATCCTACAAGTTGATCCACAGAAATACAAAAAAAACTACAAGGTGAAAGCCAATTTTCCTTATTTTAGGGGGGGGGGGGGGGGATAATTCCTTCCAATCAGGCATCAGAATAACTCCCTGGATCAACGACCCCTCTCTAGTAACCATAACCTGTAATATTATTACCCTCCAGAAATACATCCAGGCCCCTCCTGAACTCTTTTAGTGAACTCACCATCACCACCTCCTCAGGCAGAGAGTTCCATAGTCTCACTGCTCTTACCGTAAAGAATCCTCTTCTATGTTTGTGTACAAACCTTCTTTCCTACTCTCGTCCTGGGGATAAATAGATGATGGGATAGATCTCTGTACTGACCCCTGATATATTTATACATAGTTATTTTATCTCCCCTGAATAGCGCTACTTTTACATTAGCATTTTTTTGCGAATCCGTCATGGATCTGCAAAAACGTTTATGTTACAATAATACTACCTCATGCATCCGTCATGAATGGATCCAGTTTATTTTGTCTTCCATAGCCATGACTAGGGTTGAGCGAACCCGTGGAAGTTTGGGTTTGCTGGGTTCGGTCGAACTTCAGGTCAAATTTAGGGGTTCGGGACCCGAACTTCACCCCAAACCCAGACCTTATTTAAGTCAATGGGGACCCGAACTTCACTTTATTATTTTCCCATTCAGCAGGACCTGCGGTGACATCACCTGGTGAAAGAAAAGACCGGCACTCACTTTGTCTTCAAAAAAAATTTCTCTTTATTCGCCACGCATAAAAATGTTCAGTGACGCACGTTTCGGCTCTGTTGCGAGCCTTTCTCAAACCAATGGCATATAACAAAGTCATACAATACAGGTGATTTAAATAGACCGCCACAGCGGAAATGACATCATGTAGTCATGGTAATTTAGATAAACAGAATGGAATGAAAAGAAAAAAAGGAGAGAAAGAAAGCAAAAGGGGAGGGAACAAAAGAAAAGGGAAAACACAAAGTAACAATTTAAATAATCAGATACACGTGAGAAGCAGCCCAATCGCAACAGCATCAATGAAAATGGTAGCAATCATAGATTCTTGTGAAATTCTCTAGATATTCGTACTAGCTTGCAATTCAGATGATGCGGTTGGGGGGTTCCTCACGTTTTCTGTAAAATACAAGAAAACAAAGTATAAGCTTAACATACATATAAAGGAAACAAACATCTACAGGAAGCTATGGAGATCATACTCCCGGTTTAACCCCATGGGTTCCAGTGTCTGAAGTGTATGAATCCAATAGGATTCACGCTTCTTTAGCATTTTTAAACGATTACCACCTCTTCGAGGTTGTTGTACCTGTTCAATAATTTGAAAGCGCAATTGCGCAATATTGTGCTTACAGCGGTCAAAGTGATGAGGGACTGGTAGGAGTAAATTGTTTTTTCTAATAGTGGACTTGTGCTTGGAGAAGCGGTCCTTCATTCGCATGGATGTTTCGCCTATATATAACAGTCCACAAGGGCACTTGAGTAAATATATGATAAAACTGCTATTACATGTGAAAAGGCCTCGAACTGGAAAGCGCTTGCCTGTATGGGGATGCGTAAAATATTCCCCTTTAATTACACTTGAACAGTGTATACACCCTAGGCAAGGGAATGTGCCCTTTCTAGGAGTTGATAGAGTCTTCTGTCGCTTCTCAGTTTGAGCACTGCCCACATCTGCCCTCACCACCATATCGCGGATATTTTTGTTACGTTTATAACACAATAATGGAGGATTTTTAAACTCCTCAATAGAGGGATAAGCCTTTGACAAAATGTTCCAATGCTTAGAAAAAATAAATCGACACCTATTGACCCATGGGTGGAACTTAGTAACAAACGGTATACGTGACCCCCTGGACTCCTGTTTAGGGGTCAAGGAGGTGACCCTACTTCTCTCACTATCCAGCAGTGCTGTGGGATACCCTCTATTCTCAAATCTCATAGACATTTCATCAAGACGTTTTTCTTTCACTTCAGTATTGGAAACAATCCTACGTACCCTTTGAAATTGGGAATGGGGTAATGCTTTTTTTACTGTGGGAGGATGATAGCTTGAGAAATGGAGAAGAGAATTTTTGTCGGTATTTTTGATATACAAATCAGTCACAATTGACCCACCTGCACCCTTAATGACCAGGGTGTCCAAAAAATTAATCTCATGATCACTATAATGCAGAGTAAACTGCAGCTCGGGCCAAATTGAATTCAAAAATTCTGAAAAGGCACGAAGGGATCGAATGCTGCCCCGCCATACACAAAACACGTCGTCGACGAATCTTCGCCAAAAAATGCAATGAATTTTAAACAGATCATTGATGTAAATATACTTGTCTTCAAACCATGACATGTATGAATTTGCATATGGCGGTGCGGCATTCGAGCCCATCGCGGTCCCACAGCACTGCTGGTAGTAGGTGTCCTGAAATAAAAAATAATTTTCAGTTCAAATGATTTTAAGAAGTTTCAGGAAAAATTCTTTGGCACCTTCACTGTGAGAGGAGAAGGATAGAGGCCACTCTACAGCCCGTATACCCTTCCAGTGAACAATAGAAGTGTACAGAGAACAAACATCGAAGGTTACTAATAAATCATCATCCTGTAACACCAGGGTCCCAACCTCACGCAAAAATTGATTCGTATCAAGCAGGAAAGACGGCATGTTTTTGGTTAGGGGTGTCATAACCTTTTCAAGTAAAATAGCTGGTGGAGACAAGATAGAGTCAGTCAAGGCCACAATGGGCCGACCCGGTGGTTGAGACAAAGATTTGTGCACTTTGGGCAGTGTATAGAACACTGGTGTTACAGGATGATGGTTAATCAGATATTCCCCCAATTTGGGGTCAATAATCTGCTGTGAAATGAATGTATCAACCAAAGTACACAATTTCTTTTTTATAATGTATACCGGATCGCCGTCCAGTGGACGATATACATCGGTATTGGCCAACTGGCCCAAGATCTCACTGACGTAATACTCCTTGTCCATAAGGACAAGAGCACCCCCCTTGTCAGCAGGCTTGAAAATCAGGCTATCGTCCCCCAATAAGTTATCGATAGCCTGCTTTTCAAGGCGCGACAAGTTGTGGTTTACATGAAATCCACTCTGCCGTATCTCCTGCAAAGATTTTGACATGTCACGTTGGACCAATAAAATAAACGTTTCAACAGGATGATAGCACTTAGGTGGTTGAAAGTGACTCTTAGTTCTCAGTCCAAAATCCTTCAATGATAAGCAAGTGTCACTGGTCGTTGCTGTGTTTGCACTTTTTTCAACATTAGTGGACTGCAAGCCTGAGAAATGTGCCTTAAGTCGGAGATTCCTAAAGAAGCGCTGACAGTCCATGTCAAACTCAAAACTGTCGAGCGGACTAGTAGGACAAAATGATAGTCCCTTCTCCAGTACCTGCAACTGAAGAGGACTTAGGCTTTTAGAGGATATATTGAAAATTAAAGTGTCATCTCTACCTGAGAGCGTGTTGTCCGTGGTGCGTCGATGCCCCCGATAATGGCGTCCTGCTCGTCTGGTATTTTTCTTTGTTGAGGTCTTTGTCTCCTTCTGCCTAATGAGTGAGTGAGGTGATGTCACCACAGGTCCTTTTGCAGGTGGCACTATACTTCATTGCAAAAAAAGATTGAAAAAGAAATGATCCCAAGGGGCCTACGCCTAAAAAACAAACCGTCTACCATTTACTCAGATGTATTTTTAGAAGAATGGGACTCCATCCTGTCCAGTTGCTCTTTAAAATTGATGGATTTAATTGTTCACAATGAAAGACATGTATTGGAAGAGTTAAGAAAATAGATTAAAACCACGCAAGATTCACTACTTAAACATATCAACAACCCAGCTTTTCTCAAATTCGACGACAAATTAAAAGAGGATCTTACCTTAACTGAGGAAGCTCTCATGCAAATGAGTTTAATAGAGATTTGCTTGACTACAGCCGTAAAGAAGTGTATACTTGGTCGGAAATGCGGACACACACACCAAGATCAATACTAAGTGTGTGATAATTAGTGATGTCCCGAACTATTCGCCGGCGAATAGTTCCCGGCGAACATAGCTTGTTCGCGTTCGCAGCTGCGGGCGAACATATGCGATGTTCGGTCCGCCCCCTATACATCATCATTGAGTAAACTTTGACCCTGTACCTCACAGTCAGCAGACACATTCCAGCCAATCAGCAGCAGACCCTTCCTCCCAGACCCTCCCACCTCCTGGACAGCATCCATTTTAGATTCATTCGGAATCTGCATTCACAGTGAGAGGAGGAAGAGTACTGCTGCTGCTGATTCAATAGGGAAAGCGTTAGCTAGGGCATTGTTCTGTGTCCACAGACTCATCTGCTGTAAGGACAGCATCCAGACAACACCCCAAAAAGCCCTTTTCAGGGCTGGTACATCAGTCTGCATTTTTTTATTTATTCATATATATATATATATATATATATATATTGCAGATGCCTGGCTGTCCGTGTGTGAGAGGCTGCAGGCTCAGTCACAGACAGCACTGTGTGCACAGTGCACACCATTCATACAGGGTGTGACAGAAAATACCTTGCAGATAAAAAAAACATTCTATTTAATATTTTTCTGTGATCTAATCACACTTGCAAGCCCGTGTGTGTCAGGCGCACACACATACTGTATTGTGGCCACTAGCTAGTGGCTGGCTAGGCCTGCACTCATACCGTTACAGGGTGTCATTCACTCAAATACCTTGCAGAAAAAAAAATTATATTTAAAATTTAACTGTGATCTAATCACATTTGCAAGCCCGTGTGTGTCAGGCGCCCACACATACCCCTCTGGCCACTGGCTAGTGGCTGGCTTGGCCTGCACTCATACCGTTACAGGGTGTCATTCACTCAAATACCTTTCAGGAAAAAAATAAAAATAAAATTTAACTGATCTAATCATATTTGCAAGCCCATGTGTATTAGGCCCCCACACATACTGTATTGTGTCCACTGGCTCGTGGCTAGGCCTGCACTCATACCGTTACAGGGTGTCATTCACTCAAATACCTTTCAGATAAAAAAAATTATATTTTAAATTTAACTGTGATCTAATCATATTTGCAAGCCTGTGTGTGTCAGGCCCCCACACATACTGTATTGTGGCCACTGGCTAGTGGCTGGCTAGGCCTGCACTCATACCGTTACAGGGTGTCATTCACCCAAATACCTTTCAGAAAAAAAAAAAATTTTTAAATTTAACTGTGATCTAATCATATTTGCAAGCCTGTGTGTGTCATGCCCCCACACATACTGTATTGTGTCCACTGGCTAGTGGCTAGGCCTGCACTCATACAGTTACAGGGTGTCTGTCACGGCCATGGCTATGTCCGTGACTCCGTACCGCATGCGGTTGCCTGCGGTTTAGTTTGTGTGTTCAACCACAGGTGAGGGTCACTGTGTGTGGCCTCACTTGTGGTTGCCGCAGGCAACTAGTTGTGTTCTGTTATTGTCAGCAGAGCAGCCTGAGCGGTGCTAGGCAGCTTGCTGCTTTGGCATGCGGTCTCACCTGACTTCCTTTATGTTAGGTGTGTGTGTGTATGGTGTACACTGTGTTTTATGTTTTGTGTGCACTTCCCTTTTAAGTGGTGTTTTTCCCTTCTCTGGTGCTGGAAGGGTTAACTCCCTTCCCAGTGTGTGTGTGTTGTGTCACTGAGTGTGTCCAACTGTGGAGTGTGGCTTCTTGGCCTATAAAGCCTCACTGCTAGTTCAGGTCTGAGGGTTGCTTCAGTCATGCTTGGCTGGAGCAGCCTCCTGTCTATTCTACCTGCCAGTGAGAGCCACCCCTGTGGTCATAACTAGGGATGAGCGAACTCGAACTGTATAGTTCGGGTTCGTACCGAATTTTGGGGTGTCCGTGACACGGACCCGAACCCGGACATTTTCGTAAAAGTCCGGGTTCGGGTTCGGTGTTCGTCGCTTTCTTCGCGCTTTTGTGACGCTTTCTTGGCGCTTTTTGAAAGGCTGCAAAGCAGCCAATCAACAAGCGTCATACTACTTGCCCCAAGAGGCCATCACAGCCATGCCTACTATTGGCATGGCTGTGATTGGCCAGAGCACCATGTGACCCAGCCTCTATTTAAGCTGGAGTCACATAGCGCCGCCCGTCACTCTGCTCTGATTAGCGTAGGGAGAGGTTGCGGCTGCGACAGTAGGGCGAGATTAGGCAGATTAACTCCTCCAAAGGACTTGATTAACTGATCGATCTGCAGCTGTGGATCATTGAGCTGCTGATCCTCAATTGCTCACTGTTTTTAGGCTGCCCAGACCGTTTGTCAGTCACATTTTTCTGGGGTGATCGGCGGCCATTTTGTGTCTTGTGGTGCGCCAGCACAAGCTGCGACCAAGTGCATTTAACCCTCAATGGTGTGGTTGTTTTTTGGCTAAAGCCTACATCAGGGTGAAGCTGTCACACCAAGTGCATTTAACCAGCAATAGTCTGTTCATTTTTTGGCCATATACAAAATCAGGGGCAAGCTGCGCCTGTCACCAAGTGCATTTAACCCTCAATGGTGTGGTTGTTTTTTGGCTAAAGCCTACATCAGGGTGAAGCTGTCACACCAAGTGCATTTAACCAGCAATAGTCTGTTCATTTTTTGGCCATATACTAAATCAGGGGCAAGCTGCGCCTGTCACCAAGTGCATTTAACCCTCAATGGTGTGGTTGTTTTTTGGCTAAAGCCTACATCAGGGTGAAGCTGTCACACCAAGTGCATTTAACCAGCAATAGTCTGTTTATTTTTTGGCCATATCCCAGTCTAATTCTGTCACTAAATCCATACCGGTCACCCAGCGCCTAAATACTAGGCCTCAAATTTATATCCCGCTAAATCTGTCCTTAGTGCTGTAGCTGGGCGAGTTATTTAGTGTCCGTTCAAGCACATTTCTTGTTCTGGGTTGAAATACAATTCCCAATTTAGCAATTTCATAATTTAGTGGTTTCTGCTATATCAGAGCTATTTGAAATCTATCCCTAAAAGGGTATATAATATTCAAGGTGCACATTGGGTCATTCAGAATAACTTCACACACACCCGCTACTGTGTATTTCCAAGTCTAATTCTGGCACTAAACCCATACCTGTCACCCAGCGCCTAAATACTAGGCCTCAAATTTATATCCCGCTAAATCTGTCCCTAGTGCTGTAGCTGGGCGAGTTATTTAGTGTCCGTTCAAGCACATTTCTTGTTCTGGGTTGAAATACAATTCCCAATTTAGCAATTTCATAATTTAGTGGTTTCTGCTATATCAGAGCTATTTGAAATCTATCCCTAAAAGGGTATATAATATTCAAGGTGCACATTGGGTCATTCAGAATAACTTCACACACACCCGCTACTGTGTATTTCCAAGTCTAATTCTGGCACTAAACCCATACCTGTCACCCAGCGCCTAAATACTAGGCCTCAAATTTATATCCCGCTAAATCTGTCCCTAGTGCTGTAGCTGGGCGAGTTATTTAGTGTCCGTTCAAGCACATTTCTTGTTCTGGGTTGAAATACAATTCCCAATTTAGCAATTTCATAATTTAGTGGTTTCTGCTATATCAGAGCTATTTGAAATCTATCCCTAAAAGGGTATATAATATTCAAGGTGCACATTGGGTCATTCAGAATAACTTCACACACACCCGCTACTGTGTATTTCCAAGTCTAATTCTGGCACTAAACCCATACCTGTCACCCAGCGCCTAAATACTAGGCCTCAAATTTATATCCCGCTAAATCTGTCCCTAGTGCTGTAGCTGGGCGAGTTATTTAGTGTCCGTTCAAGCACATTTCTTGTTCTGGGTTGAAATACAATTCCCAATTTAGCAATTTCATAATTTAGTGGTTTCTGCTATATCAGAGCTATTTGAAATCTATCCCTAAAAGGGTATATAATATTCAAGGTGCACATTGGGTCATTCAGAATAACTTCACACACACCCGCTACTGTGTATTTCCAAGTCTAATTCTGGCACTAAACCCATACCTGTCACCCAGCGCCTAAATACTAGGCCTCAAATTTATATCCCGCTAAATCTGTCCCTAGTGCTGTAGCTGGGCGAGTTAGTGTCCGTTCAAGCACATTTCTTGTTCTGGGTTGAAATACAATTCCCAATTTAGCAATTTCATAATTTAGTGGTTTCTGCTATATCAGAGCTATTTGAAATCTATCCCTAAAAGGGTATATAATATTCAAGGTGCACATTGGGTCATTCAGAATAACTTCACACACACCCGCTACTGTGTATTTCCAAGTCTAATTCTGGCACTAAACCCATACCTGTCACCCAGCGCCTAAATACTAGGCCTCAAATTTATATCCCGCTAAATCTGTCCCTAGTGCTGTAGCTGGGCGAGTTATTTAGTGTCCGTTCAAGCACATTTCTTGTTCTGGGTTGAAATACAATTCCCAATTTAGCAATTTCATAATTTAGTGGTTTCTGCTATATCAGAGCTATTTGAAATCTATCCCTAAAAGGGTATATAATATTCAAGGTGCACATTGGGTCATTCAGAATAACTTCACACACACCCGCTACTGTGTATTTCCAAGTCTAATTCTGGCACTAAACCCATACCTGTCACCCAGCGCCTAAATACTAGGCCTCAAATTTATATCCCGCTAAATCTGTCCCTAGTGCTGTAGCTGGGCGAGTTATTTAGTGTCCGTTCAAGCACATTTCTTGTTCTGGGTTGAAATACAATTCCCAATTTAGCAATTTCATAATTTAGTGGTTTCTGCTATATCAGAGCTATTTGAAATCTATCCCTAAAAGGGTATATAATATTCAAGGTGCACATTGGGTCATTCAGAATAACTTCACACACACCCGCTACTGTGTATTTCCAAGTCTAATTCTGGCACTAAACCCATACCTGTCACCCAGCGCCTAAATACTAGGCCTCAAATTTATATCCCGCTAAATCTGTCCCTAGTGCTGTAGCTGGGCGAGTTATTTAGTGTCCGTTCAAGCACATTTCTTGTTCTGGGTTGAAATACAATTCCCAATTTAGCAATTTCATAATTTAGTGGTTTCTGCTATATCAGAGCTATTTGAAATCTATCCCTAAAAGGGTATATAATATTCACATTTGCAAGCCTGTGTGTGTCAGGCCCCCACACATACTGTATTGTGTCCACTGGCTAGTGGCTAAGCCTGCATTCATACCGTTACAGGGTGTCATTCACCCAAATATCTTTCAGAAAAAAAAAAATTCTATTTACAATGTAACTGTGATCTAATCACATTTGCAAGCCCGTGTGTGTCAGGCCCCCACACATACTGTATTGTGTCCACTGGCTAGTGGCTAGGCCTGCACTCATACCGTTACAGGGTATCATTCACTCAAATACCATTCAGATTAAAAGAATTATATTTTAAATTTAACTTTGATCTAATCACATTTGCAAGCCCGTGTGTGTCAGGCGCCCACACATACTGTATTGTGTCCACTGGCTAGTGGCTGGCTAGGCCTGCACTCATACCGTTACAGGGTGTCATTCACCCAAATACCTTTAAGAAAAAAAAATATATATTTTAAATTTAACTGTGATCTAATCATATTTGCAAGCCCGTGTGTGTCTGGCCCCCACACATACTATATTGTGTCCACTGGCTAGTGGCTAGGCCTGCACTCATACCGTTACAGGGTGTCATTCAATTAAATACCTTTCAGATAAAAAAAAATTATATTTAAAATTTAACTGTGATCTAATCACATTTGCAAGCCCGTGTGTGTCAGGCCCACACAGACTGTACTGTGCCCACTGCCCACCACTTATATAGAGTGGCACAGTACCTTGCACGCATAGTAACACTTATCTAATAAAAAAATGACAGGCAGAGGCAGGCCACGCCACAGGGGCCGTCGTGTTTGTGGTGCAGTGATTTCCACTGGCCCTGGAATAATGCCCAGTGTTCAGAGGCCACGTACCCTGAACCCAAAAAATTCTGAGAAAATAGTTGAGGTGGCTTACACAGGACACCCAATCTTTAACAGCTTCCGCTAAGAACCTTGACGCACCATCCTCCTCCAGCTCAGCTTTGGTCACCACTCTCCCGCCCGCTGCCACTACCACCACAGCCATCACAGCCGCTTCACTTGATCCCTCAGAGGAGTTATTTGCACATCAGTTGGATGAAATTAGTGATGCGCAACCATTATTGCCAGGGGATGTAGATAACAGGGATATGTCTCAGTCAGGCAGCATTACGCACATGGACGTACAGTGTGATGATGATGATGTTGTTGTACCCGCTGCTGCTTCCTTTGCTGAGGTGTCAGATACAAGTGAAGTGGTTGATGATGACAATGTGTCCGTGGATGCCACGTGGGTGCCTGCTCGAAGAGAAGAAGAAGAGGGGGAAAGTTCAGAAGGGGAGACAGAGAGCAGGAGGAGACGAGTTGGAAGCAGGGGAGGTCATCGCAAGGAGCTGGTGGCACAGTCAGACAGCATGTATCGGCACCCGGGGTCAGCCAGACAGCACGCCAATCAACGCATGCTGTTGCCACCACCAGAATGCCGTCATTGCAAAGCTCAGCAACCTGTGTCAAAAGAAACTGAGTCGTGGGAAATCCAACACCCACCTAGGTACAACTGTTTTGCAAAGGCACATGATCGCACATCACAAACACCTATGGGATCAACACATGATGACGAGTAGAAGCAGCACACAAACTCAAAGCCACCATCCTCCTCCTGGTCCATCATCTTCAGCCACGTCAACCACTGCTGTCCTCCTTGCCCCCTCTCAACCACCCGCCACTCCGCCTTTCACCTTGAGCAGTTCCATCTCATCTGCCCACAGTCAGGTGTCTGTAAAGGAAATGTTTGAGCGTAAGAAGCCAATGTCACAGAGTCACCCCCTTGCCCGGCGTCTGACAGCTGGCTTGACGGAACTCTTAGCCCGCCAGCTTTTACCATACCAGCTGGTGGAGTCTGAGACATTCAAAAAATTTGTCGCTATTGGGACACCACAGTGGAAGGTACCGGGACTAATTTTTTTTTCTAATAAGGCAATCCCAAACCTCTACTCTGTGATTGAAAAGGAAGTCATGGCATCTCTGGCATACAGTGTTGGGGCAAGGGTCCATCTGACCACTGATACCTGGTCTGCAAAGCACGGTCACGGCAGGTATATCACCTACACTGCGCATTGGGTCAACCTGCTGACGGCTGCCAAGCATGGAATGCGTGGCTCTGCAGCGGAGTTGGTGACACCGCCACGACTTGCAGGCAGGCCTACTGCCACCTCCTCTACTCCTCCTACTCCATCCTCTTCTATAACCTCCTCGGCTGAGTCCTCTTCTGCTGCGGCGTCTGGCTGCACATCAACTGAACCCCCCCAGCTCCCCAGGGGCTATTCCACATCCCGGATACGACAGTGTCACGCTGTCTTGGGGTTGACTTGCCTGAAAGCAGAGAGCCACACCGGACCAGCACTCCTGTCCGCCCTGAACGCACAGGTGGATCAGTGGCTGACCCCGCACCAACTGGAGATCGGCAAAGTGGTGTGTGACAATGGAAGCAATTTGTTGGCGGCATTGAATTTGGGCAAGTTGTCACATGTGCCGTGCATGGCACATGTGTTGAATCTCATCGTACAACGCTTTGTGTCTAAGTACCCAGGCTTACAGGACGTCCTCAAGCAGGCCAGGAAGGTGTGTGGTCATTTCAGGCGTTCCTTTGCAGACATTCAGCGCCGAAACAACATGCCAGTGAGGAGCTTGATTTGCGACAGCCCGACACGTTGGAATTCAACACTCCTAATGTTCGACCGCCTGCTCCAACAAGAAAAAGCCATCAACGAGTATTTGTATGACCAGGGTGCTAGGACAGCCTCTGCGACGCTGGGAATTTTTTTGCCAAGTTACTGGACGCTCATGCGCAATGCCTGTAGGCTCATGCGTCCTTTTGACGCATGAGCCTACAGCGTCCTCCGGAAGTCAGAAAGGATACAGCAGTTCAAAACCAAACTAAAAAATATGCTTTACACAGCTTATAAGGGGGATGTCACAGCACAACGGGAATATAACTGGGGAAGAGGTCAAAGTACAAACCGGATTCCAAAAAAGTTGGGACACTATACAAATCGTGAATAAAAACTGAATGCAATGATGTGAAGATGACAAATGTCAATATTTTATTTGTAATAGAACGTAGATGACAGATCAAACGTTTAATCCGAGTAAATGTATCATTTTAACCCCTTCCCGACCTATGACGTGTATACTCGTCATGGAGCACTGCTAGTTAGTGCTCCATGACGAGTATAAACGTCATGGCATTAAACTGTCACCATGTCTGCAGATATGGTGACAGCACTGAGTGACCACCCCCCCCCCCCCCCGGTATCGGCGATCGCTTCAAACCGCAGGTCAATTCAGGGATCAGAAACTTTAAAATTCCCAAAATAACGTTTTTTTACCCCCCCCTGCACCCCTGAATGGTATTATGTGGGCGGGTGGTGCAGGGGGAGGGTTGCGGGCGGTGCGGCCGGCGGGATCGCGATCCCCCGCCCGCCTCCCCTTCAATAATCGTTGGTTTCTAGTGGGTATACCAGGGTGCCAGCACATTGCTGGCACCCTGGTATAAACGGCTGACATAGTTGATGCGATGTCAGCCGTTTAACCCTTTCCATACATCGGTCCGTACGGACCGCTGTATGGAAAAGGTTAACAGCGCAGGGAGCTCCCTCCCTCTCCGATCGGGGGGCTGCTGTGCCTTTGCAGCCCCCCGATGGGAGAGGGAGAGAGCCCCCAGACAGCCCCCCGACAGCCCAGTCCTCACCCTTCCCCGTCTGCGCACTTGTGACACACGGGGAAGGTTCCCATGGCAACAGGATGCCTTCTCAGGCATCCTGCTGTCCATGGTGCTGAACAGATCTATGCTGAAAGCATAGATCTGTTCAGGCAAACTGTAAGTAAAATACAGTACAGTACTGTATAGTATATTGTACTGTATTATACAGACATCAGACCCACTGGATCTTCAAGAACCAAGTGGGTCTGGGTGAAAAAAATGTAAAAAAAAAGTGAAAAAAGTAAAAGATAAAAAAACATTTATCACTGAATAAATATTAAAAAAATAAAATACACTACACATATTAGGCATCGCCGCATCCATAACGACCTGATCTATAAAACAATCATGTTACTTTCCACGCACGGTGAACGCCATAAAAATAAAAAAATAAAAACTATGAGGAAATATAAATTTTGCCCACCTTACTTCCCAAAAAAGATAATAAAAGTGATCAAAAAAGTCGCATGTACGCCAAAATAGTGCCAATCAAACCATCACCTCATCCCGCAAAAAATTAGCCTCTACATGAGACAATTGCCTAAAAACTGAAAAAACTATGGCTCTCAGACTATGGAGACACTAAAACATGATTTTTTTTTTTGTTTCAAAAATGATATTATTGTGTAAAACCTAGATAAATTAAAAAAGTAGACATATTAGGTATTGCCACATCTGTAAGAACCTGCTCTATAAAAATACCACATGACCTAACCCCTCAGCTGAACACTGTAAAAAAAATTAACTAAAAACGGTCTCAAAAAAGGAATTTTTTTTGTTACCTTACATCACAAAAAGTGTAATAGCAAGCGATCAAAAAGTCATATGCACCCCAAAATAGTACCAATCTAACCGTCATCTCATCCCGCAAAAATGATATTCAACCTGAGACAATCACCTAAAAACTGAAAAAACTATGGCTCTCAGACTATAGAGACACTAAAACATGATTTTTTTTTTGTTTCAAAAATGATATTATTGTGTAAAACCTAGATAAATTAAAAAAAGGTAGACATATTAGGTATTGCCACGTCCGTAGGAACCTGCTCTATAACAATAGCACATGATCGTACCTGTCAGATGAACGTTGCAAATAATAAAAAATAAAAACAGTGCCAAAACAGCTATTTTTGGGGAAATTTTCCATTTTAATAATTTTCCCGTAACAAAGCAAGGGTTAACAGCCAAATAAAACTCAATATTTATTGGCCTGATTCTGTAGTTTATATAAATGCCCCATATTTGGTCGTAAACTGCTGTAGGGCCACACGGCAGGGCACAGAAGGAAAGGAATGCCATATGGTTTTTGGAAGGCAGTTTTTGCTGGACTGGTATTTTTGACACCATGTCCCATTTGAAGCCCCCCTGATGCACCCCTAGAGTAGAAACTCCAAAAAGTGACCCCATTTTGGAAACTACACCCCTCAAGGTATTCAAAACTGATTTTACAAACTTTGTTTACCCTTTAAGTGTTCCACAAGAGTTAGTGGCAAATGGAGATGAAATTTCAGAATTTCTATTTTTTGTTACTTTGCCTCACAAAAAGTGTAATATAGAGCAACCAAAAATCATATATACCCTAAAATAATACCAACAAAACTGCCACCTTATCCCATAGTCTCCAAAATGGGGTCACTCTTTTGGAGTTTCTAACCTAGGGGTGCATCAGGGGGGCTTCAAATGGGACATAGTGCCCAAAAAAACTGTCTAGCAAAATCTGCCTTCCAAAAACCGTATGGCATCCCTTTCCTTCTGCGCCCTGCCGTGTGCCCATACAGCGGTTTGTGACCACATATGGGGTGTTTCTGTAAACTACAGAATCAGGGCCATAAATAATGAGTTTTGTTTGGCTGTTAAACTTTGCTTTGTAACTGGAAAAAAAATAGTAAAATGGAAAATTTGCCCAAATTTCATCTCTATTTGCCAATAACTCTTGTGGAACACCTAAAGGGTTAACAATGTTTGTAAAATCAGTTTTGAATACCTTGAGGGGTGTAGTTTCTTAGATGGGGTCACTTTTATAGAGTTTCTACTCTAGGGGTGCGTCAGGGGGCTTCAAATGGGACATGGTGTCTATCTAAAAACCAGTCCAGCAAAATCTGCCTTCCAGAAACCATATGGCGCACCTTTTCTTTCTGCGCCCTGCCGTGTGCTCGTACAGCAGTTTACAACCCCGTATGGGGTGTTTCTGTAAACTACAGAATCAGGGCCATAAATAATGAGTTTTGTTTGGCTGTTAACCCTTGGTTTGTTACTTGAAAAAAAATATTAAAATGGAAAATCTGCCAAAAAGGTGAAATTTTGAAATTGTATCTCTATTTTCCATTAAATCTTGTGCAACACCTAAAGGGTTAACAAAGTTTGTAAAAATCAGTTTTGAATACCTTGAGGGGTGTAGTTTCTTAGATGGGGTCACTTTTATAGAGTTTCTACTCTAGGGGTGCATCAGGGGGCTTCAAATTGGACATGGTGTCAAAAAAACTGTCCAGCAAAATCTGGCTTCCAAAAACCATACGGCGCACCTTTCACTCTACGCCCCGCTGTGTGGCCGTACAGTAGTTTACGGCCACATATGGGGTGTTTCTGTAAACGGCAGAGTCAGGGCAATAAAGATACAGTCTTGTTTGGCTGTTAACCCTTGCTTTGTTAGTGGAAAAAATGGGTTAAAAGGGAAAATTAGGCAAAAAAATTAAATTCTCAAATTTCATCCCCACTTGCCAATAACTCTTGTGCAACACCTATAGGGTTAACGAAGTTTGTAAAATCAGTTTTGAATACCTTGAGGGGTGTAGTTTATAGAATGGGGTCATTTTTGGGTGGTTTCAATTATGTAAGCCTCACAAAGTGACTTCAGACCTGAACTGGTCCTTAAAAAATGGGTTTTGGAAATTTTCCGAAAAATGCTTCTAAACTTCTAAGCCTTGTAACGTCACCAAAAAATAAAATGTAATTCCCAAAATGATCCAAACATGAAGTAGACATATGGGGAATGTAAAGTCATCACAATTTTTGGGGGTATTACTATGTATTACAGGAGTAGAGAAACTGAAACTTAGAAATTTGCTAATTTTTCCAAATTTTGGGTAAATTAGGTATTTTTTTGTGCAAAAAAAATAATTTTTTTGACTTCATTTTACCAGTGTCATCAAGTACAATATGGGATGAAAAAACAATCTCAGAACGGCCTGGATAAGTAAAAGTATTTTAAAGTTATTCACACATAAACTGACACTTGTCAGATTTGCAAAAAATAGCCTGGTCCTTAAGGTAAAAAATGGCTTGGTCCTGAAAGGGTTAAATGAAAAATACGTTGATTCAAAATTTCACGGTGTCAACAAATCCCCAAAAAGTTGGGACAAGTAGCAATAAGAGGCTGGAAAAAGTAAATTTGAGCATAACGAAGAGCTGGAAGACCAATTAACACCAATTAGGTCAATTGGCAACATGATTGGGTATAAAAAGAGCTTCTCAGAGTGGCAGTGTCTCTCAGAAGCCAAGATGGGTAGAGGATCACCAATTCCCACAATGTTGCGCAGAAAGATAGTGGAGCAATATCAGAAAGGTGTTACCCAGCGAAAAATTGCAAAGACTTTGCATCTATCATCATCAACTGTGCATAACATCATCCGAAGATTCAGAGAATCTGAAACAATCTCTGTGCGTAAGGGTCAAGGCTGTAAAACCATACTGGATGCCCGTAAACGACACTGCACCACAAACAGGAATGCTACTGTAAAGGAAATCACAGAATGGGCTCAGGAATACTTCCAGAAACCATTGTCAGTGAACACAATACACCGTGCCATCCGCCGTTGCCAGCTGAAACTCTACAGTGCAAAGACACATCGCCACAGCCCTTCGGGATCCAGCCTTAGAGAACAACTCGACCGACAGGTGGCAGACTACCTCGCCTTAACTGCAGATATCGACACTCTGAGGAGTGATGAACCCCTTGACTACTGGGTGTGCAGGCTTGACCTGTGGCCTGAGCTATCCCAGTTTGCGATAGAACTTCTGGCCTGCCCCGCTTCAAGTGTCCTGTCAGAAAGGACCTTCAGTGCAGCAGGAGGCATTGTTACTGACAAAAGAAGTCGCCTCGGTCAAAAAAGTGTTGATTACCTCACCTTCATTAAGATGAATGAGGCATGGATCCCGAAGGGACTGACAGTAGGGGATACGTTTAACTAACAAAAGGCCTGATGACATGCCTTGGCCTCATAATGGTCCCCACGCTGCTGTATTTAATGTCTGCATACCAGATGACTTTCGTGAATTCTCCCCCACCAACTAGGGTTCAAGCCGCAATGTTTTAGTCACCTTTCTGCCTTGAAAACATCAATTTTTCCGGCCGCTGCTACAACAGCGGCTGCAACAATAACATTGTTTTTCAGGCATGTGTTACATGCCTAATTTTTCTGGCCTCTGGTGCTGCACTGTGGCTGCAAAAACAAAGCAAAAAAAAGGCACATATATGTGTTAATTCCCTTTTCGTGATCGTTACCTTGTTGTGGTGAAGGGGCTTGCGTTTTACAATGAAGCGATCATCACCTCTATGAGTGTGTTGGCAATGTTGCCACACCCCAGATGATAAGGCCGTTGCTTCATTATGATCAGACCAAAAGCGATCGGGACGGCTGGATGTTTTTTCATAGAAAAAACTTAAATTTTTTTATTTATTCTTTTTAAGTTGTATGGGTGGGTTTTTAATACATAAAATAAAAAAATCATAATAAAGTCTCTTAATAGTTTATTAGAAATAATGCAGACAATTTAAAAAATCCCCAACAATTCCAATACAAAGCAAGTACAGAGCTCAGAACTAAATTATTCCAGGATGTCGTAATGGTTCGTTAATTCGACAATGGTTAATCAATTCGACACACGTCCCCGGATAGGGGACATAACAGGGATTAAACTGATAGGAATAGGACTAGTTAAGACACCACTCATATAGGGTGTCACAGCACATTGCTCCGTGCACGCGCAGTGCCCCAACTTAGGTTCCTTTCACACTAGCGTTCGTCGGTCCGCTCGTGAGCTCTGTTTGAAGGAGCTCACGAGCGGACCGGAACGCCTCCGTCCAGCCCTGATGCAGTCTGAATGGAGCGGATCCGCTCAGACTGCATCAGTCTGGCGGCGTTCAGCCTCCGCTCCGCTCGCCTCCGTTCAGCTGTCCGCCTGGCCGTGCGGAGGCGAGCGGATCCGTTCAGACTTACAATGTAAGTCAATGGGAACGGATCCGCTTGAAGATGTCACCATATGGCTCAATCTTCAAGCGGATCCGTCCCCCATTGACTTTACATTGAAAGTCTGAACGGATCCGCTCAGGCTGCTTTCACACTTAGAATTTTTTCTAAGTTATTAATGCAGACGGATCCGTACTGAACGGAGCCTCCGTCTGCATTAATATGATCGGATCCGTTCAGAACGGATCCGATCAAACGCTAGTGTGAAAGTAGCCTTAGGAGTAAGAGGACCGACCAAGCTGCTTTTTCCCTCTCCCGGTTCCTAAAATAAATTCAGTTTGGTATATAAGGCTGGGTTCACACCTGAGCGTTTTACAGCGCGTTCCTACGTGCTGTAAAACGCTCAGCAGGCAAGAACCAATGATTCCCTATGGGAATGGTTCTCACCTGAGCGTTTTACAGTGCGTACGATCGCGCTGTAAAACGCCCGACGCCCCAAGAAGTACATGAGCTTCTTTGGGGCGTCTTGTCGCGTGTTCCCGTACATAGACTTCAGCGGGAACGCGCGACAATGGGCTTTCGCTTGTCTCTGTATGCGCGATTGCAAACGCCCGTACAATCGCGCATACAGAGCGCTCCACCGCGAACGCTCAGGTGTGAACCCAGCGTCAGAGTTTGGTCTGTCACTGTGAAGGCAGTCGAAGGCACCCAGCCTAAATTTTTTTTCACAAAAGGCAATCCGACCCTGATATGGGACGTAACAGGGATTGAACTGATGAGAATAGTTCTACAGAAGATACCACTCATATCGGGTGTGACAGTAAATTGCACGGCGCAGACGCAGTGACCGTGGCGCGGATTCAAACAAATGGGAGGGAGCCAGCAATTTTTAACCATCTCCCCGTTCGAAAAATCTATTTAATAAATGGACCCCAGATTGGGGACGTAACAGGGATTAAACTGATGAGAAGAGAGAACTACAGGAAATATCACTCATATCGGGTGGGACAGTAAATTGCACGGCACAGACGCAGTGACCGTGGATTCAAACAAAGGGGAGGGAGCAAGCGTTTTTTTAACCATCTTCCCATTCGAAAAATCAATTTAATTCACCTTACCAGGACCCTTGGTGTTGTGCGTGGCTGGGTGGAGGAAGAAACCTTCAATGACATCAACGGGACATGGCTAGCTTGGTATCCAACCTTGTGTAAATGGGAAGTTTGCTGTTGGGCAAATGGACTGTTTTTCGGTTGTTTGCGGTGCATTAAAAGGGGAGTTTGGTCTGTCAATGTCTGTGAAGCGGGCGTAACCCTTACACTACCTGATCGATACAACATCATACCTGATCGTATACACACACTGGATGTTTTAAACCACGTTGTTAAAAAATAAATTGGATTGTTAGGTGATTTATGCCCTTTATGGATTAAAATCCAACTCTGCGTCAACTATGTAATTTTCCATGGGAGTTTTGCCATGGATCCCCCTCCGGCATGCCACAGTCCAGGTGTTAGTCCCCTTGAAACAACTTTTCCATCACTATTGCGGCCAGAAAGAGTCCCTGTGGGTTTTAAAATTCGCCTGCCTATAGAAGTCAATGGCGGTTCGCACGTTTGCGAACATTTGTAGAAATTCGCGTTCGCCGTTTGCGAACGGAAAATTTTATGTTCGCGACATTTCTACCCCTCATGTATAGTCCTGTATATTATACTGCACCTCATGTATAGTCCTGTATATTATATTGCACCTCATGTATTGTCCTGTATATTACACTGCAGCCCATGTATAGTCCTGTATATTACACTGCACCCCATGTATAGTCCTGTATATTACACTGCACCCCATGTATAGTCCTGTATATTACACTGCACCCCATGTATAGTCCTGTATATTATACTGCCCCCATGTATAGTCCTGTATATTACACTGCACCTCATGTATAGTCCTGTATATTACACTGCACCTCATGTATAGTCCTGTATATTACACTGCACCCCATGTACAGTCCTGCATATTACACTGCACCCCATGTACAGTCCTGCATATTATACTGCACCTCATGTATAGTCCTGTATATTATACTGCACCCCATGTATAGTCCTGTATATTACTCTGCACCCCATGTATAGTTCTGTATACTGTATTACACAATAATCCACTGTATATCTTGTTTTTGTTTTATTGTAAAAATGTTACATTATAGTTAAATGGGCTACTTGGGTTAATGGGAAAAAAAACTTAAAACCCACCAGGATATACATATAATTTGGTTAAGCTAGATTTCATCAAGTTAAAACCCATATGTACACCTTGTCATGGTTCTGTCATTGCTGTGTTTACATGCTGAAGTACATGCTGAGGGGGCGTATAACCACAAAGCCTGAGCTCTGCCTCATGAATATTTCTGGGCGTGAACAGCCCTCCTCCTGCTCTGTACTTTGCATTAAAAACAACACACACGATCATCTCCTAGCTCACACTGGCAGAAGATCTTCCTGTCACATTGCAGCTGGAGCTGCCTGCCAGTGTGACAACTGACAGCATTTGTAGACGGGTCCGGGTCCGGATCCGTCTAGAAATGCATTGCAAAAACGGATCCGTCTATCCACTTGTCATGCGGATGGACGGATCCCTCTGGCAGTCTTTTTCACAGTTTTCCCGGTCTGTGCATGTGCAGACCGGAAGGACGGATCCATCCTTCAGTTGTTTTGCAATGCCGGATCCGGCAGGCAGTTCCGTCGTCTGAACTTCTTGCCGGATCACTATGCTGCAAGTGTGAAAGTAGACTTAGTCCTGCGACCTCTCGCCGTGCGGCAGTCCAGCGGCACGGCCAAATAGCGGCAGGGCGGATCCGACAGGGTGAACAGCCTGTCGGATACGTCCTGCCGCTAGTGTAAAAATACTCTTACGCTAGTGTGAAAGTACCATTAGCAGTATCTGTATCTAAGCAATATCTATATTATTCAAATATATATTCAATATGGCTATTGCTTAGATAAATATATACAGACGTGGACAAAATTGTTGGTACCCTTTGGTCAATGAAAGAAAAAGTCACAATGGTCACAGAAATAACTTTAATCTGACAAAAGTAATAATAAATTAAAATTCTATAAATGTTAACCAATGAAAGTCAGACATTGTTTTTCAACCATGCTTCAACAGAATTATGTAAAAAAATAAACTCATGAAACAGGCATGGACAAAAATGATGGTACCCCTAGAAAACACAGAACATAATGTGACCAAAGGGACATGTTAATTCAAGGTGTGTCCACTAATTAGCATCACAGGTGTCTACAACCTTGTAATCAGCCATTGGGCCTATATATATGGCTCCAGGTAATCACTGTGTTGTTTGGTGATATGGTGTGTACCACACTCGACATGGACCAGAGGAAGCAAAGGAAAGAGCTGTCTCAAGAGATCAGAAAGAAAATTATAGACAAGCATGTTAAAGGTAAAGGCTATAAGACCATCTCCAAGCAACTAGATGTTCCTGTGAGTACAGTTGCACATATTATTCATAAGTTTAAGATCCATGGGACTGTAGCCAACCTCCCTGGACGTGGCCGCAGGAGGAAAATTGATGACAAATCTAAGAGACGGATAATCCGAATGGTAACAAAAGAGCCTAGAAAGACTTCTAAAGAGATTCAAGGTGAACTTCATGCTCAAGGAACATCAGTGTCAGATCGCACCATCCGTCGTTGTTTGAGCCAAAGTGGACTACATGGGAGACGACCAAGGAGGACACCATTGTTGAAAACGAATCATAAAAAAGCAAGACTGGAATATGCCAAACTACATGTTGACAAGCCACAAAGCTTCTGGGAGAATGTCCTGTGGACAGATGAGACAAAAATCGAAGTTTTTGCCAAGGCACATCAGCTGTATGTTCACAGACGAAAAAATGAAGCATATCAAGAAAAGAACACTGTCCCTACTGTGAAACATGGAGGAGGCTCTGTTATGTTCTGGGGCTGCTTTGCTGCGTCTGGCACAGGGTGTCTTGAATCTGTGCAGGGTACAATGAAATCTCAAGACTATCAAGGAATTCTAGAGAGAAATGTACTAGCCAGTGTCAGAAAGCTTGGTCTCAGTCGCAGGTCATGGGTCTTGCAACAGGACAATGACCCAAAACACACCGCTAAAAACACCCAAGAATGGCTAAGAGGAAAAAATTGGACTATTCTAAAGTGGCCTTCTATGAGCCCTGACCTCAATCCTATTGAGCATCTTTGGAAGGAGCTGAAACATGCAGTCTGGAAAAGGCACCCTTCAAACCGGACACAACTGGAGCAGTTTGCTCATGAGGAGTGGGCCAAAATACCTGCTGAGAGGTGCAGATGTCTCATTGACAGTTACAGGAAGCGTTTGATTGCAGTGATTGCCTCAAAAGGTTGCGCAACAAAATATTAAGTTAGGGGTACCATCATTTTTGTCCATGCCTGTTTCATGAGTTTATTTTTTTACATAATTCTGTTGAAGCATGGTTGAAAAACAATGTCTGACTTTCATTGGTTAACATTTATAGAATTTTAATTTATTATTACTTTTGTCAGATTAAAGTTATTTCTGTGACCATTGTGACTTTTTCTTTCATTGACCAAAGGGTACCAACAATTTTGTCCACGTCTGTATATTGGTGGCAGATATGGATTATGTATAGCTGAATCAAATAAAATGATGGCCAATTATTTATTTATTTTTCCCAGGGGGTGTTCAATGTGGAATGTGTACTAGTGGGGGGGGGGAACAGGGCTGTAAGAACGATCCCCAAACGCAGAGGGGAACGGGTACAAACTAGCACCTCTAGCCCATGTGAGTGCAGGAGCGATAAACATACCCTGCTGCTGGAGAAGAGATCACCTCGGCTCTGGTATGTACCGCACATGAGCGATCGCATACAATCGCTGAGGCAGTGTGAGAAGAGATGGAGAGGGGCGGGCACCAGAGGCTCTGACGTCTCGTTTACAGGGCCTGGCCACGCCCTCAAGCAGGGATAAGCCTGTAAACGAAACGTCATCACCAGAGCCGGCTGGCTGACGTCGGGGGTCACATGACCCATAAGTGAACTGGCCAAACAGTGAAAGATAGCTAATGGAAGTGATTTGAAGAATCTTTCAATGGACTATAACAAGAGTAATTAGAATGAATTTATTTAAGTTGGATAACCCATTTAAATATCTGTAATCATCTCACACACAATGTATGTCACACCCATCATCACTCCCACCATCTCACAATGTATCACTCCCATCATCTATTTCTCATACACAATGGGCCAGATTTATCAATAGCTCAGGTCAGAATAATGGAGTGAAAAAGTCCCCAAAAAATGCGCAAACGCTAAAACTGCGCACAAATTTGCGACTTTTTTCTGCTCTGCACTATGCTCGCCAGTTTTCTGAAAGAGGGCGTGTTTTCTTATGTAAATGAATCTCTAGACAGATTTACTATTGGGACTATTTAAAAAGTCGCAAAAAAGTCACAATTTCACTCCAGTGAGGATCGTGCTTATCTTATGAGACTTTTTAATAGAACATGCGACTTTTTCATAAAAACGTGCGACTTTTTCATAAAAACGTGCGACTTTTGTAAAGCTGCTTACTGACGGATAAAATGCTAGCGTCAAACCACATTTATTACAGTCTTAAAGGGCCGATCATAAATCTGACTTGGCTAAAACTGACTTTAGCCATATGTGAAAGTGGAGTGAGCTGTCAGAGTAATGATAAATCTGGCCCAATATATCACTCCCATCATCTCACAATGTATTACTCCCATCATCTCACAAATCGGGTCAGATTAACAGTTACAGTCCCTAGCAACCAATCACAGCGCTGCTTTCATTTCTCCAAAGCAATTTTATTCATGAAAACTGAGAGGTTGAGAGAATTAGATGGAGATGGGACAGATGTGGTGAAATGGTCAATAAGAAAAACAGTCCTTGTTGCCCATAGCGACCAATCACAGCGCAGCTTTAATTTTCCAAGAGCAGAATACGAAATTAAATCTGCACTGTGATTGGCTGCTACAGGGACAAGTACTATGGAGTCATATATCCCACCCCTCATCCCAAAATCTATGTGAAAATAATAAAAAAAAATTGAAGAAAATTTTAGACAAGAACATGTATGATATTAGAAAAGTGTGAGTCCAGTACATCCAATATGGCCGCTCCCATGCTAAGGCACTTCTTGTGATGTCATCAATAGATGCTTGTCCCTCTGGCATGACCTTTTTACTTGTGATGTCATAATGGGGCATGACTCATTTGCTTATGACATAATAATCAGGGGGTGTGGTCTAATCCCATAAATTGGGGTCACGCCCTGACAGCAGTGTCAGTATCTCTAGCTGGCTCTCACCATGGGGAAGTCCTGGAAGAAGAGGAGGTTGGTGCCAAAGACGATTCCTGTGGTGAATGCTGTAGAGAAAATGGATGTCGGCCCTCGACAGTATCCCGATGATATTGATATGAACTCTGATTACGGTGATGATGAAAAAATGGATGTTGGCCCTCGCCAATATCCGGACGATGTGGAGATGGAGGACCTTCCGGGGAATACCACCAACATCAGGGCCTTAAGTACCCGGAAGAGAAAGCGGCCAAGCTGTATCATCTGCCGCCGGCTATAACATCTGCCGATAGGCCCTTACTATACCATCTGCCCCTTGGCCACCATATAACATCTGCTGCTTGGCCCCACTTACCATCTGCCGCCTGTGGCCATTTACCATCTGCGGCTTGGGGCCATTTACCATCTGCAGCTTGGGGCCCACTTACCATCTACACCTTTGGGCCCACTTACCATCTATCCCTTGGGGCCATTTACCATCTACCCCTTGGGGCCCACTTACCATATACCCCTTGGGGCCCACCTACCATCTACCCCTTGGGGCCCACTTACCATCTATAGATGGTTTATGCCATCCAAACCATCTGAAATTCCAGTGAAGACGAGCAGAGCACCACCAGGTCCGGTAAGTTTGGCCGCTTCCCTCCGTCTTCTCCTTGTGTTTTTGTAAACCGTTTTTTTATTTAGGTATTTTCTCTTCTAGGAACCGATTACAAAATAACATCAGGAACCTCTGGTGACAATATTCTGTCCCTGAAAATCTGCCAGAGGTGCGACCCCTGACCTCTCTACAAGTTATCGGACCTGAATCCAGCCAATCCTGAAGACGGAGCCAGAGCCGCAAAAGAATAATTTAAAACCTAAAACCTTTTACAAATAAAAATAGTGTTTTTTTTAAAGAAACAATTGTGTTTTATTTCTTTTAATTATCAAATTGCACAAATTGTACTCAGCCCCTATTTTCTATGGGTATCCTAAGGGTATATTAAGTAAGCTCAGAGCTGGATCCTGAAGAGGCTAGTTACCAATATTTAAAAGCGTTATATTTAAAGTCACACTTTTTTGCACACAATCTACATGTGCTAAAGTTTGTGACTGTTATTATAGCCGGAAAACTAGTACAAGTCTCAAAATAACTGATCCCCCAGGTAATACTCCATCCACTAGTTTTATCTCCATTAAGGGTATGTTAATAAAGTGTGAGCCCATTACATTCAAGATGGCCGCTTTGATGCTAAGCCACCCTTTGTGATGTAATCATTAGAAACCTGGCACTGTCAAAAGTTTTGTGATGTCATCATTAGAATCCTGGCACTATAACGCTTCTTTTTTCTTAGAAACGCTATCTGTGATGTCATCGGCTAGAGAGTCTGAGTGTCATAATCAGTGGCATGACTGCGGGGCATAGATAGGGGGTCAGCACCCGTCACCTGAGTGGCCCCCAATCCAGATAATGCCGCACCGTGACTACTAGTAATACAGCTAAATAGTGATTGAATATTACCACAGTACTGTTACTAACAGACCACTGTAGGAAGATCAGTATTACCCCCATACTAGGGGGGGGGGGGGGAATTCCTTCCAATCAGGCAATCAGAATAACTCCCTGGATCAACGACCCCTCTCTAGTAGCTATAGCCTGTAATATTATTACACCCCAGAAATACATCCAGGCCCCTCTTGAACTCTTTTAGTGAAGTCACCATCACCACCTCCTCAAGCAGAGAGTTCCATAGTCTCACTGCTCTTACCATAAAGAATCCTCTTCTATGTTTGTGTACAAACTTTCTTTCCTTCTCTCGTCCTGGGGATAAATAGATGATGGGAGAGATCTCTGTACTGACCCCTGATATATTTATACATAGTTATTAGTCTCCCCTCAGTCACTTTTTTTAAACTGAATAGCGCTACTTTCACATTAGCATTCTTTGCGGATCCGTCATGGATCTGAAAAAACGCTTCCGTTACAATAATACAACCGTATGCATCCATCATGAATGGATCCAGTTTATTATGTCTTCTATAGCCATGACTAGGGTTAAGCGAACTGTGGAAGTTCGGGTTCACCGGGTTCGGCCGAATTTCAGGTCAAATTTCGGGTTCAGGACCCGAACTTCACCCCAAACCCAGACCTTATTTAAGTCATTGGGGACCCGAACTTCAATTTATTAATTTCCCATGGTGAGCGCGGTGAAATCACCGCAGGTCCTCTATCTTCATTCAGCAGGATCTGTAAAGATGTCACCGCAGGTCCTTTTGCAGGTCCTGAAGAAAAGAAGATACCGGCTGCGTGATCAAGTGGCTGAGATTATTTTTTTTTTTGTGATTTTTTTTAACCCCTCAGTAGACATTTTATTTAGCATTCTGTTTTAAGAATGCTATTATTTTCCGTTATAACCATGTTATAACGAAAAAATAATAAAATCACCCGAACACCGAACCCGAACTTCATTGAAAAAGTCTGAGTTCGGGTCCGGATACCCGAACTCGCAAAGTTCGGTACGAACCAGAACTTTGCAGTTCGGATTCGCTCAACTCTAGCCATGAGGGATCCATCTTGAACACCATTGAATGTCAATGGGGGACGGATCCGTTTTCTATTGTGTGTCATGAAGGATCCGTCTCGCTCCACACCACATGGCGGACACAAAAACACTGCAGGCTGTGTTTTGGTGTCCGTCTCTAGAGTGGAATGGTGACTGAACGGAGGCAAACTGATGAATTCTGAGCTGATCCTTTTCCATTCAGAATGCATAAGGGCAAAACTGATCCGTTTTGGACCGCTTCTGAGAGCCCATGATGGAACTCAGAAACGGAAAGGGCCCAGATGCCCTGCCTCTAAAGTGCATTTTGGTTGCTTGTCCCCTCCTGGGCTTGCATCCAAGCCAAGTAAGCTTGATGCCAGGAAGAAGTTCCTAGTATTAGAGATAAAGATACAGTAAGAAACAGACTACTGAAAGCTAATTTCTGTCACCACCACTTCTGTGAGAAGGTCTGGCAGACGTTCTTCTCTACCTCTTGTATGATGTTCTTTGTTTTGGTTTAACGTTCTCATCTCCTTTCCTTCTGCCAGGTGTCACTTATTTAGACATAATCGTCTTCCTTTATATTCCCTCCCATACTGCCTCACTTTGCGGTTTATACTACTTCCTGGATGAAGTGTTCATTGCTGGAGGCTGCGTCTGCTGTTTGCTCAGATAAGTCCTTTTCTTTATTGTGTTTGTTTGCTGGATTGATTTTAGGTTACCCTGACTCCCTCCGTATTAAGTGCAGGGAGACGGTGGTCGTGTCCCCTCACTATTATAGGGTTTTCTGGTGTCACACAGGCTTAGGTACGTGGGCATGCATTCGTCTACCATCGAGACCCTTGTATGTGCATAGCAGTCAGGAAGAGCTCTTAGTGTTTTATAGGGCTCACCTAATAGCTCCTTAGTTTGGGATCAAGCCAGTCACTCATTTATTTATAAGTTCCAGCTATCTGCAAATCTCATCCATGACATTATAAACCGCCATAACCGTCTTAAGCATGGATCCGGTTTCAGCCTTGATTGACCGCATGCAAGGTCTTTCACTGGAGGTAGCAGATCTCCGAAAAACTGTGTCTCAGTTTCAGGTGACCGGTTCTGCTGGCGTTCATGGAGTTTGTTCCGAGCCTAAGATCTCGCTTCTGGATACGTTCTCTGGGGGTAGTGAGAATTTAGTTCACTTTAGAGAGGCTTGCAAACTCCATTTTCGCCTACTTCCCCATTCCTCTGGTGATGAGGAGCAGAGGGTGGGGATCATCATCTTGCTGCTCAGGGATAATGCTCAGGCCTTTTCGCTGCCGGTGGGGGAACGGCCCCTCCGATCGGTGGATTCGTTTTTTGTAGCCCTGGGGCAGATATATGATGACCCGGATCGTATTGCTCTGGCTGAATCTAAACTGCGTTTTTTATGCCAGGGTAAACAGTCCACAGAGGTATATTGTTCTGAATTTCAGAGATGGGCAGCTGATAGTGGTTGGAATGATGCTGCACTCCGAAGTCAATTTTGCCATGGTCTTTCGGAAAGATTTAAGGATGAATTCGCTTTTCATGAGAGACCAGCGTCCTTAGAGTCAGGAATGTCTATAGCTGTTCGTATTGACAGGCGTCTTAGAGAGAGAGGAGACTACTCTTTTCTGTCATATTCAGCCCAAGGACAGTGGGGCTGTCTCATTCAGTGTGCAGGGGTCTCAGTCTGTCTCAATCCCCTCTCAGGAGGAGTCCATGCAGCTGGATTTGCTTGCCTCTGATAGTAGAGAATTCAGCTCTCAGAGGAGAGTTTGTTTCTGCTGTGGGGGTATAAATCATTTAGCTAATGTTTGCCCCTCTAGGAGATTCATGAAGTTTTCTGAGGGTAATAAAAACAAAACAAAAAACCCCTCTAAAAACTTTCCACTTGCTACTATTGGCAAGGTTGATGCGGAAATTGAAGGTTTGCCGTTTGCTTGTAGCTCACCTGCCAGGGTGGCGCTAGACAGCAAGAACATTGTTTGACAGCTGCTCCACTATCTACAGAAATCTCACAATCTCATTGATAATCAATTTGCAACAACGCAAGGTTTCCAGGTATGAACTTTGGAAAAGGATATACCTGTTTTTGCTATCAATTCCGCTCCACTTTCCCAAAGATCGTTAAAGGGCATAGTTCACAATATCCATTTGACTGTGGGTGACGCTCATGTTGAGGATATGTCATGTTTCGTCTTAAACGGATTACCTACTCCTCTAGTGTTGGGGCTAATCTGGCTCACTAAACATAATCCCACCATTGATTAGCAAGCAAGGCAAATAAATGGTTGGAGTGAGTTTTGCAGAGAGAGTTGCCTCACGGCATCTCTTTCAGAGGTTTCTACCAAGACTGTGCTATCTTTTCTCTCAGAATTTTCTGATGTGTTTTCTGAGAGTGGCGTCCAGGAGTTGCCCCCTCACCGGGAGTACGACTGCCCTATTAATCTCATCCCAGGCGCCAAGCTGCCAAAATCATGTCTATACAATCTCTCCCAACCTGAAAGGGTCACTATGCATACTTATATCTCTGAGAGCCTGAGAAAGGGACACATCCGACCCTCGAAGTCACCTGTTGCCGCTGGGTTTTTTTTGTTAAAAAAAAAGGATGCTTCTTTAAGACCTTGTATGGATTTCAGGGAGCTGAACCGTATCACAATTCGTGACCCATAGCCGCTTCCTCTGATCCCGGACCTGTTTAACCAGATTGTTGGGGCTAAAGTTTTTTCTAAGTTGGATTTAAGAGGGGCTTAGGTACATGGGCATGCAATCGTCTACCATCGAGACCCTGTTATGTGCATAGCAGTCAGGGAGAGCTCTTAGAGTTTTATAGGGCTCACCTAATAGCTCCTTAGTTTGGGATCAAGCCAGTCGCTCGTTTATTTATAAGTTCCAGCTATCTGCAAATCTCATCCATGACAATTTCCAGCAGAAGAGGAAAGATCCTATTCACTCTAGCTAACATAGCAGGGCTGAGAAAGCTAAAGCATAGCAGGGCTGAGATTGTTGCAGAAGTGTTTGCCTGCCAAAGTTAAGTTAATACCTGCTGATGACCAAGATACCGTCTGGAAACTGTATGGATTACCATTTATGCCAAGTAAAAGCAACTGTTCAATGTTTACTCAGGTCTGGACTCAACTTTATTTCTACCCCATCCAAGTTTAACTCCCCTTTGCACTGCTTTGGACCAACCAGGGATTCCCCTGGAAAACTTGGTCCAAAATAAGGCC
Source organism: Bufo gargarizans (assembly GCF_014858855.1). Classification (NCBI taxonomy): domain Eukaryota; kingdom Metazoa; phylum Chordata; class Amphibia; order Anura; family Bufonidae; genus Bufo; species Bufo gargarizans. The sequence continues at coordinate 7,733,374 of NC_058086.1, forward strand.
TGCAATTTTTGACTTGTGGTCTCTGCTCGTGTTCGGCCTTCATAGCAGTGAGAGTGACCCCAGTAAAATGCAGTTACACCATATTTGGGATACGTGACACCTAAGGATGATTTCACATGTTGTAGATTTTGCTGCAGAAAATCTTTGAATCTGAAAACCAGTTCCATTCACCTGAACGGGGTTTGCAAACATCCATGTGCTTCCCTTCAAAACAACCTCCATAACATCCAGATGAATGGAACTGATTTTCAGATAAAGACATTTTCTGCAACAAAATCTGCCACATGTGAAGGCAGTCTTAGGGTATGTGCAGTGAATAGAACAGGAGGAGGAGGATTGGAGTGATAGAAGTAAGAACAGTGGCAGTAGCACTCACTCTGACACTCCAGTGATGGAAGGGCACACAGGTTCTTCTTTTCAGGGCACACTCTGGTTATGTGGTCCTCCTTCCTGATGACGTTTGAGGTGCCCTTGATGTTGAAAGTTTTGAAGTACATGGTAGAGTCCTGGTTCATGATACCAAAAGTTTGCATTGTAGTAATAGTGGCGGGTGCCATGATGAGACAGTGGTGCAGCAGAACAGTTCTTTATTGAAGAATTCAAATGCAAACACATCAGGACATTTTTCAGCATTCAATGGACTGGCAAATTCCACAGATGTTACAGGTGACATGGGCTCTCACACTGCACTTCTCTAGCTGACTTGTGTTTAAGCATGGGGTGTAACACTTCTCTTTTATGCAACCAATAGGGCAGTCCCCTAATGTCAGACTATTCTCTGTACTTACAGTACACATCTACAATGTCCACCATGGGATGTGGGTACTTCTCATGCAGGTGATCAAACTGCTTAAATGCATATTCATGCTCCAGAGGCCAACTCCTGAGCCAATGAATCCTTTACAGACAGGTTATCTCTACTGGACTTTCAGGATACCTCTCTTTTACATCTCGCCTTCTTTTGTAGTTTTTTTTTTCCTAGCCTTGCTCTGGTTGGTACCTGCTCCAGGACAGCACTTCATTTTACATGTGCTCTCTTTGATGTTCTATAATAGACTGACTTTCCTCTAGAAAGTTCCTCCTTTCTATGTAGAGGGGGTGACTATCTAGTGGTGACTGAGAATATGTCTTGCTAAAACCTTGTGCATACATATACAGTAAAGGCTTATTATACACTGAAATACATTCTTTCGCACTTTTCAGTGTACTGCAACTCTGCAGTGGGATGTTGGGTATGTTCAGACGGAGGCTTTGGGCACGGATCCGTTGCCGAAAACTCCATCTCCCAGACCGACTGCGGCTCCCCTGACCCAAACTGACTGCATCATAGTGATTTATGGTGCAGTCAGCTCCTATATGATCACAGATCTAATGTAGTATACTCACAAAATATTCTTTCATCACTTTAAAGGATAAAAAGTAAAAGTTATGTTTTATTAATCTGGGACAAGAGGGGTTAGTAGCCATGTAGGCAATAGTGTTTAAGTGGTGAGCATGGCACAAAAACGCTTGTGCGACAAAACTTTATTACGCATACATTAAAAAAGTGGCTGTTTTTACACCAAAAGATGGAGTAGGTGAGGTGTTATATGTTGTTTCTATGATAATACATTTTTTTTATTTTTTACATTGGATCCACAGCAGCGCTGACTAATTGAGGTCCCCCAGTGTGGTGCATCTCTACAATCATTAGTGATTCTCTACTGACATGAATACCAGACATAGACATATGTAACGGCAAATTAAAGGTGTTTTCCTGGCATTTAATATTAATGACCTATCCTCAGGATCAAATCGGTGGTGGTCCAACCTCTGACACCCCTGACTGATGTTTGCGAAGGCTGTGGTGCTCCAGTGAGGACTAAGGGGGCCTCACAGCTTACCAAGAACATCGCCGTACATTATACTGCAGGCCTATTCATATGAATGGGACAGAGTTGCACCTAGGCCATATGACTGATCAACGTGACGTCACAGGCCTAGGGAGTTGGACCCCCACCGATCTGACATCCTGAGGATAGGCCATCAAAATGTAGATAGACACCTTTAACAACAACAGTCTACAAACATCCCCAGTACTTGCCCAAGGAAACCTAAACACGATATTCAACCTGCCGTGCTCCAGCTCCCCCAGCGAGGATCAGCCTATCGCATTAGGGTGTGCACCCTAAAGCACTAACACGCCACGCGTGTGTATATTTTTAGATGTACATGCATACATATACTGTACATGCCCACATACCTAAGCTGAAACACACTGGACCAAACCCTCAGCAGTAGGGAAAAGGGAAAAAGACTACCAGCTCCTTCAACCACCAAAGGAGCTAGCATCACTCTATAGGGGCCTAGTAAAAACAGACACAAAAGGAAAAAGGACTTATCTTTAGATGAGCTGGCGCAGCCAATCCACCAACACTTCCAGCACTCTAACCCACAAAGGCTATAGGGAGCGGGAGGAATAAATAGCCTCACCAATTACCAAACGAACCACACCTGATGGGAGGTGGGATTCTGTTCAAACCCAAAACAGTCAGATCGAGTCACATGCAGCAACTCTGACAGATCGTCTCAGAACACCCACAGGGCAGGGCATGACATATGGGCATCTGTGGATGACGCACTGTTATGGGCATCAGTGGATGACACTATTATGGGGGCATCTGTGGATGATGCACTGTTATGGGCATCTGTGGATGACACTATTATGGGGGCATCTGTGGATGACACTATTATGGGGGCATCTGTGGATGATGCACTATTATGGGCATCTGTGGATGACACTATTATGGGGGCATCTGTGGATGACACTATTATGGGGGCATCTGTGGATGACACTATTATGGGGGCATCTGTGGATGACGCACTGTTATGGGCAACTGTACAGTGAATTACTGTAAATACTTCCAGTTCTGAAGACTCCAGCGGCTCAGGATTAGTGCTCTGGGCAGCTGGGCTCAGGCTGGAAGTGGGCACCACTCTGCAGGAAGGAGACCAGGGCTCGGCTTACCCTAGAGTTACAGTGCACCCCAGCACCCCACAGTATGCAGTATAGCACCCTATAGCAGGGGTGGCCAACCTTACATACACAAAGAGCCCAAAAAAATAATAATGACTACCAGGAGCCACAGTTTACGGTTACCGTATTTTTCGCCCTAGAAGATGCACGTAGTTTTTAACAAAGAAAAATAAGATTAAAAATATATATTTTTCATCTGATCTGAGGTCTGCTAAAAATATTTTTTCTTATTGTTCATTAGAAGAGAAAAAAAATATATTTTTCATCAGACCTCAGATCAGACTCCTAAATCCTACAATAAGATCACCAAACCTCATCAGACTTCCAAATCAAACCCACAAAATCAGACCCCCAATGCTTGGATCAAACAACACAAATCAGACTCCTAGTTTCAGACCCTCAGTGCTCAGATCTCCCCCACATGCTCAGATCTCCCCCTTATCAGATCTGACCCCTTCATGCTCAGACCTGACCAACCCATGTTCAAACAAGACCGCCATGCTCAGATCTGCCCCCATGCTCAAATCTGAAACCTCATGCTCAGATCAGACCCCCATTACTCAGTTCTGGACCCCCCCCCCCATGCTCAGATCAGACCCCCCCATTTTCCAGATCAGGACACCTCCCCCCCCATGCTCAGATCCGACCCACATTCTCAGTTCTATAATTTTAAAAAAAATCTCTTCCCTCTCCTGATCAGCGCAAACTATACATGATACAGCCCCCCACACTATACAGTACAGCAGTATAGCACTCCACACTATACAGCACCTACAGTATACAGACCCCCACAGTATACAGTACAGCAGTATAGCACTCCACAATATACAGCCCCCCCTCACAGTATACAGGCCCCCACAGTATACATCCCCCCACAGTATACAGGCCCCCACACAGTATACAGCCCCCCACACAGTATACAGCCCCCCACACTATATAGGCCCCCCACACTATACAGACCCCCCACACTATACAGGCCCCCCCACAGTATACAGCCCACCACACAGTATACAGCCCCCCCCCCACAGTATACAGGCCCCCCACAGTATACAGGCTCCACACAGTATACAGTCCCACACAGTATACAGTGCCACACAGTTTACAGGCCCCTCACAGTATACAGCCCCACACAGTATACAGTCCCACACAATATACAGTCCCACACAGTATACAGGCCCCCCACAGTATACAGTCCCCCACAGTATACAGGCCCCCACACAGTATACAGCACCCCACTATACAGTGGTTTACAGTATATTAACATAACAGCCCCTGTCACCTTTTTCTGATGTAATCTTCACACAAAAAAGCTTCACAGTTAACTTCTGCAACACTCCTGGTAGGACCTGTGATGACCTCATAGCCATGTGACCAGTAATATTGCTAGGTTACTGGTCACATGGTGATGATGTCATCTAAGGTCCTAGATCACATTCACAGCTCTAACACAGTACGATGCCTGGGACTCAGTGCCGGCAGGCATGGCAGCACCCCCTGTGTAGCTGACAGCCTGACACCCGGGGCAGTGCCTAGCAGGGCTCAAGAGGCAGCTGCCTTGGGCCCCCCAGGAGCAACTGGGCCCGGGGCAGATGCCCCTTGGTAAAGACGGCCCTGGGCATCTGTGGATGACGAACTGTTATGGGCATCTGTGGATGACAAACTGTTATGGGCATCTGTGGCTGACACTATTATGGGGGCATCTATGGATGACGCACTGTTCTGGGGGCATCTGTGGATGACGCACTGTTATGGGCATCTGTGGATGACGCACTGTTATGGGGGCATCTGTGGATGACGCACTGTTATGGGCATCAGTGGCTGACACACTGTTATGGACATCAGTGGATGACACACTGTTATGGGCATCAGTGGATGACACACGGTTATGGGCATCAGTGGATGACACACGGTTATGGGGGCATCTGTGGATGATGCATTGTTAATAACAGTGCGTCATCCACAGATCCCCCCATAACAGTGATCCACAGATATCCCCTTAATAGACTGTTAATGTGGATGGCACTGTTATGGGGGCATGATCATTTGTGTGGAATCTGACACAGATGCGGGGGGGATCTGTGGATGACACTGTTATGGGGGGCCGGGGGGATCTGTGGATGACACACATATATAGCAGCGCCAGCATCTTGTGCTATATGTGTCATGATCATCCACAGATATCTACCCCCCCCCCCCCATAACAGTGTCCCTGACAGTGACTGACCCACAACAGGGGGTGGAGGCCGGCAACTATTGTAAGACGGACCCTGCGTTCCTTATGTAAGTGAGCTTAAGTTGTAAATAATAAACTTCTGCAAAGTATGCACTAGTATTACTACTATCTAATAATCCTTATCTATCACTTCACTAACTTACAGGGACAGTCAGGACTCCAGATAGTAAGTATTCACAATTCACATCAGTTGTTGAGTTTTTCTTTTTCACAGACTACTGGCAGTGCACAAAAGACTGTAGACAAGATCAGAATCCATTCACTGGGACAGTTAGGCACTGGACGCGGGCAGGCAGGCTCCCGCTCTTCAAACATTCAAAATAGGCACTGGCAGCCGGCGGCAGCGTAACGTGACGTCACTCACTCCGTCACACCGCACGCGCATGCTCCTTCCACTTTATTAATGAAGCAGGCGGGGCAGGCGCGTGACGTCGGAGTGAGTGACGTTACGCCGACGGCTGCCGGGAGACTGAGACAAGGAGCACAGCGGAGCAGTGGGGGTGGAGTCTGGATTACACTACAGACCAGCACGCAGTATGTATGTCACTCTCTGGCAGGCAGCAGTGCAGGAGGCGGAGCACAGGGGTGGGATTAGGGTGTGCCCAGGCACACCCGGCACACCCTGTGCGCACGCCTATGAAAGTGGGTAATTTCTTTATTAATCTTTAATGTTCATATATGAACATAGGCTGGTTGAGGTGCTGTACATTGAATATATGTATGTAGTGCAGTAAGTTTTGTGCCACTTGTGCAGGGGGTTGGAGACTAGGGGCCCACCTTGCTCAGGGGCCCACCGGGGGATTCCCCTGTACCCCTGTGGGCCAGTCCGAGCCTGGGCATACGAGATAGGTTCTGTGGGGGCCAGGAGGGGGATAATAGGTAACAACAGCAGGATAGAGGGAGGTGGCAGACAGCTAGTTTCCTACCTGAGATTCTTTTCTGCTGCAGTATTTTTCCCCGACTGGTGAGGAGGCGTGGCTTTGTGTGTGGGTGTGGCCTAAATGAGTTGGGCGTGGTCTGTAAAGTTCTGTCTGCTTGAGGGTTGGGACATCCGCAACGTGTGCTCTATTGTGTACAGAATAGGGGGGATGGGGAAGGTTCTGAGGGGGGCCCTGACTGAGAATAGGGGAAGCAAGCAGGGTCTGAATGGAGGACAAGTGGGTGTGCCTTAATGCCCGATAAACTGTCTGCAGATGTAGGGGGTGGGGCCTTCTATAAGCTCCGGGCCCCCCATGCCAGGGGCCCCATAGCAGCTGCGTGGTCTGCCTATATGGTAGGTATGCCACTGTCTGGGCTCTACAGGCAGTTCTTTCCTTCTCATGGCTTGTTTTTTGCTGTGATAGGCATTGTCAGCTTTGAGACATTATATAGGCAGGTCTGTGTCTTTCCAAATCATGTCCAATCAGGTTTAAAAATATCTCAAAGAAGATCAGGAGAAATGAGAGGTCCCAGAGCTACATTTCAAGGGTCATAGCCATATTTTCTGATTACATATTTTTTTTATTCTAAACCAGCACTGTGCAAAATAATGTTCGGAATGGGGGAGAATCCAATTATTGGACCATAAAGCAAAGGTATATGCTAGTGATGTAAGATGGGAGTAACCCTTTAAAGGAAATGTGTTACCAAACATTTTATCTGCCAGTTAAAACCAGATAGCGGCACACATCCTTTTTTTGTAATCTGTTGTTATTTTCTGATTACAGATTTTTTTATTCTATTTCCTGAACATGATTATGGGGTCAGCCATCTTACCTGAGCTGTTATTTACAGCATTTAGAGCTTTACCTATGCAGCGGCTTATTGTCAGCGTCTGGGGTATCCCTTGCCCCTTAGGAGGTTTCTATGAAATATGTCCCTCTTATAGAGCAAGTAGTCGTGATGCCAGTTGCAGTTAAGCAACGAGGACATGGAGTCCCATTTGTAGATGGTGGTTTGGTACCCAGATGTCGGATTGCCAGAGTGGTGTAGAGTGGCCTACGCTCTCTGAGGGTGTTGTATGCATGTGTCACGGTGCTCCTCCCTGGATATCCTTGGATCCCAGACGTGGTGTAGACTGAAGCAAGTGCAAAAGGGGGTTGTTGAACTTGGGTGATGAATTAGGATACTTTCACACTTGCGGCAGGACGGATCCGACAGGCTGTTCACCATGTCGGATCCGTCCTTCCGCTATTTCGCCGTGCCGCCGGACCGCCGCTCCTTCCCCATTGGAGACCCGATCATTATTATTTTCCTTTATTTCCCTTATTTTCCCTTATAACTATGCATTCTGAATACAGAATGCATAGTAAAATAGCGCTGGAGGGGTTAAAAATAATAATAATAATTTAACTCACCTTAATCCACTTGATCGCGCAGTCGGCATCTCCTTCTGTCTTGATCTTAGCTCTGTGCAGCAACAGGACCTGTGGTGACGTCACTCCGGTCATCACATGATCTTTTACCATGGTGATGGATCATGTGATGACCGGAGTGACGTCACCACAGGTCCTGTTGCTGCACAGAGCTAAGATCAAGACAGAAGGAGATGCCGGGCTCCGCGATCAAGTGGATTAAGGTGAGTTAAATTATTTTTAATTTTTTTTTAACCCCTCCAGCGCTATTTTACTATGCATTCTGTATTCAGAATGCATAGTTATAAGGGAAAATAAGGGAAAATAATAATGATCGGGTCTCCATCCCGATCGTCTCCTAGCGAACGTGCGTGAAAATCGCACCGCATCCACACTTGCTTGCGGATGCATGCGATTTTCACGCAACCCCATTCATTTCTATGGGGCCTGCGTTACGTGAAAAACGCACAAAGAGGAGCATGCTGCGATTTTCACGCAACGCACAAGTGATACGTGAAAATCACCGCTCGTGTGCACAGCTCCATAGAAATGAATGGGTCAGGATTCAGTGCGGGTCGCATCCACGCGGAATACTCGCCCGTGTGAAAGGGGCCTTAAACATTGTTTTATAAGGAAAGGAATACATACACATTGCAGGAAATAGAAATACATATCTAAGATGACATAGGATCACGCAATGCAGATAGTGGGCGGTACACAAGGAGGTGGTAATGCCACTCTGGAGCGTTACACATACTCTCTCAATGTATATTATTAGCAGCCAGAAGTCACGTTGCCTTTATATGTCGCTCGAGTACCCTCAGATTCCTATACGTTATTGACAGGATCAATAAAATAGTTATGAAAAACTAGGAGCCATTTGCATGGACACTTGACTCCTTTAAAAGGTATGGCATCTTTGCACCCTACCCCCAACCCCCCCCCCCCCCTCCCCCGCCACACACACACACACACGCTCCGTAGACTTCAATTGGTCTGTCTTGGTCTGAAATGTGAATTAATACATTGTGCTGCTCTAATCTAGGCTAGGTCCTATTATGTAACAAGGACTTTTTAGGCCATAACATTGTTAGGGGCAGACAGTTTCTACTGTTTAGATATGTATCCAATCACCTGACTCATATAACAGCTCTTGTTCTACGTTTTTTTATTTTTATATTTCCTGTTTTCCCTCCCTTTTTTCCCTTCCCTACGTTACCTTCTAATATCTATACTCCCTCCTGTTGAAAAAGCATTAATATAGCATTTGCGGTATTGATCTTTTTTGAACTCACCAACTCCTTTTAAAACATAAAATAAAACATTTTATTAGAAGAACTGTGATGACCAGGGTCTGCAAGAATCTGTAAGTTTGACACCAAAATACCTAACGATACTAAACAGAAATATTTTGTGATTCACTTAGGCCCCCTTGTGGTATGGTTGTGTGACAGCAATACATTTTTTTTACATGTAGACGGAAATATAGAAAAGTTGTCAGAAAATAGCGATGCAAAGAAAATGTATCTTTTTTCAAAGGTTTTAATTTTTTATATGTCAACAGAAAAGTTAAAAAAAAATATGTCTCTTGGAAGGCAGGAACAGAAAAACGAAATTGAAAAGATGAAATTAGGCTGTGTCCCGCAAAAGTTAAAAATACAATTTTAGCGCCAGTTGTGGATTGTTAAGAATGAAACATGTACAACCTTTTACATTTCTGTGGCAGTTTTTGAATACATTGATTACAATAGAGGAAAAACAGTATAGGTGGAAAAAAAATTTAATAGAAGAAGCGATATATTAGGTGTTTTGCTCTTTCTTCCTCCACCTCAGGTTTGGTAAATTTTACATTAGTATGTTGTTTTAAAAAGGTGGCACATACTGTTAAGAAAAAAGAAAGTTTCTTGCAGCACTGATAAAAGTACAATATTTTATCACACCTTAAAAAACTTCCAATGTTCAGCCAAAATACGCTTATGTTTCAAACAATAAAATGTTCTTAGCCATGCTATTTTTCTTTTTTCTGGATATTTGTTCCTTTTACGGCCCAGGTTTCCTTTTTGTGCATGATGGAGTGAGACTTTCTCTAGGACTGGTGAACTATTTTCCTTGCTTTGTTACATACTGTTAAGGGCTCATACACAAGAACGTATTTTTTGTCTGTGTCCATTCCGTTTTTTGGTCTTTTTAATTTCCGGCCAGTTCATTTAACCATTCATTTAAATCGGGCTGCAAAAAAAAAAAAAAAAAGAAATTACTCTGTGTGCATACATGTCCAAAAGTCCTTTCCGAAAAAAATAAAAAAATAGAACATGTCCTATTCTTGTCAGTTTTGTGAAAAATAGATGCAACACGGACATCACATGGATGTCACACTTTTTTTTGCGGACCACAAAATACATATGGTAATGTGTATGAGCCCTAAGGCTTCATGCACACAGCTCTTCCCAGATTTCTTTTTCATACAGCAGATCTACAAATTGTAAATACTTCCATATACATTCTTTATTTTTCTCACTCCCATCAGCGGAAAAGACTATTCTCATCCGCAATATGGGCAAGAAAAGGACAGGCTCTGTAATTTATGCAACACCCCTCAAATCCCCCAAAAATATAGATGTGCGCATCACCCAATAGAAATGAATGGGTCAGTGTGCTGTCTGCAAAAACTGCAGATAGCACATGAATGAAAAATACGGTAGTGTGCACAAGGCCAAATACATTTGGTGCCTATAACCCTCCTCTTAGGGTACTTTCACACTTGCGGCAGGAGGGATCCGACAGGCTGTTCACCCTGTCAGATCCATCCTTCCGCTATTTTGCCGTGCCGCCAGACCGCCGCTCCGTCCCCATTGACTATAATAAGGACAGAGGCGGAGCTCCGGCGCAGCACGGCAGTGTGCGGTGAGAGGCCGTCGGACTAAAAAGTCGGACATGCAGGACTTTTAGTCCGGCGGCCTCTCGCCGTGCGCTGCCGTGCTGTGCCGGAGCTCCGTCCCCGTCCCCATTATAGCCAATGGAGATGGAGCGGCGGCACGGCGAAATAGAGGAAGGACGGATCCGACAGGGTGAACAGCCTGTCGGATCCGTCCTGCCGCAAGTGTGAAAGTAGCCTAAGCCATGCTCTCTATTTTAGCCACTTTAAAAGTGGAGAATAATAGGAATAAAGTTTGACTGCAGGCTAGTGATGAGCGAGCATGCTCGGCCAAATACTTGTTTGGCTCGAGCATCGCTATGCTCGGCTCATGGCGGTACTCGGCCAAGTACCACATATGCTCGAGCGGCATGCTCGAGTCTCCTCCCCGCATGCTGCGCGGCTGCTAAGCAGCCAATAAACATGCAAGTAAGTATTGCCATCACTGTAATGCCAGTAACCATGTTGGCTGCTGGCATTACAGTGATTGGCTGGCCAAAACACGTCATCGGGAAAAAATTTGAATACAGAAAACACTATTTTCTTCCCATAGTCTATCCACATTTTTGCTGTCAACGGTGCAATCCGTGAATTGTGTGATCTGCGCTTCAATACATTTTGTGGTTGTCAGGGCCAGATATAGGGGAAAAGATTAGAATACAGAAAACACAATTTTTTTCCCATAATCTATCCACATTTTTGCTGTCAACGGTGCAATCCGTGAATTGTGTGATCTGCGCTTCAATACATTTTGTGGTTGTCAGGGCCAGAGAAAGGGAAACAATTTGAATACAGAAAACACAATTTTTTTTCCATAATCTATCCACATTTTTGCTGTCAACTGTGCAATCTGTGAATTGGTTGATCTGCGCTTCAATACATTTTGTGGTTGTCAGGGCTAGATATAGGGAAAAAATTAGAATAAAGAAAACACTATTTTTTTCCCATAATATATCCACATTTTTGCTGTCAACGGTGCAATCAGTGATCTGTGCGTCAATGCATTTTGTGGTTGTCAGGGCCAGATATAGTGAAAAATATAAATATAAACTACATCAGAAAACAATGTCTGTACCGCAGATTCCAATAATCTGGGCCTAAAATACAGTGTCTAAGGAAAAATCCTAAAATCTGGGCCTAATCTATTGTCCATATTCTGTGTGTTTTTGTGACATATACTGTCCTGCATCAGAAAACTGTTTCTTTAGAGCAAAATCCAAATATCTGGGCCTAATATAGTGTCCATATTCTGTGTGTTTCTGTGACATATACTGTCCTGCATCAGAAAACTGTGTCTTTAGCGGACTCTAAAACAATCTGCGCCACATCTAGTGACAAAACAATTAAAATGAAGAAGGCGAGCAGTAAGGGACGGGCAAGTGGGCATGATGCTGATGGTGCACGCAGAGGCCATGGCCCTGGGCGCAAGGAAACTGTGCCTGCTGCCAGTGCACTAGAAAAAAGAAAACATCCACTGTGCCCAGCTTCATGTCCAACATAGCTGGGCGACGCAGGACGACACTGTCCAAGTCGGACCAGTGCGAACAGTTGGTCGGTTGGATTGCTGAAAATAATGCTTCTAGTCAGTTAAGCATCACCCTCTCTTCCACCAAGTCCATTCTCTGTAGCCAAGAGTCTGGTCAACTGAATCCTCTGTCTGATAATTTTTCCTCCCATCATGGAGAGTCTTGCCAAATGAGTGATCCCACACTCGGATATTCCAAGGAGCTCTATATAGCGCAACTTTTACATTTGGCCCTCGTGCCCAGCACGCTTTAAGAGGGACCTGAGATATTGTGCCCTGATTCCCAAACTCTTGAGCCTTCACAGTCTCAAGAAGATGACGGTGGTGAACAGAAATCATTCGTTCACGAGGTGAATGATGATGAGACACAGTTACCAATCAATGAGGTTGTGGTTACGTCAAGTCAGGAGGATGAGCAGAGTGAGGAAGTGGAAGAGGAGGTGGTTGACGATGAGGTCACTGATCCAACATGGGAAGGTGAAAAGCCGAGCGAGGACAGTATAGAACATATCCGCAGCACCGCAACAGGCTGGAAGAGTCAGTGGGGTTGCAAAAGGGAGAAGTCGTCCCACACCAAACAGGCCCGCAACCGTTACACCGAGCACCCCCATTGCGTAAATCTATCTTGCCAAGGGGTAAGTGTTCTGCAGCAAGGTGCTTTTTTGAGGAAAGTGCAGACGACAAAAGAGTGGTAGTTTGCAACCTGTGCCGTACCAAAATGATCTGGGGCGTGAACACTAGCAACCTCATCACCCCCAGCATGATCCACCACATGGCATCCGAGCACCCTAACAAGTGGGCCAAACGCCTGGGTCCACAATCTGGGTCTGCGGGTCACACCACTGCCTCCTCTTCCCCCGTGTTACGCACTGCTGACAAATCCCTTGTCGAAGGTGCAGGCCCGGATGCCCCTCGCCCTGGACCTGGACCTTCGCATGAACTATCAGCAACAACATCCACTTCCCTGTCACAGCGCAGCATCCAAATGTCCATAACACAGTCATTTGAACGCAAGCGCAAATACCCACCCACAGGCCATAGCACTAAATGCGCCACTTTCGAAATTACTGGCCCTTGAAATGTTGCCATTTAGGCTTGTGGACACTGAGGCCTTTCGCAGCCTGATGTCGGTGGCCGACCCTCGGTACGCAGTCCCCAGCCGCCACAATTTTTCACAGTGTGCCGTGCCTGCCTTACACCAGCATGTGTCCCAGAACATCACCCGGTCTGTCAACGCTGCATCAGCTCTTGTGGCTTCTAGCTCACCGACTGTTGTGCGACGTGAGCACGCGCTGGAACTCTACGTTCCACATGTTGGCCAGGCTTTGTGAGCAGCAGAGGGCAGTTGTGGAATACTAGCTGCAACATAGTTGTCGCGTTGAGTCAACTGCCACTATTCACAAGCGAGGAGTGGACATTGATGTCAGACCTCTGTGAGGTTTAAAAAAACTTTGATGAATCCACACAGATGGTTAGTGGCGATAACGCTATTATCAGCGTAACGATCCCACTGCTGTGTTTACTCAAACGATCACTGCTCACAATTAAGGACGACGGTCTGAATGTGTCACTACCAGAGCTTTGAGACGTTCTCACAGCTCTGTGTCTCCACCCCTGTGATGATGTCACTTAGAGTTTGGAGGTGTTCTCACTGTTCTGTTTCTCTGCCCCTGTGAGGAGGTCTTTACTCCCAGCTGTTTCTCCTGCCTTTGATTTCCCTGCCTTTAAATCACCCCTCCTCCTATTGCAGGGCGTGGATTATATTTCTCTTTTCAGTTGTAGCTCTGCCTTGAGTATCTTCACTTGTTAAGCTATTAGTTCTCTGGACCTGTGTTCTGTTGCTGCAAGCACTCCGGATATTGCCAGCGGCCCTTGGATCCGTCTTCTCTGCGGCTGCAGCTCCATCAGCTAAGAGTGCAGACATTGTTGTGTACCTGGTGATTTTCTGACTGGATCTGAGGTGGCCACGGTTCCCTCCATATTCTGAGCAGGGCATCGGTGGCCGTGCCCCTTCCACTAGTGTAGGGGTTACAGGGCTCATCAGTCTTAGGCACGCGGGCATGCCTCGTTCCACCACATGGATCCGGGCATGTGCTTTAGCAGCTTAGGGAGAGTGTTGAGGTTCTGACAGGGGTCACCCTTTCTCTTCCCTAGTTTGGGTCCGGTCAGTAGCTCTTTTACTGTGTATGCTCTTGTTACCCTTAAACAGCCGTGACATTATAATCCACCAAAACCGTCCTTGTTGACATGGATCCGCTTTCTGGCTTGGTTGACCGCATGCAGGGTCTTTCTTTGGAAGTAGCGGATCTCCGTCAATCTGTGACTCAGCTACAAGCATTGGGCTCTGCTCCGGCTCATGGAGTCTGTTGCGAGCCAAAGGTCTCACTTCCGGAAACGTTCTCGGGGGGCAGTGAGAATTTTGTTCGCTTCAGAGAGGCATGTAAACTCCATTTTTGTTTGTGTCCCCACTCCTCTGGTAATGAGGAACAGAGGGTGAGGATTGTCATCTCCCTGCTCAGGGGTAATGCTCAGACTTGGGCTTTTTCGCTGCCATCAGGGGATCCTTCCCTTCGATCCGTGGAAAGATTTTTTGTGGCCCTGGGGCAGATATATGATGACCCGGATCGTGTTGCTCTGGCAGAATCAAACTTACATGTTTTATGCCAGAACAAACTGTCTGCGGAGCTTTATTGTTCTGAATTTCGGAGATGGGCAGCTGATTCAGGCTGGAATGATGCTGCACTCCGAAGTCAGTTCTGTCATGGTCTCTCAGAGGGTTTGAAAGATGCCTTTGCTTTCCATGAGAGACCAACGTCCTTAGAGTCTGCCATGTCATTGGCGGTACGCCTTGACAGGCGTCTAAGGGAAAGAAACAAGACCTCTCCGTCCAGCCATTGTCAGTTATGGGGCAATGGTGCGGACTCATTCAGTATGCAGGGGTCTCATCCTGTCTCGCTCCCCTCTGAGGAGGAGCCCATGCAGCTAGGCCGACTTGCCCCTGATAAAAAAGGATTTAGTCCTCAGAATATGGTGTGTTTTTGTTGTGGGGGCATAGGTCATTTGGCAAATGTTTGTCCGTCTAGGAGATTCCTGAACTGTACTAAGAGCAATAATAAGAGAAAAACCTCAAGAGGTAGATCATCAAGTTCTGCTTCATCTGCTACTTTGGGCAAAGTTGATGTGGGAATTGATGCTATTCCTCTGACCTGCAGTTCCCGTTTTCTCCTGTCTGCCAGGGTGGCGCTAGAGAGCAAAGTCATTCCTTGTGAGATTTTTGTCGATAGTGGAGCGGCCGTCAATCTTATTGACACTCAATTTGTAGCCTTGCATGGTTTTCAGGTTTGTACATTAGAAAAGGATATACCTGTTTTTGCTATTGACTCTGCCCCACTCTCGCAGAGATCTCTGAAAGGCATTGTTCACAATATCCGGCTAGCTGTAGGTGACACTCATGTGGAGGAGATATCTTGTTTTGTCCTTAACGGATTGCCTTCTCCTCTAGTTTTGGGGCTACCCTGGCTCACTAGACATAACCCCACTATTGATTGGCAAGGAAGGCAAATAAATGAGTGGAGTGACTTTTGTAGAGAGAATTGTCTCACAGCGACTTTTGCAGAGGTGTCTACTAAAATTGTGCCATCATTTCTCTCTGATTTCTCGGATGTGTTTTCCGAGAGCGGTGTTCAGGAGCTACCTCCTCACCGGGAGTTTGACTGTCCCATTAACCTCATTCCCGGCGCCAAGCTGCCAAAAGCACGCCTTTACAATCTCTCACAACCGGAAAGACTCACAATGCGAACCTATATCTCCGAGAGTCTCGAGAAGGGGCATATTCGTCCCTCAAAGTCACCTGTTGCCGCAGGTTTTTTTTTTGTTAAAAAAAAAGATGGCTCTCTGAGACCTTGCTTAGATTTTAGGGAGCTGAACCGTATCACGATTCGCGATCCCTATCCCCTTCCTCTGATCCCGGACCTCTTCAACCAAATTGTTGGGGCCAAGGTGTTTTCCAAATTGGATCTGAGAGGCGCGTACAACCTGGTCAGGGTCAGAGAGGGGGATGAATGGAAAACGGCCTTTAATACCCCTAACGGGCATTTCGAGAATCTCGTTATGCCTTTCGGCCTGATGAATGCTCCGGCCGTCTTTCAGCATTTTGTTAATAGTATTTTCTATCATTTAATGGGGAAATTTGTATTGGTGTATCTTGATGATATTTTGATTTTTTCCCCTGATGTTCAGACCCATCAGGATCATCTTTTTCAGGTCCTGCAGATACTGCGGGAAAATAAACTGTATGCCAAGCTGGAGAAATGTCTTTTTATGGTATCGGAGATTCAATTTCTGGGTTTTCTCCTCTCTGCTTCTGGTTTTCGCATGGATCCGGAGAAGGTCCGTGCTGTGCTGGAGTGGGAGCTTCCTGAAAATCAGAAGGCATTGATGCGCTTTCTGGGTTTTGCTAACTACTACAGAAAGTTCATTTTGAATTATTCCTCTATTGTCAAACCCCTTACTGACATGACAAAAAAGGGGACGGATTTTTCCTCTTGGTCGGAGGAGGCGCTTGCAGCCTTTTCTGAGATTAAAGAGAGTTTTGCGTCTGCTGAATTTGCGTCTGCTGTTTTGTCTAGAATAGTCCATTCCAGTCTAGCTTCCCCTGTGTGAGCAGAAGTGGGATGTTCCCATGTCCTGTCTCATGAGGATGAGATTAAGTTAAGTTAGTGTGTACCAGCCCCCTGCCTGGGGAAGGCTGTGTTGGTAAGAGCTCCCAGCTACAGGGATCCGAACCTAGGATCCAGCCTCGGCTGAGGCTAAGGATCATTCTTCCCAGCCTGAGTCATCTACCTCAGCTGGTGACAAGCAAGCAACACCCTCCAGAACTACAGATCTCCAGGAAGGAAACATACCCTGGGAGCAGTCCAGTGAGTACTAATCCAGAGTCCAGGAGAAGCCAAATTCCTCCTCAGCTAGTCAGGCCCATTACAAGCAGAAGACAGACAGAGCAGAAGATAAATACCTGCCAGACTCACTAGGCATATGATCAGAAGCAGAATAGATATAGATTCCTGCCACATATAGCCAATACCTGCTGGGACCCAAAAGACTTATGCTGTAACTCGTATGGATATCTGTTGCACTTGCAACCTTTCAGTAAAGACAAGTTAGATTATATCTTCTGTCTGGAACTCAATTATTCCTCAATTACTCTTACTGACCACACTCAATTTATTGCAAATGAGCCAGGATCCAGGAGTCCAGCCGTACCAAGGTAGGAGACACCGTTGACACTATACAGAGACATTATCCCCCTCTGGCATTACTCACCTGGTACGTGAGTTATAACATCTTAAAGGGCCCTGCTACAGTACATGCGCAAGCTGCAATTGGCGTCACAAACTACTCATAGACTTTCATACACATATCCTGACCCACTGCATTGTACTAGTGTCCTGCTCATTGCACAGGCAAAGCTGCAGCTTTGGGGCCCTGACCCAGAAGGGGCCCATCCAGGAGGAGGAGGACTAAAGGATTTCGTCAGGGCCCCCTTAACAGTATTACACAATGAAATTAGGTAGTGACAGTATAGACAGTGTATAAAACTGATGGAACAGCAGCCGGCCCTAGTCTGAGAAAGAGATCTTTACGAGCCACAGGAATGGGGGCAGCATGAAAGGAAGGGGTCGCTAAAAAATTACTGTGGGATGCAGCCCCATTCAAAAATTTGCTGTGGGTTGGGGCTCAGTCAGTTCTAGCTACGCCACTGATGCAGCCCACAAAAGCAAGTTGGGTTTATCGATTACAAAACCTTAATTATATTGTGGGCCTGGTGATCAGTTTAAGCAGCATCAGCAGCATGGGGATAAAAATGAGTGGCAAGATGACATGGTGTGGAGATGGCAGCATGAGGAGGCCACATAGTGGCCCAATGACTAGATATGAGTGTGGATAAAAGACTAAGGGCTATTTCACACGAGCGAGTCCATTGCGGGAATCACGCTCCGTGTGTGAGTGTGATCCTCCGCTCTGGACTTGCAGGAGCGCACGGCATTATCATGATTTATAATGCTATGTGTCTCTGCTTGACCTTATTTCTACAGAATCATAGTGACAGCTTTATGTCACTATGGTCCTGTGGAAAAAAGGCCATGCAGAGACACATAGCATTATAAATCATGATAATGCCGTGCGCTCCTGCAAGTCCAGAGCAGAGGATCACACTCACACACGGAGCGTGATTCCCGCAATGGACTTGCTCGTGTGAAACAGCCCTCAGGCCACAGATTGCTTAGAAATATGGAGATGGAAAAAATCTGTAGAGCTGTATCACCGTCACCTGCAGATGGAGTCATCAAATTCAAGTTGGTTTGACGGTGCCACCTCAGCTCACCAGCAGGCCCGCAGCTAAAATCTTTTACTGGTTCAGCTTACATGCAGGCCTGCGACTTAAATCTTTTATAGGGTCAGCTCACATGCAGGCCCGCAACTCATGCTGCCTTGCTTTGAAGTAGTAGCCGTAGCCGTTTATCAGGCTCCCTCTCCGAAATCGAACTATGATTCCCCGTTATCGGTGATCACCATGGTAGGCGCATAAAAGAACATCGAAAGTTGATAGGGAAGATATCCAAATGGATCGTGGAGGTCACGGGGACGTGCGATCAGGCAGAAGTTATCTAGAGTCAACAAAGCGCCAGCAGGGCCTCTCCTATATAACGTTTCCTCATCCAAAATACCGCAGTGACATTCCCTGTAATTGTTTATTACTCATTCCAATAATAGGGCATCTTAAGAGTCCTGTATTGTTATTTATCGTCACTACCTCCCCGAGTCGGGAGTGGGTAATTGCCACGCGCCTCCTGCATTCCTTCGATTTTTCTGCTTTAATAACTTGATCCACCCTCTCCACCCAATTATATTTCAGCCATTGACCTCCCTTGGATGTGGTATTCCTTTCTCAAACTCCCTCTCCGGCATCGAACCCTGATTCCCCATTACCTGTGATCAGCATGGTAGGTGCAGAAAAGAACATCAAAAGTTGATAGGACATCCAAATGGATCATCGTCGTCATGGAGACGTGCAATTGCCCAGAGGTTATCTAGAGTCACCAATGCGGCAACAGGCCCTCGCCCCTAAGGTTTTAGATGTCAGATCAGCAGGCTCTTGCTCGAAATGTTTTTGAGGGTCACCAGCAGGCCATCAATCATAATTTTTAAGGGTGTGTATGATGCCCTCCTTTATGTGTAACAAAGGGTCTTTTGGAGTGCCAGTTCCTTGTAATTTTTGGCAGCCCTTTCATAGGCTTTATGAGTGTAGGAGTCCCACTACCTGAACAATTGTACCACAATGTGAATAAGGCCCTCCTTTATGTGATATACAGGCTGTTTCAGAGTGCCTCTTGCTTGTAATTGTATTGCAGCACTTGCACTTTATATACAATTGAATATACCGGAAAGAATGTTTCCTAACAATTTTTCCTGTAAAACTTTTTATTTTTATTTTTTGGGGGGTGGGGGGATTGTGCATATTTTTGTCAGTCTGTAAAAGTGGCGTACAACTCGGATAACATGGTTCCCAGCAGCGACCTGGGAGTCAAAGATGCATCCAGACATCGTCGCCATGGTGTTCCCAATCCATTTCGGTGGTGTTTCTGTCACTTTCTGACCTTTTCCAATGGACCAGGCACCCTCCCCTCTTCAGAGCAGGGGGTGCCTGGTTGTATCCCATTGACTTCCATTATACTTGGGTGCTCGGCCGAGCACACGAATATAGCAATGTGTTTGGCGCGAACACCCGAATACTTTGGCGCTCGATCATCACTAGTGCAGGCTTAAAAAAGAAATTTAAGTATTACTTGTTTCCCAAATTAAATCAACCTAGGTTCATGAGGGGTTATTTACTGTCACCGCCAGATCCCTGAGAAGTTCTGATAGACGTTCTTCAGTACCTCTTGCATGATGTTCTTTTGTTTTGCTTTCGCTTTGACATCTCTCCTCCCTCTCCCAGCTGTCATCTATTAGCAGTGATTGCATCCCTATATATCTCCTCCCATACTGCCTCACTTTGCATTTTATACTTCTTCCTGGATTGTGATCTCTGCTTGAAGTTGCTACAGCTGGTTCTTCAGTTATGTCTATTTCTGTATTTGTATTTTCCTGTTGGCTTGATTCTAGGTGACCCTGACTCCCTCTGTATTAAGTGCAGGGAGCCGGTGGTCGTGTCCCCTCACTATTATAGGGTTTGCAGGTGTCACTCAGTCTAGGTACGTGGACATGCAATTTTCTATCATTGAGATCTTTGCATGGGCTGAGAAGACAGGGAGAGCTTCAGGGCTTTGTTCCTTAGGTTTGGATCAAGTCAGTCGGATCTTCATTTGTCACTTCTTGTTTTCTGCTACACCATCCGTGACATTATAAACCACCAAAACCGTCTTATGCATGGATCCGGTTTTAGCCTTGACGGACCGCATGCGGGGTCTTTCACTGGAGGTCGCAGAGCTCAGTAAAACTGTATCTCAGTTTCAGGTGACCGGTTCTGCTTGCGTTCACAGAGTTTGTTCTGAGCCTAAGATCTCGGCTTCCGATACCTTCTCTTTTGTTCGTTTTAGAGAGGCTTGCAAACTCCATTTTCGCCTACTTCCCCATTACTCTGGTGATGAGGAGCAGAGGGTGGGGATCATCATCTCACTGCTCAGGGATAACGCTCAGTCTTGGGCCTTTTCGCTGCCGGTGGGGGCACGGCCCCTCCGATCAGTGGATGAATTTTTTGTAGCCCTGGGTCAGACATATGATGATCCGGATCATATTGCTCTGGCTGAATCTAAACTGCGTCTTTTATGCCAGGGTAAACAGTCCGCAGAGATATACTGTTCAGAATTTCGGAGATGGGCAGCTGATACTGGATGGAATGATGCTGCACTCCGAAGTCAATTTTGCCATGGTCTTTCAGAGGGATTGAAAGATGCATTTGCCTTTCATGAGAGACCTACCTCCTTGGAGTCTGCCATGTCTCGGGACGTTCGTATTGACAGGCATCTTAGAGAGAGAGGAGAGATCACTCCTTCCTGTCATATTCAGTCCAAGGACAGTGGGGCGGTATCATTCAGTGTGCAGGGGTCTCAGTCTCTCTCAATCCCCTCTGAGCAGGAGCCCATGTAGCTGGGTATGCATGCCTCTAACAACAGAGGATTCAGCTCTCAGAGGAGGGTTTGTTTCTGTTGTGGAGGTATAAATCATTTGGCAAATGTTTGTCCCTCTAGGAGATTCAGGCAGTTTTTTTAGAGTAATATAGAAACAAAAAGAAAAAAGTCCTCTAAAAACCTTCCATCTGTTAATATTGGCAAGGTTGATGCAGAAATTAAAGGTTTTCCGATTGCTTGTAGTTCCCGTTTTGTCCTACCTGCCAGGGCTGCGCTAGAGAGCAAGAACATTCTTTGTGAGATTTTTGTAGATAGTGGAGCAGCTGTCAATCTCATTGATAATCAATTTGCTATAACACATAGTTTCCAGGTATGCACTTTGGGAAAGGACATACCTGTTTTTGCTATTGATTCCGCTCCACTTTCTCAAAAATCGTTAAAAAGGCACAGTTCACAATATCCGTTTGATTGTGAGTGATGCTCATGTAGAGGATGTGTCATGTTTCGTCCTAAGCGGGTTACCTACTCCTCTAGTATTGGGGCTACCCTGACTCACTAAACATAACCCCACCATTGAATGGCAAGCGAGGCAAATAAATGGTTGGAGTGACTTTTGCAGAGAGAATTGCCTCTCGACGTCTGTTTCAGAGGTTTCTACTAAGACTGTACCATCTTTTCTCTCTGAATTTTCGGATGTGTTTTCTGAGAGTGGTGTTCAGGAGCTGCCCCCTCACAGGGAGTACGATTGCCCTATTAATCTCATCCCAGGCGCCAAGCTGACTAATTCTCGTTTATACAATCTCTCCCAACCTGAAAGGGTCGCTATGCGTACTTATATCTGAGTGCCTGATACGACCCTCACACATACGACCCCCGAAGTCACCTGTTGCCGCTGTTTTGTTTGTTTTTTTGTTAAGAAAAAAGATGGTTCTTTAAGACCATGTCTGGATTTCAGGGAGCTGAACAGTATCACAATTCGTGACCCTTATCCGCTTCCTCTGATCCCGGACCTGTTTAACCAGATTGTTGGGGCTAAAGTTTTTTCCAAGTTGGATTTAAGAGAGGCATACAACCTGGTCAGGGTCAGAGAAGGAGACGAATGGAAGACGGCCTTCAATACCCCTGAGGGCCATTTTGAGAATTTGGTTATGCCTTTTGGTTTGATGAATGCTCCAGCCATCTTCCAGCATTTTGTGAACAGCATTTTTTATCATTTAATAGGGAAATCTGTACTAGTGTATGTAGATGACATTTAGATTTTTTCTCCTGATTTCAAAACTCATAAGGACCACCTACGTCAGGTCTTGCTCATTCTGCGGGAGAATAAATTGTACGCTAAACTGGAAAAATGTGTGTTTGCGGTTCCGGAAATTCAATTTTAGTTTTTTTTTCTCTCCGCTTCTGGTTTTCGCATGGACCCCGAGAAGGTCCGCACTGTGCTTGAGTGGGAGCTTCCTGAGAATCAGAAGGCGCTGATGTGCTTTTTGGGTTTTGCCAATTATTACAGGAAGTTCATTTTGAATTATTCCTCTGTTGTTAAGCCACTCCTCACTGATATGACTAAAAAGGGGGTAGATTTTTCCTCCTGGTCGGTAGAGGCGCGTAAGGCCTTTTCTAGTATCAAGGAGAGTTTTGCTTCCGCTCCCATCTTGGTACAACCTGATATCTCTCTGCTCTTCATAGTTGAGGTGGACGCTTCTGAGGTGGGTGTGGGTGCGGTCTTGTCTCAGGGTCCCTCTCCTGCCAAATGGCGACCGTGTGCCTTTTTCTCAAAGAAACTCTCCTCTGCAGAGAGAAATTACGATGTGAGATAGGGAGTTGTTGGCCATCAAGTTAGCTTTTGAGGAATGGTGCCATTGGCTAGAGGGAGCGAGCCAGACACCCTCTTACCATGTTTACCGACCATAATAATCTGGCCTACTTGGAGTCAGCCAAGCGTCTGAACCCGAGACAGGCCAGATGGTCTTTGTTCTTTTCAAGGTTTAATTTTGTTGTCACGTTCTGCCCTGGGGTTAAGAATGTGAAGGCGGATGCCCTGTCACGTTGTTTTCCGGGAGGGGGAAACTTTGAAGACCCGGGTCCCATTTTGGCTTAAGGGGTGGTTGTGTCTGCTCTTTATCCTGAATTGGGGGCAGAGGTTAAGGCAGCCCAGGCAGAGGCTCCTGATCTTTGTCCTCCTGGGAGGTTGTTTGTGCCTCTCGCTTTACAACACAAGGTTTTTAAGGTGTACCACGATACTGTCCTTGCTGGGCACCCGGGGGGTAGAGCCACAGTGGATCTCATTGCTCGGAGATTCTAGTGGCCGGCTCTTCGTAAGTCGGTTGAGGGTTTTGTGGCAGCCTGCGAGACCTGCGCTCGTGCCAAAGTCCCTCATTCACGGCCATCAGGTCCTTTTCCTTCCGTTACTCATTCCATCCCATCCTTGGACACATCTGTCCATGGATTTCATTACGGACCTGCCTCGTTCCTCGGGGAAGACTGTGATTCTGGTGGTGGTGGACCGTTTTAGCAAAATGGCGCATTTTGTTCCTTTTCCTGGGTTGTCCAATGCTAAAACGCTGGCGCAGGCATTTATTGATCACATTGTCAAACTGCATGGTATCCCTTCAGACATAGTCTCTGATAGGGGCACGCAGTTTGTTTCCAGATTCTGGAAGGCCTTCTGTTCTCGCTTGGGGGGTTCGGTTGTCATTCTCTTCTGCTTTCCACCCGCAGTCGAATGGCCAGACAGAGTGCGTTAATCAGAATCTGGAGAAATATCTGCGCTGTTTTGTGGCGGAGAATCAGGAGGATTGGTGTTCTTTTCTCTCCCTTGCTGAGTTTGCTTTAAATAACCGTCGTCAGGAGTCCTCTGATAAGTCACAATTTTTTGGTGCATATGGGTTTCATTCGCAGTTTGGGACATTCTCTGGAGAGGGGGCTTCTGGTTTACCTGATGAGGAGAGATTCTCCTCGTCTTTGTCATCTATTTGGCAAAAGATTCAGGATAATCTAAAGAGCATGAGTGAGAGATATAAGCGTGTGGCGGATAAGAGACGTGTGCCTGGTCCGGACCTGAATGTTGGTGATCTGGTGTGGTTGTCGACTAACAATCTTGAATTTCAGGTCTCTAAGATTGTGGACTCTCGTATTGTCCGCGGTTCTCTTCAGTACCTCGTTCATTGGGAGGGTTATGGTCCTGAGGAGAGGATGTGGGTTCCAGTGGTGGACATTAAGGCCACTCGTCTTCTCAGGGCATTCCATAGGTCCCATCCTGAGAAGGTGGGCTCTGAGTGTCCGGAGTCCACTCGTAGAGGGAGGGGTACTGTCACCGCCATATCCCTGAGAAGTTCTGACAGACGTTCTTCAGTACCACCTGCATGATGTTCTTTTATTTTTCTTTCGCTTTGACATCTCTCCTCCCTCTCCCAGCTGTCATCTATTAGCAGTGATTGCCTCCCTATATATCTCCTCCCATACTGCCTCACTTTGCGGTTTATACTTCTTCCTGGATTGTGTCTTTAGTTAGTCTATTTCTGTATTTGTATTTTCCTGTTGGCTTGATTCTAGGTGACCCTGACTCCCTCCGTATTAAGTGCAGGGAGCCGGTGGTCATGTCCCCTCACTATTATAGGGTTTGCAGGTGTCACTCAGTCTAGGTACGTGGACATGCAACTTTCTATCATTGAGATCTTTGCATGGGCTGAGAAGACAGGGAGAGCTTCAGGGCTTTAAAAGGGCTCACCCTTTTGTTCCTTAGTTTTGGATCAAGTCAGTCGGATCTTCATTTGTTACTTCTTGTTTTCTGCTACACCATCCGTGACATTTACACACTGAAGTGATATTGCATTTTCTGCCACAATTTGCACAAAATTGCAGAAAAGCACAACAGGTGCAAAAACCATGGCAAACAATGTGATATAGTAGGTGGATTCTTAGGCCACCTTCACACGCGGCAGATTTTGTGGCAGAAAATTCTGTGACTAAAAATCTGTTCCATTCATTTGAATGAGGCAGCAAGCACATTAATTTCTGCAAACCCCATTGAGGTAAATGAACAGATCTATGGAATTTTCTGCCACAAAATCTGTCACGTGTGAAGGCGCCTGGATTTCACATATGTAAACTACCAGACAACATGATGGAAATAATTAATGTTCGGCAACTTTAAAGTGACATTCCCCAAGCAATGTTAAGCTGTCATATGGAATATTATGACATATGGATATGGAGCAGCTGAGTGAGCACACTTAGCCGTTTCCATATTTCCCATGTCTTAAAAAAAGGTGAACATCTGTGCACAGTGACCTTTCCTGTGGAAACAGGAGTCTTATGCACCCTGCAAATTGCGGGCCGCAATGCACGAACACCGAACGTGGGGCAGCCGCAGCGGATCGCGGACCCATTCACTTTAATGTGTGCTATCTTTTTGCGGAACGGAAGTACGGGACGAAACCCCACGGAAGCACTCCGTAGTGGGTTTCCGTTCCCTGCTTCTGTTCCGCACCATTCCGCATCTCCGGATTTGCGGACCCATTGAAGTGAATGGGTCCGCATCCGTGATGCGGAATGCCCACGGACGGCGCCCATGTATTGCGGATCCGCAAATGGTGGCCCACAATATGGCCATGGGGGGCACTCGTTCATGTGCAGGAGGCCGTAACCTTAAAATAAGATCTGAAATAGTTGACACTTGAAAAAAAAAAAACATAAAAAATGTACTTGGGTTTTTTGGGAGAGTTTCATAGATTTCACCACTAGATGGCGAAGCTACACTTTACAATGTGCATTGCTACAAACATTATAGCAAAATCATTGACATACAGATTATCTCTCCTTCCAAAAAAAGAAAACGGTGCCTCTGCCACCACCTGTTAGAAAGCAGCTATTCTGTAAGGGAGCTCACATATGTCGTGGCTGCTCTGCGTTTGGCCAAACAAAAAAAACACACATAAAGCATATGCTGTTTTTCCAACAACATACCTGCATTTAGGGTACATTTTCTTTTAGTAAAGGTATTGGATGGTACTCTCTCTCCTTTGGGAGAGAGCTTTAAATCGGCATGATGAGACTTCTAGGCCATACACGCAGGCTCGGACTGGCCCACAGGGGTGCAGGTGAATCCCCCGGTGGGCCCCGAGCAAGCTGGGCCCCTAGTTTCCCACCCCCTGCACACATGGCACAGTAGAGTGATTGCACTACATTTAGATAAGCAGTGTCACGCACACGGAGAGTGGAAAAGTGACTACTGAGCTTTACCCGCATCCCTATCCCTGCCTACTTGCCTCGCAAGTCCTAGTGACAAGGGACAACTGGTCAGCAAACCCTCAACTAGAATAAGTGCAGGGAAGACAGACAATACTTACAACAGAGAAGTCAAATGAGTCGAGTCAGAAACCAAGAGAGCAGCAAGGTACCAGAGGAGCAAGCGGAGGATCGTCAGGAGAAAGCCGAAGTCAGAACCAGGAGGGAAGGCCAAGACCAAGGGATAAGACAGACGGGTAGTCACAACACGAGCAGGAGACCAACAAACCAGGTAAGTATAATCGCAGGAAGGACCTCAAAACCAGGCAATCCGTGGCCAGCAGATTGCCTGTTTAAATAGGGCGCTAGTGGAGTCATGTGACGTGGCCAGCGTCACCTAACTCCTGAGTTCCAATACAGCCGAGTGCCGAATGAGCAGCTCGGCACTCGGCCCTAGTGCGGTTACCACGGGAACGGGCGACGCCGGGTGGGCCCGGTCGTCCCCGCCTCCTGGAACCCCGCACAGAGTGCACCGGGACAGGCAGCATACAGCATCTCAACCAGCCTATCTCCATATAAAACCTGGGAAGATTATTTAACAGTTTATTATTATAGATGGATTGGGTGGCTGAGATGACTTCTAGACTTCTCGTTAACTAGGCACCTGGCTTCTTGAAGTCCCTGCAGGGAACCCTATGATCAATCACCTTGTAACATCTTGCTGCTGTCTGTCACTGAGTGAAGGGGTAATATTTGCATGTATCTGTGTAGTAAACCTCGAGAAAAAATGTTACTGGTAGGCCCTAGGCACCCCAGTCCGACACTGATTGTAGTCCTCTCATAACCCCTCCCTGAAATATCCTATGATATCCCATAATACCTGCCTGGACATGCTGGGAGTTGTAATCCTCTCCTCTTATACTCCTCGCTGAAATGCCCTCTGATATCCTATAATAAAGACTTGGACATGATGGGATTTGTAGTTCTCTTCTCCTCAACCTCATTCTTATAATATCCTCTGATATAATTTATTAGCCTGGACATTCTGGGAGTTGAAGCCCTCTCTTCTTATACCTCTGCAGTGTATGCCTCCGCTAGGGGTCCCTTTAAAAAAAAAGTTACCGTACTTGTTTTTTTGTGACGCCAGTTGCAGTGAAGCAACAAGGGCATACGGCCCCTTTTAGTGATATGGTGGTACCCAGGTGTAAGAATGCCAGAGTGGTGTAGGGTGGCCTAAATGTCCCTTAATGTTTTGTGAACATGTCACGGTGCTCCTACCTGGATACGCTGAAACCCCAGGCGTTGGCTCCGATGCAGAAACAGGGGGTAGTTGATGAAGGGGAAGATTAAATAAATTGAGTTCAGACCTTGTGATAAAGTTGTCAATAGCTTTAGTTTTCATTAAACACTTCTACAAGCAGTTTACAGACTTTATCTTGGTTTCCAGCAGGCGTTGGCATTAACTGTGGTAGGCAAACTCCTCTCTGCTACGTCTGTTGCTCTCTGGCTCTGCTGTGCTAACAGGCTGGCTATAGAACTCAGCTTCTTCTTTATGCTGTAACTCAACTTTGGAGTCTGGTCTGTCTCTAGCTTTGTCCAGGGAACTCTTTATTCCTGGTTTCTGAGGCTTCAGGCTTCGGCCTCCATGTCCAGCTAAGCTGAAGGTGCTCTATGTGTCTTAGGCAGCGCTCGTCCAACAGGGACTGGCTTCCTGCTGCCTTCCCCTAGCAGGGGGTACACTATTCTCCTCTCACTAGCTAAACTCCTCCCTCTCTTAGAGAGAGCTAGAATGGAGGTTCTAGTCTAGGTAAAATAGCTCTGCCATGTATGCCGCCATCTGCTAGTGAACAAGGCATATTACACTTGAACAGTTAAATAACAATATATTGAATACACCTTTTGCAGGATCTGGAAATAAATACATCTGATGACATTATGTTAACCATAGGAGATAGTAGTGAGGCGTAAAGGTGGAAATACACCTCTGGGGCGTTTCACCTCCTCCCTGTAATGTCCTCGGATAACACATTATATCAGCCAAACATTATATCACATCGTGTTAGTGGGAGTTGTCAGTAACTGCAACCGAGTGCTCTCAGGGCGAGATTTGTAACTACAGGGCCAGGTGCCTCAGTGAAAGACTGACACCATCAAGCTGCTTAGCCTCAGTTGCCCATAGCAACCACCAAGCTCATAATAACAATTAAACCATCAAACGTTGTGCCCAATGATGATTGTAACCACTAAGCACTGCACCTCCTGCTTGGGAAAAGTCCAAACGCAAGTGTCCGTCTCATGGCTGCTCCATTCTCAAGTGTAGTCCCAGGATAGGACTAAGGGTCACATATAAAACTGAGCACACCATGCTGTTAGTCTGCTTATTTACATGGTTTATAGGGATTAAATAAGAGCCAACGGTCCAGGTACTCAGTATCAGCACCTGGACCAGCGGCTGTCAGTAACAGAACAAACATGCTCCCCCAAAGGAGGAAACCTTGCAATCGCCGGGGGACCATAAATGTATTGGAGTATATTGACAAAGTGCGGTCAGGAAGGGGTTAAGGGCCTCTGCAGTAATGCACATTGACAGTCACTAAAGGGTTAACCCTTCAGAACACTGCCACCAACATTAGTCAGAGACACCTGTGACATCACAAGCACGTGTGTCATAAGGGAAGAACCCATAAAAAAGCAGGCGAGTGGCCATATTTTGTGCCGTACTTGATGGACTGAGGACCTTGAGCTTGACTATCCCGCCCACTGCACCTTGACAAAATTTGGAGGTTCTAGCAGGAAGCCCATTGCCCAACGAGAGGAAAGGGACATCCGCCTAGCCAACCTGATCAGCCCGGCTGCTGCCCCTCCCCCCACTATTTATGTGGCAGCCACATAGTGGCATTACCATCTAAGCCCAAGGGAAGGGCAGCCCTCCAGCCATGGTTTCCTAGAGGTTTCCTCCACAGGGGTTTTTCCTCACCTGAGGTCTGGAGGGTGACTCTCCGTGAGTCGGGGGTTTTCCGTTTTTAATATGTTAAATAAACAATTTGCCTATTTATTCCCCAATTGACATGTTCTGTGTCTTTACTATGTT
This sequence comes from Bufo gargarizans, assembly GCF_014858855.1. Taxonomy (NCBI): domain Eukaryota; kingdom Metazoa; phylum Chordata; class Amphibia; order Anura; family Bufonidae; genus Bufo; species Bufo gargarizans. The sequence goes on from NC_058086.1 coordinate 7,762,840, forward strand.
TCTTTATTGTGCTTTCTTTGGTTTCAGGGGTGTATGCATGATTTTCTTAAAGAGGAGGTTAAAGGTGTGGCAGGCGCAGCACTATGAAGTGCCTTTTGCAGTGTGGCATTAGAAGAATTTTGGTATCTCTGACTTATAGTCTAACCAGACTGTCTATTACTCTGTAATTCCTCTAGCTCCGTTCTATGGAAACAGTAGATTTAAAGGGACTCTGTCACCAGTTTCTAACCCCCCCTTTTATAACTATGGTTCTCTCCATGGTCCCCTTCTCATTACAAAGCTGTTGTTATAAGTTAAATCCGCTGTGTAGTTTTCATAAAAATCGCTTTTATCTAACCTGTCAATCTTCAGGATAAGGTGCCCAGGGCGTTTCTGATGGTCTGAATCTGCCGCTCTTCGCCGCCGCCGTTGGTGCCCAGCTCCTTCCATGATCCTTTCAGCGCCACCTCGATGTAATGCAATCCGCCTCCGGCTCTCCTCAGTGCCCCCTCCTCCTTTTCAAAGATCTCGCGCGTGCGCACAGGCCTGTGCCTGATGCGCCCGTGCGGACGTTTAGATTCTGCCTCGTTGAGCGAATGCGCGAACGCGCGCGAATATGCGCGAACGCGCGCGAATGCGCACTTCGCTCCACGAGGCAGAATCTAAACGTCCGCACGGGCGCATCAGGCACAGGCCTGTGCGCACGCGCGAGATCTTTGAAAAGGAGGAGGGGGCACTGAGGAGAGCCGGAGGCGGATTGCATTACATCGAGGTGGCGCTGAAAGGATCATGGAAGGAGCTGGGCACCAACGGCGGCGGCGAAGAGCGGCAGATTCAGACCATCAGAAACGCCCTGGGCACCTTATCCTGAAGATTGACAGGTTAGATAAAAGCGATTTTTATGAAAACTACACAGCGGATTTAACTTATAACAACAGCTTTGTAATGAGAAGGGGACCATGGAGAGAACCATAGTTATAAAAGGGGGGGTTAGAAACTGGTGACAGAGTCCCTTTAACCACCTCCCGACCGCCTAACGCAGGGATGCGTCCTGCGGGCGGTCGGGTTATTCCTCCTTCACGCATCTACGCGTCATCTCGCGAGAGCTGAGAAGTTGATCTACAGCCTGCCAGCTGCGATCATTCCCTGGCAGGCTGTAGATGCGATTTTTTTAACCCCAAAAAGGTTATTAGTTGTTTTGTTAACAGCGTCTAATATACCTGCTACCTGGTCCTCTGGTGGTCCCTTTTGCTTGGATCGACCACCAGAGGACACAGGCAGCTCTGTAAGTAGCACCAATCACCACACTACACCCCCCCCCCCCCCGGTCACTTATTAACCCCTAAACACCCCATATAGACTCCCTGATCACCCCCGTCATTGATCACCCCCTTGTAAGGCTCCATTCAGATGTCCGTATGTGTTTTGCGAATCTGCGGATCCGCAAAACACGGACACCGGCAATGTGCTTTTTGCGGATCTACACATTGCCAGAACTATATAGAAAATGCCTTTTCTTGTCCGCAATTGCGGACAAGAATAGGACATGTTCTATAGGCTCTACAAAAAACGCAGTGTTTCGACCGATCAGGCCTGATCTTGTGCGCACACTTGTGTTCAGTCCGCCCCACCGCAGTGACAGAATTTATTTTTTTCTGATCACTGCAAAAACACCATAAAATCGCTGCGGCGCTATAGTGATCACTTTTGAGGGGCATGGCGAGTTCATAGAAAATGAACGAAAAAATTTTTTATTTAATTTTTTTTTCTTACAAAGTCTCATATTCCACTAACTTGTGACAAAAAACAAAATCTTACAGGAACTCACCATACCCCTTACGGAATCCAAATGCGTAAAAATGTCCTGTGAAAGCCTAAAGGTACTCATTGGAATTTGGGCCCCTTTGCGCATCTTGGCTGCAAAAAAGTGTCACACATGTGGTATCGCCGTACTCAGGAGAAGTAGGGCAATGTGGTTTGGGGTGAATTTTTACATATACCCATGCTGGGTGAGAGAAATATCTCTGTAAATTGACAACTTTGTATAAAAAAATGTAAGTTGTCATTTACAGAGATATTTCTCACACACAGTATGGGTATATGTAAAAATACACCCCAAAACACATTGCCCTACTTCTCCTGAGTACGGCGATACCACATGACTGACACGTTTTTTGCAGCCAAGGTGCGCAAAGGGGCCCAAATTCCAATGAGTACTTTTAGGATTTCACAGGGCATTTTTACGCATTTGGATTCCAAACTACTTCTCACGCTTTAGGGCCCCTAAAATGCAAGGGCAGTATAAATACCCCACAAGTGACCCCATTTTGGAAATAAGACACCCCAAGGTATTCCGTGAGGGGTATAGTGAGTTCATGTAAAATTGTATTTTTTGTCACAAGTTAGTGGAATATGAGACTTTGTAAGAAAAAAAAAAAATTCAATTTCCGCTAACTTGTGACAAAAAATAAAAACTTCCATGAACTGATGCTCATCAGCGAATACCTTAGGGGGTCTACTTTCCGAAATGGGGTCATTTGTGGGGTGTTTATACTGTCTGGGCATTGTAGAACCTCAGGAAACATGACAGGTGCTCAGAAAGTCGAAGTGTGTAAATTAATTTTTTGCACCATAGTTTGTAAACGCTATAACTTTTACCCAAACCAATAAATATGCACTTATTGCATTTTTTTAATCAAAGACATGTAGAACAATACATTTAGAGAAAATTTTATATAGAACGGTAGTTTTATTTGAAAAATTTTACAACAGAAAGTGAAAAATGTAATTTTTTGCTAAAATTTCGGTCATTTTCGATTAATATCAAAAAAAGTAAAAATGTCAGCAGAAATGAAATTCCACCAAATGAAAGCTCTATTAGTGAGAAGAAAAGGAGGTAAAATTCATTTGGGTGGTAAGTTTTATGACCGAGCAATAAACCGTGAAAGTAGTGTAGTGCAGAATTGTAAAAAGTGGTCTGGTCATTAAGGGGGTTTAAGCTAGGGAGGCTGAGGTGGTTAAAGAGCACACCAAATGCTTGAAATAACTTCTTTACTAACTTCAACTTTTCTTCATATATAACACTGCCGCCTCCGCAGCAGATAGTCCATGTATAAAACAAGTGTTGAAAATATATCATAAAATGGCGGCATGCATAAGATTGTAGTTCAACTGTTAAATCTTGTCATTCAACATAAAATGGTGCATATATTTATCTCTTCAGTATCTATGCTGTCCTCATACACGTTAGCACGGTGTGTAATCTGACATGTAGCTAAACCCTCTGTCTTGATAAGAAGAGAAAACTGTACTGCTTTAACCTTCTCTGTATTTAGTGGTGCCCAACAATTTTCCGTCTGAGGGCCGCTCTAGACATGGTATAAATTTCTCGGGCCAGAACCAGGTAGCTTTACAAGAAAGAAATGCAAACACTGTGAGAGGGGCATGTCTGAGCATTACTACTGTGAAGGGGCAAATATCTGGACATTTTTTACTGTGAAGGGGGGCACATGTGAGCATTACTACTGTGAAGGGGGCACATGTGAGCATTACTACTGTGAAGGGGGCACATGTGAGCATTACTACTGTGAAGGGGGCACATATGAGTAGGGATGAGCGAACCCGAACTGTATAGTTCGGGTTCGTACCGAATTTTGGGGTGTCTGTGACACGGACCCGAACCCGGACATTTTCGTAAAAGTCCGGGTTCGGGTTCGGTGTTCGTCGCTTTCTTGGCGCTTTTTGAAAGGCTGCAAAGCAGCCAATCAACAAGCGTCATACTACTTGCCCCAAGAGGCCGTCACAGCCATGCCTACTATTGGCATGGCTGTGATTGGCCAGAGCACCATGTGACCCAGCCTCTATTTAAGCTGGAGTCACGTAGCGCCGCACGTCACTCTGCTCTGATCAGCATAGGGAGAGGTTGCAGCCGCGACGTTAGGGCGAGATTAGGCAGTGATTAACTCCTCCAAAGGACTTCATTCAGAGATCGATCTGCAGCTGTGGATGATTGAACTGCTGCTATTGAATTGCTCACTGTTTTTAGGCTGCCCAGAGCGTTTTTCAGTCACTTTTTTCTGGGGTGATCGGCGGCCATTTTGTGTCTTGTGGTGTGCCAGCACAAGCTGCCACCAAGTGCATTTAACCCTCAATGGTGTGTTTTTTTTTTGGCTAAATCCTACATCAGGGTGAAGCTGTCACACCAAGTGCATTTAACCAGCAATAGTCTGTTTATTTTTTGGCCATATACTACATCAGGGGCAAGCTGCGCCTGTCACCAAGTGCATTTAACCCTCAGTAGTGTGGTTGGTCAAGCTGTCACACCAAGTGCATTTAACCATCAATAGTGTGTTGTTTTTTTTGGCCATATCCCAGTCTAATTCTGTCAGTAAACGTATACCTGTCACCCAGCGCCTAAATACTAGGCCTCAAGTTTATATCCAGCTAAATCTGTCGTTACTGGTGTGGCTGGTCAAGTTATTTAGTGTCCGTCAAAGCACAGTTTTTGTTCTGGGTTGAAATACAATTCCCAATTTAGCAATTTCCTAATTTAGTGGTTTCTGCTGTATCAGAGCTATTTTAAATCTATCCCTAAAAAGGTATATAAGATTCAAGGTGCACATAGGGTCATTCTGAATAACTTCACACACACGCTACTGTGCATCTCCAAGTCTAATTCTGTCAGTAAACCTTTACCTGTCACCCAACGCCTAAATAATAGGCCTCAAATTTATAGTCAGCTAAATATGTCGTTACTGGTGTGGCTGGTCAAGTTATTTAGTGTCCGTCAAAGCACAGTTTTTGTTCTGGGTTGAAATACAATTCCCAATTTAGCCATTTCCTAATTTAGTGGTTTCTGCTGTATCAGGCCTACTTTAAATTTATCCCTAAAAGGGTATATCAGATTCAAGGTGCACATAGGGTCATTCTGAATAACTTCACACACACGCTACTGTGCATTTCCAAGTCTAATTCTGTCAGTAAACCTATACCTGTCACCCAGCGCCTAAAGAATAGGCCTCAAATTTATAGTCAGCTAAATCTGTCGTTACTGGTGTGGCTGGTCAAGTTATTTAGTGTCCGTCAAAGCACAGTTTTTGTTCTGGGTTGAAATACAATTCCCAATTTAGCAATTTCCTAATTTAGTGGTTTCTGCTGTATCAGGCCTACTTTAAATTTATCCCTAAAAGAGTATATCAGATTCAAGGTGCACATAGGGTCATTCTGAATAACTTCACACACACGCTACTGTGCATTTCCAAGTCTAATTCTGTCAGTAAACCTATACCTGTCACCCAGCGCCTAAAGAATAGGCCTCAAATTTAAAGTCAGCTAAATCTGTCGTTACTGGTGTGGCTGGTCAAGTTATTTAGTGTCCGTCAAAGCACAGTTTTTGTTCTGGGTTGAAATACAATTCCCAATTTAGCAATTTCCTAATTTAGTGGTTTCTGCTGTATCAGAGCTATTTTAAATCTATCCCTAAAAGGGTATATAAGATTCAAGGTGCACATAGGGTCATTCTGAATAACTTCACACACACGCTACTGTGCATTTCCAAGTCTAATTCTGTCAGTAAACCTATACCTGTCACCCAGCGCCTAAATACTAGGCCTCAAATTTATATCCAGCTAAATCTGTCGTTACTGCTGTACTGTTGTGGCTGGTCAAGTTATTTAGTGTCCATCAAAGCACAGTTTTTGTTCTGGGTTGAAATACAATTCCCAATTTAGCAATTTCCTAATTTAGTGGTTTCTGCTGTATCAGAGCTATTTTAAATCTATCCCTAAAAAGGTATATAAGATTCAAGGTGCACATAGGGTCATTCTGAATAACTTCACACACACGCTACTGTACATTTCCAAGTCTAATTCTGTCAGTAAACCTATACCTGTCACCCAGCGCCTAAAGAATAGGCCTCAAATTTATATCCAGCTAAATCTGTCGTTACTGCTGTACTGTTGTGGCTGGTCAAGTTATTTAGTGTCCGTCAAAGCACAGTTTTTGTTCTGGGTTGAAATACAATTCCCAATTTAGCAATTTCCTAATTTAGTGGTTTCTGCTGTATCAGGCCTACTTTAAATTTATCCCTAAAATGGTATATCAGATTCAAGGTGCACATAGGGTCATTCTGAATAACTTCACACACACGCTACTGTGCATTTCCAAGTCTAATTCTGTCAGTAAACCTATACCTGTCACCCAGCGCCTAAATAATAGGCCTCAAATTTATAGTCAGCTAAATCTGTCGTTACTGGTGTGGCTGGTCAAGTTATTTAGTGTCCGTCAAAGCACATTTTTTGTTCTGGGTTGAAATACAATTCCCAATTTAGCAATTTCCTAATTTAGTGGTTTCTGCTGTATCAGAGCTATTTTAAATCTATCCCTAAAAGGGTATATAAGATTCAAGGTGCACATAGGGTCATTCTGAATAACTTCACACACACACGCTACTGTGCATTTCCAAGTCGAATTCTGTCAGTAAACCTATACCTGTCACCCAGCGCCTAAATACTAGGCCTCAAATTTATATTCAGCTAAATCTGTGGTTACTGCTGTGCCTGTATTAGTGTAATACGGTACCTAGATAGATAGCCAGATAGTGTTAGGTGTCTGTAAAAAAAGGCCTGAATTTGAATTCAATACATTGGGCCAAATAATATTTTTGTTGTTGTGGTGAACCATAACAATGAGGAAAACATCTAGTAAGGGACGCGGACGTGGACATGGTCGTGGTGGTGTTAGTGGACCCTCTGGTACTGGGAGAGGACGTGGCCGTTCTGCCACATCCACACGTCCTAGTGTACCAACTACCTCAGGTCCCAGTAGCCGCCAGAATTTACAGCGATATATGGTGGGGCCCAATGCCGTTCTAAGGATGGTAAGGCCTGAGCAGGTACAGGCATTAGTCAATTGGGTGGCCGACAGTGGATCCAGCACGTTCACATTATCTCCCACCCAGTCTTCTGCAGAAAGCGCACAGATGGCGCCTGAAAACCAAGCCCATCAGTCTGTCACATCACCCCCATGCATACCAGGGAAAGGGTAAGTCTGAGCCTCAAGTTATGCAGCAGTCTCTTATGCTGTTTGAAGACTCCACTGGCAGGGTTTCCCAAGGGCATCCACCTAGCCCTTCCCCAGCGGTGAAAGACATAGAATGCACTGACGCACAACCACTTATGTTTCCTGATGATGAGGACATGGGAATACCACCTCAGCACGTCTCTGATGATGACGAAACACAGGTGCCAACTGCTGCGTCTTTCTGCAGTGTGCAGACTGAACAGGAGGTCAGGGAGGAAGACTGGGTGGAAGACGATGCAGGGGACGATGAGGTCCTAGACCCCACATGGAATGAAGGTCGTGCCACTGACTTTCACAGTTCGGAGGAAGAGGCAGTGGTGAGACCAAGCCAACAGCGTAGCAAAAGAGGGAGCAGTGGGCAAAAGCAGAACACCCACCGCCAAGAGACTCCGCCTGCTACTGACCGCCGCCATCTGGGACCGAGCACCCCAAAGGCAGCTTCAAGGAGTTCCCTGGCATGGCACTTCTTCAAACAATGTGCTGACGACAAGACCCGAGTGGTTTGCACGCTGTGCCATCAGAGCCTGAAGCGAGGCATTAACGTTCTGAACCTTAGCACAACCTGCATGACCAGGCACCTGCATGCAAAGCATGAACTGCAGCGGAGTAAACACCTTAAAAACAAGGAAGTCACTCAGGCTCCCCCTGCTACCTCTTCTGCTGCTGCCGCCTCGGCCTCTTCTGCTGCTGCCATCTCGGCCTCTTCCTCCGCCTCTGGAGGAACGTTGGCACCTGCCGCCCAGCAAACAGGGGATGTACCACCAACACCACCACCTCCGTCACCAAGCATCTCAACCATGTCACACGGCAGCGTTCAGCTCTCCATCTCACAAACATTTGAGAGAAAGCGTAAATTCCCACCTAGCCACCCTCGATCCCCGGCCCTGAATGCCAGCATTTCTAAACTACTGGCCTATGAAATGCTGTCATTTAGGCTGGTGGACACAGACAGCTTCAAACAGCTCATGTCGCTTGCTGTCCCACAGTATGTTGTTCCCAGCCGCCACTACTTCTCCAAGAGAGCCGTGCCTTCCCTGCACAACCAAGTATCCGATAAAAACAAGTGTGCACTGCGCAACGCCATCTGTAGCAAGGTCCACCTAACCACAGATACGTGGACCAGTAAGCACGGCCAGGGACGCTATATCTCCCTAACTGCACACTGGGTAAATGTAGTGGCAGCTGGGCCCCAGGTGGAGAGCTGTTTGGCGCACGTCCTTCCGCCGCCAAGGATCGCAGGGCAACATTCTTTGCCTCCTGTTGCCACCTCCTCCTACTCAGCTTCCTCCCCCTCTTCTTCCACCTGCTCATCCAGTCAGCCACACACCTTCACCACCAACTTCAGCACAGCCCGGGGTAAACGTCAGCAGGCCATTCTGAAACTCATATGTTTGGGGGACAGGCCCCACACCGCACAGGAGTTGTGGTGTGGTATAGAACAACAGACCGACGAGTGGTTGCTGCCAGTGAGCCTCAAGCCCGGCCTGGTGGTGTGCGATAATGGGCGAAATCTCGTTGCAGCTCTGGGACTAGCCGGTTTGACGCACATCCCTTGCCTGGCGCATGTGCTGAATTTGGTGGTGCAGAAGTTCATTCACAACTACCCCGACATGTCAGAGCTGCTGCATAAAGTGCGGGCCGTCTGTTCGTGCTTCCGGCGTTCACATCCTGCCGCTGCTCGCCTGTCTGCGCTACAGTGTAACTTCGGCCTTCCCGCTCACCGCCTCATATGCGACGTGCCCACCAGGTGGAACTCCACCTTGCACATGCTGGACAGACTGTGCGAGCAGCAGCAGGCCATAGTGGAGTTTCAGCTGCAGCACGCACGGGTCAGTCGCACTGCGGAACAGCACCACTTCACCACCAATGACTGGGCCTCCATGCGGGACCTGTGTGCCCTGTTGCGCTGTTTCGAGTACTCCACCAACATGGCCAGTGGCGATGACGCCATTATCAGCGTTACAATACCACTTCTATGTCTCCTTGAGAAAACACTTAGGGCGATGATGGAAGAGGAGGTGGCCCAGGAGGAGGAGGAGGAGGAAGAGGGGTCATTTTTAGCACTTTCAGGCCAGTCTCTTCGAAGTGACTCAGAGGGAGGTTTTTTGCAACAGCAGAGGCCAGGTACAAATGTGGCCAGCCAGGGCCCACTACTGGAGGACGAGGAGGACGAGGATGAGGAGGAAGTGGAGGAGGATGAGGATGAAGCATGGTCACAGCGGGGTGGCACCCAACGCAGCTCGGGCCCATCACTGGTGCGTGGCTGGGGGGAAAGGCAGGACGATGACGATACGCCTCCCACAGAGGACAGCTTGTCCTTACCCCTGGGCAGCCTGGCACACATGAGCGACTATATGCTGCAGTGCCTGCGCAACAACAGCAGAGTTGCCCACATTTTAACATGTGCGGATTACTGGGTTGCCACCCTGCTGGATCCACGGTACAAAGACAATGTGCCCACCTTACTTCCTGCACTGGAGCGTGATAGGAAGATGCGCAAGTACAAGCGCACGTTGGTAGATGCGCTACTGAGAGCATTCCCAAATGTCACAGGGGAACAAGTGGAAGCCCAAGGCCAAGGCAGAGGAGGAGTAAGAGGTCGCCAAGGCAGCTGTGTCACGGCCAGCTCCTCTGAGGGCAGGGTTAGCATGGCAGAGATGTGGAAAAGTTTTGTCAACACGCCACAGCTAACTGCACCACCACCTGATACGCAACGTGTTAGCAGGAGGCAACATTTCACTAACATGGTGGAACAGTACGTGTGCACACCCCTCCACGTACTGACTGATGGTTCGGCCCCATTCAACTTCTGGGTCTCTAAATTGTCCACGTGGCCAGAGCTAGCCTTTTATGCCTTGGAGGTGCTGGCCTGCCAGGCGGCCAGCGTTTTGTCTGAACGTGTATTCAGCACGGCAGGGGGCGTCATTACAGACAAACGCAGCCGCCTGTCTACAGCCACTGTGGACAAGCTGACGTTCATAAAAATGAACCAGGCATGGATCCCACAGGACCTGTCCGTCCCTTGTGCAGATAAGACATTAACTACCTCCCCTTAACCATATATTATTGTACTCCAGGGCACTTCCTCATTCAATCCTATTTTTATTTCCATTTTACCATTATATTGCGAGGCTACCCAAAGTTGAATGAACCTCTCCTCTGTCTGGGTGCCGGGGCCTAAATATATGCCAATGGACTGTTCCAATGTTGGGTGACGTGAAGCCTGATTCTCTGCTATGACATGCAGACTAATTCTCTGCTGACATGAAGACAGATTCTCTGTTACGGGACCTCTTTCATCTGCCTGGGTGCTGGGCCTAAATATATGCCAATGGACTGTTGCAGTGGTGGCTGACGTGAAGCCTGATTCTCTGCTATGACATGCAGACTGATTCTCTGCTGACATGAAGCCAGATTCTCTGTTACGGGACCTCTCTCCTCTGCCTGGGTGCTGGGCCTAAATATATGCCAATGGACTGTTACAGTGGTGGCTGACGTGAAGCCTGATTCTCTGCTATGACATGCAGACTGATTCTCTGCTGACAAGAAGCCATATTCTCTGTTACAGAACCTCTCTCCTCTGCCTGGGTGCTGGGCCTAAATATATGACAATGGACTGTTGCAGTGGTGGCTGACGTGAAGCCTGATTCTCTGCTATGACATGCAGACTGATTCTCTGCTGACATGAAGCCAGATTCTCTGTTACAGGACCTCTCTCCTCTGCCTGGGTGCTGGGCCTAAATATATGACAATGGACTGTTGCAGTGGTGGCTGACGTGAAGCCTGATTCTCTGCTATGACATGCAGACTGATTCTCTGCTGACATGAAGACAGATTCTCTGTTACGGGACCTCTCTCCTCTGCCTGGGTGCTGGGCCTAAATATCTGACAATGGACTGTTGCAGTGGTGGCTGACGTGAAGCCTGATTCTCTGCTATGACATGCAGACTGATTCTCTGCTGACATGAAGCCAGATTCTCTTTTATGGGACCTCTCTCCTCTGCCTGGGTGCCGGGGCCTAAATATCTGAGAATGGACTGTTCCAGTGGTGGGTGACGTGAAGCCAGATTCTCTGCTATGGGACCTCTCTCCAATTGATATTGGTTAATTTTTATTTATTTAATTTTTATTTTAATTCATTTCCCTATCCACATTTGTTTGCAGGGGATTTACCTACATGTTGCTGCCTTTTGCAGCACTCTAGCCCTTTCCTGGGCTGTTTTACAGCCTTTTTAGTGCCGAAAAGTTTGGGTCCCCATTGACTTCAATGGGGTTCGGGTTCGGGACAAAGTTCGGATCGGGTTTGGATCCCGAACCCGAACATTTCCGGGAAGTTCGGCCGAACTTCTCGAACCCGAACATCCAGGTGTCCGCTCAACTCTACATATGAGCATTACTACTGTGAAGAGGACACATGTGAGCATTACTACTGTGAAGAGGGCACATGTAAGCATTACTACTGTGAATGGGGAACATGTGAGCATTACTACTGTGAATGGGGCACATGTGAGCATTACTACTGTGAAGGGGGCACATGTGAGCATTACTACTGTGAAGGGGGCACATGTGAGCATTACTGCTGTGAAGGCACATGTGAGCATTACTACTGTGAAGGGGGCACATGTGAGCATTAATACTGTAAAGGGGCCACTCTCTCTACTGCCAGCCACAGCTCAGACCAATGAACGCCACTCATGTCCTGGCCTTCCCAAACAACAAGGAGGGGTTCCCCTTAAAGCCATGTACTGCTGGACCCCCTGCCACATGGATACCCCTGGCCCTTCAGGATATCCCAACTCTCCTTACTAAGGTACCAGCGCCAGCCACACTCACAGGGGGCAGCCCTCCTTAAACCACACTGCTCACACACAGACCACTGCCGCCTGTGCCCACCATTAAGTCAGCCCTTCCTTCCTCTGTACAGTAGTATTTTAGAACATAAATATCCATGGTACATGGCATGAATAAAGAATATCTGCCATACATGCAGTACATCAGATAATACAATGATAATGAGCTATCAATACAAGAAACATATAATGAACTACAGTAAATGTCCCACAGATAGTGTCCTTACCGACTATGCTTGAAAACAGGCTGAATAACAGATCCAGGGGCAGGAAAACCAGTGAGAGTGTGACTCCTGAGACATAAGATGGCTACTGCTTCCAATGCAAGCACAAGACTACAAAGATCCAGGAACTACCCGCAATGCCCTGGGACTCCCATAATGCATAGGAAAAACAGGCTGGATGAAATACATAAACTCATCAGTAGATGGTGCTGTTCAGTGGCGGATTATAATTGGGGCATTTGGGTCTATAGCCCCGGGCCCACAAACTACGGTGGGGCACAGGAGAGCATAGTTCCCTGCCTCACTGCTGCCTGCCGATCACCGCCATAGGCTTCAGGCCTAGTAGGCCTGAAGCCTATGCGGTAGTAAAATCCCAGCGCAGGCGGGTGTCATGACGTAATCGCACCGCGCCTGTGCCCAGATGCAGCACACTGACGTGTGTGCACAGCGCGCCTGCTCCATCTACGAGTGAGCGCCGACTGGGACACAGGTAAGTATTAGCTTTTATTTTTAATGTGCCAACTGCCAACTTTGGGGGACATTACGGAAGGGACAGTGGGGGGAAAACTACTATGTGGGGGCAAATTACTAGTGTGGGGGGAATTAATACTGTGGGGGCAGTGTGGAGAAATTAATACTGTGGGGGCAGTGTGGAGAAATTAATACTGCGGGGGCAGTGTGGGGGGCAAATTACTTAATGGATGGCAGTGCCTTGGCAAATTATCTAATAGGGCAGTGTGGGGGGTTATTACTTGATGGGGGCAGTGTGGGGTCAAATGAAGGAGAAGAGGAAAGAGAAGATCTACATGACAGGAGATGTCACTAGAAGTAAGAGGTATGTGTTGCTGTATTCCCCTATATGTAGAGCTAACTCACTACTGTAACCTGCGTCTCATCTTCTCCACCTAGTCTTTTTTTTATCATAATCATATATATTTTAAATTTGGCAACTAAAATTTTAATTTGTCACCTGCAGTCCTATGTAACAGCCCAGATAACAGTGATAACTATCTGTGTACAGATAATGTAGTAGATGTTCCATGCAGTCCTATGTAACACCCCACGAAACACAATAGTGCTCAGAGAGTTAAGAGATGGTGGGGGTCTGACTTCTGGCACCCCCACCAATCAGCTGTTTGAGGAGACAGCGATGTCAAAGTGAGTGCCGCAGCCTTTTTGCTCGTTACCAAGCACAGCACTTTCCATTTTTTAGCACTGCGCTTGGTATTACAGATCAGACCCAATCACTCAAATGAGACAGAGCTGCACCTAGACCATGTGAACGATGTCATATGGCCTAGGAAGAGACTTTAGCGCTTACGAAGCACCGCAGCCTCTTCATACAGAAAAAAAAACTAAAACTAAAATGAAGGAGGGGGGCCAAATTGGGTAGACAGCCCCGGGCCTATTATGCACTTAATCCGCCCCTGGTGCTGTTACGATGCAAATTAATTACAACACAGGTTAATGCAATGTCAAACACACAGAAAACAACTGGATCTGCATCTGGGGACAGTACACTTCCCGCTTGACATCAGCCGATGTCACTATTGTATTCGTTGGGTGGAAGCAGTAGAACGACTTCCCCTACTGGTCTGAGGAACAATTTGGTCTCTCCCTGTCTCTGTATTTTCAATTCTACCTTGCGTATAATTTTGTCTTTACTTGAGAATGTCTTAGTAACAAGACCTAATGGCCACTCGTCTCTTCGTGATAGGCAGGCTTTCATTAGGACTACATCGCCGGTTAGGCTTACTGGTTCGCCACTTTCTCCTCGGTTGCAGAGTGGGAATGTATTGCTTTTTTCCACTTGTCCCAGAACAAGTTTGAGAGACTCTGTACTTGTCTCCATCCAGTCCTGTAAAGATCTTTGCAATTAAATTCTCCAGGTGGAGCACAAATTTGTTTTCTTTTGGGTAAGCAGTGTGGCGGGTGTGAGAACTGTTGGGTCATCAGGATAGCTAGAAATCTGAGTTAGCGGTCTGGCATTTATGATAGCCAATACTTCCACCATTAAGGTAGTAAGGCATTCATGAGTCAGCTTTGAAGATCCTTCTTGTAAGAAGATTGAATCAAGGATTCTCTGTGCGATGCCTATCATCCTCTCCGAAGCACCTCCCATGTGTAAAGAGTGTGGTGGGTTGAAGGTCCAAGTGCATCCTCGTTCACTGAGGTATCTTTCTATATATGTCCAAGTTGTAAGAGAGTTGGAGTTCTATTGCTGCTCCGACGAAAGTTTGTGCCTCGGTCAGAACAAATGTGTTCGACAGGTCCTCTAATGGCAATGAAACGTTGGAAAGCAATGAAACAGGAAGTATCCATAGATTCAATTACTTAAATATGGACAGCTCTGACGGACAGACAAGTGAACATAATCGTCCAACGTTTCCCATATGTGCGGCCTCCCCTGGTTTGCCGGACAACCACAGGCCAAGTACCGAACACGTCTAGGCCAACATTGGTGAAGAGTGGATCCATACTTAGTCGGTCATACAGGAGATTTGCCATCTTCGGTGCCTGTGACATACCACAAAGTTTCCAACAGGTAACACATTTAAATATGAATCTGTATACACATCTTTTAGCTCCAACTATCCACAGTCCAGCTGCTCTTAGAGCTCCTTCAGTGAACAGACGACCTTGGTGCTTTGTCTGTTCATGGTAATGTACGAGCAGAGTAGCTATATGATGCTGTCCAGGAACTATCACTGGATGTTTCTCTGCCAGGCCTACATTGGCTTCCATAAGGTGTCCACCTACTCTTAAGAGCCCATCTTCATCGATCACTGGGTCAAGTTTCCTTAAAACACTACCTTTGTGCTGTACAGCTTGGATGATTACATTTGTTGACCGCTCTAGATCGAGAGCTGTGTAAACATGTTTACAATGATGCCAATCTCTACAGATACTTTTATCTGCCGATGAGGTTGCTTTGTACGACCGAGTAATTTGAGTCAGGCAAGTGATGGCACGGACAAGAGATCTCCAAGTAGAGAACCTACTGAATCTATGGGATTTCAGGTGGTGGTCCAGAGTCTCCGTATGTAACACAAATACCTGAGGACGTATATCAACATCAGCATGTGGGTCTACTAGTTCGAACATGGCAGTTTCTGCTGTGTTGGGCGTCAGCCTATACAAAAAGATGGGGCCTGTAAACCAATCTTGTATCCTTGAGACGGTCAGCGGCGACGGATCTAGTTTCTTGGTCCGCAGGATTGAGATACGTAGGTACATATTTCCATTGTTCAGGAGAGGTAGATCTTCTGATCCTTAGAACTCTGTTGATGTAGACATAGAAGCGTCTATCTTCATTACAGATATATCCAAGTACTATCTTGCTATCGGTATAGAACTCAGAGTATTTAATTTCCAGGTCCATTTCTGTAGCGATGAGTTTGGCTAACTCCACCGCTAACACTGCGGCACATAGTTCCAGGCGTGATATTGTGTGTTCATAGAGTGGCGTTAGTTTTGCTCTGTTTATGACGAACCCTACATTGCATTGTTCACTGGTATCTAACGTCTTCAAGTAAGCTACAGCCGCAATTGCTTTGACTGAAGCATCGCAGGAAACACAATGTTTTTGTGTCTCAACCATGGTAGTTGGTACAGAAACATATGTGAAGCTATGTGAAGATCAGATAAGGCTGTAAGGGCATTTTCCAGGCCATCCACGTGGCTCTTTCCTTCACGGGACGGGGAGTATCCCAGTTCGACACTTCTCTGGTGAAGTCTCATAACATAGCTTTACCTTTGATGAGTATAGGAGCTGCAAATCCCAATGGGTCATATAAATTGCTTATGGCTAACAGTACTTCTCTGAAAGTAAAGGGTTTTTCTTCTCTGCTAACCTGGAAGGTGAAGGTATCAGCTTTTAGGTCCCAGAGTATGCCAATGCTCCGTTGCATCGGAGGTGAGTCACAGCCTAGATCAGCTCCCCGCTATGCTCTTGGGTTTTGGGTGAAGCCTACGATGGTGGCCCAGGGTGTAGAGCTGTGTTATGATCTGTGCTGGCTGTCACATTCGGCACACTTTGTACTAACCTCACAGTCCCTGGCGAAGTGCGAAGTTGAAGAGCAGCATTTAAAACAGATGTTGTCTTCCTTGAGGAAGGTCTTACGGTCTTCCAATGACTTTTTCCTGAAGGTTCCCACTTAATTAGGGAATGAGGCTTCCTGTGTAAGGGACACTGTCTGCTCGGGTCCTTGGGTTTGTCTCCTCCTTGATAGGAGCTGAACTCTTTATGGACTTAACCTGTGGAAGAAACGTTAATTTTGTGGAACTCCACCGTTGACCTATGAGGTTTACTGACTGAGATGGTGGCACATGACATCATGAAATCAAAGCTAGGATCATTTCAGATTTTTGCTTGTTCAGAGACAAAATCTACAAACACATTAAATGGAGGAAATGGTATATTGTAAGTCTGTTTATACCGAGAACCATACATGACCCACTTCTCTTGCAGGTTGTATGGAAGCTTTTGAACTATGGGATTCACACCTCTCGAGGTGTCAAGGAATGTCAATCCCACCAGATCTCCTTCTGCCTTTGCTACACTCAGCTCCATTAATAAGTCACTTAACTCTCTAAGCTTTGAATAGCCTATTTTTGGAAAGTCCTCAATTCTCTTAACCCCCTCCCGTCTGCACTTTGACTATAAACGTCCAGGAGGTGTTTTTCTATCTCTGAATGCTAATCGTGCAGCTGCAGATCGGGTTGCCCGCTGTCAGTGACAGCAGGGCAACCCTTAGAGAAGGCAGGGACAGTTCCCAGGTGTGCCTGCCTTCTAGATCGCTGTATATACAGTGCTCACTGAGCGCTATGTATACAGTGCAGGAATCGCTATGCAGGAGAGTACAGGAGCTGTCGGGTCTTTCACAGACCTCGATCAGCCCTGCACTGAGGCTGTACAGCGCAGTATACCGCTGTACAGCCTCTCTGGGGTGTTTTTCCCCTGTAACTGGGGCTACTATGTCAGCCCCAGTCACAGGAGAAATCAATAGTGGGGGGAAAAAAGGTGACGTTAAATGTCCCCCAGTTGTCTTGTATGACCTTATGGGGGACGCAAAGTGTAAAAAAAAAAATAAAAAAAAAGAAATGTTAAAAAAAAAAATTAAAAAAAGGTTTCACATGTAAAAAAAAATAGACATATTTGGTATTGCCGCGTCCGTGACGGTCGGCTCTATAACTATATCACATGATCCACCTATTCCGATAAGTACCATAACAAATATTAAAAGAACTGTCAAAACAAGCAATTTTTGTCACCTTACATCACAAAAAGTGCAACACCAAGTGATCAAAAAGGCGTATGTCCCACAAAATGATATAAAAAAATCCGTCACCTCATTCCGCAAAAAATGAGCCCCTACATAAGAAAATCGCTAAAAATAAAAAAAATATAGTTCTCAGAACATGGACATATTAAAACATTTTTTGTTTCAAAAATGCTATTATTGTGTTAAAGTGAAATAAATAAGAAAAAGTATACATATTAGGTATCGCCGCGTACATAACAACCAGCTCTATGAAAATATCACATGACCTAGCCCCTCGGATGAACACCGTAAAAAAAAAAAAACTGTGTCAAAAAAAGCAATTTTTGTCCCCATACATCACAAAAAGTGCAACACCAAGTGATCAAAAAGGTGTATGTCCCACAAAATAATACCAATAAAACCATCACCTCATTCCACAAAAAATTAGCCCCTACAAAAGAAAATCGCAAAAAAAGAATATATATATCTCACAACATGGACACAAAACATTTTTTTGTTTCAAAAATGCTATTATTGTGTAAAACTTAAATAAATAAGAACAAGTATACATATTAGGTATCTCCATGTCCATAAAGATCTGTTCTATAAAAATGTCACATTACCTAACCCCTCCGGTGAACACTGTAAAAAAAAAAAAAAAAAAACTGCTAAAACAACCAATTTTTGGGTCACCTTACCCCATAAAGTGTTATAATGAATGATCAAAAAATCATATGTACCCAAAAATAGTACCAATAAAACTGGCACCTTATCCCCTAGTTTTCAAAAAGGGTCACTTTTTGGGAGTTTCTACTGTAAGGGTGCATCAGGGGGGCTTCAAATGAGACATGGCATCTAAAAACCAGTTCAGCAAAATCTGCCTTCCAAAAACCATGTGGCGCTCCTTTTCTTCTGCTCCCTGCCGTGTGCCCATACAGCAGTTTATGACCACATGTGGGTGTTTCTGTAAACTACAGAATCAGGGTAATAAATATTGAGTTTTGTTTGTCTGGTAACCCTCGATGTGTTAAAGAAAAAAATGGATTTAAATGGAAAATCGGCTAAAAAAGTGAAATTTAAAAATGTGATCTCCATTTTTCTTTAAATCTTGTGGAACGCCTAAAGGGCTAACAAAGTTTTTAAAATCAGTTTTCAGTAACTTGAGGGGTGTAGTTTTTATAATGGGATCACTTATGGGGGAATCCACTATGTAAGCCCCACAAAGTGACTTCAGACCTGAACTGGTCCTTAAAAAGTGGGTTTTGGCAATTTTCTTACAAATATTAAGAACTGCTTCTAAAATTCTAAGCTTTCTAACGTCCTAAAAAAATAAAATGACATTTCCAAAATGATGCCAACATAAAGTAGACATATGGGGAATGTTAAGTAATACATATTTTATGAGGTATCACTTTCTGTTTTAAAAGCAGAGAAATAGACTTTTTGAAAATTGCTAATTTTTTAAAATTTTAGGTAAATTTTGAATTTTTTCATAAATAAAGGTGAAATATATTGACTAAAATTTTCTAGTCTGCTGCAAGAAGACTGATAGTCGACTTTCTGATGATCCGAATAAGCAAGTTGGTTTGGCTTATCAACAAACCTCTTTGTATTAAGCTGTGGATCTAAGTCGTCATCTGAGGCTGCTTTCACACTAGCGTTCGCTGGTCCGCTCGTGAGCTCCGTTTGAAGGAGCTCACGAGCGGACCCGAACGCAGCCGTCCAGCCCTGATGCAGTCTGAATGGAGGCGGATCCGCTCAGACTGCATCAGTCTGGCGGCGTTCAGCCTCCGCTCCGCTCGCCTCCGCACGGACAGGCGGACAGCTGAACGCTGCTTGCAGCGTTCGGGTGTCCGCCTGGCCGTGCGGAGGCGTGCGGATCCGTGCGGATCCGTCCAGACTTTCAATGTAAGTCAATGGGGACGGATCCGTTTGAAGATGCCACAATGTGGCTCAATCTTCAAGCGGATCCGTCCCCCATTGACTTTACATTGAAAGTCTGGACGGATCCGTACTAGGCTATTTTCACACTTAGCTGTTCTATGCTAAAAATAATGCAGACGGATCCGTTCTGAACGGAGCCTCCGTCTGCATTATTATGAGCGGATCCGTTCAGAACGGATCCGCCCGAACGCTAGTGTGAAAGTAGCCTGACTTGGAATGTTGATAGATGTATTGTAAGGTACGCTGTACTGGATCTTGGTATTAAAGTTCTGGGTGGACAATACTGCAATGACTCTTGGTTTCTAGATGTCCTGTGGCTTCTAGAAATTCTGCTTATGCTATGGCAGCTGCTGTCTCTTTATCAGCGGCAAGTTTTACCAGAGTTGCTTCAAGTTGCGCTTTATCCATACTTAGGGAACCTTTTCTTAGCTTTATCTGTATTTCCGATGTCTCTTTATCAGCAACGAGTTTTACTAGAGTTGCTTCAAGTTGCACTTTCTCCAGCTTTATCTGCATCTCTTGTTCTGTGAAGCTGTATTTTGCCTTTGCAGCTTCTGCTTTTGTGTGGGCAATGGTGGCATCTTCTCTGATCGATGTCCTGTTAGAGCCACTTATCTGAGACCTTGTCTTGACTGAAGATGCTCGGCAATTAGACATGTTGTGACTGTTAGGAGACTGCTGCAATATCCGTAAGTAGGCTCTGCGTGGATAATGGTGGGCTCTGTATAGTCTGATATTCGGTGCGACTGTTAGGAGACTGCTGCAATATCCATGTGCAGGCTCCGCGTGGATAATGGCGGACTCTGTCTAGTCTGATCTTCTGAGCTTGTTCTCAACAGTCGTTTCACTATACTGTTCTCATACACGTTAGCACGGTGTGTAATCTGACATGTAGCTAAACCCTCTATCTTGATAAGAGAAAACTGTACTGCTTTAACCTTCTCTTTATTGATAGTAGATTGACAGGAAAGGTGAAACTACAAAATAAAACATTAGTATTTTAGAACATAAATATCCATGGTATGAATAAAGAATATCTGCTATACATGCAGTACATGAGATAATACAATGATAATGAGCTATCAATACAAGCAACATAATAAACTACAGTAAATGTCACACAGATAGTGTCCTTACCGACTATGCTTGAAAACAGGCTGAATAACAGATCATGGGGCAGGAAAACCAGTGAGAGTGTGACTCCTGAGACATAAGATGGCTACTGCCTCCAATACAAGCACAAGACTACAAAGAACCAGGAACTACACACAATGCCCTAGGACTCCCATAATGCATAGGAAAAACAGGTTGGATGAAATATATAAACTGATCAGTAGATGGTGCTGTTACCATGCAAATGAATTACAACACAGGTAAATGCAATGTCAAACTGATAAACACACAGAAAACAATTGGATCTGTATCTGGTGACAGGACAAGTATCTGTACTGTCACTTTAAGTTATTTAAGCACTTCATGATCTCTCTGAGAGGTATATCTGAGGTCTAACTAATAGTTCTGCTTGCTGAATTTGGTCACAATTTGCAGTATGCAGTTAGCAGTAACTATTTGCAGATTGGTTGAGTATGATCTAGTATGACTATGCAATTTGGATTGCAATATGGAATTTGAATTTGGATTGTGAACTTTGTAGTTTGCAATTGTATGCAATTTGGTGGAACTGTATAAACAGAAAGCTCAGTGGCTCAACCTCTCACCGTATGGATAAGGTGCTCACCTGCAGGTCCCACCCTCATGACCAAAAGAACACGTGAATACCAAATACAAAGAAGGGGCACACTCAATAGGGACACACTTGACATATCAATGATGCACAATTTATTCAACCTAAAAACATATCCCCTAAAATCGATCAAACATAAAATATAGGCTCAATATACATAGATCGCCTCTATAATATTAGGAATGAGTCCCATATATCAATGCACCTGTCCCAAGGTAATTCCTATATACCATATATACCAGCGTGCTGCCGCTTTGATCAATGAACAAATTAGTCCATATAAGCCAATGGTATGATGCTGGGAATATAGCACAGTTATCAATGTGCCACAGCCGAATTCATGCAGATGTCCTAATTAGAACTGTAAGGGACGGTGCAATATCTTTATGATCGTCAGCAATAGGAGTTCAACTGAAGTCATCTCAGACCCGGTAAAGCTGAGATGACGTCACTAGTAGGCGCCACTGAGGAAGAGGTACAGCACCTCGAAACGCGTCTGGCGTACGGATGGAGTAGAGTTAACACTCCTGTTTTCTGAGATTTCTGAGTTGTGTTATCTAATCTAAGCAAACACCTTCAATTGCTTTTCAATGACTTTTGAAAAAGCTACATCTGTAAAAGAGTGAGCGTTGCATCAAAATCTGTAATAAGAATAAAAAGGAGACTCACTTATGTTACAAGAAAATCAGCAATAAGAAAAAGAAAGGAGAACCATCTCGGTCCGGAGTTTGAGGAAGCAGTCGCCTACTAGTGACGTCATCTCAGCTTTACCCGGTCTCCTAAGTAACCAGGTCACGTGGGACGCCACGCCGAGGTCTAGCACACCACGTGGGACAGGTGCATTGATATATGGGACTCATTCCTAATATTATAGAGGCGATCTATGTATATTGAGCCTATATTTGATGTTTTATAGATTTTAGGGGATATGTTTTTAGGTTGAATAAATTGTGCATCATTGATACGTCAAGTGTGTCCCTTTTGAGTGTGCCAGTCACAACCAGACAGCTGAGAAGCTCTGACAGAGGCCTTTCAGAACCTCCTCCTTGAGTTCTCTTTGTTGTGCTGTTCAGTTCCTCATCTCGTTAGCCTCTCTCAGCTGTCATGGAGTTGGACTGATTGCTTCCCTTTAAATTCCTCCCCAAGGTGCATTACTGGGCGGCTTATACTTCTTCCTGGAGTGTGTGTGCGTGCTGATCTTGTTTTCCAGTCTGCTACAAAGTTAAGTGCTGAACATTTATCAGTTATTTTCTGTTTGCTGGATCCCAAGTGACCCTGACTCCCTCCGTGTCTGGTGTAGGGAGCCGGTGGTCGTGTCCCCTCACTATTGTAGGGTGTTCAGGGGTTATATAGTCGAGGTACGTGGATATGCAACCTTCCACCTTTCGGATCTTTGCATAGGCTGAGCAGCCAGGGAAAGTCTCAGGTCTTGTGCAGGGGTCTCCCTTTTGGTTCCTTAGCTTTGGATCCACTCAGTCATATATGCATGTTGCTTTGTCTTGTTTCCTGTACACCGTCTGTGACATTATAAGCCGCCAAAACCGTCTCAAGCATGGATCCGGTTTCACTTTTGGCTGAACGCTTCCAGGGTCTTTCATTGGAGGTAGCTGATCTCCGTAAGACTTTTTCTCAGCTTCAAGTGACCGCTTCAGCTTGCGTTCATGGAGTTTGTTCTGAGCCTAAGATCTCGCTCCCGGATACGTTCTCCGGGGGTAGTGAGAATTTTGTGCGTTTTAGAGAGGCTTGCAAACTCAATTTTCGCCTTCTTCCCCATTCCTCTGGTGATGAGGAACGGAGGCTGGGGATCATTATATCGCTGCTCAGGGGTAACGCTCAGTCCTGGGCCTTTTCGCTGCCGGAGGGGGCACGGCCTCTCCGTTCAGTGGATGAATTCTTTTTAGCCCTGGGTCAGATATATGATGATCCGGATCGTATTGCTCTGGCTGAGTCTAGACTACGTCTATTATGCCAGGGTAAACAATCCGCAGAAATATACTGCTCAGAATTTCGGAGATGGGCAGTTGATACTGGTTGGAATGATGCTACACTCCGAAGTCAATTTTGCCATGGTCTTTCAGAGGGATTGAAAGATGCATTTGCCTTTCATGAGAGGCCTATTTCTTTGGACTCTGCTATGTCTCAGGCCGTTCGTATTGACAGGCGTCTTAGAGAGAGAGGAGAGATATCTCCTTCCTGTCATACTCAGTCCCAGGACAGTGCAGCGGTCCCATTCTGTGCGCAGGGGTCTCAGTTGCTGTCAGCCCCTTCTGAGCAGGAGCCCATGCAGCTGGGGTTGATTGCTTCTGACAATAGAAGATTCAGCTCGCATGGGAGGGTTTGTTTTTGTTGTGGAGGTATAAATCATTTGGCAAATATTTGTCCCTCTAGGAGATTCAGGCAGTTTTCTGGGAGTAATAAAGAAACAAACAGGAAAAAATCTTTTAAAAATGTTCTGTCTGTTACTATTGGCAGGGTTGAGGCGGAAATTGAAGGTTTTCCGTTTGCTTGTAGTTCCCGTTTTGTCCTGCCGGCTAGGGTGGCGCTAGAGAGCAAGAACATTTTTTTGTGAGATTTTTGTGGATAGTGGAGCAGCGGTCAATCTTATTGATAAATAAATTTGCGATAACTCATGGTTTCCAGGTGCGCACTTTGGGAAAGGATATTCCTGTTTTTGCTATTGATTCCGCTCCACTTTCTCAGAAATCATTAAAGGGCATAGTTCACAATATCCGTTTAATTGTGAGTGATGCTCATGTTGAGGATGTGTCATGTTTCGTCCTTAGCGGTTTGCCTACTCCTCTAGTGTTGGGGCTACCCTGGCTCACTAAACATAACCCCACCATTGATTGGCAAGCGAGGCAAATAAATGGTTGGAGTGACTTTTGCAGAGAGAATTGCCTCACGACATCTGTTTCTGAGGTTGCTACTAAGACTGTACCATCTTTTCTCTCGGATGTCTTCTCTGAGAGTGGAGTTCAGGATTTGCCCCCGCACAGGGAGTACGATTGCCCTATTAATCTCATCCCAGGCGCCAAACTGCCTAAATCTCGTTTATACAATCTTTCCCAACCTGAGAGGATCGCTATGCGTGCTTATATCTCTGAGAGTCTGAGAAAAGGACACATACGACCCTCGAAGTCACCTGTTGCCGCTGGTTTTTTCTTTGTTAAGAAAAAAGATGGTTCTTTAAGACCTTGTCTGGATTTCAGGGAGCTGAACAGTATCACTATTCGTGACCCTTATCCGCTTCCTCTGATCCCGGACCTGTTTAACCAGGTTGTTGGGGCTAAAGTATTTTCCAAATTAGATCTAAGAGGGGCATACAACCTGGTAAGGGTCAGAGAAGGAGACGAATGGAAGACAGCCTTCAATACCCCTGAGGGCCATTTTGAGAATTTGGTTATGCCTTTTGGTTTGATGAATGCCCCAGCCGTTTTTCAGCATTTCGTGAACAGCATTTTTTATCATTTGATGGGAAAATTTGTATTAGTGTATTTGGATGACATTTAGATTTTTTCTCCTGATTTCAAAACTCATAAGGAACATTTACGTCAGGTCTTGCTCATCCTGCGGGAGAATAAATTATATGCGAAACTGGAAAAATGTGTGTTTGCGGTTCCAGAAATTCAATTTCTGGGGTTTCTTCTCTCCACTTCTGGTTTTCGCATGGACCCCGAGAAGGTCCGCGCTGTGCTTGAGTGGGAATCAGAATGCGCTGGATCGGTTTTTGGGTTTTGCCAATTATTACAGAAAGTTTATTTAGAATTGTTCCTCTATTGTTAAACCACTCACTGATATGACCAGAAATGGGGTAGATTTTTCTTCTTGGTCAGTAGAGGCGCGTAAGGCTTTTTCTAATATCAAGGAGAGTTTTGCTTCCGCTCCCATCTTGGTGCAACCTGATATTTCTTTACCTTTCATAGTTGAGGTTGATGCTTCTGAGGTGGGTGTGGGGGCGGTCTTGTCTCAGGGTTCCTCTCCTGCCAAATGGCGACCGTGTGCCTTTTTCTCGAAAAAACTCTCCTCCGCAGAGAGAAATTACGATGTGGGAGATAGGGAATTGTTGGCCATCAAGTTGGCTTTTGAGGAATGGCGCCATTGGCTAGAGGGAGCCAGACACCCTCTTACCGTATTTACTGACCATAAAAATCTGGCCTACTTGGAGTCAGCCAAGCGTCTGAACCCGAGACAGGCCAGATGGTCTTTGTTCTTTTCTAGGTTTAATTTTGTGGTCACGTTCCGCCCTGGAGTTGTGAAGGCAGATGCCCTGTCACATTGTTTTCCGGGAGGCGGGAATTTTGAAGACCCGGGTCCCATTTTGGCTGAAGGTGTGGTGGTCTCTGCTCTTTTTTCTGAATTGGAGGAAGAGCTGCAGGCAGCCCAGTCAGAGGCTCCTGATCTTTGTCCTCCTGGGAGGTTGTTTGTGCCTCTCGCTTTAAGACACAAGATTTTTAAGGAACACCACGATACGGTGCTTGCTGGGCACCCGGGGGCAAGAGCCACACTGGATCTCATCGCTCAGAGATTCTGGTGGCCTGAGCTTCGTAAGTCGGTTGAGGGTCTTGTGGCAGCCTGCGAGACTTGCGCTCGTGCCAAAGTCCCTCATTCACGGCCATCAGGTCCTCTCCTTCCCTTACCCATTCCTTCCCGTCCTTGGACACATCTGTCCATGGATTTTTTTAACAGACCTGCCTCGTTCCTCGGGGAAGACTGTGATTCTGGTGGTGGTGGACCGTTTTAGCAAAATGGTGCATTTCATCCCTTTTCCTAGTTTGCCCAATGCTAAGACGCTGGCGCAGGCATTTATTGATCACATTGTCAAATTGCACGGTATTCCTTCAGACATAGTCTCTGATAGGGGCACGCAGTTTGTTTCCAGATTCTGGAAGGCTTTCTGTTCTCGCTTGGGGGTTCGGTTGTCATTCTCTTCTGCTTTCCACCCGCAGTCGAATGGCCAGACAGAGCGCGTCAATCAGAATCTGGAGACATATCTGCGCTGTTTTGTGGCGGAGAATCAAGAGGATTGGTGTTATTTTTTGTCCCTTGCTGAGTTTGCTTTAAATAACCGTCGTCAGGAGTCCTCTGATAAGTCACCATTTTTTGGTGCATATGGGTTTCATCCACAGTTTGGGACTTTCTCGGGAGAGGGGTCTTCTGGTTTACCTGATGAGGACAGATTCTCCTTGTCTTTGTCATCTATTTGGCAAAAGATTCAGGATAATCTAAAGAGCATGAGTGAGAGATATAAGCGTGTGGCAGATAAGAGACGTGTGCTTGGTCTGGACCTGAATGTTGGTGATCTGGTGTGGTTGTCTACCAAGAATATCAAATTGAAGGTTCCCTCCTGGAAGTTGGGTCCTAGGTTTATTGGGCCTTACAAAATCCTGTCTGTCATCAAGCCTGTTGCCTACCGTCTTGATCTTCCTCAGACTTGGAAGATCCATAATGTTTTTCATAAGTCCTTATTGAAACCTTATGTTCAACCCATTGTACCCTCGCCTTTGCCTCCTCCTCTGATTATGGTTGATGGGAATCTTGAATTTCAGGTCTCCTGGATAGTGGATTCTCGTCTTGTCCGCGGTTCTCTTCAGTACCTTGTTCATTAGGAGGGTTATGGTCCTGAGGAGAGGATGTGGGTCCCAGTGACGGACATTAAGGCCTCTCGTCTCATCAGGGCTTTCCATAGGTCCCATCCTGAGAAGGTGGGCTCTGAGTGTCCGGAGTCCACTCATAGAGGGAGGGGTACTGTCACAACCAGACAGGTGAGAAGCTCTGACAGAGGCCTTTCAGAACCTCCTCCTTGAGTTCTCTTTGTTGTGCTGTTCAGTTCCTCATCTCGTTAGCCTCTCTCAGCTGTCATGGAGTTGGACTGATTGCTTCCCTTTAAATTCCTCCCCATGGTGCATTACTGGGCGGCTTATACTTCTTCCTGGAGTGTGTGTGCATGCTGATCTTGTTTTCCAGTCTGCTACAAAGTTAAGTGCTGAACATTTATCTGTTATTTTCTGTTTGCTGGATCCCAGGTGACCCTGACTCCCTCCGTGTCTGGTGAAGGGAGCCGGTGGTCGTGTCCCCTCACTATTGTAGGGTGTTCAGGGGTTATATAGTCGAGGTACGTGGATATGCAACCTTCCACCTTTCGGATCTTTGCATAGGCTGAGCAGCCAGGGAAAGTCTCAGGTCTTGTGCAGGGGTCTCCCTTTTGGTTCCTTAGCTTTTGATCCACTTAGTCATTTATGCATGTTGCTTTGTCTTGTTTCCTGTACACCGTCCGTGACAGTGCCCCTTCTTTGTATTTGAAATTTGGTGGAACTGTAAGTAAACACACATATAATTGGTTCAGTATATAGTTCTAGTCACTATACTAACAGTAGGAACATTATATAACTGTTTTAAATACCTATTTTGGCCTCTCTGCTTCCCTAAAAACACAGCTTTCAGTGGAGTGAATGTCTCTTCAGCTCCTGTCTGGTGAATAATGATTCTAACAGCTCCTGCCCGGGGAATTCCTGGACAGGCTGTGTGTGAGGCTGGCTGTGATTGGTGGAAACTCTTGCTGTGTGAGAAGCTGGCTGTGATTGGTCTAGACATCTGCCCAGCAACAACAGATTAACACTATGCTTTCTGTTGTTTCTGCTGTGTCACTGAGCTTACCTTACATTACAAAATAAATCTTAAAGGCATATTATCTTTTTCTGCTTTTGTGAACATAATATATAAAATCCAAAACATGATGTCACAGTAAATAGCTCTGCTTTTGCCTTTAACACAAACATAGGAACTCTATTAAGGCTATTGGCAGGTCTAGCTGTATACACATATAAGCTATACTAGCAAACTAGGACAGGTCTTAGCTGGCCAGCCACACTCCCACTAAAATGACCTATAATTCTATGTTCTTAGTGGTAGGAATTGAACATGAATTTGAGGAACTTTCCATCAGGTTCTTAACTTCCAAGTGTCTTTTATCACTCTCAAGTAGAACAACTAACTTCTGTATAGGACGTTCCAACTTGAGTGGAGTAGTGAGACGTTTTCCTTTTTTGTCAAGTTTTGAGTCTCCTATTTGTAACAAACTCTTCTTACTAGTCTGTCTTCATCCTTTTGAACTTCTAGAACTTTGGCCAATTTCCATTGACTTCTAGGTAAATCTTCTTCTTTCACTAACACTATGTCACCAACTTGGACATTTCTTCTGGGTGCTTGCCATTTACTTCTTAGCATAAGATTGGCTAAGTACTCTTTCCTCCATCTATTCCAAAAAAAAAAATGTTTCTCTAACACTCAGTTACTTTTTCTTTATCGATCTCTTTTAGAGATTTCTTCAATTAATTTTTTGCTCCGACAAAATTACATCCTTGGTCAGATCTAAGCTCTCTGACGGTACCTCTAATGGCTATGAAACATCTTAAGGCATTGATGAATGCGTCAGTTGACATATCTTCTAACATTTCTAGGTGAATTACTCTAGAGCTTAGACATGTAAATATTAGTCCATATCTCTTTTATTCCTTGCGGTTCTGTTTGGTGGTGAATGGGCCAAAACAATCCATTCCGCTATAAAGAAATGGTGCTGATGGGTTTACACGATCTGCCAGCAAATCTGCCATTCTTTGTTCTTCTGTAGGTCTACTTGCCTTTCTGCAGACTACACATTTACTTATATACTTTGCTATAACTTTGCTTCCTTTCACCAGTAACCACCTTCTCTCAAACAGCTTTGGGTAAAGCTTCTTCCTTGATGCAAGGATTTGTTGTGGTAGTGATCAATAATCAATCTTGTGTAGATAGAGTTTTTGAGTAGAATTGCTGGATGCTTCACTCTGCTAGGTAACAATGCATTTCCCAATCTCCCTCCCACCTTCAGTATACCATCCTGCAGAACAAGATTAAACTTTTAGGTTCTTGACTAAGTCTCTTCAACTCTTCACTGTAGAATCTCTGTTGAATGAGTCTTATGACTGTTGCTTCAACTTTCATTCTTTCTTCCACATTCAACAATTCTTTCTTTCTGATTCCCTTTGCCAAATGTTGAATTCGAGCTACTACGTTTATGACTGTATTCCATTTTGGACATCTGGCTAGTCTTTCAAGTATGCCATCTTGACACTTGGCAGCAGCACGCAATGTTTGTACAACTTTTACTTCTGGATCACCCATAGACAATTCTGTGTAACCTTTACTGAGCATGATTTCCTTTTCCCAAAGAAACTCTGGAACTGTCGACCAATTTGAATCTTTCAAATCAGTTACATTCAGGGGTCTTAAAGCATGATCTGCTGGGTTATGCTTTGTGTCAATGTGATGCCAATGTTCCGGATTTGTTATTTCGCAAATTTTCTCAACTCTGTTGGCGACAAAGATATGGAATCTTCGAGCTTCATTGTTTATGTATCCTAGGACAACTTGTGAGTCTGTCCAAAATATTCTTCATCTATTTTCAATTTCAATTCTTCTCTCAGAAACTTGCTTACTGATGCTGAAACTACGGCTGCTGTCAGTTTAACTCTTAGTATTGTCTGAATACTAGTAGGTGCAACTCTGGCCTTCCCTATAACCAGGGCACGGTGTATCTTTTCTTCTCCTATTACTCTGATGTAGGAGCACTGACCATAACTACTGGCATCTGAAAAATGATGAAGTTCTATTTTCTTGTACTTTCCGAAATCATGAGGTACAAAACATCTAGGTATTCGAACTTCTCTCAAGTTTTGCAAGTCTCTTATCCAACTCTCCCACCTTGGCCTCAAATTCTTGCAGTATTTATTTTGCTCTGAGGATTACTGGGGCCAAGAATCCCAATGGATCAAATATAGAAGCCACTGTGGAAAGAATGGTTCTCCTTCAATTGTTGGCACTTATGTATGGAGTGGTTCTCTCCACAGAACATATACTTGAAGGTAGTCTGAAGATTTGTCAGTTCTGTCTCTCTACTGATCCCAGTAGTGACTTTGAACTTGCTCTTGTAGGTATCTGGACCTTTAGCTGATGTGTTGGTTGCAAAGCTAGTTGCTCTTGCACATCTTATCTCTCCTTCAGGCCTTTCTTCTAAGGATTTTAAGACTTAAGATGAGGTTACTGGATTACATGCTATCTGTGCTTCCTTATTGACGAACTCAAAGAACTCTTTAAAACTTGGGAAGTTCTGGTCTAGATCTAACTGTTCAGTCACATAGCGATTCCATCTAGAAGCCACTTCTTCAGGTAGCTTAGTAGCATCCTGTGGTTTTCTATTATAGTCGTTCAGTATTTCCAGTCCTTGAACGTGTGGGATGGCATTGCTGCATGCTTGCAGGAAGTCACCGTACTCTTGGGGCCAGATTTATCATTAGCTCAGGTCAGAATAATGGAGTGAAAAGTCCCAAAAAAGTCCCAAACGCTAAAACTGCGCACAAATATGCGACTTTTTTCTGCTCTGCACTATGCTCACCAGTTTTCTGAAGTGGGCATGTTTTCTTATGTAAATTAATCTCTAGACAGATTTACTATTGGGACTATTTAAAAAGTCGCAAAAAGTCGCAATTTCCCTCCAGTGAGGACCATGCTTATCTTATGAGACTTTTTAATAGAACATGCGACTTTTTCATAAAAACGTGCGACTTTTTCATAAAAACGTGCGACTTTTTCGTAAAGCTGCTTACTGACGGATAAACTGCTACCGTCAAACCACATTTATTACAGTCTTAAAGGGCCGATCATAAATCTGACTTGGCTAAAACTGACTTTAGCCATATGTGAAAGTGAAGTGAGCTGTCAGAGTCATGATAAATCTGGCCCTTGGAGTCTGAAGTGTTCTTTAGGACCTATTTTAGGCCAGTTATTCAATTTCTCTCTAAAAGCTCTTTGTACTAAGAAAGGATGACCACATCTTGCATTGAATTTTTCCCAAGCTTGCTTATAGGCTTCTTTGTCTTTTCTATAGAAGTTACCTTCAAGAACTTTCTTTGCTTCCCCACCAACATATCTCTGAAGGTAGAATAACTTGTCGATTGGACTGAAGCAATGATGCTCAATGATTATTTCAAAACTTGCCTTCCACTCTATGAACTTCAGTACGTCTCCTGAAAATACAGTGGGTTCCGGCACGGGAAGTCTAGCGAGGACTGTTTTCTTTTGTCCTGTTGGGACAACAGTGCAACACTCTCCTGAGCATTGCTGTGACATCTAGGAATAGAATCATCTGCTTCTATTTTGTCACTTAGTTTCTTTTCTTTATCTTTTCTGGGAGAGATAGATGATAAATTCGCACATTTTTTTCCTAACACTGGACTAAGCCTCTCTTTGCTGTGCCTCAATTTCAGCTTCTATTTGATGGCGTTGTGCATCTATTCAGCTTCCATCTGATGGTGTTGTGCATCCATTTCAGCTTCTATCTGATGGCATTGTGCATCCTTTTCAGCGATCAGTTGGCGCTGTGCCTGGATGACAGCCACCATTTCAATTTCTGCTCTCTTGAGAGCAAGTTGTTCAGCTAATTCCTTTTTTTTGGCTCTGATATGTGGGTGGCACTTCTGCTAGCGAAGGAAGTCACACTTGAGATTGTGCTTCCCCCTAAGGATCTAGCATAGTCTCTCATAAAAAAAAACTTATTCATTCTACTTCTTGCTTTAACTTCATCATAATTAGCTGCAGATGAAAGTTCTCTCATGAGCTTCACTAGATCTTTAGTGACTGCAATACACATGTCCATGTTCCTTACAATGTCCTGGGAAGGTGTCGTAAGCGACCCCAGGTTGACATAAGCTGCCATAAGCTCTGATTCAGATTCTTCTACCATATCACGCAAGTTCCTTTTTATACTTTCTTGCTTTTGCTTTCTACGAATGTCTTTAATGTATGATTTCCACCTATCATACATCCGGGCAAACTTTTTCCTTTCAGTGCTGCTTCTTGCTCCAAATTTTCCAGCATCTTTGAGGTTGGTTTCCTGGCACGTGATGAACATCTAAGTTCATCTGTTTGGGCTACATTTGCTTGAGGCAAGACTAATGCTGCATCAGACTCTTCTACCTCAGACAGGTTCCCTTGCTCTTCAACTTCTACTCTATCTACAGTCCCTGACAAAAGTCTTGTCGCTTCTCTATTTTGTAGAAACTCCTACTATTAACCTGACTTTTAATTAATCAATTGGTGTTAGAAATAGCTCATATGAAAAGCTAAAGCCCTCCCAAATTATGTTTAATGCACTTAAATAAATTAGTTTCACTGAAAAAAGATTTATCATTTAATCAAGACAGAAAGGTCAAATTTTGGCAAGACAAACTTTACTGCAAATCCAAAAATATGTCAGCAAATTAAGTAGTGGTGCTGTGAGATCCAAATTTTATATCTTGTATGACTTCCATGAGCTTGAAGGACAGCATCCATGCGGTTTGCCAAGGATTCATACAATTTATTGATGAATTCATCAGGAATAGCAAATTTCATCCTACACCACATATGCTCAATGATGTTCATGTCTGGTGACTGGGCTGGCCAATCCTGGAGCATCTTGATCTTCTTCGCCTTAAGGAACTTTGATGTGGAGATGAAAGTATGCGATGGAGCACCATCCTGCTGCAGAATTTGGCCTTTTTTTATGGTTGGGAATATAAGAGGTAGCTAAGATTACTTGGTATTTTAGACTATTGATGTTGCCTTCCACCCTGCATATTCCTCGCACACCCCCATACTGGATGTAACCCCAGACCATGATTTTGCCTCCACCAAACTTCACTGTTTTCTGGGTAAATCTCGGCTCCATGCGGGTTCCAGTAGGTCTCCTGCAATATTCACGGCGACTGTGGTGTAATTCAACAGATGATTCATCTGAAAAATCCACCATCTGCCACTTTTCCACCATCCATCCTTTTAGCAGGCTGTGGCCCTTAGCAAATGCCACACGGTTTTTCGATTGTATTTTGTTTAGTGCTGGCTTATGGGCACTGATTCGACCATGGAGGCCATTTCGAGACAGAATCCGACAAACTGTTCTGGTTGACACAGGGACTTCAGGTGACCAGGTCTCGTGGAGCTCTGCTGCAGTGGAAAATGGTCTGGTCTTGGATTTTCAAGCCAACAAACGGTCCTCTGGAGCAGTTGTCTTGCGGGGTCGGCCTGACCTGGCCTTGTCCAAAATGTCTCCAGTCTCTTAAAATCTTTTTTTTATCCTCTGACCTTGACGCTGAGACATATTGAAGGTGTCTGCCACATCATCAGTGGATCTGGTCTTCAGCCTCTTGATAATCAACACTTTAGTCTCCGGGTGAATCTTAGGCATGTTTGCAGAGGTCTAGTTGCAGTTGATGTGAAGGTCTAGTGTACTGGAGTTCTTTTTATACACACCTGAGACGAAATTGATCTATTATTAGTCACAGGTGAAGCTCATATGACAAGGCGACAACACTTATGTCTTGGCAAAAATTGACTCAATGGGCTTTACCAAGCTGTGAATATTAGAATACTTTTTGTCAGTTTCGTTTTGCACTGAAACATTATTACAAATTTCTTGTAACAAAATCTTGATTAGAAATATATTTTAGCGGCACTTCAGGTCAATTTGTACACAAGCGACAAGACTTTTGTCAGGGACTGTATCTTTGTATCCTCTAACAGTGGCATTGTAATACTAGGTTCAAACATTTTACTTTAAATGCTATAAGAATCAATACAAATATTAAGATGCCTTTCACTTTAAATGATATAGAGTCCTTTGTTTTACTTTAAAGTCTTTATCTGAACACAAAAATGTCTCTTTATGCCAAAGCCTATATGCAATATAAGTTATAAAAGCTCTGTCCCTATTCTGAAAAGCAGGGTACTGCAATCTGAAGGTTGCTGGAACAAATGTCTGTCTTAAAGGAGACTAGTCTTTCTTGATGTGATGCGATGCTCTGCGCTGACTTGCGATGCTCTTTGAAGACTTGCGATGCTCTGCACTGAGTTGCGATGCTCTGTGCAGACTTGCGATGCTTTGTGATGACTTGCAATGCGCTGGCTTGGATACGCTGCTGCAGGCTTTGGGCCTAGTGGCGGGAAACTAGCTGACTGCAGTACATGGTCGCTCCGTGGATAGCGGACTTTTGCCTCCCACCATGCGTCTCTTTCTCTCTCTAGGGATCGCAGGTGGGTTGGCACTCTTTCTCTGACTATCTTGCCTTTGCCGTTCTGCCACTTTAAGAGTCGGCTGCAGTTTAACTAATGCACATTTTCTATGGCCTCTATGGTAGCTCCGCTGAGGTGTCTTTGCTTGCTCACTCAGGGATCATTTGCTTCGCAGCGGTAAATGCTAGCGCACCGCTGCTCTAATGTGCTCTTTTCTGTGCAAGTTGAGCGCTATCGCTTCGCCCTCTGAGGGCAATAGTGCCACTGTGGCAGGCGCAGCACTATGAAGTGCCTTTTGCGCTGTGGCATTAGAAGAATTTTGATATCTCTGACTTTTAGTCTAACCAGACTGTCTATTACTCTGTAATTAATCTAGCGCCGTTCTATGGAAACAGTAGGTTTAAAGAGCACACCAAATGCTTCAAAAAACTTCTTTATTAACTTCAACTTTTCTTCATATATTACACTGTCGCCTCTACAGAAGATAGTCCATGTACAAAACACCCGTTAAAAAGATATCACAAAATGGCAGTATGCGTAAGATGGTGATTCAACTGTTCAATCTTGTCATTCAACATAAACAGGTGGATACATTTTTCTCTTCAGTATCTGTACTGTCACTTTAAGGTATTTAAGCACTTTAAGGTATTTAAGCACTTTATGTATTTAAGCACTTTATGCTTTATGGTCACAATTTGCAGTATGCAGTTAGCAGTAATTATTTGCAGATTGGTTCAGTGTGATCTGGTATGGTTGTATGCAATTTGGATTGCAATATGGAATTTGAATTTGGATTGTGAACCTTGTAGTTTGCAATTGTATGCAATTTGCAATTGTATACAATTTGGTAAAACTGTAAGTAAACACACATATAACTGGTTCAGTATATAGTTCTTATCACTATACTAACAGTAGGAACATTATATAACTGTTTTAAATTCCTATTTTGGTCTCTCTGATTCCATAAAAACACAGCTCTCAGTGGAGTGAATGTCTCTTCAGCTCTTGTCTCTGGTGAATAATGATTCTAGCAGCTCCTGCCAGGGGAATTCCCAGACAGGCTGTGTGTAAGGCTGGCTGTGATTGGTGTAAACTCTTGCTGTATGAGAAGCTGGCTGTGATTGGTCTAGACATCTGCACAGCAACAACAGATTAACACTATGCTTTCTGTTGTTTCTGCTGTGCCCCTTTACTATAAGTGCAAGACTGAGCCCTCCTACATTTAGTAAAGTGTCTGGGATTGCAACTGCCAACCATAGTTAATTCCAGCCACACCACTCCTACGCATCTTGTAATTGTGGGGCCCTTGTGCTAGCCACAGTCTCCCCATTAGACATAGTGAGCGACAACGCCATATAAGTGCCAACCAATGCCCCCACAAGTTTCTTAAGTTATCTGCTGTCTCTGTAACTGGCAGCCATAGTTCCCCAAGAAATCCCAACAATACTGACCCCCCAAAGGTGTTATCCACAGTGATGCCAGGGGTAACTGCTTGCCAATGTGCCCCCATAACTGCAAGCCACTGTACCTCCTTAATTGAAAGCCACTGTGCCCCCAAACTGCCTGCCACTAAGTCTCCATAAGTGAAATCCACACTGCCCCTACCACTCCCAGCAATATTGCTAACATAGGAGCTATCCACACTGATGCCAAAGGTGACAACCATGGTGCCCCTACAAATGCCATCCACAATGCCCCTATAAGTGGTAGCCACTATTCCCATCTAACAGAGCAACCACAGTGCTACCATAAGAGACAGCCATTGACAGTGCCATAAAAGTGCTAGTCAATACCCCAAAACATTTCACCCACTGCCTCCATAACTGCTTTCAATAGTTTTGTTGTTCCTCCACCCCTTATTTCAAATGCCAGTCACAGTTCCTCCACAACAGATAAATGTCATATACATTTTAGTCAAAGGCCTCTATAAGTTTCCACCATATCCATAGCTGTGCCATAATTCACAGTGACAGTGACCCACAAGTGCCATAGCCTCCTCCAAACCAGTCTTTAATTTTCGGGTGACCATTTGTCCTCTTTTTTCCAGACATGTACTGTTTCTGGGACCTAAAAAAATTGCTCGGCCAGAATTTACAAACTACCAAAAATGCCTGGGATTCTCAAGGGGGAAGGGAGTGGGAGTGGGGTGCACAGCAGGAAGAGCACTATAATCTGCTAAAGGCCCAGAGCTGAGGGACCTGTGATGACGTCACCTTCATTTGATCAGTGCAGGAGGGGCCGGAGCTCAGCAGTGGAGAGGAGAAGTGGGAAGGACCTGTGATGATATCACCATTATGTAATTAGTGCAGGCCGGTATGGAGTTCAGCAGTGGAGAGGTGGTGAGCCTGATAAACCTTGGAAGTTGTAGTCCTCTCCTTTTATACTCCCTCTCTGAATTATCCTCTGATATCCCACAATAACAGAATGGACATGATGGGAGTTGTAGTCCTCTCCGGTGTCGGACTGGGGGCCCACTACACAGATATATGCAAATACGGCCTCAGGGGTACAGGTGAATCCCCTGGTGTGTCCCAAGCAAAGTGGGCCACTAGTCCCCCACCCTCTGCACACCTGGCACATGGCAAAGTAGAGTGACTGCACTAGGTATAGATAGGCAGAGTGCAACATCTCAATCAGCCTATGTCCATACAAAACCTGGGTAGATTATTAAACTTTTTTTTTTTATTCTTTCTTAAGCCTGAGGAGCGTGTCCCCGAAGGGAGAGCCCAAGGGGTTTTGCAGGGAGTACAGAACCGGGATGGTCACACACCTCCCCCCTAGACCTCTAGGGGGGTACCCATAAGAGCGCCGTAACCCAAGAAATCCTAGTGGGTAGATTATTTAACAGTTTATTATAGATGGATTGAGTGGCTGAGATGACTTCTAGACACCGGGGCAGGCCAGCCAGTATCCCCGTTTCCTAGGCACCTGGCTTCTTGAAGTTACTGCAGAGACCCCTATAATAAATCACCTTGTAATGTCTTGCTGCTGTCTGCCACTGTGTGAATGGGTTATATTTGCAGGCATATGAGCAGTGGGCCCCCAGAATGAATTGTACTTGTGGGCCCTAGGCACCCCAGTCCCACACTGCATACATGCTTCTCTGGAATTCTGGGATGAGGGTACGCAAATGAGCTCTTAACAAGCTCTGCCTCTAATGCCACCAATGTTTGACCCTTTATATTGGCCTTGAGACATGACTTGGATATTAAATAAGCCAGCAACTCATCTGCAGACAGCTCTTTCGGGGTGATTGCCCCTCATCAGTGCAGAGCAGAGGGTACTGGCTTAACTGGGTGAGAGGCCTAAGTCAGGATTTGGGGGGGTACTATCTCTCCTTGGGGAGAGCACCTTAATCGGCATGAGGAGACTTATAGGCCATACATGCTCCTTGGAATTCTGCTCTGCACTGATGAGGGGCAATCATCCAGAAACAGCTGTCTACAGATGAGGTGCTGGCTTATTTAAAGGGAACCTGTCACCTCAAAAACGCATATAAAACTGCCAGCATTACCTTATAGAAGCCCCCAGCTTCAAGTCAAGGGGGCAGAGGCTTCCTTGCTTAGAGTCAAGGTAAGCACACCCCCTAACCGTCCTCTCTCGTTTGATTGACTGCCTGAAGTGCGGCCAGGATCACAGAAGTCTAACGTATGCAAGGTGCGCCGCTGAAAGCCGGCTAACAGCGGCAACCGGAGACGGGATCGCACCTTACCAAGGAGTGCACTGCTCATGCGCGAGACTTCTGGCTGTCAATCAAGCAAGACAGAGGACGGTTACCTTGACTTAAAGCGGGGAGGCCGCTGCCCCCTTGACTTGAAGCTGACCGGCAAGATACTGCTGATGGCGCACAAAATATAGTTTTTTTAAGCTATTGAGCATCAGACTCCCGGATCAAGCATATTATTATTAACAGACTGGGGGCTACTATAAGGTAATGCTGGCAGTTTTATATGCATTTTCGAGGTGACAGGTTCCCTTTAAAAAAGCTTTATTTCAAGTGCCATCAGCGCTATCTTACCGGTCAGCTGCAAGTCAAGGGGGCAGCGGCTTCCTTGCTTCAAGTCAAGGTAAACATGTCCCCTAACCGTCCCCTCTCTATTTGATTGACAGCCAGAAGTCTCGCGTATGCGCGGTGCACTCCTTGGTAAGGTGCGATCCCGTCTCCGGCTGCCACTATTAGCCTGCTTTCAGTGGCGCACCGCGCATGCATGAGACTTCTGCGATCCCGGCCACACTTCAGGCAGTAAATCAAATAAGAGAGGGGACAGTTATGGGGCCTGCTTACCTTGACTTGAAGCAAGGAAGCCGCTGCCCCCTTGACTTGAAGCTGACCGTCTAAATAGCGCTGATGGCGCTTAAAATATATATTTTTTTAAGCTATTAAGCATCAGACTACCGGATCAAATATATGATTATGAACAGACTGTGGGCTACTATAAGGTAATGTTGGCAGTTTTATATGCCTTTTTGAGGTGACAGGTTCCCTTTAATATCCAAGTGATGTCTCAAGGCCTATTTAAAGGGTTGAACATTGACTTATAGGATAGATGCCTTACATCTGGTGGCTTTAGAGGCAGAGTTCATCTGCATCCCTTTCTTTCCAGCAAAAGTAAACCATACTGCGAAACTGAATTACATTAATTACAAAATAGAACCTTAATGTAATTTAAGTTTGCTGTGTGTTTTCCTTTGCTGGAAGAAAACTCACCGTAAGCTCAAGGATGTTGTTGCAAAAACAACATGTGTTTTTTAATGCACTTTTTTTGTTGTTTTTTGCCACATCCAAAACACAGCAGAACTGTGACATGTAGCAGAACCTTAAGTATGATCTTTTAAACAGCCCTAGAAATGTAGGGGGTCATTTACAAAGATTGTCTTATGCTGGTCTTTGTTTCCCCACTGCGCTGGCAGAGAAAGCGTCCAGTTTATGATGAGGCTCAGGCCTCATTATGAATTAGGTGCACAACTGGCAGTCTATGCGCCAACAGTAAAAGCTGCTCTAGGCCCTGACTAAAGTAGTTTTTACTCCTCTTTTAAGACTGTTTCCAGGCGAAAAAGATAGTAAATGTGTTGGGCCAAAGTCCCAACTTGGCCCCTGCGATGGGCGACGTCCGACAGCGGCAAAGAGTCCCTTTAAGAAATATTTGTGACGCCAATTGCAGTGAAGCAACAACGGGACAGAGTACCTTTAAGAAATGGTATTGGGACCCAGGTGTAGGAATGGCCGAGTGGTATCGTACGGCCTACAATGTCCCTTACTATTTTGTATTTGTCACGGTGCTCCTACCTGGATACACTGGACCCCAGGCGTTGTCTTCCGAAGAAGCAAATAAGGGGGGTAGTTAACTTGGGGATGAAGAATAAATTTAGTCCAGACCTTGTGATGAAGTTCAATAACAGCTTTACTTGGCATAAACATTTCTCTAAACAGGTTACAGACTTTGTCTTGGTTCCAGCAGGCTTTAGCATTAAAACTCTGGCAGGCAAACTTGTCTCAGCTACATCTGTTGCTCTTTGGCTCTGCTGTACTAACAGGGTAGCTGTATAACTTGGCTTCCTCTGGATGTTGCAACTTCTCTCTTGGTAGTCTGTCTGTTAAATAGTACCATGAAACTCTTCTTTCTGGCTTCGGAGGATTTGTGCTGTGACCTCTATATCTAGCAGAGCTGAAGGTGCTCTAGCTGGCTTGGGCATGACCAGCAGGGACGTGGCCCCACACAACCTCCCTTAGCAGGGGGTAAGCTGGAACTAACTCTAACTAACTAGTTCCCTCCCCTCCTTAGAGGGAGAGTTAGAATAGAAAGAAGGGTTCCATTCTCTCGAACATGCTCTGCCATGCTTGCTGCCACCTACTGGTGAACCAGGTAAATTACACTTGAACATAACAGTTACAAAATAGGAAACACACAGTTTGGACCTGGAATAACTACACATGATGACATGAGGTTAACCAATAAAGGACAGTAGTGGGGTGCAGAAGTGGTAATGCCACTCTGGGGCGTTACACATGCCCCGGCACTCCCTCACCATACGAAGTACAAAATATTGTATTGCGGGCGTTTTAGGCAATGGAAGGCCAGTACTGAAACAAGCCTCTCTAGCATCACCCGCAATGCTAGGGAGGCTCGTCCCCCGCCGCGGCCTGCTATTGGCTGTATCCCCAAACCCCAACCCCGGCACCGGATGTGTTGATCAATGTGACGGCGAAGTACAGCGGCGGCTATGCGGGCATCGGGAGCAACGTGGGTGCCGGGTAAGTATAACCTGTATGCGGTGGGGGGCATTATAAGTAGTAGATAACCCCTTTAACTGATGAACGGACAACGCATTTCGGGATTGGAAAGGTCCCTTCATCAGGTGTTTGACTTGATCAAGGGATCTATCTTATCCCGAAACATGTTGTCTGTTCACAAATGAAGCATTCTTTATCTTCATCAGTTTATCTTTGAATAGTTTTTGCAGCCCAGCTACTGATCTAATTTTCTCCTGCCATTGTTCCTTGTTCTGCTCATTCTGCTTACAACGATTCTTTCTAGCTCCCCTATACCCATGCCGTATACCAAGCCGAGCATGCATGTGTTGTCAGTGGGGTGAGGGGAATACACTGCTGCCAGACAACTTTGTCAGCAGCTTATCTCTTGTGGGCACAAAGGATCTGGTATGAAATCCAACATGCCCGCTCTTTCAAGGGATAGTCAGGACTCTCCCATAGACATGAGAAATGTGGCTGACTTTCCTCTATATGGTCACCTTCAGTATATTAGGGAATCGCTGCAACAGGGAAAAATCACTAATTCCTAGCATTTTCACCACATATCTATGCAGAGTCCTCTGTGTAAGCACACCTGTTTGCACACCATTATATATACTGTATATTCAGACAGCAACTACAACTACTACTGCTACAGTTTATCCTCCTGCGCATGTTTTAAGGAGACCTGTTCTTCATAGTTCTTGAATTTTTTGTGGAGGTTGTAGGCTACGATCTTTGTATTCACATCAAAAATGACCCATTTAAAAAAATTAAAAAACACCATCATTTAGCTGAGGTAATGAAACCATGGGAAATAAAAGACCTCTTAAAAATGCATTCCTTCTACACATTGCTGTTAGGGTACATCCACACAAGACAGGACTTGCAGTACAAATTTTATCCACAGGCTTCTGAGTGTTTTAACATTTTGTTTTTTAATGCAGCATGCTGTAGGGATGGCTTTTTCCCTGCTATTTTTCCATAGCCTTCTCTATAGGACTTTAAAAAAAAAAATACATATATATATATATATATATATATATATATACAGTACAGACCAAAAGTCACACCTTCTCATTCAAAGAGTTTTCTTTATTTTCATGACTATGAAAATTGTAGATTCACACTGAAGGCATCAAAACTATGAATTAACACATGTGGAATTATATACATAACAAAAAAGTGTGAAACAACTGAAAATATGTCATATTCTAGGTTCTTCAAAGTAGCCACCTTTTGCTTTGATTACTGCTTTGCACACTTTTGGCATTCTCTTGATGAGCTTCAAGAGGTAGTCACCTGAAATGGTTTTCACTTCACAGGTGTGCCCTGTCAGGTTTAATAAGTGGAATTTCTTGCCTTATAAATGGGGTTGGGACCATCAGTTGCGTTGTGGAGAAGTCAGGTGGATACACAGCTGATAGTCCTACTGAATAGACTGTTAGAATTTGTATTATGGCAAGAAAAAAGCAGCTAAGTAAAGAAAAACGAGTGGCCATCATTACTTTAAGAAATGAAGGTCAGTCAGTCCAAAAAATTGGGAAAACTTTGAAAGTGTCCCCAAGTGCAGTCACAAAAACCATCAAGCACTACAAAGAAACTGGCTCACATGCGGACCGCCCCAGGAAAGGAAGACCAAGAGTCACCTCTGCTGCAGGTTAACAGCAGCTCAGATTAGAGACCAGGTCAATGCCACACAGAGTTCTAGTAGCAGACACATCTCTAGAACAACTGTTAAGAGGAGACTATGTGAATCAGGCCTTCATGGTAGAATATCTGCTAGAAACCACTGCTAAGGACAGGCAACAAGCAGAAGAGACTTGTTTGGGCTAAAGGACACAAGGAATGGACATTAGACCAGTGGAAATCTGTGCTTTGGTCTGATGAGTCCAAATTTGAGATCTTTGGTTCCAACCAACACACTCTACATGCCTGGTTCCCACCGTGAAGCATGGAGGAGGAGGTGTGATGGTGTGGGGGTGCTTTGCTGGTGACACTGTTGGGAATTTATTCAAAATTGAAGGCATACTGAACCAGCATGGCTACCACAGCATCTTGCAGCGGCATGCTATTCCATCCGGTTTGCGTTTAGTTGGACCATCATTTATTTTTCAACAGGACAATGACCCCAAACACACCTCCAGGCTGTGTAAGGGCTATTTGACCATGAAGGAGAGTGATGGGGTGCTGCGCCAGATGATCTGGCTTCCACAGTCACCGGACATTAACCCAATCGAGATGGTTTGGGGTGAGCTGGACCGCAGAGTGAAGGCAAAAGGGCCAACAAGTGCTAAGCATCTCTGGGAACTCCTTCAAGACTGTTGGAAGACCATTTCAGGTGACTACCTCTTGAAGCTCATCAAGAAAATGGCAAGAGTGTGCAAAGCAGTAATCAAAGCAAAAGGTGGCTACTTTGAAGAACCTAGAATATTACATATTTTCAGTTGTTTCCCACTTTTTTGTTATGTATATAATTCCACATGTGTTAATTCATAGTTTTGATGCCTTCAGTGTGAATCTACAATTTTCATAGTCATGAAAATAAAGAAAACTCTTTTAATGAGAAGGTGTGTCCAAACTTTTGGTCTGCACTGTATATATATATATATATATATATATATATAGGTGAAGGCATCCTTTACAAAAAATTTTGGGCTTCTAAAAATGCTGGGAACTTCATGAGTTTTTTATGGAGTTTTTTTTACACATAC
This sequence comes from Bufo gargarizans, assembly GCF_014858855.1. Taxonomy (NCBI): domain Eukaryota; kingdom Metazoa; phylum Chordata; class Amphibia; order Anura; family Bufonidae; genus Bufo; species Bufo gargarizans. The sequence continues at coordinate 7,805,972 of NC_058086.1, forward strand.
ATTTTTAAAGGGAATCTGTCACCTGCTTTTACCATTTTAAGCTGTCACCATTGCCATGTTCACTAAAGTACCTTATTTCCTGCAGTCTTCTTCTTACTTTATTTCGTTTTGTCCTTTTGATAAAAAAAAAAGCCCTTTTTATGATATGCTAATGAGGCTCTAAGGTGCCCAGAGGGGCGTTTTTTCCTCTCTGGTGCCCAGTGACGCCCCCTTGCAGTGCCCAGCCCTCCTGATCCTCAAATAACCTCCCACAGCCCCGGCAAATGGTTCGGCCCCCTCCCCACGTCATCGTCTACCTTCTAGAAATGTCCCGTCCTTCTTCCTGTCGGCGGCCAGAAATCTCGCCTGCGGCCTGCGCGATCATCAACCTCCTCAGGGCAACAGCGCTCAGATTGCGTCACTGGGCTTGGCGCATGCCCAGTGAGACTTTTGAGGCTATTCCCCTGAGGAGGAAAGAGAGGAAAAAAACGCCCCTCTGGGCACCTTGGAGCCTCATTAGCAAATCATAAAAAGGGCTTTTTTTTATCAAAAGGACAAAACGAAATAAAGTATGGCAATGGTGACAGCTTAAAATGGTAAAAGCAGGTGGCAGATTCCCTTTAACATTAACATTTTGCTCTGGCATTTTTCATGTTTTATAGAGAAGCCTGTGGAAAAATGCTCCATTTTGAAAAACAGCAAGAAAGTGAGGGTCGGGGTGGCCCTGTATGTGAAAGATAGCATAAAATCTAATTTAATACAAGTTAGCAAGACCAATTTAGAGTCAGTTTGGGTTATGTTTCAGCTTGATAATCATAATTCGTGTAGGTGTGATATATAGACCACCTAGCCAAGTCAAGGAATTAGATGGTTTACTAGTTGAGGAAATAGCTAAAATGACATTGAAAGGGCAAGTTATCATTATGGGAGACTTCAATCTTCCTGATGTAAACTGGAAAATCAAAATAGCTAGTTCTGCCAGGAGTACTGATATTCCCTACTGGGATTATCTCAACTGCAAGTAGTTGAGGAGCCAACCCGGAAGGAGGCCATTTTAGATTTATAATAAAAAAATATATAAAGAAGTACAATTTATTATTAGAAAACATTGGCATTTAGTTAGAAAAGATAAAATAATAGGATCTATATCGCCATATCCACAAATCACATTTACTAAAGCCCCAAATTTAGGGATCAAAGAAGCCCCATCTATTAAGACCGTACATACTGGAGCAATTCAGAATTGGGCCAAAATAGCAGTTTTTTTCAGGTGTGGGAAATGTAGAAATTGTAAATTAACCTATTTTCCTAAAAAAAAAACATGGAAATTATCTCAACAACAAATAAACATGTTATAAAAGAATTCCTTACCTGTAGTTCAGTCGATGTGGTATATGCCATAGAATGCCCATGCAAACGTCAGTATATTGGCAGGACAAAAAGATCCCTAAAAAAACGTATTGAGGAACATGTGTCAAATATAAAGAAGGGCTTTGAGAATTATTCCCTATCCAATCATTTTAAATTGGCACACGGTCAGGATCCATCTGGACTAAAATTTGCGGCGATTGATAAAATACATAGGGATTGGAGAGCAGGAGATCACATAGGGAAAATGTCAAGATTGGAGACAAAGAGAATATTTGAACTCAACACTCTCCTACCTATTGGATTGAATGCAGAGTTTGAACTCTTTGGCTTCCTGTAGACAGTGGGTGGGCGCTATTTGCCGACAGCGGACTGTGTCATTTTTCTTGTGGCCGATCCGCTCTTGATTGTTTATAAAGAAGGAAAGTGAGAGAGAAGATTTCCCTCTGTCTGTTTTTAAGGTAAATTGTCCTCATATTAACTTCTTTATATATTAACTGTTTTATGTCACCCTGATGTCACTTTTATTCATCTTTTATAATGTATTTTATATTTTTTATGTCAAATTTGGTAACATATATTTTATAAGCCATATCCCTTGACTTATGCTATGAAGATACCATCTATTAGTGAAAGAAAGGACCTAAAGAAGCTAGTACATACGTTTTTGCCGGAATCGCATCAAAAACACACTGAAACTGCACCATGATGTTCAGTGCGTTTTTTACTTTTTGGGAAACTACACTTTGCTATATAACTGTATGTCTTCTTGAGCAAATTTGAGACTGCTATAATGTTTTTTGAAGGTCTATAACCAAATCCATACCACAGTTTGAGGATTACTGAACTCCCTATAAATAAGGAGGCATCATGGGAAGAAAATAACCACTGAGGAAGGGACCGTAGTCCCGAAACGCATTTGGTGTAATCCCCCATGAAAGATTAGGAAAACTACTAAATATTGCTGGTCTAATTCATTGAGGATGTCTAATTCATCAAAAAAGCATCCTTACCGCTTGAATACAGATTTACCTGCGTGTAAGAAAGCTTCGGTCATATGTGAACCGGCACCGGAACACAGACAGAGGTCAGAGTGCGGTGCTAGCCAAGCGTGAGAAAAATAAGTAGTGAGGACGCCAAATCGTGAGTTGAATAAGCGCATTAAAGTTATACTGTATATATTTCTCACGAAGCAACAGATATTGCATGCGATTTTAGACAAGGCTGTATTCGAAATTATATAAGAATAAGACCAGCAAATAGAATCCATTATATAGAGCTGCTGGAAAGCGGAACGCCGCTTGTGTGCCTAGAGTAGCGGGACGCCGCTAACTCGTACGAACAATTCTTAACCACACGAATCTATGGTCATATATGAATACTCTCGAATATTGAAGATATTTTCGTATACGTTTGAAAAGATCTGAATATAATACTTACCGTATATACTCGAGTATAAGACGAGTTTTTGGGCACATATTTTTGTGCTCAAAAAGCCCCCTCGTCTTATACTCGAGTCTACTATCTTACTTTGTCTTTGCTCCGGTAATAGCAGGCAGTGCGGGGGGCGGCGCTCACTCACTGACGTCACGCGCCTGCGCCGCCTCGTGGGAGCAGGCGCGTGACGTCAGTGAGTGAGCGCCGCTCCCCGCACTGCCTGCTATTACCGGAGTAAAGACAAAGTAAGATATCGAAAGTTAAAGAATACTGATAAATACTACTTTATAAATATACTGCTGTGAGCGTCGGGGAGGGGGATCTGTGGATGGCACTGTAGGGGGATCTGTGGATGGCAGTGCCATCCACAGATCCCCCTACAGTGCCATCCACAGATCCCCCCTCCCCTAAACAGTGCCATCCTGGCACTGTTTAGGGGAGGGGGGATCTGTGGATGGCACTGTTTAGGGGGGAATCTGTGGATGGCACTGTTTAGGGGGGATCTGTGGATGGCACTGTTTAGGGGGGAGATCTGTGGATGGCTCCCTGTATTTAATGCAGAGTGTGTGTGTATATAATGCACACACTCTGCATTAAATACAGGGAGTCAGAGTCAGACTCCCATCAATCTGAGTCACCCTCTTGCAGATGTGTGTATATAATGTAGAGTGTGTGCATTATATACACATACACTCTGCATTATAGCTGCATTTCCCACCCTAGTCTTATACTCGAGTCACTAATTTTTCCCATTTTTTGGGGTAAAATTAGGGGCCTCGGCTTATACTCGGGTCGGCTTATACTCGAGTATATACGGTATGTACTTAGCTACATGATTCTTATGTATTCAGCTATATACTATATGATTGGGAGGAACCAACGCCCCTGATTACCATTTGATTGTTATTTGTCTTATATTGCAAATATTTTTGAATTGTTTTTATTGATGTTATGTAATTCATATAGGTATTCGATTTTATTAGGATTTTTGCTGCTAACAGTTTTATATTTTATGGTCCCTATGAGACCTTTTTCCCTTACTACACAAGATTGCTGCTATTTACCATTTACTGTTTATCGTACAAATAAATTGCTTTGAATTTGACTCCATTGTCAGTGAGTGCCCAGTCTTTACTTTATAATTATAATCCTTTTATGTAGAATGGGTGATTCTTTTCGACTGTGAGTAGTGATGTTCCGAACTATTCGCCGGCGAATAGTTCCCGGCGAACATAGCTTGTTCGCGTTCGCCGCTGCGGGCGAACATATGCGATGTTCGGTCCGCCCCCTATACATCATCATTGAGTAAACCCTGACCCTGTACCTCACTGTCAGCAGACACATTCCAGCCAATCAGCAGCAGACCCTCCCTCCCAAACCCTCCCACCTCCTGGACAGCATCCATTTTAGATTCATTCGGAAGCTGCATTCACAGTGAGAGGAGGGAGAGTGCTGCTGCTGCTGATTCAATAGGGAAAGCGTTAGCTAGGGCATTGTTCTGTGTCCACAGACTCATCTGCTGTAAGGACAGCGTCCTGACAGCACCCCAAAAAGCCCTTTCAGGGCTGGTACATCAGTGTCCTTTTTTATTTTATTTTTATATATATATATATATATATATTGCAGTTGCCTGGCTGTCCGTGTGTGAGAGGCTGCAGGCTCAGTCACAGACAGCACTGTATGCACAGTGCACACCATTCATACAGGGTGTGACAGAAAATACCTTGCAGATAAAAAAATGATATTTAAAATTTTTCTGTGATATAATCACATTTGCAAGCCCGTATGTGTCAGGCCCACACATACTGTATTGTGGCCACTGGCTAGTGGCTAGGCCTCCACTCATACCATTACAGGGTGTCATTCACTCAAATACCTTGCAGATAAACAAAATTATATTAAAAAAAATTCTGTGATATAATCACATTTGTAAGCCTGTGTGTGTCAGGCCCACACATACTGTATTGTGGCCACTAGCTAGTGGCTAGGCCTCCACTCATACCGTTACAGGGTGTCATTCACTCAAATACCTTGCAGATAAAAAAAAATCAATTTCAAATTTTTCTGTGATATAATCACATTTGCAAGCCTGTGTGTGTCAGGCCCACAGATACTGTATACTGCTAGTGGCTAGGCCTCCACTCATACCGTTACAGGGTGTCATTCACTCAAATACCTTGCAGATAAACAAAATTATATTAAAAAAATTTCTGTGATATAATCACATTTGCAAGCCTGTGTGTGTCAGGCCCACAGATACTGTATACTGCTAGTGGCTAGGCCTCCACTCATACCGTTACAGGGTGTCATTCACTCAAATACCTTGCAGATAAAAAAATATATATTTAAAAATTTTCTGTGATATAATCACATTTGCAAGCCCGTGTGTGTCAGGCCCACACATACTGTATTGTGGCCACTGGCTAGTGGCTAGGCCTCCACTCATACCGTTACAGGGTGTCATTCACTCAAATACCTTGCAGATAAAAAAAATCTATTTAATTTTTTTCTGTGATATAATCACATTTGAAAGCCTGTGTGTGTCAGGCCCACACATACTGTATACTGCTAGTGGCTAGGCCTCCACTCATACCGTTACAGGGTGTCATTCACTCAAATACCTTGCAGATAAAAAATATTCTAGTAAAAAAAAATCTGTGATCTAATCACATTTGCAAGCCCGTGTGTGTCAGGCCCACACATACAGTATTGTGGCTACTGGCTAGTGGCTAGGCCTCCACTCATACCATTACAGGGTGTCATTCACTCAAATACCTTGCAGATAAAAAAATATTCTAGTAAAAAAAATGTCTGTGATCTAATCACATTTGCAAGCCCATGTGTGTCAGGCCCACACATACTGTACTGTGCCCACTGCCCACCACTTATATAGGTTGGCACAGTACCTTGCACGCCTAGTACCACTTCACATAAAAAAATGACAGGCAGAGGCAGGCCACCCCACAGGGGCCGTCGTGTTCGTGGTGCTGTGATTTCCACTGGCCCTGGAATAATGCCCAGTGTTCAGAGGCAACGTACCCTTAACCCAAAAAATTCAGAGAAAATAGTTGACTGGCTTACACAGGACACCCAATCTTCAACAGCTTCCGCTAAGAACCTTGACGCACCATCCTCCTCCAGCTCAGCTTTGGTCACCTGCTCTCAAGTTACCACTCTCCCGCCCGCCGCCACCACCACCACTACCACCACAGCCACCACAGCCACTTAACTTGATCCCTCAGAGGAGTTATTTACACATCAGTTGTATGAAATTAGTGAAGCAACCATTATTGCCAGGGGATATGTCTCAGTCAGGCAGAATTACACACATGGACGTACAGTGTGATGATGATGATGATGATGATGTTGTACCCGCTGCTGCTTCCTTTGCTGAGGTGTCAGATACAAGTGAAGTGGTTGATGATGACGATGTGTCCGTGGATGCCACGTGGGTGCCTGCTCGAAGAGAAGAAGAAGAGGGGGAAAGTTCAGAAGGGGAGACAGAGAGAAGGAGGAGACAAGTTGGAAGCAGGGGGAGGTCGTCGCAAGGAGCTAGTGGCACAGTCAGACAGCATGTATCGGCACCTGGGGTCAGCCAGACAACACGCCAATCAACGCATGCTGTTGCCACCACCAGAGTGCCGTCATTGCAAAGCTCAGCAGTGTGGCTTTTTTTTTGTGTTTCTGCCTCTGACAACAGCGATGCCATTTGCAACCTGTGCCAAAAGAAACTGAGTTGTGGGAAATCCAACACACACCTAGGTACAACTGCTTTGCGAAGGCACATGATCGCACATCACAAACGCCTATGGGATCAACATATGATGACGAGTAGAAGCAGCACACAAGCTCAAAGCCACCATCCTCCTCCTGGTCCAGCATCTTCAGCCACATCAACCACTGCTGTCCTCCTTGCCCCCTCTCAACCACCCGCCACTCCGCCTCTCACCTTCAGCAGTTCCATCTCATCTGCCCACAGTCAGGTATCTGTAAAGGAAATGTTTGAGCGTAAGAAGCCAATGTCACAGAGTCACCCCCTTGCCCGGCGTCTTACAGCTGGCTTGACAGAACTCTTAGCCTGTCAGCTTTTACCATACCAGCTGGTGGAGTCTGAGGCCTTCAAATAATTTGTCGCTTTTGGGACACCACAGTGGAAGGTACCCAGACAATTTTTTTTTTCTAATAAGGCAATCCCAAACCTCTACTCAGTGATTGAAAAGGAAGTCATGGCATCTCTGGCATACAGTGTTGGGGCAAGGGTCCATCTGACCACTGATACCTGGTCTGCAAAGCAAAGTCAGGGCAGGTATATCACCTACACTGCGCATTGGGTCAACCTGCTGATGGCTGCCAAGAATGGAATGCGTGGCTCTGCAGCGGAGTTGGTGACACCGCCACGACTTGCAGGCAGGCCTACTGCCACCTCCTCTACTCCTCCTACTCCATCCTCTTCCATAACCTCCTTGGCTGAGTCCTCTTCTGCTGCGGCGTCTGGCTGCACATCAACTGAATCCCCCCAGCTTCCCAGGGGCTATTCCACATCCCAGATACGACAGTGTCACGCTGTCTTGGGGTTGACTTCCCTGAAAGCAGAGAGCCACACCGGACCAGCACTCCTGTCCGCCCTGAATGCACAGGTGGATCAGTGGCTGACCCCGCACCAACTGGAGATCAGCAAAGTGGTGTGTGACAATGGAAGCAATTTGTTGGTGGCATTGAATTTGGGCAAGTTGTCACATGTGCCATGCATGGCACATGTGTTGAATATCATAGTACAACGCTTTGTGTATAAGTACCCAGGCTTACAGGACGTCCTCAAGCAGGCCAGGAAGGTGTGTGGCCATTTCAGGCGTTCCTACACGGCCATGGCGCAGTTTTCAGACATTCAGCGCCGAAACAACATGCCAGTGAGGCACTTGGTTTGCGACACACATTGGAATTCAACACTCCTAATGTTCGACCGCCTGCTCCAACAAGAAAAAGCCGTCAACGAGTATTTGTATGACAGCCTCTGCGGAGCTGGGAATTTTTTTGCCACGTTACTGGATGCTCATGCGCAATGCCTGTAGGCTCATGCGTCATTTTGAGTAGGTGACAAACCTAGTCAGTCGCACCGAAGGCATCATCAGCGACCTCATGCCATTTGTTTTCTTCCTGGAGCGTGCCCTGCGAAGAGTGCTGGATCAGGCTGTAGATGAGCGTGAAGAGGAAGAGTTGTGGTCACCATCACCACCAGAAATAGCCTTGTCATCATTGCTTGCCGGACCTGCGTCAACGCTGCAAGAGGAGTATGAGGAAGAGGAGTCAGAGGAGGAATGTGGCTTTGAGGAGGAGGAAGACCAACCACAGCAGGCATCCCAGGGTGCTCGTTGTTGTCACCTATCTGGGACCCGTGGCTGGGGGGAAGAACAGACCGTCAATGACATCAGTGAGGAGGAGGAACGGGAAATGAGTAGCTCGGCATCCAACCTTGTGCAAATGGGGTCTTTCATGCTGTCATGTCTGTTGAGGGACCCTCGTATATAAAGGAAGAAGGAGAACGACCTGTACTGAGTGGCCACGCTACTAGGCCCCCGGTATAAGCAGAAAGTGGCGGAAATGTTACCAAATTGCCGGACGTCAGAAAGGATGCAGCAGTTCAAAACCAAACTAAAAAATATGCTTTACACAGCTTATAAGGGGGATGTCACAGCACAATGGGAATCTAACAGGGGAAGAGGGGAAAGTAATCCTCCTCCTACCACGACCACGGGGGCAAGGACAGGACGCTTTACAGATGTGTTGTTGATGGAGGACATGCAGAGCTTTTTCAGTCCTACACATCGCCACAGCCCTTCGGGATCCAGCCTTAGAGAATGACTCGACCAACAAGTAGCAGACTACCTCGCCTTAACTGCAGATATCGACACTCTGAGGAGCGATGGACCCCTTGACTACTGGGTGTGCAGGCTTGACCTGTGGCCTGAACTATCCCAGTTTGCGATAGAACTTCTGGCCTGCCCCGCTTCAAGTGTCCTGTCAGAAAGGACCTTCAGTGCAGCAGGAGGCATTGTCACTGACAAAAGAAGTCGCCTCGGTCAAAAAAGTGTTGATTACCTCACCTTCATTAAGATGAATGAGGCATGGATCCCGAAGGGACTGACAGTGGGGGATACCTCTGACTAACAAAAGGCCTGATGACATGCCTTGCCTCAAAATGGTCCCCACGCTGCTGTATTTAATGTCTGCATACCGGATGACTTTCGTGAATTCTCCGCCACCAACTAGGGTTCAAGCCGCAATATTTTAGTCACCTTTCTGCCTGGAAAACATCAATTTTTACTGGTCTCTAGTGCTGCACTGTGGCTGCAAAAACAAAACAAAAAAAAGGCACATACATGTGTCAATTCCCTTCGTGATCGGTACCTTGTTGTGGTGAAGGGGCTTGCGTATCACAATGAAGCGATCATCACCTCTATGAGTGTGTTGGCAATGTTGCCACATCCCAGATAAGGCCGTTGCTTCATTATGATCAGACTAAAAGCGATCGGCTGGATAATTTTTCATAGAAAAAACTTTTTTTTTTTTTTTTTTTTTAGTTGCATGGGTTTTTAATACATAAAATAAAAAAATCATAATAAAGTCTCTTAATAGTTTATTAGAAATAATGCAGACAATTTAAAAAACTCCCCATCAATTCCAATACAAAGCAAGTAAAGAGCTCAGAACAAAATTATTTCCAGATGTCGTTAATTCGACAATGATTAATTAATTCGACACATGTCTCCGGATAGGGGACGTAACAGGGATTAAACTGATGAGAATAGTACTACAGAAAATACCACTCATATCGGGTGTGACAGTAAATTGCACGGCACAGACGCAGTGACCGTGGATTCAAACAAATGGGAGGGAGCCAGCGTTTTTTTAACCATCTCCCCGTTCGAAAAATATATTCAATTCACCTTTCGGGGACCCTTGGTGTTGTACGTGGCTGAGTGGAGGAAGAAACCTTCAAAGACATCAACGGGACATGGTTAGCTTGGTAACCAACCTTGTGCAAATGGGAAGTTTGAGGTTGGGCAAATGGACTGTTTGCGGTTGTTTGCTGTGCATTAAAAGGGGAGTTTGGTCTGTCAATGTCTGTGAAGCGGGCGTAACCCTTACACTACCTGATCGATACAATATCATACCTGATTGTATACACATACTGAATGTTTTAAACCACGTTGTTCAAAACAATTTAGGATTGTTAGGTGATTTATGCCCTTTATGGATTAAAATCCAACTCTGCGTCAACTATGTAATTTTCCATTTGAGTTTTGCCATGGATCCCCCTCCGGCATGCCACATTCCAGGTGTTAGTCCCCTTAAAACAACTTTTCCATCACTACTGTGGCCAGAAAGAGTCCCTGTGGGCTTTAAAATTCGCCTGCCTATTGAAGTCAATGGCGGTTCGCCCGATTCACCTGTTCGCGAACATTTGCAGAAATTCGCGTCCGCCGTTCGCGAACAAAAAATTTTATGTTCGCAACATCTCTAGCTGTGAGCACAACTTTTTGGGTTGACACATTGGTGCAGCTTCATACTATACAAACCCCATTTAAGATGTAGTATTCACAAATAGGAATTTGGTATCTGATATTACTGTAGGGGAAAGTTTGGGATCTAGTGATCACCAGTCAGTGTGGTTTACTATAAGTACAGTGACTGAGTCACACCGCACAAAAACAAAAGTTTTAGTTTTTAGAAAACCAGACTATTCTGAAATTAGATTAGAGATATACGAGTCCATATCAGATTGGAACAGTTTCAATGGAGTCCAGGAGAAATGGGACTACTTAAAAGTGGCACTATAGAAGGCAACAGATAATTGCATTAGGCTAGTCAGTAAAAGCAAAAAAAGGAAGAGACCACTGTGGTACTCAGCAGAAGTGGCCAAAATCATTAAAAACAAAAAGATAGCATTTAGTAATTATATAAAAATAAAAAAAACGAGGATGACAGGGAAATTTATAAGATTAGGCAGAGAGACGCCAAGCAAGTTATGAAAGCTTCTAAAGCACAGGCAGAGGAGAAATTAGCTCAGTCAGTAAAAAAAGGCGATAAGACAATCTTCAGATACATAAATGAAAAAAGGAAACTAAAACAAGTAATTAACAAATTCAAAACAAAAGAAGGAAGGTATATGGAAGAAGATAAAGAACTAGCTGACTGCCTCAATGAATACTTCTGTTCCGTTTTTACAAAGGAAAATGAAGGAAAAAGACCTCAGTTAGGAAGGAAGACTAATAAATCTTTTGATGCGGTTCTAAGTCAGCTGTCTAAAATTAATACAAATAAGTCACAGGGGCCTGATGGGATACACCCAAAGCTATTAAAAGAGTTTAGCGGTGAACTAGCAATACCATTAACAGATTTATTTAACCAATCACTGGTAACAGGAGTCGTCCCAAAAGATTGGAAATTAGCAAATAGTGTGCCCATTCACAAGAAAGGTAGTAGGGATGAATCGGGCAACTATAGGCCAGTAAGCCTGACTTCAATAGTAGGGAAATTAATGGAAACCATACTTAAAGGATAAATGTCACACTTAGACCCTAATTTCAATTTTCATATATGTAGTTACTAATAACATGATATTCCAGAATCAGTTACTATTAGACTGACTTACCCCATATCTAATAAGATTCAGCCCTTAGCAACCAGTCTGCATAAAACTGCAATTTCACTATTCAGTTAAGATGGCCGCCACTGCCCTCACCCTGAGGCTAAATCCTGCCTGCCCTCACTAGCCAGTAACAATAGCCCCCCAAAAGTGTCAGTAACCAGAGCCCTCCCCCCTAAAGGGTTAATCTCCTGCAGCACAAAGGGGTCCTTTTACCACATGTTGCTTTCATTTATACACTGAGCAGAAGGCAGATCTCCCTTCCCTGGTCTGTGCTGCTTCAACTCTACTTCTCCAGCTCTGCTGAGTGAGGGAGCGTCTGCCAAGCGCAGGGACAGGGAGACGTGCACACAGCCCAGGCACTGGTATCAGCTGCTGGGGAGGACCTGGCTTTAATCATTTACTTACAGTCCCTGGCTGTCTGTAATCTGACCTTGCACGCTGCATGCTTCTGCGTCCTCCGTCCTTCAACAGATAGACGGACCTGCATAGCAACCTGATTTTAAGCAGAGGTAAAAGTAGGCAGTACAGGGAACAAAACTGTGGAATTAAGGGGTTATTGAATACACAGTGAAAAGTTGAAATAGGGCCACCAAGGAGATATTAATCACCACAATCCAATACTCCCCAAAAAAATAATAATACGACAGTTAGACTTTAAGGAGAGGATTGTGGAACATCTAAAATCCCATGGATTGAAAGATGAAAAACAGCATAGGTTTACTTCAGGGAGATCACGTCAAACTAATCTTATTGATTTTTTTGATTGGGTGACTAAAATAATAGATGGAGGAGGTGCAGTAGACATCGCTTATCTTGACTTTAGTAAGGCTTTTCATACTGTCCCACATAGAAGGCTTATCAATAAATTGCAGTCTTTGAGCTTAGACTCCCATATTGTGAAATGGATTAGGCAGTGGCAGAGGGACAGACAACAGAGGGTTGTAGTCAATGGAGTATATTCAGAGCATGGTCTTGTTACCAGTGGGGTACCTCAGGGATCTGTTCTAGGACCCATATTGTTTAATATCTTTATCAGAGAAATTGCAGTAGGCTTTCGATGGTAAGGTGTGTCTTTTTGCTGATGACACAAAGATATGTAACAGGGTTGATGTTCCTGGAGGGATACACCAAATGGAAAAGGATTTAGGAAAACTAGAGGAATGGTCAAAAATCTGGCAACTAAAATGTAATGTTGATAAGTGCAAGATAATGCACCTGGGGCGTAAAAACCCAAGAGCAGAATATAAAATCAGTGATACAGTCCTAACCTCAGTATCTGAGGAAAGGGATTTAGGGGTCATTATTTCAGAAGACTTAAAGGTAGGCAGACAATGTCATAGAGCAGCAGGAAATGCTAGCAGAATGCTTGGGTGTATAGGGAGAGGCATTACCAGTAGACAGAGGGAGGCGCTCATGCCGCTCTACAGAGCACTAGTGAGACCTCATTTGGAGTACTGTGCTCAGTACTGGAGACCATATCTCCAGAAGGATATTGATACTTTGGAGAGAGTTCAGAGAAGAGCTACTAAACTGGTACATGGATTACAGGATAAAACTTACCAGGAAAGATTAAAGGACCTTAGCATGTAGAGCTTGGAAGAAAGACGAGACAGAGGGGATATGATAGAAACCTTTAAATACATAAAGGGAATCAACAAGGTAAGGCTACTTTCACACTTGCGTCAGTGTGATCCGGCAAGCAGTTTGGTCGTCGGAACTGCCTGCCGGATCAGCCGATCTGGATGTGACTGAAAGCATTTGTGAGACGCATCCGGATGCGGATCTGTCTCACAAATGCATTGCAAGAACTGATCCGTCTCTCCACTTGTCATGCGGACAGACGGATCTGTCTTGTATCTTTTTTCACATTTTTACTGGTCTGCGCATGAGCAGACCGAAAGGACGGATCCGGCATTCCAGTATTTTGAATGCCGGATCCGGCACTAATACATTCCTATGGGGAAAAATGACGGATCCGGCATTCAGGCAAGTCTTCAGTTTTTTTTGCCGGAGATAAAACCGTAGCATGCTGCGGTTTTATCTTTTGCCTGATCAGTCAAAATGACTGAACTGAAGACATCCTGATGCATCCTGAACGGATTACTCTCCATTCAGAATGCATGGGGATATACCTGATCAGTTCTTTTCTGGTATAGAGCCCCTGTGACGGAACTCGCTAGTGTGAAAGTAACCTAAAAGAGTAGAAAATATTTAAAATAAGAAAAACTGCTACAAGAGGACATAGTTTTAAATTAGAGGGGCAAAGGTTTAAAAGTAATATCAGGAAGTATTACTTTACTGAGAGAGTAGTGGATGCATGGAATAGCCTTCCTGCAGAAGTGGTAGCTGCAAATACAGTGAAGGAGTTTAAGCATGCATGGGATAGGCATAAGGCCATCCTTCATATAAGATAGGGCCAGGGGCTATCCATAGTATTCAGTATATTGGGCAGACTAGATGGGCCAAATGGTTCTTATCTGCCGACACATTCTATGTTTCTATGTTTCTATATCCAAAACGGCATCAAAGGCCAGAAAAATGCCACAGCCATTGGCCCACATTTACTAATGTCAATGTGCCTAGATGCTTGCCTAAATTCCTCTAAAATGTGTCACAATTTGGTGCATCTAGCTTTAGAGAAAAAAAACTGTGCCTAGTCCAACATAGGGGTGTGGTTTATCAGAAAAGGGTGTGGTTTCAAGAAAAAGAGGCATGATCTAATAGCGCCAAAATTGCACCCCAATGTAAAATTCTTTCTTAAATAAGCCAAACAATTATACAATTATAATATATAATTAGAGAGAAGTGTCTGTCCCTGCACCAGATTTATCATCCAGCCTGTCTGAGCTTACATCATCTATCCATTCTATATTTCACTATAGACTTTTAAATAACTCAGCATTTTTAAAATTTGCTTCATTTAAGCTGACCATACACACGAGATAACTGCTGGCTATCTCCCCCAATCCCCCATACACATGAATGCTCAGCTTGGCCAAGCAAGCATGTGTTGTGAATGGGATAGGGGATAAAGTTGCTGTCAGACACCTGTTGCGGGTTATCTTCCCGAGAACAAAAGAATTGGACATGTTGAAATCCCACATCTGTAACATCCCAGAGTGGTGTTACCACTTATGCACCTTGCTACTATCTTTTATGGTCTAACCTATATGTCACCTATATATTTATTTCCAGGTCCCTTAACACTGTGCATTCATAATAATGTTATGTAACAGTTTGTTTAATGTGCCTTGTTCACCAGCAGGTGGCAGCAAACATGGCAGAGCTATAGTAAGACAGAATGGAACTCACCATTCCATTCTCCCCACTTTGCTCAGAAGTGGGACAGTCCTGCTTGCTACCAGAAGGAGGTGGGGCAGTACTGGTTTGTGCTTGTTGAGACTCCATGTTGGAGCTCCCAGGATTCTAACCTATTCCTTGGCTGAAGATAAGTCAGATTGAAAGTAAAGTGCAGCATAAAGAAGAAGCCAATTTACCAAGTCAGCTTGTCAGTACAGCAGAATGAGAGGATAGAGCAGAGTTGAGTTTGCCTGCCAGTTTAATGCTAAAGCCTGCTGGAACCAAGACAAAACCTGAAACTGTTTGGAGAAACTTTTATTCAAGTAAAGCTGCCATTGAACTTCATCTCAAGGTCTGGACTCAAGTTATTTCTTCAAATCCCTTAATTATTCCCCTATTTATTGCTTTAGAGCCAAAGCCTGGGGTCCAGCCACATCCAGGTAGGAGCACCGTGACACACATAAAGAAACATTTTAAGCCGCAACCTACCACTCGGCATTTCCTACACCTTGGATGTTGGGGCTCTAAAAAGAAGCATTTTTGTACTGGCACATATTATAAGTAGAGATGTCGCAAACATAAAATTTTCCGTTTGCGAACGGCGAACGCGAATTTCCGCAAATGTTCGTGAACGGGCGAACCGCCATAGACTTTGATAGGCAGGTGAATTTGAAAACCCACAGGGACTCTTTCTGGCCACAATAGTGATGGAAAAGTTGTTTCAAGGGGACTAACACCTGGACTGTGGCATGCCGGAGGGGGATCCATGGCAAAACTCCCAGGGAAAATTACATAGTTGACGCAGAGTCTGGTTTTAATAGATAAAGGGCATTAATCACCTAACATTCCTAAATTGTTTGCAATAACGTGCTTTAAAACATCCAGTGTATGATGTTGTATCGATCAGGTAGTGTAAGGGATATGTCCGCTTCACAGTAACAGACCAAACTCTGACAGACCAAACTCCTCGTTTAACGCACCGCAAACAACCGCAAACAGTTAATTTACACAACCGCAAACTCCCCATTTGTACAAGGTTGGATACCAAGCTAGCCATGTCCCGTTCCTTGTCCTCACTGACGTCATTGAAGGTCTCTTCCTCCACCCAGCCACATGCAACACCAAGGGTCCCGAAAGGTGACAACAAGCCCCCTTGGACGCCTGCTGTGGTTGGTCTTCCACCTCCTCAAAGCCACCTTCCTCCTCTGACTCCTCTTCTTCAGACTCCTCTTCCAACGTTGCCGCAGGTCCAGCAATCGACGACGACAAGGCTGCTTCTGGTGGTGATGGTGACCACAACTGTTCCTCTTCATGCTCATCTACAGCCTGATCCAGCACTCTTCGCAGGGCACGCTCCAGAAAAAACGCATATGGGATGAGGTTGATGATGTTGCCTTGGGTTTAACTGACCAGGTTTGTCACCTCCGCAGAAGGACGCATAAGGCTAAAGCCATTGTGCATGAGCGTTCAGTAACGCAGCCAAAAAATACCCAGTTCCTCAGAGGCTGTCCTCTTTTTTTTTTTATAAAAAAAATCTGTTCTTACCAGTTTAATCTCTGTTTTGTCCCCTATCAGGGGCCGGTGTATCGAATAGATTTTAGGAACCGGGAGATGGAAAAAGATGATTGGCCGGTCCTCTTACCCCCAATTTGGGGCACTGCGCTTGCGCCGTGCAATGTACTGTGCCACCCTATATGAGTGGTGGGCACAGTACAGTCTGTGGGCCTGACACTCACTGGTAGGCAACTGCAATTATATTACAGAGGAAAAATGTAATTAATTTTTTATCTGCAAGGTGCTGTGCCATCCTATATGAGTGGTGGGCAGTGGGCACAGTACAGTCTGTGGGCCTGTGTCACGGATGGTGTTGCAGATAACTAGAAGACACAAATAAAAATCCGACTGACTTGATCCCAAACTAAGGAACATAAGGGTGAGCCCTATAAAAGCCCTAGAGCTCTCCCTGACTGCTCAGCCCATGCAAAGATATTTATGATAGATAATTGCATGCCTTCGTACCTAGACTGTGTGACACCTGAAAACCCTATAATAGTGAGGGGACACGACCACCGGCTCCCTACACTTAATACGGAGGGAGTCAGGGTCACCTAGGATCAAGCCAACAGGAAAACACAAATAAAGGAACAGACTTATTTGAGGAACCAGCAGTTGCAGCATCTAGCAGTGAGCACAATCCAGGAAGTTGTATAAACCGCAAAGTGATGCAGTATGGGAGGGGATATGAAGGGATGCAATCAGTGCAACTAGATGACAGTTGAGAGAGGGAAACGAGATGACAAAACAAAACCAAAGCAAAAGAACCCCAAGCAAGAGGTACTGAAGAACGTCTGTCAGAGCTTCTCAGAGATCTGGCGGTTACAGCCTGACACTCACTGGCAGGCAACTGCAATTATATTACAGAGGAAAAATTAAATGACGTTTTATCTGCAAGGTGCTGTGCCACCCTATATGAGTGGTGGGCAGTGGGTACAGTACAGTCTGTGGGCCTGACACACACTGGCAGGCTACTGCAATTATATTACAGAGAAAACATTTTATGACTTTTTTATCTGCAAGGTGCAGAGTGGTGGGCAGTGGGCACAGTACAGTCTGTGGGCCTGACACTCACTGGCAGGCAACTGCAATTATATTACAGTGAAAAAAATGTAATAACTTTTTTATCTGCAAGGTGCTGTGCCACCCGATATGAGTGGTGGGCACTGGCAGTGGGCACAGTACAGTCAGTGGGCCTGACACACACTGGCAGGCAACTGCAATTATATTAAAGGGTAAAAATTAAATGACTTTTTTATCTGCAAGGTACTGTGCCACCCGATATGAGTGGTGGGCACTGGCAGTGGGCACAGTACAGTCTGTGGGCCTGACACACACTGGCAGGCAACTGCAATCATATTAAAGGGTAAAAATTAAATGACTTTTTTATCTGCAAGGTACTGTGCCACCCGATATGAGTGGTGTGCACACAGTACAGTCTGTGGGCCTGTGGCCTCTCACACACGGGCAGGCAACTGCAATATACAGTATATATATCGAAAAAATAAAATAAAAGCAGACTTATGTACCAGCCCTAAAAAGGGTTTTTTGGGGTGCTGTCAGGATGCTGTCCTTACAGCAGATGAGTCTTTGAGGACTGGAGTGGACACAGAACACTGGCCTAGCTAACGATTTCCCTATTAATTCAGCAGCAGCAGCAGCACTCTCCCTGCTCTAACTAACACTGCAGCTTCAGAATGAATCTAAGATGGATGCTGTCCTTGCTTTTTGATAGGAGGTGGGAGGGTCTGGGAGGGAGGGTATGCTGATTGGCTGGAATGTGTCTGCTGACTGTGAGGTACAGGGTCAAAGTTTGCTCAATGATGACATAAAGGGAGCGGATCGAACATCACATATGTTCGCCCGCCGTGCCGAACGCGAACAAGCGATGTTCGCCGAGAACTGTTCGCCGGCGAATAGTTCGGGACATCTCTACACTCCAGTCCTCCAGTCCTGACAGCACCCCAAAAAGCCCTTTTTAGGGCTGGTACATAAGTCTGCTTTTATTTTTTTATATATATACAGTATATTGCAGTTGCCTGCCTATGTGTGAGAGGCCACAGGCCCACAGACTGTACTGTGTGCACACCACTCATATTGGGTGGCACAGTACCTTGCAGATAAAAAAGTAATTTAATTTTTACCCTTTAATATAATTGCAGTTGCCTGCCAGTGTGTGTCAGGCCCACTGACTGTACTGTGCCCACTGCCAGTGCCCACCACTCATATCGGGTGGCACAGTACCTTGCAGATAAAAAAGTCATAACATTTTTACCCTTTAATATAATTGCAGTTGCCTGCCAGTGTGTGTCAGGCCCACTGACTGTACTGTGCCCACTGCCAGTGCCCACCACTCATATAGGGTGGCACAGTACCTTGCAGATAAAAAAGACATTTAATTTTTTCTCTGTAATATAATTGCAGTTGACTGCCAGTGTGTGTCAGGCCCACAGACTGTATTGTGCCCACTGCCCACCACTCATATAGGGTGGCACAGCACCTTGCAGATAAAAAAAAGTAATTTAATTTTTCCTCTGTAATATAATTGCAGTTGCCTGCCAGTGTGTGTCAGGCCCACAGACTGTACTGTGCCCACTGCCAGTGCCCACCACTCATATCAGGTGGCACAGTACCTTGCAGATAAAAAGTCTTAACATTTTTACCCTTTAATATAATTGCAGTTGCCTGCCAGGCCCACAGACTGTACTGTGCCCACTGCCCACCACTCATATAGGGTGGCACAGCACCTTGCAGATAAAAAAGTCATTTCATTTTTCCTCTGTAATATAATTGCAGTTGCCTGCCAGTGAGTGTCAGGCCCACAGACTGTACTGTGCCCACTGCCCACCACTCATATAGGGTGGCACAGGCACCTTGCAGATAAAAAAATTAATTTATTTTTTTCTCTGTAATATAATTGCAGTTGCCTGTCAGTGTGTGTCAGGCCCACAGATTGTACTGTGCCCACTGCCCACCACTGATATAGGGTGGCACAGCACCTTACAGATAAAAAAGTAACGCGCAGTGCCCCAAATTGGAAGTAAGAGGACAGTCTCTGCGGAGCTGGGTAGTTTTTGGCCGCGTTACTGAACGCTCATGCACAATGGCTTTAGGCTCATGCGTCCTTTTGCAGAGGTGACAAACCTGGTCAGTCAAACGCAAGTTAACATCATCGACCTCATCCCATATGCGTTTTTTCTGGAGCGTGCCCTGCGAAGAGTGCTGGATCAGGCTGTAGATGAGCATGAAGAGGAACAGTTGTGATCACCATCACCACCAGAAGCAGCCTTGTCGTCGTCGATTGCTGGACCTGCGGAAACGTTGGAAGAGGAGTCTGAAGAAGAGGAGTCAGAGGAGGAAGGTGGCTTTGAGGAGGTGGAAGACCAACCACAGCAGGCGTCCCAGGGGGCTTGTTGTCACCTTTCGGGGACCCTTGGTGTTGTACGTGGCTGGGTGGAGGAAGAGACTTTCAATGATGTCAGTGAGGACAAGGAACAGGACATGGCTAGCTTGGTATCCAACCTTGTGCAAATGCGGAGTTTGCGGATGTGCAAATGGACTGTTTGCGGTTGTTTGTGGTTGTTTGCGGTGCGTTAAACGGGGAGTTTGGTTTGTCAGAGTTTGGTCTGTCACTGTGAAGCGGGCGCAACCCTTACACTACCTGATCGATACAACATCATACCCGATCGTATACACACACTGAATGTTTTAAAGCACGTTATTGCAAACAATTTAGGAATGTTAGGTGATTTATGCCCTTTATGGATTAAAACCCGACTCTGCGTCAACTACGTAATTTTTTATGGAAGTTTTGCCATGGATCCCCCTCTGGCATGCCACAGTCCAGGTGTTAGTCCCCTTGAAACAACTTTTCCATCACTATTGTGGCCAGAAAAAGTCCCTGTGGGTTTTAAAATTCGCCTGCCTATAAAAGTCTATGGCGGTTCGCCCGGTTTGCCCGTTCGCGAACATTTGCAGAAATTTGCGTTCGCCATTCGCGAACGGAAACTTTTTTTGTGCGCGACATCTCTACTGAAGTGGACACAGAACACTGGCCTAGCTAACGATTTCCCTATTAATTCAGCAGCAGCACTCTCCCTGCTCTAACTAATACTGCAGCTTCAGAATGAATCTAAGATGGATGCTGTCCTTGCTTTTTGATAGGAGGTGGGAGGGTCTGGGAGGGAGGGTATGCTAATTGGCTGGAATGTGTCTGCTGACTGTGAGGTACAGGGTCAAAGTTTGCTCAATGATGACGTATAGGGGGCGGATCGACCGCGGCGAAAACGAACAAGCAATGTTCGCCAGGAACTGTTCGCCAGCGAATAGTTTGGGACATCTCTAGTTAGGACTAGCGGATGAAGTATAGAGGCAAAGTACACAGTTCTTGAGTCAAACAGCGGTGTTTATTCACACATTGGTGTATACCAAAATGCAGATAAGGTGTATCACAAAACGCAAGTGGCTTGGTGTTTAATCACACACAAGGAAAGTCCATAAATAAGAAAAGTCACCTTTTCTCCTGGGTGTTAATTCGCACCCTGGCAGCCTGTTCGCCGTCAGAGGGGCCTGAGTCCTCCATCCCGGCTTAAACCTCAAATCCCAGCACAGCCCTCAGTTCACAGCACACAGACTCCTGAGCTCCACTGTCAGAGGGAGGTAAATCATCACACCTGGCAGTACTGGCAATTTTTTGCCTGGCAAAACCCGGCCTGGAACATGGGAAGTAGTCACCAACCCAGCACTTTGACTACTCCCAGTAAGAGCCGTCCCAGATCATCTATGACGGCCATGCTAAATCTCACGTTGTCAATTAGCAATAGCTGCTGCTGACACATAAAATACCAGCTCTTACTTCACCGAGGCCAGGAACCTTCCATCCACGATGATTCCAGGTACCTTCTTACAGTATGTATAGATGTACGATGTATAGATGTACTAGTACAATCTGTAGTCCATAGATATAGTTATAGCACCAGCTAGATAGAGTATAGACATAATAATAGTACAATGTATAGTGTAAGGGCCAGTTCACACACAGCTTTTTGGAGATAATTTTGGAGTGTTTCTGCCTCAAATTTAGCTCCAGGAAACACCTCCAAACAGCCTCCTATTAATTTCATGGGGAAGCAGAATTTGCTTTTTTTCCACGTCAAAGAAGCAGCATGCCCTATCTTGGGGCAGGATCAGTGCTGAATCTCCCATTAAAATGAATGGGAAGTATAAAAGACAGCTCCATGTAAGTCCATGCGTTTTTTGTGAATTTTACACTAATTTCTTGGCACAAATCCGCATCAAAAACCTGAAGCGGCAAAAAAACTAGTCAAAAACAGCACAAAAAACACGTTTTCACTCTGAAAAAAAAAAACATAAGCGCAGATTTTTTTTAAACGTGTTTTTCAAAATCAGTCATGTGTTTTGGCCCTAAAGATATAGAAGCATTGCCAGCTATAGTGCATGGATACCCTATAGTAACAACACCAACTATAGTATATACTGTAGATACAGCAATAACACAATGTATAGTGTATATATATAGTAATAGTACAGTCTATAATAGCTATAGTAAAAGTACCAGCTATAGTATATAGATACAGCAATAGTACAATCTATAGTGTATAGATATAGTAATAGTACAGTCTATAATTTATAGCCATAGTAACAGTACCAGCTATAGTATATGTGCTGGGGCAAATTACTATATGGGGCAGTGTGGTGGAAATTACTGTGTGGGGCAGTGTGAAGCAAATTGCTATGTGGGGGAAATTACTGTGTGGGTGAAATTACTGTGTGGGGGCAAATTACTATTTGGGGCAGTGTAGGGGTAAATTACTATATGGGGGCAGTGTGGTGGAAATTACTATTGCAACGGGCCCATGGGTTCAGTGTCTGGGGTATCCCTCGCCCCTTAGGAAGTTTCTACAAAATATGTCCCTCTTATAGAGCAAGTAAACGTGACGCCAGCTACGGTCAAGCAGCAGAAGCTCAAGGCTCCCTTTGTAGATTGTAATGTTGGTACCCAGAGGTAGGATTGCCAAAGTGGTGCAGGGTGGCCTACAATCTTTGTAGATGTTATGTACACGTGTCACGGTGTTCCTACCTGGATATCCGTGGGTCCCAGATAGGGTGGCCAGACGTCCGGTTTTAGGCTGGACAGTCCCGTTTTTTTAGGCTCCCTGTCCTCCGTCCGGCGCAGTGCCTGGATGGACACAGGGATGTCCTCCTTTTCAGTAGCTCACGTTCAGACAGCAGCATTGTGCTGTTTGAGTGTGAGCCGCAGCAACTGACCGAGGCTTCTCTCACCCCCAGTCAGTCACTAGAGCCGCAGGCAGATATGGCTCCCTGTGGCTGACTGAGGGGGAGAGAAGCACCCCAACTGCCCCCGCTCACCTTCCACTCACAAAGTTCTTCCCTCTCCTCGCATGTGTTTTTCAGGCCAGCGGTGGAGACGTGGCTTCACTGATGCAGGGACGTGGCTTCATGTGGTTTGCTGCATTGTGGGCTTTGTTAGTGGCGTTGTGGGCATGGTTTGGGACGTCGCCGGTGAGGTCTGGTTTTCTAGGGTGAAGCC
This sequence comes from Bufo gargarizans, assembly GCF_014858855.1. Classification (NCBI taxonomy): domain Eukaryota; kingdom Metazoa; phylum Chordata; class Amphibia; order Anura; family Bufonidae; genus Bufo; species Bufo gargarizans. The sequence goes on from NC_058086.1 coordinate 7,828,831, forward strand.
AGTGGCCACTCTAATCCCAGATGTGATGTGGTGCAAAAGGGTAGTTAACTTGGATAGTGTGGAAATAAAGTTGAGTCCAGACTAGGTTGTATGGAAGTTCAACAGTTGCTTTACTTTGCATAAACAATAATCCAAACAATCCACAGAACTTGTCTTAGTTCCCAACAGGTTTTAGCAGGACTTTGGCAGGCAAATACTTCTGCAGAACAAACTTCTCTCTAATGAATCTGTGGTGTACTCACTCAGCTCTGCTATGTCAGCAATTTAAAATAGAAGTGCTTTCCTTTCTGCTTGTTGCTGTTGTTCTAAGTCTGTCTCTCACTATGATTCCAGGAACTTCTTGTCCTGGTTGGATTTTATGGAGAGCTCAGTCCCTCCGGGATGAGCATTTGCTGTTTCTCCCTACAGCATGGAGTTTAGGAACCAACTGGTTCTCCCTAGACCGTACTGTCTCCTTGGAGAAGAGTGACTAAGAGAGCTGGAAAGCCAGGTTTCACCCTCTGCAAAGTAGCACTGCCAAGTCTGCTGCCACCCACTGAGGAACCAGGTTATTACATGAACGATACAAATACATAAGAAATGCACACCACATAAAGGACCTGAAATAAATGCATAAGATGAAATGGTTATTGCATATATAGACATAAGCAGGGTGTAGGAATGGTAATGCCACTTGGGGGTGTTACATTCCCCGGCACTTAAGAGGCAAGCCGCCCTCGGCTTGTGCTTAGGGTAAGTTCTAAGGGTACCCAAGGGAAGTTAAAGTTCTGCATTAGTCTTTATATACAGTTACTAACTTATGCAGCAACGGCTACCACAAGGTCTCTGCCCAGACGAGTAGGGTGTCTGAGAACAGTTTCCTTCTCGGGTATAACCAGAGAACCAATTTAGGGTGCACTATACGATCATTACAAACTAACTTTGGAGTGTTCTGGCCACGAACACCAAAGGAAGCGCGAGGGTGTCTTTACTCGGTTTTCCCACCACTATGCAATGAAACACCTACAGATAGAAGGGTGGCTTTATCCAGTGTTCCCTTCCGGCAACAAGGTCTAATCATGCTTTACGCTTTGTTACCTTGATGATTGAAACAGGTAGCTAAAACATAGGTATCCATAAAGCGACGTGCAAGGCCTTAGAACACAGACAAATAGAAGGAGGAACTGGTATTCTCCCATATTTTCTCGAAACATACAGATTAGCAACGGGTTAGGCCTCATGCACACGACTGTTGTTTTGGTCTGCATCCGAGCCGCAGTATTTGAAGCTTGGATGCGGACCCATTCACTTCAATGGGGCCGCAAAAGATGCGGACAGCACTCAGTGTGCTGTCCGCATCCGATGCTACGTTCCGTGGTCCACATAAAAAATATAATCTGTACTATTCTTGTCCCTTTTGCGGACAACAATAGGCAGTTATATTAATGGCTGTCCGCACCATTCCGCAAATTGCAGAACGCACACGGACGCCATCCATGTTTTGCGGATCCGCAATTTGCGGACCGCAAAACAGACAACAGTCGTGTGCATGAGGCCTTACCCTTACAAAGCGTTAGACCTGCTTGTGACTTTACCACTTGGTCCTACCTGTGCAGCAACAATACATAACGATATCATACCTAGGCTTTCTAGCTAACACAAGAGAAATACAGGACCAGTAGTACTTTTAAGTCCTCAGAGGCAGTTCGTAGCAATATAAAGTCCAGAGTCCATTTAGAGTGCAAAAGAGTGCTTGTGAAAGAGTTCATACAATGGGCTAAGGTGCTTGAACGTTGCTGAAACTTTAAAACGTTAGTGCAAAAATGGTGCAAAAATATGAAAGTAGGAATCACAAAGAGCTCAGGTATATACGTTTGAGTCTATTCTTTGGGTGCTTGCTTGTAACGTTGCAAAACGGGAACATATAATGCAAAAAGTCATTTGTAATCCACATGAGGTAGTAAAGTTATTTGTAATCCACATGGGGTATAGTTGAAGTTTAGAGTCCGTGAAGTTCAGGCACAAAAAGGAAGGGTGAAAAAGAAAAACTAAATATAACCACTAAACAAGGAGCAAGTTTCTCAAGATGTGTCCATGGCTTGGCTCCTATTGTCTCTATAACTAAACACTCGTTTCCAAGGATTCCCAATAACAGGCAGGTGGGATACCTTTGTTGGTCCGTTGGGATCTCCGCAAGGATAGTTCTGAGCCTCCGGGTGTAGAAGTAGTGTCTGGGACTTGTGAAGGAGGATCAGCCACTGGACTTGGTTCTGCAGATGCAGGGCTTGCAGGAATTGGCATCAGAACTCGAATTTGAGGCAGAGAGAGCCACTGAAGGGGGTCTATCATGGACGACCACTCTGTTGGAGTCTCGGTCACTTGAGGCAATGGTGGTTCAAGTGATTTTTTCCACTTCTCTTGGCTGTTGCTGAACAGGTTCCTGCAGGCACTTCTTGAGCCTATTGCGGTGGACTCGCTGAGATCCTTTATCCTCTCTCTGGATCTCATAGACCTCCGATGACTGTGTATGGTTCGCGTTTCCAGCAGCTATCCAGCTTGCTTACTGGGTGATTGTTTCTGAGCCAAACCTTGTGTCCTTGTTGCAAGGGATCAACATGTGCCTGTTGATCAAAGTCCTGTTTTTGTTTTTGTTGAGCTTTCTCTATTTTAGAGTCCACTATCCTCTAAGTTCTTCTGATGCTCTTTGACTCACTTGGATTGAGGAAGGAGTGGTTCAGAGTCCGGCAACGGGATGTCAAGGGCAAGGTCTGCAGGTAAACAACCCTGCCTTCCAAACATGAGGTAGTATGGGGTGTACCCGGTGGAGCAGTGAGTTGTGTTGTTGTACAGGTACACTAGTTCAGGCAGAAGCAAAGACCACTTGGCTCTCTTGTGAGGTGGTACGACCTTGAGCATATTGATCAGGATTTGGTTCATCTTTTTTCACACAGGCCATTTCCTTGTGGGTGATATGTGGTGGTCCTCAGTTTTTTGCAGTTGTACAAGGCACAAAGTTCGTAAAACAACTGAGACTCGACTGCGTATTCTTGGTCAGTGAGGATCTTGTCAGGACACCCATATGGCAGAATGAAGCTTTTCCACAGCTCAGCTGCTGTAGTTTTGGCTGTTGTCCTTCACAAGTAAAGCCACAACACACTTGGTGTAGTGATCTATGATCGTCATAGCACAGGTGTACCTGGATCTGCTGGGTTCTAGTTTCAGAGGACCTTTTCTCACTATTGGACGAAGGGGGGCTCGCTGATCATGTCTTTCTCTTCTGGCCACAGCATAGGTGGGACACTCCTGACACCAAGCTTCTATATCACTTCTCATGCCAGTCCAATAGAAACACTGCCTGATGGTGGCTTCCATCTTCTGGTTCCAAAGTGACCAGATCTGTTATGGTACATGTCCATTACCATCTTGGCCTCTCTCCGGGGCACCACTATCTGATGAAGACTCTCATAGGTGACAGGATCAAGTGTTCTTCTAAGAAGTAGATCTCTATGTATGAGGAGCATTCTTCGTTGTCGCCAGAGCCAAATTAGCTCAGAATCAGATCTCCGTTGCCGGATTCTCTACGGTACTCTTCCACTGGAAAAGTAATCCAATAGTTCTCTGCTAACTCTACTCTCTGCTTGTAGTTGGAGCCAGAGCTCTTTCTCAATTGGAGGTGAGGGACCACTGGTCCTTAGAGCATTAGAGGATTTGGAGGCCTGATGCTCAGTGCGTAGAGCAAATCGGGAGTAGAACATTGGCATTTCCACTTCTTCCCACTGATCGCCTTTGGAAATTAGTTCATTCTGGGCAGGTAGTCTGTATAAGGCGTCAGCATTTTCATTAGCTTTGCCTGTCCGGTACTTAATGGTAAAAGTCGAAGTTTGCTAGTCTAGAGGCCCATCTTTGCTCTAGAGCTCCTAGATGTGCAGTGTTCAAATGAGCCAGTGCATTATTATCGGTATAGATGGTGAAAGGTGTGGCCGCTAGATAATCTTGAACTTCTCAGTTACAGCCCAGACCAAGGCCAGGAATTCCAGTTTGAAGGAGCTATAATTATGGTCGTTCCGCATCGTTTGCTCGTAACGATCTGCTCGCATATGGGATTACTCTCAGTCCCGGCTTGTGTCTGAGATAGTACAGCTCCTAAACCTTTCTTACTTGCTTCTGGTATTTTAGCATTCTGACCGCCTTTGGAATGACCCTTCAAAAGCTCCTCTGTGGGCTCCGCAATTTGAGAGAAGTGTGGGATAAATCTCTGATAGTAACTCGCAAATCCGAGGAAGCTCTTGACCTCTTTGACGGTCTTAGGAGTGGGCTAGGTCTGTACGGCCGCTATCTTATCAGGATCCGTGTGACGGTCACGTATGCAACACACAGGGGGGAGGATAGTGACCACTGCGCTGCCCCCTCACCCCTGGCCCTGCCTACTTGCCTCGCAAGTCCTAATGACAGGGGACAACTGGACGGCAGTCCCTAACTTAGGATACGTGCTGGGAAGACGGACAAGACAAATAATAGATCGTGAACGGACCGGGTAAATACCTAGAGAGCTACGCAGTACCAAGGAATAAGCAGAGAATAGTCAGGAGAAGCCGAGGTCAAATGCCAGGAGAAAAACGAAATACAACAGGAGTCTGCAAAGAATCGTCAGGTGGACTCAGAGAGTAGCGCAGTACAGGAGGAGCAGGCAGACGATCGTTAGGGAACACAGGATCAGGTAAGTATGCAGGAAACCAAACAAACGCCAGATACCTAATTAACAGGCAACCTGTGGCCAGCAGGCTGCTTGTTAAATACTGGCAGGCTGAGGTCATGTGACGTGGCCAGCACCACATGACCCACACCCGGGAGAACAGCCGAGCACCAAGTGTCCAGCTTGGTGCTCAGACCTCCCCTGGTTACTGGGGGAACTGAGGACGCCGGCCGCGCAGAGGAGACGTGCGCTGCCGGTCCGTCCCGCCCCCTGTCACCTAGGAGATGAGGACGCTGTGCGCGTCCTCTCTCCTGCACAGCAACGGGACGCCGACGGCACTGAGGAGAGCAAGTGCCTCTGCATCCTGTGACAGTCCAGTTTCATGCCTTCCGCACTTACATGTCCCAGATATTTGACTTGGGGTTTCAACAAGTGACACTTTGAAGGTTTGACTTTCAATCCATCTTCAGCTGGAATACATCTGCTAAATACTGTAAATGCTCTTCATAAGTCTTGGAGTAGACGATCACATCATCCAAATACAGCAATACAGATTCAAAGTTTTTGTGCCCAAGACATCTTTCCATGAGTCTGTGGAATGTTCCAGGTGTGTTGCACAGCCCAAATGGCATGTTGTTAAACTCGAACAGACCCATTGGGGTAGTGAAAGTGTTTTTTTCTTTATCTTCTGGCGCCATGGGGACTTGCCAGTAGCCACTAGTTAGATCCAGGGTCGAAAAATAGGCAGCAGATCCCAGGGCTGCTAGAGACTCTTCAATTCGTGGCAGGGGGTACACATTCTTGTGCGTAATTTGTTAATTTTGTGATAATCCACGCAGATATGGATGATTCCGTCCTTTTTCTTTACCAGGAGCCGGCGTTGGTCCTCTCATGGACCGGGTGGAGGACAGTCTATTGGTGTAGTAGTCCCTTTCTGGGCCTTGGGTTGCTGTTCCAGTTGTTCTAACTGTTTCCTCATCCTCTCCATATTCTAGGCTAGGAGGGCAACTTGGGAAGTCAGGGCTGCCACAACAACAGGTGTCTGGGCCCCACACTCCGCTACCTGGCCATGGGCAGTGGATCGCAGTACGGGCCAGGCCTTCCTATCTTCAGGCGGTTCAGAGTAGTGATTTTCCCCCAGGATGCCAATACTAAGCTCCTTAAAATCTAGGAACGGGATATCCGGATGCTGAACCGACAGCATCTTCAGCTGGCGTTTGAGAGGTTCGTTAAGGACTCCTTCAATAAACTGCTCACTGAGGGTCTGATCTTGTCCCTCAGCTTCATGGGCATCTAGCTGGATAACTGCCCGCAATGACTATGTGGGCTGCTGTCATTCAGGGGCGGACTGACAACTCATAGAGCCCCCGGGCAATAGGAGATTATGGGGCCCCTGTGTCCCCGCCCACCCTCAAGCCACACCCACACACAGCCCCACCCACATATCGCGCCACATAGGCTCCAGGCTCATGTGGGCCCTTGGGCGATAAAGTCTCGGTGGGCCCCCTTAAACAGTGATAACTCTCTGAGTACAGATAATATAGTAGATGTCCCCTGCAGTCCTATGTAAAAACACAGATAACACAGTGGTGGCTATCCGAGTACAGAAAATGTAGTAGTGTTACCTGCAGTCCTATGTAATACCACAGAAAACACTAGTGTAGATCATGTGATAGTGTTACCTGCAGTCCTATGTAAAACAACAGATAACCCTAGTCCTGATAATGTGGTAGTGTTACCTACAGTCCCATGTAAAACCACCGATAACACTAGTGCTGATAATGTGGTAGTGTTACCTGCAGTCCTGTGTAAAACCACAGATAACACTAGTGCTGAAAATGTGGTAGTGTTACATGCAGTCCTGTGTAAAACCAGAGATAACACTAGTGTAGATCATGTGGTAGTGTTACCTATGTCCTTAGTGTGCCTCACTGTGTCTCTCCCACGGACTCAATATGCAGTAAGCCGGATTGGGACTAATGCACACTGGCGCAAAATTAATAGTTTTTCGTTTGTGACGCTAATTGCAATGTGCGCAGTTTATAGCCTCAGGGCCCTTTAAGATGTTGTAACTCACGTACCAGGTGAGGAATGCCAGAGGGGGATAATGTCTCTATGTAGTGTCAACTGTGTCTCCTACCTTGGTATGGCTGGACTCCTGGACCCTGGCTCACTTGCAATAAAATGAGTGTTGTTAATAGGAGTAATGGAGGAACTTTGGTAATAGTAAATGAGATCCAGACTGAAGTTATAATCCAACTTGTCTTTACGTAATAGCAGCTTTAAATCCATATAAGTTACAGCAATAGTCTTGGGTCCCAGCAGGTATAGGCAACGTATGGCAGGGATCAGTATCTCTTCTGCTTCTATACTATGTGCCTGGATAATCTGGCAGGTATCTATCTTCTGCTCTGTCTGTCTTCTGCTTAGTATGGGCCTGACTAGCTGAGGAGGAATTTGGCTTCTCCTGGACTCTGGATATGTACTCACAGCTTGGCTCACAGGAAATGCTTCTTCCTGGAGGCTGCTTTTCTTGTCAACCAGCTTAGGCTGATGGCTCAGGCTGGGAAGAGTGATCTTTGCCTCAGCCGAGGCTGGATCCTAGGTTGGGATCCCTGTTTCTGGGAGCTCTGACTAACACAGCCTTCCCCAAGCAGGGGGGGTGGTACACTAACTAGAACTTTCTTTTCTCCCCATGAGGCAGGAAGTGGGAACGTCCCACTTCTGCTCACACAGGGGAGCCTAGACTGGAATGGACTATTCCAGACTAGATATACTAACTAACCTTGGTCTGCTTACATATTGCTGCCACCTGCTGGCGGACAGGGAAATCACAGCAAATACACAATACAAGCCTGGAAAATACATATACAGGAAAATGCAAAGCAAGATTACACAAGATGATAAGACATATGCACCTGACATGTTGTAGCAGGGGAACAGAGTTTTAGTGACATACTCTGGGATGTTACACATGCTGGCGGCGCTGCCTCCTCTTCCATCTTCTTCTTCTTGCTCCGCAGAGAACATCCTGATGCAGCTGCACACACAGGGAGACACACACACACAAGGAGACACACACACACAGGGAGACACTGTAATGACCGACGTCACGCACAGGGAGGAAAACAGGGAAAGCCCTGCCCAAGGGAGAGGGAAAGGTGGTGACCCCTAACTCACCTTGCGGCTGGCACCTGACTGCCCTGACGTCCCTAGACGGGTTCCTCACCCGTGCGGCGATCACGTGCCTAAACCCTGGCTTTCCCTGAAATGAGCCCTAGATAGTGAACGGGCCGGTGGGATCGCTAGTCCGCACCACTGACGCTAAGAGGGAAACACCAGGGAGAGAACAGACAAATACAGACAAACACATACACCCAGGTGGGCGACCACAGCAGTCCACAAAGGTCCAACAGGGATCCGGAGGGTAGCGTTCTGAATCAACAATCCGAGAACGCAGCAACACAGCTCCAGTGGGTCAGAATAGATGTCCAGGCAGGAAGCTCTATCTCTGGCAACCAGAGAAGTGTGAGAGGGGAATATAAGGAGTTTGGGGAGTGCTGGACAAGGAACAGCTGAGGAGAAGGAGCTACGGATCCCTGAGTGAGCCAAAAGGGTTTGCAAAGCAAACCCAGAAAGCTACCATAAGGAAAACAGCCCTATCTTAAATAGAGCGTGCAGCCAACCGCTGCGACTTCCTGACCCCGGGTATAACGGAGTCAGGCGTGGTTCTCGATACCCTCGTGACAGACACACACTGGGGCGGTCAAATACACACTGGGACAGATACACACAGGGAGAGATGCGCACACACAGGGACAGACACGCATACACACAGACACACACACACAGCTAGGCCTCACCACACTCCAGCCAGGCTCCTCTCCGTACAGGAGCACACAGGGTCACTAGTGAGATGACAGGAGGGGGGGGTGCAGGGTCACTAGTAGGGTGACGGCGGGGGGGAGCAGGGTCCCTAGTTAGATGACAGGAGGAGGGGGGAGCAGGGTCACTAGTGAGGTGACAGGAGGGGGGTGCAGGGTCACTAGTAGGGTGACGGCGGGGGGGGGAGCAGGGTCCCTAGTTAGATGACAGGAGGAGGGGGAAGCAGGGTCACTAGTGAGGTGACAGGAGGAGGGGGAAGCAGGGTCACTAGTGAGGTGACAGGAGGAGGAGGAGGAAGCAGGGTCACTAGTGAGGTGACAGGAGGAGGGGGAGCAGGGTCACTAGTGGGGTGACAGGAGGAGGGGGAGCAGGGTCACTAGTGAGGTGACAGGAGGAGCGGCGGGAGCAGGGTCTCTACTCTCCGATCTCCTCATCAAAGAGGCTGAAAAGATGCTTTTTATGGCGCATCACTGCAGTATTTGTTAATCACACCCAGATGTAGCAGAGCTATGTTTGCAATTTGTGCAGGGTATACAAGATAGTAAGCGGGTTCCCTGCACAATCCAACCCTATGTACTGTATCATACAGGAGACAGCCCTATGGCCTGATGACAGTGACAGTGTGTCCCTCGGTGATTAACCCTTTCAGTGCTGGCAGCCCAGCAACAATTCCTTTATGTCAATATAGAGAACCGAGCAGTAATTCATCATCATCCAGAATGCTGCTGCCTGCTTATGCTTACATAATGGCAGCCTGTACTCAGCATTTTCCTCTTTATCTTCAATCAGTGGAAATGGAGGGTAAACAGTGAGCTGCAGATAGAGGTAAGTGGCCTAATCACATCCACAAACCCTACTAGCCTGGGGGATAGTGAGGACACAAATAGGGCCTGGGAATGAGAGACATCATACAGCAGGGATCCCACCCATATGGATGGTGGAGACACAGGGGCTGAGAACTCTGCACAGACAGAAAGGGCATTGTGTGGGAGGGAAGATGTCATCCAGGGGCAAGTCAGGAATCGGATACATGCAGGAGGACATCTGTGGACACTGCCATACCTCTCAGGAGATGTGATGGAAGGGTCGTGCATTGATCTGTCTATAGCAGGCACTGGGAGCATTCTGTCCATAATAGGGATCTCCTTATCTGATGATAGGATCAGAATATCATTACTGACTGTCTCCTCAAACACATAGACAGAGCCCCACTAGCCAGCAGCTACCTTTCTGGATCCCACTAGACAGGAGGATTGATGCAACAGGAGGAGGGGTGCTGGGGAAGAAAATAAAGGAAACGGAAGCCAAGCAAATTTAGCAAAAGAGTGATAGCAGCAGCAGAGGGAAGGACTCTCTTGTGGTCAGACCTGCACTTATATACTCCAGGGACCCTCTGAGATCAGACTTTGTACACTCCAGAAGCAGCAGCACCAGAGGGACCCCCTGCAATGAGACCCTTTCCTCATACACTCTGGTAGCATCTCGGGAATCTCCTGACATCAGCCCTGTCTTCATATACTCAATAGCGGCAGCAGAAGGACCTTCCTGAGATCAGACCAAAGACTTTATACACACCAGCAGACTCAGAGGGACCCTCCTGACAGCCTGTGCGTGCCTAGGGATCCAGCCAGAGGGCAGGGCAGGCATGGCACGTATGAGGAGGCCGGCCCACCATGGTGGAAGGCAGACCCACGACCCAGACAGCACAACGAGCGGAGGAACGGAGGCACTGGGCAGCGCTGCAGCAGCCATATCAAGTGAAGTGGCGAGGTGATCAAGTCATCCTCGCCACACTGTCTGTAATCCTAGGGGCCCACCGAGGATTTCTCCTGGCGGGCCCCCTAGTGGCCGCGGGCCCTCGGTCCATGCCCGAAGTGCCCGATGGTCAGTCCGCCCCTGCTGTCATTTCCCAAAGAAACGCATCTTCAGTTCAGAGGCGGTCCTAGTGTCAAAGCTGGCACTGAGTCGGTCTAGGACCTGCTCAGCTGTTTTTCACTCTAGCTAGGGCCAGGACTTGACCTCCCAGAGCGCAGCCCCTTGTAACTGACCAATCAGGATTTCTACTTTCTGGTCCTGAGATACTGGATATAGCTTAAATGTAGCCAGCATTTTATCACTGAATTCCCTTAGTGAATGGGATTCTCCTGCGTAACGTGGGAGCCAGGGTGCTCCAAAGTATTATGGCATAGTAAGAGGCATGATGCATGCGGCTGCCGAAGGTGGGTCGCTGCATTCCAACTGGTAGTCATCTGCACTTTGTGCACACTGCTATGGACAACTGCAGAAGAATTGGAGTGTGGCTACTTTAAGAGTCGATGCGATTGCGCAATTTTGGGGAGTATAATACTTTGGCAGGCAGATAACAGTCCCAAACAGTCTTTAATAATGTAACTTTCCCCAGTAGTACTCACTCAGATCTCTGGATGGAGTTTCTCAAGATCCGGTGTAGTAGAGAGAACCTTTTTCCAAGATGGCCGCCACTTTACATCCTGTAAGGGCACCGTCGATTTCCTTTGTCTTCCCTGGTGCTGGCTTGAGCTGAAGACAAAGGAGGAGCTTTGGGGGCGGAGCTGCCACTTCCCTTCTCTTTGCCGTGTGATCGCTCCTTGTGGGTGGAGCTGAATTTTCGCGCAGTGGAGGGGGTGTTTCTTGTCTTTCCCGCTTCTGGACTAGTAGGAGAAGCTGTGTTGTCACCATTAAAGATGGCAGATTAACCATTCGGACGCCGGTGTGCAGGGTTTAGCGCCTGCTGCTCCATAGTAAATGCAATAAAGTAACTTTTAAAGTTTTTTTTTGTAATCCTGTAGGCTTTATATTTATATGGCACACAGTTTTGTGTTATCAGAATCCTGTTCGTGAGGCCAAATGATGCAACGGGCCCACAGGTTCAGCGTCTGGGGTATCCCTCGCCCCTTGTCCCTTTTATAGAGCAAGTAAACGGGACGCCAGCTGCAATTCAAGCAGCCGAAGCTCAAGGCTCGCTTTGTAGATGGTAATGTTGGTGCAGGGTGGCCTACAATCTTTGTAGATGTTATGTACACGTGTCGCGGTGTTCCTACCTGGATGTCCATGGATCCCAGACGTGATGTGGTCCGAAGCAGTGCAAAAGGGTAGTTAACTTGGATAGTGTAGAAAAGTTGCTTTACTTTGCATAAACGATAATCCAAACAATCCACAGAACTTGTTTGGTTCCCTAAAGGTTTTAGCAGGACTTTGGCAGGCAAATGCTTCTGCAGAACAAACCTCTCTGCTGAATCTGTGGTGACCTCACTCAGCTCTGCTATGTCAGCAATCTTAAATAGAAGTGCTTTCCTTTCTGCTTGTTGCTGTTCTTATAAGGCTACTTTCACACTTGCGTTAGGTGTGGATCCGTCTGGTATCTGCACAGACGGATCCGCACCTATAAATGCAAACGATGGTATCCGTTCAGTGCGGATCCGTCTGCATAACAGCTTTTTCAGATCTGAGTTTTCACGATCGTGAAAACTCAGATCAGACAGTATATTCTAACACTGTGATTCCAGGAACTTCTTGTCCTGGCTGGATTTTATGGAGAGCTCAGTCCCTCAGCGACGAGCGTTTGCTGTTTCTCCCTACAGCATGGAGTTCAGGAACCAACTGATGTCTCCTCAGAGGAGAGTGACTAAGAGAGCTGGAAAGCCAGGTTCCACCCTCTGTTGGGGAACCAGGTTATTACATGAACAATACAAATGCATAAGAAGAAATGCACACCATTGCATATGCAGACATAAGCAGGGTGTAGGAGTGGTAATGCCACTTGGGGGCTTTACACTATATGGAGCAGTGTGGTGGAAATTACTATGTGGGGGCAGTGTGGAGGAAATTACTATATGTGGCCGTGTGGGGGAAATTACTATATGGGGCAGTGTGGGTGAAATTACTATGTGGGGCAGTGTGGAGGAAATTACTATGTGGGGGCAGTGTGGGGGAAATTACTATGTGGGGGCAGTGTGGGGGAAATTACTATGTGGGGGCAGTGTGGGGGAAATTACTATGTGGGGCAGTGTGGGGGGAATTACTGTATGGAGGCAAATTACTATATGGGGGCAGTGTGGTGGAAATTATTATATGGGTATTTAATTGCTCATACAAGTAACAAGTACCAAACCCCCCCATGTGCCAGTAACAAGTGTCTCTCTTCCCCCCCATGTGCCAGTATCAAGTGCCTCCCCCCATGTTCCAGTATCAAGTGCCAAACCCCCCCATGTTCCAGTATCAAGTGCCAAACCCCCCCATGTGCCAGTATCAAGTGCCAACCCCCCCATGTGCCAGGATAATATGCCAACACCCCCCATGTGCCAGTATCAAGTGCCAAAACCCCCTATGTGCCAGTATCAAGTGCGAACCCCCCATGTGCCAGTATGAAGTGCCAACCCCCCATATGCCAGTATCAAGTGCCAAACCCCCACCCCCATGTGCCAGTATCAAGTGCCAAACCCCTACCCCCAAGTGCCAGTATCAAGTGCCTCTCACTCCCCCCATGTGGCAGTAAAAGTCCATAAAAAAAAAACCAAAAACAAAACACTTATACTTACCTCTATCACACAGCGATGCGATGCTGGCCTCTTCCGGCCTTTGTCCCGCGCTGTACGGCTCAGGCAGCCTGATGTCATTGTGTGGCCTGCACTGGCCTCTGATAGGCTGCGGGCCTTGTGCCGGCAGCCTATTAGAGGAACAGGGAAGGTAGACGCCTCTCTCTCCCCCGCCCCACAGCACAGGCATCTGTATCGCGGTCCTGAGGACGGCGATACAGATTACTATGGAAATGAGCGCTTCCATTATGGAAGCGTTCATCTCCCTGTGACCTGCCACCGCCGCAGGCCTCCTTCCCAGAGCCGGAGCAAGGCCCGCACCAGCACGAGGCCTCAAATAAACAAAAAAAAAGGCTCGGGACCGGTCGGTGTCGGGTGGTGGGCTTGGGGGCCCCTAAGGACTAGCTATAGTATATAGATAGAGCAATAGTATAATCCATAGTGTATAGATATAGTAATAGTACGGTCTATAATGTACAGCTATAGGAACAGTACCAACTATAGTATATAGATACAGCAATAACACAATCTATAGTTTATAGATATAGTAACTGTACCAGCTATAGTATATAGATACAGTAATAGCACAATCTATAGTGTATGGATGTAGTAATAGTACAGTCTATAATGTATAGCTATAGTAACAGTACCAGCTATAGTATATAGATACAGTAATAGCACAATATATAGTGTATAGATAGAGTAATAGTACAGTCTATATTCAAGGGCGTAACGACCATTGTGGCAGACCATACGATTGCTATGGGGCCCAGGGCAAGAGGGTGCCCAGTTGGGATCATCTCCTCTTCTACTGGGAGTGAAAACTTGGTCAGAACTGCACCCTCTAAGGAACAACTTTCAGCAAATGAGGCAGTTTTTAGGCGAAACCCTTCTGTCCTGTGTGGGGGGCCTGTTTGATCCTTGCTATGGGGCCCTTATTTCTCTATGTACGGCACTGTCTATATTGTATAGCTAATCTATAGTAACAGTGCCAACTATAGTGCATAGATATAGTACTATTATCAGCCAAAGTGTATATATAGCACAAATACATTTAGGGAAGTATTTCCTGGAACGCACATTCAGCAGAACGTTCCATCCCTTACTTATTCATTAGTCTGTCACACCATTTTTCAAATCATAGCTAAACAATTTATGTATTAAGATAACCTTTGGTTCTAAAGTGCAGTTAATATTCTTACAGTTAGAGGGATCTTTTAATGTCAGTCTTGCTAGATCTTATTTTTGCTGTTCTTGCTATATACACTATATACAACCTTTTTGGGTCCAAGGGCCACATTGTACCTTTCCCAAGCACCGCAACAAAATGTAAAAGGGTATTCCGATCTAAGACATATCAACAGTGTATGCCATACAATGTTTGATAAGTTGTGGTTAGATTTCTTGAACTTCTACTTGTCCTCAGAACAGGGGTTTCCTGTCAAAAATACCTCTGACGGAACTGACACAAGCAGATGCAAAATCATCATAACAGATGCTCAAAATAAAGAATCCATTTTTATTTCTTCTGATGGATCAGAAGAACGGAAAACAAAATGGTGATGTGAACAAACCCTTACAGAAAACTGTTGTTACTAATGTAGATGCAGAGCCTCTTTCAACCAGATGCTAGGGTATATGACCTACCCTATCACTGACAAAGTGAGGTTCTTTAAAAAAAACTCACTGTCCTCTGGATAGATCATCAGCATCTGATCGGCGGGGGTCCGACAGAGGATAGATCATCAGTTCAAAAAAACTGCAGAACCCCTTTAATACTGATGACCTATCCTCAGGATAGGTCATCAATATCAGATCGGTGGGATTCTGGGAGTGGGACAAGAGCTGCTTCTGCAGTACCCCAGAATAGGGTGCATGCAGATTGTTTTTGTTACATAATGTTATGTAATATTCTAAGAATGGTTTTGTATGGTTTAGTCGGGGTTAATAATCCTGACTGTGCCCCCGTAGGAAGTTAGGTGATGGACCTATTGCAGTCAGTTTTTCCATCTGAGAAAATGTGAGGAAGCTACATGTGCTCACTTCTCAGAGTACTGTTACGGATCAGTGGTTGTGAAACCACTGTGCCAAGTAACTGGTTTGACGATGAGCCAAACCCCAAGGCCGTTATTCCAGAACTCCTCTGGTTTTCAACCTTTAACCACATGTGCCGAGATATGGACTTCATTGCAGGGCAGTAACCAGACCACTACCTCCTGGGATGGTCTCGGTGTACTTGGCAACAGACCTTCTGGAATCAGGAGTTCTGGTGCAAGCACCAGGAGGCTCAGGAACTAGAAAACACATCAAAACCTCAAGCACAGTCTCAATAGGCACCAGTACTAGAATGCATGTCTCTGGGATACAGATAGCACACACAAAAGGCAGGCTGGAAACAGAACTGAAACACCAGACTAAATGACTAAAACACGAACTGAACAAAACTGAGACCAAACAAGCAGGGTAAGGCTACTTTCACACTTGCGCTTGATCGGATCCGTTCTGAACGGATCCGATCATATTAATGCAGACGGAGGCTCCGTTCAGTACGGATCCGTCTGCATTAATAACTTAGAAAAATTTCTAAGTGCGCAAGATGCCTGAGCGGATCCGTTCAGACTTTCAATGTAAAGTCAATGGGGGACGGATCCGCTTGAAGATTGAGCCATATGGTGTCATCTTCAAGCGGATCCGTTCCCATTGACTTACATTGTAAGTCTGAACGGATCCGCTCGCCTCCGCACGGCCAGGCGGACAGCTGAACGCTGCAAGCAGCGTTCAGCTGTCCGCCTGGCCGTGCGGAGGCGAGCGGAGCGGAGGCTGAACGCCGCCAGACTGATGCAGTCTGAGCGGATCCGCTCCATTCAGACTGCATCAGGGCTGGACGGAGGCGTTCAGGTCCGCTCGTGAGCTCTTTCAAACGGAGAACACGAGCGGACCGACGAACGCAAGTGTGAAAGTAGCCTTACACAAACACTCAGGCAGGATCATGTCAGACACAACAATAGACACAGATCAGACTGACTGGCAAGGACGGGACATGCAAACAGAATAACAGAAGATATTACGCTACTTTCACAAATGCGTAAAATACATCTCTGCCAGAAATTCACTGCAGGAACAGCCTGTCGGAGTTCTCTGGATCTGGCATAGCAATTTAGTGCCCCATGTCTGCTGGACCCCATTGACTATGATGATATGTGGGTGGGTTATCAGCCAAGATTCGGCCAGACAAAAATTGCTGCATACATACTGGGGAGTTTCCGGATCCCAACCGTTTCCCATTATAGTCAATCGGGTCTGGCGAGCACACGGCACTATCTGGCAATGCCAGATCCAGAGAACTTTGACAGATGTGTGAAAGTAGCCTTACTGATGCTGTTGCTCAGCCAAGAGGTGGGATAGACACACAGAACATATAGCTGGGCTGATTAGCCCCAAAACACATGCAGGTGCACTCCAACAGAAGGAGGCATTAAAGCGGTTTTCCAGGATTTTAATATTGATGACCTATCCTCAAGATAGTTCATTAATATCAAATGGGCAGGGGTCCGACCCCCAGGGCCCCCACTGATCAGCTGGTTAAAGAGAAGGCCGTGCTCTGTGCAAGCACAACCTTTCCTCCATTGTTTACCTGCTCGCCATCGACATGAAGAGCAGGTGTAACTACAAGCTGTCCTATTCATTTCAATAGGATGGCTCCTCCCTATTTAAGTGTATAGGAACGGAACAAGCCATCCCATAGAAGTGAATGCTCAACGTCGAGTAGGTAAACAATGAAGGGAAGCCTTCGCGTGCATGGAGCATGGCCTTCTCTTCCACTAGCTGATTGGTGGGGGTCCCGGTTGTCCGGTGCCTATCCTGAAAATGGGTCATCAATATTAAAATCCCAGAAAAACCCTTTAAGCCACTGCAAAACCCCTGGTATAGTTCAAACCCATAAGAAACCGAAGCATGTGCACAGGAAAAGTGGCACCAGCAAATTCCCATACTGAGAAATGGCCCTAATTCCCTCCCACAAGAAGCCAGCACATGTGCTTGAAACAGTGGCAGATGTGAACTTTCATACCGAGTCCATACCTACACATAACCGGCACAAATATGCATGGAAAAGTGGCACCATCTCTACTTTACAGTACTCCAGGAAGAGAGACAAAAGAGAAGAAGAATGTCCAGAATCTGCAAGGCCGAGTAATGGAGTCAGTCAGTAAGATATTGGCTGTTTAAGGCTGAATGAGACTTTACTGCAGTGAGTGGGACATTGTTAATACACCCTTCCATAACTGACATGGTCCTGGTCAGCTGTATCTTAAAGGGGTATTTATATCACAGATAATGGGGGTATATCGTTAGGATATGCCCCCAATGACTGATAGGTGCGGGACCCACCTCTGGGACCTGCACCTACAACGAGAATGGAGCAGGGAGAGCTGTGGCTGTTGTCCACCACCAAGCACTGCTCCCCGCTGCTCCCATAGAAGTGAATGGGAGCATACCGCACACACGCGGCCCCTGCTCCCATTCATTTCTATGGGGAAGACGGAAATAGCCGAGCCAGTGCTTGGCTATTTTCGGCGGCCCCATAGAAATGAATAGAGGACGGCTGCGCATGCGCAGTGCACCCTCTGTTCATTTCCCCGCTCCATTCTCATTGTAGGTGTGGGTCCCAGAGGTGGGACCTACACCTATCAGGTAATGGGGGCATATCCTAGTGATATGCCCCCATTGTCTGTGATGGGAATACCCCTTTAATCCTCTACCCCTCAGGTGGGAATTACAAGCAAGCTTTGCAAGCTTTGCCTTACATTCTGCAGAGAGAGACTTTGTAAAGATATAAAAAAAAAGGAGTACTACTACCCCCAACTTTGGGGAAGATTTGCACTGTAAATTGTTTGGAATTGTGTTTTGATACTGTTGGATGTACTACAACTCCCATTTTGCACTAACTAATCATACATATCTATTAGTCTATAGCGCTGCCACGACTCTAAAACAGTCTAGGGCAGCACTATAAGACTGGACATATGTGCTGGTGACACAGACAACTCCTTTTAGCCACTGCACAATCTAATTAAAAACGTCATATGACTACTTAAATACATGAAAACCATGGCCATGATTTACTAGGTGTCAGCACCTAGAATCTGTGGAAAGACTGTGCCCTACTATGTACCATTTTGCACCTAAATTGCACTTCACTTCTGGTCAGAGCAGTATCAAAGTAGATTTCCCTTTCAAAGATTTTTGCCATTTTGGCAAAATCTGATGCCATGTGTGTAACATGCCACCCCCCAGGGCCGATCATGTCCCAGGATTATCGGAATGCCGTGTGGTGTGGCCTCAATAGTTTTCTGTGTGTGTCACGGTGCTCCTACCTGAATACCATCGCTCCCCAGGGTTAGGCTCCGAAGCAATAAAGGGGAGAGTAATGGTGGAGGTGGAGAAATAGTTGAGTCTAGACTTTTATAAAGTTCAACAGCTTTACTTGAATCAACTTGCATCTGTACAAGAAGTGGTGTTTCTCTTGGTTCCAGCAGGTTTTAGCATAAACTGGCAGGCAATCTTAAATATTCTGCTTTATCTCTCTGCTGTGCTAAACTTATGTAACGTAACGTAACTGATGTGTGAACAAGGCCTTACTGTGGTGGGAGCTCCGATGCAGCTGGAAACACTGAAGCTAATACCATTGGATGTACGAGACCTGTTGTAGAAGTAATGTAGAAGGAAGACACTATTTATTTGAGAAATAATTGCAGCTTTTTATGGATGATTTTTTTAATAAAACCGATGCCAATGCTTTTATACCGCAACCCATATACAAATGTGTAAGGTGGGAGTGATGTATTGTAACATAAATACCGCCATTTTAACAAAAGAAGAGGAGCGAAACCTAGGTCGGGCAGGAGTTTGTTTTACACGCGATACCATGTGCATGATCGTGTAAGTAGAATAAGGGTACTTTCACACTAGCTTTTGTCTTTTCCGGCATAGAGTTCCGTCACAGGGCCTCTATACCGGAAAATAACTGATCAGGCATATCCCCATGCATTCTGAATAGAGAGTAATCCGTGATCAGGCAAAAGATAAAACCGTAGCATGCTACGGTTTTATCTCCGGCGAAAAAAACTGAAGACTTGCCTGAATGCCATATCCGGCATTTTTCCCCATAGGAATATATTAGTGCATTCAAAATACCGGAATGCCGGATCCGTCCTTCCGGCCTGCGCATGTGCAGACCGGTAAAAATGTGAAAAAAAATACAAGACGGATCTGTCTGTCTGCATAATAAGCGGAGAGATGGATCCGTTCTTGCAATGCATTTGTGAGATGGATCCACATCCGGATCCGTCTCACAAATGCTTTCAGTCACACCCAGATCGGCGGATCCGGCGTGCAGTTCCGACGACGGTACTGCCCGCCGGATCACACTGCCGCAAGTGTGAAAGTAGCCTAAAGTGGGCTACTTTCTACTAGTGGGTCTGCGCTATGTCTATGTTATCTTTAACCACTTCAGCCCCGCTAGGTGAAACCCCCTTCATGACCAGAGCACTTTTTACACTTCGGCACTACACTACTTTCACCGTTTATCGCTCGGTCATGCAACTTACCATACAAATGAATTTTACCTCCTTTTCTTCTCACTAATAGAGCTTTCATTTGGTGGTATTTCATTGCTGCTGGCATTTTTACTTTTTTTGTTATTAATCAAAATGTAACGATTTTTTTTGCAAAAAAATGAAATTTTTCACTTTCAGCTGTAAAATTTTGCAAAAAAAAACGACATCCATATATAAATTTTTCGCCAAATTTATTGTTCTACATGTCTTTGATAAAAAAAAAATGTTTGGGCAAAAAAATAATGGTTTGGGTAAAAGTTATAGCATTTACAAACTATGGTACAAAAATGTGAATTTCCGCTTTTTGAAACAGCTCTGACTTTCTGAGCACCTGTCATGTTTCCTGAGGTTCTACAATGCCCAAACAGTAGAAAACCCCCACAAATGACCCCATTTCGGAAAGTAGACACCCTAAGGTATTCGCTGATGGGCATAGTGAGTTCATAGAACTTTTTATTTTTTGTCACAAGTTAGCGGAAAATGATGATGATTTTATTTTATTTTTTTTCTTACAAAGTCTCATATTCCACTAACTTGCGACAAAAAATAAAAAATTCTAGGAACTCACCATGCCCCTCACAGAATACCTTGGGGTGTCTTCTTTCCAAAATGGGGTCACTTGTGGGGTAGTTATACTGCCCTGGCAATTTAGGGGCCCAAATGTGTGAGAAGAACTTTGCAATCAAAATGTGTAAAAAATGACCGGTGAAATCCAAAAGGTGCACTTTGGAATATGCGCCCCTTTGCCCACCTTGGCAGCAAAAAAGTGTGACACATCTGGTATTGCCGTACTCAGGAGAAGTTGGGGAATGTGTTTTGGGGTGTCATTTTACATATACCCATGCTGGGTGAGAAAAATATCTTGGTCAAATGCCAACTTTGTATAAAAAAATGGGAAAAGTTGTCTTTTGCCAAGATATTTCTCTCATCCAGCATGGGTATATGTAAAATGACACCCCAAAACACATTCCCCAACTTCTCCTGAGTACGGCGATACCAGATGTGTCACACTTTTTTGCAGCCAAGGTGGGCAAAGGGGCACATATTCCAAAGTGCACCTTTCAGATTTTGCAGGCCATTTTTTACACATTTTGATTGCAAGGTACTTCTCACACATTTGGGCCCCTAAATTGCCAGGGCAGTATAACTACGCCACAAGTGACCCCATTTTGGAAAGAAGACACCCCAAGGTATTCCGTGAGGGGCACGGCGAGTTCCTAGAATTTTTTATTTTTTGTCACAAGTTAGCGGAAAATGATGATTTTTTTTTTTTCTCTTTTTTCCTTACAAAGTCTCATATTCCACTAACTTGCGACAAAAAATAAAAAATTCGAGGAACTCGCCATGCCCCTCACGGAATACCTTGGGGTGTCTTCTTTCCAAAATGGGGTCACTTGTGGCGTAGTTATACTGCCCTGGCAATTTAGGGGCCCATATGTGTGAGAAGTACCTTGCAATCAAAATCTGTAAAAAATGACCGGTGAAATCTGAAAGGTGCACTTTGGAATATGCGCCCCTTTGCCCACCTTGGCATCAAAAAAGTGTCACACATCTGGTATCGCCGTACTCAGGAGAAGTTGGGGAATGTGATTTGGGGTGTCATTTTACATATACCCATGCTGGGTGAGAGAAATATCTTGGCAAAAGACAACTTTTCCCATTTTTTTATACAAAGTTGGCATTTGACCAAGATATTTTTCTCACCCAGCATGGGTATATGTAAAATGACACCCCAAAACACATTGCCCAACTTCTCCTGAGTACGGCGATACCAGATGTGTCACACTTTTTTGCTGCCAAGGTGGGCAAAGGGGCACATATTCCAAAGTGCACCTTTCGGATTTTGCAGGGCATTTTTTACACATTTTGATTGCAAAGTTCTTCTCACACATTTGGGCCCCTAAATTGCCAGGGCAGTATAACTACCCCACAAGTGACCCCATTTTGGAAAGAAGACACCCCAAGGTATTCCGTGAGGGGCATGGCGAGTTCCTAGAATTTTTTATTTTTTGTCGCAAGTTAGTGGAATATGAGACTTTGTAAGGAAAAAAGAAAAAAAAAGAAAAATCATCATTTTCCGCTAAATTGTGACAAAAAATAAAAAATTCTAGGAACTCGCCGTGCCCCCCACGGAATACCTTGGGGTGTCTTCTTTCCAAAATGGGGTCACTTGTGGCGTAGTTATACTGCCCTGGCAATTTAGGGGCCCAAATGTGTAAGAAGTACCTTGCAATCAAAATGTGTAAAAAATGGCCTGCGAAATCCGAAAGGTGCCCCTTTGCCCACCTTGGCTGCAAAAAAGTGTCACACATGTGGTATCGCCGTACTCAGGAGAAGTTGGGCAATGTGTTTTGGGGGGTCATTTTACATATACCCATGCTGGGTGAGAGAAATATCTTGGCAAAAGACAACTTTTCCCATTTTTTTATACAAAGTTGGCATTTGACCAAGATATTTTTCTCACCCAGCATGGGTATATGTAAAATGACACGCCAAAACACATTCCCCAACTTCTCCTGAGTACGGCGATACCACATGTGTGACACTTTTTTGCAGCCTAGATGCGCAAAGGGGCCCAAATTCCTTTTAGGAGGGCATTTTTAGACATTTGGATCCCAGACTTCTTCTCACACTTTCGGGCCCCTAAAAAGCCAGGGCAGTATAAATACCCCACATGTGACCCCACTTTGGAAAGAAGACACCCCAAGGTATTCAATGAGGGGCATGGCGAGTTCCTCGAATTTTTTTTTTTTTGCATAAGTTAGCGGATATTGATTTTTTTTTTGTTTTTTTCTCACAAAGTCTCACTTTCCGCTAACTTAGGACAAAAATTTCAATCTTTCATGGACTCAATATGCCCCTCACGGAATACCTTGGGGTGTCTTCTTTCCGAAATGGGGTCACATGTGGGGTATTTATACTTCCCTGGCTTTTTAGGGGCCCTAAAGCGTGAGAAGAAGTCTGGAATATAAATGTCTAAAAATGTTTACGCATTTGGATTCCGTGAGGGGTATGGTGCGTCCATGTGAGATTTTATTTTTTGACACAAGTTAGTAGAATATGAGACTTTGTAAGAAAAAACAAAAACAAACAAAAAAATTCCGCTAACTTGTGCCAAAAAAAATGTCTGAATGGAGCCTTACCGGGGGGGGGGGGGGGTGATCAATGACAGGGGGGTGATCACCCATATAGACTCCCTGATCACCCCCCTGTAAGGCTCCATTCAGACATCCGCATGATTTTTACGGATCCATGGATACATGGATCGGATCCACAAAACGCATGCGGACGTCTGAATGGAGCCTTACAGGGGGGTTATCAATGACAGGGGGTGATCAGGGTGATCACCCCCCTGTCACTGATCACCCCTCCTGTAAGGCTCCATTCAGACATCCGCATGATTTTTTACGGATCCATGGATACATGGATCGGATCCACAAAACGCATGCGGACGTCTGAATGGAGCCTTACAGGGGGGTTATCAATGACAGGGGATGATCAGGGTGATCACCCCCCTGTCACTGATCACCCCCCCTGTAAGGCTCCATTCAGACAGCCGCATGATTTTTTACGGATCCATGGATACATGGATCGGATCCACAAAACGCATGCGGACGTCTGAATGGAGCCTTACAGGTGGGTTATCAATGACAGGGGGTGATCAGGGTGATCACCCCCCTGTCACTGATCACCCCCCCTGTAAGGCTCCATTCAGACAGCCGCATGATTTTTTACGGATCCATGGATACATGGATCGGATCCACAAAACGCATGCGGACGTCTGAATGGAGCCTTACAGGGGGGTTATCAATGACAGGGGGTGATCAGGGTGATCACCCCCCTGTCACTGATCACCCCTCCTGTAAGGCTCCATTCAGACATCCGCATGATTTTTTACGGATACATGGATACATGGATCGGATCCACAAAACGCATGCGGACGTCTGAATGGAGCCTTACAGGGGGGTTATCAATGACAGGGGGTGATCAGGGTGATCACCCCCCTGTCACTGATCACACCCCCTGTAAGGCTCCATTCAGACATCCGCATGATTTTTTACGGATCCATGGATACATGGATCGGATCCACAAAACGCATGCGGACGTCTGAATGGAGCCTTACAGGGGGGTTATCAATGACAGGGGGTGATCAGGGTGATCACCCCCCTGTCAATGATCACCCCCCCTGTAAGGTTCCATTCAGACATCCGCATGATTTTTTACGGATCCATGGATACATGGATCGGATCCACAAAACGCATGCGGACGTCTGAATGGAGCCTTACAGGGGGGTTATCAATGACAGGGGGTGATCAGGGTGATCACCCCCCTGTCACTGATCACCCCCCCCCCTGTAAGGCTCCATTCAGACATCCGCATGATTTTTTACGGATCCATGGATACATGGATCGGATCCACAAAACGCATGCGGACGTCTGAATGGAGCCTTACAGGGGGGTTATCAATGACAGGGGATGATCAGGGTGATCACCCCCCTGTCACTGATCACCCCCCCTGTAAGGCTCCATTCAGACAGCCGCATGATTTTTTACGGATCCATGGATACATGGATCGGATCCACAAAACGCATGCGGACGTCTGAATGGAGCCTTACAGGTGGGTTATCAATGACAGGGGGTGATCAGGGTGATCAGGGTGATCACCCCCCTGTCACTGATCACCCCCCCTGTAAGGCTCCATTCAGACGTCCGCATGATTTTTACGGATACATGGATACATGGATCGGATCCGTAAAAATCATGCGGACGTCTGAATGGAGCCTTACAGGGGGGTGATCAATGACAGGGGGGTGATCAATGACAGGGGGTGATCAGGGAGTGTATATGGGTGATCACCCGCCTGTCATTGATCACCCCCCTGTAAGGCTCCATTCAGACGTCCGTATGCTTTTTGCGGATCCGATCCATGTATCCGTAAAAATCATACGGACGTCTGAACGGAGCCTGACAGGGGGGTGATCAATGACAGGGCGGTGATCAATGACAGGGGGGTGATCAGGGAGTTTATATGGGGTGATCATGGGTGATCAGGGGTTGATAAGGGGTTAATAAGTGACGGGGGGGGGGGGTAGTGTAGTGTAGTGTGGTGTTTGGTGCGACTGTACTGACCTACCTGAGTCCTCTGGTGGTCGATCCTAACAAAAGGGACCACCAGAGGACCAGGTAGGAGGTATATTAGACGCTGTTATGAAAACAGCGTCTAATATACCTGTTAGGGGTTAAAAAATTCGGATCTCCAGCCTGCCAGCGAGCGATCGCCAATGGCAGGCTGGAGATCCACTCGCTTACCTTCCGTTCCTGTGAGCGCGCGCGCCTGTGCGCGCGCGTTCACAGGAAATCTCGCGTCTCGCGAGAAGACGCGTATATGCGTCCAGGAGGAATAAAGCAACCACCTCCCGGACGCATTTACGCGTACAGCGGTCGGGAGGTGGTTAAAAGTCTGACAAAAAAGGGCCCTTTTTCTGCCCGTGGGTTAAGAGATACGGAAATGATTCTGAAGTGGAAAGGAGATGTGAATAAGGGAGACCAGCAGTGAGGAGAAGAAACACACCACCATTTTTATGTACTAACTATTCACTGAGCGCGGATCAAAACAGTTTGTGAACTTTGGCTTTAGTCTGGTCGCTGGACTTTAGGGCTGTTCTGGTACCTTTGGAGTGGGGTGCCTTTGGCTGTTCACCCCCTCATGATACTCTGTCTAGAAATCTGTAAGGAGTCATGGTGCTCTATGAGCTGCTTCCCTCTGAAGAGACTTCTGCTGCAAGAGGGGAACATTCCCCTCGCTGCTACATCTTGACACGTCTGCTTCCAATGCTAGCTTAGAACAACTCAACTAGAACCTCCCTCCCTTGGACTGGCCTACTTCTGCCAAACAGTGGGGATAATGGAATGGTGAATTCCATTCTATCTAAAGATCTCTCTGCAATATATCCGCTGCCCCCTGCTGGTGAACCAGGCATATAACATGTAATACAACAAATAACAGTTACACAGCAGAACAATTAACAGTGTTAGGGCTCATGCACACGACAGTATGGCTTTTTCTGTGTTTTGCGTTCCGTTTTTTGTTTTCTTTGTGTTTCCATTTCCTTTCCGAATTTCCATATGTTATATGGCATAGCATGGCCATTGGTTTAACCTTCTAACAGTCACACTAAAATTAGAAAAACCTTTCCAAAAATGTTACTTTTTTACTGTGTCTGCAGTAAATCTTGTTGACGCACAACTCAGGGGACACAATTGCATTTTAACCCCTTAGTGACATAATTCCTTTTAGCCTTAAGGACCAATAATATTTTCCTCCTTTGTGTTCCAGAAGGCATAACTTTCAAAATGTTTTTCTTCAAATTTTTTATTTTTTATTTTGTAGGATTAGTTGTAGTTTTTTTAGAAACCATTTTGGGGTATATATAGTGTAGTAAGTGACTTTTTTAATTACATTTTTAGGGGAAAAGATAAAAAAATGCAATTTTAACATTATTTTGTGGAATAAATGTATGGCTATCACTGTGTAGTAAAAATAACATAACTTTATTATGTTGGTCACTACAATGATGACAAACATGATTTTTGCGTATTTAAGGGAGATTTATCAAAACTGGTGTAAAGGAAAACTAGCTTAGTTGCCCACCTTTCATTTTCCAAATGAGCTCTGAAAAAATGAAAGATGGAAGAACTGTTCTAGAGTAGCCAGAATTACACAGCTCTGTTCTATTATGGTGAATGGGAGCCGCGCTGCAGTAACCAGCTGCGTCCACTGCATGATAGATGGAGCTGTGTACTTCTAGCCCTGATCAGTGGAAGTGCGGGGTGTCAGAACTCAGATATTGATGGCGTATTTTAGGAGGAGTGCTTGGATGCGGACCCATTCACTTCAATGGGGCCGCAAAAGATGCGGACAGCATCGGTGGTGTGCATGAGGCCTAAGTCTAAATCATAAGTGTGCTGGAGTAAGATGTGCCAGATTTAAGAGTCATATCTTTGGGCTGCATGTGCGTCAGAAACTAAAATTGAGATTTTTCTAACTATTGTAACGGAAAATATACATTTTATTGAAGACAGGAGGCTCCCATTGTGCATTAACTTTCTTTACTACTCCCATTAGCAGCAAGAATAACTATTGCAACAGATGAAAGAGTTTTTTATTAAAATAGGTACTACATATGTAAATGAGGAAGTCCAGGTAACCAATCAGTGATCTTCCTAGTGTATAACAGATGATGACAACGTAGACTCTGCCTCTTTCTTGATGGTGATTCTAGATGAAGTAACTTGAAATTAACCGGATCTTGGCAATAAAAGGAATGCAAAGTAGATCTAGAAGATATAAATTCGGAATAACAGGAACGTTTGAAGATGGTTGGAGGATTGAAGAGTTGAAGATATTCTAGTATGCTATGGAGACAGAAAAATATATATGTATAATAAGGGTTGGGTTAATAGGGGGGGGGGGGGACAATGCTTGCCTCCTGTCTTCAATAAAATCTATATTTTCAATAGCTAGGAAAATCTCTGATTTTATTGCAACAGGAGGCTCCCATTGTGCAAGTTTAAAGCTAAATGTGTATAATACAGGTCCTTCAAAAAGAATTAGCATATTGTGATAAAGTTCATTATTTTCTGTAATGTACTGATAAACATTAGACTTTCATATATTTTAGATTCATTACACACCAACTGAAGTAGTTCAAGCCTTTTATTGTTTTAATATTGATGATTTTGGCATACAGCTCATGAAAACCCAAAATTCCTATCTAAAAAAATTAGCATATCATGAAAAGGTTCTCTAAACGAGCTATTAACCTAATCATCTGAATCAACTAATTAACTCTAAACACCTGCAAAAGATTCCTGAGGCTTTTAAAAACTCCCAGCCTGGTTCATTACTCAAAACCGCAATCATGGGTAAGACTGCCGACCTGACTGCTGTCCAGAAGGCCATCATTGACACCCTCAAGCAAGAGGGTAAGACACAGAAAGAAATTTCTGAATGAATAGGCTGTTCCCAGAGTGCTGTATCAAGGCACCTCAGTGGGAAGTCTGTGGGAAGGAAAAAGTGTGGCAGAAAACACTGCACAACGAGAAGTGGTGACCGGACCCTGAGGAAGATTGTGGAGAAGGACCGATTCCAGACCTTGGGGGACCTGCGGAAGACTGAGTCTGGAGTAGAAACATCCAGAGCCACCGTGTACTGGCGTGTGCAGGGAATGGGCTACAGGTGCCGCATTCCCCAGGTCAAGCCACTTTTGAACCAGAAACAGCGGCAGAAGCGCCTGACCTGGGCTACAGAGAAGCAGCACTGGACTGTTGCATGTCATTCGGAAATCAAGGTGCCAGAATCTGGAGGAAGACTGGGGAGAGGGAAATGCCAAAATGCCTGAAGTCCAGTGTCAAGTACCCACAGTCAGTGATGATCTGGGGTGCCATGTCAGCTGCTGGTGTTGGTCCACTGTGTTTTATCAAGGGCAGGGTCAATGCAGCTAGCTATCAGGAGATTTTGGAGCACTTCATGCTTCCATCTGCTGAAAAGCTTTATGGAGATGAAGATTTCATTTTTCAGCACGACCTGGCACCTGCTCACAGTGCCAAAACCACTGGTAAATGGTTTACTGACCATGGTATTACTGTGCTCAATTGGCCTGCCAACTCTCCTGACCTGAACCCCATAGAGAATCTGTGGGATATTGGGAAGAGAAAGTTGAGAGACGCAAGACCCAACACTCTGGATGAGCTTAAGGCCGTTATCGAAGCATCCTGGGCCTCCATAACACCTCAGCAGTGCCACAGGCTGATTGCCTCCATGCCACGCCGCATTGAAGCAGTCATTTCTGCAAAAGGATTCCCGACCAAGTATTGAGTGCATAACTGAACATAATTATTTAAAGGTTGACTTTTTTTTGTATTAAAAACACTTTTCTTTTATTGGTCGGATGAAATATGCTAATTTTTTTAGATAGGAAATTTGGGTTTTCATGAGCTGTATGCCAAAATCATCAATATTAAAACAATAAAAGGCTTGAACTACTTCAGTTGGTGTGTAATGAATCTAAAATATATGAAAGTCTAATGTTTATCAGTACATTACAGAAAATAATGAACTTTATCACAATATGCTAATTTTTGAGAAGGACCTGTAAATGCCGTAATTATAATTTATAGGATGGACATAGATATATGAGTGTCAGGTTTGAAATAAAATGTTTTAAAAGTGGATTCTGAAGACCAATCGGCGGCCTTCAGAATATCAGAGAGAGAAACTCCTTTTTGGAAGGCTTTAGTGGAAACCGCTCCTCGGATTGAGTGGGGACCAAAGATTGACGTATTAATCCCTGCCATTTGCATGGTAAATTTTATCCATCTGGCTAATGTAGGGGAGGATACTGGAAGATGTGGTTTATGAAATGAAATAAGAAGTTGGGAAGGAGTGCGTAGAGATTGGGTCATGGATTCATATGTTTTTAAACAGTGGACAAAGCATAGTTTATCGTTAGAAGGGAAAGCTGGGTAAAAAAACATATGTAGGTTGGTTTTGGTTCTTGTGGTGATTTGGAAGGTTACTCCGTTAGGGGTGAAGGATCTGTGAGAAATCTCCAAGGCTCTGACGTCTGAAACTCTTTTGATGGAGATGAGACATAAAAGGGTTGTGATTTTAAATGAGAGTAATTTTAGTGAAAGATGTTCGTTGTCTTCCCAATTAGAAAAAAGATTTAGAAGGAAAGTAACGTCCCAAGTGGAATGGTATCTAGGTTTAGGGGGATTTCTGAAACGAATGCCTTTCATAAGTCTGCAGACCATTGGGTGTTTGCCAACAGGAATGCAGTTAACAGGGGTATGTTCTGATGATATTGCGGAACGGTAAAGGTTTATGGTCCTATAAGATTTCCCAATATCAAAGGATTCAGAAAGGAAGTTTAATATGTGGGTAATAGGTGTGTGAATGGGATCCAAATTCCGTTGAGTGCACCAATAAAGCCAAATTTTCCAGGCTGATCTATAAGCCTTTTTGGTACCTGGGGCCCATGCGTCAGAGAGGATGTCGATAGTAGATTGTGAAAGGCCGAGATCGATTGTTGATTGCCTGAAATCAGCCAAGCTTTTAATGTGAGATGTCCCGATAGGATCAGAGGGTGGAGGTGTCCCAAAGGGTCTTGGAAGAGATCCTGGGGAGAAGGGAGAATTCTCGGGATATCTATCGTCAGACTAAGTAGTGTGGGAAATCATGTTTGAGACGGCCACCATGGAGTGATGATTACTAGTGTGGATTCCTGTACAATTGTCTGAAGTAGTACTCTGGGGATGAATGCGAAGGGGGGAAAAGCGTAGAGATGTTTTTGTGGCCAAATTTGGCAAAGAGCATCTAGAGCTAAAGCTTCTGGATCCGGACACCAGCTGAAGAAGGTGGGTATTTGGGTGTTCAGTCGTGATGCGAATAGATCTATGAGGAGGGGACCCCATAGTTTGTTGATCTGTTGGAAGATGAAAGAGTTTAATTGCCAATCGCTGGAATCCGAAAGTTATCGGGAATTACAGTCGGCAACTGAATTTATCAAACCTGGGAGATATTCTGCTTTTAAGGTGATATCCCTGTCCAGACAGAAATGCCAAAAATCTTTGTCAATGTCGGTTAGAATCTTGGAGGTGGTGCCCCCTGAACAGTTGATGTATTGAACTGCTGCGATATTGTCCATACGTAGTAGGATGCAGCAGTGTGATTTGTCTTTCGCAAAACTTTTCATGGCGAAAAAGGCAGCTAGTAGTTCCAGACAATTGATGTGTAGATGAGGTTCTGATTCTGACCATTTTCCTCCTGTGGAATAAGGACCGCAACAAGCGCCCAATCCCGATAGGCTGGCGTCTGATTCTAGTACCAGGTCTGGTAAGGAATTGAATATCATTTTCCCATTCCAGATCTGGATATGTTGAAGCCACCAAAGAAGTTCTTCTTTGGCTTCTGGAGATAGGGGAACTTTGTTCGAATATTGTAGACCCTCCCGTAAATGTTGTGTTTTTAGGCGTTGGAGGGCTCTGTAGTGTAATGGGGCGGGGAAGATTGCTTGTATGGAGGCCGATAAGAGGCCCACAATCCGTGCAATGGTCCGTAGTGATACTAGATGTTTGTTTAATATTGAACGGATTTCTTTTCGAATCAGGGAGAGTTTTTTGGTAGGGAAACTCAATAGAGCGGAGAAATTCTATTTCCCTGGATGGGGATAGGACAGACTTTTTGTAATTGATTAGAAAACCAAGATTGGTTAGAAGAGAAATGGTCCATTGTGAATGAGTAAGGATTAGTGAGAGTGATTGTGCCATAATTAAAATATCGTCTAACTATATTATTAAACGTACACCTCGGGATCTTAGGGATAAGATCACTAGTTTCATTAATTTGGTGAAGCACCAAGGGGCTGATAATAGACCAAATGGAAGGCAAGTGAATTGCCATTTCTGGTTGTTCCAGAAAAATTGTAGAAAAGGTTGATGGGAAGGGTGTATGGGTATGTTGAGATAGGCATCTTTAAGATCTATTTTTATTAGCCAGTCTTGAGGGAGTAAGAGGTCCCTGAGAAGGTGGATTCCTTCCATTTTGAAGTGATGATAAGTCACAAAATCGTTGAGGGTTTGTTAAATTATGACAGGTCCATGACCCCCATCTTTCTTTTTAACTAGAAAGATGTTGCTGATGAAACCTGTAGATAATAGAGGTGGTACTTGAATGATAGCTTTCTTGTAGAAAAGATCCTGTATCTCTAACTCTATGAGGTTTTGATCTAAAGTGGAGAAATGTATTGGCTGAGGGATGTGGTTCTGTGACGGGGGGGATTGGAAATCTATCTGTCTTCCCCCTAGAGGAATGTGGGGATAGTTTGGGATAAAAAGCTTACCTGATGATGGTCTGGATCTAGGGAAACCTCGATGGCCTCGGGTTCTCCATGGACGTCCTCTGGTAGGGAAAAATGGTGTAGTGGATGGTGTAAAGGTGGTAGGTCCATATGATTGGAAGGGAGCCTGCTGAGTTTGTCTGAACTGTGAAGTTTGGCTGGGAAAGCGGCCCCTACCTTTCCCAGCCCTGCCAAAAATTTTGGGCTGACCTACTTTTTTCAAAGATGTTTTGGCTTTATCGAGGGAGGAAAATACTCAGACTAATTTTCCTATCTCTTTAATGAGGGAGTCTCCGAAGAGGAGACCTTCAGCAGACGCATCAGGGTCAGAATTGGCCAGATGAGTAAGTTGTGGGTCCAATTTCATTAGGATATTATGTTTTCTCTCTGCACTAAGGGCAGAATTAATGTTTCCAAAGAAACAGATGGCCTTTTGGGCCCAGCCACGTAGGACTGACGTGTCTACTGATAAGCCTGTAGTAACGGCTTGTTCAGACAAATCCAGTATTTTAGTGAGGGGTCCTAATAGATCTTAGAGTTTATCCTGACATAGTTTAAATGATCTGTCCAGACCTCTTTTGGGATTCTTTCCTGTTTTATTTAGATATTTAAAAACGATGGGTCTAATGCAGGAGTCTGGGATTTTTTGTGGGGTAAAGTAGGTCTTGGACATTCTGCTTTAAGTTTGTTTCTAGAGGATCTATCCAGGGATTTATTGACCCAATTAATTAAAAATGTTGAAATTTGAGGTTGGGGAACCCACTCTCCGGATCTAGGGTGTTTTATCTGGTCGGGGTTGAAAAAGGGGATTCCTTGACTGTCTAGGATTAGGGATTCTGGGAGTTGGCTAGTTGAAGAAGAGTCCTCAGGATTCTCAGGATAGTCGTCTTCATAGTAAAATGGTAATTAATCTTTCAAAACTGAATCAGAGTCATCTGATGAGGAGGTGGAAGATATTTCTTTGTAAGAGATAATCTTAGGCCTCTTACTGGCTGTCATAGCCCGGATATTGGTAGTCTCCTCCCGGGTGGAGGGTCTTTTGTGGGGATTTTCGCCACCATTATCATTACCGCTGGAATCTTCCGCTGAAAGGAAGTTGTCGGTCGGAGTAGAAGGGTAATTTTGAGGTGACCTTTGGTTTACTACCAAGGAAAGGGATCTAGCAATAGAGTCTTGAATAGATACCATGGCTGACTGTATCACTACGGATACTGATTTAGAGACGGATTGATCCACCATTTGCTGGATAGAATCCGTAATTAATACTTCATAGCCAATGGGTATGGATTGAATAGATTGGGGATTAGGTTGTTCTTCAGAAGTATTCATGTTGCTAAATATATGAGTATGAATAGAAGAGAAAAATGGGAAAATTAAATGAATGTGGTAAAGAAGAAAAGTGTTTTATACATATACAACACAAATACGCGCATTTAAGAATATACTCTATCAGTATATAAGAATATATACAGACAAGTATAGAATAACAGTATGCACGTCAATGTAGGTGTACAGGGGATACTTACAATTGGGCAGAAGAAGATATATATATAAAAATATATATTTAATGATTTGTAGATGTGTAGAAACTGTGGAGACATATTGGAGTTCTGTGAGGTGATAGATGCGCTGAGGTAATTTGAAAAGCGTGCGCAATCACCTCACAGCTTGAATAGGGCGGAGCGCCCGAAGTCTCGCAATACACGAGACTTGGGCGCTAAAGGAGAGAAGATGGTGTCTGGGGACTGGAGAGGGAAAGAAGGTAAATTGAGAGAGAAAAAAGGCAATAATAGCCGGTAAAAAGTGTCGGAAGTCAGGGGAAAATGGGGGAAGTGACCACCATTGACAAAATGAAAGCGGAGGCTTCGGTCACGGTGTCTGACTGGGAAATACGCAACTGTCTAGGTGAAGTGCAGTACCGAATGGCAATTTGATATAATAACAGCAATTATTACAGTTTATGCATAGAAAATACAGATAATAATTAAGAAAAGACAAAATTATTAATACTTATCTCTTCTTAGATGGGAGCAGCAAGAAAGAGGCAGAGTCTACGTTGTCATCATCTGTTATACACTAGGAAGATCACTGATTGGTTACCTGGACTTCCTCAATTACATATATAGTACCTGTTTTGAAAAAACTCTTTCACCTGTTGCAATAGTTATTCTTGCTGCTAATGGGAGTAGTAAAGAAAGTTAATGCACAATGGGAGCCTCCTGTTGCAATAAAATCTAGATTTAATTCATAATTTACTCTAATGTGGCCCCAGCCCCCTTCCTCTAAGTCCCTACCATTTTGTTTTGTTTTGTTTTCTGACAATTTCACAACATAAGCATTATTCTAATCAGCAGGATCCTAGTATAATAGGGTTGATCCTGCTCTTTAAAAATAATATGTCATCAAAAAAATGTAAGCTGCTTTTTTCAAATCTGTTTTTATTTTCTGATTATAGATCAGATTTTTGTTTCCTGAACATGATTATTGGGGCTGTCATCTTGCCTGAGCTGTTCAATTTACATAGACCATATGGGCCATAGACACAATGGACAGGAGGGGAGCTCATTGACTTCTATGGGAGAGCTCTCTGGGCATGCAGGTAATTTCTGTCATTCTAATTCTGCCTGTAACGATAAGCAGATAACTACAGTAACTTAGGGGTCAGGGCAAAAACGGTAGGATTTTATGGTTTTTGTTTAAATACACATGGTCGAGTCACATTATTACGACCACCAGCTAATATCCAGAGTAACAATCGTGGACAGCAGCTAGGCGGGCTGGGAGTGACACAGTATAGTCCTGGTAGGTTGTCATGGGTATATAGAGCCACACGATGGTGGTCCCGCAGATGCTCAGTTGGGTTCAAGTCTGGGGCATTAAGGGGCCAGGGTAATACTTGGAAGTCGTGGTCATGCTCTTCCAACAAATATCAGACATTTCTAGCCGTGTGACATGTGGCATTGTCTTGCTGGAAGATCCAATCCTCCCCTGGAAAGAATCAGCATGTGTGGTTGTACGTGATCTGCAACGATGGATTCATACTCAAATCAGTTGAGAGTGCCTTCCACATGGATGAGTGACCCACTAGAATACCACGAAACCATTCCCCAGACCATAACACTGCCACCACCAGCTTGTGTTGTTCCAGCAATGGTTGTAGGATGCTTGTTCTCTGATGTTTCTCACCTGACATGCCAACATTTATACGTTTGATGGAACAGAAAACGTGACTCGTCGGAGAAGGCAAACTAGCGTGTGTATCTTTGGTCTTTATCAGTTCTGTGTTTTGAATCAAGGTGAGGGGTGTTGTCAGGCAGCCCCATTGTTTGATACCCAGCAGCGACAAGTTGTTTTCCAACTGGTACAGAGACTAAGCAGTAGCGCGGGTGTATACAATTAAATTAAGAGGTCCAATTCTGATACTGCCATGAAAATTGAAGCCTTTTCTGCCAATGCAACTTCACTAGCAGAGGTGCAGTGATTGTCCATCTGCTTTGGAGCCCCATATGCAGTTGGGTTCACTGAGCTTTGTTTTAGACACATGTCTGATAGTCTCCTTGTTCATTTTGACAATGAGCTTCTCCACTGTGGTGTGTTGGTCCGTTCTCATGCAGCTTCATTACAGACAGACATTCACCTCTCACATCAATGATACGTGGTGTTCCGCCGTTTCCACGCCGCTCATTCCCAGTGGTGCCATTTGTCCTCTTACTATACACTTTCACCTCACCAGCAAGTGAACAGTTAACAAACTGCACCGTTTCAGAAATAGGTAATAGTGTTCGTAATAATGTGACCTCACTGTGTAGATCTTGAAATGGAAAATAAAAAGTAAAATCACCAAAAATTCTTTAAAAGTAGGTTTAACATAAAAATATGATTTAAACTATAGGCCATTTTCTGATAGCACATTCGCTTTAAGGATGAGGCCTATTTTGGGCTTTGAGGACAGCAATTCTTTTTGTTTTCAATCATATTCCGAGAGTCTGGTATGAATGAGATGCTTGCTTTATTCAGTAAGTCTTTGGCGTCTTTCAGACGGGCTTTGCGGGAAAATGTGCGGGTGCGTTGCGGGAACACCCGCGATTTTTCCGCGCGAGTGCAAAACATTGTAATGCGTTTTGCACTCGCGTTAGAAAAATCACGCATGTTTGGTACCCAAACTTCTTCACAGAAGTTCGGGTCTGGCATCGGTGTTCTGTAGATTGCATTATTCTCCCTTATAACATGGTTATAAGGGAAAATAATAGCATTCTGGATACAGACTGCATAGTACAATAGGGCTGGAGGGGTTAAGATTTTTTTCTTTTTTATGTAACTCGCCTTAGTCCACTTGATCGCGTAGCCGGCATCTCTTCTGTCTCCTTTGCTGAACACAACCTGTGGTGAGAATTCATTGCAGGAACAGGACCTGTGGTGACGTCATCACATGATCCATCACCATGGTAAAAGATCATGTGATGGAACATGTGATGACCGGAGTGACATCACCACAGGTCCTGTTCAGCAAAGGAGACAGACGAGATGCTGGGCAGCGCGATCAAGTGGACTACGGTGAGTTAAATTATTTTTTATTTTTTTTTAACCCCTCCAGCGCTATTGTACTATGCATTCTATATTCAGAATGCTATTATTTTCCCTTATAACCATATTATAAGGGAAAATAATAATGATCGGGTCTCCATCCCGATCGTCTCCTAGCAGTTGCTTGCGATTTTCACGCAACGCATAAGTGATGCGGGAAAATCACCGCTCATCTGAACAGCCCCATAGAAATCAATGGGTCAGTATTCAGTGCGGGTGCAATGTGTTCAACTCACGCATCGCATCCGCGCAGAATACTCGCCCGTGTGAAAGGGGCCTTAATGATTACTGCAATACCAGTTTTTACAGTATTTTCTTTTAGGTTTGACTACTTTTGCACAATTAAAACACTATACAATAAAGTTGTTTTTGTGTCCTCACATTCTAATGGCTCTTTCACATGAGCGAGTTTCTCACTTCTCCAATCTCACGCCACTACCGTTCTGACACTGCTGTACTTACTGCTACTCTCTACTAAATGTACACAGAAGTAGAAAAACCCGCTTAGCCAATTACTGACCATAAGGGCTCATGCACACAGCCGGAGTTTCTATTTGCATTTTTTGCGGGTCGGATGCCAATCCATTCATTTCAATGGGACTGGAAAAGATGCAGATGGCACACGATATGCTGTCCATATCAGCATGTCTGTTCCACAACCCTGCAAAAAAATAAAAAATAGAACATGTCCTGTTGTTGTCCGTTTTGTGGACAAGGATAGAACATTTCTACAAAAGTTAAAAAAATAAATGGCAGCATGCCCTGAGCTGGGATCCCGGTTTTGCGGATTCGCAATTTGCAGACCGCAAAATGTATGCGGTCGTGAGCATGAGCCTTAACAGTTACCTGCCCTAGCCAATTATTGGTTGAGGAACTGGTGATTGGTGGTCTTTTTTATTATTTATTCTCCTAGACAACCCTTTGGCATCTTCTCTTTCTCTCCCAGACAACCCCCTTTTTTGGTGAGGTTGCAGCTGACACCAGTGCCAGACGGTGCGGACATAGCTCCTGTTTGCCCGCCCTGACCCAGTCTTTTACCATTGCTGCAACACAGGGGGATTGCTGGCTCCAGAAGTGCTCCTGGGCTAACAGTGAGCTGTTACTAAACAGTTCGGGTTCAGCACAGGCTCCTGCTTCACAGCTGGGCTCAGAGGAAGCTCTGATCCTGGCTGTAAACCCTTTGATTGGCAAAGTCCATATTACAACATGATCAAAGGGGACTCTCCACTACGATCAAGTTACTGGGTTTCCCAGTGACCTAATCAGAGTCTAAGGAAGCCATCTGTAGTCTTCTCTGAGAACCTAACAAGGACCCCAGGGCTGTCTGTTTAGTAAGCCTGTTGTTAAGGAACAGCGGTAAGATAATACACTCATTGACAACAACAAAAATTATGCATCTGTGTAGAAATGTCGGATTGCTGCAAAATCCAGCATGCAGTTATGTCTCAGGCAGATATGTAAATGATTACAGGTATGGTCTAATTAGATACTTGCCACTCATAAGTGCTCCCCCTGCTGTCCTATAAAAGGCTTTCAGAAGCTACTTATGGATAGTGAACCTCTAGACATGCCTTTATGCACTCAACATTTTGTTGACAGACTGAGGGGGCACACTATTGGACTTGAGAGAAGCAGGATCCTCATTCCTGCAAACTGCCTGCCATCTAGGCTGTTCTGACCTAGGTGTTAGGAGGTGTTGGGAGTAGTGGTTATGAGAAGGAGCACAGATGGTGAACAGGCTCTGGCCAGCCCAGACAGACCACCAGTAGAGAGGATCATTTCATCCACCGACAAGGACAAGCAGCTCCCATAGTTTCATTGTCCAGCATCCAGACACAGGTGACACCTTCATCACACCCATCTCTGCACAGAACATTTCCAGAAGTTTAACAGAAGGACATTTGGTGCCACGGTGCCCATTACATGTCCTGCCATTGCCAGCCAGCCATCGTCGCCTTCTTTTGGATTGGTGTCTTGAACAAGAAACCTGGAATGCTATGGACTAGAACTGTATCATCTTTAGCTATGAATTTAGGTTCTGTTTGGGATTCAGCGGCGGTCAGGTTTGAGTATGGAGGCTTTATGGTTAGCGCTTCAATCCTGCCTTTGCGGTGTTGCCACACAAAGCTCTAACTTCTGGTGTGATGATCTGCGGAACTATCGCATATGACCGCTAGTAGTGATCTGAAGGACACTAACAGCTCAGTGATATGTGAAGGACATTCTGCGGCCACATGTGTTGTCTATCATGGCAGGGCTTCCAACTGGTATTTTTCAGCAGTATAAGGCCTCATGCACACGACCGTTGTGTGCATCCGTGGCCGTTGTGCCGTTTTCCGTTTTTTTTTGCGGACCCATTGACTTTCAATGGGTCCGTGGAAAAATCGGAAACTGCACCGTTTGGCAGCCGCATCCGTGATCCGTTTTTCCTGGCCGTGAAAAAAATAGGACCTGTCCTATTTTTTTCACGGCCAACGGTTCACGGACCCATTCAAGTCAATGGGTCCGTGAAAATCACGGATGCACACAAGATTGTCATCCGTGTCCGTGATCCGTGTCCGTGATCCGTGTCCGTTTTTTCC
This sequence comes from Bufo gargarizans, assembly GCF_014858855.1. Taxonomy (NCBI): domain Eukaryota; kingdom Metazoa; phylum Chordata; class Amphibia; order Anura; family Bufonidae; genus Bufo; species Bufo gargarizans. Next base: position 7,867,623 of record NC_058086.1, read on the forward strand.
TATCATTTCAATGGCAAACTTGACTTAGATTTTTTTTTCATTTTTCATGTCCGTGGATCCTCCAAAAAACAAGGAAGACCCACGGACGAAAAAACGGTCATGGATCACGGACCAACGGAACCCCGTTTTGCGGACAGTGAAAAAATACTGTCGTGTGCATGAGGCCTTAGGGCTCATGCACACGGACGTTGCCCGGCCGTGGCAATACACAGACACCGGCCGTGTGCACCCTGCATCACGGATGCGGACCTATTCACTTTAATAGGTCTGTAATTCGGGAGATGCGGTGCAGTGCGGAACGGAGGCACGGATTGGAAGCCCACTGAAGCACTACGGAGTACTTCTGTGGGTTTTCTGTCCGTGTCTCCGCACCGCAAAAATGTAGTACATGCACTACCTTTTTGCGGTGCAGACAGTCGGATGCGGATCACAGACCCCATTCACATTCGTGTGCATGAGGCCTAATGCTCGCCTACACACTGCAAGGGTTTCCCAGGAATGTCTCCTCCAAATTACAACACTTCCTTGGGTTGCTCGTTCACCAGATTTATCTCCAATTAAACATTTATAGGACAAGCTGGGATGCCAGCTTCGGCAATCTACGAGTGTGCAGGATCTACAGGACCATCTGCAACTTATGTGGGCAAACGTGCGTAGGATACCATACAGAACCTGTATACCTCCATGCCCAACCACATCTTATCTTGTATCCAGACTAGAGGTGGCCCAACAGGGTACTAGAGCCTCCTTTCCATTGGGCCGTTTCCCCAATAAACTTATCCTTACTCTTTAATACAATAATCCGCACAAAAAAGTGCACACAGAATTGACATGCTGTGGATTTCAAAATCAGGTCAATTTCCACATGGAATAAAACAGCAAAGTGTAGAAGACCTTTGTCTAATCTCATCCACTTTGCTGGTATTGTATTACTGTATTAGGCCTCATGCACACGACCGTTGTGTGCATCCGTGGCCGTTGTGCTGTTTTCAGGGTTTTTTTCGCGGACCCATTGACTTTCAATGGGTCCATGGAAAAATCGGAAAATGCACTGTTTGGCAGCCGCATCCGTGATCCGTGTTTCCTGGCCGTGAAAAAAATAGGACCTGTCCTATTTTTTTCACGGCCAACGGTTCACAGACCCATTTAAGTCAATGGGTCCGTGAAAAATCACGGATGCGCACAAGATTGTCATCCGCGTCCGTGATCTGTGATCTGTGTCTGTTTTTTCCTATCATTTCAATGGCAAAATTGACTTAGATTTTTTTTTTTCATTTTTCATGTCCTTGGATCCTCCAAAAATCAAGGAAGACCAACGGACGAAAAAACGGTCACGGATCATGGACCTACGGACCCCGTTTTTGCGGACCTTAAAAAAAACGGTCGTGTGCATGAGGCCTTACACTGTGGTTTTGCTGTATGAGAATCTGTGCAGCGAAAAAAGTGCGCAATCTGCAACATGAATCGTGCAGGTACCTTTCACACTCCATTCACACGTCCGCAATGTGTTTTGCGGATACACGGAGCCACGGATCCGCAAAACACGGAAAGCGGCAATGTGAGTTCCGCATTTTGCGGACCGCACATTGCCGGCACTAATAGAATATGCCTGTTCTTGTCCGCAATTGCGGACAAGAATAGGACATGTTCTATTTTTTTGCGGAAACGGAAGCACGGATGCGGAAGTGCGGATCCGCAAATGTGGATGCGGACAGCACATTCCGGCCCCATTGAAAATGAATGGGTCTGCACCCGTTCCGCAAAATTGCGGAACGGATGCGGATCCATTTTGCGGACGTGTGAATGGACCCTTATGGGGTTCTCCAGGATCAAACAAATATGGCTGCTTTCTTTCAAAAACAGCACCACTCCTGTCCACCGTGTGTGATATTGCAGCTCAGCACCACTCACTTCAATAGAGCTGAGCAGCAGTGATGGCCAGTTCGCAGTGTTCGCCGCCGAACACATGCGATCTGCCATCTTTATTCCCAAGCCCGGCGATGCAGAGGTAAGTCCTTACCAGTGCCTGCGCCGCGAGCCGCTCTGAAACACATGTGGTCACCGGGAGCAGGCAGTTCCGAGAGAACAGCTGCTGGGGGCCTTCATCGGGCTTTTCTCGGAACTGCCTGCTCCCGGTGACCGCATGTGTTTCAGAGCGGCTCGCGGCGCAGACACAGCTAAGGACTTACCTCTGCATCGCCGGGCTTGGGAATAAAGATGGCAGATCGCACGTGTTCGGCGGCGAACACTGCGAACTGGCCATCACTGCTGAGCAGTAATACCAGATACAATCCATGGACAGGTGTTTTGCTGTTTCTGGAAGAAAGCAGCGATGTTTTCTAAGACCTCATGCACACGACCGTGCTGTGTTTTGTGGTCTGCTAAATTGCGGATCCGCAAAACATGGATGCCAGCCCTGTGAGGGCAGCCCATTATAAAAATGCCTATTATTGTCTGCAAAATGGACAAGAATAGGACATGTTCTGTTTTTGTTTTTTTTTGCAGGGCCACGGAACAGAGCAATGGATGCGGACAGCAGAGAGTGCTGTTCATATATTTTGCGATCCCATTGAAAAGAATGCAGCTCGGATGCGGACCAAAACAACGGTCGTGTGCATGAGGCCTAATTCTGGACAACCTCTTTAAGGGCTCTTTCACACAAGTGTGTGAGAGGGATTGTGCAGTCTGTACTACAGATGTGCAGGCGTTATCATGATTTATAATGCTGTGTGCCTCTGCCTGACCTTTCTGTAACAAAATCACACCGACAGCTTTATGTCACTACGATTCTGTAACAGTAAGGTCAAGCAGAGGCACACAGCATTATCAATAGTGATCCAGACTGCGCAATCCCTCACGCAAGGGACACACAAGTGTTTTGAATACTTAAAGGTGTATTCTCATCTGAGACAATGGGGACATATCGCTAGGATATGCCTCCATCATCTGATATATCGAGAACGGAGCAGGCCAAAGTGGTGGCTGGAGGACTCATGTCTGCCCACCACCAAGCGTTCTCCCCATAGAAGTGAATGGGAGTGCACCTCTCATGACCGGCCACCACTCCCATTAACTTATATGGGCCCAACGGAAATAGATAAGCCAGCTCGGCTTTTTTTGGCAGCCCCATAGAAATTAATGGAGGACGCCTAGTGATATGCCCCCATTGTCTCAGATCAGACAACCCATTAAAGGCTAAGTTGAAATCTGCGGTGGATATTCTGTTAGGAGCCACCTCCTGCGCAGGTTTCGGCAAACATGCAAACCGTGTCGGACTGGGGTGCCTAGGGCCCACCAGTAAAATTCATTCTGGGGGCCCACTGCATAGTTACATGCAAGTATTACCTGCTCGCACAGTAGCATGCATCAGCATCCATTGATTATGGGGGTACCTCCAGCAACTTCAAGAAAGTGGGTCTCTGGAGAAAGAGGATGCTGGCTGGCCTCTTCTATATCTAGAAGTCATCTCAGCCAGACGATGCATCTACAGTAACATGATAAACTTCCCAGTCTTTGTTTGGATGCATAGGCTGGTTGTGCAGGGAGTGGGGGACTAGGGGCCCACCGGGGGATTCACCTGTACCCCTGTGGGCCAGTCCGAGCCTGCATGCAAGACAATAAAAAGTGCAATATGCTGCACTATTATGTCCTGCAGAATGAAGGAGAACATAACAACTGGAACCTGATTCATCAGACCTGGTCTGTTGGGCACCACTGGTGTCATATGCATTTGGAGCTGCTGGTCTGGTTTTTTTTGTTCCATTTTTCTATTGTTTGACCACAACAAAAAATTCACAAAAAATATACTGGAAATGTGAACCTTGCCTAATCTGACATAGGGCTCATATGCACACAGCCGGAAGTGTTTTGCGATCCGCAAATCGTTGATCCTGTGCATTCCACCATTTTTTTCTGCACTCCGATAGAAGTGTTCTATCCTTGTCCGCAAAACGAACAGGAATAGGACATGTTCTATGTCTTTTGCAGGTCCACGGAACAGACATACTGATGAGAACGGCAACCAGGTGTGCTGTATGCATCTTTTAGGGCCCTATTGAGATGAATGGGTGCACATCCAAGCAGTCAAAAAAGCGGCTGCGGATCAAAACTACAGCCGTGTGCATGAGCCCATAGTGCAGAGCAAGTGCAATTGTAATCATGAATAGCAATGTAATATAAAACGTGTAGCATCATTATTACAGATATTATCTATATCATAACAAAATGTGTATCTCAATATTATATATATATATATATATATATATATACACACAGTATAGAGCTACAGTGTGCACACACAGGGGACATTTACTATTCTAGTTAGGCCTTTTGCACATGACCGTATGGCTTTTTCAGTGTTTTACGGTCCGTTTTTCATGGATCCACTGTTCCTTTTTTTTGTTTCCGTTGTGTTTCTGTTTCTGTTCCATTTTTCTGTTCCGTTTTTCCATGTGGCATATACAGTATACAGTAGTTACTTAGAAAAAATTGGTCTGGACATGAAATTTTCAATAGATGGTTCCGCAAAAATGGAACAGATACGGAAGACATACGGATGCATTTCCATATGTGTTCCGTTTTTTTTGCAGACCCATTGACTTCAATGGAGCCATGGAACGTTATTTACGGGCAATAATAGGACATGTTCTTGCACGGAACGGAAATACGGAAACGGAATGCAAAATGGCTAGTAAATGGAAAGAAAAAACGGTTCGGCCTCTTTCACACGACCGTATGGCTTTTTCAGTGTTTTGCCATCCGTTTTTTCATGGATCCGTTGTTTTGTTTTTTATTTCCGTTTGTGTTTCCGTTTCTGTTCCGTTTTTCCGTATGGCATATACAGTATACAGTAATTACATAGAAAAAAACTGAACAGATTCGGAAGACATACGGATGCATTTCCGTATGTGTTCCATTTTTTTTTTTGCAGACCCATTGACTTGAATGGAGCCACAGACTGTGATTTGCGGACAAGAATAGGACAAGACTCAAAATCTAGCGGAACGGAATTGCAGACATACGGAAACGGAATGCTCATGGAGTACATTCCATTTTTTTGCGGACCCATAGGAATAAATAGTTCCGTATACGGACCGTATACGGAATGCAAAAAACGGGCCGTATACGGAACGCAAAAAACGTTTGTGTGAACAAGCCCTAAGGCTACTTTCACACTAGCGGCAGCCTTCTCCAGCAGGCTTTGCCGTCGGAATTCACTATAATGGGGGCGGCCGGAGGTCCGGCTGCAGCACGACAAACAAGCCAAGAGGCGGACGGACATAAACTACAGAGTGCTGCGGTTTTTGTCCGGCCGCCTCTTGGTTTGCTGTGCTGTGGCTGGACCTCTGGCCCGGTCCGTCCCCATTATAGCGAAAGAGGCCGGACCCAACTTCCGGCGGCACGGTGGGCTAGCGTTAGCACGGATTTGGCGGGCTGTTCCCCTGCCGAAACAGCCTGCCGGACCCTGCTACCTCAAGTGTTAAAGTGATCTAAGCCACTTTTGTACATATTTGCCGCAAAATCTGCGACTTTTCCCTCTTCGCGTCACTTTATAGAAGAAAAAAGGGGGTGTGATGACGGCAGGTCCACCATATTTATTATTTATTCCAGTTTTCAGGCGTGAATAAAGACAGAAATCTATGGCAGATAGGAGGCTGCCAGAGGGAGGATGTGCCAAATCTATAAGCGGCGCGCACCTCTACATAACTTTGGCGCATCCTCTGGTGGCACTGCAGGAAGCAAGAGCGATGCCACAGCTGTTTGATTGAATCGTCCTGACAATATGTAGTAACGCAGTAATAACACCACTGCAGGCTGACCGGCTACACCAACACTATACTATAATACACAATGCACATATGTGACATAGAATCTCCGTGCAGTTTGCCCTCCCCACCATGTATGAGTCAGTGTGAGGTGGACTGTCATCTATTAAACAAAAGGGGTGTTGTCCCTTTAAGTTTCACAAGGATGACATCAGCACTAGGGCTTGGCAGGCGGATTCAATGAGAGTAAGAGAGCAGAGACAGCTCACAGACTGAAGGGGGAAGGCGAGAGGCAGAGCAGCCAGACGCAGCAGGTAAGCGCCCCGCAATCTCTCGTCATCCTCCCCCCCGGAGCCCCTGCCAGAGGTGACACCCCCAGGAGCAGAGAGGGGGGACCCCCTGCAGCACACACATACCAATATTGGGGGGAGTGTGTGTGTTTATAGGGCTGAAATCAAGGGGGAAACGTCGCACCCCTAGAGCCAGTTTTCTGTGGACTGCTGGGGGATGGGTGTCATACAGTATAGACAGTATACAATATGGGGGGCTTCTCCCTGTGGACGGTCCTAGGTCCTCTGCTGTCCTGCTACTCTTTAGTTTTATTCCTGGGGGCAGCTATTATTGTCTGATGGCAGAGGTTTATATGGCACTTTTGGGGGCGGGGGGTGCTGGGCATGGCCCCCCACCCAGACATCTGATTTCTGTAGATTTAATAGGTACATTTGTATCAATCGCAGTAGAAATGTGGCTTTTAATGATGAATTCCTATTATTTGCAGTAGGTCCATAACCCATAAGACAACCCAGGGACTAGGGGTCTGGAGGACATGTACAGGGGGGGATAGGATGACCCCCAATATCTTCAGTGCAATACATCATTCTATCTGTTTTGTATTCAAAGGGTGGGGTAAAGGCCTGGGAAAAAAAAGCAGAGCCCACCCCCTTTGTTCTCTGCTGGACAGAAAATACAGCGAATACATGGAGGATGTGAATTGTGGCTTGTTTATTCTCCGGCAGATCACACATCTCCATGCAGGGACTTGTGAGGAGCATTACATAACCTGGGGAGATGCCTCCTGGCTCAGGCAGGAATCATTTGTGGTGGTATTAGGAATATGCTCCAGCTCTGCATGTATGTGTGTGGGCAGGACATACAAGCCGTTGTACATGTTACATGTTATGGGATCCCTTGTAGGGACGAGAGGCGTCCATGTGAAGGAGGACGTATTCTGACCAGCAGTGTTTACAAGGCGCAGAGCTGGGGACATTGGTCAGGGTCCTTCAGCCTTACAAATGTTATCCTCACGGTCTGTGATCTATTGCTTTGTGTTGTGGCTCATGTCAGTGCACTGTCTGACGGCTACTCTCCATAGTCGTCCTATCACCGGTATTACAAATCCGCTTTATTATTCGTGTACCAAAGATACAGAAGCTCGACTACACCACATTATCTTACCGAGTGCCACAAAGGGTTTGATTTCTGTAGGTCATATCCAGTTCACAATCTTCACTAAAGGACATATATTTTCAGTCGTCATAGGGAATTCATCAATTTAAGTGTATTTGAGATTAGTTTTTAGACTGGAGTTGCTAGGCCATTGATGGAAATGGCGCACAGTAGTAATGTGCCACACGTGTAATATGGTTGCGGCTATTTTATTATTACTATTTATTACATTTTTGTGATAGAATGCTTGGTGTGGAGTCGTGGCTTTTTAAAAAGTCACCGTTCATCGATGTGATCTACTCCACAATTCTGGCCCACTTTTCACTCCATATCTGCAGGTGGCGCTCAGTCGTAACCGCCTTCCCCCACTTACGGCTTTTTGAGGGCTTGATAAGTTTCCCCGTTTTATATGGACATTGTTAGTAATTCCTTTGTGGGTGTACGTAGGTGAACATGTATTTGATAGAATATCTTATAAAATGTGAGGTCCTGGTTTTAGCATAGAAAAAAATGACGACCACATCTGTGTTGTGTGCCTTGGGGGTTCCATGATCTGAGACCCCCACATGTGATGTCACTCGCATGTCATGACCCGTGTTGGTAAGCAGCAGCCCTGAATCCATGATGCACTAATACAATAATAAACTCCACTGGAGTTTTCCTTTTAAATTCCTAAAAATGTCATTAGGCTGAATTTTTCAAGGGTTTTACTATAGAAAACCTGTGCTTGATGACCCAGAGAGATCTCATGGCGACCTGTGTTCTGAGGAAGGTTTTCCAGGATGGCAGATTATATTCCCACAGCACTGCCTCGCTGTAATATGGAACCATTACGATAAGAGGGGTATATTAGGGATTTCTTAGATTCAAAATATCAGCCATCCTGGGTTCTCCTCCTTTAGCGGTTTGGGTCTAGGACATGCTAAGACATGTACAGCGTACAGGCTGTGTTCTGTTAGAATGTGACCTTAGAATTTTCAAATGAAATTCATAATAACGTGTAATATGTGCCCCATGAGGAAAATGTCAAAATGGGTTGTGCACTAATTTCCAGACGCCTCAGGCTGACAGAGCCCGCATTGGTGATCATACGTCCCTGGTGCTGGGTCCAGCCTCGTTCTCTCCCCGACCTCTGCTGATTGTCTCGGGTCCCTTCTTGTAAAATTCCAGCTTGATGCTGCGGCAGCCAATCGCTGGTAGCAGGGCTGCTTTGCTCCCCCTCGCTTAACGCGACCATTTGACATGATGCAAGGGAAGCAGCTATCGGTGATTGGCTGCAGCGGCGTCAAACAGGAATTTAACATGGAGGGACCTGAAATGAGCAGCATTGGCCAGGGAGTGAACGAACTGGGACCCAGTGCCAGGGTTCAGGTAGGTGTGATCACCAACACAGGTCCTGCCAGTAGGAGAGGGCTGGAAATGAGTGCACAACCCCTTTAAAACCAGGTTGGAGTTGCCATAACTGGCATCAAATGTCGCAAGATGTTAGACGTAAAGATGCACCAAATTTGTCAAACGCGAATGTCTTGAGATGTTGCTCTACTTTCTATGCCACCCCCTTGCTGGAGTAAGGTTTTGTGACTTTAAAAAGTTGCGGTTGATAAATCTAGCTTCAGTTGGCTCGACAGGTTAAACCACTTCCTCTTTTCTGCCCAAAAGTAAGTGGTTCAACCTAAAAAGTAGCAGAGCCCCTATTTTGGAACATTAAGCCAGAATTCTGAAATGCATGACCTGAGTACTAATGAAATTTATAAATATAATTAAAGGGATTGTCTGACCTAGGAGCCAACAACCCCTAATATGTGCCCCATTAAAAACAAAACCAAACACCTGTCTGCAGTTATGCTCCGCCTCCTTCCTGGCTGCTTCCGGTCCCCACAGGACTAGGAAGTGACATGGTCCAAAGACTGTTGCGGCCAATCACAGGTTTCAGCTGTCACAGCGACTTAAACAGTACATGACAAGGGACGAACTATTCAGGCAGATGTGACTGCTAAGACTAGCGATTGGCTGCAGCGGTTATTGGACCATGCCACTTCCTAGTCCTGTGGGGACCTGGAGCAGGAACGAGGCACAGCAGGACTGTTTTATTTTCATAAAATAGGGCAAACAATAGAGGCCAGCTTCTTAAATCCATGCAGGAACATGGAAATCCCTGGTCAAAATATCATTCTCAGGCCTCTTGCACACGACCGTATGTATTTTGCAGTCCGCAAAAAATACGGATGACGTCCGTGTGCATTCTGTATTTTGTGGAACAGAACAGCTGGCCCCCAATAGAACAGTACTATCCTTGTCTGTGATGCGGACAATAATAGGACATGTTCTATTTTTTATTTTTTTTTGCGGACCCATTGAAATTAATGGTTCTGCATACGGTCTGCAAAGGAAAAAAGGACACGGTAAGAAAATATGTTCATGTACAAAGGGCCTTAGGGGGTTTTGCATCACATTTTATGCCTCAGTTTTTCATATATGTTATGAAAAAAAAGATACAAAAAACGCAGCGCACCATGTTCTTGTATCCCGCAGAGTCTGGTAAAAAATGAAAGTATATAGTTGTCCCCCCCCCAATGGATCTCTACAGATGCTACTGTATGACCTCAGTCTGAGGTATCCATTTAATGTATACGTTAAACGGATTGGAAAAACATGATGTGAACCCAGCCTTAGGGCTCATACACACAGCTGCATTTTACGCTCGTGTACGGGGGGCCTTAACCACTTATCCTCATATAACCCCCCCATCTGTTATTCTACAAATAAAACCTGAAAAGTCTCTGCAGGTTGATGGAGAAGTGTAGAGAGCGATAATTTTTGCCTCCTTGTATTGTCTGCGGAGGGTTGAGAAGTTGTCATTTCTGAGATAGTCATGGTCCAGCCGTGAATGGTCATTCTGACATGTTTACTTCAAATATTAGAAAGGCACAGTTTTCTGCTGAGCGTCTTTAATAAATGGCTAATTTTGATTTGTAATTATGATACCTTTAGGTTAGTCACGTGGGGCGGCTACAATGAGGTTTCTGCACAGGGGACGTGTAAGGATGAGGTTAAACAAATGTCTTCCATGTGCTGTGTAAAATATCCATACCGGATTCCAGCCGTCAGCCTGTCACCACTCCTGATCTGCCTGTTTTAGTAACTACTTGCGTGCCCTGTGTAATATAAGTTCTGGGGCATCTTTTCAAATAACTCGGTGTCATTCCTAGGTTATTCCTACTAGACGTTTGTGAATGAATTGCTAGTAGTCTGCAGTAAGGGTCCATCCATCTGGCTGTTACAGTTGGGGTTGGGCCCCTGGACAGTCTAACACCATCCCAAAAGTGCTGCCAGTGTCAGACTGTGTGGACCTTAATTAGACTAGTGGCAATTCATGTATACACTTCTAGTAGGAATAATAGAGGAAAAGCACAACATAGTCCTAAGAATAGATGCTCCAGAAATATGTTTATATGTTTAAGGCAGACATGGCAGTGGCCGAAGCTGCAGATTTGGAAATCCACATTGCAGGTCAATTTCTGCACAAAAAATCTGCATAGTGTAGATGAGATTTGGTAGATCTCATACCCTGTGTTGGTACTGTAATATGCTGTGGTATTTCTGCTCGGGAATCCGCTCAGAGAACAGCGCCCTGTACAGTATTAGAATGTATTGGCACAGATGAGCCGAAGTTGCAAGACTTCAGGTAATAACTTAAAAAATTAATTTCTACTGTTAAAAACTTTTACTGAACTCGGGTCCGGTTCCAAGTGGTACGTTGGAACCAAACCCAAGTTCAGGAAATGTTTTTTACAGTAGAAATTTGTTTATGAAGTTATTATGCGAAGTATCGCGAGACTTCACGAAGTAATAACTTTGGCTCATCTGAGCCAATACATTCTAATACTGTAGGGAGCTCAGTGTAATATTCAAATAAAGTATTATCCGTATCGACTTTGGATGTTTTATCCGAAGTCGGTTCGCTCATCCCTAGTGATAAACTCTCGCAGCGTGTCGGTGAGAGGTCCCGTCCTGACAGGATCGCACTGCATTATACTGATTTAGAATTCTGTGTAAGGCCATATGCACACGGCCGTTGTTCACGACCGTGAGCGGTCCATGGAACCACGAGCTGGATTCCTGCTGAGAGCAGGAGCGCACGGCGTCATTGGTTGCTATGACGCCGTGCGCTCCCTGCTGCCGGCACAGTACAGTAATACACTGGTATAGATCATACCAGTGTATTACTGTATTGCGGCGGCAGCAGGAAGCGCACGGCGTCATAGCAACCAGTGACTCCGTGCGCTCCTGCTCTCAGGAGGGATCCAGGCCGCGGTTCCACGGACCGCTCACGGCCGTGAACAACTGCCGTGTGCATTCGGCCTGATAGTCAGTCAATACAAGCTCCTCTGGAATTCTGCTCTGCATCGGTGATGGGCAATTATAGGATAGCTGCCTTTCCTCTCTGGTGGCATCAAAGGCAGAGGTTAAGAGATGCCGTACAGTGGCATTTTGCGAAATGGTAGAAATATCCGCAGCACTCTCCCATTTGTGCAAAAAAATACTATTTTTATATTTTTTTTTGTTCCATCAGCAGCTTGCAATGCAATGTTTTTGCTTGATAAAGACTTATCGAAACGTCTCATTGTAAGCTGCTGATGGAATAAGAAAACTGTATTTTTTGCATAAATTGGAGAGTGCTGCGGATATTTCTATGATTTTGCTATTTGAAGAGACCCCTAGCCTGGATCTCCTTCCGCAGGCACCACCACTCTGGACCTGGACTATTGGTATGATTTATCCCATGATGGGATTTGTAGTGCTCTATACCATTTGTTAGTACTGTGGCATTTGTCAGCACATGAAGTCTGTTTTTGATGGATTCAGCTGGAAGGAAAGCACAGTGTACTACAATTGTACATGATTTATTTTCCCAACATATACGTTAAACATGGGACAAAAGCATGTTGGGAATACAACCGAAGATCTTTTGACTTCTGTTCCTGAGTGAGTCCTATTAAAGGACATCTGTCAGCAGGATCAACCCTATTAAACCAGGGGGGCAGGCTGCCCCTGCTGATTAAAATTATACCTTTCTTGTGAATATTGCTTGTAGCGTTCCCAAGGGGAAAATACTTGTATTTATGCAAATTAAGGATTCAGTGCACTGAGGGGTGTGGCCAGCACTGAGAAACTAGGCCCCGCCCAGTGGTGCGCTGAGAAACTAGGCCCCGCCCAGTGGTGCACTGAAGCCCTCAATTGTATAAAAGTCTTTAGTTTCTTGGGACCCCAGCATCCAATTTTCACAAGACTGGTATTATTTTGATCAGGAGCAACCCTACAGGGAAGTATGTCTGATCTTATGGGGTTGATCCTGCAAACAGGTGCTCTTTAAGTCCGTTACATGGCAGGGGGTAATGTGCTTTGTCCTAAACGTATAAATAGTCATATGTGGCTAATCGCGGTGCTGTATTGTCTTTTCTAAACCTACTTATTTCATTGTCTCTCATTACTATGGAGATCACTTCAGTGTCACTGGTGGCCCCTGTGTGGTAATTGCACAGTGCTGCAGCCAACCTGCCTGACCAGTCCAGGACTGGGCGGCCTATTGTCATCTATGCTTTGGTTGTCAGGCAAATGGTGTTTTTTTTAGCAAGCTGCCCTTCCTCCGTGGCGCCCTCAGGGAAAGATGTCCTCTCAACCAGAATCTTTGTATAATGGCGTGTATGAAGGGTAATGGCCTGTAGACCTGGGACAACTCTTATCTCGTGATACTTTAGGCCTGTGCTATAACATTTTAGCCATGGTATCCCTTGCCTGTTCTTGTAATGCCCATCCATCCGCTAATACCATCAGTTAGAGCGAGAATTAGTGTCGGCCATGTCTGGAGGCAGATTGAATAGTCCTTTGCTCCTTTTTCTCTCTTTTATGTAAAAATAAAGACAGCAGACAGCACGTGGATCCGATGATTTTTTTTTTTTTTTCTACTATTTATTACAAATTTTAATGTGTTCACATATCAGTGGTTTTCCATTCACTGTGGGAGTCATGTAAAACTTTGGTCAGTGACGTATACCAAACTCGCCCATTGAAGTCTGTGGGTCCGTGAAAACAGTTTACAGACCACTGCTGGTATCTGTTTTCTGTCAGTGGTTTTCGCTGATTTTGAGTAGGAGACATTCTGCAAGTCCCTTTTTCATCCTAGCAGTGCATGTGGATACCGAGGACATACACTGGCCAAACATGGACCATTCACTGATGAAACACTGACGTGGAAATTTATCATTTACCCCATGACCGTTTCCTATTTGTGACTATTTACTGGTAAATGCTATTGCGCTTAAATGTAGGCGCAAGTGGTGTTTCAATGCCGCCCATGCCACTTTCCCCAAAAGAGGAAGGGTGTCCGAGGCCAGTCATTATTTTTAAAGCATCATTCATTCCATGGCGGTGTACCTACATAATATAAAACAAGTACAATGTGCAGGAAGGATGACACTGTAGCTGAAGGTAAAGCCGGTCATGGCGGTATAGGGCAGCAGGGTTACTGTAGGTTGTAGGCTTGTCTTAGGGGTGGGCTTTCAGTTTTTTTGTTTTTGGGAAGGTTTCCACTGTGGGTGAGCGTCTGATATGTTGGGGTAAAGAGTTTGAGTATTGACGATGCGCAGGAGAAATCTTGGGGGTGATTGTGGTAAGGGCAGATAAGAGAAAAGTAGAGAAGTTCTTGTGATGATCAGAGATTAAGTTGGGAAGGTATTGGGAGATCACGTCACAGATGTATGGAGGGGACAGGCTGTGGACGGCCTTGTATGTGTAGTTAGTGTTTTGTACTGGAGTCTCTGGGCAATGGAGAGCCTGAAAAGGGATTGACAGCGGAATAATGGTGGGAGAAATGGATTAGTCAGGACTAGAGGTGTGCGAGTCTGCTAGATGGGAGGACATAGAGGAGGATGTTACAGTAGTCTAGGTGGGGGATGATGAGGGCATGTACAAGTATCTTTGCACGCTCTGGATTGAGGAATGTGAGAAACCGAAATATATTTTTGAGTTGGATGCAGCAGTTGTCAGGAGAGGTGACAGGTCCTCTTTAGGCCAGAAAGAATAAAAGAAAAAGGAGATGGTGGGGGGGCACTAAAAGACAAGCAAACCCCTTGACGACGAGCAGTGTTACCCTTCAGCTTACAATCTAAAAGTCAGGACTGATTAGAGGCTTTGGCTTGTCCTTCTTAAAACCATGTATTGTGGAAACCCTGTTCCTTCTAAACACGTATGTCAGAGACGAGTACAGAGATCCTGGGGGAACTCCCGAGGCTCCGGCTTTTCTTGCCTCTCCCAAATATGATTTCTATTAACATGTTGTAACTCAAGCACATGTTCTGCTGTGAGAAAATTATATACGTAACCTCTCCGGGTCGGAGGCAGGCCGAGCCTGAACGGAAGAGCTTCCTGTTGCTCAACTGTCTTCAGTTGTGTGTGTGTGGTTTTTTTTTTTTTTTTTTTTTGTTTTTTTTTTTCCCCTCTCTCCCTTCTCTCCTCCATGAAGTCTGTCTTTAGGCAGAGACATTTGCCCCAGATAGTACATGATATAAGACATGAAAATTCATTCCCGGTGTGCGTGTTTTCCAGAAATAATGAAAAATATTGATGGCAATAAAAGATGTCATTTACCCTGCTGTGTTCACTTGGGCTGAAGGCCTAAGCGGTGATTATGAAAGGAAGTGATATAATAGCTGACAGGAATTAAGCCACCTCACTGGCACGTACTGTCTCACTGCCACAGACGATGACTGGAAAAGCAAGTGGCTCGATATGGCACTGCGCAGATTGCCAGGACCTGATCTTTCTACGCAAATCTAACCTGACGGATCATGGAGACCGTAAATATGCATGTTCAGGAGATGTGATAAATTAATGGTGTCGGTATCCTATGTTATATGACAGATCAACATTTTCCACTGTGACTGCCCAGAACAGACATGGAACAAGCTGTGTAGGTTCGGTCTGTTAGTATGGCGCCGCCTGTACTGCTTGCCCTGGATGAAAGGATGAGCTTTTATATCCTGTCCATCATTAAACTATCACTGCCCTGTGGCTGATACGGGGCACCAACGTGACCAATAACTAATTAGAATAAGATCAATGTCATTTCCTGAGTTGAGTATAAAGAGGGGGGCGGGGGGGGGGGGGAATTGGGTGTTTGGAGAGTTAAAGGGGTTGTGCCAAGTTTTGAAGTTCTGTGGCTAGGGGAGAACAAACTGATCATGGGTGTCTGGCCGCTGGGACCCCCACTGTTCCTGAGAATGGCAGTCTTGGTCCCTCAGTCTGATGGAGTAGCAGATTGAGCATGCACCCTGTCGCTTCATTCATTCTCTATAGGATTGCTGTAGATGGCAGAGTACAGCATTCTGATATTTCCAGCCCTCTCTTAGAGAATGAATGTAGTGGCAGGATGCCTGATTGCCCTGCCGATCCATCAGACCTGGTGGAACTAGACCTCTTTTTTTTTTTTCAGGATCCGGGGGCCCCAGCGATCAGACCCCCAGCGATCAGTTACCCCCTGTCCTATGGCACACCATTTTAAAGGGATTCTGTCACCTCCCCTAAGCCAAAAAACGATTTTAAAGCAGCCATGAAGCACAGCTTACCTGGATTAGGCTGTGCTCTTTTATCTTTAAATCCGTCCAGCAGTTACTGCAAAAAACGACTTTGATTGATATGTAAATGTGTCCTGAAGGTGCCCAGAGGGCGTTTTGTTCTTCTTAGAGAGCCCAGTACCGCCCCTCTTACAGTGCCCAGCCTGCCTTCCTTGTACTGTATAACCGCCGCCCCCAGCCTGCCACAGCCTCTCCTCCCTCTCCTCCCCCTCCCTCACGCCGAACGAAGTCTCGCACAGGCGCAGTACCCACTGAGGGCTGCGCCTGTGCGATCAGCAGGAGACTGAGGGCAGCAGCTTCATCCTCGTCACTGGGCATGCGCTGAGCCCAGTGACGTCCGATGCTCGCTCTTCCCTGCTGACTGAGGGAAAGAGCTAACATCGGACGTCACTGGGCTCAGCGCATGCCCAGTGACGAGGATGAAGCTCCTGCCCTCAGTCTCCTGCTGATCGCACAGGCGCAGCCCTCAGTGGGTACTGCGCCTGTGCGAGACTTCGTTCGGTGAGAGGGAGGGGAGGCTGTGGCAGGCTGGGGGGTGGATAGACAGTGCAAGGAAGGCGGGCTGGGCACTGAAAGAGGGGCGGTACTGGGCTCTCTAAGAGGAACAAAACGCCCCTCTGGGCACCTTCAGGACACATTTACATATCAATCAAAGTCGTTTTTTGCAGTAACTGCTGGACGGATTTAAAGATAAAAGAGCACAGCCTAATCCAGGTAAGCTGTGCTTCATGGCTGCTTTAAAATCGTTTTTTGGCTTAGGGGAGGTGACAGAATCCCTTTAAGTTGGCTGTATATGTTAGATAAAAGTTAGTCAAATGGGACTATTACAGTGGGATTGGCCTAATAAGGTGTATGTGGGTCTTGTGACTTTACCCCAACAGCAGGTGTTGGTGGCAAGAAGAATGGGACTATTGGATTTCTACTGACATATACTGAGTCTTGTTGAAAAGCACACTGACTCCAGTAGAGGTAGGGTGGCGTAAAACAAACGGAGTAACATTTCTATGCAAAATTGCTATTTGGAAAGATGCACCTACTTTATGAAACAACTTGGCGCAAATTACGTCACGCTGTGTTATAGCATGCCCACTAAA
Organism: Bufo gargarizans; assembly: GCF_014858855.1. Classification (NCBI taxonomy): domain Eukaryota; kingdom Metazoa; phylum Chordata; class Amphibia; order Anura; family Bufonidae; genus Bufo; species Bufo gargarizans. The sequence goes on from NC_058086.1 coordinate 7,884,561, forward strand.
AACCCAAAATGTTTCATAGCGAAGGCTACACAACGCCTGTGACATGCTGCAGGGTGCCGTAACCTGACAGTTGCAAGAAATCCAGTCGCCTGCTCCCGTTTTGCTTCTTAGAAATGCCAAACATTAATTTAATTCCTTGTCTGACTTGGCATATGCTGCGCCAAGGTTTTTTTAGGCATTACTCGTGTGCATTGCCATCAGATGAACCACGTAAAGGGGTTTTCCAGGTAGTTGTGATTCTGTGTGATGGCCACTTCTGGGATCACGTCCTGTACATTGGTCAGAAAATCTGTCCGATGATCTGTTGGTGTAATCCAGCCCTTAGATCACACGCCCAGTCATTGGTCAAGTAGCAAGTGATATGATTGGCTGGTAATGAGCCCCATAGACATGAGATTGTCAACAGATCCTACCAGCCAAAAAAAAAAAAGGTGTAGGTAGCTTTAATTAGTGATGTTTTTCTTGCACGGTTGGTGTGAGGAGAATTGTGGTAAGTTTTCAGTTTACATAAGGTTGGTGGTTTACGACTCCTACAGAAGAGATCCTATCAGCAGACTGCAGCTTTGAGCCCTGAGCTTGTTTGTGCAGCTCTGTTTATACGAATCCGCTGTGAAGATGTTCACATTGCATCTCAAGAAGACGTGTGGGTCTTGCAGGAGAACATGGCTGTTCACTGGTTGTCACATTGCTACTTATCAAGTTAGGGTTTACCAGACAATATGCAAGTCTTATTTTATAGGCATTCCCACATGCACAATGTACCCGGACAGCTGAAGTTTCTCATTTTTGTATGAATAATTTGGCAGCATCAAAAAAAGATCCAGTGTCAACTATAAAGGGCATCTGTCAGGAGATCTGTACCTATGACACTGGCTGACCTGTCACATGTGCACTTAGCAGCTGAAGGCATCTGTGGGTCCCATGTTCATATGTGTCTGCATTGCTGAGAAAAATGAAGTGTTCCATTTGCAAATGAGCCTCTAAGAGCAACGGGGGCATTGCTGTTGCACCTAGAGGCTCTGCTTTCTCTACAACTGCTGAGCCCTCTATGCTTTGAGCGACAGGGCCAGACAGTGAAAACATGATCACTGCAGAGAGAGCAGATGTAATGGCAACGCCCCCCCCCCCCCCCCCATATCATTGCTCGTGGAGTCTAACTTGCATATTTTTCTCAGCAATGCGGGCACACAACACAGATGTCTTCAGCTGCCAAGGGCACATGTAAGGCTACTTTCACACTAGTGGCACGGACCTCTGGCAGGCTGTTCCGTCGGGTGAACAGCCTGTCAGATCCGTCCTGCCGCTAGTCACCGCGTGCCACTGGACTGACGCTCCGTCCCTATTGACTATAATGGGGGCGGTGCGGAGTTCTGGCAGAGGCACGGCGAGAGGCTGCTGGAATGAATGTCGGACATGTCGTCGTTTTATTCTGGCAGCCTCTTGCCGTGCCTCCACCTGAACTCCGCCGCTGCGGCAGTCTGGGGGCACACGTTCACTAGCGGCAGGACAGATCAGACAGGCTGTTCACCCGACGGAACAGTCTGCCGGAGGTCCATGCCGCTAGTGTGAAAGTAGCCTTACAGGTCAGCCAGTGTCATAGGTACAAATCTACTGACAGATGACTTGTTAATGGTAAAGGGGTTTTCAAAAGTAGAATATTGATGACCTAGGTGATTGGTGGGGGTCGACAATCGCCACTGATCAGAGGTTTGGAGAAACCAAAATGCTTTGGTGAACACGGCGGCTGCTATACAGCTTACCAAGCACAGCGCCATTCCTTGTATAGTGGCTGTGCTTGGTATTGTAGCTCCAGCCTGTTCAGTTGAAGGAGACTTTGCAGCAAACGGGAGGGGCGGTCCTTCACACTGCATGGCTGCATTAGGATTCAGGGTGAGGAGGCGTGTCTCAGTAATCCAATCTGATTGGCTGGCAGGGAGCTGCTGGCTACAGTGAGTCTGTATGGGAAGTGAGGGAAAGCAGTTTTTGCCTCAGAACTGTCACAGGAGCCACCTTGAGAAGGTCCTCATATTGTAAATGTTTAAACAGCCGTAACTAAGGGAACATTCAAGAAACTAAAAATTGCTAACCTATGCTAAAATGTACCGTATTTGCTTGAAAACATGACAATTACAGTTATCCTTTAAAGATGCTTTAAAATGATTGCATCAATATAATCGTATTGTCAGATGTACACAGTTGTTTGGGATTTATGAATTCTTATCTGTACACATAATAATTCACTGATCAAGTATTGTGCACTTCACTTAAAGGGAACCTGTCACCGGGATTTTGTGTATAGAGCTGAGGCCATGGGTTGCTAGATGGCCGCTAGCACATCCGCAATACACAGTCCCCATAGCTCTGTGTGCTTTTATTGTGTAAAAAGCCTGATTTGACACATATGCAAATTACCCCGAGATGAGTCAGAGCTTGAAAATATGACTCTTCTCTGGTCACACAAGTAAGATATGACTCTTATGTTAATTTGCATATGTAGCTTCTTTTCCAGGGCCTTTAGGGCTCATGCACACAGCAGCGTTGCAGGTGCAGACCCTTCTACACTGCTAGCCTCCCTACATAGGCCTTCTGTGTGCTGCCATTATGGGGTCCCCTGACAGATCCTATTCCTAAGATTTAGTGCTTCCAGGGAAGGATACCTCAGGAATAAGATGTGCACCCCTTATACAATCACTACTGTTCCAGGATCCATGTGATCTGAATTTCAGTCTCGACACAATAAACCATTGTGCACATTGGTTTATTTCCTTGGTACACCATGGGAATTGTTTGTTCGAGGACAGTCTGTATAGTACTAAGTGTCTGAGGCCGACACTTGGATTTCTGCCGTGACTGTATGGTGGATCGGCACAAGGGTTATTTGAGTGCTTATTTCATGTACATTTTGGCACTTGCGAACTTTGCCTATTTTCACACTAACGTTTTTGCTGGATCCGGCAGGGCTCAGTAAAAAACGCTTCCGTTACTGATAATACAACCGTCTGCATCCATTATGAACGGATCCAGTTGTATTATCTTTAACATAGCCAAGAAGGATCCGTCATGAATTCCATTAAGTCAATAGGGGACGGATCCATTTTCTATTGTTTCAGAGAAAACGTATCAGTCCCCATTGACTTGCATTGTAGGTCATGCTCTGCATCCCAGTATGAGAACGGAATGCATTTTGGAACATTCCGCTCTGTTCAGTTACATTTTGTCCCCATTGACAATAAATGGGGACAAAACGGAAGCATTTTTTCCAGTATTAAGACCCTATGACTGATCTTAATACCGAAAAATATTAGTGAAAGTAGCCTTGGCTTTAGGTTGCAAGCATTAATAGCTTGAGGGTGCCCATACACAGTGGTTGTGCCACGCAGCTGGGAATGGAGTGGCAAAATGCATGTGGATTAAAGCAAATGGCCACGGTTTTGGACCAATGAAACACATAAAACCATGCAGAACAACAACTAGTGTGACGCACCCGCCACGTGTATGGGCACCTTATAAATTGCTGTACCATTCGTGGATGGCTCCGTTATGGACTCCTGGACCTCCTTCCATACTCTGAAGACATACTTCTGAAGAAATTTGCCTTAGTATGTGAGATAGGAAGAATGAAAGTTACATTGGAGACAATGGCATAAGTGTGAGTTTTACAGTCTCTGAGAATCTGCATCTCTACAAGGCTCCTGCACATGACCATATCCGTTTTTGCGCTCTGTGGCTGAGTGCTTTTTATTTTTTTTCTCCTGCAGAGAAGTCCTATCCTTGTTCACAAAACGGTCAATAATAGGACATGTTCTCTTTTTATTTTATTTTATTTTTTTAAGGGAACTACAGATACGGAAAGCACACAGGTGTGCTGTTCTCATCTTTTGCGGCCCCATTGAAATGAATGGGTACGCAAATTGACCAAACATTAGAATTTTCTTTTTCATGCTACTACCCATTGATCTGTTTAGTTTGTGATGTTCAGCTTGATATATTTTTTTTTTTTTCTCTTCTGAAGGGAGACTACGGTATAGTTTCTGTATAACAGATGGCAGTGTCACTTTGGTAAATGAGCAGCTGATCTTTCCTTTTGTCTCCCTTGACATCAATTCTATATAGCAATGAGGTGATGCAAACTTTTTCTTCCCCATTTGCTGCTTGCACAACAGACTGGCTAGATCGGGGCTGACATCACATCTTGGGTTGTGCTTCCTGTACATAAAGCTATTTGCTTGTGGCATATAAGGATATAAAATATACGTTCTGATGACCGTGTGAAAAGTTTATGGCTGTTCTTGAACAAGTGGATAAATGACACTTAAAGGGGTTGTCTCTCAAAAAATATTCTACAGTTTTTAAACCAGCACCTGAATCTGAATACTTTTGTAACTGCATGGAATTAAAAATTTAGCCACTGAGTTATTTAATATGTATCAGTATAGCGCCACCTGCTGTTTTGTTTTATTCTTTTGTTGTCCTGCTCACTGAGGTGGTTGCACATGCTCGGTTTCATCCTTCATCTGCCTCCTGAGCTGTGATGGGGAGACCATGGACGCGCCCCCTGAGCTGCAGCAGAAAGGACACTCCCCTTGAGCTGTCAGCTTGATATAAGTCTAGCAGAGCAATGAATGGGGAGATCTCTGGATCCATGTGAGATACAGGGCTGGTTTAAAACTTAAAAATGGGAATCCGAAGTGGGCTTTGGTACTGGCTGGTACCTTTGTACCAAAGCCCACTTCTGATTCCTATTTTAAATATTTTTTTTAACTACACAGATATGAATACAGTAGTAATTCACCAAAGTCTCACGCGACTTAGGGTGAGACGAAGTTTGGCTCCACGGAGTCGATACATTTTAATGCTGTACGGAAACGGCATTAACATCGAAGTTTTTGAGCATTGTATGGTGGCTGTGCTTGGTATTGGTCTTCAAGTGAATGTGGCTGAGCTGCTTCTAGGCCACGTGACACATGATCGTGTTGACACTGACTAGGAAAAGCAGAGAGAAGCCTGCAGCGCTCACAGGAGTGCCGGTGAATTCTCAAACAGCTGATCGGCAGGGTTCAGTTGTCAGACACCACCGATCAGATAGTGTGGATAGGTCGTCAATATCAAAATCCCAGAAAGCTTCAAGTGCACTGGGGCATAGCTTTTTTTTTTTTTTTTAAAGTGCTCTTTGCATTGAGTTACCCAACAACCCCTCCCATTTTCCTTTGAGTGATGGCTGTAGCATCCAACAGGGCACCCCTATGGCTGTCACTCAGAGCCGAGGGGAGCGATGCTGAGAGGACTTCACAGTGAAGCCCCGGGCACTTGCTGGAGAAGAATGCCAGAGCACGTCGGGGATTGGAGCCTCCACAGACATAAGGGAAAGATCTGCACCTGTTCTGTGTTTAGAGCCACACCTGGTTTTGACTAAAAATCACTGATGGAAATCACTGACCAAAACACGGACGTGTTAATGAGGCATGAGTCCTCATGCACACAGCCGGGTGCAGTCTGGGAAATACGCCCCGTGGGTCAGCCTCATGTCCTGCATTGACAGAGGCTCCTCTGACACAAACTCTCTGCAATGTAGTAATTTTATGATGCAGGGAGTTCCTATATGATCATGGGTACAGTTGGTGCTGGGACATCCTGGCACTGACTGTACCCACTATACACCACCCTAATCACTGTCCCGATACCAGCGCACGTTGCTATAGCACAAGACTTGTCCCCTTTAGCTGGGTTTTCTGTGTATGTGCTATATGTATCCCTGTTTCCAGGAAATGTTCCATGTTGTGGTTTCCGAGGAGCTGTAGTTAGTCTTCATGACCTTTTAGGACTGACCTTGTTTCTTCCCATTTCTTAGACAACAGGGTCGTTTCTGTATAGACGCATGAAGGTTATTCCATTTTCCCGGCTTCCAGAAACGCACAATACACACACACACACACACACACACACACACACACACACACACACACACACACACACACACACACACACACACACACACACACACACACAAAAATCTGTTTATTTCCTTACTTATCTGTAGGTGACTAGGTGTGACAGCAAGTGCAAACAAATTGCCTTATATACCGATACGCAAATCTCCGAATGATGTATGTGGTGGACTAAGAAAATGCTTTTATGTTCTTATCCATGTGCAGTTTCTCATGCGCTTCCCAATGTGCTATTTAGCTTTTTCTTCAAAAAGTTCACTCTGCCCAGCTAATCTTCACGCTTTCTAAATGTGAATGCTTGCAATATTGAGTTCCCTTCTACATGTAGATCTTCTGCAATGCGGTGTCTGAGAGCGCAACTGACACATACGAAAATAAAGGCGAATTTTACATGAGCTGTTCATCTGAACTAACAGCATAATCATTACCGGTGATGCTGTGAGTTTTTGGTGACCAGACCTGTGGTCCGACTTTGAATGCTGGCAGATCTCATCCATCCCAGGGAAGACCATTGGCATGTGTGGGTGTACATGATCTGCAAGGATGGATTCTTACCCAGATTGGTTGAGAGTGCCTTCCACATGAATGAGTGGGCCCAGAGAATACCGCAACAACATTTTCCAGACCATAACTCTGTCACCACCAGCTTGTGTTCCTCCAGCAATGGTTGTAGGGTGTTTGTTCTGTTTTTCGCCTGACACGGCAATGTCTATCCGTTCAATGCAGCAGAAGACGTGACTCATCGGAGAAGGCAACCCTTTGCCAATCGGCAGAGGTTAAATTCAGATACTGCTGTGAAAATGTAAAGCTTTTTCTGCTGATACAACTTCATTAGCAGAGGTGCAGTGACCATCAGTCTGCTTCAGAGCCCCATATGCAGTAGGGATCCCTGTACTGTTGTTTGACACATGTCTGGTAGCCCCCGCTTCATTTTGGTGGTGTACTGCTCCACTGTAGTCTCAGTCCACCCTCGCACACCTTCACAGCTGAAGTATACGTCTCGCATCAATGGCACGTGGTGCTCTGCAGTTTCCACATCGCTTATTCACAAAGGTAACATTTGTCCACTCAATACTTTCACTACAACAGCATGAGAACCGTTCACAAACTGCGCAGTTTCAGATATGGTTCCACCCTTGGCTTGAAAGGCAATAATCATCTGTTTTTGCAACTCTGATAAGTTATCCCTTTTACTGAGGGATGTGTATGCGGACAGCCTATCGCACACTTTATAAACCCACCAAGCCAGCTTATGACACGATCCTTCATAAGCTACGCACGGTCGATGTTGAAAGTAGGAAGTGATTATAATAATGTGAGCCGACTGTAGGATGTTGTGCATTTCCTTTCTACAGGCTACAAACAGGTTAACCGGCCTTAGTGATAGTTGCTAGGTGGGGACATTTCCAGCCAGCTTGAGGAGCCTTATACCAGCCTCTGAGGAAGAAACGAGACTACATTATAGTGTACCATCCATTTAGAAGAGGTAATTGTGTGTGTTTAAAAATTCTGTGGCTATAACCTGCCTACAGCTTCCAGACTCCAAAGACCTTTGTCTGATAGAATAAGAGCCCTGGCATGGAGACAGGTTGCCAATCTGCTAAGTAACTGCCGCCCGCATTTGGGTACTTGTAAGGCTACATGCACACAACCGTTGTGTGTTTTGCGGTCCTCAAATTGCAGATCCGCAAAACACAGATGCCGTCTGTGTGCGTTCCGCAATTTGTGGAACGGTACGGACAGCCATTGATATAACTGGCTATTCTTGTCTATCTTCATCTCCATCTTCCATCTTCCATCTTCATCTCCATCTTCTATCTTCCTGTTTGTGGCACATTAGTATATGTGGGGGGGGGGGGGGGGGGCTGGGCTTATCAAGATGGGTAGTGACCATGGCGGCCATTTTAAAGTCGGCCATTTTGAATCCAACTTTTGTTTTTTCAATAGGAAGAGGGTCATGTGACACATCAAACTTATTGGGAATTTCACAAGAAAAACTTTATTCTTTCATGAGTTATTTATAAGTTTCTGACCACTTATAAAATGTGTTTAATGTGCTGCCCATTGTGTTGGATTGTCAATGCCACCCTCTTCTCCCACTCTTCACACACTGATAGCAACACCGCAGGAGAAATGCTAGCACAGGCTTCCAGTATCCGTAGTTTCAGGTGCTGCACAGCATATGCTGTGAAGATACGAGATGTGCAGCACCTGAAACTACGGATACTGGAAGCCTGTGCTAGCATTTCTCCTGCGGTGTTGCTATCAGTGTGTGAAGAGTGGGAGAAGAGGGTGGCATTGACAATCCAACACAATGGGCAGCACATTGAACACATTTTATAAGTGGTCAGAAACTTGTAAATAACTCATGAAAGAATAAAGTTTTTCTTGTGAAATTCCCAATAAGTTTGATGTGTCACATGACCCTCTTCCTATTGAAAAAACAAAAGTTGGATTCAAAATGGCCACAATGGTGTGTGTGTATGTATGTGTGTGTGTGTGTGTGTGTGTGTGTGTGTGTGTGTATATATATATATATATATATATATATATATATATATATATATATAATGATGTGGACCAAAACAATGCCCGTGTGCATGAGGCCTGTTGCTGTATTTAAAATGGCAATTGATAGGAATACAGTAAAAGGGAGAGAGAGCTGGCTGAATGGAGAGTGAAGGTACAGGTATTGGAAGATTGACTCGGAGTAAACTAGGCCTGTCTACTAGCTTTGCAGCGGTGGTAGACCTAAGATCTGCCAGTCCATGCATAATTTGAACTGACTACTGATATATACACATACTTTACCATAATTGCCAGTAAAAAAGTTGTTAATTTTTTTTAAACCAGCCAACCATTGGCGATGTGGTGAGGAGAGAGAGCGTCATACTGCAGCCCCTCCAACTCTGCGTTGAGTTGGGGACCCTGCCTTGCAGGAGGTCTTCCCAAAACTGGGTGCGCTGTCCCATCACTCTACCGCGGCCCAGCGAGAGCTGGAGAGGGATTTTAACTGTGAATACTACAACCTCTATCCTACCACGCCTTTCTCTGAGGACCCACTTTAAACACAGAACATGATTTTGTTAATATATGGTTCTGTACTGAAAAATCATAAAATATGATCATGTTGATCCTCTCATCTTTTACTCTATCCATACTGAAGAAAAACACAGGGCCTGTCTGAGCATGCATGTTTGTGAGGTCGGGCAGTTTTTCTGGCTATGGCAGCATTTAGAGAGGTTTTGTATAGCTAGCTGCCAAGCTGTGTTTGTTGGCATGTGGTAATACCAACATTCATTTACAACTTGCTTCCCATTTTGGTACCGGGGAGTGACTGTTTAAAGAGACTATGGGAATAACTAACATACACAAGACTGAAGGGTCCTTTACACAGGCTGAATATCGCCTAGATCATCGCTATCAACCGTTCACAGTAACGCTTTTTAGTAATTATCTGGCGGTATAAATGTATTGCCGATGAACAAGCTAAATGCTCGTACATCGGGTAATTGGATCATTTGTGTGAACACGAAAACCCTTGTTTTCCGACAGCAGATCGTTATGGTGAAGAGTGATGGAATTAGCAATCGCTCCTCCCCATCTCAGGAGGAGATCATTAGATGTAAATGCAGTGATCTCCTCCACCAGTGAGCAGCAGATTGTTAGTAGAGAAGCGTTCCTTCCCGACAATCTGCTGTAATATCGTCCCATGTAAAGGGACCTTAAGACATATAAAAAGGGCTGAACATAGCAGAGTAGTGATCAGGGGCTTCATCTATTAACTTATTGATGCTTAAGGCTACGTTCACATCTCCATTAGAGATGATCTGGCATAAATGCTGGCTGTCGGCCGGACAAAAACAGCTGCTGCAGTATTTGTCTGGCCGAAACCCAGTATTTATGCCTGATCGCCGGTCAGTCAGGGTCTCGCAGCTATTCTCTGCCGGAAACTTTCACTGGAGATGTGAACATGGCCTAAGATTGTATTGTGTGAATGGTGCACTTTTTGAAATGGCTTCAGTGTGAGGTCCTGCAAAACAGATGGTCCAGGCAAAAGCAGTGTAACAACCCCGAACTTCATTTCTGTAGAGAGGGGTTATATAATGGCTGCCAGGGCCCTCTGGTCAAACCCTTCATTTACTTGTCTGCAAATACTGTACAGTTGCAAATAACGTTTTCTTCCATAAGGTGATGAGGCACATTTTGCCTTGTGAGTTGTTTTCGTTCTTTTAAGATGCTGTCTGGCACAAAGTTCTGCGTGTGCCGCTAACGGTGTGCTACTCCCACGGAAATGTGCTTGTTTTGCTGTGTGATGTGGGCAGAAGAGTTCAGTAGGTTGCAGAGGGAGAGCTTCTAGAGCAGGCATCCTCAAACTGCGGCCCTCCAGCTGTTGTAAAACTACAACTCCCGCAGTGCCCTGCTGTAGGCTAATACCTGTAGGCTGTTCGAGCATGCTGGGAGTTGTAGTTTTGCAACAGCTGGAGGGCCGCAGTTTGAGGATGCCTGTCTAGAGTATTGCCATTCTCACTCCAAGCAGAGGGCGGCATTGGGGTCTGAAAACATTTTTGTATCTTTGAGACTTAATTTGATCAGAAGATTTAAAGGTGTATTCCAGCACCAGAATTTTTTTTCCCATGGGCTGCACATGCTAGAAAATTTAATTATATCGCACTGATCCCCCTGCCATTGCTGTTCCGATGATGCTGGGGTCCTCGCTGCGATCCACTTCCTGCTCGTGTCTTGCAGGAAATGGCTGGGGATGCCATTCAGCCAATCACTGTTTGAGGCGGGGCATCCCTGCAGCCAGTCATTGGCTGAGCAACAATCCCAATCCATTTCCTGCTGTGTCTAGACAGGAGCAGGAAGTGGAGCACAGTGTAAAGACTGTGACAAGGGATCAGGAGGGCAAATATTACACTGTAATGCCCCTCTAAAGGGGTCAAACCCCTGTAATGCTTGAGCACACCTACAATAGGGATAACATGATATTTGTACATAACTGAAAAGCAGCGCTTGGTTTTACAAGTCACAACCTGAGATCTAAACATGAGTACGGTATATAGCACTGAAGTCCGATCTGTAGCTTATGGCCTCACTAAAGCACCTCATTCTTTCACAGGCTATCCTGTTACATGTGTTTTGTCAGTACGCTATACACTGTGACACCCGATGGTGAAGGAGATATCCATTTGTTACTCACAGGACCAGTACTGTATTTACCCTACTACTTACCTTACCTTACCATGGTGACACGCGCTATGTGTGGGCAATGGTGCAGCAAAAGAAAATGTGTTAAAAAACAAACAAACGGATGTCTTTGGTTCATATGCAATTTATAGCCTCATTATTAGAATTAGAATTCACTTTTTTTCATTAAATCATTTATTCATGGAAATAAATATTTGCCACTGTTTGTACTTCAGGAAATAGTTTGTCTTGCATATGAATAAAGCTGACCATACACATAAGAGTCGTCGGCTGAACACTTGTTCAGCCAACAGCTATAGACCCCTTTACACGGGCCGAGCATTATCCAGATAATCGCCAACAAGCGTGTGTAAGAAAGCTCCTTATTAGCTGGTGTAAAGGTGGCGCCGATTACCCAATGAACAATTGAAACACTCGTCCATTGGGTATCTGTTACATGATCATGTGTACGGTCACCAAAATCATCGTTTGGCGGCAGTAGATCGTGCCATCTAAAGAGCCTCTGCTGCTGGCAAACTGATTCTGTATGGAGACGAGTGATGGGATTAGTGATCGCTGCTCCCTTTGCATGTAAATGCAGCGGTCTTCTTCACTGATGAGCAGGCAATTGCTTGTAAGGAATGCTTCCTTCCCGACAATTGCCTACTAAATAGTGTGGTGTAAAGGGACGTTATCTCTCCCAATCCTGCTATAAATGTCCCAGATGGGAATACCCCTTTAAATGCACTGGAGGCAGAGCTTAACCGTTCTCTGCATTGAGCTGCCTCACAGCCCCTCCCCTCTGCTCTGAGTGACAGCTGTAGTGATCCCCTGGTTGGATGCTATAGCTGTCACTCTGAACAGAGGGGAGGGGCTGTGAGGCAGCTCAATGCAAAAACCGGTGAAGCTCCACTTCCAATGCACTTAAAGTGGTTTTCCGAGACTAGAACTGATGACCTATCCTCATAAAGTTAAACTGACATTTTTCTTTTTTCTTTATTTTTAGGTTAAAAGATGGAGCTCAGAGTGGGAAACAAGTACAGACTGGGCAGGAAGATCGGAAGCGGCTCCTTTGGAGACATCTACTTAGGTAAGCTGGCTGTACTGGTATTTAAAAGGGTTTTCCAAGACTTTACAACTGATGACCTATTCACTGGATAGGTCATCAGTATCTGATTTGTGGGACCCCCGCTGATCAGCTGTTTGGGAAGGCAGTGATGCTCCTGTGAGTGCTGCGGCCTTCTCCCTGCTCACCAAGCACAGTGCCGTACATTGTATAGCGGCTGTGCTTGGTTGGTATCACAGCTCAGCCGCATTCACTACTATGGGACTGAGCAGCGCCTAGGCCACGTGACTGATGGACGTGTCTTCATTGGCCTAAGAAAAGCTGAGAGAAGGCCACTTATCATTAGGATAGGTCATCACTATGGAAGTCTTGGAATACACCTTTAACTGCTCAAAAGGAAATTACATGAGTCAAAAAGCAGAGGGAACGGCCTTTGTTCACTTATTTTTATTATTTTTTAAACACAAAAAAATAAAATAAAATAAACCTTCTGGTTCCTCAGCTTTCAACCGAAATCCAACATGTTTGAACTTTTATTTTCATAGGGGTTTATTTATTCCTCTCCCCATTGAAATTAACAAGCTCACCCTGATGTAGCTGTTCTTGTATGTGTATAAAGGGGTTCAGGAAACATTGCTTTTGTTCAGGCGGCCATTTCTCCTTGCTCCCCTGGTTAACAGGTTGGCCATGCATACATGGTATAAGCTGCCGCCAGACGCCCCTCGTGTTGCTAGTCTACTTAGGATGCTCCCATACACATCAGTGTGTTGCTGCCCAAGAACGGCAGGTTGTGACCACAATCTAATGTGCATGGGGAGCTCCCGAATCCATGACAGATTATGGCTGGGAAGAGAAAGATTAGGCAAACAGAATTTTTTTCGCCTGATCCTTTTTCTCTCCCAGGAGATAGGCTGCCACCAGATGATGGGGGAGAGAACAATTGGGCGTGTTGAATTTCAATGTCTCCTGGAAGATGACTGCTGCTGAGGTATTTGGCAGCGGCTTTCTCTCCCCATTAACGAAATATACACACTCGGATGGGAGTCGGGAAAGATGTCTGACAGCTACTGAATGTGTAAGGACCGTTTTCTTCTGTTAGTTATCCATTAAGGGAGTTTTCCAAGATTTGCATATTTATCTATCCCCAGGATAGACAATCAATATGAGATTGGCGGAGGTCTGACTCCTGGCACCCCTGCTTTTCTGCTATTTAAAGGGGTTGTCCGAGTTATTTTGTTTTTTTCTATGTTCCTAACAAGGCAAATATAACACCTTTCCAATTACCTCACTTTCTCCGGTGACCGGTTTCTCAGATTTCACTGAGGGTCACATGACCTGTGATGTCAGCTTCTCTCCCTGCTCTGATAAAGGTCGTTTACAAGTCTGTAAACTAGATATCACTGTGCTGGCCACGCCCCCTTCACTGCCGGCTGTCTGCTCTGTCCTAAGATTCTTAACCCCTTCAGCTGCACACACTGGGTAGCTCTGCAGGCAGTGAGGAGACAATGCTGGGCACTGGAGCTGACATACTAGAGAGAGCATTGCACAAGAAGGTAGGGGGAAGATCCTGTGTGTATTAGCAGTCTCATTATACAGGTGGGACTTGTAGTTCTACACATACAACATGCTGCAGAGTCTCCCAGCAGGCAGACATGTCACTCAGGGCAGCTCTTGTATCCACTCCCTTAGCAGTGTCATTATACAGCTGGGACTTGTAGTCCTACACATACAACATGCTGCTGAGTCTCCCAGCAGGCAGACATGTCACTCAGGGTACCTCTTGTAGCCACTCCCTTAGCAGAGCGGGGGGAGGGGCAGAGATTGTTTTTATTGCATGTAAACAAAGGGCCAGAAAAGAACCAGGGAAATATATTTATTTTTGCATAAAACTTGCTTAGTTATATATTGCTGCCCATCAGATTTTCAGTGCTATATTTATTTTTTCATAACTCGGACAACCCCTTTAAGGAAGCTGCTGCGCCCCAGGGAGCTTTGCAACCTGCTCGCAACTTACAAAGCATAGCGCTGTCCTTTTTGGATAGTGGCTGTGCTTGGCATAGCAGCTCTGCTCCATTCACTCGAATAGGACTGAGCAGTGCCTAGGCCACGTAACCGATGACCCAACCGTTACAGGCCTAGGAAAAGGCTGCAGTGGTCACCGGAGCATTGTGAACTCTTCAAACAGCTGATCAGATGGGTGTCAGGAGTCTGCCCCCATCAATGAGACATTGATGACTAGGCTTGAGCGAATTGACCTTTGGATCATAGATACGAACTCGATTCGTTCAAATACTTCCGTATCTGTACAGCATTAAAATGTATTGGCTCCATGGAGCCAAAGTTCATTTGGCCCGAAGTCGCGCAAGACTTTGGTTAATTCCTATTGTATTCATAGCTGCGTATTGAAACACTATTTCAAATAGCAATCAGAACTAGGCTGAGGTACCAGCGAGTACCAAAGCCCACTTCAGCTTTCTATTTTACATTTTTTCAATACACAAATATGGAAAAAGTATGAATTAACCGAAGTCTCACGCAACTTCGGGCGAAATTAACTTTGGCTCCACGAAGCCAATACATTTTAATGCTGTACAGATACGGCATTAACATTGAAGTATTCAAAAGAATCAACTTCAGAGCTATGATCCAAAGGTCGATTCGCTGAAGCCTATTGGTGACCTGTCCTGCGGATGGGCTATTATTGTGAAAATCTCGGAAAACCAATTTAAGAGATGATGGGTAAATATCACAACTTTAATGGTAAATGAGTGGCATTAGGTTTTCCCATATCTGTGGCCAGTTGCAGCATGGTGACCTGTATTACATGCACGGATGTTATTCTGGCTCAGACAACCAGGATCAGAGTTTCTATTTCTGGGTGTTCAGGGGGAACATCTGCTGACTGGCCTCCATTCCTGGGTACTGGAGGTTTTCTGTGTCTGGAAACAGTCTCTGTTCTGCCCTCACCTCCTCAAGACAGTCATGAGGGTTACGGGAGTCCCTTGGGATTACTCTATGTGCAGACATTGGACTTAAAGTATTGGCTGCTGAACGGGGACAAGTAATGTAAAGACGGCTCAGACCTGACATAATCAGGTGCTTGGCTCATCCTTTCCTACTGTGTTCCCAGCCTGGCTGAGTACAAACAGTTTGTTAGGTTCTTAGAAATGCTGTTAATAGATAAGGACTTCCTGTGCCTCCCAGACTGGGCCTTTTTGATAGTTTAATTAACCCTTAGGGTCTATGCTCTGTAAATAGTCTCGTCCACGTTAAGATGTTTGTAGAACCTAGACTAAAGAAGTGCAGGGATTTGCCCTTTGTTCACACTATGGTTGGTATCTGGACTCCTATGAAGCTCTTCTGCTTGATCTGTATCTGTTTTGGGTCCGTTCATCTTGTCAGTCAGAAATATTTTCCCCAACAACCTGCGCCCCCATATTTTATTTCTGTTTATGACTGTGATACTGTTCAGTAAAGCAGTACACCGACAAACATTTGGGGGAGATGGCTGGCTCAAGGCTTCATTCACACTTCGGCATCATGGTTCTGTGTCACATTCTTGTATTTGGACCACAGGGCTGGCTCACATCTGGAGCAGGAAAACGCTTTTCATAAATGAGCCAATGTAGGATTTACTGTATTCAGGCACAAATGTGAAGGCTAAGGTCCTTATTACACCTACAGATCCTGCAGGCGATTATTGGGAGGGAAGTGTTCCTTCCTGGCAATCTTCTGCTTGCTAGAGGAGAAGACCACTACTATCACATGCAGCGATCTCCTCAGTTACTGAATCATTGTTTGCCGGCAGCAGAGCGCTGATTACACGGCACAATCTGCCGCCGGCAAACGATAATTTTTTTTAAACCCGTTAAAAGACAGTTTGCTTGTTCATCGGGCTTTGACAACGGACGGCCCTGTAATGAGAAAAAAAAATTGGCTTGAGTTTGCATTTTAACTCTGTAGGAGAGGGGCAGACGAGCTGATGGTATTCCCTAGTACAAGGGATGGCATGTTGTAGTCTAACATGTCTGATCTTGGTCGGGGACATGCGTGATATTCCCCTTTTATGAGACTGGCTGACCCTAATGCACATGGACAGCTTAACGTGTACTTCCAGGGATACGCTGCTGCTGGATTTGACATCAGGTGTGGACAGGTACAATTGCTGAGGCAAGTCTATGATGCCTGGGGACTATCATGCACAGATCCTATTATTTTCTACCATAGGACCCATGCAAGACTGTCTGGACTTCGTGCAGTTACGCTTCTCCATGTCCCCAATGTCCAGTTGAGCTGGAGAGCACCTCTGAAGGTGCACCCTGACAAATACTTCATGGACAGAGCTGTCTGAACACAGTACATGTAACTGCTTTCACTCATGCATAGCCTGGCTGTGTACGAGGAAGGATATCCCGAGTATTCCCCAGAGCTTGTGATCTGTTCAGTGGCTGATTTGCCTGCGCTGCTGCAAAGGGAAAACAGGATGTTTCTTGCCATTTAGAGGGAGTGGAAAGGGGGAGACAGCTGCAGCGTAAGGGGTGCTTGCTGGGGGCTCTGCAGCTGCTCAGACTGCCATCTTGGCTGTAGAATGTGGGCGGCTTGTGCTGAGCAATGGGTTAAGAAATTGTGCTGTTCATGGACCGTAAGAGACCTGACTAGACTAGGTCTGTGTACACGGAGTGTGTGTGGAGGAGAGCAGCTCCCTGCCCCCATCCTCTGCTATGTCTACCCCCATCTGCTGGGCTCGGCCCAGAGCTTCTGGTTTATCTCTGATTAGACATGCAAAGCAGGATCCCCGGAAGGGTTCCTGAAGATCCAACCATAGGGACTTCTGCTTTTTCTGTTATAGATGTGCCTTATTTGGGGCCCATTGGTTATAAATTTGTATCTGGATCATACCACCTTTTGGTGATGACGACAACCTGATAAAATGTCCCTGTAATCCGCATTAGTTATATAAGAGTGTGCTGTTAGCTCAGTGGCCTTGCTTACCTAGCGCAGTTATCTCTTAATTTGCACTGTTCTGATTCATCCCCAGCTATGTTAACCATACCATTAGCAGGTGGTTTATGGTTATAGTCCAGTGACTCAGAGCGGCCTGTCGTATGACTGTGTGCTTGCTTAATGGCTAAAATGTCAGTGGAGTGACAGAATGTCACCTGGGAGGGACTCGTATCAGTTTTATGCTCCAGAAGAATATCGGGACATTAAACGGTGTCCTCCTACCAGTATATGTGAACTCGGCCTAAAGATTACAGCTTGTTGGTCTGAAATCCCTTTGTGTGAACAGGAATTTTCTAGTCATTGGCAGAGAAGACTGGAGTGAATGAAAGACAGGCGGTCTCAGAAGTGCTAAAAAATACAAAAAGTGTCTTGCATATAAATGTGTCTTTTGAGCATAGATTTTCCATATCGTCAGTTTATCTATACAGTTAAAGCTGGTTTTGCAAAAGAAATTTCCTGCACCAAAAAAGCCACTGCCAGAAACTGTCTATTAAAGAGGACCTTTTATGGGATTATGTGTTACAAACTGGTATGCTTACCAGATAGGGTGGCTCCTACAGATGCAAGCACTTAATTTTATTTTTTTCTAAAATACCCCTCCGTTTTGCCATTTTGTCCTTTGCTGTTTTTGGCGCCTAATATGTTAATTTAGACCATCAGTACAGGGAGGAGGAGACATTTGGTTTCCTCAATGGGAGTCTCCTTCTCCCTGGCTGTGACGCCGTCTAATCGCAGCAGAGAGTCACAGCCAGGGAGAAGGAAATGCCCATTGAGAAAACAGAATGTCTCCACCTCCCTCTACTGATGATCTAAATTAACATATCGGGCGTCAAAAACAGCGGGGGACACAATGGCGGAACAGAAAATAACAGAACAAAAAAAGGTCTTGCATCTGTAGGGGCTGCCCTATCTGGTAAACATACCAGTTTGTAACCTACAATCCCATGAAATGTCCTCTTTAAGGCAGATTATCAGTGATTTATAGTTCCTGTGAATGCTCGTTCCCAACAATCTGCCTGTGTAAATGTGCTGCCGATCACACAATGAATGAGTAAAACTCTCGTTCATCTGGTGATCCTGTCGTTCGTGCACCTAAATTGTTTCTGGGCAGCAGATCGTACTGCCTAAACAGCATCTGCTGCCCAGAAACAGCGGCGCTGTATGAGGGCAAGGCGATCCCTCGTCCCCATACTGTGGAAGTGATCGGTCTCCTCTGAGCAGCCGACTGTCGGGAAAGTACGCTTAGAACGCTACTGCACCTCGGCACGTGTAAATGCACCTTAAAGGGGTTCTCTGGGAATTAAGAAAATGAAAATACTTAAAGGGCTTCTGTCAGCCCACTAAACCGTTTTTTTTTTTGGGGGTTAATAATAATCCCTACACTGCAAGCTCCCTGTACATCAGCTAAATATTAATTTTTGTTCAGTAGATTTTGTTAAAAAGCAATTTTTATAATATGTAAATTACCTTGCTACCAGCAAGTAGGGCGGCTACTTGCTGGTAGCAGCCGCATCCTCCTCTCATGACGCCCCCTCCGCTGTGTGAGTGACAGGGCCAGGGAACGGGATCTTTCTCTGCTGGCCCTGTTTGAATTCAAAATATCGCGCCTGCGCCATACCTGTCTTTAATCGGCGCAGGCGCACTGAGAGGCGGCCGCTCCATCCTCAATGCGCCTGCGCCGATAACGTCACATCTACACCAGCCTCTCAGTCCGCCTGCGCTGATTAAAGACAGGTACGGCGCAGGCGCGATATTTTGAATTCAAACAGGGCCAGCAGAGAAGGATCCCGTTCCCTGGCCCTGTCACTCACACAGCGGAGGGGGCGCTATTGTACTATGCATTCTGTATTAAGAATGCTATTATTTTCCCTTATAACCATGTTATAAGGGAAAATAATACAATCTACATAACACCAAACATGCTGATTTTTCTCAAGCGTGTGCAAAATGCATTACAATGTTTTGCACTTGCGCGGAAAAATCTTGCATTTTCCCGTGACGCACCTAGGGTTGGACGATATCAAAAATATTCAGACGATAACGATATAAATTTTTTTATCGCGATAACGATATATATCGCGATAAATACCCGTTTAAAAGAAAAAACAACACAAGGAGACGTTTTACTGTATGGGGGGCCACAAGGAGACGTTATACTGTATGGGGGGCCACAAGGAGACGTTATACTGTATGGGGGGCCACAAGGAGACGTTATACTGTATGGGGGGCCACAAGGAGACGTTATACTGTATGGGGGGCCACAAGGAGACGTTATACTGTATGGGGGGCCACAAGGAGACGTTATACTGTATGGGGGGCCACAAGGAGACGTTATACTGTATGGGGGGCCACAAGGAGACGTTATACTGTATGGGGGGCCACAAGGAGACGTTATACTGTATGGGGGGCCACAAGGAGACGTTATACTGTATGGGGGGCCACAAGGAGACGTTATACTGTATGGGGGGCCACAAGGAGACGTTATACTGTATGGGGGGCCACAAGGAGACGTTATACTGTATGGGGGGCCACAAGGAGACGTTATACTGTATGGGGGGCCACAAGGAGACGTTATACTGTATGGGGGGCCACAAGGAGACGTTATACTGTATGGGGGGCCACAAGGAGACGTTATACTGTATGGGGGGCCACAAGGAGACGTTATACTGTATGGGGGGCCACAAGGAGACGTTATACTGTATGGGGGGCCACAAGGAGACGTTATACTGTATGGGGGGCCACAAGGAGACGTTATACTGTATGGGGGGCCACAAGGAGACGTTATACTGTATGGGGGGCCACAAGGAGACGTTATACTGTATGGGGGGCCACAAGGAGACGTTATACTGTATGGGGGGCCACAAGGAGACGTTATACTGTGGGGGGGGGGCCACAAGGAGACGTTATACTGTGGGGGGGGGGCCACAAGGAGACGTTATACTGTGTGGGGGGGGCCCACAAGGAGACGTTGCACTGTGTGGGGGGGGGCCCACAAGGAGACGTTGCACTGTGTGGGGGGGGCCCACAAGGAGGCGTTGCACTGTGTGGGGGGGGGGCCCACAAGGAGGCGTTGCACTGTATGGGGGGGGGGGCCCACAAGGAGGCGTTGCACTGTATGGGGGGGGGGGGGCCCACAAGGAGGCGTTGCACTGTATGGGGGGGGCCCACAAGGAGGCGTTATAATAAGGTGTTATGGGAGCGAGGAGGCGGGAGAGCCGGGGCGGCCGCTGCGGGAAGTAAGTTTATAACTTTGTCATCAGACAGAACGCACTAGTGAGGCAGCCGCAGGAAAAGTCTCTCCAGAGACAGTACTCGCACAGCGCCCGGCACTGGTGGGTGACGACGGTGATGATGTCAGATGGTGGGTGGAGACTTGACTAAGGGAGGCGGAGCAAGAAGGAGGCAGGCCAGGAGCGAGAGGAAGAGCAAGGTGCAGGGGCGGGCTGTAAGTGATCAGTCAGTTCCTGAAGGCGAGTTGTTAGAAGCGGGCGGACGCACGTTTAGAAGAGGTCAGCGCACAATGTGAGCTGACCTCTTTGATGACGTCACAAAATACAGCGGTATTTAGGAAACGGCCATATCGACGTTTTTTTTAATACCGCGGTATATCGTGATACCGGTATATCGCCCAACCCTAGACGCACCCGCATCTTATCCGGCCCAAAAACATGATGCCTGTGTGAAAGAGGCCTAAGGGGTACCAATACGCCTTGGACTTTTCCCCTACATTCAGCAGCACAGGGAATGGCTTGAAATGACCAATAGCAAAGCTCCCATACAGTAAGAAGATTTACTATTGGATGGTTTGGGTGGGCACCAGAGCGATACAGTGCACTGCAGCAGGGGAAACCGGCGGGAGCTTGAAGGAGGAGGGTCTGGCTCCCTGCACAAGGACTCTGGGTAACATGGCGGCTGAGGAGCTGAAGAGGACTCCTCAGAGGTGGCAAACAGCCCTGGACATCAAGGTAACGGCGCATGTATACATCACACTGCCCTACATACATCACACACATGTATACATTACACACTGATGCGTGTAGTGTATGTTGTGCACTGTGTAATGAAGGTAGGCAGACTATTATAGCCAACTGATAAAGTATAGGGTTAATTCCGCTATATTGGACCAGACTTTATCACTTGGCTATAATTGCCTGATGGTACTTGGTAATGGTCCCCTGCATAAATACCCACCTCTAAGGCCACGTTCACACCACCACAATTTATTTCTGTTCTGCTCCGTTAGATGAGCAGAGCAACAAAAATAACAGACGTGATGGATCGGGCATGTAAGGTTGGGTTTTTATCATACATTCAACCTACACAAAAAACGTATACATTAACGGACACCTCAGACAGATGCCATACTGTAGCATTCGTCACCATGGAGTTCCATTGTAAAAAAAAAAAAAAAAAAAAGTATACTCTGCCGACTATGATGGGATCCGTTCAGTTTCCGTTCACGAGCCTGTCTTTTTACCAGACAAAAAAGTGCTGCATACAAGGTTTTTTTGTCTGGTCTTTTGACAGAATCTGCATCAGAGGCTCCAAACGCAGCCTCCAACGTAGATGTGAGCACGCGCAGGCCTGCGTATTAGGTATTTGTATTACTGCAGCTTTCGTACTCCTCAAAAATGGTCAGAGGAGTATTTTTACTCTTCTGGAAAAAACGTAGTGCGACCCATGTCTGCCCACATGTAACTTGGCAGATATAGGTGCGGACGGTTTTCTATTTTGTATAGGTATCTGATTTCTTTCTGATATAGAATATGGGATTCAGATTGCAGGAAGAAGAATGTTGGTTGATCTGCTTACATTTTAAACCTTGTTTCCTTGACTATTTTAGTGGTAGAGACATGAATGCACATTTCAGGCTTTGAGCATACAGTGCTGCATTTTGTACTGTAATATGCTGTGCGATTCTGAACCGGATTGTTACATTTCAGGCAACCATATCTCAAACTCCATTACATTGCATCAACAACCATATTCAGATCCATATGATCCACATTTGAGGTCGATGTTTAAATTTTTTTTTTTAATTCTATCAAGACATGGTCAGGAAGAAGGTTAGGCTTCGTTCAGCCTTTCCGTTCGCCTGAGCCCACAGGCCCCATACACTATGATGGAGTCCGTTAGGTTTCCACTCAGAAGAAGATGTGCATTCAGCACTTTTGTCTCAGCTTCAAAAATCTTCTGAGCGGAAACCCAACGAACCCCTTTATAGTCTATAGGGCCTGTGTACTCCATTCGGCTCAGTTATGTGTTGAATCCGTCCTTAGTTTTTCTGCCCCTAAACGGGGCAGGGGAACGGATAGGCTGAATGGTGATGTGAACGAAGCCTAAGCCTCTTGCCTGATCCTTCAGACCTCAGATATGCCAGTGCAAATAAACATTTTTATGTAATGTTTTTGCCATCTACAGAGATCCCTAATTGATCTTTACAGGAGATTGTGTGCTTATCCCCAGTGATCATCTGCAGATGCATTGAGTTCTGCGTGTGGGAGTTGAGCGCTCAGTAGAGGGGCTGCAGGATACCTTTCAGGGCAGGTGGTGGTAAAATTGAGTACACAAGAAGCCGACTGAAGGGTTTGTTTTCGTTGGTGTGTCTACATTGATATCTAGTTAAGAATCCCTCCTTTTGATCTTTGGTTTGCACCTGGACTGAGTGGTAATTATCCTTTGTCTGAAAGGTGTACAGGTGCTTTAGGGCGACCTCATTGGAGGTCTCTTTTTTTTTGAAGGAACATCTCTACTCGTTTATGGAGGCCTCTATGTATATTTGGCTTCACAATGGCATATTGAATGGGTCTGCTCAGTTGGAGATTCCTGAAGATTGTTCCTGATTGCTTTGTGGTTTACTCGGGGTAAGCATGACGAAAGCTGTGGAGTCTAAAATGGAAATTGAGTGTATTAAAGGCTTTGCTTTCCATCTGTACTGCAATGCAATCTGAGGACATTGAGCTACAGTAAATCCTATCTTTCTAAAATATTTGCATTAATCAGCTTCAGCATTGAAACATGTCATCCCATTATTATGGGATAGGGGGCAGTATGCTGTTAACGTATTAGAATAAAGCTGATGTCTGGGAATTGAGAAACATCCTTCCACCAGCCCTACTGATGGGCCAGGTCTCCACAAGGACCTTCCACAAGTCAATGTTTATTATGGCCTCAAAAGATCCTCCTTTTTAAAGGGGCTGCCCGGGAATTAAATATTGATGACCTATCTGATCAGCTGTTTTAAGGGAGTCTCTTCATGCAATACCAAGCACAACGCCTTACTTTGTGTAGTGGAAATGCTTGGTATTGCTGGGGCTGAGCCGCACAAAGGACATATGACTGAGGGATGCGACTCTGTTTCATGTACCATATTAGTCGTCTTTGCAAGATGATTCGGGTCTTTGCCAGAGTGAAGAGCAGTGACTAAAGTAAGTATTTCTCTCTCTGCTACATGCACACGACTAAGTATTTTGCAGTCCGCAAATTGCGAATCCGTAAAAAAAAAACAGATTATGTCCGTTATGTCATCTATTTTTTTTTTTTTTTTGTGGGGCTACGGAAAGGACATACTGATGTGGACAGCACACGGTGTGCTGTCCGCATTTTTTGCAGACCCATTGAATTTAATGGGTCTGCATCCTATCCGCAAAAAAAACGGAACGGACACTGAAACAAAATACGTTTGTGTGCATGTAGCCTTAAGCCTCATGCACACGGCGATGCCTGTATTACGGCCCTGCAAATTGCGGGCGCCAGCCGTGTGCACCCCATATCCAGAAGGTCCTGTGTGGAATGGAGGCACAGATCCCCATGGAAGCACCACTGAGTGCTTCCATTGGGTTTCTGTCCGTGCCTCCGCAGCACAAAAAAATAGTGCATACGTTACTTTTTTTGGGTGCGGACAGATCATGGAACCATTCAAGTTGCATGAGGCCTAATGCACTATTTTTTTTACTTTTACCAAAGATTCCTTTTAATATAAATCAAATTTGCCCCAAATTCTATGACCCTCCACACGTGACAAGGAAGAGGAATGGAGAATGTGCTCCTTAATATTCAACCATAAAAATATAGATTTGTCTTCGGTGTACATATGAATGGATTCCGTGTGAAAGTAAAAGCCGATTTGCATGAGAAATGGTTACTGAGTAATTTGTGTCCTTGTCAGAGATTTGTGCCGACTTGTTTTATGTGCTTTACACAACAGGAGACATTTGTTTGTTTCTCGTGTTTCCACAGGTGCAAATATTGCCACCGGCGAGGAGGTCGCCATTAAGCTGGAATGTGTGAAGACAAAGCATCCTCAGTTGCATATTGAGAGTAAATTTTACAAGATGATGCAAGGGGGAGGTAAGACCTGTTGGCATACCCTGCCTCTGATATTAAAAATTGAAGGCAGACATTTTTAATTTTTTTATTTTTTTAAATAGTTATGGGGTAAAGTTATAAAACACCCTAAAACTGGTTGTCATTGCATCCTACTTTTGGCTTTATTATCTTCTACGTACAAATTCTCATCTTGATTTGATTTGGTAACTCATTATCCCAGTGTACTACGGTCCACTGGCAGTAGCGATATAAAACTACCAGTGCTCATATCTGCGTCATGACATTAGGAGCTCAGCGGCTGATGGCAATCTGCTTTTGTGTCTCTTTACATTAACGTCTTGTCTGACAGTGGGGATTCCTTCCATCAAGTGGTGTGGAGCAGAGGGAGACTACAATGTGATGGTGATGGAACTACTTGGCCCTAGCTTGGAAGACCTGTTCAATTTTTGTTCTCGCAAGTTCAGCCTGAAGACCGTGCTGCTCCTGGCAGATCAGATGGTAGGTATGAGCCACCATGATGGATGAATGCAAATGCTTCATGTTTTACACTGACTTTTTATTCTTGTGAAATAAACATTTTGTTTAGTAAGGTTTTTTGGTCCTGCTGGTTCAGATAGAAAAGCCAGTGTTCACAGGCAAATTATATTTGATTCCTATTGCTAACTGTAGTGAGTCAATGGGTTTAAAGCCTGCGATGAGAGCAGTTCAGCCCCATTGGTCTTTGCTCTTTCTCTAAACCCACCACTGTATGTTGTGGAGATGCAATACATGGTTGATATTTGGAGCGCTCCTCTTTAACTTGAGTAGAGGTGTGGATGGTAGGTGAATATTGTAGTAATGAATGTTTTTGGCTTCACTTTTTTTTTTTCCCCTGTCCCAATGGCCTTTGAATACACTAAAGTAGTGACCTTCCCCCCCAGTACTTTGAGAACATCTAGTCCCAAGGCTGGGCTCAGATGGGAGTTATGATTACTGGGAACATATGTGGACGCACATTGTGGACTCCGTGTGCATCAATTTTTTTATTTTATTTTTTACTGGACCAATTCGTCTTGGACAGAAAATAGATAGTAATGGTGCATGCTGAGGGTTTCCCTGCACGGACCAATGATCCATATGGAAAATAGACTTGAGAATTGCACCATTTAACTTAATGAGTCTGTGTGTTATGCGGGTGCAGTATGGATAGCACATAAAACATTGGTGTCTAAATGAAAGGCTCACGTGAACACTGAGGCTCTGCAGTGATGTGCCGTTCCTGCACATGTGACTGCTGAGGCCACTGATTGGCTGCTGCAGTAATATGAATGGGAATGAACATCCTAAATTCTGGCCAGCTAGAGCCACTGTGCTGGAACGGTTGAGTGAATGTTGTTTTACCATCCCTCCAGATATGGCTTGTTGCTCATTAGTAAGCGGTTTCATCTGAGCAGATTGATATACTAAATCTTTTATCTACAAAACGATATACTTTGTAAACTGATATTTTCTGCTTAATGTATGTTTAGGAGCAGGGTTAAGCGAATTGAGCATTGGATCTTAGATCTGAAGTCGATTCGTTAAAAAACTTAATTTGTAACTGTTTCCGTGTACGTCATTACAATGTATGTGCTCAGTGTAGGAAAACTTTCTCGGCCGAACATTTCGGTGAAATTAGTACGGTATTCCTATCTGCGTATTTAAAAAAAAAAAAAAAAAAAAAAACACTTTAAAATAGGAATACTGAAGTCTCGATCAACTTTGGCCGAGACTACGTTTTCCTACACGGAGCACATACATTTTAATGCTGTACAGAAATGGCATTACTGTACAAACACTTTCATTATTTATTTATTTTATAAATCGACCTCGGATTTTTGATCCAAAGCTCGATTTAGGAGTCCTGTAGCTGTCAGGAGTCCAATGGGTGGTCCAACTTGGTGAATAAGCATAGAAAGATCAGGGATTTCAGTCTGTTAAAGGTACAAGTTATGGTGTTATACTACTGAACTTTGGGTAGGATGACAATCGATAGATGAACTCATTGATTTGGTGTTAGTTTGCATTGGACTGTACGCGGGCTGGAACAATTACTACCACGGTCATTTCTCCCTCATTCAGTTGTATTGCTCACACTGATTACACAGGAGATGTGCTGCCTGTAACTGGGCATCTTGCATTCTGAATGAAAGATGCAGTCAGCTCATAAGCAAGCATTTCATGTTTTGTTGGCTGGTTAGAGGCACAATTATGCAGGCCAAGTATTGGGCATAAGCATTCCTATGAACGTTTGTTACCGATTTAGTGCTCCAAAAAGTGGATTGTGTAATGGGGGCTTTCTGCTGAACGTTTTCCCACAAACTTATATATTAATCGGCTCTGTGGTAATGTACTGCTGGCAGACTGCATGTTCAACATGACCGGTTCCCTTTAATTATAAAGCTGTAGTATATATGTCGTATTTAGATGCTTATATAGTTCTTGCATCATTAAACGTATGACTACTTTGTGATCTATTACAGATAAGTCGCATTGAGTACATTCACTCCAAGAACTTTATTCATCGGGATGTTAAACCAGACAACTTTTTGATGGGACTTGGAAAGAAGGGGAACTTGGTGTATATAATTGATTTTGGCCTAGCCAAGAAATATCGGGATGCTCGGACGCATCAACACATACCCTACCGAGAAAACAAGAACCTGACTGGAACTGCTAGATATGCCTCTATAAATACTCATCTGGGCATAGGTAAGTGATGGTAAAAATAGAGTAGAAATAAATACCTGTCACATGTTCTCAAAACGCATCTCCTGGATGAATGCCCTCTCTAGCCCACCATTGAAGAATGTATTCCCTTCCCAGCCTTTCGAGGCAGAGATTGTAAACCAGAGTAAGCGCCAGCTAGAGGTAGGCTGAGTTACTGTCATGGCGGAGCAGGCGGCACTTCACTGTTTTTGGAACTCCTATAGCCATGAGTGAGAGCTATGCATAGGCACAGCAAGTCCCCATTCAATCCTAATAGAGTTAAGGTAACAGCGGTGCCCTACCAGCTTAGATGTTTCCATAACTCCGGCCACCCCAGCTTGGTCGGTCAGGTTATTCCCATGTCCATGGCCCGCGGATCTGCAAAACCGGGATAGTGGGTGTGTGCATGCCGCATTACAATGTGGGCCCATTGACTTCATAGTGTATGTGTTGCTATTTGTTTTAATACAATGTTCAGAAATGGAAAAGCCTTCTTATTTGCCGCACTTCTTCCATGTAGAACAAAGTCGCCGGGATGATCTGGAGAGTTTGGGATATGTTCTTATGTACTTTAACCTCGGGTCGCTGCCCTGGCAAGGATTGAAAGCTGCAACCAAACGGCAGAAATATGAACGTATCAGTGAGAAGAAAATGTCCACCCCTATTGAGGTCCTCTGCAAAGGCTACCCCTGTAAGTGTTTCATATTGATGATCTCAATTATTATGTACACCCCCCTCCCCCTCCAAAAACTTATGTAATGTTGGTAAGATTTCTGGGCAGTCACTTAAATGGAACCTCTCATCAGCTTTATGCTAACCTCACTGAGGGCAGCATAAAATAGTGACAGAAATGCTGATGTCAGCACTGTGTCACTCATGAGCTAAAAGTGGTTGCTGAGAACCAGCATCATAATCATTGCAGAGTCAAATCTACTTAAGAGTCCTGGGTATTCCTAATCTCCTGCTCTCCCCCCATCTGCTGATGATTGGCAGTTCTCTCCTAGAGAGAAAGGGAGAAAACTAAGGCTGAGTTCACACGAGCGTGACAGATTAGGTCCGGATGCGTTCAGGGTGCGTTCAGTTAAACTCGCACCATTTTGCAAGCAAGTTCAGTCAGTTTTGTCTGCGATTGCGTTTAGTTGTTCAGTTTTTTCCGTGCGGGTGCAATGCGTTTTGGTGCATTTTTCACGCGCGTGATAAAAAACTGAAGGTTTACAAACAACATCTAGCAACCATCAGTGAAAAACGCATCGCACCCGCACTTGCTTGCAGATGCAATGCGTTATTAACGCAGCCCCATTCACTTCTATGGAGCCAGGGCTGCGTGAAAAACGCAGAATATAGAACATGCTGCGATTTTAAAGCATTGCAGAAGTGATGCGTGAAAAAAAACGCTCATGTACACAGCCCCATTGAAATGAATGGGTCAGGATTCAGTGCGGGTGCAATACGTTCACCTACTGCATTGCACCTGCGCGGAAATCTCGCCCGTGTGAACGCAGCCTAAGTAGAAGCCTGTCAGTCATCAGCAGGTGGGCGGGAGAGCAGGAACTCGCGAATGACCAGGCCCAGTCAGCAATGATTTTGATGTTGGTTCTCGGCATCCACTTATAAACGACAGACCGCTGAAATCATCTCACCTGTCTCTACTTTATGCTGCCCATACTAACAGCAGAATAAAGTTGATGACAGGTTCCCTTTTAAGCCTTAGGCCTCATGCACACGACCGTTGTTGTGTTCCGTTCCGCAAAATGGGGTTCCATTGTTCTGTGATCCGTTTCCGTTTTTGTTTCCGTGTGTCTTCCTTTATTTTTGGAGGATCACCAGACATGAAGGGAAGTAAAAAAATAAAAGTCTAAGTCAAGTTTGCCATGCAAATGATAGGAAAAAAACTGATGCGGATATCAATCTTGTGTGCCTCCGCGTTTTTTCACGGACCCGTTGACTTGAATGGGTCCATGAACCGTTTTCCGTGAAAAAAATAGGACAGGTTATATTTTTTTGACGGACTGAAACCACGAATCACGGACGCGGATGACAAACGGTGCATTAGCCAAGTTTTCAACTGACCCATTGAAGGTCAATGGGTTCGCAGAAAATCACGAAAAACGGAACAACTGACACGGAATGAAACAACGGTTGTGTGCATGAGGCCTTATTCACACCTCGGTGATTTCCATCTGTGATTGTGAGCTAAAACCAGGATTGGATCCTCCACAGACATAAGGTATAAGGGAAAGATCTGCTCCTGTTCTGTGTTTAGGGTCGCACCTGGTTTTGGCTCAAAATCGCTGATGGAAATCACTGACCGAACACTGACTTGTGAATGAGGCATTACTTGATTTGAACATATTTCAACTGGTGTAGTTGTAAATATAACACTTAGTCACATTTTATAAATCCTAACAATCTCCTTAGTCAGCATCCATTGAGTTCTTATGAAGGGTTAACAGTGGATAGGAGTGCTGCTCTTCAGCACTGAACACCCTCTTCTGGCGCCTTCGATGATTACAGTGTGCACAGAAATATGGTGGAAGTAAATTTTTTTTTTTTTTTTTTTTTTTTTTTTTTTTTAAAAGGGGTGTTAAATATTGATGCGCTGTGTGGTAGGTGGAGATCCGGCACTCCAGTGATCAGCTGTTTTGAAGAGTCCGCAGCGTTCAAGTCTCCGATCTATCATCCGTTTGATAGCAGCTGTGCTTGGTTCTGCAGCTGAGCTCCATTCACTTGATTGGGACCGAGCTGCGCCTAGGTCACGTGACTGATGAACGTGACGTCACCGGCCTTCTCTTCAAAGAGCTGATTGCCGGGGTGTTAAGAGTCGGACCCCCACTGATCAGCTATTGATGACCTACCCTGTGGATTGGTCATCAGTATTAAACACCTGGAAAACCCTTTAATGGTTTTTGTGTGAGGTTCAAGGAATTTATACAGCCTTCTGTCCACTGTGTAGTTTCTAGCACTAGCTGCAATAGCTGATGAGTGAGGTACTGTGTGTCGCACCACAACTGGTCTGATATTTGTGATTTATCCTAAGGTTATCCATCGGTGTCCAAGTCCCAGAAATCCCCTTTAATCAAAAGGATTAAAAATGTTTATATTTTTTCTAAATGTATTATACAAAAATACATTAATACGATATATAATACTATAATATAGAATACTGTTCTAGCAATTGCCTGGTGACGCATAAATGGGTATAACAATTTAAAATTATAAAATGCTACAATAATCAGGTAGAATTATGCAAGATAGGCATAAAAAAATAAATAAAAACAAGTATCAAGATCTGCCAGGCTGAAAATGCATATACAATGAGGCAGGCTGCTCACAATTATGGAAATGATTAAATCCATGCAGAACTTTGTTGCCGAAGCATAATATCCACAGTTGATGTTAATATGTTGTGTGCTGTTAGAATAGAGTTCCCTTTGATCCTTTTACTGGGCCCCTTGAGTCATTTCCATGCTCAGAGATACGGGCACTGTGCTCGGCGTACCCTGTGTTGATGGTGACAGTTTACATACTGAGCACTGATTCCCTTATCTCTGAGCATGAACTGACTCAAGTGGCATTGTGAACCGATCAAAGGCAACTCCTTTATTCTAACAGCACACACCACAGTAAAGCAAAGCATGAATATTGTGTTTTGGGCACTATTTTAAAGCATCATTTGAAAAGTCCTACAATGATTTTAATTAATTATTAATTCCAGAGACTACATAACCTGAGGACATAACAATTGCAGTCTACTGGTGATCGAACAATTGCATGTTTAAGTCCCCTAGGGGGGTCTAAAAATATTTAAAGGGTCACTGAGCTTTCACAAAACTTTTGATATATCGAAGGTTTTGATTGTGGGGTCTAAGAGCCCACAGATCGCCAGAATGAGGAGAGAAAAGTGATCACAGCGTGCACTCTCTCTCCTCACTGCAGGAGACGAAAAAAAAGATTGAGCCCATCTGCTGCAGAGAGCACCCTGTGTGACCAATGGGGGTCTCTGCATCAAACCCCCATGATTTTTAAACTTTTTTGATATCTCTTTTGTGAAGGCTCAGTGATCCTTTTTAAAGGGTTTCTGTCACCAGAATTAACCCTAACCTAGCTGACGTTAGCGATGTGCTAATGTCAGCTGAACCTAACTAGTCTATTCCTACTTTTATCTATGCCCCCGTTACTCCAGAAATATAACTTTTATAATATGCTAATTAGCCTCTAGGTGCAGGGGGGGCATTGCCCCTGTTCTAGAGGCTCCGTTCTCCCACCTCTGGCCACACCCTGCTACATTAGATTGGCAGGGCCAGGCAGCATTCACCTCCAACTGCCGGCCCTGTGCGCTGGGGAAGTCTCGTGCCGTTCAGTATTTTGGCGCAGTGAGGCAGCCAGCGAACACCCTTTACAGGGCCGGCAGTAGGAGACCAACGCTGCCTGGCCCTGTCAATCTAGTGTAGCAGGGTGTGGCCAGAGGTGGGAGAACGGAGCCTCTACGAGCAAGGGCAACGCCCCCCCCCCCTACACCTAGAGGCTAATTAGCATATTATAAAAGTTATATTTCTGGAGTAACGGGGGCATAGATAAAAGTAGGAATAGACTAGTTAGGTTCAGCTCATCGCTAATGTCAGCTAGTTTAATAGGGTTAATTTTGGTGACAAACCCTTGAAAAAAAAAACGAAAGAATTAAACATTCAAAATGTCCCACTCCCTCTTTTCTTCCAATTTTATATATTAAAAAAAATAAACATAATGGGTATCGCCATTTCTGAACTATAAAAATTGTATTTAACCTGCATGGAGAACACTGTAATGGGTAAAAATCTAAATGTCTGGGGGCTTTTTTGACCTCGTCCCATGGTAAAAAAGAAAAATGGGAGTAATCAAAGTCATATGTACCCCATGGTTGCAATAAAAACTATAGCTTGCTACAGAAAAAAAATATAAAAATGACCTCACATAGTTCTGTAGATAGAAATATAAAAAAAGTTATGTCAGAATATGGCAAAGCAAAAACACTCTTTTTTTTGCTTTGCCATACTACTATAAAAAGTTGTAAAACAAAATAAAAACGGTATAAATGTGTTTGTGGCCATAATTGCACTCATTGACCCACAGAATAAGAAAAGATTTTTACAGATACAAGACATCCAAAAATATGGTGCCAATAAAAAAAAATTCAACCTGTCTCACAAAATAAAAGCCCTTGTATTGGTATATGAATGGAATAGTAAAAAAGTTATGGCTCTTAAAAGGCGGGGAGGGAAAAAACAAAGCAAAAATGAAAAGTGGCCAGGTCCAGTTATATTGGGGTAATGTATGTGACTACTTTTCTCTTTTAGCTGAATTTTCCACATATCTGAATTTCTGCCGTTCCCTGCGATTTGATGACAAACCAGACTATTCGTACCTGAGACAGCTTTTCCGGAACCTCTTCCATCGACAAGGCTTTTCATATGACTACGTGTTCGACTGGAACATGCTCAAATTTGTGAGTTTTTAATAAAACTATTGGTCGTGATACCGTAGGGCCCCTCAGTTTTCTTTTTGCTGACTAGAAACACACACATCCTTATTTCTGTAAGTTTTTAAATTCTAAAAATTCAGTTTTTAGAATTTGATTTACATTACTTTTTTAACCCTTATTTCGGCTGAAAGGTATTTTTCTAGGACCTCCTATAACTTGTGTGTGAAATATAACATAACATAACATAACATAATCTAGCTCCTCAGGACAGTATTCTACATGTGCTTAGATTTATTTATTTTTTGCACCTTTTTACCCGTTTTTAACGAGTAGTGTTCTAGCCCTGCAGTCCAACCTTAGCCGGGTTCACAGGTTGTACATTAAGAAATAAATATTTGCTTTGTTATTCATAGAACTGATCTAGTTGTTTGATTTGCAGGGTGCAGCTCGGAATCCAGAAGATATGGACAGGGAAAGAAGAGAGCATGACCGAGAAGAGAGAATGGGACAGCTTAGGGGATCAACCACTCGAGCACTACCTCCTGGCCCTCCTGCAGGTGCAGCCCCTAATCGGTTAAGGAATGGTGGAGACCCTGTAGCCTCCACACCAGCCTCAAGGATTCAGCAGAGTGGTAAGTACTTGCCAGTTACACTTCTGCTCGGTATTATAGATGAATCTATCTAAAATGAGGCATTTTCCTAGAGACTGACCAGTTCCTACAGTGTTGTTGTTATGAAGGTATCCAGGCGTGGCTTTGCTTAGTGAAAGCAGTTTATGACCTAATCAGTGGCTGAACCTGTGTAAAGAAATACTTTAAGACTAGTTATTAACCTAAAGGTTACTTTTATTTATTTTTTTAAATGCAAAGCTTTAAGGATCACAAGAGTAAAAAAAAAAAAAAAAGTTCGGTGTATTCTGGATGCAAAGACCCCACTGATTACTAGAATAAAGGGTAAGGCTGGTTTTCTTCCAGCCGATTCTCAGCATATTTGCGGCTGGATGTCTGCTGGTCCCCATTATAGTTAATGGTGCCGGACAGCGACGTTTAGGCTTCCACAATGCCGGAATACAGAGGGATTCGGCAGGCTGTTTCCTACTGGAAATTAGCCTAAGGGCTCTTTCACACTTGCGGCAGGACGGATCCGCTGTTTCGCCGGACCGCCGCTCTGTCCCCATTGACTATAATGGGGACGGGGGCTGAGCTCCGGCGCAGCACGGCGAAAGCCGCCGGACTAAAAAGTCCGCCATGTCCGACTTTTTAGTCCGGCGGCTTTCGCCGTGCTGCGCCGGAGCTCAGCCCCCGTCCCCATTATAGTCAATGGGGACGGAGCGGCGGCTCGGCGACACAGCGGAAGGACGGATCCGACAGGGAGACCAGCCTGCCGGATCCGTCCTGCTGCAAGTGTGAAAGAGCCCTTAGGCTACAGTCACACGTCAGTATTTTTCTATATCCCGAATTTCGGTCCATTTTTTGCGGATCCGTTATTCCTGAAAATGTTTCCGTATGTCATCCGTTTTTTGAGGATCCGCAAAAAACCGGAAACGTGTATAAATTTCACAGAGCAAATAAAGTTGTTTGGATTTTCTTGGGAAAAAAATTTGAAAAAAAAAGTGAATAAGTGATTTCTGTGGGCAGGCTTTAATTTCCAGGAACGGATTCCGCATAAAACTGATGACATACGAATGTCTTCCGTTTTTTGCGGAACCATTGACTTTGTATTGTACCAGGATCCGATTTTTGCGGAAAAGAATAGGACAAGTTTTATATTTAATCGGACATACGGAACAACGGAAACGGACAGCACACATTGTGTTGATTGATAATATATATATATATATATATTTTTTTTTTTCCCAGGACCCATTGAAAATGAATGGGTCCAGAACTGGTCCTGATCTGTTCCGCAAAAAACGGACGTGTGAATGGACCCTTAGACTGCTGGAAGTTGAGTCCCTTTGCACTTTTTTAAGCACTTATTAAAAAGGAAAGATTAGCTATGTGAGCGCTATAGACCTGCTATAAAGGCCAAGGAAAGGCAAAAGAGGCTTCAAGCCAAATGGCCACTGTGCTCATTTGAGTTCTTCTAGCTGTGTTCTTAAAATTATCAGGGTCTTTGCTTGAGGATCCCTCACTGATTTCTGTTACACGTGACAAACTGGGACAAAAACTGTAGGAATTGCAATATGCTACAAAAGACAGGTTCAAAGGGATTGTCCATCTTTTTAAGATGGACCATTCCCCAGTGGAACAGTACATACTTGTCTGCCTGCCTCCCACTGCTTGGTCCGGGGTCTTTCAGTCCACCGCTGTGTTGGTTGAAACCTGGTCCCTGCTTGTCAACTTCCGGAGTGGACGGGGATCATATTCCACTACAGGTAGTGACTGGCCGCAGTCCTCTAAGCGGCATGTCACTTGGGGGACTCGCCACCGCTGCTGTGGCACACATGACCCCTCTCCACTTCAGATGTTGAGATACTGGACTGCAGCAGTGGATTAAAGGAGCCAAGGAACCAAGCGGCAAGGAGCGGGTAAGTATGCTACTCTTATCGTTGTGGCAGGACATGGGGCTGAACAAAAAATACAAATAAAAAGCTGGACAACACCTTGAAATAAAACAAGAAAAATTAAAAATTAAAAATCTAAAATAAGATGTATACATCCGAGCATGCTTCCTTATTGCTGACTGTGGCCCTATGGCTAAAATTTCAGTAAGGCCTTTATGCATGTGACTAGTTTTGATCTGTGTTAATACACATTTTTTGGCGGATTGCGCTCGGAACCATTTATTTATATGGGTCTGTTAAAAAACAACCAAAAAAAAAAACAACAGTACACCGATTGGAACATAGTTTCTAAGCCGGTAAAAAGACATCTGTCCATCCAGTTGAGCCTGTTATCCTGCAAGTGGAACCAGAGATGCCATCTACATCCATATGGCCATTCTGCAAATTACAGAACATGTCCTATTCTTGGCAGATTTGCGGAGAAGAATAGCCAGTTCTAGGGAAAATGTGGCATGCAAATGGCTGGTATGCAGAGTTTGCAGAACCCAAAATGGATATGGTTGTCTGCATGACTCCTCATGGTTTAAAGCGGTGCCATAGTTCCATCCAGACTCCCTTAGGGCAAACTGAAAAAATTATCATTCTGGTGATTCGGCACCAATGCAACCTATTGACGCTGAGCTAGACACATTAGCTTAGCCTCATTACCAATGTCTACAAGTGGACTGGTTTTGAGATGGAACAGGTACATTTGAATCTTGAAATGAGATGCAGAATTCAGATCTTTTAATAATTTCTCTTAATGCCTCTTGTTGTTCAAGGTAACACCTCTCCTCGGGCAATCTCACGGGTGGACAGAGAACGCAAGGTCAGCATGAGGTTACATCGGGGAGCCCCAGCAAATGTCTCTTCCTCGGATCTCACAGGGCGACAAGAAGTGTCACGGATTTCAGCATCACAGGTGAGACAGCCCTCGTGTGACTCGGCGTCACATCTTCCCCTTCTACAAACGCTGTAAACCCTGCATAGAAGCAGCACAGGACCTCTACTAACTAGTTTCATCACACTCTGGGTCTCAATGTCCCCCTTTTTTGGGGGGGGGGAATAGTCTGGGTTTAACAAAAAATTTGAAAGTATTAAAAATAAGTGTTATACTCATTGTTCACACCCTCCATTCAAGCGCTGTGACTGCGATCCTTCCTTCATGACTAATTGATAAATTTACACCCTGTGAGACCAAGGATCCAAAAAGTAATGAGTTGTCTAGAAGTCACAAATATATCCATATCCTAAACTTTTTGAATATATTCACAACCATCCTTAGGGGGGGTTCAAAATTTATAATTATTATTATTATTATTTTTGAGTGACCCATATACCTATTTTTCATGCCAGCACTATTCTTCCCCTATTCTCACTGCTCCTGGCAGGATGTTTACATGCAGAACTTCCTGTTTTTTCATCAGCTTCCTGCTGGGTTTTCTAACCAGACCCAGCATGCTCTGCGCTGTAATGTTTCACAGGGCTTGCTCCTCCTAGCTAACCTGGAGAAGGGAGGTGTCCTCTGAA
This sequence comes from Bufo gargarizans, assembly GCF_014858855.1. Lineage (NCBI taxonomy): Eukaryota > Metazoa > Chordata > Amphibia > Anura > Bufonidae > Bufo > Bufo gargarizans. The sequence goes on from NC_058086.1 coordinate 7,921,355, forward strand.
GAAGGAACAGTGTAGTACATTACAGAGCAAAGCTTGCTGGGTTTGTGTAGAAAAGGTCTCGTCCGCCTTCGCCACTTACCCACATTTATCATCTTTTATGGTTTTCTTGCATAAAAACAAATCTACGTCAGCCGGGAGCTGGTGTAGATATCAGTGGGCACATGGACTGCCAGATGCTGTGCCCAATTTGACGAGGTGTACGCCTCGTCATAAATTGGGCTAAGCCTTCAGCAGTGCACACGAGGTTATCGTAGACTGACAGCGTACATCCTAATTTTTGCAAGAAATAGCACAGCAGTGTACACTATTCCGTATTGCTGAAAGACGCTATACCAACATGTGTAGCAGCCGGATAGAGGTCAGAGGACATTCTGTTCGTGTTTGCTGGGTGCCTATGGATTTAGATGCATAAAACCCTTTCAGCTTTAATAAATGTCAGTTGAAAACCTCCTAACGAATTCTTGCACACGTCTTGTGGAGCTTATTGGTAATTGATGTTGTCTTATTTTTAGGCCAGCGTACCATTTGACCATCTTGGAAAATGAAGGCTGTCACTGGACCAATGTTTGCTTAGGTAAGATCCCTTTTAACCTACTGCAAAACTGATATGAGAAGGCTCTTGTAACAGTGACATGAATAAAAACATTTTCAACCTTTGTATGTCAAGAGGTTATACTGTGCTTAAGGATTAAAGGGGTATTCCGTTAGGCCTCATGCACACGGCCGTTGCATGTATTGCCTGCATTCACTTGAATGGGTCCACAGATCGGAGGCACGGAAGCACTACAGAGTTTTTTTTGCCTCCGCACAGCAAAAAAAATAGAACTTAGTCTAATTTTTTTGTGCGGAGCGGATGGATCACGGACCCATTGAAGTTAAATGTGTCTGGATCTGTTGCGGCAGCCACACGGATGGTGCCCTTGGAAATTGCGGTCCCCAATGCACTGAACTCCCAAACACCAGCCATGTGCAAGCCTCCTTAGCTACACGATAGGTGTCTGATCAACGGGAGCCCGACCACTGGGGACCACACCGATTATGAGAATATGGACCCAGTTTTCCCTGAATGACACATGTGCACGCACTGCTGCTCTATTCAACTTCACGAGACTGCTGGAGATGGCTGTGTGCAAGCAAACTGCCATCTCCGCCAGTCTTATAGAGATGAATAGAATGCATGCGTGACTGCTGCTTCATCAAAACGGGGAACACGGGATCCCCATTCTTATGATTGCCGCAAGTCCCAGTGGTCAGAGCCCAGCCAATAAGAATGTATCCCCTATCCTGTGCATAGGGAATACATCTTTATAATGGGACAACCCCTTTAACCTCCATATTCTGACAGGCAGATAAGAAGTTTTCATTTGGCCCTGGTTTGCTTGCTTACAATGTAGTCCGTTCCTGCTGGCAAGAAATATTTAGATGATGCAGACTAAATATACTGTACAGCCATGTGAAGGTGCACATACAATAGGCTGCAGTCACTGCCTGAGACGATTGCAGCCTTCCTATATCCTCAGGAGATGGCTTGTTATATTCTGTTTATTGCATGCAGAGATTTTACAAGAAAATAATTTTGAAGCCACAAAGTATCACCCCTTGCACTTGAGGCAAAGGATTTTCAGTCCACTCATGCTGGAAATTACATTGATTTAGTAACTGATTTATATAGGAAAAAAAAAATGGGGGGTAAGGCTACTTTCACACTAGCAGCAGGACTGATCCGCGCAGCACGGCGAGAGGCCGCCGGACTAAAAGTACTGCATGTCCAACTTTTTAGTCCGGCGGTCTGGGGCACTGCGAAATAGCAGCAGGACAGATCCGACGCGGTGAACAGCCTGTCGGATCCGTCCTGCCGCTAGTGTGAAAGTACCCTAACCTTTCTAGTAGGCTTAGTTTATGCAGGTTATTAAAGGGGTTTTCCACTGATGCAAAAATTGGCAGTGGAGTTGGGGTGGCTTGAAGGGGCTGTCTCACTTCAGCAAGTGGCATTTATTATGTAGAGAAAGTTAATACAAGGCACTTACTAATGTTCTGTGATTGTCCATATTGCTTCCTTTACTGGCTTGATTCATTTTTCCATTGCTTATACATGGCGTATATCCAGGTGTTATAACCACCTTGCAATCCAGCAGTGGTGGTCGTGCTTGCACACTATACGAAAAAGGTGCCGGCTGGGACCATGGGGGCTCACATAGGCATGCATGCGCAGCAGCTCCTGTCCTGGCCACCTTGTATCTGTGCTGTAGGGAAATAAGCAGTGTATAATGCGATGGAAAAATGAATTCAGCCAAGGAAGCAATATGGACAATCACAATACATTAGTAAGTGCCCTGTATTAACTTTCTCTACATGATAAATACAATTTGCTGAAGTGACACAACCTCTATTAAAACATGTACCCAACCTTCACTGATTCCCTGCCACTGCCTGGGTCGCCTCGGCTCTCCATTCCAGTGTGACTAGATGGGAGCCGGAAATGCCTTCCTCATGCTTGGATGAAAGGGGCCTAAGGGCTCATGCACACGAGCGCTTGTGCCCCATGCTGTGGACAGCAAATAGTGGTCTGCAATACATGGGTACCGGCCAAGGGCACGCAGTTTGTGGATGCAGACCCATTCACTTGAATGGGTCTGTGATCCGCGTTTTTTTTTTTGTTTTTTTTTTTTTGTTTTTTTTTTTGTGCAGTGCAGAGGCACTGACTGAAATCCATTAGTGTTTCCAATCCGTGCCTCAGCATCTTGGGGATTGTGGACCCATTCAAGTCAGAGGGTCCGCATCCGTGATACAAAGTTCACACGCCTGCTGCCCATATATTGCGGACCCGTTGTTTGCTGTCTCCAATATGGGCATGGAGCACGTGCTCGTGTACATGAGACCTTAGACTGTGGCACAGGTAGAGAAGAAAACATGAAGGATGATGTGATATAATATTGACACCATTTTTTTCTTTCTTTTCCAGTGTCTTCACTGTATTTCATTTTTCTTTTAAAGACGACAGAATTTAATTTTTTTTACTTTTATTTTCTGCCAACGAAGAGAGCCATGCTGAAGATGCTGGTTCCACCGCAGACACAAGAACTTTGTGCGTGAAGGAGGGATTTGCCTCTCCCCTTTCCTTCCAGATATACTGGCAGTCCGGGACAGCAGAAGTTCTTCCTGCTTCTTCTGAACTGAACACTACATATAGATATATACTGTATATATTCTTTTTATTTTTTAGCTTACCTCCCCCAAACCCACCCCCCTAAAAAAAAAAAAAAGAACTTTACATTTTTCAAAATGTAAGATTTTAGCTGTACATTTTTTTTTCCTATGACCTTTAAAGATGAGAAGATTTAGCCAGCTGCGGAAAAAGGACTGAAGCCTTTCCTAGGTACGGTAGCCTGGGTTGGGCGCTATTCCCCCTTCCAGCCTTCTCTGATTTAACAACAGGAGAGATAGATGGGGCCTTCCTGACACGAGAGGTCACCGAATACTGACGGCTGGAGAGGGGCAGGATCGTTGCCTAATTCCCTAAGCTGTTCCACAGTGGAGGCCTAGCTTGCTTTTAGTATGCACCTGCTCCAAAGAACCATGCAGATTTTGGAGGAAAAGGTAGAGTTGCCTGAACGGTGGGTGATCCCAGCTGTTACTGGCTGTTTTATTTATAGGTTTAATAGTATTTTAGTAGTAGGTTTATTGTTGGGTATCTCCCACTGTGGCTGCTAGTGGCTTGTGGTCTAATTCTTTTTGAAACAAAAAAATACCAATGCACATTATTCTGAACCCCCCCTCCCCCGCCCTTCTACAGTAACGAGAGACTAAGATGGCTGCTTTTTCGACTTTCCTGATGAAGACTGTGAAGGTGCATATACAATATTTAGCGAGGGTTGTAAATGGTAGGGACGGTCCTGGTCGGTGGGATACCGAATGTTTGAAGCTCCTATTTCTCACCATTTCCTGGACAATCTCCATCTGTACCCCCAGATGGCGCCATGTAACTCTTACCCTCCAAACTGTTTCAATATTTAACAATGTTTGGTTTCCTAATTTATTTACTATATATTTACGTTTTCTTTTTCTTTTTTTTATTTGTGGTAATTTTTATTACTTTATAATTTTAAAAAAAAATGCAAAAAAAATCCAGTTTTGGGGGGGAGGGGATACACAACTTTTTGGGGGGGTTTTTGTACTTCCTGTGTAAATATAGACTTTTTTCAGCTTTAATGTGTTTGTTAATTTGAGGTAATAAAGTAGAAAATGATGAAGTGATTAAAAGGTGTCTTGACTTTTTTTTTTTTTTTTATGTTAACGGCGAAGTTAATAATTTGCTCACCTAGGATACAGTACCCTGAAAGATTAGAAAAAGACGACTGAGGGGAGATCTAATTACTATGTATAACTATATCAGGGGTCAGTACAGGGATCTATCCCATCATCTATTTATCCCCGGGCTGTGACTGTGACGAGGGGACATCCTCTGCGTCTGGAGGAAAGAAGGTTTGTACACAAACATAGACAAGGATTCTTTACGGTAAGAGCAGTGAGACTATGGAGCTCTCTGCCTGAGGAGGTGGTGATGGTGAGTACAATAAAGGAATTCAAGAGGGGCCTGGATGTATTTCTGGGGTGTAATAATATTACAGGTTATAGTTACTAGAGAGGGGTCGTTGATCCAGGGAGTTATTCTGATTGGAGTCGAGAAGGAATTTTTTTTGGCTTCTACCTCACATTTTTTTTTTTTTTTTTTTTTTTTTTTTTTTTTTTTTATATTCTTCCTCTGGATCAACTTGCAGGATAACAGACCAAACTGGATGGACAGATGTAAACTATGTTACAAGGATTGTGTACAATAAATTGGGAAGCGTTTTTCTTTAATGTTTTTATTATATAGTTGGTGTGGAAAAATGTATGTACATAGTCAGGTCCATAAATATTGGAACACCGACACAATTCTAACATTTTTGGCTCTATACACCACCACAATGGATTTGAAATGAAAACAAACAAGATGTGCTGTAACTGCAGACTGTCAGCTTTAATTTGAGGGCATTTACATCCAAATCAGGTGAACGGTGCAGGAATTACAAAATTTTGCTTATGTGCCTCCCACTTAAGGGACCAAAAGTAATGGGGCAATTGGCTTCTCAGCTCTTCCATGGCCAGGTGTGTGTTATTCCCTCATTATCCCAATTACAATGAGCAGATAAAAGGTCCAGAGTTCATTTCCAGTGTGCTAATTGCAATTGGAATCTGTAGCTGTCAACTTTCAATATGAGATCCAAAGAGCTGTCACTATCAGTGAAGCAAGCCATCATTAGGCTGAAAAAACAAAACAAACCCATCAGAGATATCAAAAATATTAGCCAAAATAACTGTTTGGAACATTCTTAAAAAGAAGGAACGCACCGGTGAGCTCAGCAACACCAAAAGACCACGGAAAGCAACTGTGGTGGAAGACCGAATAATTCTTTCCCTGGTGAAGAAATCACCCTTCACAACAGTTGGCCAGATAAAGAACACTCTCCAGGAGGTAGGTGTATGTGTGTCAAAGTCAACAATCAAGAGAAGACCTCACCAGAGTGAATACAGAGGGTTCACCACAAGATGTAAACCATTGGTGAGCCTCAAAAACAGGAAGGCCAGATTAGAGTTTGCCAAACAACATCTAAAAAAAGCCTTTACAGTTCTGGAACAACCTCCTATGGACAGACTAGACCAAGATCAACTTGAGTGATGGGAAGTGAAGAGTATGGAGAAGGAAAGGAACTGCTGATGATCCTAAGCATACCACCTCATCCGTGAAGCATGGTGGTGGTAGTGTCATGGCGTGGGCATGTATGGCTGCCAATGGAACTGGTTCTCTAGTATTTATTGATGATGCGACTGCTGACAAAAGCAGCAGGATGAATTCTGAAGTGTTTCAGGCAATATTATCTGCGCATATATTTAGCCAAATGCTTCAGAACTCATTGGACGGCGCTTCACAGTGCAGATGGACAATGACCCAAAGCATACTGCAAAAGCAACCAGAGAGTTTTTTAACCCCTTAAAGACATGGCCATATTTCACTTTAAGGACCAGGCCATTTTTTGCAAATCTGACCAGTGTCATTTTGTGTGAATAACTTTAAAGCGCTTTTACTTATCCAGGCCATTCTGAGAGTATTTTTTTTTCATCGTATGTTGTACTTCATGACACTGGTAAAATGCAGTCAAAAAAATTCATTTTTATTTATAAAAAAATACCAAATATACCAAAAATTAGCAAATTTCCAAGTTTCAATTTCTCTACTTAAATAATACATAGTAATACCTCCAAAAATAGTTATTATTTTACATTCCCCATATGTCATTTTCTTTTTGGGGGACGTTACAAGGCTTAGAAGTTTAGAAGCAAATCTTGAAATTTTTCAGAAAATTTCTAAAACCCACTTTTTCACTTTGTGAGGCTTACATAATAGAAACCACCCAAAAATTACCCCATTTTACAAACCACACACTTCAAGGTAATCAAAACTGATTTTACAAACGATGTTAACCCTTTAGGTGTTCCACAAGTATTAAGTGAAAATAGAGAGAAAATGTCACTTTTTGGGCATATTTTCCATTTGAATAATTTTTTTAAGTTACAAAGCAAGGGTTAACAGCCAAACAAAACTCTATCTATGGCCCTGATTCTGTAGTTTACAGAAACATCCCATATGTGATCATAAACTGATGCACGGGCACACAGCAGGGTGCAGAAGGAAAGGAACACCATATGGTTTCTGGAAGTCAGATTTTGCTGGATTGGTTTTTAGATACCATGTCCCATTAGAAGCCCCCTGATGCACCCCTAGAGTAGAAACTCCCAAAAAGTGACCCCATTTTGGAAACTACGGGATAAGATCGCAGTTTTGTTGGTACTATTTTAGGGTACATATGATTTTTGGATGCTCTATTACACTTTTTGTGAGGCAAAGTAACAAAAAATAGAAATTCTGAAATTTCATCTCCATTTGCCATTAACTCTTGTGGAACACTTAAAGGGTTAACGTTTTTAAAATTTCTTTTGAATACCTTGAGGGGTGTAGTTTCTTAAATGGAGTCACTTTTTTGAGTTTTTACTCTAGGGGTGCATCAGGGGGTCTTCAAATGGGACATGGTGTCAAAAAACCAGTCCAGCAAAAACTGCCTTCCAAAAACCAAATGGCATTCCTTTCCTTCTGCGCCGTGTGGCCATACACTTTTACATTTCTGTAAACTACAGAATCAGGGCAATAAATATTGAGTTTTACAGTGATTGTAGGAGTGGCTCACTTCCAATTAATTATGGTGAGGTGCTACTAGCTAGACTTGAGGACACCCTACCTCAATCAAAAAAATATATATTTCTAGAAAAGGGATAAGCGAGCACTCACACTATGGCATCAAATGCAATTGATTTATTAATAAAACAATTGTGAATGTAATTAAAATATTTTAAATATATTAGAATAATAGCAGCATAGCTAATAACAATAGCAGCATTAAATAGTAGCAGCAATACAATGTCACAATAATGGCAGCAACTCTGTGTTTTGTTTCCTGTGTCTTGTCTGTGTTCTGTGATGTGTCGGGGTGTGATTCTAAAAAATGTTGTTCTGATAATTGATCATATCTATTAGTTACTGGTATTGAATATAGGTTTCCCGTGTTTCCTATCTCTCTATTTGTGATATCACTATTTTGTGTACTTTCTCTATTATTTTGGGATTTTTAAGATTTCTTTCTATGTTTTAATATTCTGAATATGGGATGTGGAATCATCCCGAAATGCGTCTGGTAGATTTATTTCGGATATCTTTGTAATACCTCCACTAAAAATAACGAAAAAGCATGGCCATGCAATCTTAGGTCTACAGGATCCGAACATTGAATTCAATTGCTCAGACCTTCGCTACCTACTAACATTGGGATTACGTCAGCAAAGAGAAAGCGAAAGTCTCACCTGAACCATCGCGATACTTGGATACTGCCAGTTGGAGACACGTGAAGTGAGACGCTACAGCACCTTCCGCACCACTCGCACCGTTCGCCTCCTGGGACAACTTGATAGCAGCCCATTCTGAAATACACAGAAGGGAAGATAAATTATACTTACTGGCTTATAATCCAAGTCAACAATCTAGCGAGTTGGAATACCAAGACGCAATCACCATCTTTGTGACTATATACATTAATATAAACAAGTGACACGCCACAGCGCCTTTCGCGCCTCCTGGGACAATTTGACAGCAGCCCATTCTGAAACATATAGGAGATGAGATAAATTACACTTACTGGCTTACAATCCAAAGTCAACAATTAAGATTTGTATAGCGACGCAACCGCCATCTTTGTGACTATATATACATCAATATAAACAATAAACGCACTGGATATTAATTATCAAATACTAACTATATATTTGGAGATTTTTTTTTTTTTACACCAATCGCATGTGACCAGGATTACTGTTGACGTCTATTAGGAAAATTGTATATCCATTTTTCGAATTGTGTTGGAGTTATTTTTACTTTTTTTTTTTATTTTTTTTTTCAACATCTTACACTATTTTTCACAATTTTTCACTTTTTTTTTATCACTTATACCATTTATTTTGTTATATTTATCAATCAACTTGATCTATATTTGTACCAACATACCAGGAGCATCTAGGTGACCTTTTATTGCTGCCATTATTGTGACATTGGATTGCTACTATTTAATGCTGCTATTATTACCTATGCTGCTGCTATTCTAATATATTTCAAATATTTTATTTACATTCACAATTGTTTTATTAATAAATCAATCACATTTGATGTCATAGTGCGAGTGCTCGCTTATCCCTTTTCTAGAAATATTGAGTTTTGTTTGGCTGCTAACTCGTGCTTTGTTACGGGAAAAAATGAATTGAGGTAGGGTATCATTTTTGTGGGAAGAGATGACTGGCACTATTTTGGGGGGCATAGGACTTTTTGATCGCTTGCTATTACACTTTTTCTGATGTAAGGTGACAAAATGGCTTTTTTGACACGGTTTTGATTTTATTTTTGACAATGTTCACCTCGGGGTTTAGGTCATGGGGTATTTTTATAGAGCAGGTTCTTACAGATGTGGCGATACCTAATATGTCTACAAAAAAAATCATGTTTTAGTCTGAGAGCCATAGTTTTTATATTTTTTGGGCCATTGTCTCATGTAGGGGCTCATTATTTTTTTTTTGCTGGATGAGGTGACTGGTACTATTTTGGCATACATAAAACTTTTTTGATCACTTATTTTTTTTGGGGAAGTAGGGTGGGCAAAATTTGAAATTCATCAGTTTTTTTATTTTTTATGGCGTTCACCGTGCAGGGAAAGTAACATGACAGTTTTATAGATCAGGTCGTTACGGACACGGTGATATCAAACGTGTAGGGAATATTTTTATTTTATTTTTAATCAATGATAAATGGGTCTGTCTGTATAGTACAGTACACTATATAGTGTACTGTATTTTCACTTTACAAAGCCTGATCAGACTTCTGCCAAAGGCAGAAGGCTGATCAGCACCATGGACAGCCGGACAACTACAAACCCCCTCTGGCACACCACAGAGAGGGCTGCAAGGGGGGGGTTAAACATAACCGTGGGGATCAAAAACATCCGAAAGTGCTGCAAACCGCAGGTCTGAATCGACCTGCGGTTTGCAGCGATCACGGATACGGGGGGGGGGGTCACAGGACCCCCCTCGGCATTGACCAAGGGTGCCTGCTGATTGATTTCAGCAGGCACCCAGTTCCGATCACCGTCCGTCGCGCAGCGATCGGAACTACACAGGACATACCTGTATGCCCTGTGTCCTGAAGTACCAGGACATCAGGGCGTACAGGTAAGCCCTGTGTCCATAACAGGTTAAGGGAAAGAAGTGTAATGTTATGCAATGGCCAAGTCAATCACCTGACCTGAATCGGATTGAGCATGCATTTCACTTGCTGAAGACAAAACTGAAGGGAAAATGCCCTAAGAACAAGCAGGAACTGAAGACAGAGCATCACCAGGGATGAAACCCAGCGTCTGGGGATGTCTATGCGTTCCAGACTTCAGATTGTAAGTGACTGCAAAGGATTTTCAACCAAGTGTTAAAAAGTGAAAGTTCGATTTATGATGATTATTCTGTCCCATTACTTTTGGTCCCTTAAGTGGGAGGCACATATGCAAACTGTTGCAATTCCTACACCGTTCACCTGATTTGGATATAAATACCCTCAAATTTAAGCTGACAGTCTGCAGGTAAAGCACATCTTGTTTGTTTCATTTCAAATCCATTGAGGTGGTGTATAGAGCCAAAAATGTTACAATTGTGTCGATGTCCCAATATTTATGGACCTGACTGTCGGACTTAGACTGACATACATGCATTTACAGACAAAGAGAAATCCAGAAGGACTGATGCATCTTCTGTTACCCCCTTTTGCCTAGAAGGTAGCATAGGGGATGGAGATTAAAGTCCCCCACCATACACACAACTATCTTGGGGCTCATTCACACGACAATTTGTTTTGTGGTTCGCAAATCGTGAACCCTCAAAACACTGATCCTGGCTCGGTGCATACTGCCATTTTCTTATTCACTAAAATAGAACTGTCCTATCCTTGTCCGCAAAATAAACAAGACTACAACATGTTCTATCTTTTTTGCGGGGCTGCAGAACGGACGCGTAGATGTGCACCGCACACGGTGACCGGTCCACATCTTTTGCCGCCCTATTAAAATGAATGGGTCCCCAACAGAACCGCAAAAACATGCAGATCGGATGCGGACTAAACATACCATCGTGTGCATGAGTACTTAGGTGTATGGGACCTCCCAACTTTCCTCCAACAGATAATATTGGGAGAGAAAAGGATCAAGCATGCTGAATTTCAACACCTGATCCTCTCGTTCTCCTGTGATATAAACTGTCACCAGAGGTATCTGGCAGTAGCATACATTGGCAACACATACATGCTCGGCCAAACAAAGCATGCATGTGCATAGGGGAGTCAAGAGGAATAGCTATTGGCCAAATGAGTGTTCACCTACAGTATAGCTGGTGGTGTCTGTATTCTGTATTTTAAGAAAACCTTACACAAACCGGCGCAGAAAAGAAAAGCGGATAAGACTATATGCACGCTCCCTGTAACGGTCGTAAGACTTGTTTCTTATTTTACATGTATCTGATGAAATTCTTAAACCCAAGTACTTTTCAGTCTTATCATGTTCTTGAGTTATCTTGTTTGAAATTAGTGTTCCTTTAGCTCGTTTCCGCGTGATTTTTTTGTCTCGTACATTAAAAATGTTGTTGCCGATTGCGACAGACTCTGCAGCTTTCTCGATCCAGACCGGCGAACTTCTGAGCAGATCCTAGCGCAGACAATGCTTCTAAGTGAAAATATCTTTGTAAAATGGCGCGCCTCTGTATGGAATCAAATGTACAGTACATACCCATAGCAAGCTATGGACACAGTACTACAGATTCGTACTACACCACTGTGCATGAGACCTTAGGTGCCGGGTATGTGGAGTCTTTTGCGGGCTGAATTTGGTGCAGACTGTGCCAAAGGGCCGACAGCCCCTCTGAATCTGCCCCCCATTGTTTTCGATGGAGGCAATGCTGTAGATCATCAGACCACGATTTATAGCCGCAACCGCACCCAGAAAGGACATGACGTTTGTTGTGCACAATGGCACTGTGGACAACACTTGAAATGGCAGTGAATGTCCACTTGCAGTTTAGCTCTAGTCAATGGGACTAAACAGCAAGAGGGTCTGCGGCATTTAAAGAGTCATTGAGCTTTCAACATACGATATATTCGGGACCGTGCGACTCTCCACTAACCAATCTTCTTAATCTCGAATCCTCGAATCAAGCAAACACCAAATTTGCCCCTGACAAAGCTTTAGCGAAACCCCGGGTCGGGCAGGATTATCGGGTTGAGAGTTGTTTTATGCTGTTTGTCAACCTACTCTTGTGAGTATATTAAGAATTTTATGTAAAAGTAATTAGTGGTGTTGCAGTACTGGAGTTTTTATGCTCTAGTAGACCACAGAAGAAACAAGAGAATCGAGGAAAGTTCAGTGGAAAAATTTGATTTGATGTGCCTAACTCCCACCTGCCCCTGTGAGTATAACAGCTGAAAGAGCGTGTGGGGAGCTAATACGGTACTTCACTATTAGTGCGCTTCCCTCTGCAGGAACTGTAGTGGGAGGAGGATATTTTGGGAATTTGGTGTTTGCTTGATACCTACGCAGTCGGAGGATTCGAGATTAAGAAGATTGGTTAGCGGAGAGTTACGCGGTCCCGAATATATCGCATACTGACATTGTGAATTTAACCCACTTCACTACTGGGACCTGCAGCGGTAAAACCATTGAGATCACGTGTTTTTTTATTATTGAGCTTTTAACATACTTAGCAATAATAGTACAGTGTGTACATGAGGAATAACACTATTTCTGGCCATTATATCACTTACATCTCGCATCTTTTTTAAAGCAGTTTTTCTGTTCTTGCTGAATATCTGGTTTGCAGTTCTCTCAGACTTGGTGGGTGGAGAGTAGCTGCCATCCACTGCACACAGAAAGTAGAGGACAACTTCCTTCCTAACCTTATCTTACTTGCCCAAAGCAGACCCAGGATACTGTAGTCCATTACGGAGAGGTACTGACCGGTGTGCTGTGCTATAACCTTACTATGTAGCTGTACAGACTGTCTTCATTTAAAAATGTCTCACTGATAAAACATATTACAAAGTTTCTTGTGATCACTTGTACCATTGATTTATGCAAAGTTGTGTGAACAGTTAGTGACCATTTAAATTAAAAAACTGTAGCAGAAACACCTCCTGCAAAAGCTGCCATGTGCACTAGCCGTCTGGCCAGTTTCACGTGAGTGTGCTCAGTCCAGGAAATTTCATTTATGATGCTTTAAATTCTTGACCGATGTGGGTCTGCTGTACTCACATTGTGCTGTGACTGCAGCGTAGAAGCCCCGCGGTCAGACAGGAACTCTGCATCATAAATCATTGTAATGCTGTAAGGTCAGTGTTCCGTCCGGAAAAGGCAGCCATCACACGAAGCGTGTTTTCTGGACCCGACATGCTTGTGTGAGACCGCCCTAACTACGTTTTTAAAGGGGTTATCGAATATCATTTAACAGTTCCCCCATGTGCTGGGCCCCTTAGAGAGAATATACTTGTCCCCTGCTCTCAGCGCCGCTTCTGGTCCCTGCACTGCTGCTTCTCCCTGTACACAGATGAAAACATCCAATGTCGGTGCAGAAGCCAATGGCAATCGGGGACAAGCAGTCACCCGCGATGCTAGGGAGGCTCGTCACCTCCTGCCATTGGCTGCTACCCCCCTCCCACATCGGATGTTTGACATTAGATAACCCCTTTTAAGGCATCAATTTATCTTTAAAGGGATTGTTTGAGATTAAGCAGAAGATGACATAAAATAAGAAACTAAGCGTTAGGGCTCATGCACACTTTTTTTTTTTTTTCTCCCCCCCCCCCCCCTCCCCCCTTGTGGCCTGTAAAAAAAAAAAAAAAAAATGGAAATGACTGTGTGCATACCTTTTCTGTATGTCCACATAGCCGTTACACAAAAAAGATAGAACATGTCCTATTATTGTCTGTTTTGCGGACAAGGATAGGCATCGTTACCATGGATACGCAAAAAAACCTGATGCAATATGGATGTCACATGGACATAATTTGTATTACTCGCTGCTCTGATGTATCTTTTGAAGTGATCGGGCATGTTTTGCAAATTCTGTCGTAACATAGTACATAAGGCCAAAAAAAGACATTTGTCCATCCAGATCGGCCTGTCCTCCTGCAAGTTGATCCAGAGGAAGGCAAAAAAAAAACCCTGTGAGGTTGAAGCCAATTTTCCCCACTTTAGGGGAATAAAAATTCCTTCCCGACTCCAATCAGGCAATCAGAATAACTCCCTGGATCAACGACCCCTCTCTAGTAGCTATAGCCTGTAATATTATTACACTCCAGAAATACATCCAGGCCCCTCTTGAATTCCTTTATTGTACTCACCATCACCACCTCCTCAGGCAGAGAGTTCCAGAGTCTCACTGCTCTTACCATAAAGAATCCTCTTCTATGTTTGTGTGAACATAGCCTAAAAGAAAGTAGTAGGTAAGTGCCCGGAGGGTGGCCCCAAGCCCCCCCCTCCGCTCCGGACTGCCAACAGACAAACTCCTTGATTGACAAGTCCAGGAAAGATTACTATGCAGGAACCTAGTCCTGTCATTTATGGAGAGGGAGGAGCAAGGGTGCACGGAGTGGCTTGTGTCTGCCTTTGCATATGGATTAAAAGTTTCTCCAGAATGAAGCAACAGACTGCTAAATGAAAGGTATCATTACATTGGGTTGAGCTAGCCCTACATGGCACTGTGAATTTCCTGGTGGCAGGCTCCGTGTAAAGGGAATCTGTTGGCTCCATGACAGTAAGCGGTGTGTAATGTATAGGATGCTGAGTCCGCTTATGTCATTTTTATCTTCATACTTGCATTCCGACGCAAGTGAGTGTAAAGATTAAAAATAATCGGACTCTGCACCCATATACTATACATAGCTTACTCTAGTTTGGGAGATTTGCAGTGCTCTTGTTAAACAGGACCTCTCCTGACTTCCCTGTTGAATGTGTGTACAATTAGCAAATTCCTCTATTACTCCTACTAGCACCACACTCATTTTATTGCAAGCGATCCAGGAGTCCAGCCGTACCCAGGTAGGAGACACCATTACCACTACCATACAGAGACATTACACCACTCTGGCATTCCTAAACTGGGACGTGCGTTATAACATCTTTGAAGGCCTATGACAATATCCTGCGCATGCTGCAATTGGCGTCACAAACAAAACTATAAACTATCGCCTACACCTGACCCAGCCATTACATAATTTGGTATCGCAGTGCATACCCCGGTCCAGCTCATTGCACATATCCACAGCCTGCTACTGATATGCAATCTCCAAGGCGAAGCGTTGTCACATGCTCAGACACACGTGCCCGGCTGTACGCACAAAGGCATCACTATTTTTAAACCCCTTCTGTCGCCATATGCCAGCTGTATGTCTTCTCCATATCTGGTCCTGGAAACTGAACATCCAATTCGAAAATGTCTCTACCAAAAACTTGGGTAAAAAGGTTTTGCCGTATGGATTGTTCATCTGACAGCAGGCCTTCTGTCCACAGCCCCCGGTATGGAAATCCTATTGTTACTTTGCCCCCCTGACTTTTCAGACTCTGTACGGCTACAGGACAACATTTTTTTTATAATGACAGTCTATGGTGTCGCACTGTCACTTGCAACATGCTGCTGCACAACAGTTGCACAAAGATCCATCCAAGTTAGAGTTTTGTGCAACAACATAGACTATCATTGTGACACCTTGCAGTGTAGTTGTACCCTTTTGTCACACGACAAATGGTGTTGTGTAGCCGTACCCTTAGGGTGGTCATTAGTTTTGAGCGAATAGGGTTTGGAATGTTGTATCCGAACCCAATTTATTCGAAAACTTCGTATGCAATATCTCCTCCGTCCTACCGTAAAATGTATGAGATCTGGAGGACTTGGCGTATTGCGCCAAATATCACAACACTTGAGGCATCACGTCATAGATGCGAGACAAAGCATTTGTTCGCATAAATTAGTGTAAAAAATCCGAAGTTGAATTCGGTTTTGTTAATGAGGCAGGAATCGGAGCTCCGCTTTAGATTTTGACACTGTAATTTATGCGAATAAACGAAGTGTCACATCATAGACACAAGACGAAGCAAGTCCAAAGACCTCTGAGGAGTCCATACATTTTACGGTAGGACAGAGGCTATATTGTTCGCGAAGTCTACAAACAAATCTGGTTTGGATACCGCAATCTCCATTCGCTCAACACTAGTGGTCATGCGCAACAGTGAAACGTTTATCAATGGACAATTTCAACCAAAACGATGATTTGTTGGGTGAAATTGAACAACGATAGATGGTTTTAGCTCGGTTTCATTAAACACGTATGGCCAATTTGAGCAGCTGTAACGGCCAATATGGACTGAAAGGTCATCCACCAGATGGTTGGTGGTTCACCTGCTGTTCAACCATCTTCTATGGAATATGTATGGTCGACGACCAGATGGTGGTTCAACCATGTTCTATGGAATGCGTATGGCCAGCTTACGTCTCAGTCTTCATTTTAGTTTTGGAAGATGGTTACATGTGGCCCCTCACTGCAAAGCAGCATTGCCAGCCTATTATTTTTTTTCTGCCAGTTGAAAGCAGGTAAAGTCAATCAGGATCTTTACCCTCATAATACAGGGTTCAATAGAAGTATATCTCCTGCACACTCCATGGCCTGACAGTTGTGAGCCTTCTTCTGTGACCAGGGAAT
Source organism: Bufo gargarizans (assembly GCF_014858855.1). Lineage (NCBI taxonomy): Eukaryota > Metazoa > Chordata > Amphibia > Anura > Bufonidae > Bufo > Bufo gargarizans. Next base: position 7,937,772 of record NC_058086.1, read on the forward strand.
AGCAGTTGGTGCCAGTTTTGTCATGAACAATGTAGCAATTATGATGACTACATCTGACAACCATAAATACATTTCCAATAAGTCAGATAAATGAGACATATGCATGTTATAGTCTGAGTTGGCATTTTACCCCTCCCCCCGATATTGTGTAAGGTTATAAACCATAGTCAAATAAAACCCTATAAGGCTATGTTCACATGGTGAATTTTGCCAATTTCAAAATCCGTCTCGATTTCCATGCGACAACCCCTTTGCTTTCTGCTGCATTTATTAAATTTAAATGCAGTGGATCCACCTGTGGTTTTAAATCCATTCAATGGGGCAAATCTACGAGCAGACTCTGACCTGATGTCAGCATGGAAACCGCACCAAGTGCTGTAGTCTGGAAAACCTATGTAAATCCACTGCTGTGTGGGAGACAGTTTAGGAGTGGAATCTGCACTGAAATTTGTGGACAAAATCTACAATGTGAAAATGGCCTAATGCCTGATTCACACAACCGCACTTGGTCTACGAAACATGGCTGTGTGTCAGCTGCCTCTCCCAAACAGACCTGACTGCATCATAGAGATTTATAATACTCAGTTCCTATCTGATCATGGGTATAATGTACTGTACTCACATCATTATGTGAGTACAGTATAATAGACCCGCAATCTGATCGGAACTGAATAGGCACCTTTGGCAATCAGTGGAGGTCCAATTCCGACACTACCATGAAAATTGAAGGCTTTTCTGCCAATACAACTTTGTTAGCAGAGGTGCAATGACCATCTATCTGCTTTGGAGCCCTGTACTCAGTAGGGTTCACTGAACTGTTGTTTTAGACACAGGTCTGGTATCTCCTTGGTTCATTTTGGTGGTGACCTTCTCCACTGTAGAGTGTCGGTCTGCCCTTGCTCTCCATCATAGCCAATGTTCACATCTCATATCAATGGCACGTGGTGCTCCACAGTTTCCATGTCACTTATTCACAATGGTTCCAGTTGTCCACACACAATACACTTTCACCACAGCAACACGCAAACAGTTCACAAACTGCACAGTTTTAGAAATGCCGCCACCCTTTGTCTGAAAGTCAATAATCATTCTTTTTTTGCCACTTTGATAAATCGTCCCTTTTACCCATGACAGCAATGAGGGATATGTGTCCAGACAGCCTATAGCACACCATATATACCCACCAAGCCAACTCATGACACGGGAGATATGCGCTGCTGTCAAAAGTATTAAGTGGTCATAATAATGTGTCTCGACTGTGTAAAACAAACTGCAAATGCTAATGCAATACTTAAATAATGTATCTACAGTGTGTCAAAGAGTAATAGTAAACTGGTTCAATACGTAGTGTGAACAGAATACAGACTGTAGTGGCAGTTGAGTTCCAAACATGTTTTGCCATTGACTTCTTCTGTGATCCCCAAGCTGCTGATCAGAGGGGACCTAGGGCCTTCAAAGTGGACAATCCGCTTAACAAAGCAATGATGGCTGAGTGGAAACATCCAGAAAGAGGGCCCTATCCTTTTCAAGTGATTTAAAACTATGTTGACCATTAAGGAAGATAAGTTCGCTTGGTGCCCTCCACCTGAAGCAGACATGGCTATAGCCAAGTTGTCTCTGCATAATGTAGTACCATCTGATGATGGCTCCAACCTGCAGGAACCCTCGGTCAGTTGGTGAAACTGGTAGTGCAGGCAAGTAAGGCTACTTTCACACTGGCGTTTTGGTTTCCGTTTATAAGATTTGTTTCAGGGCTCTCACAAGCGGTCCAAAACGGATCAGTTTTGCCCTTATGCATTCTGAATGGAAAAGGATCCGCTCAGAATGCATCAGTTTGCCTCCATTCCGCCTCCATTCTGCTCTGTCCGCAGCGTTTTGGTGTAAGTCAATGGGGACGGATCCGTTTTCACTGACACAATATTTTGGCTATGTTACAGATAATACAACCAAATCCGTTCTGAACGGATCCGTCTGTGCAGATCCATGGTGGATCCGCACCAAACCCGAGTGTGAAAGTTGCCTAAATTATAGTTTCTGGGTAGCAGATCTTACCCGTGCTGTCTAAACAGCACTCTTCTGCCCAGAAACAATGCAGCTGTATGAGGAGTAGTGATCGCTCGATCTCCTACTATGAAGGTGATCTCTACATGTAAATCCATCGCTTCACGTCCACTTAATGAGTAGCCAGTTGTCGAGAAAGAACGCTTCCTTCCCAATAATCGGCTGCTCCTCTGGGGGTTGTGAGACAGTGACAGGTCTCACTCAGGTTAGAGGCAAGGAAGGGGTGGATAGTTCGGTCCACACCCCAGTTCCACCACAGGTGAGAGAAGCTGGAGGTAATCATCCTAGCACAAAGCACCTCCCAGAGTGTCAGAAAGGGGGGAGTGTGGTACCTGTGGACAGAGGCCTGGAGGCTCTGTCTGTGTGGTCTCAGCTGGGCAAGGCTGAGGGACCACAAAGCTGGGCGATAGCCTGGAGTTGGGGGACGCAGCAACGCCTGGGAGGGTCGCAGGGCCATAGTCAGGCAGACTACTGAGCCCCAATCCCCCACAAGAAATACTGAACTGGAGACAGTGGGCGTACTGTGCTCTGTACAGCCAGGAGGCTGTGGGACATTTGGCTGACAAAGCCGCATGAGTTCACAAGGTGTGAACTCTGACCTAAGTGAGTCAGGAAACTTTGTGTTTAGTTAGAGCCTGGACGGGCGAGTGTTTATTATTTTGTCATTTTGTTGTTGCTGGTGTTGCACAATAAATGCAATGTTTGGACATTATATACGTGCCTGGTGAAGTAACCTGTGAGAATGACCCCCGGAGAAGAGCTAAACCCCCACAGGGTGTAAACACATCGTTAGTTCACATGGCAAAATCAGCGGCAGAAAAACTAGTAGCAGATTACTAGGCTGTTTTTTGGTGGCAGATTTGGAATTTGGTGGTTTTTACAAGAGTATTAGAGGAGTATTTTGTTGACTTCCCCTACTACCCCATTGACTTCTATCAAATCTGCTACCAAGAAGGAACATGTCACTTCTGAAGCACTTTTCAAATCAGCTACTGAAACATATTCTACCATTTTACAGTGTGTGCACAAGATGGATTTTTTTTTAAAGGGAGTCTGTCACCACATTTGACCATATTAGACAGATCCTATAGCGTTATATGTGCCACCCAGCAGTTAAAAACGGTACCTTTGTTGCATATAACCGAGTCTTCTTTCTGCCAAAAATGAACTTTGAAGATTGTGTAAACGAGCCCTCTCAAGTGCCCAGGGCGGTGTCTCAATCTTTCGAGCCCAAGACCGGACCTCCCTAACGGCTCATAACCCTGCCCTCCTTGTGCCTGTGACCGCCCGTTTACTCCCCTCCCCTCGCCTTTTCCATTGCGGCTGCGCGGACAAATTCGTAGCCGGCGCATGCGCAGTAGGTATTGCGATGCCCTGCCAGGATCGGGCATCGCATTGCGCATGCGCCAGCTACGAGACTCGTAGCTGGCGCATGCGCAATGCGATGCCCGGTCCTGGCACGGCATCGCAATACCTACTGCGCATGCGCCGGCTACGAATTTGTCCGCGCAGCCGCAATGGAAAAGGCGAGGGGAGGGGAGTAAACGGGCGGTCACAGGCACAAGGAGGGCAGGGTTATGAGCCGTTAGGGAGGTCCGGTCTTGGGCTCGAAAGATTGAGACACCGCCCTGGGCACTTGAGAGGGCTCGTTTGCACAATCTTCAAAGTTCATTTTTGGCAGAAAGAAGACTCGGTTATATGCAACAAAGGTACCGTTTTTAACTGCTGGGTGGCACATATAACGCTATAGGATCTGTCTAATATGGTCAAATGTGGTGACAGACTCCCTTTAACATTAAAGTCAATGGAAAAACAGTTGGTAACCTATGAAAGTGGACTTAGCAGCTAAAATGACCGATTTTGACCGGTGGCAGATTTTTGCAGTGTGAACATAGCCCTAATCTGCTACCTTAGCTGTGGCTGCTAATGAAGTGGCCAAGTTTCTTTGGAATTCCATTTTACATACTGGAAAGGATATACTATATTTTCTGTGGTATGGTGTGCATAATTCTGCTACCCAGCAGGTTAAATTTGCCTCTGAATGGCCCTCTCTACCACTGGCTCAAGCCATGGGGACAATGCCTCTAAATATTATCTATTTGTCCTCCTTTACTGAATCTGAGCTTGAAAAGCTTATTGAGGGTCTGATGGGAAAAAAGGGTAAATCACTTTTGTAGTCCTTTCAAGTGAGGAAAAGGCAGCGTATAAGCAATAGGTGTCCCCAGAGTCCTGAACATCAAAGATCCTAGTTTCACAAAGGCTCGAAGTCCCACAGAGGGGTACTCGCTGCCACAGAGGCAATAACGAGGAGAGAAAATCTGAATTCTGATACCAGATTCTCTCATTTAAAATTAGTGGCCAGTTGGAATTCTGTAGGAGGTTGTCTTTGCTTTTTCATTGCTGCTCGGATCTCTTCAATTCCTTGGGTCATTTATCATCATTCACTTTAGCTACTTAAAGGGAACCTGTCATCAATTTTATGCTGCCCATACTATCAGCAGAATAAAGTAAAGACAGGCGAATTGATTTCAGCGTTCTATCATTTCTAAGTTAAAAGCAAGTGGTTGCCGAGAACCAACATCACAAACATTGCTGACTAGGCCTGGAAAAGAGTCAAATCTGCCTGAGAAGAGTCCTGGTTATTCATAAATTACTGCTCTCCCTGCCGACCTGCTGATGTCTGATAGTCTTCTACCTAGTTTTCTCCCTTTCTGTCTAGAAGAGAACTGCCAATCATTAGCAGATGGTCGGGGAGAGCAGGAGATTATTAATAACCATGCCTCTTCTCCAGTAGATTTGACTCTTTTCTAGGCCTGGGCTGTAATGGTTATGATGCTGGTTCTCAGCAACCACTTACTTTTAGCTCATGAGTGACACACCGCTAAAAATCAGCATTTCTGTCACTATTTTATGCTGCCATCAGTAAGGTCAGCATAAAGTTGATGACAGGTTCCCTTTAAGTCTTTAGAAGAATGGGGTCATTTATTATAGACCATCGTTTTATGCCAGTCTTTGATATCCCCTGCAGAGGACATGCTTAAATTATGACGAGGTGCAGGCTTTGTCATAAATTGGGCGCATCCTCTGGCAGTCTGTGCACCTAGATTGAAATCTATTCCAGCCCTTGGCTGGAGAAGATTTCAGTAGTCATTTACACCAGAAAACTGGCATAGATAATAGTGAATTTGCCAGGGCTGATGTTCCCACCTCCATCACACACCAGTGCCAAGATTATGTAGAAACGCTGATGGTGCTTGGGGGAGGTTTGTGACTTTATGCCAGCTTCTGACGGAGGGGTCATAATAACTGACCCTCAATATCTCCAGAAGAGAGTTTCTGGGGAAGTTCCCAGACCCGAAGCAGGCGTAGGAGTCTACTTCCGAAACCCTCTGGAAAATAAAGTTACCTCAACTGACACATTTGAAAATAAAATTACACATGGAGACAATCAGGTTTGTGCTGTCTATTCTAGAACCCAGAGACTAAAACTTTGTGTTGGGTGAGCTCTTCTTGCTTTCTACTAAAAATTTGCGTCTCAAAGTTCCATCCTAATGCTCCTAAGTTTGTTGGACCATATGGAATCATGTCTGTGGTTAATCCAGTATCTGTTCGTCTTCAGTTGTTCTCCTTGCTCAGGATACATAATGTCTTCCATAAGTCATTGCTTAAAAAGTATGTTCCTCCTGTGATTTCTCCACCTAAACCTCCTGATCCAATGGTAATTCTGGGTGAGATGGAGTATGAGGTAGAGAAGATTCTTGACTCCTGGAAGGTTCAGGGTGCGTTGCAGGACTTAATCCATTGGAAGGGGTATGGTCCTGAGGAGAGAACATTGGTGTCGGCTCAGGACATTCAGGCTCCCCGCCTAATTAGGAAACTCAGTTTAAAATTTCCATTAGAGCCTGCTCCTTATGTTGAGGGTCTGGTGGCCCCTCTTAAGAATGGGGGGTAATGTCACAAACTTACCTGTCAGGCCATGCCCCTTTGTGATGTGGTCGCGTCCCTACCAACAGAGAGCAATGCTCTGTTTCTTCCTGCAACATGTGTGTTCTGGGGGAGATGGGTGGCGGGCTGAGTTGCAACCCAGTTACTTTGAAGATTGAAGAATGTCATATGAAGTGCTGAGTCCATGGACCTTTCAGGTTCTTATACAGGGCGCTCTATTTAAAGGGAGTCCGTCACCTTCTCTGAGCGTTTTATACCAGATTTCCCCCCCATTAAAATAGTACCTCTCGTGTCTATCCCAAGTAGAGATTCTGAAAAAAGTACTTTATTAGGTTATGCAAATTAGCTGTCGCAAGTACCCAAGGGCAGAGTTACGGTCGCAAGTGCCCAGGCCCTTCAGCTATGTGCCCAGATAACCGTTCCCCTTGCGGTCCCGTCCTCCTCCTCTGGCTTGCAGATCTCACACGAGCACTGGTCACCCCCGGGCCTGCGCATTCACACTGTTGAGAGCAGTGCCCTTGTGCGGTACTGGTGGTGGCCGACACTCACGCGAGATTTCCAAGCCAGAGGAGGATGAGGACGAAGTAGATCTCGGCTTGGCTATTTGACTAACCTCCATCTAACGTTTTGGTACTGTATCGAAATGGTTCTAACCCATTTCTGTCCCACGCTGTTTTTGTCTCTGTACGTCGTCTGTATTGCACCTTAGCAGTGTAGGCAACGTCGACTAGTTGCGGACTTGCCGCCTAGTCCTTGCACTTGTCGGGTTATATAAAGACCAAATGCTTTATATATATAAAAAATATATAATATGAATGGATCAAAAGAAAAATTATTCAAATGATATTGATCCGTGAGATGGACCTTAACATCTCCAAAAGTTCAATCAACCTAATTATTTTGTGCAATCAGTAAAAAAAAAACAGGATACAATAGTCTATGCAAAATTTACATGATTTATTATACAATAATTTAGAATACAATAAAAAATGAATCAACGTAAATTTCAATAATATACAATGATATGCAGTACCCAGAATTTGCCACTATATGGTGCCGACAAAACACTACTCAACCAACACAAGAATATTATGCAATACTGCTTTACAACTGTGAGAGATATAAAATCAATGGATTATGCGCAAAAACTCAATCAAGAAAATGACAGATACGAGCCCTTGCTCTGCCCAAAATGATGACCAATCTCAGATAATGGTAGTATTGCAACAAAACGTATAAATTATCGGCTTAATATCAAACTAGGGAATATAAAGATTCCCAACAGAGAGTTTCTCAAATATTATCCCCTTTATTCAGTTATATGCATCGTAACTGAAATCAGCGAAAATATTGATGTAGCAACTAACGTTACACGTCCGCAAATGAGCGGGTATCTGGCTAAGTATCAAGCCAATTAATTTATATCAATACTACATATAAATAAAAATAAGCGGGCTGGGTTCCAGTGAGGGCTCACAGTCTGTGTTTTCCCTACTGACTGCTGTCACAGCTTCCCATTGAAAATCAGAGTATTGGATACATACCTATATAAGAACAGTATCACACTTTGGTATATACAGTGGAATGCAAAAGTTTGGGCGCCCCTGGTCAAAATTACTGTTACTGTGAACACTTACAAGTTGAAGATGAAATGATCCCCAAAAAGCATAACTTTTCAACATTTTAAGGCCTCTTTCACACTTGCATTGTCCGGATCCGGCGTGTACTCCACTTGCCGGAATTACACGCCGGATCCGGAAAAACGCAAGTGTACTGAAAGCATTTGAAGACGGATCCGTCTTCAAAATGCTTTCAGTGTTACTATGGCACCCAGGACGCTATTAAAGTCCTGGTTGCCATAGTAGGAGCGGGGGAGCGGCATACTTACAGTCCGTGCGGCTCCCGGGGCGCTCCAAAATGACGTCAGAGCGCCCCATGCGCATGGATGACGTGCCATGCGATCACGTCATCCATGCGCGTGGGGCGCCCTGACGTCACTCTGAAGCGCCCCGGGAGCCACATGGACGGTAAGTATGCTGCTCCCTACTACAATTTACCATGGCTGCCAGGACTTTAGCGTCCCGGCAGCCATGGTAACCACTCTAAAAAAGCTAAACGTCGTATCCGGCAATGCGCCGAAACGACGTTTAGCTTAAGGCCGGATCCGGATCAATGCCTTTCAATGGGCATTAATTCCGGATCCGGCCTTGCGGCAAGTGTTCAGGATTTTTGGCCGGAGCAAAAAGCGCAGCATGCTGCGGTATTTTCTCCGACCAAAAAACTAAAGACATCCTGATGCATCCTGAACGGATTTCACTCCATTCAGAATGCATTAGGATAATCCTGATCAGGATTCTTCCGGCATAGAGCCTCGACGACAGAACTCTATGCCGGAAGACAAGAACGCAAGTGTGAAAGAGCCCTAAGCAACATCAGTGTATTATTTAGTGTTAAATAGTTCTTAAGGCTTGTTCTCAATCATTGTTAGGAAATACCCAGACTGCTCTAAACTTGTTCCAAAAACAGCAGCCATAGGTTATCCTAAGCAGCTGCTACTAGGTACTAACCTTGCAGGGTGCCCAAAATTTTGCTTTAGGTACTTTTTTCCTTTTTTTGTTAATTCGAAAATGTTAAAGATGAAAATAAAAAATTATTTTTGCTTAAAATAAGCAAACCAACTAAATCAGCAAGTTAACTCTAGAAATAAGCTCTTGTTTCGTAGGTGGATCCGGATCTATCCAATAAAACACAATTAATTTAGGAGCTTGATACAGCAGGATGCAGAGAATAGACAGCTGATGACCCCTCTTCCCCGTCACTGGCAGTGCATTGACATATCCAAGAAGACAATTCAAAGGATTACAGTCTAAGTTACATTGAAATACCGTGTTCAATAGAGTGGCAACATCTGACCAGTATCTTCACAGCCTAGGACAATTTCACATCATATTTATTAAATCTGCATATGTAGCCCCACATCTAGAACAGATGTCATTTGACCGGAAGCCCACCTAATCAATGTTTTAGATACTTTTAGATACTCTTGTGTAACAGGTATAACTGTGACACCCTGTGTGCCTCACTAACAGCTGCATCTGGAAACCTCTGTAGTACCTCCAACCATTGTTCCTCTGTTAAATCTGGAATATCTGCATTCAATTTATGAAATAATTGAATAAGATGCTTTTTGAGATATGCATCCATGAAACACCCATAGTTGGGAGAGAGAACTCCCGCTGTACTCTTATGAGCCTCTACTAACTCTGCAATAGGATGGGGGAAGATAAATTCTGCTTCTGAATAGCATGTCTTAATTGTAGATACTGGAAGAAGCTAGTTTTGGGCCCTTCCTCAAACAGGTGTTTCATGTGAGTGACCCCATGAAGATCCCACACATGGAATTTAGATAGTTTCTGCAATTCAGCATACATATAATTAGGCCAAAGGTGTAATTAGAGAAGCCATTGATACCTATAATTTGTCAAACTTTTTCACATACCTTGTGTATAGCCTGTAATGGAGGATACATGCAGGAATAGTGACTCCATTGACATTAGGTATTACACTATTTTCCTTGTCCCCTGAGATGTTGCATCTGAGCAGTAAATACATCTACAGGTTTGGTAGGGCTAGCCCTCCCTGCAGTGTTTCCAATTTAATTTTATGCCAAATCAAATAATGATAACATTGACCTTAAAAAGAAATTAATCAGAATCCACACTGGAGCGTCATTAAGAAGGTATAGCAGCCAGGGCATAAGTGTCATTTTTATTAAATTGACTACGATCAGAATAAGGGGAAGCGTAATCCAGTCATGAATCTTTTTTGAAATTTGACCAGCATAGGTTGCAAATTCAATGATGCATAATCCATTGGCCTAGTCGAGCTTTGGATACCTAAATACTTAAACTGAGTGACCATTTGTAGGAGAATATCAGGATCGATAACCGCATCAGACAAGGTATGCAATGGCATCAACATAGATCTCATGCAATTGATAACTAGGTCTGACAATTTACCAAAAGCATCAATAATGTACATGGCTAATGGTTGTGACCACTCATCCAAAAATAATAGGTAGTCTGTATATAATGCCACTTTTTCCTTGACCTCACCATAGCAAAAACGCTTTACTCCCTCTGATGTCCTCAGGGCCATAGCCAAAGGCTCCACTGCAAATAATAGCCGTAACAGCCTTTTGAGCTTTGAATTTTTCTATTGAACTTCCATCAATCCCAGGAGCTTTATCGGCCATACCACCTAGAGCAGTGATGGCAAACCTTTTAGAGACAGAGTGCCCAAACTAAAATCCAAAACCCACTTATTTATTGCAAAGTGCCAACATGGCAAGTAAACCTGAATACTACAGTCCAGTATAGTATATATTCCATGTACTTTCTCATTTAGCTATAATAGCCCGCCTACATTCAATGCACTGCATGTGCTGTTCATAGTGTGCCCTGCACTGATGAATGGCAGGAAAAGTCTAAGCCATATTGGTACACCATAGACTTTTTCCAGACTGTGGGTGACCACAGAAAGGGCTCTGAGTGGTGCCTCTGGCACCCGTGCCATAGGTTCCCCACCACTGATCTCTAATTCTCCTAGCTCGAGGGGAGCACCCAACATCTGTCTTCGATCAGAAGTTAGCCTGAGGAAGGAAAAATCTGACAAAAAATGAAGGAAGTTCTTGGTCAGTTGGATGAGCCTTAGTATCATACAAATTTGAATAAAATGCTTTCAGAATATGCCGTATGTTGTGTTAATAGGTAAGAAGAGACCATCCCTCCCTTGAAGTGCTGCATTATAAGTCAAGCCTTGCTGAGCCCTAGCTACAAGGGCCAACAGGTGACTGGCCCACTCACCTTCCTCATAGTATCTTTGCCTCTGAAAAAACTTTTACGTTCAGCTTTGAGAAGTAGATGATCATCCAAATGCTTTTGAGATTCCTTCCATTTATTTGCGTTCTCCTCTGAGGAATTTAACACATACACAGCTTCAGCTTTTTGAACTTCCGCCATAAGACCATCTAAGCTCTGGAGTTGGCCTTTACCTTATTGACCTCTGCAATCAATAAATCCCTCATGAAATGCACCGTAGTGTCCCATACTACCAATTTAGATACCGCATTCTTATTAAGCTTAAAGGGAACCTGGATTTTATGTATACAGCTGAGCACATGGGTTGCTAGATGGCCGCTAGCACATCCGCAATACCAGTCCCCATAGCTCTGTGTGCTTTTATTGTGTAAAAAAAACAATTTGATACATATGCAAATTAACCTGAGATGAGTCAGAGCTTGAAAATATGACTCTTCTCTGGTCACTCAAGTAAGATATGACTCTTTTATGTTAATTTGTATAAAAGGCGGAAAGTACAAAAATGCATAATTCTTATTGAATTCGTCTGCAAATGAAATTAAAAGTGTAATTTATATCTTTAGGGTAACACAATGAACATTTAGAAACGCTCAGTGAGGGTAGCATAGTAGAGGTGACAAGTTCCCTTTAAAGAACTCCTTGAGCTTGTCTGAAATATTACCAGACCCCTTAATGACATTTAACCAGTAAGGTTTAAAACACCATACTGTTCTTCCTTGCTGCCCCACTGGTACCAAGTTTGCTGTCAGCGCTACTGGAGAGTGATCAGTTGCTTAGGAAGGTACTGAATATGTTATACCAGTCTACCCATGTCTTGATTACTCAGAAAGAGATCAATTTTAGATAAAGATCTGTAGGTGCTTAAGCAGCATGAGTATTGTTTAACTCCTGGGTTCCTCACTCTACAACAGTCAAACAGGAACACTTCTTGCAATGTTCTCCCAAAAGATGTAAGTCCGGTACTGACAGAGGTATCATCTGAGTGTAATTGTTCTAAAGCAGGTTCGGCATTGTTGTTAAAGTCTCCCATAAGAAGTATTAGAACACCTGATGTCTGCTTGCAAACAATAGTACTTTTGGGAAAACTGTGGGAGCATACTAAGGAGGATCGTACACCCCAGCAATTACACATGGGACGTTAAATTTCCGACCATATAAGCAGACATATCGATCCCCACTGTGAATCTCTTTAGATATATATTCAAAGGCTATATCCTTGTGGATAAATATGCTAACTGCGTGGTAATGTGTAGAGCAGGTGGCATGATAACAGTCACCCGCCCAGTATGGAGTCTATATCCGTACCCTTTCAGAAATATGATGGGTCTCCTGAAAACAGCATACCAAAGGCTGATTTTATTTCATACTGTCAAAGATGACCTTATGCTCATCTCCATCCTTAACCCCCTGCACATTCCAGCTAACCAAAGTTACTGCTTTAGCCATGGCCTATACAAAAATTACTAAACATGAGCTGACACCAACACCCCCCTACCATTGGGAGCCCACCCACAAGCCACAAACTCATCTGAGGGATATCATACAAGCCATTTGCTGCACACATTCCCCAAATTAGTCTTATAAACATATCCCAAACAAATTCTGTCTCCTGGTTAACCGAATCAGAAGTGAAGAATCCAATCAAAACAGCCAATTACTCCCCCTGACTCTCACGAGTACTGCCTACAAGAGGGACTGCGATTATTGAACCTATTAGTGAGAGTTAATGGCCTGTTTATCCTGCAAGTTGGGGACTTGACTTAATATAGAGCAGTGGGTTACTAGCAACCCCCCGATTGAAAATGTCCAAAAAAGAAAAAAAGATTGTAAACTGTGAGGATTCAGATGTGTAGCTTTTGGAGTTCATTACAGACTCCCTAAATATGCCCGTATCCTTAATTCTCGCAAGGTTAGAGAGAGTTTTGAATGCCGCAAGAAGTCTGTCAGTAGACTACTATCACAATTCTCAAGACAGCTTTGGCCCCAGCTTTATTTGCGGGGACTGGGCCCTCTGACACCTTTGTTCCTTACAGCAGGAAGTACTGTGCAAATAAAACTGCAACCTGAGAAGGCTAGACACCAAGTGCTCCCAGTCCATAAAAACATGGCAATCCCTCAAATGGTGGAGCCATGAGAGAAAAAAAAGTCTTTGATGTAGCCATCCTGGACCTTGTTGATCATTGATGAATGCACGTTAGGTTGGGGAACCAACTTAATCGGAATTCTTGTGCAGGGTACCTGGACTATGCAGGATAGAACATTAGACTCCATTATCCTGGGAATGATCTTATCATAGAGAAAAACCTTCCCAATCTTTCTGGAGTTTGCATTTGAGGAGCCCTCAATGTGGTGGCAGACCAGCTGAGTCAGGGGGCACTCCCAGGTGAAAGGTCATGGGGACTGACGATATTCAATCAGATAACTATGAAGTTTGGAGTGCCATAGATCTCATGGCAACAAGTGCAAAACCAGGGTGGAAACTTTCTGCTCCTTGTATCGGGAAGACAATCCCTTGGAAGTGGAAGCCATGTCCATTCCTGGGTGCAGAAAAGGTAATAAAAGATAAGATAAAGAAGAACAGAAAGATTTCCAGATCATAAGGGTTATTGGGTGCAGAAACGCACATAAATACGTGTGGATCTTCTGCATGTTGAACTATACCAATGTTCAGGAACACTTAATAGTCTGTTTTGTACAGAGGCATGGTAAGGCTTCCAAAAGAGGTGTATGAGGTCTTCCATATGGATGTGACTAAAAAAATGTGGCATTCTCCATTGGTCTTTGTATCTAAGCAGGCCTTCTAGAAGCAATGCTTCTAGAGAATATCTGCGTACAAATGGAATTCAACTGACTCTGATTGCAGATTCTATGAAAAATAATTTGGCATGCTCCATCACATGCTGTATCATGACAGTATTCTTTACTAGATTCCTTGCTTCTAAAGTACAGCGCATCTAACGTTTTCCGTCAGGTACTGTATGGACACAAGCAATGGATGCAGTAGCTATAGAAACCACAGAGAGGATGGTTGCATTTTAATGTAACTCACAAATAAGTTTCGGCTAGCGGAGGAGGGAAGTGTCATATCTCATGGACATCATAATTAGCAGTGAGACACAAACAGATTCCAAGTAGAGAAGGCAGACATGATTTTAATGGTGTCTAATGTCTTAACTATATTCAGACACAACAGTTTTGTTGCAGAAATTTCTGTGACTGAAAATCATTTCCATATACAGTGGATATAGAAAGTCTACACGCCCCTGTTAAAATGTCAGGTTTCTGTGCTGTAAAAAAATGAGACAAAGATAAATCATTTCAAAACTTTTTCCACCTTTAATGTGACCTATAAACTGTACAACTCAATTGAAAAACAAACTGAAATCTTTTATGTGGAGGGAAGAAAACAATAAAATTAAATAATGTGGTTGCTTAAGTGTGCACACCCTCTTATAACTGGGGATGTAGCTGTGTTCAGAATTAAGCAATCACATAAAAAATCATGTTAAATAGGAGTCAGCATACACCTGCCATCATTTAACCTGTTAAGGACACATGACGTACTGGTACTGCATGTGTATTTCCAATCACCGCCGCCTGGCGCTGATCGGAACAAGTTGCCTGCTGAAATCATTGAGCAGGCACCTTGGGTCAATGCGCGGAGGGGTTCCGTGACCCCCCCCCCCCCCCCATGTCGGCAATCGCCGCAAACCGCAGGTCAATTCAGACTTGCGGCTTTTACAGGTTGCGGGTCCACATGGGGCTGTAGGGGGGACCCGATGGCATGTAAGGCTGCACGATGCCTTCCTGAGGCATCGGCGCTGACTTTGTGACGAGCCTGTGAGATCCAGCCCTCTGGATCTCACAGGCAGGAAGCTGTATGAGTAATACACACTGTATTACTCATACAGCCAATGCATTCCAATACAGAATTATTGGAATGCATTGTAAAGGGGATTAGACCCCCAAAAGTTGAAGTCCCAAGGTGGGACAAAAAAATAAAGCAAAAAAAAGTTGGAAAAATAAAATTTCCCCCACAAAAAATGTAAAGTTTCAAGTAAAAATAAACAAAAACTTCATTTTACCCAAATAAAGTTAAAAACAATTGGTAAAAAATAGGGGTATCGCCGCATCCGTATCGACCGGCTCTATAAAAATATCACATGACCAAACCCCTCAGATAAACACCATTTTTTATTGTCACCTTACATCACAAAAAATACAACAGCAAGCGATCAAAAAGGTGTATATCCACCAAAATAGTACCAATCTAACCGTCGGCTCATCCCGCAAAAAATGAGCCCCTACCTGAGACAATCGCCCAAAAAATAAAAAAACTATGGCTCAGAATATGTTTAAAAAAAGATTTTATTGTGTAAAACTTACATAAATAAAACAAAAGTATACATATTAGGTATCGCCACGTCCGTATCGACCGGTTCTATAAAAATATCACATGACCTAACCCCCCAGATGAACACCGTAAAAAAAAAAAAAGTGTAATAGCAAGCGATCAAAAACTCATAGGCACCCTAAAATAGTGCCAATCAAGCAGCCATCTCATCCCACAAAAAATGAGACCCTACCTAAAGATAATCACCCAAAAACTGAAAAAACTATGGCTCTCAGACTATGGAAACACTAAAACATGATTTATTTTGTTTCAAAAATGAAATCATTGTGTATAACTTACATAAATAAAAAAAGTATACATATTAGGTTTCCCCGCTCCGTAATAACTTGCTCTATAAAAATATCACATGCCCTAACCCCTCAGGTGAATACTGTAAAAAAAAAAAAAAAAAAAAAAAAAGTGTAAAAAAGCAATTTTTATTCACCTTACATCACAAGAAGTGTAATAGCAAGCGATCAAAAAGTCATATAGAAACACTAAAACATGATTTTTTTTGTTTCAAAAATGAAATCATTGTGTAAAACTTACATAAATAAAATAACGCATACATATTAGGTATCAACGTGTCCGTGACAACCTGGTCTATAAAAATACCACACGATCTAACCTGTCAGATGAATGTTGTAAATAACAAAAAATAAAAACGGTGCCAAAACAGCTATTTCTTGTTACCTTGCCTCACAAAAAGTGTAATATAGAGCATATCCCGTAGTTTTCAAAATGGGGTCACTTTTTTGGAGTTTCTACTCTAGGGGTGCATCAGGGTGGCTTCAAATGGTACATGTTGTCAAAAAAACTGTCCAGCAAAATTTGCCTTCCAAAAACCGTATGGCGTTCATTTCCTTCTGCGCCCTGCCGTGTGCCCGTACAGCGGTTTACGACCACATATGGGCTGTTTCTGTAAACTACAGAATCAGAGCCATAAATATTGAGTTTTGTTTGGCTGTTAACCCTTGCTTTGTAACTAGAGAAATTAAAATGGAAAATCTGCCCAAAAAGTTAAATTTTGAAAATTGTATCTATCTCTATATTCCATTAATTCTTGTGGAACACCTAAAGGGTAAACAAAGTTTGTAAAATCATTTTTGAATACCTTGAGGGGTGTAGTTTCTAGAATGGGGTCATTTTTGGGTGGTCTCTATTATGTAAGCCTCACAAAGTGACTTCAGACCTGAACTGGTCCTTGAAAAGTGTTTTTTTTGAAAATTTCTGAAAAATTTCAAGATTTGCTTCTAAACCTCTAAGCCTTGTAACATCCCCCCCCAAAAAAATGTAATTTCCAAAATGATCCAAACATGAAGTAGACATATGGGGAATGTAAAGTAAAAACTATTTTTGTAGGTATTACTATGTATTATAGAAGTAGAGAAATTAAAACTTGGAAATTTGCAAATTTTTGGGCAAATTTGATATTTTTTTATAAATAAAAATGAATTTTTTGACTCCATTTTACCAGTGTCTTGAAGTACAATATGCGACAAAAAAATAATAATCTCAGAATGGCCTGGATAAGTCAAAGCGTTAAAGTGACACTGGTCAGATTTGCAGACAATGGCCTGGGCCTTAAGGTGAAATATGGCCGTGTCCTTAAGGAGTTAAAGTGCCTCTGATTACCCCAAATAAAGTTCAGCTGCTCTAGTTGGTCTTTCCTGAAATTTTCTTACTCAGGCTACTTTCACACTTGCGGCAGTGTGATCCGGCGGGCAGTTCCGCTGTCGGAACTGGCCGCCGGATCCGCCGCTGACTGAAAGCATTTGTGAGACGGATCCGGATGAGGATCCGTCTCACAAATGCATTGCAAGGACGGATCCGTCTCTCCACTTGTCATGCGGACCGACGGATCCGTCTTGTACATTTTTTCTCATTTTTACCGATCTGTGCATGCGCATGCCGGAACGACAGATCCGGCATTCCGGTATTCTGAATGCCGGATCCGGCGCTAATACATTCCTATGGGAAAAAATGCCGGATCCGGCATTCAGGCAAGTCTTCAGTTTTTTTCGTCGGAGAGAAAACCGTAGCATCCTGCGGTTTTCTCTTTTGCCTGATCAGTCAAAACGACTGAACTGAAGACATCCTGATGCATCCTGAACGGATTAGGGCTCTTTCACACCTGCGTTCTTTTCTTCCGGCATAGAGTTCCGTCGTCGGGGCTCTATGCTGGAAGAATCCTGATCAGTTTTATCCTAATGCATTCTGAATGGAGAGAAATACGTTCAGGATGCATCAGGATGTCTTCAGTTCAGGACCGGAATGTTTTTTGGCCGGAGAAAATACAGCAGCATGCTGCGCTTTTTGCTCGGGCCAAAAATCCTGAAGACTTGCCGCAAGGCCGGATCCGGAATTAATGCCCATTGAAAGGCATTGATCCGGATGCGGCCTTAAGCTAAACGTAGTTTCGGCGCATTGCCGGATCCGACGTTTAGCTTTTTCTGAATGGTTACCATGGCTGCCGGGACGCTAAAGTCCTGGCAGCCATGGTAAAGTGTAGTGGGGAGCGGGGGAGCAGTATACTTACCGTCCATGCGGCTCCCGGGGCGCTTCAGAGTGACGTCAGGGCGCCCCACGCGCATGGATGACGTGATCGCATGGCACGTCATCCATGCGCATGGGGTGCTCTGACGTCATTCTGGAGCGCCCCGGGAGCCGCACGGACTGTAAGTATACCGCTCCCCACTACTACTATGGCAACCAGGACTTTAATAGCGTCCTGGCTGCCATAGTAACACTGAACGCATTTTGAAGACGGATCCGTCTTCAAATGCTTTCAGTTCACCTGCGTTTTTCCGGATCCGGCGTGTAATTCCGGCAAGTGGAGTACACGCCGGATCCGGACAACGCAAGTGTGAAAGAGGCCTTACTCTCCATTCAGAATGCATGGGGATAAAACTGATCAGTTCTTTTCCGGTATAGAGCCTCTGTGACGGAACTCTATGCCGGAAAAGAAAAACACAAGTATGAAAGTACCCTCACATCCCACAGCAAAAGCCATGGTCCATAGAGAGCTTCCAAAGCATCAGTGGGATCTCATTGTTAAAAGGTATCAGTCAGGAGAAGGGTACAAAAGAATTTACAAGGCATTAGATATACCATGGAACACAGTGAAGACAGTCATCATCAAGTGGAGAAAATATGGCACAACAGTCACATTACCAAGAACTGGACGTCTCTCCAAAATTGGCTACCAAGAGGCCTACAGCAACATTAAAGGAGCTGCAGGAATATCTGGCAAGTACTGGCTGTGTGGTACATGTGACAACAATCTCCCGTATTCTTCATATGTCTGGGCTATGGGGTAGAGTGGCAAGACGAAAGCCTTTTCTTACAAAGAAAAACATCCAAGCCAGGCTACATTTTGCAAAAACACATCTGAAGTCTCCCAAAAGCATGTGGGAAAAGGTGTTACGGTCTGATGAAACCAAGGTTGAACTTTTTGGCCACTCTGTAGAATAGTGGTAATTGTGTCAACGATGTCTCCTACCTGGGTACGGCTGGACTCCCGGCTCACTTGCAATAAATTTGAGTGTAGTGATAGTAGGAGTAATAGAGGAATTTTTCAGCAGAAATTATGTTGAGACCTTTAGATGAAGTTCAAACGTTTCTTTACTGAAGATAACTGGTATCCAAGCAGTATACTGCTTTGATCTCTGGTCCCAGCAGGTTTGGGCAATCATTGGCAGGAATAAATATTTCTGCACTTTAAATGTGAGCTTGCAGGATAAGACATCTGCTCGGTAGCTCTGTTACTGTGGCAGGAACTAATCTTCTGTGCTTTTCTATATCTTCTGCTTTGTGGGGACAGACTAGCTGAGGAGGATATGGCTTCTCCTAGGTCTTTGGACTTTACTCACAGATAGTGTCTCAGGGAAGGCTTTCTTCCTGGGACTTTGGAGGTTGTCTGCTTTCTTCATCCAGCTGAGGCTGAAGGTTCTCAAACTGGGAATCTGATCAATGTCTCAGCCGAGACAAGATCCTGGATTTCTTCTCTATGCAGGGAATCTCCTACACACACACCCTACCCCTAAGCAGGGGGTGGGCTACACTAACTTGATCTTCCTTCTCCACCCATGCTTCAGGATGTGGGCACAGTCCACACCTCCACAGAGGGGGAGCTAAGCTGTAATAATCCATTCCAGCCTAGATATACTATACTAGGACTAGTACCTGACCAATGCATTGCTGCCACCTGCTGGTCAACATGGAAAATTACAGGAAACATTGTATTTAACCCCTTAAGGACCGGGCTCATTTTCACCTTAAGGACCAGGCCATTTTTTGCAAATCTGACATCTGTCACTTTATGTGTGAATAACTTTAAAACATTTTTACTTATCCATGCCATTCTGAGATTGTTTTTTCGTCACATATTGTACTTCATGACACTGGTAAAATGGAGTGAAAAATAAATTCATATTTTTTTTTTCCATCAATTTTATTGATTGGTAATTATCACAAACACAACATTCGGTTGGATACCCTGACAAGCAATACAATGTATGTTTAAGGCATATAGGGTGCGCAGACCCACTTCTCAGTAAGTATAACATTAATTGAACAAACAGTCAAATTCGGGAACTCACGTCATAAGTCTCAGGCCTAACTCTATGAGACATTAATAGTTGCCGAACCCACCTCGCAAGTGGAGGCCTGGTTCTCAGTGTGCAGTACATGAAAAAGATTCCCTTTGTCGCGGCTCGCTATCTGGCAATCAGTAGACAGTGCACCGGCAATAGTTAACTGTTAGTTGTGTCCCGCATTTCCAACCTACCCAATCTGCCCTTCAATTGCTCCAACAGGTACCAACCCGTTAAAGTGAACGGTTGCATTATACTCCTTATTTCCGTATCCGACATGTAACAGACAATAAAAGACTTCCATTTCTTAAAAAGGTTTTGTGTGTGCTTTTCTTTTGTATTCATTATGAAAATCCTTTCTAAGTGGAATACCTTTTTCAGTTGGGACTCTATCATGGTCATGGTAGGAGCCACTGGTTCCAACCAGTGTTGTAGAATGGTACGCTTCACTACCATACATATGGAATGAAAAAGATGTGGAAGACATCTCCTCCCAGCCTCCTCCTCCTCACAGTGAAAGATACAGAGCAAGGGAGTCATACGAACTCTCATCCCCCAGATTTTGTGAACCATTTCACCAACCAAGGTCCACAATTGTGCACTTTGAGGGCAAGTCCACAGGCCATGTAGCAAATCTGTGAACCCCAGGTTACATTTAGGACAGTTAACTAAGCGGTCTGGCCTAAGCGGGTGAGGGGGGACATTAAATCCGTAGATTGCCCTATGTATGATCCTTAACTGCGTGTCCCTCCACACTTCATTCACTATATGCTTTCTGACCCTCAGCCACCCGTTCTGTATTTTTGAGGCAATATTGTCTATCCCCAACTGCTCTTCCCATTTATCAAAGTTGTTAACATTATAAGCTTGTGCATCCTCCTTGCGGAGTCCATAGTATATAGATGACACTGAATTTCTTCCCCCTCCCCCTCCCAAATCAAGGAGTTTGTCTAGGACATTCCTTTTGATCTCCTTGTGTACTAGTAGCAAATTAGAATGAAAAGCATCTTTTATTTGAGTAAATTGTATTGTCTGAAAAGGGCGCAGTGAGAACTTATTGATGATCTCGTGGACAGGAAACCATCTTGGCTCAGTGTCGTGCAGGAGATGCTTAACGTGTGTGATACCTTTGGACCTCCACTCAGTAAACAGCCTATTGGTCTGGCCCTGCTTAAATTCAGGATTTCCCCACAAGGGAAGGTGTTTGGATATGCGGTAAGGCAGCCAATACCTTCGTCTTAATATTCTCCAAGACGCTATGGTGTCCTTTATAAGAATAGAGCTTTTAATTGCCGTTGGAATACTTGTCAATCTGGCATGTAATAATGCTGCAAGGGACCAGGGAGCACAGAATTCGCTTTCCAACAGGAAATCGGAGTAATAGTTGGTTTTGTTCACCCAATCCGCTATGTGTCTAGCCATGCATGCAAGATTGTATCGTCTGACGTCAGGAGAGGCTATGCCGCATAGCTCCCCGGGCGCTGTTAGTTTGTGGTAGCCAATCCTTGGTGGTTTACCCTTCCATAAAAAGTCAGTAAAGGCACTCCTCAGCCTATTCACGTCGGCGTGTTTTAAAAGCAAGGGTATTGTTTGCATTGGGTACAATAATTTGGACATCGACATCATTTTAAGTAAATGATTGCGCCCCATCAGTGAAAGTGGGAGAGTACGCCAACTTTGCAATTCGGCTACAATTTTAGAGATCAAGGGCACATAGTTAAGTCTATACACCGACTCCATTGTTCTTCCTATTTTAATGCCCAAATACGTGACGTAAGAGCTAGCAATAGGTATGTTTTCCACAGTCCTTAATGAACTGCTAATAGCTGGGGGGCGTAAAAATAGAATCTCGCTTTTGGAGTAATTAACCCTAAGTCCCGAACACGCTCCAAAAGTTTGCAGAACTTGCGTTACCCCTGCTAAATCTGAGACAGGGTTCGCCATAAATAAAACTACATCATCCGCAAACAATGCTAGCCGGAGCTGCCGGGAACCCACCTCCAGGCCCTCAAATACATCAGATGAGTCTAAATATTGTGCAAGCGGTTCTATAGCCAAGTCGAATAAGAGGGGGGACAAGGGACATCCCTGCCTCGTTCCCCTTTGTAGAGAGAAACGTGGTGATAAAAAGCCCGGTGTGCTTACTCGTGCATGGGGATTCGAATATATCCTAGTAAGGACCGAGCGGAAAAGACCCAAAAAGCCCATTTTATCCAATACATGATTAAGCCAGTCCCAGCTAACGCTGTCAAAGGCTTTCTCCGTATCTAGGGTAACCATAGCTGGGTTCTTTCCTCTATACTTCATGGAGTTAGCCACCGACAGTGCCAAGAACGCCTTCCTTATGTTGGTTACAGCCGACCTTCCCTTGACGAACCCTGTTTGTCTCGGTGATATCAAGGAAGGAAGTATGTCCGCCAACCTGTTAGCAAGGAGCTTTGACAGAATTTTCAAGTCCTGGTTTATCAGGGAAATAGGCCTGTAAGAGATGGGGTCTTCCGGGTCCTTTCCCTTTTTGTGTATGAGCGTGATTAACGCAGTGTTCATGTGCTCTGGAATATCATGACCATTAACTATGTCTAGGAAGGCCGTATTCAATATAGGAGAAAGTTGTTCGTTCAGAGCTTTGTAGAAGTCTGCCGTGTACCCGTCTGGACCCGGGGCCTTCCCAGAAGGAAAAGTTTTGATGGTGGCTTGTACTTCTACAGCAGTTATAGGGGCGTTAAGAATCGAGAGCTGATCCTCTGTGAGGGCTGGAAGAGACCGGCTACTTAAAAAGGGGCTATTCTCTCCCACAACATTTTTGCTGTCCTGATAGAACTGCGCAAAATAAGTTCCTAAAAGATCTGTTATTTGCTTCGGTCTGTGCTTCCTGGTCCCGTCTCCCTTCCGCAGACAATGTAGTATGTGGGTCCTAGGCTGCCTGCCCTTGGCCAGAGAGGCCAACAATCTCCCTGATTTGTGCCCAAACTTGTGCAGTTCAGACTCCAATTTCGTTCTTCTAATGCTCTCCAACTTATCTGCCCATATGTCGAAGTCCCTTCGGGCTAAGACCCATTTTTCTCTGTTTGACGGAGTCTGAGCCCGGAGGAAGTCACCATATGCCCTGCGCACCACTTCACTCGCTGCCTGATATTGTTGTTTGGCCATTTTTTTCAATGAGGAAACATGAGTCTTCCTCTCAACACAGTTTTCCCGGTTTCCCAGAACAGTAATGGCGAGTGAATATGGGCCTGGTTATCAGTGCAATATTCTATCCACCATCCCCGTAATAAGGCCAGAAAACTCTCATCCTTCACTAGAAAATTGGGGAACCTCCAAATGTAATCCTCGCCCCTGGGAAACCTGTCAGCTAGATCTACCAGCACAGGAGAGTGGTCCAAGACCACCATATCTCCAATTGAGACATATGCGACACATTGTGAAGGGCCCCAGGGGATAAAAATATGTAGTCTATCCTGGACCAACTATCATGCGCATGCGAGTAATGAGAGAACTCCCTGTCCTGGGGGTGGTGTATTCTCCAGCAATCCTTAAGAGTAGCCGAGTCAGCAAATCCCGCCAACAAGTCTACCGTTTTTCTATGCCCTTCAGGTTTCTTATCTTCTTGGACGTCCATTACAAGATTAAAATCTCCACCCACTATTTTGTATGGATGTGAGTCGCTAAGCAACTTGTGCTGTACTGTATCTAAGAAAGCTTTTTGATCCTGGTTAGGAGCATATATGTTGTATATACTATAATTTCCAAACGGGCCCGAAATGTGTATATGCACCAGTCTACCTGCGTCATCAGATTCCACTGAGTGTATTTCGGAAGAAACATGCCTTCCAAGCAGAATTAGGGTTCCTGCTTTTCTCCCCATGGCGGCTGAGCCTATTACAGTTCCCACCCACAACTTTTTCATCCTGTGGAAATCTTCCTCAGGAAGATGGGTCTCCTGCAGCAACGCTATGTCTACCTTTAGGCGCTTCAGATGGCGCAGTATTTTCATGTGTTTATTCGGGGAACGCAGCCCCTTAACATTCCAGGAAGCTATTCTCATATTAGCACGCTGCAGGTCGAGCCACACTCCTGATCAACAGCCCAAATCTTGGGCCATGTACTTGTTTGCCCACAAGTAACAAGAGGCCACCTCCCAGCAAAGTGTCCTCCTGAGCAGTTAAGCCCAGTATATGACGGCCTATGAGACTGTGAGTGTGGATCCCATGAACACATAGAACAAACTTAAAAACAGGATAACAAGTAAACCCGTAAATCCAACGTAGCATATTACTCTAAGTTATAGACTTTCCTTTTTTCTGGCAATACCCTGTAAGCCATCAACCCTCCTCACTGGCAGCCCATATCCCAGTAAAGAGCTCCGTGTTTAATGCCGTCTCCTGTGGAAAAAGGAAGGTTAGCAATGACAAAAACCTGTCCTTCCTCAGACATTTGCAGGAAGATGCCGACACGAGGATCAGTGTTCCTTGGGAGAAGCTCGACTTTTAGCAGACAGTCCAGCAGGTATTCTACTCCATTTCTGATGCCTGGGTGATTTACCCTGGGGCCTGGGATGCAGGCGGGGACTACTTGGTTCTGTCTCTGCAGCATTCAGATGTTGAATAAAATCTTCTGCTTCTGTAGGGTCCGCAAATTGATGAGTCGATCCATCTGCATCTTGAATCCTGAGAATAGCTGGGAACATAAGTTGGAATTTAATTTTCTTCTGATACAGTCCAGAGCAAATATTGCTAAAAGCCCTCCGTTTGCGCTGAACCTCAGCAGAGCAGTCTGCAAATAGGAGCACCTTGCTGCCTCTCAGGACAAGTGGTTCTCTGTGTCGTCTGTACGCTCTCAGTATTTCTTCTTTATCAGAATAATCTAGATATTTGCAGATGGCTTGACGTGGCCTCTGCTGCTGGCGGGATGCTGAGGTGTTCTGGATGTCCCTCTGTGGGCCAATACGATGTGCTCTTTCTACCCTCCTTTTCCCAGGTAAACCCAGTGCCTGGGGGAGTTCGGAGTCAAAAAGATGGCGTAATTCATGTTGCTGCACCGTTTCAGGAACACCCACCAGCCTCAGATTGCTTCTCCTGGATCTGTTTTCCAGGTCATCGACTTTGTCTGCTAAATGATTAGCAAGTTTAAGCAGATCATTGTATTTGGTGGAGGTATCCGTAGCATCCTCCTCCATCCACGCCACCCTCTGCTCCAGCTCCTCAAAGCGGTGGTCATGCACTAAGATTTCCTCTTGCAGCTTATTTAACGTTGCCTGCACTGTGGAGGATAATGACGCTATAAGGTCAGGGGCTAATTGTTTTGCCACCTCCATTGCCAACTCCTTTAAGTCCACCTTGCCCCCCTCCGATTCAAACATATCCACCTGTGTGGAGCATAGCGCGTCCATAGGTTACTTCCCGTCTGACTGCCTCGTCGCAGTGGTAGGAGATGGAGTCGGTGCCATCTTGGGAGACGCACACTCAGCGGCCTGAGATTGTCGGCTTGAGGAGACGATTTTGTGCCCGCTTCGGAGCAGGTAACGCTCCATGTACGTCTGTAGCGGCGATCAGGCAATGTCTCCCTCCTTAAAACAGGAGCGGGGGCTTTGTAGCGGGCTGATGTGAAGCTGCACAGCGAGGAGCGGGCTTCTCCGTGTCCTCACATACCAGCGCCGGAACCGGAAGTCTCATAAATTCATTTTTATTTATAAAAAAAATACCAAATTTACAAAAAATTGGGAAAAATTTACAAATTTCCAAGTTTCAATTTCTCTACTTCTATAATACATAGTAATACCTACAGCCTGAGGCTGGATCTCCTCGGCTCCCGTAGAAGGCAGGTCCCGATGCCGTGCAGGGCATTGGGCAGCCTCTGCACGGCATCTGGCTGCCTTGTCATGCATCGAGTCCCCGCCACAGCAGCTCAGGGACTCGATGTGATCCCTCACCCGATACAAACCCCTTCTATTTTGTGGTCAGTGTGGAACGCGGCATAGAAGGGGTTAATCCGCTGACATCGCTGTAAACAGCGATGCCGGTGAATATAGCAGGGGCCCGGGTACCAGGGACTGCCGGACCCCTGCAGCGATCGGGCACGCACCACTCCGATGCCTGCCTGATCATCCCGCCGTGCATGTACGGCGGAATGCATCCCCCACCGTACATGTACGGCATTCTGCATTAAGGGGTTAACATTATTTGACATGCACATTTGTGAAGACATGAGCAAAATCATATCAGATGACAATATACAGGCTCTTAGAAGATAGTAGCGGGGTACAGGCATGTAAGTAACACAACTCTGGGGTGTTACACAACCAGATTATTTTATTTTTATATTTTTTTCTTCCCTCTACCTGAAAGATTTCAGTTTGTTTTTCAATTGAGTTGTACAGTTTATAGGTCACATTAAAGGTAGAAAAAGTTCTGAAATGATTTATGTTTGTCTCTTTTTTTTTTCAGCACAGAAACCTGACATTTTTATATCCACTGTATATGAATGGGGTTGTTTCTGCAGCAAGAACACTTATTTCTGCAAGCCCCATTCAGATTATATATTATATACAATTATGTGCAAAATAATAGCAGTCAAACATCACTAATGTGTTTAATTACTGTTTTTGGCAGAAAAGATAATATAACATGGGGGGGAAATGCATGACTAGGTATAGCCGAGTAATAGGTAATGTCCAACAGAATCAACAGTCATGACATGCACGCTGCAGAGTTCAACTGACTCATTTAATGAAAGGGGGTGTTCAAATTAATAGTGTGGAGTTGAATTAGTGAGATCATTCATTCTCTGAAGAAACAGGTGTCAAGTATGACCCTTATTTAAAGAAGGAGGGGAAGCAGAAAATGTTGTACCTGCTGGTTTTAGCCCTTGCTCAGTAAGTAAAATGGGTCTTTCCAGGCATTGTACCAAAGAAGAACTGTGATCAAGAAGTTGATTGGAGGAGAAGATATATAAAGACGTGCAGAAAATAATTGGCTACTCAGCTAAAATGATTTCCAATGCTTTAAAATGGCAATCAAAACCTAATACATGTGGTAGGAAAAGAAATACTACCATCTGTGTGATCATAGAATAACAAGAATATAATAAGATCCAGGGAACTCAAAGATCTTCACCTACCTGTGAGCACTGCAACAATCAGAAGACGCCTACGCGAAGCCAAACTATTTAATAGAAGCCCTCGTAAAGCACCATTTCTGAGAAAAAGACGTGTTGAAAAGGTTCCAATTTTGCCAAAGAACACATTGACCGGCCTAAAGAGAAGTGGTGCGCCATTCTATGGACAGAGGAGAGCAAGATTGTTCTTATTGGGTTTAGAGGCCACCGTTTGTGAGACGACCCATAAACATTGAATTCAAGCCACAGTACACTAGATTGTAAAACATGGAGGTGCAACCAGAATGGTTTGGGGATGTTTCTCATCCTCTGGAGTTGGATCCATTTATCACATACCAGGCACCATGGACCAGTTTGAATATATAAAATACTGGAAGAGGTCATGTTGCCTTATGCTGAAGAAAATGGCCTTGGAATGGGTGTTTCAGCAGGACGACAAGCCCAAACACACCAACAAGAGGGCAACATCCTGGTTCCAGACCAAAAAGATTGATGTTATGAAGTGGCTAGCCCAATCCCCAGACCTTAATCCGATTGAGAATCTGTGGCGTGACCTAAAAGATGCTGCTTTTGATGCCAAACCCAAGAATGCAGGAGAAGTGTGGAATGGGGTCCAGTCAGCTTGGGCTGGGATATCTGTTCACAGGTGTCAGATGGTAGTTGACTCCATACCACACAGATGTAAAGCAGTTATCAGAAATAAAGGCTATACAACTAAATATTAGTCCAGTGATCAACAGAAACATTAAATCTGTAAACAAATTTCAGTTTATAGGGGAAATATTCCAGTTTGTAACTGAAAATGCAAACGCTGCTATTTTCTGAACAGCCTATTACTTTTTCCTTGATTTTTTTGTTTAAAAATTGATATTTTGTTCATGTTTTCATTTAGAATTGACCGTGCAGTGCCTTCGTGTATATGAGTATTTGTTCTGAATAGGGTTATAGCGGGTATCGAATTATCGATACCCAATCGATACTTTTGTACCTGTATCAATTTGATACCGGGATTGATGCTACTGCGCAGCCTAGTGTCAGAGAACATGGTGCACGCTGCTCTCAGCGTGTGCCATGTTCTCCTCAGCACAGGGGAGAAGCAGTCTCTCCCTCCCCCTGTGCTGCTGCTGCCAAAAAGAAGAGAGAGGGATGGAGGAGGGGAGGGGCTGTGGCCACTGCGCCACAATGATGATAACTCACCCATTAAAGGGGTATTACTATCTTTACTTTTCATACTTACCTTCGTTAAGCACGACGTTTACTTCCTGGATTCGGCTGGGTTTGATTGACGTCTTCTCCTAGCCAGGCCGCGCTTGCGCAGAAGACTAAAGATTTTCTCCCGGCTGGGCCGTGCAATGTCCTGAACGTGCACGCAGCCCCGCATGCACCATGGTGACTTATTCCTGGCCTGTATAGTACAGAGCCGGCGTGCGCGTTCACGGCTCTGTACTATACTGGCCAGGAAGAAGTCATCATGGCACATGCGCGGCGGCATGCACGTTCAGGACATTGCCCGGTCGGGAGAAAATCTTCAGTCTTCTGCGCAAGCGCGGCCCGGCGGGATTCGACAGGAGAGGTGGCCGTAACCATTGGAGACGAAAGACAACGATCAGGTAAGAGGGGACTTATTTTCTCAAAAAGGGTGGGAATTGGGTAATTAAATGTATTTACAAAAATGATCACTGTCAAATCATTAACAAATTTAACAGTGATCATTGTGATGGGATAACCCCTTTAACACAAATATAAGCAGCGGGTGCCGGCGGCAGAATTACATAGCCGGCACCCGACCTCTATGACAGGGCGCTCCAATCCGGGGCAGTTAACTCCTCAGATGTGGCACCTGAGGGGTTAACTGCCGCAGATCGCAGCGCCCTGCCATAGAGGTCGGGTGCCGGCTATGTGATTATGCCGCCGGCACCCGCCTCCTGTATTTATATTAAAAGGTTACATATCTTCATTGGTGCCCCCCCTTCCCCCAGTACTAAAAACATTGGTGGCTGTCACGCCTACAATTTTTCAACAGTGGATCTCAACTGCGGATTTATTAGGATCAATCAGATATGAATCTCAGGCGTCACTCACAACCTCAACGGTGAGTTTGAGATTCTACCATCACGTGATCAGGAGAAAACAACTCTGGTCGGCGCAGTACTATTGCTTCATAGACTGCGGGCAGGGGTTTAGCATACAAGAGTGTGGTAGCTGCCGCGGGGTTAACAGAGGCCACTCAACAGGGGACCTACACAGTTATCTCAGCCTGTATGAAAGTAAGGAGAGGTGCTCTCTCACAGAGAGGGTACTTGCGATTGGCAGCGGCTATGCGATGGTGAAGACTTCCTTGGAGACTGTAGTTTCAGGGCAGAGCGGATCCGTCTTCTTGATGTTAGTGAGGAGATGAGAAGGGTCCGGTTCCTAAGCGGATCCGTCTTCCAGCTGGCAGTGGGGTTACTGGCGTGGTTCCAGTTGCGGTGCGGATCCGTCTCGCAGATGTCAGCAGGGTAGCTGGAGCGGGTCCGGTTGCGGTGCGGATCCGTCTCCCAGATGACAGTGCGGGAGACTTGCAAGCGTAGATCTCTTGGTGTCCCAAACACAGGTGGTGAGGCAGCAGGCGTACCGACTACAATCACAGCACGCCATGCCGCCTCACCAGCCCCTTTAAATAGCACCAGGAAGTGTCATAGGACCTTCTGATTGGCCCGGACGACTTCCGCGTTCCACCGTGGAACGCAGCCGCCGCGTCACAACCTGGAGCCCCCGCGCGTCTTCCGCGTTCCACGGTGGAACGCAAGGAGCGCGGCAGAGAAGGAAAGGCCGTCGCGTCGGCGGCATTACAGTGGCGCAGTGCGCCCCCCAACCCCCCTCTAGTATTAAAGTCATTGGTGGCAGTGGCCACAGGGTCCCCTCCTCCTCATTGGTGGTGCAGTGGCAGCTTCTGATCGGAGCCCCAGCAGTGTAATCCTGGGGCTCCGATCAGTTACCATGGCAGCCAGGACGCTACTGAAGCCCTGGCTGCCATGGTAATCTCCCTACTGCTGTATGTACTATGCACAGGATAGCAGGGAGAGTGTAAAGTCCTATTTATCCTAATAGATCTCTATCAGGGTGAATAGGACAAGGGATGAAAAGATCCCAGGTTCTAGCCCCTAAGGGGGGAAATAGTTATTAAATAAAAAGTTTAAAAAAAAAAAGGAAAAAAAAAACAAACCCTAAAATATTAAGATTAAATCACCCCCTTTCCCAATTTTACATATAAAATATATAAACAATAAATAAACAGTACAAATTTCCACACCCAAAAAAGTACGAACTGTTAAAATACAAAAAAAAATATCCTATGCGGTGAATGCCGTAACAGAAAAAATAAATAAATAAAAAACATGCGATTTGCCATTTTTTAGTCACGTTCCCCCAAAAAATAGGATTGGATTGTTCGATTAGGGACGTTCCATAAAATGCGGAATGCGCGCAGCTTTTTGGGTGTTTTATTTTTTCCGCGTAGTATCGAATGGTATCTAGTATCGCAATACTTTTTTATGGTATCGAAACCGAATCAAAATTTTGGTAACGAAACAACCCTAGTTCTGAATAATTTCAGCTGTGGATGCTGCATTTAAATTCTGCAACAAAGTACAGGCCAAGATAGTAAAATAGGCAAATTATCTTCCTACAAAATTGACCCTAGTGTGCGCTGTGTGTTGGGGTTGAGCGGCTATATGCCAGTGACTTCCCAGGGAGAGGCTCCACACAACTATTCCTGCACTTTGACTCCCTGTGAGAAAAGCGCATAACAAATGTTTGCCATCGAATGGGATTTTACAAACCCCATTCAATCCCCGAGTAAAAAATAAAAAAATAAAATTTGCTTTGGATTCAAGGCAAACTGAATACTGCAGCATGCCCAGATTTGTAGGGAAGAGCGAACTTGAGTTTTCAAGTTTGGTGTACAAGGTTTGGTTATCTAAGAATTCCGTTATGGATTCCGCTACCACGGACTATAACTTATGGTCCGTGGTAGCGGAATCCATAACGGAATTCTTAGATAACCCGAACCTTGTACGCAGAACTTGAAAACACAAGTTCGGTCAACATTACCTATTTGTTTCGAAAATGCCCAACGTAAATTACACCAGAAATCTACTGCAACTCCAGGCAGGAGCAGATTTCTGTTCTGGAGCAAAGACAGCAAAACATGAGACAAATTTATCAAGTGGCGTACGTTTCTCAATAAATTGGTTGTATCTTCCGACAGTAGGGTTTTTACATGTGAAATGCTGGTTTTTAATAAATGACCCCCATTACCTATCAAACGTTAGCACTTTTTCAAGGTCTAGGTGCAATCACATTAGAAAGTGTGCCTTCTTTGCCTTAGTATTTGGAAATCAAAATTGAAAGCGGGTCCAAAACATAGAAGAGGTATAAAGCTTTCCACTGTACCTCTTCTATGTGCCACTCCTATACTGGACTCACATACACAAATGTATGTCCATACCTCCGCACCGCAAAAGATAAGACATGTCCTATCTTTTTCTGTATATTGCGGATCGCAGACTAATTTAAGTCAATACATCCGCAGCTACAGAATGGAGTGCATACAGCCAGTGCCGTGCATCACGGACCACTATTTGCAGTCCACAGAATGGGCACGGAGCCCTTACATTCATGTGCATGAGCCCGCAGGCCACCTGCATACGGGTGCAGGTGAACGCACATAAGATCCACACAAATTTCCATGCTGGAACCCATCGGAACAGAGCCCTGCTCGCCCTATCCACCTCTATGCCTCAGTAACATCATCAAAAGTACGCTGGAAATCTTGCACAGGCACACATCTCTGTTATGTGTGTGGCTGCGCCATCCAGGCGCCATCCCAGTGGGCCGCCTGAACCCTCCTCAGCCAGTGGAAGTTTTTGGGGATATATTTTGTGCTGCTGACAGTATTTTGTGATGGACAGGGGTATTTAGCTCTGTTAGGGTGGTATAATGAGCCACAATATGGTATTGCTGGCCCTTCCTTCCATCAATTTTGACCCAACTACAAAAACAGGGCCACTTTTAGTTTTTTTTCCAGTGCCACTTTAAGTTCCCAGTCCGCCCCTGGCGCCATCTGTTAACTGCTTTGGGCATTGGCTTCAATAACTAAACTGAATCCTGCTGGCGCATGCACAGAGTTCAGTTGTTGAAGCGGCTGCCTGCAGCAGGCCCAGCACAGGCGCGCTCATAAAGGGGAGGCGCCTGAGAGATTTCCAGCAGACTCATGATAACATCACTAAGGCAGCGAGGAGGAGGGGAGGAACAGGGCTCCGTTCTGATGGGCACAGGAGGGCTCCAGCACCTAATTAAGCCCCAAAATACAGGATTGAATAGTTCATAAAGGTATACTTGTAATAGACCATAGGAGAGCTACAATGCCATTCAATTATAAATGATGCTGATTTGTGGCAGACTCCCTTTAAGAATTATGGAGGCTACTGTGCTCTTGGGAACTTTGAGTGTAGTAGAAATGTTTTTGTACCCTTCTCCAGATCCTCCACACAATCCCGTTTCTCAGCTCTACAGGCAGTTTTTTCCCTCCTTATTGCTTGTTTTTTTCTCTGATATACAGGTGCAACTCAATAAATAAGAATATAATTTAAAAGTTAAATTTATTTAAAGGGCTTCTGTCACCCCCCAAAAGTCATTTTTCATTTTTGGGCTAATTAAAATCCTTATAGTGCGATTATTCAATATATAGTGCTCTTGCATTTTTCTGTGGTTTTGCTTCTTTAAAAACTGCACTTTTATAATATGTTAATTACCTGGCTAGCAGCAAGTAGGGCGGTCACTTGCTGGTAGCCGCCGCACCCTCCTTTCAAAAAAACACCCCCTCCTCCTATTGATTGACAGGGCCAGCGAGCGCTCTCCTCCTAAGGATGGCCCTGTCTGCGTTCCAAATCTCGCGCCTGCGCCGACTGAAGACCAGAGAGATTTGGAACGCAGAGAGAGACAATTTTTATCCAGCTCACCTCCCAGTGTTGTATGATCCCGATTCCGAAACCCTAGGGGAGTGACCCCGTCGCAGGCTGCAGGTAATTTTGAAGAAAGGTCTCAGATTCAAGTTGGATCCATATTAAAAACCGCTTCTTTATTAGGACATCATGCAGACATGACAGACTGCCACATAGTACAACAGATTGGCGTTGACGCGTTTCGGGTACTGGGACCCTTAGTCGTAACGTTGTTGCACAGTGAGACACCCCAATATAAAGGAAAAAGATGACCATTCCCCCAAACAATCCATGGGAGGCGGCATTGATCCTATTGGTCGTCTCACTGTGCATCACACCCTAGTTGACACCCACTCATTACCGAGTTGATGCATTACAGACTGTGCTGGGACTTAACGGAAAGTTAACCCTTAGGGACTCTGATCCAATTCCCGTGAACATTCACTAGAAAAGGAAACAACCAAAAGTCCAAAGAAACGCAGTGTGAACACACCAACTCTTGCAACATATAAAAACATATATTGTACATAACCAAGACAGCCTTCACCCTTATAACAGTATTTTTCTGCTTAGGAAGCTAGTACCACGCTTTGTATTCTTATTATGCAGGAGAAAACCAATAATGATGGACAGACAAAAGACGGGGAGTGAGGGGGGAAGGGGAGAAGGAAGAAACACAGAGTCCCTAAGGGTTAACTTTCCGTTAAGTCCCAGCACAGTCTGTAATGCATCAACTCGGTAATGAGTGGGTGTCAACTAGGGTGTGATGCACAGTGAGACGACCAATAGGATCAATGCCGCCTCCCATGGATTGTTTGGGGGAATGGTCATCTTTTTCCTTTATATTGGGGTGTCTCACTGTGCAACAACGTTACGACTAAGGGTCCCAGTACCCGAAACGCGTCAACGCCAATCTGTTGTACTATGTGGCAGTCTGTCATGTCTGCATGATGTCCTAATAAAGAAGCGGTTTTTAATATGGATCCAACTTGAATCTGAGACCTTTCTTCAAAATTACCTGCAGCCTGCGACGGGGTCACTCCCCTAGGGTTTCGGAATCGGGATCATACAACACTGGGAGGTGAGCTGGATAAAAATTGTCTCTCTCTGTTTCCAAAGTGGTGTTTTCGTGCAACGCCCCCAGTTCCCGAAAAATCATTATTATCAACAATATTTATACTGCTTCATTGGACGAGTTATTTTTGCGGACTGCCACAGAAAGTTACACAGATGCACCTGCCCAACATGGCTTTTCACACCTTACAAGACCGACAGTCAAAAGCAGACTCAGTCTTCTCAGCGGAGGATATGATTGGCACCAGGGACCTGGATTTAAAAGGTCTAATGAATAACCTGGAATGTCTGCTAAATCAGGAGACTCGGGTCTGGTGGGACTGTACCACGCTTACAAAATACATGGAAAAGAACATGATCCCGCGTGGGTTAAGAATTAAAAAAATACCCACCACAGTTTTTTCAGAGGACTTTGTTTGCAAATGGAATGATATTTTGTCAGAGTGCTCTCTGAAGCTAATGAAGCTCATTGTGGATTCAGAAAATGAGAAGCTGACTGGCCTACAACAGGATATTCAATCATACAAAGACAAGCTTACAAAGTTTAACAGCAACACGGAGTTCTTATCCATGGAGGAGGATATCAAGGCCTTAATTAATAAGCTGGAGGACACTATAATGGAATACAAACATTCTAAATACCAGCGAGACCTTCATGATTACACGACCAATCAAGTTTATGAATGGGGAAGACGGGAGACTGTTGGCACCATAAGGAATGGGAAGGGGAACTCCAAACCTTCCTCTAGCCCCGCATACCACCCCAACTAACCCCTTCAATAACGACACTGACACCGTTCAACTTTTAACCTTTTATTTTGTTGGGTGGTAATCGGCCACAGCTTTATTCAAACGGCAACTATAACCTTGAACCGTGCTCTCCGCCAGCCGCTGGTCTCCCAGCGGGCGGATTCGCCCATTTCTCCTCCAACACCTTTACGCTGCAATAACTAGCCGCCAGCTGTGACTTAAACATTCCAAAGAGGCACTCCGCCTCAATAGCCGTTCCCCAGAAATACTTCTGAGCACACCATCCGAACCAAAAACCAAACCATCAACTCACAGGGGAGGGAGGGAGGGACAAAGCGCTTCCGCTCAAAGAGGAAGAGGGAAGGCGGGACAGTGGCATATATGCCCTCCCGGCTGACCGCCCACTCTCCTAACCGGAACCCTACATTAACCCCTGCATGCCCAGGCATAAGAGGAAGAACGTTCTAAAGGGGGGGGGAACAGGGGGGAGGGGGGGCCCACCAGTCCCTGCCCACCCTCCCTAAGCCGTCGGGTGGCCACCAGACTGTTGGCACCATAAGGAATGGGAAGGGGAACTCCAAACCTTCCTCTAGCCCCGCATACCACCCCAACTAACCCCTTCAATAACGACACTGACACCGTTCAACTTTTAACCTTTTATTTTGTTGGGTGGTAATCGGCCACAGCTTTATTCAAACGGCAACTATAACCTTGAACCGTGCTCTCCGCCAGCCGCTGGTCTCCCAGCGGGCGGATTCGCCCATTTCTCCTCCAACACCTTTACGCTGCAATAACTAGCCGCCAAGGAGGAGCACCGCCCTCAAACGGGGCTCCGACCACCACCCAACAAAAACATGGCCTGCTCCACCCCATCTTGGATACCTGAAAGGAAGATATCCAAACCTATCTCATTCAGGTGAACCCCATCGGGCCTCATTAATGAGCGGTTATCGCCCTCGAGCTGTCTGTGTCTGACAACCACACCACCCCGGGACCTGACGAAGCGGGAAATACGGGCATTAATCGTCCTTCTACACCTCTCGACTGCCTCCCCACCCTGCCATACCACCCGAGGAACAACCTCAGACCAGACCAGGACCACCTCACGAAAAAACTATGGAAAACGCTCCAAATCGGACCTGATGAGGGCCAACAATTCCACCAGGGGAACAGAACCCATATCGTTCCCCCCAGCATGTAGAACTAAAATAACCGGGCCACTGGCCTGCGAACCGATCTCGACCACTTGAGACAGGAGCTGAGCCCATCGCAAACCCCGGATTCCTCTCCAGGCCACATCCACCTCCCGGAAGCCGAGGGACCTCCCCCCAGGTCGGCAATCAGCTCTCTGCGCCGCCCAGAAAACATATGAATGGCCCACGATCCAAACGGCCGGACGCCCAGGACCTGCAAGAAAAAAGAGTTAGCACCAAGCAAACCCCACACAAAAACCACAAGACCTGTAAACAACCATCAAATGGACCAACACAGACAAGTAAAATGCACAGAAACAAAATATAACACTCCCCCCTATCACGTCACTTTTTTTTTTTTTTTTTTTTTTTATATCAGCAGGTCCGGTCTAATATACCTAGCAAAACAGGCAGACTTCCACCTGCCAATTCTCATAACCTCCGACTCAGGTAGACCAGCCCTAGCGGCTTCCGTAGCCGCCCCAATACGGAATGAATGAGTACCGAACTCCCTGGGATTCACCCCAACCAACTCCAAACAAGACCTCAAAACTCGGGTAAACTGGAATTTGGTCAAGGGAGAACCGTCCGCATGCGCAAAGAAATTACAGCACTCCGGGCGAACTGAACTATAGCTGCCCACTAACCCAACAGGGCAAGAAATCCCAGATACCGGATATAGCGGAATCCAGGCACCCCTGCCAAACTGGTCCGTCTTAGACCGCCGGACCCGAATCCTCACAGAATCACCACCTAACACTACGTCCTGATAAGAAAGACCCCCTGGCTTTCCACCCGATGGGGCAACTAATTCACCCAACCTCAGGGCCGCAAAGAAGGCTATGCTAAAACTACAAGAAAACAATGCCACCTCAAAAGGCGACGTGCAAACTTCGGGGAGCCCGGACAGTAGCCTACCCAGCAAGTTAAAAGAGATCGGTCTCCGGCTTTCCCGAGAGACGAACTCCTTTCTCCAGCCCCTCATGGCCTGACGGATGACGAACTGCTTAGTGACATCTACCCACCCGCGCAACTTGAAATGAAAGGCGACACCCGCCAGTCGCCGCTGCGCCACCGCTGCCGAAACTCGCGTAGCCCGCAAGCGCAATAACCAATCAATCGTGACCTCCAACCGCAGGTCATCCCGGGAGACCACGTCCCTGTCATTCACCATCCCCCACCACTCAGCCCACGCCTTACCATGCGCCTGCCAAGTAGCCGGGGAAACAGACGATCGAACCAGCGACATCAGCTCCTGTCCACCAGGTCCCACAGGTACGACGGGCATTCCCTGCCCTCCAAATCCGCTCCCGGAAGAAAAGACCTGAAATCCTGCCAACGAAAACGGGAAAGAGCATCAGCAATTTTATTGTCAACACCAGGAACATGACGAGCCCTAAAATAGATATTACACTCAAGGCACCGAAGTACGAGATGCCGGAGCAACGCCAGGACCGGGAGGGAAGAGGAAG
This sequence comes from Bufo gargarizans, assembly GCF_014858855.1. NCBI lineage: Eukaryota > Metazoa > Chordata > Amphibia > Anura > Bufonidae > Bufo > Bufo gargarizans. The sequence continues at coordinate 7,975,232 of NC_058086.1, forward strand.
ACAAAGTATTGACAGCATAAACCACACTCAAATTGTCCGTCCAAAAAGAAACATGCGTATTGGACAACCGGTCCCTCCACAACTCCACTGCCACCACAATCGGGAACAACTCCAATAACGTAAGGTTCTTGCACAAACCATCCACTCGCCATGCGTCAGGCCACTCACCGGCACACCATTCCACCCCCAAAATCGTACCAAAGCCGCAGGACCCGGAAGCATCCGAAAACAGGGACAGTTCAGAGTTAGGGGTAACCACAGACATGTAACAGGTATGACCATTGAAAGAACGTAGAAAAGCCTTCCAGACCCTCAAGTCCTCCTTCAGTGACGCAGTGATACGGATGCGATGACGGGGGGACTGGACACCCCTGGTGGCTAAAGATAAACGGCGGGCAAAAACACGGCCCATGGGCATCACCCTACAAGCAAAGCACAAGAGACCCAAAAGAGACTGCATCTGCAGGAGTGTAACCTTCTTAACTGCCAAAAACCCATCAATTAAATCCAAAAGCTTCTGAAGCTTATCACCCGGTAATCGAAAAACCATATCAACCGTGTCAATCTCAATACCCAGAAACGATAAACACGTGACCGGGCCCTCTGTTTTCTCCACGGAAATCGGAACCCCAAACTGCGCCATCCTCTCCAAAAACAGATTCAGCAATAACAAGCAACCATCACCAGACCCTGGAGAAACAAAAAGAAAGTCATCCAAATAGTGCAAAACAGACGTAGAGCCCGACTCATAACGGATGACCCATTCCAGAAAGGAACCAAACAACTCGAAATAATGACATGAAATGGAACAACCCATAGGGAGACAGGTGTCATAGTAAAACTTACCGTCTACACAGCAACCAAGTAAATGAAAACAATCAGGGTGAACCGGAAGCAGACGGAAAGCTGATTCAATATCCGACTTAGCCAGGAGGGCCCCAGGTCCCGCCTCCCTGACCAACGCAACCGCACGGTCAAAAGAGACATAAGACACCGAGGCGTCCTCCGGACTAATGGCATCATTAACTGACGAACCCTTCGGGTGAGAAAGATGATGAATCAACCTGAACTTACCCGGTTCCTTCTTAGGGACAACGCCCAGCGGAGATACTCGCAAATTAGGGAATGGCAACACATCAAAAGGACCCTTAATCCTACCCAATGAAACCTCCTTAAGGACCTTGTCCCTAAGAACATCCGGCAGCTCCCGAGCCGACTTCAAGTTATCCGAAAAAACCGGAGAACGATTAAGAACAAAAGGGACTAAAAAACCCGAAGGAAAAACCAAAACGGAGTTGCGCCGAAGCCTGTTTATTGGGGTACCTGTCTAACCAGGGGCCCATCTCTGCCACGCTCACCGGGGTCCTTAAAACCCCCTTGCTCACACTGTTTAGCTGACCTGACTGCGGGGCGGGTACATTTATTAGCGGGATGAGGGCCTCCGCAGGCGGAGCACTCATGCTTGAATCTACATAGCCCGGCGAACCTACAGCTTCCTTCGTTAAATAACCAGCAGGACCCGGGGCGGCGGACGGCCACCGATCCATGGGAAGGTGATCCCCCTGAACCAGCGGCCGCCGCTGGAAAGGGGGGGGGCCTCTGCGCAACCATTAACCTCAACCACACATCCGTCGCCTTAACCCCCCACCCCATCTCCGGGTGTAACGCCAACCGCCGCCGAAACTCCTCATCATACCGCCACCAGGCGCTGCCCCCGTGCGATTTATAAGCACTATAAATAATATCCTGATAAACGAACATCTCGGAACATCTCTCAGGATGGCGTTGCCCCATAACACAACCCAAAACGGAAAAAGCCTGCAACCAATTGTTCATGGTCTTGGCCACCCGGGGTCTACGCTCAGAAGGCCTATCCGAAAAACGCCTCTCCTTATCCACTGTGTGTTGGTCAACCGATATGAGGGACCAAACATCCACATACTGGTTAGCCCACACCTTTTCCCTAACCGCTTCCTCCAGGTGGGAACCAAGGAGGCTAACCCCGCAATAACATGAATCCTTGTGAACTCCCGCCAGCACGGGCGCCTGTCTAACGCTAGGAGGAGGGGTTCCCTGAACCTGGGCAGGCGGCTGCAACCGATCTAACAACAACTTCAATAGCTCAGCCGTGCCCGTTTCCCCCGCACCCGCCCCCAACTCACCCACAGAATGGTACTCACCGGAAGAAGAGACAGGAATCACCGGAGCAGCAGGCATCGGAACCTCAGGCTGCACAGACGCCGTAGAAGCCAGGCCACGGACCCTGGATGACCGAGGACGCGACCGCCCAGCGCGACGCGAACGACTCACTCGACCAGACTCCCCCGACGCAGCCATCGACCCTTCAGAGGAGGACGGCGAACGCCATCTGGAGGATCTGGAGCGCCTACTCCGCGCCGAGCCGTCAGACCTGCGGCGGGAGTGACGCCTGCGGGAACCTCGCTGGACGCGTCTCCTGCTCTCCGGGGAGGAGGACGACGAGCTGGATCGCACCCTGCGCTGGCGTGACCCCTGGGGAAGGGAAAGGGGAGGCGGCAGCGGGTAAGCAGGAACCGCAGGGGCAGAAAGGGGGTCCCCCCGCACCCCATTGCCACTATTAGACAGAGGGGCGGCCGCCTCCACAACTGCAGCTGGTGGCAGAGCCCCATCTAACTGCTGCTGCCCTTGGGGAGCATGGGGGGGCAAGGACTGGGAAGCTGGAGGGGTGAGAGGGAGACTCTGAGAGGAGGAGCTGCTGGCCTGACCCCCCATGACTATTCCACCGCTCCAAGCTGCAGTTACACGAGCGGCAGCCGGACGGGACATGTGAGGAGAGGAAACCGGAAGGGGCGGAGCTACCGCCGACTCGGCAGCACAGGGGACCTGCCGGCCAGCATGAGAGACAGCAGCGCCGGCCGGGGCAGTCAGGGTAAGTGGAATTGAAGGGGGGGGACTGTACCCGAACCTAGCGGGGGGGCGGATGTGCCGAGCAGACCACCGGCCCCCCACCGCAGTATCGGGATCGCCGGGTATTACCTCCGCAGGGGGACACGCCAAGCCAGGGGAGGAGGAAGATAGAGGGGGGCCGAGGCTGCTCAAAAATTAGCGCAGCCATCCCTCACCTCCCTCCGCCAATCTCGCCCTCAAAGCATCCCGCAGAGGGGCATCTGAGGCGGCCATCTTCATGCGGACAGAGCGCAGCACCCACACCACAAAGCGCTTCCGCTCAAAGAGGAAGAGGGAAGGCGGGACAGTGGCATATATGCCCTCCCGGCTGACCGCCCACTCTCCTAACCGGAACCCTACATTAACCCCTGCATGCCCAGGCATAAGAGGAAGAACGTTCTAAAGGGGGGGGGAACAGGGGGGAGGGGGGGCCCACCAGTCCCTGCCCACCCTCCCTAAGCCGTCGGGTGGCCACCAGAACCTATACTCTACGCCGAAATCTATTTAAAAAAACCGCAAGAAGTCCAAGCCACACAAAAGAGTATCAAGAGTTAGTTTCTCTTCAGACACGGAGGTGTCGGACTATTCCAATGTAGCCGGGACCTTTGATCCGGAGTCTGGTGCTTCCGTTCCACTGGCCTCACCAGAAGAGAGGGCTAATACAGCGTCATATTATAAAAAATCCAAAAATGAAAGAGATAAAAGGGAAATGGTGAATACACCAAAAAACGCAGAAGGAGAGCCGGACGGAGACACCAGACTACCGCATCCAAGATCCACTCGGCTTCAGACCAGACAAAAGTAAGCTCTGATCATCTAAATGTTGTAAACCTGTCTAGTATGAAACTAAGCAAAGATCAGGAATATGTGTTGTCACTTGGCCTTAATTTTGCACCATCTGCGCATTTTGATATGTTCTCCACAATGTTGGACATTAACAAATTGGTGCGCAACATTACGGTATCTCGGCACTTCCATGATATCCCTGCCCCTCCTGAACACCCGCCAGTACTGACGGAGACATATGAGGAAAACTCCTATAAGGATTTAATGTTCAAAGAACAGCTGTCGCTATGCAGTCTTGCGGGTCTTCGGGAGGAACAGGGAATCGTGGAGTCAGCCAAACCTGTCATGAGATTACAGACTCGCAACACTAAATTTTATCCTGTAATGTCGCGCACAAGTAGTATGGACATTTTTCAGGGAACATTGGAAAAGGAGTTGGAAAGACTTCAAAAGGAAACTAAGGTCACCAGATGTCCAGACAATTTAGGCCAATCCCATTTTCAGGCCCTCATGGAACTGCAACAATGTAGTGAAATAGTTATCAAGATGGCGGATAAGGGGGGGGGCGGTGGTCATCATGGACAAGGATATATATGGCGGTCAGATGCGGGACATGTTAACGGACGCATCCACATACAGGGTACTAACTAGCAACCCACTCAGTGAATACATGATTGAGTATATGTCTCTAATACAAAAGGGAAGAGACATGGGTATTTTTACAGAAACAGAATATAGGTACCTGTGTGTGGATGCGCCCGTGACTCCAATTATGCATACTCTGCCGAAGATCCATAAGGGTGTCCACCCCCCCCCCTCTTCGCCCCATAGTGTCTGGCCTGGGATCCCTGACGGAGCGCCTGGGCAGTTGGCTGGACAACATCCTCCAGCCGCTTGTCAGGTGCACGCCGGGTTTCCTCAAGGATACAGCAGACGTGTTGAGAGCCATGTACAGCCTAAAATGGGAAGCCAACTATATATGGATCACGGCTGACGTTATAGCTCTGTATCCCTCCATCCCCCACGGGGTCGCCCTGATGGCCATGGAGTACCATCTCCACAGGTACACGGGATGTGGCCCCAACTACATTGACTATGTGTGTGAGGTCACAGCTTTTTTGCTTATTCACAATTACTTTATGTTCGATGGTTTGCACTACTTACAGACACGCGGGGTGTCAATGGGGGCGAAATTCTCGCCCTCGTTAGCGAATCTAACCATGGCATATTGGGAGGAAAAATTAATATATAGTTTAGACAACCCTTTTGGGAATGGATTGGTCTGGTACGGCAGATACATCGATGACCTGCTCATGATTTGGGCGGGCGGTGTATCTGCCGTCCCGGACCTCCAGATGTACCTCAATGCGAACAATTACAATTTGCGTTTCACATGTGCTTCTAGTGAGACCACTATCAATTTCCTAGATCTGACACTCCGAGGTTGTCCAGGTGAGGTGGTGCATACCCGAACATATAGAAAAGAGGTGGCCGGGAATTCCATCCTGAATGCTAGGAGCCATCATCCCCTACATACCATCAGGGCGATCCCCGTGGGGGGAATACACGCGAGCAGCCAGGAATTGCAGTCTTCCTGCACTTCTGGATGAGGAATTTAATAAGGTAGATGTCAGATTAAAAGCTAGAAATTACCCCACCTGGATGCTAGAGAGGGGCAGAGCTATTGCACAGAGAAAAAATAGAGGAGAAATGCTTTTTGGCAAAATAGCAGCACGAGGCAAACGGGATACCCCATCCAGGAGGTTGGAGAGGTATGGGAACAGTGACCAGGACAATGTACCAACGTTATCGCTGGCATATAGTAAGGAGTTTAATAAAATCAGCTCCATAATTAAGGGCTGTCTTCCTATTCTGTATGATGATGAAATACTATATAATGCCCTGAAATCAGGCCTCAAAATTGTTTCTAGAAGAGCCACTACACTGTCCTGCTCGCTGTCCCCATCCCTCTTCACGACCAGTAGGATGGGAGCTAGTATGAAGTCCAGTTGGCTCAGATATAAGGGCTTTTCCAAATGCGGGGGTAACCCCTGCAAGACCTGCAATTATGTCACCCCCTCTAAGTCTTTTGACAGATCTGACCACTCCTGCAGCTTTCCAATACAAAGCTATATCAATTGCAACACTGCAGGAGTGGTATATATCATACAGTGCAAGGATTGCGACCTAATGTATGTTGGAAGCACGATCCGAAGGTTCAGAAATCGCCTTCTAGAACATCTAAATTATATCAGCAACCCTAATACACTCAATATCTCGAATGCAGCCAGACATTTTATACATACACACGATCGCCAAGTAAGGGGCTTTAAAGCCTTCGCGATAGAGAGGGTCTTTGCCCCTAAGAGAGGTGGTGACCACCGTAAGAAACTCCTCCTACGGGAGGCGTTCTGGATCTTCAGGCTGAACACCAGAGCTCCACATGGCCTTAACTTGAAAAAGGAACTGATGTACATATATCAATAACAAACTAGGATATATACATGAAAATATGTGCGTTTATGTTTACTATTCCTCTGTGTTTCTTCCTTCTCCCCTTCCCCCCTCACTCCCCGTCTTTTGTCTGTCCATCATTATTGGTTTTCTCCTGCATAATAAGAATACAAAGCGTGGTACTAGCTTCCTAAGCAGAAAAATACTGTTATAAGGGTGAAGGCTGTCTTGGTTATGTACAATATATGTTTTTATATGTTGCAAGAGTTGGTGTGTTCACACTGTGCGTTTCTTTGGACTTTTGGTTGTTTCCTTTTCTAGTGAATGTTCACGGGAATTGGATCAGAGTCCCTAAGGGTTAACTTTCCGTTAAGTCCCAGCAGTCTGTAATGCATCAACTCGGTAATGAGTGGGTGTCAACTAGGGTGTGATGCACAGTGAGACGACCAATAGGATCAATGCCGCCTCCCATGGATTGTTTGGGGGAATGGTCATCTTTTTCCTTTATATTGGGGTGTCTCACTGTGCAACAACGTTACGACTAAGGGTCCCAGTACCCGAAACGCGTCAACGCCAATCTGTTGTACTATGTGGCAGTCTGTCATGTCTGCATGATGTCCTAATAAAGAAGCGGTTTTTAATATGGATCCAACTTGAATCTGAGACCTTTCTTCAAAATTACCTGCAGATTTGGAACGCAGACAGGGCCAGCCTTAGGAGCAGAACCCTCGCTGGCCCTGTCAATCAATAGGAGGAGGGGGCGTTTTTTTGAAAGGAGAGTGCGGCGGCTACCAGCAAGCAACCGCCCTACTTGCTGGTAGCCAGGTAATTAACATATTATAAAAGTGCCGTTTTTAAAGAAACTAAACCACAGAAAAATGTAAGAGCACTATATATTGAATAATCACACTATAAGGATTTTAATTAGCCCAAAAATGAAAAATGACTTTTGGGGGGTGACAGAAGCCCTTTAACCACTTCAGCCCCGCTAGCTGAAACCCCCTTCATGACCAGGCCACTTTTTACACTTCGGCACTACACTACTTTCATCGTTTATCGCTCGGTCATGCAACTTACCACCCAAATGAATTTTACCTCCTTTTCTTCTCACTAATGGAGCTTTCATTTGGTGGTATTTTATTGCTGCTGACATTTTTACTTTTTTTGTTATTAATCAAAATGTAACGATTTTTTTGCAAAAAAATGACATTTTTTACTTTCAGCTGTAAAATTTTGCAAAAAAAACGACATCCATATATAAATTTTTCGCCAAATTTATTGTTCTACATGTCTTTGATAAAAAAAAAATGTTTGGGCAAAAAAAAAAATGGTTTGGGTAAAAGTTATAGCGTTTACAAACTATGGTACAAAAATGTGAATTTCCGCTTTTTGAAACAGCTCTGATTTTCTGAGCACCTGTCATGTTTCCTGAGGTTCTACAATGCCCAAACAGTAGAAAAACCCCACAAATGACCCCATTTCGGAAAGTAGACACCCTAAGGTATTCGCTGATGGGCATAGTGAGTTCATAGAACTTTTTATTTTTTGTCACAAGTTAGCGGAAAATGATGATGATTTTTTTTATTTTTCCTTACAAAGTCTCATATTCCACTAACTTGCGACAAAAAATAAAAAATTCTAAGAACTCGCCATGCCCCTCACAGAATACCTTGGGGTGTCTTCTTTTCAAAATGGGGTCACTTGTGGCGTAGTTATACTGCCCTGGCAATTTAGGGGCCCAAATGTGTGAGAAGAACTTTGCAATCAAAATCTGTAAAAAATGACCGGTGAAATCCGAAAGGTGCACTTTGGAATATGTGCCCCTTTGCCCACCTTGGCAGCAAAAAAGTGTCACACATCTGGTATCGCCGTACTCAGGAGAAGTTGGGGAATGTGTTTTGGGGTGTCATTTTACATATACCCATGCTGGGTGAGAAAAATATCTTGGCAAAAGACAACTTTTCCCATTTTTTTATACAAAGTTGGCATTTGACCAAGATATTTTTCTCACCCAGCATGGGTATATGTAAAATGACACCCCAAAACACATTCCCCAACTTCTCCTGAGTACGGCGATACCAGATGTGTCACACTTTTTTGCTGCCAAGGTGGGCAAAGGGGCACATATTCCAAAGTGCACCTTTCGGGTTTCGCAGGCCATTTTTTACACATTTTGATTGCAAGGTACTTCTCACACATATGGGCCCCTAAATTGCCAGGGCAGTATAACTACGCCACAAGTGACCCCATTTTGGAAAGAAGACACCCCAAGGTATTCCGTGAGGGGCACTGCGAGTTCCTAGAATTTATTTTTTTTGTCACAAGTTAGCGGAAAATGATGATTTTCTTTTTTTTCTCTTTTTTCCTTACAAAGTCTCATATTCCACTAACTTGCGACAAAAAATAAAAAATTCTAGGAACTCGCCATGCCCCTCACGGAATACCTTGGGGTGTCTTCTTTCCAAAATGGGGTCATTTGTGGGGTAGTTATACTGCCCTGGCAATTTAGGGGCCCATATGTGTGAGAAGTACTTTGCAATCAAAATGTGTAAAAAAATGGCCTGCAAAATCCGAAAGGTGCACTTTGGAATATGTGCCCCTTTGCCCACCTTGGCAGCAAAAAAGTGTCACACATCTGGTATCGCCGTACTCAGGAGAAGTTGGGGAATGTGTTTTGGGGTGCCATTTTACATATACCCATGCTGGGTGAGAGAAATATCTTGGCAAAAGACAACTTTTCCCATTTTTTTATACAAAGTTGGCATTTGACCAAGATATTTATCTCACCCAGCATGGGTATATGTAAAATGACACCCCAAAACACATTCCCCAACTTCTCCTGAGTACGGCGATACCAGATGTGTCACACTTTTTTGCAGCCTAGATGCGCAAAGGTGCCCAAATTCCTTTTAGGAGGGCATTTTTAGACATTTGGATCCCAGACTTCTTCTCACGCTTTAGGGCCCCTAAAAAGCCAGGGCAGTATAAATACCCCACATGTGACCCCACCTTGGAAAGAAGACACCCCAAGGTATCCAATGAGGGGCCTGGCAAGTTCATAGAAATTTTTTTTTTTTCGCAAAAGTTAGCGGAAATTGATTTTTTTTTGTTTTTTCTCACAAAGTCTCACTTTCCGCTAACTTAGGACAAAAATTTCAATCTTTCATGGACTCAATATGCCCCTCAGCAAATACCTTGGGGTGTCTTCTTTCCAAAATGGGGTCAGTTGTGGGGTGTTTGTACTGCCCTGGCATTTGAGGGTCTCCGCAATCATTACATGTATGGCCAGCATTAGGAGTTTCTGCTATTCTCCTTATATTGAGCATACAGGTAATGAGATTTTTTTTTCCGTTCAGCCTCTGGGCTGAAAGAAAAAAATGAAAGGCACAGATTTCTTCATTCACATTGATCAATGTGGATGAAAAAATCTCTGCCAAAAAAAAAAAAATTGAGGGGAAAGGCGTCTGCCAGGACATAGGAGCTCCGCCCTACATCCATACCCACTTAGCTCGTATGCCCTGGCAAACCAGATTTCTCCATTCGCATCAATCGATGTGGATGAATAAATCATTGCCGGGATTTTTTTTTTTTTATATATATATATACAAAGTGTTTGCCAAAGCATAGGAACGCCGCCTCCTCCTCAGCTCGTATGCCTCGGGAAACGTATCTGTTACTGCAGAGGAGAAAATCCCGTCTTGCAGCGCCGCATACACCGACTTGCGTGTAATCTGACAGCAGCGCAATGCTTCTGTCAGAATGCACATCGGTGCTGCAGCTGGTCGATCGGTTGGTCCACCTGGAAGGTAAAAAGACAAAAAAAAAAAAAAAAAACCAGACCGCAACGCAATAATTTTATTAACTTTGCAACAGAACATGTAACTTTAACTTTTTGAACTGAACATTAACGTGTTTGCTTACTGATGTGTTTTATTTTTATTTTATTTTTACCTTTATAGAACAAACCTCTCCTTCCTATGGGTCAATGTGCAAAGCGCAAATCGCCCAAAGATGTGGCGAAGTGCGTTATGCACTTTGTCCCATGTGAAAGGAGACGTTTGCAGCAGCAGTGAGTGAATGGGCCCTAATAGCCCTGTGTGCCTATCCTGGTGAGATGATCCCTATGCTAATAGTGTACCTGTGAGTGGTACTTCCGGAAACACTCTCCAAAGCATAGGGCAGGGTGGTCAGGACAGTCAGGACAGAAATAGCGGGTGTCACGCCTTATTCCACTCCTGCTACAGACACGACATCTTTTTCGGGGTGACGGTTGGGTTGAGGTACCAGGAACGACATTGGGGAAATGTCGCTCGTGTAGACGGCTAACTACACTGGTGGATGGGGCCACGGAACCTCCTGGGTACAGGAGGTTCTCGATGATCTCTTCCTGAAATTTGAGGAAGGATCCAGTTCTCCCAGCCTTACTGTAGAGAACAAAACTATTGTACAGAGCCAATTGAATTAAATATACAGACACCTTCTTATACCAGCGTCTGGTTCTGCGGGAAACTAAATACGGAGACAACATCTGGTCATTGAAGTCCACCCCTCCCATGTGGAGGTTATAGTCGTGGACTGAGAGGGGCTTTTCAATGACACGGGTTGCTCGCTCAATTTGTATTGTCGTGTCTGCGTGAATGGAGGAGAGCATGTAAACGTCACGCTTGTCTCTCCATTTCACCGCGAGCAGTTCTTCGTTACACAGTGCGGCCCTCTGCCCCCTTGCAAGACGGGTGCTAACGAGCCGTTGGGGGAAGCCCGCGCGACTAGTTCGCGCGGTACCACAGGCGCCAATCCGTTCTAGAAACAAATGCCTAAAGAGGGCCACACTTGTGTAAAAATTGTCCACATAAAGATGGTACCCCTTGCCGAATAAGGGTGACACCAAGTCCCAAACTGTCTTCCCACTGCTCCCCAGGTAGTCAGGGCAACCGACCGGCTCCAGGGTCTGATCTTTTCCCTCATAGACACGAAATTTGTGGGTATAGCCTGTGGCCCTTTCACAGAGCTTATACAATTTGACCCCATACCGGGCGCGCTTGCTTGGGATGTATTGTTTGAAGCCAAGGCGCCCGGTAAAATGTATTAGGGACTCGTCTATGCAGATGTTTTGCTCTGGGGTATAAATATCTGCAAATTTCAGGTTGAAATGGTCTATGAGGGGCCGAATTTTGTGGAGCCGGTCAAAAGCAGGGTGGCCCCTGGGACGGGAGGCGGTGTTGTCACTAAAGTGCAGGAAACGCAGGATGACCTCAAATCGTGTCCTGGACATAGCAGCAGAGAACATGGGCATGTGATGAATCGGGTTCGTGGACCAATATGACCGCAATTCATGCTTTTTTGTCAGGCCCATGTTGAGGAGGAGGCCCAGAAAAGTTTTAATTTCGGAAACTTGGACTGGTTTCCACCGGAAAGGCTGGGCATAATAGCTTCCCGGGTTAGCGGTTATAAATTGTGTGGCATACCGATTTGTTTCTGCCACAACTAAGTCTAAAAGCTCCGCAGTCAAGAACAGCTCAAAAAATCCCAGGGCCGAACCGATCTGAGCTGTCTCAACCCGAACTCCAGACTGGGCGGTGAAAGGGAAAACTACAGGTGCGGCTGAAGTTGGGGACTGCCAATCAGGGTTTGCCAGCACCTCTGGGATTCTAGGGGCTCTACGGGCACGTCTTTGCGGTGGCTGCGACGGGGTCACTACTGCACGTGCCACCGTACCAGCTTCAACTGCCCTTCTGGTGCTCGCTACTTCACCAGGTTGTACGGCAGTGCTGGTACTAGGTCCAGGAAGGGCTGGGCTGCTGGTGTATGCCTCACCACGTAATCCGACAGCACCAGCCCCACTCTGCTGCTCTTGAAGCGGATCCTGCGCAACCTGCGGTCTAGCGACACAGGGGCCGGGTACGCCTGGTGCTATCAGGGACCTCAGCCTCCTCGTCCGAACTTTGGGTCAGAGAAGCCACTGCTTTCTACAGGTTCGTATTCTGACCCGCTGGATTCATCAGATGAGGGTTCCCACTCCTCATCCGACTGGGTCAGAAGCCTGTAGGCCTCTTCAGAGGAATACCCCCTGTTAGACATGTGGGCAACTAAATTTAGGGGTATTCCCTGAGACTACCCAAGAAAAAAAAGCAAGCCTGTCTTACAAAGGGGAGGCTAGCGAAGTACCGGAGGCCGCTGCGGTTGATAAAAAATATCAAAACTGATTTTTTTTATCGCCGCAGTGCGTGTAAATTGAATGTGCAGCGATCAAAAAAAAAATTTTTTTTTTGTCACTGCGGTGGGGCGGGTGTGGGCGAACGCACGTGTGGGCGAGCGATCAGTCCTGTTCGGGCAAACACTGCGTTTTGGGTGGAGGGCGAACTAAACTGACACTAGTACAATTATAGATCTGACCGTGATCAGTTTTGATCACTTCCAGATACTATAAAAGTACAAATGCTGATTAGCGATACGCTAATCAGCGAATAACGGACTGCGGTGCGGTGGGCTGGGCGCTAACTGATCCCTAAACTACCTAACCAAGGGGCCTAAACTATACTGAAACCTAACGGTCAATACCAGTGAAAAAAAAAAGTGACAGTTTGCACTGATCACTTTTTTCTTTTCACTTGTGATTGACAGGGGCGATCAAAGGGGTGATCAAAGGGTTAATTGGGGTTCAGGGGGGTGATCTGGGGCTAAGTGTGTAGTGTTGGTGTACTCACTGTGAAGCCTGCTCCTCTGCTGGATCCAACCGACGAAAAGAACCAGCAGAGGAGCAGGCAGCCATATAACAGATCATATTTACAAATATGATCTGTTATTCGGCTCTCTGATTGGATTTTTTTAAAATCAGCAACCTGCCAGCCAATGATCACGGCTGGCAGGTTGCTGACGAAATAGTCCTGAACGAAATGCCGGCGCGAACTGCGCATGCGCAGGCGCATATTCGCGTCATCTTGCGTCTCGCGAGATGACGCGTATATGCGTGACTCTGCGCAGCGCTGCCACCTCCGGACCGCACATCTGCGTTAGGCGGTCCGGAGGTGGTTAAATAGTTCAATTCAAGAACTCAGATATTTTATATATTCATTACACATAGAGTGATCTATTTCAAACATTATTTTTTTTATGTTGATGATTATGGCTTACAGCTAATGAAAACTCAAAAGTTGAATATTGTAGACTCAGGGTGTCACACTGTAATCAGCTTATTAACACAGAACACCTGAAAAGGTTTCCTAAGACTATAAATGGTCCCTCAGTCTGGTTCAGTAAGCTACACAATCATGGGAAATACTGCTGACTGGACAGTTGTCCAGAAGACAGTCATCGACATTCTCCACAAGGAGGGTAATCCACAAAAGGTCATTGCTAAAGAAGCTGACAGTTCACAGAGGGCTGTATCCAAGCATAATAATGGAAAGTTGAGTCGAAGGAAAGGTGCACAAGCAACAGGGATAACCACAGCCTTGAAAGACTTGTCAAGAAAAGGTCATTCAAAAATTTGGGGAGATTCACAAGGAGTGGACTGCGGCTGGAGTCAGTGCTTCAAGAGCCACTGCACACAGACGTATCCAGGACATGGGCTACAACTGATCCATTCCTTGTGTCAAACCACTCATGACGTCTGCTTTCAGATAAAAGTACATTTTGTATTTCATTTAAAAACTAAGGTCCCAGAGTCTGAAGGAAGAGTGGAGAGGCACACAATCCAAGTTGCATGAGGTCCAGTGTGGTTTCCACAGTCAGTGATGGTTTGGGGAGCCATGTCATCTGCTGGTGCTGGTCCACTGTGTTATATCAAGTCCAAAGTCAGCATCGCCGTCTACAAGGAAGTTTTAGAGCACTCTATGCTTCCTTCTGCTGACAAGCTTTATGGAGATGCAGATTTCAATTTCCAGCAGGACTTGGCACCTGCTCACACTGTCAAAAGTACTAATACCTGGTTTATTAACCATGGTATCACTGTTCTCGATTGGCCAGCAAACTCACCTGACCTAAACCCCACAGAGAATCTATGGGGTATTGTCAACTGGAAAATGAGAAGCACCAGACTCAACAATTCAGACCTGGGCTTCCATAATATCTTTTAGGAGTGCCACAGGCTGATGACTTCCATGCTTTGCTATATTAAAGCCTTAGTGACCACCCATATGCCTTTTTAGTCACTAATGGGCCTTAGGCTGGGTTGCTGTTTTTTTACGGTGGCCCAGTCTAAGTGCTGCCTGGGTCCCCCGTGCAGCGGTGCCTGGCTCTCACATGGGCGTCATGTTTTTGGCCTGGATAAGATCGGCATGTTTGGTACCCGTCAAATCGGCATGTTTGGTACCCAGACCCGAACCCGGACTTCTTCACAGAACTTCGGGTTTGGGTTAGGTGATGTGTGGATTGTATCATTTTCCCTTATAACATGGTTATAAGGGAAAACCGGAATTAGACTTACCGGTAATTCAGTTTCCATGAAATCACCATGACGGCCACAAGGAGATTGACCCATGACCTCTGTGGGGGCAGGAAACAGAGAAGAGGTTAAATTGCCCCCTCCCACCACCGCACCTCAGTGTTCCAAAGATATCAAGTGCCAGAAGTGTCCTAGTATTTCCCAGTATTACACCATACCAGAAAAATACCGGTGAAAAACAAAATTTCAACAAAATTTCAACAAAAGAAGGGGAGGGAATGTATGGGCCGTCATGGTGATTTCATGGAAACTGAATTACCGGTAAGTCTAATTCCGGTTTTCCCATATCATCACCATGACGGCCACAAGGAGAGTTATAAAAATATTTTTTATGGGTGGGGGCAACCGCCTGGAGAACCTTCTGACCAAAAGAGAGGCCTGAGGTTCCAGACAAGTCCAAACGGTAATGTTTCACAAATGTGTGAATACTAGACCAGGAGGCGGCCCTGCATATATCATCCAGGGAGGCCCCTGCTCTTTCAGCGAAGGTAGAGTGGGCTCTAATATTGGAAGGAGGATCCAGAATCTGGTTCTTATAACATAAGGTAATAGTGTCCTTAATCCATCTTGCAATGGAGGATTTTGAGGCCCTGGATCCCTTATTCCTTCCAGCAAATTGGACAAGCAGACTGTCAGACTTCCTGAAGTCCCTAGTGGCTTCCAAGTATCTAATAACTGCACGCCTAACGTCAAGGAAATGAAATTGCTCTTCTTCCTGATCCTTGGGATTGTTGAAGAAGGATGGAAGTAGGATCTCCTGGCCTCTGTTGCGGTCTGAGGCCACCTTTGGCAGGAAACCTGGGTCTAGTTTAAGCACAATCTTATCCTCAGTGGCCCAGATTCAGGTAGATTTGCCCATTACTTACACCTGAGCCGCTCAGCTGAATTTCTCTGCGCTGGAGCAATTTTGCCAAATTGCCACCTGATTCAGGAATCGTTTGTTCATTTAATTTGCTCCTGTTTAAGGCAAAGCTGAGGGCACAAGGCCGTGCAAGTCAAAGTGGGTGTGCCCCTATGTAAATGAGGAATTTTCGGCTCAGCAGAGGTTTGCTAGCATAATTTCAGGGCAAATCCTGCTCAGCTGCTTGCACTGAGCAAATAAATAGGAGCAGACTTGCGCAGGTTCTTTGCTGAATTTCATCCTGCTTTTTCCTACCCCCCCCTGAGCAAGGAAATTCAGCCCTTTTGCAAGACATGGCACCTCCCAAAGGGACCAAAATAAGGAAGGCCAACTTTGTGGCTGCAGAGATGGACATCCTGATTGCTGCACTCCAGCAGCATAAGGAAGTCCTATATGGTGCCCAGCGGGCAAACACCACCATTGCCCAAAGGAGGGCTATATATGAAGCCATTGCCCTGGACATCAATGCCCTGGGTAATGAAGTGCGTACCTGGGATGACATCCAGAAGAAATTAAATGATATGAGACATTTGGCCATCTTTTGCTAACTTGCCCCTGCTTTTAACAGGAGCAAGTTTGCCCAGGGAAAAAAGCTTGCACGCTTCCAGCGCAAGATGCACATCACACGCGCATGTTTCTGAATCATCGGCAGTACCTAATTTGCATATTCGCTGAGGGAATTCCATGAAGGCGCAACTTACACCCCGTGCAAAATTGCACGAAAATTGCGCAGGAACAGCTAGGCTGCGTGCGCGGGAAAATGGCCGCTTTTCAGGCTTAACTGGTTTACAGAATCAGCCGCAAATTTGCATAGGAGCAAATCAGTACTTGCGCGGCGCAAATCACACTTGTTCCCGCGCAAGTGCTTCTTGAATCTGGGCCAGTGATGGTAAGGTATGGTTCCCTAATCGAGAGAGCCTGAATCTCTCCCAGTCTCTTGGCAGAGGTAATTGCTATAAGAAAGGCAGTCTTGAATGAAAGCAACTTGATTGAACAATCCTCCAACGGCTCAAATGGGGAACACATAAGATTGTTGAGAACTAAATTTAAGTCCCAGGTTGGGCTGCGGGACCTAAGTGTGGGTCTCAGTCTACGTGCAGCTCTAATGAATCGTTTGATCCATCTATGGTCTGCCAGGTCGGAATCAAAGAAGGCGCTCAATGCCGAAACTTGAACCTTTAAAGTGGATGGAGAAAGGCCCATGTCCAGGCCCCTTTGTAGGAATTCCAGAATTTTCTGGATACTGGGCCCCACGGAATTTGGATTTTCCTCGCCCGACCATGAGCAGAATCTCTTCCAGATCTTCAGGTATATCGCTGAAGTGACCTTTTTCCTAGAACATCTCAGGGTGGCTATAACCTGGTCTGACAGGCCCTGAGACCTTAAGAGGGAGACCTCAGGATCCAAGCCGTGAGCTTCAGGAACTCCGGATGAGGATGTAGCAAAGGACCCTGGTATAGGATGTCCCCCCTGAGTGGGAGTCTCACTGGTTCGTCTATTGCTAGCTTTAATAGAGGGGCGAACCAACTCCTCTTGGGCCAGAACGGAGCGATCAGTATTACCGTGGTTCTCCCCCCCTGAATCTTCTGAATGACCCTCGGGATGAGCGGCAATGGAGGGAATGCGTACCCTAGATCCCAGCACCATTTTAGGGAGAAGGCGTCTACTCTCCAGGGATGGTCCCCCGCATTTAGGGAGCAGAATGTTTGCACCTTCGTATTTCTCCTTGATGCAAACAGGTCTATTGTAGGAAGCCCCCATCTTCGGGTTAGCATATTGAAGACCTCTGGGTTCAGTGCCCACTGTGTATGATCTATTACCCGTCTGCTCAAAAAGTCCGCTTCTAGATTCAGGGATCCCTTCAGGTGCATTGCTGAGATGGACTTTGGTTCCTTTTCTGCAAAGGAGAAGATCTCCTCTGAGATACTCTGGAGTCTCCTTGATCGAGTACCCCCCTGGTGTTTTAGGTAGGAGACCACAGTCACGTTGTCCGCCCTGGAGGTCTTCCTGCTTAGGTGATTCTCAAGTTCCCCTAACCACAGGTACATAGACCTGGCTACCGATGTTGCCGCAATGTTGGTCTTGATGTTAAACATGGAGGCCTCCCAAGCTTTCCTTAAAAGGGCATCTGCCTTTCGCTCCATGATGTCCTTCAATTGGGCAGCATCCTCAAACGGCAGGGCAGTTTTTTTGTTAACCTTTGCCACCTGCACGTCAACTTTAGGGGTCCCGTCAAACAGCTTAGACTGAGAGGGGTCGAATAATAATCGATTTTTAAACTCTTTGGAAATCCCCAATCGTTTCTCAGGTTCTGACCATTCCTCCAGAATCATTTGTCTAATGTGTTCGTTTATGGGGAAGACCCTGGATTTTTTCACCTTGAGTCCCCCAAACATTTCGTCCTGAATAGAAACGGACCTAGGGGTCTCTTCAATCCCCATTGCTGCTCTGACTGCCTTTAACAAGTCATTCATCTCCTCCGAGGAAAAATAAAACTTCCTATTATTTTCGTATACCTCCCCCTCAGAGAGAGATGGATCATCCTCCCACTGCGTGGAGGTAGAAGCTTTATCGCCTGCATCCTCGGATCCGGAAGAAAAAATCCTGGAACGCGGACGCTTGCGAGAAGGCTCGTCCTGGGGATCAGACTGAGCAACTCTAGCGGCCCGAATTTCTTCCTGAACCACCGATCTGATATTTTCCATAAGGGACGACTGTTCCTCCTGGATTACATCAGAAATACATGCTTTACAAAGCTTCTTTCCATAATCGTCAGGCAGTTTCCTTGCACAAGAGATGCAGCGAGGAGGTTTTTTAAGCTTTTTTTGCGCCTCTTTAGCCTGAAACAGATATGGAAATAGCAGTATCAGAAAATAAGGCTTTGGCAAAGAAAGAATATCTTGCCATAAGACAAGCGGATCCCCAGAGGGATACTTACAGGAGGCAGAGGAGGAGCATCCAGCTCCATAACAGTTTGTACCTCAGGACCTGACATTCTGTAGGGTAAAATGCAGCTGCAGTACTCACAGACCTCAGATCAGCGTCCTTATGGCAGCTCCCGCCTTTTATTCAAACTGCTCTGCTCCTGCGCTTTACTTCCGGGTTGCGGCCGAACCCGGAAGTGAGGTCACCGACGTCGGCGTGCGCACACGCCGGCCGCTACCAGCCCGACCCACAGGGGAGGAGGAGGAGGAGAATTGCGGCCCGGGAGCAGGCTCCAGACCAGCCGGAGCGAGTCCTCCCGATACCCCCCAGCCCAGCATGAGCACGCGGCCGCCGGCGGACTGGGGGAGCTCCGATGAGCCTCAGGTAACCAGGAGGCCCCTGGAGACAACGAAAAAATAATAAAACAAAATCCTATCTTCATCTCCCTGCCGCCGCAGGGAGACTCTTCTCTGACCCTGGCCACAATGGGGACAGGAACACTGAGGTGCGGTGGTGGGAGGGGGCAATTTAACCTCTTCTCTGTTTCCTGCCCCCACAGAGGTCATGGGTCAATCTCCTTGTGGCCGTCATGGTGATGATATGGGAAAATAATAGCATTCTTAATACAGAATGCATAGTACAATAGGGCTGGAGGGGTTAAAATAAATAAATTTTTAACTCACCTTAATCCACTTGTTCACGCAGCCCGGCTTCTCTTCTGTCTTCCTCTTTGATGAGTAGGACCTTTGATGACATCACTGCGCTCATCACATGGTCCATCACATGATCTTTTACCATGGTAATGGACCATGTGACGGACCATGTGATGAGCGTAGTGACGACACCACAGGTCCTTTTCCTGTTCACAGCAAAGATGAAGACAGAAGAGAAGGCAGGCTGAGCGAACAATTGGATTAAGGTGAGTTAAATTTTATTTATTTTTTTAACCCCTCCAACCTGTACTATGCATTCTGTATTAAGAATGCTATTATTTTCCCTTATAACCATGTTATAAGGGAAAATAATAATGATCGGGTCTCTATCCCGATCGTCTCCTAGCAACCATGCATAAAAAACGCATCGCACCGCATCCGCACTTGCTTGCGGATGCTTGCGATTTTCACGCAGCCCCATTCACTTCTAAGGGGCCTGGGTTGCGTGGAAAACGCACAAAGAGGAGCATGCTGCGATTTTCACGCAACACACAAGTGATGCGTGAAAATCACCGCTCATCTGCACAGCCCCATAGAAATGAATGGGTCTGGATTCAGTGCGGGTGCAATGCGTTTACCTCACGCATTGCACCCGCGTGGACATCTCGCCCGTGTGAAAGGGGCCTAACAGCCCGAAACGGCAGAAGTGCCGATCCGGGCTGTTTAACACATTACATGCGGCAGGAAATGGTGCCCGTCGCATGTAAAGTGCTGACAAAGGGAACGGACTCTCTCTTTCTCCCATCGGGACCCTGCAAATGCAATTGTGTGTAAAGGCTGGCTGGGGTCTTGTGTAGGCCCCAGACCAGCCTTGAGTCATTTCCAGCTGCCGCAGCCTGCTGGTCATTATCAGAATAGCACTGATATTAAAATGCAATGCACTATAGGGATAATGCATTGTATTTTAACCCCTTAACCTATAACGCCGTATATATACGGCGTTTTGGGCCCACGGGTGTATGGAGCAGGTTTCTGCAGTGACGCTGCTCCATAAGTAAAAATCCTATTCACCCTAATAGATCTCTATTAGGCCTCTTTTACACGAACGTAAGGGCTCCGTGCAGCCCCATTCACTTGAATGGGGTCCGCGATAAGTTCGTTCTGCAAAAAGATTTTCGCGGAACGGAAGCATGGAACACCGGAGATGCAGAATGCACACGGCTGGTGACCCGTGTATTGCGGAACCGCCATATGTGGCCCACAGCACAGGCCCCCTACGTTCGTATGCAAGAGGCCGTAGGGTGAATAGGAGAGGGGATCCAAAGATCCCATGTGCGAGGCCCTATGGTGGCTAATAGTTATAAAAAAAAATAAAGTTAAAAGAAACCCCACCAATATATTAAAAGTTTGAATCACCTCCCTTTCCCAATTTCACATACAAAAATACATAAACAATAAAAAAATAAACATATCGGGTATCGCCACGTCTGAAAATGTCTGAACTATTAATATAAAAAATAAAATCCTGTGCGGTGAACGCCCCCCCCAAAATTTAATAACGGTGATCAAAACGTTGTATATACTTTAAATGGTATCAATAAAAACTACAGTTCGTTGCACAAAAAACAAGCCCTTATACAGCTCTGTAGACTGAAATATATAAAAGTTATGGCTGTCAGAATATAGTTATGCAAAAAAATTCTAGGTTTTCATTTTATTTAAAGTCGGAAAAAAAAACTGTTCAAGTTTGGTATCGCCGCATTCGTATTGAGACGCAGAATAAGAAAGTCAGGTCACTTTTATTGCACAGTGAACACTGATGTCAAAACCCCAAAAACCTTCAGTTTTTTTTTTCATTTTTGCCACGCAAAGATTTTTTTTTCCTGTTTTCTAATACAAGACATGGTAAATTAAATGGTAGCATTAAATAATGCATCTTGTCCTGCCAAAAATAAGCCCTCATATAGTTATATGAACGGAAAAATAAAAAAAAGTTATGGCTTTGGAACATGAGGAGGAAAAAAATATATAAAAATGAAAATAGGCCATGTCTTTAAGGGGTTAAAGTCAATCAGAATGTTGTCTGTTATAGTCCCCTTGTGGGACTATTAGGCGGTAAAAAAAAAAAAAACATTTATTCAATTAAAAAAAGATGCTTTATTTCCATTGAAAATACGCTTTTCAATAAAAAAAATTGCAAAAATAAATAAATCTTACCCATATGTTTGGTATTGCCGTTTCTAACGACCCGGACTACATAAATCTCATGTAAATTATCCCCTACGGTGAACGCCGTAAAAAAAAAAAAAATTTAAAAGGCAAAATTGCTCATTTATTCTTAGTTGTCACTGAAAAAAGTTCATAACAAGCGATCAAAAAGCAACATTTACTCCAAAATGATACCAATGAAAAATACAAGTCATCCCGCAAAAATTAAGCCCTCACACACAACTCCATAGAAATAAATAAAAAAAAGTTAAGGGTCTTGGGAAGGGGCAATGCAAAATCATCAAACTATATGTATTTGGTATCACTGTAATTGTAGTGACCCAGAAAATAAAGATATTATGTTATTTATACCGAAAAATGAACACCATAAAATGTATAGTGTAAAAACGCAGTGGCAGTATTGCTGTTTCTCCCATCTCCCTCCCAGAAAGAGTTAATAAAAGTTAATCAGAAAGTTATATGTACCCCAAAATGGCGCCATTAAAAACTACAACTTGTCCAGCAAAAAAGAAGCCCTCATAAAGCTATATAGATGGAAAAAACAAAAGTTATAGCTCTTGGAACGCGACGACGAAAAAAGGAAGAAAAACGTTTGGTCAGTAAGGTCCAAAATAGGCTGGTCACTAAGGGCTCGTTCACACGAACGTATTTTGCGTTCCGTACACGGACCGTTTTCTGCGTTTCGCATATGATCCGTATACGGAACCATTTATTTCAATGGGTCCGCAAAAGAGGTGTTCTGTCCACATCCGTTGCTCCGTTCCGTGGCCCCACAAAAATTATGAGTTCTGCCCTATTCTTGTCTGTTTTGCGGACAAGAATAGGCATTTTTATAATAGGCCTCCTGTTCCGTAAATTGCGCAAGGGATACGTGCGGCATCTGTTTTTTGCAGATTCGCAATTTGCGGACCACGAAAAAACTTCACGGTCGTGTGAACAAGCCCTAAGGGCTTAATGCAGTAATTCATGCAAAAGGAGCCCCGATCAAGCACTGAGTGCATATATCGGACATACTCACCAGTAAGCCAACATTTCTGTATTAAAAATCGGATTGGTCTTATATAATATTGTAATTTTCTGAGATACGGACTTTGGGGTTTTCATTAGCTGTAATCCATAATTATCAACATTAAAAGAAATAAACACTTGATATCAGGGGTGCACCTAGCCTTTCTGCTGCCTGAGGCGAAAATTAAACCAGTGCCTCCCTCCTCCCCCCATGCTAATTTCCTAACCTAACCCCTTTACCACAATGAAAGCGCTCATTGCCCATGGCCCCTCCGCTGCCCCCTTCTTGCCCCTACCTGGTGCTGCCTGAGGCGATCGCCTCACCTGGCCTCACTGGTGGTGCACCCCTGCTTGATACACTCTGTGTGTAATGAGCCTAGAGAATATATGAGCTTTACTTTTTGAATAGAATTACTGAAATAAATGTGCTTTTTGATAATATTCTAATTTCTGAGATGCTCCTGTACATTGTCAGCTGTGTCTCTCCAACTCATGTGCAATCAACTGAATTTACCACAGGTGGACTCCAGATGAAGAGGAATGAGGTCAAGGGTCATAGAAAAGGGTCTGAATACTTATGTCCGAAATTTAGTTTTTCCTTTTCAAAAAATTATCTAAGATTTTAAACATTCTGGTTTCACTTTCTCCTTATGGGGTTCTGAGTGCAGACTGATGTGGAAAACCTGACTGTGAGAAAAGGTCTGAAGACGATCAATTCTTGCCATGGTTTCTGTGTGGAATAGTGATGAGCGAAACGAGCTTCGGATGCTACATCGGGTTAATACTGTACGGAGATTCATCTCCATACAGTATTAGAATGTATGGGCTCCGATGAGCCAAAGTTGGTTATTCGCAAAGTCGCGCGTGACTTGGTGTGGTGATAGAGGGACCCAGATATTACCATTATTGTCAGGAGTAGGCAACCCCTCCCTTTACACTCCTGTAGGGCCATCACCACTTCCAGGTCTGTCCAGGCCGGAGATTGTAGCAATAGAAATCAGTAAGGAACCAGAGCCCCATCATAAAATGTGAAGATGTCACGTGGCAGCGTTAGGCTAGGTCTGCGCGACAATTTCTATAATGATAGTCTGTGGTGTCACGCTGCGACAGTCGCAAAAAATCCACCCTGCAGGCCCCCTCTCCCGAATCTAAGTCCCTGATCCTGACATTTAAACCACTTTAAAACTTGAAACCGAACTCGGCTTCGGTTCCGAGGTCACCAGTTGGAACCAAAGCAGAGTTCGGTTTCAAGTTTAAGGGTCCATTCACACATCCGCAAATCGGTCCGCATCCATTTCGCAATATCGGGAGCGGTGTGGACCCATTCATTCTCTACGGATGCAGAGAGCACAGAGAACTTCCGGGCCGCGGCCTCCGCAAAAAAAATAGAACACGTCCTATTCTTGTCAGCAATAGGCAGTTCTATGGGGGTGCTGGAAGGGTGGATTGCGGATCCGCAATACCCTACGGACGTAAAGTTATTCAATGAAGTCACGCACAACTAACTTCTACACATCGGAGCCCATACATTCTAATACTGTACTGAGACGGAACTCCATACAGAATTATTCCGAAGTTTTGAACGAAGCAACTTCGTGGCCCAATATCAGTCTCTAACGTAAGGCGGAATTCACACATGGCAGATTTTGTTGGAGAGCGTTTCTATGACTGGAAAACAAATGTTTTCTACAGAGTCTGCAGCATGTTGGCCAGCACCTTGACATCCGCCCCGCTGTAATCCACATCCAGCATGCTGTCTCCTGGCCACACTAATCTAGTTATACAGGTCGCCGCGCAACGCGCACATCCCTTTAAATAGAAACTTACGTCACCTGCAAACCACGCCCATCCACTCAGGTGGGCGGAGACTGCAGGGAACCACTGACGTCCGCACCTCTCCCTCTTCCCCTGACGTCGCTGTGTACACAGAGCCAAGCAGGCACGGCTAGGAGGATGCCAGCTTGTGGCGCATGCGCGGAATAGCGGATCTGGAGCAGCACACCACACAGCTGCCTGCCTCCTGTATGAGCTGTCCGTGGCCGGTACCGCAGTGCGATTACTGCTCCGTGTCAGCCCGCGGCTGTGGAGCCGGATGCCCGGGGCGTCTGCTGGAGAGGGTGAGCACACACAGACTTCACCACATAAGAAGTGCGGGCTCAGGTGAGGGAGCAGTCCGGGTGACGGCCGCTGATTGGCTGCTGGAGGCGCACGACCTCTTGGCGCTCTTATTGGGGGTCTGTAGGAGCCTGGGTGGCCTGGATACTGGGCTGTGATTGGCTGGGACAGGTGACCCCGCCTGTTGCGCTGCCGTGGACTGCGGACGGCCTAGTCCAGCTCTCACACCCCGGCTGGAGCGGGACTGAGGAGGAGTGGGGACTTCTATCAGGAGCTCCCACTGCCTAAACTATTAGACCACAGAGAAGGCTTATCTTCTCCTCTAGTCACCTATCAATCCTGCAGAGGAGAGGACACAGGTGTATCTTCTCCTCTAGTCACCCATCAATCCTGCAGAGTACACAGGTGCATCTTCTCCTCTAGTCACCTATCAATCCCGCAGAGGAGATGGAGGACACAGGTGCATCTTCTCCTCTAGTCACCTATCAATCCCGCAGAGGAGATGGATAACACAGGTGCATCTTCTCCTCTAGTCACCTATAAATCCTGCAGAGGAGATGGATAACACAGGTGCATCTTCTCCTCTAGTCACCTATCAACCCTGCAGAGGAGATGGAGAACACAGGTGCATCTTCTCCTCTAGTCACCTATCAATCCCGCAGAGGAGATGGAGAACACAGGTGCATCTTCTCCTCTAGTCACCTATCAATCCCGCAGAGGAGATGGAGAACACAGGTGCATCTTCTCCTCTAGTCACCTATCAATCCCGCAGAGGAGATGGAGAACACAGGTGCATCTTCTCCTCTAGTCACCTATCAATCCCGCAGAGGAGATGGAGAACACAGGTGCATCTTCTCCTCTAGTCACCTATCAATCCCGCAGAGGAGATGGAGAACACAGGTGCATCTTCTCCTCTAGTCACCTATCAATCCCGCAGAGGAGATGGAGAACACAGGTGCATCTTCTCCTCTAGTCACCTATCAATCCCGCAGAGGAGATGGAGAACACAGGTGCATCTTCTCCTCTAGTCACCTATCAATCCCGCAGAGGAGATGGAGAACACAGGTGCATCTTCTCCTCTAGTCACCTATCAATCCCGCAGAGGAGATGGAGAACACAGGTGCATCTTCTCCTCTAGTCACCTATCAATCCCGCAGAGGAGATGGAGAACACAGGTGCATCTTCTCCTCTAGTCACCTATCAATCCCGCAGAGGAGATGGAGAACACAGGTGCATCTTCTCCTCTAGTCACCTATCAATCCCGCAGAGGAGATGGAGAACACAGGTGCATCTTCTCCTCTAGTCACCTATCAATCCCGCAGAGGAGATGGAGAACACAGGTGCATCTTCTCCTCTAGTCACCTATCAATCCCGCAGAGGAGATGGAGAACACAGGTGCATCTTCTCCTCTAGTCACCTATCAATCCTGCAGAGGAGAGAACACAGGTGCATCTTCTCTAGTCACCTATCAATCCTGCAGAGGAGATGGAGAACACAGGTGCATCTTCTCCTCTAGTCACCTATCAATCCTGCAGAGGAGATGGAGAACACAGGTGCATCTTCTCCTCTAGTCACCTATCAATCCCGCAGAGGAGATGGAGAACACAGGTGCATCTTCTCCTCTAGTCACCTATCAATCCCGCAGAGGAGATGGAGAACACAGGTGCATCTTCTCCTCTAGTCACCTATCAATCCCGCAGAGGAGATGGAGAACACAGGTGCATCTTCTCCTCTAGTCACCTATCAATCCCGCAGAGGAGATGGAGAACACAGGTGCATCTTCTCCTCTAGTCACCTATCAATCCCGCAGAGGAGATGGAGAACACAGGTGCATCTTCTCCTCTAGTCACCTATCAATCCCGCAGAGGAGATGGAGAACACAGGTGCATCTTCTCCTCTAGTCACCTATCAATCCTGCAGAGGAGATGGAGAACACAGGTGCATCTTCTCCTCTAGTCACCTATCAATCCTGCAGAGGAGATGGAGAACACAGGTGCATCTTCTCCTCTAGTCACCTATCAATCCTGCAGAGGAGAGAACACAGGTGCATCTTCTCTAGTCACCTATCAATCCCGCAGAGGAGATGGAGAACACAGGTGCATCTTCTCCTCTAGTCACCTATCAATCCTGCAGAGGAGAGAACACAGGTGCATCTTCTCTAGTCACCTATCAATCCTGCAGAGGAGATGGAGAACACAGGTGCATCTTCTCCTCTAGTCACCTATCAATCCCGCAGAGGAGATGGAGAACACAGGTGCATCTTCTCCTCTAGTCACCTATCAATCCTGCAGAGGAGAGAACACAGGTGCATCTTCTCTAGTCACCTATCAATCCTGCAGAGGAGATGGAGAACACAGGTGCATCTTCTCCTCTAGTCACCTATCAATCCTGTTACTTGCATAGAGGAAGCAGTGCAGATGTTTACCTCTGTTAATGGCTGTCTTAAAGGGGTTGTCCAGGATCAGTAAAAACATGTCTGCTTCTTCCAGAAGCGGCACCACCCCTGTCTGCAGGTTGTGTGTGGTATTACAGCTCAGCATTAGTCACTTCACTGGCTGAGCAGTAGTACCAGACACAGCCCATGGACAACCTCTTTAGGTCTGATGGTCCCTGGACATTGTGCTCAGAAGGTGGGCATTGCAGAGATGGTGGGCTCTGGACGTACTCCATATTCCTGTGTCCTAAAGAGAAGGGAAGCTAAATGGCTGCACTTTGTGAACAAGACCTCAGAGCCCCCTCAGTAAGCACGCCAGGTAGTGCGCCTCTGGTTGTTTCCAAGGACTTTGTTTCTGGAGAAGTCCTTCAGCAAGGCGCTGGTTCCTCAGACCAGCCCAGGGCCTTCATGTGACATTCCCATTGTAGCAGCTAGGAGAACTCAACATCTCAGCAGCATGGGAGAGCCTCATAGAACAGTTCTCCGGTCCAGGGCACTCTTGACGGACCCCCCTAGGACTCCTGCATTGCCTAGTAGGGGTTGTCCAGATGTGGCATGCTCCTTCAATGGAAGAGTGTTTTTTCTGGTGGGTTATTGGGGGGGAGACGACTATACCTCTACCTGGTTATGCTGATCATCCACAGAACAACCTCTTGTGAAAAGGGTGGGGCCCGGTGGGGATCAGTGACCCTTCACCTCCCACAGGTCAGGAGGTTGCAGTGCTTGGGTCTGTTCCTTTTTTTGATTGGTGGAACTCTGACCACCGTTCTCCAGACTCGCATGCCATTCCTGAAATGCCATTGTGTCCGCCCAACTTCTCTACAAAGCTTTCTAAAGATCTTTAACTTTTTTGTATTTTCTCGTTGTAGGTACCCAGAACAGCTTCCTGAAGTAAGGGGGATCCTCTGGCCCCCAGCGATGGGGCCCCTATGTACTTAAGACGCAGAATCTGCTCTCGGCAGGGTTACCTAATGCTTTTTCTGCTTACTTTGTCGGAACGGGCCGAGCACTCCGAATCACAGGTAAGTCCCTACAGAAGACATGTAATCCATGCCCTAGCGCCCTTCACATGTAGCTCTGTGTATGTGTGGAATATGGCAGTGTAGACCTGGACAGCAGGAGTTTACCCCGGCGTGCCGTGCTGTATTTGCATCTTGAAGAAACCACAGCAAGTCGAGGTGTAAGGTGATCCTTATGGTACCACACGTGCACTGATGGGTTTTGCCATGGGTTGGATTATCTCCATCGCACCAACCTAATTTCACAAAAATACATTTTATTGTTTTATGAAATTGACCCATCGGAATTTTTCTATAGTGCGGCGAGAACGCAGAAGGCTCCGACTCCCTCCATGTTCTCCTGTCTAGTGTATCTATTCAGAGCCTGCCAGCAGTGCCCTGTGATTGCTTGCTTGAAGTATTGTTATGGGTGCCCTTACAGAAGAGTTAGATGCCCTTCTCGGATTTCCGGACGGATACTACTTGGAGGAAAGTGCTTTATGTGTATTAACTTAAAACGGAATTCCACTTGGAAGAATAAGGCTACTTTCACATTAGTGTTTTTTGCGGATCCGTCATGATTCTGCAAAAATGCTTCCGTTACAATAATACAACTGCATGCATCCGCCATGAACGGATCCGGTTGTATTATGTCTTCTATAGTCATGACGGATCCGTCATGAACACCATTAAAAAGTCAATGGGGGACAGATCAGTTTTCTATTGTGTCCGAGAAAACTGATCCATCCCCCATGACTTACATTGTGTGTCAGGACGGATCCGTCTTTCTCCGCACCACATGGCGGACAGAAAAACGCTGCAGGCAGTGTTTTGGTGTCCGCCTCCAGAGCGGAATGGAGACTGATGCATTCTGAGCGGATCCTCTTCCATTCAGAATGCATTAGGGCAAAACGGATCCGTTTTGGACCGCTTGTGAGCGCCCTGAACGGATCTCAGAAACGGAAAGCCATAACGCCAGAGTGAAAGTAGCCTAAGGTGTCCTGCACTTTGTATTGTAAGTGACCCATGTAAGGATGACCTTGCTGGCTGCAGAGGGACAGCTGCTGCTCCAAGCCCTTCACATGGTCAGAGGTTGTCCCTTCCACTCTGGTCGCTTAGGAGAAGAATTGAAATGTGCAAAACCCCTTTAAGGCGACATGTGTTGGACTGTATATTATTAAATATAAATGGAGCTAGAACATTCAAAACTAGAAGCCACTCGTCATCAAATAAAAAAATCCTATTGTCTTTTCACTCGGTGTGAGTTTGGGGAAGGCTGCCTGGAGGCACTCTGAACTAAAGATCCGTGTCTTTGTCTTGCCCCGGCGTCAGCTAATTGTCATGTAGCTTTTATTACCTGCCAGCGGTAATATGGAAGCCGCCCGTATACTGTAAGTTACACCAGTGTTGGTGTAAGCACTGAGCAATCAGCTGTGACAGAGCTAGAAAGCGTCCTTGTGTACTTAATACTCTGCGGGCTTCTCTCTGTGTGGATAGCGGTTTATTATTTACTCTGCTTTTCCACAGTTCCTCGCTAAAACCATATGATGGGGCGGTGGACGAGTGCTTACGTAATTTTTATTTATTTTTTTGCGCTTGGGACTCATGCACATGAACGTATTTTCTTTTCGTGTCCATTCCGGTTTTTTTTGCGGACCGTA
The DNA here is from genome assembly GCF_014858855.1 of Bufo gargarizans. Classification (NCBI taxonomy): domain Eukaryota; kingdom Metazoa; phylum Chordata; class Amphibia; order Anura; family Bufonidae; genus Bufo; species Bufo gargarizans. Next base: position 8,004,764 of record NC_058086.1, read on the forward strand.
TACGGAACCATTCGTTTTAATGGGTCCACAAAAAAATAGAACATGTCCTATTATTGTCCACATCACGGACAAGGGTAGTACTGTTCTTTTAGGGACGGAAGTCTTCCGTATTTTTTGTGGATCCGTTTTTTGCAAAATTCCGACAATAATGAATTAAAAAAGAAAAATGATTGCATTTTTTTTCCATTTCCCAGCATACCTGCCCTATGTTGGGATTCCGGTTGCATCTTCCTGTTACTATTGGATCCGACCATGAAGCGTCTGTGGTCGTGGCAGTAGATTCTGTAAGTGGTCGACTCCCTGCACTTTTTTCAGGCCCACAGACCGGTCAGAGAGCTGGAGTATGTGGAAATGAATACAATGTAATAAGTTCATTATCCTAAGGCCTCACGCACACGACCGTTGTTTTGGTCCGCATCTGAGCTGCAGTTTTGGCGGCTCGGATGCGGACCCATTCACTTCAATGGGGCCGCAAAAGATGCGGACAGCACTCAGTGTGCTGTCCACATCCGTTGCTCCGTTCCATGGTCCGCCAAAAAAATATAACCTGTCCTATTGTCTGTTTTGCAGACGAGAATAGGCAATTATATTCATGGCTGTCCGTGCCGTTCCACAAATTGCAGAACGCACGCAGACGCCATCCGTGATTTGCGGACCGCAAAACACACAACGGTCATGTGCATGAGGCCTAAATGGCGATCCAGCAGTTGAGACATAAACTGGTACCATGAGTCTGGGGGCAAGTTTTGTGGCACTTTGCCCTGTGGTTAGTTAGTAGCTTGGGAATGTTGTCTCTAGACAAGGCGGTTCTGGGAAATGTAGGTGGCACGTTAAATGGGGATCATCTACATGTTGCAGCAATTCCTGACCTGCAGTGGGAATTGTAAGGTTGCCTTTACACGCAGATTTTTTTGGCTGAAAATTCAAAGACTGAAAATCGGTTCCATTCAATTGAATGGTGCAGCAAGCACATGGATTTCTGTAAGCACTATTAAGGTGAATGGAACTGGTTTTCGGGCGTGGAATTTTCTGTGGCATGTGAAGGTGCCCTAAAATCTGCAGTATGTGAGTTATTTTTGCATATTTCACCTTTAGCAATGCATAGGTGAAATCCGGGGCAAATCCACATGTAACGCACACACTGCGGAAAGGCACTGAGATCTGTGTGCAAATACCATAGGAAAATTAGCATCAAGTGAAGGCACATGTGCAGGGCAGCCTTAGTGACCAATCGCTGTACAGGGAGTGCAGAATTATTAGGCAAGTTGTATTTTTGAGGATTAATTTTATTATTGAACAACAACCATGTTCTCAATGAACCCAAAAAACTCATTAATATCAAAGCTGAATATTTTTGGAAGTAGTTTTTAGTTAGTTTTTAGTTTTAGCTATTTTAGGGGGATATCTGTGTGTGCAGGTGACTATTGCTGTGCATAATTATTAGGCAACTTAACAAAAAACAAATATATACCCATTTCAATTATTTATTTTTACCAGTGAAACCAATATAACATCTCAACATTCACAAATATACATTTCTGACATTCAAAAACAAAACAAAAACAAATCAGTGACCAATATAGCCACCTTTCTTTGCAAGGACACTCAAAAGCCTGCCACCCATGGATTCTGTCAGTGTTTTGATCTGATCACCATCAACATTGCGTGCAGCAGCAACCACAGCCTCCCAGACACTGTTCAGAGAGGTGTACTGTTTTCCCTCCTTGTAAATCTCACATTTGATGATGGACCACAGGTTCTCAATGGGGTTCAGATCAGATGAACAAGGAGGCCATGTCATTAGATTTTCTTCTTTTATACCCTTTCTTGCCAGCCACGCTGTGGAGTACTTGGACGCGTGTGATGGAGCATTGTCCTGCATAAAAAATCATGTTTTTCTTGAAGGATGCAGACTTCTTCCTGTACCACTGCTTGAAGAAGGTGTCTTCCAGAAACTGGCAGTAGGACTGGGAGTTGAGCTTGACTCCATCCTCAACCCGAAAAGGCCCCACAAGCTCATCTTTGATGATACCAGCCCAAACCAGTACTCCACCTCCACCTTGCTGGCGTCTGAGTCGGACTGGAGCTCTCTGCCCTTTACCAATCCAGCCACGGGCCCATCCATCTGGCCCATCAAGACTCACTCTCATTTCATCAGTCCATAAAACCTTAGAAAAATCAGTCTTGAGATATTTCTTGGCCCAGTCTTGACGTTTCAGCTTGTGTGTCTTGTTCAGTGGTGGTCGTCTTTCAGCCTTTCTTACCTTGGCCATGTCTCTGAGTATTGCACACCTTGTGCTTTTGGGCACTCCAGTGATGTTGCAGCTCTGAAATATGGCCAAACTGGTGGCAAGTGGCATCTTGGCAGCTGCACGCTTGACTTTTCTCCGTTCATGGGCAGTTATTTTGCGCCTTGGTTTTTCCACACGCTTCTTGCGACCCTGTTGACTATTTTGAATGAAAAGCTTGATTGTTCGATGATCACGCTTCAGAAGCTTTTCAATTTTAAGAGTGCTGCATCCCTCTGCAAGATATCTCACTATTTTTGCCTTTTCTGAGCCTGTCAAGTCCTTCTTTTGACCCATTTTGCCAAAGGAAAGGAAGTTGCCTAATAATTATGCACACCTGATATAGGGTGTTGATGTCATTAGACCACACCCCTTCTCATTACAGAGATGCACATCACCTAATATGCTTAATTGGTAGTAGGCTTTCGAGCCTATACAGCTTGGAGTAAGACAACATGCATAAAGAGGATGATGTGGTCAAAATACTCATTTGCCTAATAATTCTGCACTCTCTGTATGTCCGCCAACAAACTCCAGATGTCCAGCATTCAGGAATGGAACTAGACTCAAACAGCTGCGTATGCAAGTAAGCAACTAAAAATATGAAAACACTTAGGAATGTAGTAAAATATGTTTTTCAGTATTATAAGGTTTGTGGGAAAGGCCCTTTAGGGCACCTGCACATGCAGATTACGCCAGTTTTTTCCATGCAGATTCTGTACTTAGGCCCCATTCACACGTCCGCAATTTCGTTCCCAGCACGATGTGCTGCCTGGATACGGAATTGCGGACCTGCACTTCCGGGTCCACAATTCCACTCTCGACAAAAATAGAACATGTCCTATTCTTGTCCGCAATTGCGGACAGGAATAGGCATATTCTGTTAGTGCTGTCGATGTGTGGAACGCACATTGCCGGTGTCCGTGTTTTGTGGATCCGCAAAACACGTTCCGGACGTGTGAATGGAGCCTTATACAGTACCAGCGAAGTTTATGAGGTTAGACAAATGGACACTTATCTTTTTCATTCTTTGCAGAAATTGAGCTGCCGTACAGATTCTGAAATCCGCAGCTTGTCAATTGCTTGTACGAATTTCACTCTTTTCAGTGGAATAGTGAGATCTGTGACCAAACAGCATCAAATCCGCACCAAAAACTGCAATAACACTTGCATTTATTCGGTGTATATGTTCACAGAAATCCATGTGGACAGCTTGTAGCCCTGTGCAGCCTTAAAGGGGTTGTCCGCCCATACATTTCATGACCTAAGGTCAGGATAGGTTCATCAGTAAGATTGACGGGGGTCCGACTCCCGGCACCCCCACCTATCAGCTGTTCGTTACACTGAACATCATCTCGGAAGTGCTGTGTAATGACAAGTACGCAATTTGTAATGAAGTGGAAGCAGCGTTTGCATTTAGTGCCACCTCCTCGTCGGATTCCTGCCCATCTGATATTGATGACCTATCCTGAGGATGGCTCATCAGTATATACTGTCTGCACAACCCCTTTAAGTTGCTGGCTTTCTTTCTTTCCCTTCACTATTGTCTGTAGTAAATATATTTATATTAAAACGATATAATATCCGCAGGTTGAGCATGCCTGGTTTAGGCCACTTGACATCACATTCATTGGTCACATGGCCTAGGAGCAGCTTTAGCCTCATAGAAGAAAATGAGGCTGAGCTGCAGCTCCCCCGACACCGGATGTTTTCATTCACGCACGGGGAGAAGCTGCAGTGGCGGTGTGGGGAGCCAGGTAAGTATATTCAATGTGAAGGGCCCGGCTTATGGGGGGAGCAGTTTATAATCTTGGATAACCCCTTTAAACTACAAACCGGATTCCAAAAAAGTTGGGACACTATACAAATCGTGAATAAAAACTGAATGCAATGATGTGGAGGTGCCAACTTCTAATATTTTATTCAGAATAGAACATAAATCGCGGAACAAAAGTTTAAACTGAGAAAATGTACCATTTTAAGGGAAAAATATGTTGAATCAGAATTTCATGGTGTCAACAAATCCCCAAAAAGTTGGGACAAGGCCATTTTCACCACTGTGTGGCATCTCCCCTTCTTCTTACAACACTCAACAGACGTCTGGGGACCGAGGAGACCAGTTTCTGAAGTTTAGAAATAGGAATGCTCTCCCATTCTTGTCTAATACAGGCCTCTAACTGTTCAATCGTCTTGGGCCTTCTTTGTTGCATCTTCCTCTTTATGATGCGCCAAATGTTCTCTATAGGTGAAAGATCTGGACTGCAGACTGGCCATTTCAGTACCCGGATCCTTCTCCTACGCAGCCATGATGTTGTGATTGATGCAGAATGTGGTCTGGCATTATCTTGTTGAAAAATGCAGGGTCTTCCCTGAAAGAGATGACGTCTGGATGGGAGTAGAGATGAGCGAACCTCTGTTTTAAGTTCGGCGTCTAAAGTTCGGGTTTGGATTAGCGGAGAATCCCGATCTGGAACCGGATATGGATTCCGACTTCCGTTGTGGTCCGTGGTAGCGGAATCAATAATCGGCCATTATTGATTCCGCTACCACGGACCACAACGGAAGTCGGAATCCATATCCGGTTCCAGATCGGGATTCTCCGCTAATCCAAACCCGAACTTTAGACGCCGAACTTAAAACAGAAGTTCGCTCATCTCTAGATGGGAGCATATGTTGTTCTAGAACCTGAATATATTTTTCTGCATTGATGGTGCCTTTCCAGACATGCAAGCTGCCCATGCCACACGCACTCATGCAACCCCATACCATCAGAGATGCAGGCTTCTGAACTGAGCAGTTGATAACAACTTGGGTTGTCCTTGTCCTCTTTGGTCCGGATGGCATGGCGTCCCAGATTTCCAAAAAGAACTTTGAATCGTGACTCGTCTGACCACAGAACAGTCTTCCATTTTGCCACACTCCATTTTAAATGATCCCTGGCCCAGTGAAAACGCCTGAGCTTGTGGATCTTGCTTAGAAATGGCTTCTTCTTTGCACTGTAGAGTTTCAGCTGGCAACGGCGGATGGCACGGTGGATTGTGTTCACTGACAATGGTTTCTGGAAGTATTCCTGAGCCCATTCTGTGATTTCCTTTACAGTAACATTCCTGTTTGTGGTGCAGTGTCGTTTAAGGGCCCGGAGATCACGGGCATCCAGTATGGTTTTACGGCCTTGACCCTTACGCACAGAGATTGTTCCAGATTCTCTGAATCTTCGGATGATGTTATGCACAGTTGATGATGATAGATGCAAAGTCTTTGCAATTTTCCGCTGGGTAACACCTTTCTGATATTGCTCCACTATCTTTCTGCGCAACATTGTGGGAATTGGTGATCCTCTACCCATCTTGGCTTCTGAGAGACACTGCCACTGTGAGAAGCTCTTTTTATACCCAATCATGTTGCCAATTGACCTAATTAGTGTTAATTGGTCTTCCAGCTCTTAGTTATGCTCAAATTTACTTTTTCCAGCCTCTTATTGCTACTTGTCCCAACTTTTTTGGGAGTTGTTGACACCGTGAAAATTTGAATCATACATTTATATATTTATACATTATACATTTTCTCGGATTAAACGTTTGATCTGTCATCTACGTTCTATTACAAATAAAATATTGACATTTGCCATCTCCACATCATAGCATTCAGTTTTTATTCACAATTTGTTTAGTGTCCCAACTTTTTGGGAATCCGGTTTGTACACTTAGTCCTCATACACACAATTATAAGTATTTTGTGGTCCACAACTTGCTGATCTGCAAAACACGGATACCGTTTTTGTTGCAGACCCACTGACCATACTCTTTTAGGCTCCTTTCACACCTGCGTTCAGGTGTCTGCTCGTGAGCTCCGTTTGAAGGGGCTCACGAGTGGCCCTGAACGCAGCCGTCTGGCCCTAATGCATTCTCAGTGGAGGCGGATCCACTGAGAATGCATCCGCCTGCCAGCGCTCAGCCTCCGCTCCGCTCAGTGAGCGGACACCTGAACGCTGCAAGCAGCGTTCGGGTGTCCGCCTGGCCGTGCGGAGGCGAGCGGATCCGTCCAGACTTAAGTCAATGGGGACGGATCCGCTTGAAGATGACACCATATGGCTCAATCTTCAAGCGGATCCGTCCCTCATTGACTTTCAATGTAAAGTCTGAATGGATCCGCTCAGGCAGCTTTCACACTTAGAAATTTTTTCTAAGTTCTAATGCAGACGGATCCGTTCTGAACGGAGCCACCGTCTGCATTAATATGAGCGGATCCGTTCAGAACGGATCCGATCGAACGCAGGTGTGAAAGTAGCCTTAGTTTATCCATGTGCTTTCCACATCCGTATGTCCATTCGGCAAAAAGATAGAACATGTCCTATATTTGGCCGCAAAATGCTGACCATGGACCCATTTTATTGCCTTCTAAGTGAAAATACAGATGCAGCACAGACGGTATGTGTATTTTCCGGATCCGCAAATTTGTGGACCACAAAATAATTATGGTTGTGTGCATGAGGCCTTCCTATAATACTTGATTGTGACTTCTTTGAGCTCATCCTGTTTTTCGGTACGTACTGGGATATTTACTGGTGTTAGATGCTTCTGGTATGTGGCACACCAGTGCGGTGTACAGTATGTTGCACAGCAACATATTTTACTTCCATATGTTGTATACAGAGAATGCATGCTTCTGAAATATCTCACATTTTTAAGAGTTTGCCCAGGAACTGGTCATACGGTATGTGGGGTACCACCCTCCTGACTGTCCACGGATAAGGGGCTCCAAGTCCTTCCGCCGGAAAGCCTGACCATGCTGCCAGTCTGTGGGTGGCAGATCTGTCGTGGCTGTGCTCAGCTGGAAAGTGACTGTTCACCCTCTGCATGCAGTAGACTGACACTGGAGGGATTCTTCTGCTGCAGCCACCTCTTTCTCTTGAGTACTGAACACGCCTTGAGTTTCTGCCAGCAATGTGACTTACTAATGCTATTATCTAGTCAGATCCCTGCATCGCTCCTCTGGAGGGATGAGTCACGGAACCTTCACTGTGCTGGCCTACATGAGCAGATGACATTTTGTATCTAAAGAAACCGATGATGGTCATGTAGGGGATGCTGCAGTGCGGTGATACTGATCCCTCATCAAGTGTATTTGTAAGCACAGTTTTCACATTTACTTCACTGCAGCCAGCAGAAAATCGCTTGTCCAAGAGGACCGTAAATAAAAATGCCAAAGGTGCATGTGAAAAACCTCAATTTTATCCACAGAGCCCCATCCACATGTTCTGTAATTTGCTGCAGAGATTGTTTTTGAATGAAAGCTGCATTTAACAACCAAATTCTGTTAAAGGGCATCTGTCAGCAGATCTGTACCTATGACACTGACTGACCTGTTACATGTGCCCTTGGCAGCTGAAGGCGTCTGCGTTGGTCCCATGTTCATATGTGCCCGCATTGCTGAGAAAAATTATGTTTTAATACATGCAAATAAGCCTTTAGGAGCAATGCCCTCATTGCTGTTACACCTAGAGGCTCTGCTCTCTCTGCAACTGCTACCCCCCTTTGCATTTTGATTGACAGGGCCAGACACAACGGTTTCACTGCCTGGTCCGGTCAATCAAAGTTGAGAGGGTGCGGCAGTTGCAGAGAGAGCAGAGCCTCTAGGTGTAACGGCAATGCTCTCATTTCTCCTAAAGGCTCATTTGTATGTATTAAAACATAATTTCCCTCAGCAATGCATCATGGGACCAACACAGATGCCTTCAGCTGCCAAGTGCGCATGTAACAGGTCAGCCGGTGTCATAGGTGCAGATCTGCTGACAGATGCCACCCTACCCTATATTATCAAACATGTCCGCCTATTTACTATTGCTCATGTGTCCCTACCAGTGGCTTATTCCCCTCACTATAGAAATGTGAAGATCTTGAAGTCACTGGTATTGAAAGGGTTAAAAAAAAACATGGCGAGGAGGAGATCTAAACAGACTGCTTTGTAATAGGGAGTCTTTTTGGATCTTCTTATTGCATACCAGGATTCCAAAGGGCATGAATAATGGACACGATCTCATCTTTGAATATTGATTTTATATCCTATACGACTGAATGTGATTGATTTATTTTTCCTTTTGTAGAAGCTTGTTTTTGCAAGTAGTTTTGTGTTTTATGATGTCGCCAGACAATGGAGGAGTGTCTGAAAATTGGGCTACACAGTATGGTCATGAATAGGGCCTCTTGCACGTGAACATTGTGCATCCGTTCCGTGCATTGGGGACCACAATTTGCGGTCCCCAATGCACGGGCAACGTCCGTGCGGCGGCCGGGAGGGATCGGGACCCATTCAACTTGAATTGGTCTATGATCTGTCCGCACTACAAAAAAAAATAGAACAAGTTCTAATGTATTATTATTATTTTTTTTTCATTTATTTATTATTATTTTTTAATGGCGGTGTGGAGACACTGACGGAAACATCACGGAAGCACTCTGTAGTGCTTCTGTTCCGTATCTCCGTGGTTGGGTCTGCATCCGTGATGTGGAGTACACACGATCCGGTGCCCGTGTATTTCGGACCTGCCGTGTGCGGGTCCCAGTATGGCCACAGGCACACAACGTTCGTGTGCAAGAGGCTTAAGACAATTGTCGAAATGTGTAGTCCGTAAAGCTTTCTGATCAGCTCATGGAATTTTAAAGGATCATAATAAAGAGATTGGATTTTATCCGTAGTGCATGTGCTAGATTTTTCAGGTTTTTTTTCAATAAAGAAATGTGAAGGTATATCGGGATGATGGTGTTTTCTTCAATTATGTTTTATTTTTTTTAAACCGCATCAAACCCTCTATCTCCGTGATAAAGACAGCCGCTGACTTAGAAATAACTAGAAGAGTTTTTTTGTCGTCGCAGCTCATTCAGTGTCCTCTCCCAGCCTTTTTGTTAGTCTTGTTCAATGCTTCAGCGCTAACAAATGCTTGCAGCAGCGCTTATTGTAGAGAGAGCCTCAAGCATGAGTCTTGTTAAGACCACGTACTGAAAGCTTTCTGAGGGGGGGGGGGGGCTTTCAATCTTCATGTATGAACAGTACCGTTCAGTTATCACCTGTGACATTATTTATCAGGGTAAGAACAGACAGGCCGGATGCTGACAAAGGCAACAGGGTTTTACGGTAATACCTTGGTATCACCTGCAAAATCATACAGCGATTGGTTCCTGCATGTGGCTGGGGTTTCGGCTGCATGCGGCCTACAGACTGCCTGTTTTTACCATCATGGAGAGACGGCCTTATTATGGACGTCGCTTGTGAGGGCCGGATAGGATGTGGGTGCATCGCGGGAAAAATGCATGATTTTTCCGCGCGAGTGCAAAGCGTTTAAATGCGTTTTGAACGCACATGAGAAAAATCGGCATGTTTGCTTCCCAGACCCGGACCTCATCACAGAAGTTTGGGATCGGTGTAGTGTAGATTTTATTATTTTCCCTTATAACATGGTTATTAGGGAAAATAATCGCATACTTAATTCAGAATGCTAAGTAAATTAGGGATGGAGGGGTTAAAATAAAAATAAACGCCCCTCATCCACTTGTTTGCGCAGCCCGGCTTGTCTTCTTCCTTCTTCTTTGTGGATCTGGGAGAAGAGGACCTTTGGTGACGTCACTAGGCTCATCGCATGGTCCATCACCATGGTTTAACCCCTCCAGCCCTAATTTACTATGCATTCTGTATTAAGAATGCTATTATTTTCCCTTATAACCATGTTATAAGGGAAAATAATAAAGATTGGGTCCTCATCCCGATCGTCACCTAGCAACCATGCGTGAAAATCGCATCGCATCCGCACTTGCTTGTTGATGCTTGCGATTTTCACGCAGCCCCATTCACTTCTATGAAGCCTGCGTTGCGTGAAAAAACGCATAATATAGAGCATGCTGTGATTTTTTTTATTTTATTTTTAATTTTTATTTTTTCTCCACACAACACACAAGTGATGCGTGAAAATAGCTGCTCATGTGCACAGACCTATAGAAATGAATGGGTCTGGATTCAGTGCGGGTGCAATGCGTTCAACTCGCCCGTGTAAAAGGGACCTAACTGTTTTGATCCTCCTTTTGATAAATGTGGATGGGTCACCCACTTAGCAGTTTTATTTCTCCCCTCAGTAAGGCCTCATGCACACGACCGTTACTTTTTTGCGGTCGCAATTTGCGGAACGGGCGGCCCATTGTAGAAATGCCTTTTCTTGTCCGCAAAACAGACAAGAATAGGACATGCTATTTTTTTTTTTTTTTTTTTTTGCGGGGCCATGGACTAGAGCAACGGATGCAGACAGCACACAGAGTGCTGTCCGCATCTTTTGCGGCCCCATTGAAGTGAATAGGTCCGCACCCGAGCCTCAGAAACTGTGGCTCGGATGCGGACCCGAAAAAACGGTCGTGTGCATGAGGCCTAAAGCATCGCTCATCCCCATACTGATCACTGTTTGCCAGCAGCAGATCATGATTAGTCAGCACGATCTGCCACCTACAACAAGGTTTTTTAAACCTGTTGAAAGATCCGGATTACCCGATGAACAAGCGTTTTCTTTTTCATCGGGTGCTTGGCGGCAGTATTACACTGCCTGATCATCGCTAACTAGCATTTCTACGAATGAGGTGGGATCAGGACAGGTTTTGTGTGAACTGATGGGACAGCGGCCATTTTGTTTCTCCTGATGATTGCTCCCCAGACAAAACGAGCCATTATAAATAATGAAAGGTATTTGAGAATATATTTATAATAAAGTAATATTTAAGTATTTTCTTAATTCCCAGGGAACTCCTTAAAATCAGATATTTGGTGGATGATTGTTTTCTACAGCACGCTGCAATCCCGGGCTGTTGTTGCGACAGCTCAATCCTGCTAACGTGACAAGGGACAGAAATATGGTGTCCTCCAAGTAGACACTTTACCCTTTCCTGTAAAGAAAAATAAAAATGTTCACACCTTCCATTCACACAGCAACACTTTTACCATACATCTGTAATAAAATGGAGGCCCATAATGCCATAGGATGACTACTGTCCCTATCTGCACATGCAATTAACCCCAAAAATATTTTAACCCCAAGATTATTTTATACCAAAGTACAGATGCCAAATACATGCCAAGCAACTGGGGCAGGCTTCAAACCTTAAAGGGAATCTGTCACCTATTTTGACCATATCAAACCGTTTACATAGCAATGTGTAATAAAGTACCTTCTTAGGCTACTTTCACACTTGCATTCGGTGCGGATCCGTCTGGTATCTGCACAGACGGATCCGCACCTATAATGCAAACGCTTAGATCCGTTCAGAACGGATCCGTTTGCATTACCATGAACCAAAAAAAAAATAATATATATATATATTTTTTTGTTGTTGTTCATGATAGTGCAAACGGATCCGTTTTGACTTTACATTGAAAGTCAATGGGGGACGGATCCGTTTGAAAATTGAGCCATACTGTGTCAACTTCAAACGGATCCGTCCCCATTGACTTACATTGCAAGTCTGGACGGATCCGTTTGCCTCCGCACGGCCAGGCGGACACCCGAACGCTGCAAGCTGCGTTTGGGTGTCCGCCTGCTGAGCGGAACGGAGGCCAAACTGAGCCAGACTGATGCATTCTGAGCGGATCCGCATCCACTCAGAATGCATTAGGGCTGGACGGATCCGTTCGGGGCCGCTTGTGAGAGCCTTCAAACGGAACTCGCAAGCGGAGCCCCGAACGCAAGTGTGAAAGTAGCCTTACCTACATGTGTCTTCTTTCTTTTATTCAACTTTTCATTCTTATTAAAAAGCGATTTTTCTGATATGCAAATGAAGTCTCAAGGTGCCCAGACGGGCGTTATTACTCTGCTCTAGTGCCCAGTAACGCCCCCCTGCAGTGCCCAGCCGGCCTTTCTTCCAAGCCCAGCACGCCTCCTAAGGAATAAATGTCCCCCCACATACTTGCTGAACGGCACCCAACCCCCCCCCCCTACGTAATTTAATTTATGCACTGCATCGTCTGTGCTCCCTCCTCTCTTTGCCTACGGCGCCCTTGCTTCCTCCTCTAGAACCTCTCGGAGGCAACAGCGCTCCGATTGCGTCACTGGGCTCAGCGCATGCCCAGTGGCACATGTGGGTAAGAAGGTACTTTATTGCACATTGCTATGTTAACGGTTTTATATGGTCAAAATAGGTGACAGATTCCCTTTAAAGGCAACCTGGCAAGTCTGAGCTGCAGGCAGAGGTTATAGAGCAGGAGGAGCTGAGCAGAGGGATATATAATATATAGTTTATGGGAAAAGATTCAGTATATGACTGACTGTCCATCACTGATAGGACCATCTCCTTGACATCAAAGCTCAGAATGAACAGGAATTGAATCAGTGTTCCACTTGCGGCAGCAGATCCCGCAAGCTGTTTCAGCAGAGCAACCTGCCAGATTTCGCCGTATCAGACATCGCCGGGTTCTACAATTCACTGCTGAATCCCAGTTTACTATAATGGAGTCCTGCGTTGATCCAGCCACTTTCCAGGATAAATGCAACAGTTTTTGTCCGGCTGGCACTTGTACCGGATCAGGCATGCCGCAGATGCAAACGTAACCCTTACTTACCTGTGTACGTCGCTGCTCTGCTGTTCCACACTGGTCTCTGTTTACTTGACCGCAGCGATATACGACATAGGTACGTTTGATGCTCTGAGAAAAGCCAACATGTCTATATTCACCTATTCTAAAAGTCGTTAATGACGTCCTGAAAGGGATCACGTGTCTTCACATCTGTGGGCGTTGTTTAGCCATACCTAAACATTGGCCATAAGATGGACCTTGTGGCCCAACACCCGATAGCTGACCTCATTTTCAAAGTATACAATTTATCTGTTTGATTTTAAGACATCTGAAAGACAGGTCCACTCCCTACATTCCAGTCATGTAACACTCTGTATCGTGAAGCTTTCTTTGGGAAAGATCTCAGCAGATCAGATCTGATTCCATCATTGGTTCTGAACATGTAAGTCCTACAAGGAGCCATAATACATCTATGTGCATGAGCCCCGAAATTCTTATTTTTGTTCTTTTGTGAAGCTCTGTGCCTGTGTTATTTGTGAATGTCTTGGCTTCTTTCACATTTGACTATGTAATCCTTCAAAGTGTAGTGCCCTTTACATACAAGACTTTGAGAAAACAGCGGGGTGGACTGAAGATGGCTGCATCCTGTTAATTGGGGTGTTCTCTTTGTAGTTGGTGGTTTCCTTTTGGTCGGGGCTGGTCTGTGTTTGCTCGTCATTCAAGCTGTGACAGCACAGAGAATTTCTTTGCAGAGGAATGTGACTTTTCAGCTTGCTTTTATTCTATTTTCTTTTCTTCCACCAATGCACCTTCTCATGGTAGGCATTAGGTGCCTTATTCTGGAGTGCTGTCTGACAGTGTCCTGTGCAGCAGTAATTAGGGTACAGCCACAGGGTCAGGATTCTGCATGCAGTTTTGGAAGCCCAAACCAGTTGGGAATTAAAGGGGTTTTATGAGATTTTTCCTCTGCATAGGTCATCAGTATCTGATCAGTGGAGGGCCAACATCAGGGACTACCACCGATCAGCTGTTTGTGAAGGCACCAGCGCTCGCAGCTTGTAGGCTAGTGTTGACCTGTTCATCAGTCACGTGGCCTAGGCGCAGATTAGTCCCATTCAAGTGAATGGGGCTGAGTGCGATACCAAGCATAGCCGCTATATAATGTACGGCACTGTGCTGGAAAACCCTTTTAAAAATAGAGAGCAAACCCGACCATGTGGCTATAGCCTAAGAGCCTAGCTCCTGCTCTAACTCCTGGGATCAGAGGAACCTCCTTGTCTGCCCATTGATTGCCATGGTCAAGGGGGACCATTGCATGATCAAAGGTAACTCCTTTCCATTGGGTCACTGGGTGTCCTAGAAAGTGCCAATGGTCCCCCTGTACAATAAGCATAGGGCAGCACTTGAAGTGCCCTCACAGCAGTCTGTGTCAGTGACCGGGACTAATGTACTAGACCAGGGGTGTCAAACTCAAATTCATCGGGGGCCGCATCAGCAGTTTGGTCACCCTCAAAGGGCTGGTTGTATCGGACTTATGGGGGATCTGTGGGTGACACTTATGGGGGATCTGTGGGTGGCTCTTATGGGGGATCTGTGGATGACACATATATAGCATCTTATGCTATGTGTCATCCACAGATCCCCTCCATAAGTGTCCCTGTAGTGAATGACCCTCAATACACGGGCTAGGGGCCGGCATCTGTGTATTACCGGTACTTACAACTACAAGCGCTCGCCGGCAGGAGGCAGGCCGGGAGGACAGGCGCTGGCAGTGTGAGTCATACGTCATGCGCCCACGCCGCCTGCTTCATTCATAAAGTTGGCGGTGCAGGCGCGTGACGTATGACTCACACTGCCAGCCCCCATCCTCCCAGCCTGCCTCCTCCCTCCTCTCGGCGAGCGCTTGTAGTTGTAAGTACCGGTAATACACAGCGCTCCTTATGCGATTTATTATCGCTTCCTGCAGGGGCCGCCTGCAGGAAGTGATAATAAAAGGTGAAGGCTGGCGGCGGCTACGCGGGCCACATGACGAGGTCTGGCGGGCTGGATTCGGCCCGCGGGCCTTGTGTTTGACACCCGTGTACTAGACTATAGGACTTTGCAAACACATTACAGATTTGTCCTGTCACACTAATGAAGAAAAAAATGTAAAAGCTATTCCTACTGAAATGCGGTGAGGCAACAGGGGGGTAATTTAAGGGGTTATCCGCCTGGGAGGAGTTGCTCACCTGTCTGCAGTCCTGACGTTCCAATTTCACAGCCTCTTTGGGAGACTGGAAGTGGCATGGTCACAAGACCACAGTGGCCAGTCACGAGAAAGGGACCACAGTGCTGGAACAGCAGGACTGCGGACAGGCGAGTGTGTGTGTGTGTGTGTGGTTTTATTTTTATTTGTTTTGTCTGTTTATGTTTAGGGAATTTATTTAATTTGTGCTCCCGTCTTTTGTTTGTGCCGTAGCAATAAGGAAATGTGAAGGACCTGTGATCCCTTTTGTGTGTTGTGTTTCTGCTCTAATAATTCTGGTTTGGTTGTTTTGACCCATATTTTGTGAGCACTGTAAACCCTGATCAGTGCTGACACAAGGCAGGCTTTCTACCTAATCCCCTCATGCTGAGTCTCATTCACAATGCGGAGAGCTCCTGTTGTGTTTGCTTATTTTTCAGGTTTATGAAGGAGATGTAGTTAAAGCCTTGTTGTATGTGTGTTTCATTGTGTGACTCTTATTCGTGCTCCGAGCCACAGGGTTAGGTTGTGCTCATACATTAGTGTGGAGAAATCTTAAAGGCACATCCAGTACATTACAGCAATGTTTTACAAATTAGGAAATTGCTCTTTTACCCTTTCAGCCCCGGAGGTTTTTTGTGTTTCGGTTTTTTACTCCCTGCCTTTCTGGGCTTTAACTTTTTTTTTTTTTTTTTCATTCGTTCGCATAGCCATATGAGGGCTTGTTTTATGCGGGACACATTGCACTTTCTAATTCCAACATTTAATATTGCATGTGATTATAGTGGGGAGCTGGAAAGAAATTCCAAATAGGATAAAATTGGAATCAAAATGCAATTCTGCAACAGATTTATGGGTTTTGTTTTAACAGCGTTCCCTATACGTTAAAACTGACCAATTACTTTCGTTCTCCAGGTCAGTATGATTATGGTGATGCCACATGTGTGTATTTTTTCTAGAGTTTTTATACTGAAAAAAAAATTAAAGTTTGGGGAAAGAGGGGTGATTTGAATTTTTAAAAACATTTATATATACAGTATATGGACACACCTTCTCATTCAAAGAGTTTTCTTTATTTTCATGACTATGAAAATTGTAGATTCACACTGAAGGCATTAAAACTATGAATTAACACATGTGGAATTATATACATAACAAAAAAGTGTGAAACAACTGAAAATATGTCATATTCTAGGTTCTTCAAAGTAGCCACCTTTTGCTTTGATTACTGCTTTGCACACTCTTGGCATTCTCTTGATGAGCTTCAAGAGGTAGTCACCTGAAATGGTCTTCCAACAGTCTTGAAGGAGTTCCCAGAGATGCTTAGCACCTGTTGGCCCTTTTGCCTTCACTCTGCGGTCCAGCTCACCCCAAACCATCTCGATTGGGTTCAGGTCCGGTGACTGTGGAGGCCAGGTCATCTGGCGCAGCACCCCATCACTCTCCTTAATGGTCAAATAGCCCTTACACAGCCTGGAGGAGTGTTTGGGGTCATTGTCCTGTTGAAAAATAAATAATGGTCCAACTAAACGCAAACCGGATGGAATAGCATGCCGCTGCAAGATGCTGTGGTAGCCATGCTGGTTCAGTATGCCTTCAATTTTGAAGAAATCCCCAACAGTGTCACCAGCAAAGTACCCCCACACCATCACACCTCCTCCTCCATGCTTCACGGTGGGAACCAGGCATGTAGAGTCCATCCGTTCACCTTTTCTGCGTCGCACAAAGACACGGTGGTGGGAACCAAAGATCTCAAATTTGGACTCATCAGACCAAAGCACAGATTTCCACTGGTCTAATGTCCATTCCTTGTGTTCTTTAGCCCAAACAAGTCTCTTCTGCTTGTTGCCTGTCCTTAGCAGTGGTTTCCTAGCAGATATTCTACCATGAAGGCCTGATTCACACAGTCTCCTCTTAACAGTTGTTCTAGAGATGTCTGCTGCTAGAACTCTGTGTGGCATTGACCTGGTCTCTAATCTGAGCTGCTGTTAACCTGCGATTTCTGAGGCTGGTGACTCGGATGAACTTATCCTCCGCAGCAGAGGTGACTCTTGGTCTTCCTTTCCTGGGGCGGTCCGCATGTGAGCCAGTTTCTTTGTAGCGCTTGATGGTTGTTGTGACTGCACTTGGGGACACTTTCAAAGTTTTCCCAATTTTTTGGACTGACTGACCTTAATTTCTTAAAGTAATGATGGCCACTCGTTTTTCTTAGCTGCTTTTTTTCTTGCCATAATACAAATTCTAACAGTCTATTCAGTAGGTCTATCAGCTGTGTATCCACCTGACTTCTCCACAACGCAACTGATGGTCCCAACCCCATTTATAAGGCAAGAAATCCCACTTATTAAACCTGACAGGGCACACCTGTGAAGTGAAAACCATTTCAGATGACTACCTCTTGAAGCTCATCAAGAGAATGCCAAGAGTGCGCAAAGCAGTAATCAAAGCAAAAGGTGGCTACTTTGAAGAACCTAGAATATGACATATTTTCAGTTGTTTCACACTTTTTTTTTATGTATATAATTCCACATGTGTTAATTCATAGTTTTGATGCCTTCAGTGTGAATCTACAATTTTCATAGTCATGAAAATAAAGAAAACTCTTTGAATGAGAAGGTGTGTCCAAACTTTCGATCTGTACTGTATATGTATATAATATATATATATATGTATATAATATATATATGTATATAATATATATATATATATATATATATATATATATATATATACAATTTCCCACCCCCCATTGGTAACTATATAACAAGCAGACATTAGATTTGCTTCTTTTATAGACTCCAATGCGTTAACATTGGAGTCTGTGGGGATTATACTATGTTCCTATGGAGTAGAAATAGTAAGTTGTACAGCTCACCCAATTTCATCCTGTGACTCTGTGCACGGAGCTGACCCAAGCCAGTCCAGACATCATGAAGTGTAGAAAAATAGAGGCTTCAGCACTCGTGGTAAAGTTTTGTAGGTCCCGGTCTTTATTACACCAAAATTGTATAAGCATATACAGTGGCACCTGTAAGGTTGATTGTGCTTATTAAATCAATCCCTTTCTTTTGTCTGTAGCTGCAGCGATATCTGCCTTTTTATTCATATGCAAATGAGCTTTTGGAGCACTAGGAGGCTGGGCTGAATCCTGGAAGCACTGCTTTTGTAACACCCCTTGTGCTCTGCTCACCCCCCCCCCCCCACCCCCTTGATTGACAGAGCTAGACATCAGCAGGGTGAGGGCAGCGCTGTGTCCTAGCAAGTACTATAGCCTTACTACCTGAGAAGAGTGGATTTCTATGCTTAGGAAGCGAATGTGTACCGGTATATTACTGCTTTATTCTTTTCCATACTTTTATTTCTTCTGGTCCCATGTTCTCCAGAGGCATGCCTGCTAGGACTACTGGAAGAGGAAAATTGGCATCATGGCATGCTCATTTTCCTTAGAGAATCTCTTTCCATGACACATAGTTGTATAGCACTTAGGTGGTATAACCCGGTCAACCCCACTATAAGTGTAAAAACTACAAATAAACCAAATACTGACTGTGTAAGCACCAAAAATGTCCTTCCATTTAAATGTACTGTTGCAATTAATTCATAGTAAAACGAGTTTTTTTAAAAGTGTTGCACCATTTGTCTTCTCCAGCCCGGTTATGTTCTCATACTAATCTATTGCAGGCTGCTGAGTCCCATTCAGTGTAAAACTCATCAGATGACCTCTCCGACAGCTCAATGTGTAACACTCCTCTGATCTTCTGTAGGCAAAGCTGGCATATTTATAACCTAAATATAACCCTCAACAGGGACTGCAGACCGAGCCGTGCGAGCGCTCATCTGACGGATTTTAACCTATTATCCGGCCATTGCATTAGAGAACATTTCCAAACGAGCATGTAGAAGTTATACTTTCAATTGTGGATAAGATGTAGCAACTAAGGGCTGGTTCACATCAGAGTTGATCTTTCCGATCTTCTGTATCATCGGAGGGATAGCAAAATCAAAAGAAATGTCATTTTGCGCCATATATGCTTGAAATGGTGCTTCACGTCAGTGGTTCTCAACCTCCAAAGGAGTATGTGCCACAGGGTGAGGGGTACGCGGGGCTGCCCTAGCATTTAGGGGGGCTTTATTACTCATGGGAAACTGAGAGGAACAGGATTACTAGAATGGGCACTGTGGGGGCATCATTACTATTGGGGACACTGTAGGAGCACTATTAATACTAAGGGCGCTCTGGGAGAGGATTATTACTATTGGTGGGCCTTTTGGGAGGACTATTGCTATGGAAAGTATCAGCTTAGCACTATTATTTTGGGGGACGCCATGTTTATGGCACTATTACAGTCATGGACACTATTTGCTGGGTGCAATTATTTTTTAGGGAACTGTGTGCAAGTAGTTATTGAACAGGGCACTTTTTTGTGTGGTAGTATTTTCAGGGGGTCTGTCTGTTACCACAGTATAGTATTGAGGGGCACAGTATTGGTGGTAGCAGAATGGACCTGGGTTAATAGAAGTTAGGGATCGACCGATTATCGGTTTTACCGATATTCAGGATTTCGAAAGGTATCGGCATCTGTTTTGCTGATAATGAATCGGGAACAAGGATCGCATTGCTCTCTGCACTCTCCGTGTTCCCTCAGCAGCACAGGGGAGAAGGGAGTAGTGTCTCCCTCCCCCCTGTGCTGCCACTGAGAGGACAAGAGGAGGGGCCACTGTGCCACCAATGATGATAACTAACTCATTCATTTAAATTCAGCAGAAGGCGGGAGCTGGCTGCAGAATCACATAGCCGGCTCCCGACCTCTATGACAAGTGGCTGCGATGGCCACAGGATCCCCTCTCCCCTCCTCATTGGTGGTGCAGTGGCAGCTTCTGATCGGAGCCCCAGCAGTGTAATCCTGGGGCTCCAATCGGTTACCATGGCAGCCAGAACACTACTGAAGCCCTGGCTGCCATGGTAATCTCCCTACTGCTGTGTGTACTATGCACAGGGCAGCAGGGAGTGTGTGAACTCCTATTCACCCTGATAGAGATCTATCAGGGTGAATAGGACAAGGGTTCTAGCCCCTAAGGGGGCTAAAAGTTAGTAAAAAAAAATAAAATAAATATATATATGTATATTAAAAAACAAACACCAAAATATTAAGTATAAATGAAAAATAAAGCTATACAAAAAAAAGCTACACAATAACAATAAACATGTTCATTTTCAGCAGATTTGTGTAGGAATTTTTTATTTTATTTTTATTCGGTATCGGCTCTAAAAAAATCTATATCTGTTGATCCCTAATAGAAGTAGTGATGGGGAACCACCTCCTTGCAGAGTGTTCACATTCAGTTTGCTTCGTCAAGAGGTTGGTAACGCCTTGTTTTTCTCAGAGGATAAAATGATGTCTTTCCCCTTCTTCTTTTTTTTTTTTTTTAAACACAATCCCTTTCTCTGCACATTTAAAAGCTTCAGCTAAATCTCTCTGAAGGATTAATTAATAGCAGATAGAATTCCTCCGCTGAGATTCCTGTTGTATTAATCGCTGAAGAGTGAATGACCTTTCTAGATCATTGATTTATTCCTCTTTCCAAATGGTATTGTAGTAATCTCCTCGCTAACGCTGGCTTTATCTTCACCACCTTCCTGCAAATAACATTTATGAGGCTCTCCGCTCCCGCGCAGCCTGTTCAATGGGGACCAGTGTGATTTACATAGTAACCATGCCAGGCTTTGCTAGAACACAGAATGTTATTAGGCAAACGAATATGGAGACACGTTTGTGACCAGGACATTAATTGTACCAGATGTTGATTTCATATTACAGCCTGCAAACGACTGGAGTCAGGGATATGTTCACACTGCGTTCAGGACTTGCATTCTATGCACAAGCAAAAAACAGGCTCTTTTAGCATGCACTTGGCTAGGAAGTCTAGGTTTACCCCTTTATCTGCTAGGAGAATTTTTTTCCTCACTTTCGGCAAAAAGAAAACCTGAATTACGTGCCCACTTCACTTGGGGTAATGCCCACACGTTCCCTCTTCACTGGACTAATGCCCACGCGTGCCCCCCTCAGTGTTTGCATTTCTGGCAAAGCTACCTGGTTCTGGCCCATAAAATTTTTACCATGTCTATTGCGACCCTCAGACGAGAAATTGTTGGGCACCACTGGTGTAGTGGATGGAGCCTGTTCACTTCAGTGGGAGCAGTGCTGCAGTAACCCGATCCGTGCACTAGACAGAGCTGTGTAGGTCTGGCGCTAACGCTAGTACAGCTGATTGGCAACGTTGCAGGTTGTTGGTAGGGTGGACGGACAGTCCAGTCTCCTAGCTCCCTGTCCTCCATCTGGTGCAGGATGGATGCAAGGGTGTCTCCTCCTTTTCAGTGGCTCCACGCTCAGACGGCAGCATTGCACTGTCTGAGTGTGAGCTGCAGCCACAAACGGACTGACTGAGGCTTCCCTTCCCCCAGTCAGTCACTAGAGCTGGCAGACATGTCTCTGTCACTGACTGAGGGTGAGAAAAGCGCTCGGCTCACCTTCAGGTCTTTTTTTTTTTTTTTTTTTTTTGCTGGCAATGATGGCTGTGCCTTATCGGTATTGGGGCATGGCCTATAATGTCCAGCTTTTTGGGGTGAAGCAAGCAGCCGCCCTGTGTTAGGCCCACGCTGATCAGGTATTACAGGTCTATCCTGAGGCTGGCCCACAGTGCACTAAAACCTGCATAAAAATAAAGAGAAGCATTTCTCAGATTTAGAGAACCGGATTTTCAAGATATGGTTCTGTTTTGGAGCACCTGTCCTACATTGTAATGCCTACTTTGAAACTGATTTTGGAGGTGACAGAAGGGACTTTTCAACAAGTGCAGCTGGACGTTCACAGTGTTGCCTTCTGAGAAATTCTTGCTGGAATGTGCTAAACGCAGTATTGCAGTTCTCCTAGCAGTTGGTGTAGATCTATCTACTGTCTGCATCATTGTTTGGAGGTGTCCATTACCTTCATTTTATCGATCATTTTGAATTGTCATGTAAAAAACACTCCTAACTTCCGTAAATGATTGTTGATGATATTGATTGTACCAGGGAGGTCCTGGTGTAACTGGGCCGTCGGACACTGCCACATCCGAGGTATCCATTCTCCTGATGCGTATATTATATGTCTTTGTATGACTAACAGGATTAACGTGGGTGTTTTGTGTTTTTTTATTTCATCTGCGTCTTCTAGTCACTAAGCAAATACTAAAAAATGTTACCCACTGTATGTGCCTGGGACCCAGTGTTTGCCCTTCCTGCAGTATGAGCTCACCAACCGGCATATTGATTAAGCTCTTGTCTGCCACGACAGCTCCTATTAGTGTGTGAGCAACATGTATCCAGTGGCCTTTGATTTATGGATCGGGGACATATGACTCAAGTCCTTTTTACGTTCTACTTACTACCTTTTTTTTCTCCCTGCAGGGCACCATGACAATGTCCAGCTTAGGTGATCTCTCTCAGGAGGGAACAGGCATGATCACAGGTTTGACGGCTGCTACAATTCCTGGCACAGAAACCTCTGTAAGTCCCAATCTTTCCAGGATGCCGGAGGAAGAGCCTTTCACCTTGGAGCAGCCCATGTTCCTCATGACCACCACAGCGCAGGCCATCTCGGGGTTCTTTGTCTGGACTGCATTGCTGATCACCTGCCATCAGGTAAGTTTTGTGTGTATGTGTATACGTGTGTGTGTGTGTGTGTGTGTGTATATATGTATGTATGTATATGTGTATGTATGTGTGTGTATATATATATATATATATATATATATATATATATATATATATATATATATATATTTATATATTATACCAGCAGTTCTAGGGGAACCTGTCAGGAGGTTGTTTTTTAATTGATAGAGCACACATGTTGCCTGGCCGTTGCCGTATTGCTGCTTGCTAACAACGGGTCTGCAATACATGGGCACCGGCTGTGTGCAACCCGCATCACTGATCCGGACCCATTCTCTTGAATGAGTCCGGGAGATGGGGTGCGGAACAGAGGCACTAATCTAAGCCTCTGCACCGCAAAAAAGTAGTGCATGCACAAATTTTTTGGCGGTGCAGACAGTCGGATTGCGGACCCCATTCAAGTGACCACAATTCTGGAAGTGTGAAAAATACTGACGTGTAAATGGACCCTAAGGCTAAATGCACACAATCATGTAGGTCATGTACATTGTATTCTATGAGAATTTGAAATTCTCAATGCACACAATGCAGATTTTTTTCCGTGCGGATTTTAAAATTTTCCTGACCGAATTTTCTTAATTCACTTAGGAAAATCTGCACCATATCCGCACCAATTGACCGCACAGATTTACCTACGAACACCTGCGGATTTCAGTGCGGATTCTCCGCACATGAATCCTAACCGTGTGCATGTACCCTAAAGAGCTTTTTCAGGAGTACAGTATCGATATTCATTCCTCGGGATGGGTCATCAGCGTCAGATCAGTGGGTTCCACCCCTGCCTGTGGAAAGGGCCACAGTTCTTGGACGAGTTGTTTTATTTTTTTTATTTTTTTGTATAGCGGCTGTGCTTGGCATTGCTCTTTCACCTCTATGTGACCGATGAACATGACATCGCTGGTGTAGGGAGAGGCTGCAATGTTCGACACAGCACCCCGGCCTCTACAAAGATATGATCAGCGGGCGTGCCGGGATTTGAATCCCCACAGATCAGATATGGATGACCTATCCTGAGGATATATTGTCCATAATGACGCAGTAAAATTACATAGAGATCCTTTTCTGCTTTTTAAGTATACGCATCTGTTTGCGGACTTATTTGTGCGGCATCTCTCGGTACCTGATTATCTCGTCTGTATTTTCCATCCCTGTAAACACCTTTATTTCCACTTGCTCTTTAGACAGGTGCTTCTTTGTATCATCTGACACTGCTGCCTCCATAGCAACATAATAGGCGCCCAGCAACAGCAGACAGGTGTGGTGGAGGTGACGTGCCTTAACCCTTCTTTTGCTGACTATATCTCTGAAAGAGGAGATGTAACCACCTGGAGATATAACTGGATATCTCTTGTCGCCTGCTATGATCCAGCGCGCCATGCTGCACAACTTCAGGTTGCTGACACAAAAAAATTCTTCAGGAATAGGAAAAAAAAATATTAAAGGGTTTCTCCAGGAATTAAAAATAGCCACCCTAACAAACGAAAGATATTTGGGAATATATTTATTATAAAATAATATTTAAAGGGGTTCTGCAGTTTGTTTAAACTGTTGATCTAGCTTCTGGATAGATCATTAGCGTCTGATCAGTGGGGGTCCAACACCCGGGACCTCTGCCAATCAGCTGTTTGAGAAGGCAGAGGCGCTCCAGCAGCGCCGCGGCCTTCTCACTGTTTACCGCTGGCCCAGTGACGTCACGACTAGTATTAACTGGCCTGGGCAGGGCTAAGCTCCATTCAAGTGAACTGAGCTTAGCCCCGGCCAGGCCATTTGATACTAGTCATGATGTCACTGGGCCAGCGGTAAACAGTGAGAAGGCCGCGGCGCTGCTGCTGCCTTCTCAAACAGCTGATCAGTGATCCAGAGGATAGAACATCAGTTAAAACAAACTGCAGAACCCCTTTAAGTATTTTCACTTTCTTAATTCCCGGAGAACCCCTTTAGGCTACACACCCAGTTTGTGTGGATTTTATTATTTAGTTTCCAAAATAAGTTGGTTTTTGGCAGAATTATGATTTTTTTTTTTTTTAACCATTTTAACGCCTAGCTCTTTATTTCAATATTTCAACATATTGAGGAATATCCCTGTGTGCTGGAGTAAGATGTGCCTAATTTAATTTATTAAGAGAAGCTCAAAAAGTTTCAAATATGGATGCGACATAATGTGTGCTTTTTTTAATTAAAGAATAGTGGCGTAAACACTTGTAGTAAATGCCCCTCATTGTGACTGACAGGAACGGTACAATGCAGAGTTCTAAGAGGCGGTGCTCCAGAATTATTTTATGTGAAATACAAGAATTTCGTAAAATCTCTAGTCTCTAGTCATGTCCGTTTTACTAAATACTTGTATTCCCCATAATATAACATATTTACTGCCTCCTTTCTAAGAACTGTGGGGCAGATTTAATAATGCATTAATGTCACCTTGTGGTGTAAATGTGCAAATGATGGTTCGTGCCAGTTTTGTGCCATACCTTGTGGCATTTGGAGCTTCTTGCCGTTTTTCAAGGGTGGCAATAAAAGGGGCTTAGCAGGAGGGGCAGGACCAGCCATGACCCCCAGACTTATCATACTTTACTCTAGAAATTGTCGTAAATGATACTTCAGATCTACACCAGCTCATACCGTAGATGCGCCAAATTTATTAAGAGGCCTTGGGTTCTTAATAAATTTGGCACATTATATTCCAGTTGTCCTTTTACAAAGACTGCTGTATAAAACACCAGTCTTATTAAATTGTCAGTGTCAGACTCTGTAGAGACATGACCCTATGGCAATTAAAAAATAAATAAAAAATAAAATAAAATCGAGGAGTAATACCAGAGGAATGGCACAACATACAGTTATAAGAAAAGATGCTGGAAAATAGTTATTATATGGGGAATATCTAATAAAACATGCATATTTTTCTGTGCTTTCAGATAACGGGACATCTGTGAGAAATATGAAAGCCTCTTATTGTGTATTCCATAACTAGATTTAGGAGATTCTGATTAAAATCCATGTGGTCAGCGTCACTTGATCGCTTCACAAGCCTGAAGAACGGGCTGTAATGAGAACAGTCAGTTGGTTCATACGATATAATGGGGAGAGTAATTTAGACTGGCATTTCATACTCTGGTGTGAACCTGTAAAAGGAAAACCCAATGCAACAGTGTGCTGCGAACATAGGATATATAAACCAGTGCTGTATTCACTATACAAAATATGAGGTACTTGGCCAATATAGGAACCTGTTGTGAGATGCAGAACATTTATTTAGAGACGCAGGCCTCTTAATAAATGTATTTATTTTGGCAGTCAATGTGCCAGAAAATCAAATCTATGCCTCCTATGAGCTGTCCTCAGAATTTCGCCATAATTTCAAATGGAAAAAATATCAATGGCGAAGTCCAGTTTATCTAAAAGTGATTTTACCTTTTTAAATAACAAATGTGCCAATAAAATCCATACTCTCCATGAAGCATCTACACGTTTCAGACCTTCATAGCTCGGTCCTTATTCATGACTAGATCATTTCAAATGATTGATGTCCCCACCTTTTTGAAAAATACCTTGAGTGGTAAAGTCATAATCTTTTCCAGAAATCTTCAAATGTTTCAAAAATGTATTTTACAAATTCTCTGATTCTTGTTATGGATTATGAAAAACCTTTCCTGTGGGAAGAAAAAAAATCCAGTGTATTTTTAATAGTAAAAGGTTTTTTCACAAGATAGCGGATTGTGAAGAAAAAAAAAACGAGCACTCAAAAAATAGGTCAGTAAATGCTTTATTACAGTATATACAAGAAAAAGTAAAAAAAATAAAGTAAAGAGAAAATTACTTTAAAAGTACACTTGGTAATCAAATGGAGAAGGACCATGATATATCCAGATCTCAAAAACCTCCCCTCTACAAAAGCATAGCAAGTACTAGGAGAAATACCGTAATATAAAGTATCGGCGCGCGCGTGTGTGTGTGTGTGTGTGTGTGTGTGTGTATATGTATGCATGTGTGTATGTATATGTATATGTATATATATATATATATATATATATATATATATATATATATATATATATATATATATATATAATCTTACACAAGTAATCACCAATAGTTAAAGGGAATTTCCGACTCTTTGTAACTGATGACCTATCCTCTGTATAGGACCAGTATGCCCAGTCTGCCTACAGCCGTGCATGATGGGATTTGTAGTTTTACAACAGCTGGAGAGCCGCAGTTTGTCCATCACTGGTATAGGTCATCAGCATCTGATCGGTAGGGGGTCCAACACCCTCCAGTCATCTGGGAAAACCCAGGTGCTTTTGTGCCATTGGTCACGTGGCCTGGGCGCAGCATTTTCTTTTATGAATCATTTTTGTCTTTTATGAATTATTTAGATATATTGGATTTCTGACAGTAATATAGATTTTTGGTATACAATATACATTTAGTCTGCCGTGACGTTATAATAAACCCTGCTTTATTATATGCAGGTCTTGAGCACGGTTTGCGTAACTTATAGAAAATAAATATTCCTTTTGTTGATTTTTCCCTCTTTAGATCTATATGCATCTGCGCTCCTACAGCTGCCCCAATGAGCAGAGACACATTGTCCGAATCCTCTTCATTGTTCCTATATACGCCTTTGATTCTTGGCTTAGTCTCCTCTTTTTCACCAATGACCAGTACTATGTGTACTTTGACACAGTGCGGGATTGCTACGAAGGTAAGTGTCTTTAGAAATGCCCACCACCAACACACAATAATATTTCAGTATGAGTGGCGCTTAAATTTGGCTAAAAATCACACAACCTCAATATAGAAAGCTGTGATTCTTGTAATGATACTGTATAGGGAGGAGAGCACACGGTTTCATGTGCCTGTAGTTTCTTGATCGCAAATGATTAGAGAATGGATTTTTGTGATTTGCTGTGGTTTCTGCTGGTAAAATATTGGCATTTATCACTTTGAGAAGCTGCGAGCAGTCTCATGTAGAACATCTGGGCAACCATTTAATACAAGGTTGCTGATTGCAGCAGCCTAGCACGCAAGTTAAGGGGATTGTCCAGGATTAGAAAAACATGGTTACTTTTTCCCCCCCCCCCAAAAACAGCACCTGTCCATGGGTCATGTCTGGTAAAGCAGCTCCACACAATTGGAGTCAACGAGCAGAGCTGCAATACCGCACACAACCAGTGGACAGGTGTGGTGCTGTTTTAGGAAGAAAGTGGCCATGTTTTTCTTACCCTGGACAACCCCTTTAATACATAATGGTCCCAAGTTATGGATCTTCACTCTATATCCTCCAGTTTTGTTACTCATTAAATTTAGTGATGACCACCCACCCCTCCCATGACAGTTATGTAGGCACAGCAGTAATGTATTTATATGTGGTCCTTTATTTTTATTTATATATTTATTTATTTATTCTTAAATGTTTGAACATAAACTTGAGTTGTCTTTGGAGACGCCATCTCTTGTTAGTTGTAGAAATGCAATTTCGTAAAGTAGTAAGCCTAAGATGAAAACCTTTCATGTGTTTATCTTTACCATGGCGTTCTAGTTGTCAGTTATTTCTTGTCTTCTTAGTTTCCCACCTCGTACGTTGTCTTGTTCCTCTCCAGCACGAGCCATGTTCTTAATCTTGTGCTGTCCTTGCTTTGTGTTGTGCGTCTTTATTTTTCTCAGTGGCAATCAGTTGGGATAAGCAGATTATTGCCAAGGGAGAGGGCAGCGAGTTTCCGTGTTTAGCATTCTGCTGATCTTGCTGTCTTCGTCCACATGAGTGTAACATGTTACGTGTACTGTGTAAATAGGGCTGGATGGACGTGTTCTCCTCTAATATCAGAGTTTCATTTTATTAAAGGGGTTGACCAAGTGAATCTTTTTATTTATTTAATAAAAAGGCAAAAATCTATTCTAATAATAATAATAATAAAAAGTTATACTTGCTATCCTCAACCCCCTCAATTCCATCGGCGTTGCTCCGTGATCCGCGCTGTTGCAGCCATGACATCACTGGTGTCAGCTGTGTACGACACGAGACTACTGAGGCCAGTAATTCGCTGCAGAAGTATACAGACACATCGCCGCTGCAGTCAGGAAAACAGAGCCCCACAGGGGGGTTCAGGACGGTGAGGATGGGTTTTTATTTATTTATTTTTGTATTATCCTAATAACGTCCTTGGCTTTAAAAAAAATAAAATAAAAAATACAGCATAAACTCTGACAACAGCTTTATGAAGGCTGACAACTGTATCTGTTGAGATAGCATGACCAGGCCGGGACATTGTCACTATGATGTAATGAATGGTGGTTGCATGTTTCCTGTTTTTCCTTTGTGTATTTATGGTTGAGCATATGCATGAACACATCTTGGCTGGAGACATTCTTCATTCGGTGGATTTCTATTTAGTTGGGCCTTGGTTTACTGAATGAAGATGCCTTTCTATTTACAGCATTTGTTATCTACAATTTCCTGAGCCTTTGCTATGAGTATCTTGGGGGTGAGAGCAATATCATGACTGAGATTCGGGGGAAACCTGTTGAGTGAGTATTAAGCAATATTTTTTCCTTCCAAGAATGTCATATTTAGGGCTGCAGCTAACGATTATTTGAATAATCGATTAGTTGCCGATTAATTTCTACGATTAATCGATTAATCGGGAAAAACGACAAAATTACAAAACAGAGGTTTATATGATCTTACTTGAAAAATTATGTTCAAAGGCCATATTAAAACAAATTGTGGACGACACTTATGGGGGATCTGTGGACGACACTTATGGGGGATCTGTGGACGACACTTATGGGGGGATCTGTGGACGACACTTATGGGGGGATCTGTGGACGACACTTATGGGGGGATCTGTGGACGACACTTATGGGGGGATCTGTGGACGACACTTATGGGGGGATCTGTGGACGACACTTATGGGGGGATCTGTGGACGACACTTATGGGGGGATCTGTGGACGACACTTATGGGGGGATCTGTGGACGACACTTATGGGGGGATCTGTGGACGACACTTATGGGGGATCTGTGGACGGCGTTTATGGGGGATCTGTGGACGGCGTTTATGGGGGATCTGTGGACGGCGTTTATGGGGGATCTGTGGACGACACTATTATGGGGGATCTGTGGACGACACTATTATGGGGGATCTGTGGACGGCGTAGTTATGGAGAGGGGGATATGTGCACTGTTATGGGCATAACAGTGCACAGATCCCTTTCCTCATAACAGTGCACAGACCCCCCTTCCCATAGCAGTGCCATACACAGACCCCCCCTCCTCCCCATAGCAGTGCTATAGACAGATCCTCCCCCCTCCCCATAGCAGTGCTATACACAGACCCCCCTTCCCATAGCAGTGCCATACACAGACCCCCCCTCCTCCCCATAGCAGTGCTATAGACAGATCCTCCCCCCTCCCCATAGCAGTGCTATACACAGACCCCCCTTCCCCCTAACAGCCCCGGCGCTTGCATCTTTATTTTACCTTTTTACAATGACGCTCCCGCTCCTGTAACAGCCAGGCAGAGCGGACGGCGGCGTAACGTCACTCAATCACGTGACGCGCCTGCTCCGCCCACTTCATGAATGAAGGAGGCGGAGCAGGCGCGTCACGTGATTGAGTGACGTTACGCCGCCGTCCGCTCTGCCTGGCTGTTACAGGAGCGGGAGCGTCATTGTAAAAAGGTAAAATAAAGATGCAGCGCCCGCCCGCCCGAATAGCAACGAATCGGCGATTATTCGATAACTGGATTCGTCGACAACGAATCCAGTTATCGAATATAATCGATTACATCGATTAATCGTTGCAGCCCTAGTCATATTATTCCAGCGCTAAATAAGAATGATAGGTCGTATTCCTATTAGAAACTGGAACCTGCAAAGTACATCACTGGCCTGTATACTCCAGCTGATGCCCTTATACACAGAATAAAGAACCTTTTCCTTTTATTGATAATATATATATTATTCGTTTAGTATAGTATATATTAAGTACATTTTAGCAGTACACACAATAACCTGTATGACACTGCAGCAAAATTGCTCCGATTTCCATTTTAGATGCATTGTTGTACACAGAGCATATCAAATATGTCTTTATAAAATAAATCTAAATAAGTTATGCCAAAATTGTGGAAGCAATATATTTTTGGTATTTATAGGAAGACTATCTGTGTATAGGATCGACAGCTAACATTGCTGAGAAAGCCTCCCCCAATAGTCTACATCCAATATAATCACTGAAATATTGTATAATCGTTAACTCTTGTGAAGTCTGTAAGGTACAGTATATCCGTGATGGGTGACGTCCCAAAAATCCAATAAGGTATCCATTTGAGCAAATGACATGAGAAACCTGGTCTGAACCGTACATTGTTCACCCTACTACGCAGAATAATCGCCCTGACAGGATGACGTATCTATGTACAGACAGGTATAGCGGTATCTTTAGTGGGGAATGCTGGCAGCATTATAGTGTCATTGGGAGTCTGTCAGGTACTTTTAGACGTTTAGAAGTCGTAGAGGGGCATTTGGTAGAATTAGGGGACCTGCACACGGTGCTGTACACAGGGATTTGACAAATCTCATGTACACTTTGCATATCTTTTGACCTACCATGCTGATATTAAAATCTGCAGCATGTTAATGGTCTGTGCAATTCCGCATCTTCGCTAAAGTGGTTTTCCCAATAGGCTTCACTGGAATTGTAAATTTCGGTTTTGGTGCTGATGTCATACAGATATTCAGCGGACAGCCATCTCCTCCAGTTCGGCTGGACTGAGCACATGTATATGTTATATGTATATCAGTGGGGAGAGGCGCCTCTGACAGCAGCTTATCTCCTGGGAGAACAAGAGGATCAGGCATTGAAATTCATTGTGCCAGATGTTTATCTCCCTTGATATCAGGAACTCCCCTTTACCTTATCGGTGGGTTCAGCTGACAATAGTTTATTCTGTATGGAGGCCTTAAAAGGTTTCTTTTCTAGTTTGCATTAACATCCTTTAAAATAATCATTTATGAAGGTAGCTGTAATTTTTATTTCTTTCACTTTCATGGCTCCTATCTTCTGTTCTGGACTGTGGTCGCATGACCGTGTCCATGCAGCTCTTCTTTTTTTTTTTTTTTTTCTGTAATTTTATGTCCATGGGCGTGTCAAAGCAGTGACAGGGGAGTGTCTATGTAACTAGCTGGGTGGGAGGAGCTATACACTAGTTGGGCTTTGTTAGGGGCGGTGCCAGACCTGTGGCAGAGAAAGGAGAAGTGCATCATGGGTTTGGTTGGATACAGGAACAGGAAGTGCTACATAAAGGATGGAAACAATCCAGAGTGAGGGGTTTACATACTGAAAACTGGTCAGAAAAGTTTCAATTGGAAAAAATAAAAAATAAAATGAGGAAGGTGTACATGAGGTAAATAACTGCATGAGCACATCTGTTAAAAATAAGTAATCCCAGAAAGCTCCTTATTATAGGGGTTGTCTTATCTCATGGACGGGATGAAATGAAGTCCTGACCACGAGGTGGATGGGAAACAGCAGAGCAGCCTAGCACCGCACTATGTTCATAGCTCACATTGCAGTGCATGGGAGCTACGGAAACAGCGGAGCACCACAAACTATGCTGTGTCCATGTTAGAGAAATGCCATGGCTCTCTGTGCTACACTGTTTCCATAGCTATCATGTACTGCCATGCGAGCTATGAAACGGTGCTGATCCCTGGCCACTTGGTGCCAGGGCTGAAAGACCTTGAAGTAATCTTCAAAATTTAATGTCTCTAAGGCAGGGCTCGACAAATCCCAGGTTGCCATGGTGACCAGGAATTTGGCCTGGCGCCTGGGTATTTGCCCCTGCTTGAAAATAGGCCCAGCACACCAGCAGCCGGGCGCAGCCACTGGAGCGTTAAAGAGGACCTTTCATGTGGCAAAAAATTGTGAACGAAGTATCATGATCTGTACAGCGGCGTCCATGGATCTCACTGCACTTACTATTATCCCTGGGCGCCGCTCCATTCTCATGCTATGCCCTCCGGTATGTTCGGTCACTTGGATATAGTAGGAGGAGACTGTCCTTGTTCCCCTGGGCATCTTCTTCTCCCAGGCTGTAGCGCTGGCCAATCGCAGCACAGAGCTCACAGCCTGGGAGTTTTTTTTCACTTAGGCTGTGAGCTCTGCGCTGTGATTGGCCAGCGCTGCAGCCTAGGAGAAGGAGACGCCCAGCAGAACAAGGGCATACACCGCCTACTATAACCCAGTGACCGAACATACCGGAGGGCATAGCAGGAGAACGGAGCGGCGCCCAGGGATAATAGTAAGTGCAGTGAGATCCCTGGACGCCGCTGTACAGATCACGAGACTTAGTTCACAATTTTTTGTCAGATGAAAGGTCCTCACCGCAAAGCTAACAATGTGACAGGCGGTGCACATGACGGGTTAAGCCGAGTGACATCACTCCCTCTCCCCGCTGGCTGTCAGTGTCAGCTGGCCGCGGAGTGACACACGACATGTACGTGGCAGCGCTCACCTGCCCGCTAGGAGCCCTCCATCGCACGCCTCATGTCCTGGGAGCGGTGCAGGTGACTACGGCGGGGTTTCTGTTTTCCTGTACAAAGACTCTTGTATTACTGTACTGCGACGGCAGCAGGAAGCGCACGGCGTCATAGCAACCAATGACGCCGTGCGCTCCTGCACTCCAAGAAATCCAGACCAGTATCGCATGGTCCGTGTTCCACAGACGTGTGCATGAGGCTTACCACACTCGCAGGACTCCGAGATCCCTCTGACAAACAGGACCGCAGCCCCACCCCCTCCCCATCACAGCACGGGATGTAGATCCGGCAATAGCTGGAACCAAATTCCAGCCTGGACTCAGTGCACGTCCACAGCGGAGGGAGCACAAAGACGGCCCCAGAGACGCCGACAACAGCAACTCCAATATACCCTGGACAGGACAAATAATCCGGAACAGCAGAAGGACAGTGATCCCGCAGTGACGGCGGATACAGGCGGCAACGAGGGACATTTCTTTTCAAGCGGAACAGAGGGATAAAACTTAACATTTAATGTCAATAAATTCTAAAATAGATAGGTAGACACCAGAGGATGAGCCTCTACAACAAACAATAATTAAAGACAGCCCTATGGGCATAAACTTGTACATATACATACAAAATGTGGCCAAGATGGTATAAGTAAAAGGTTAGGAACGTTCTCACCCGATTAACGACCAGGGTTTCTCGCAGAGATGGCTATTGGTGGAGAAGATCCTGGAATACTTGATGGCCACACTTGAGACAAGTAGGTATAGGTGCCCCTTTAACATAGGTGGGTAACAGGGCGATTAACCCTAGACGGCCCTGAATAGGGGGCAGGGGCTAGTACGCCCTACCTACCTATACGGGGAACTTGCCCCGCAAGGAGCGTCCCCGTCCGGATACCTGGCCCTGGGGGGACAGATTCCCTAGTAATCCCTAAAAAGATTTTTGCTCCCTACGTGTCACGTTTCAATTCGTGAAGAATATCGTCAGGGGAGATCAAATGGTGGTCACAGGGCTATGGATGGGGCCTGTGCAACCATTGAGAGGGGGGAAAAAATAGTACAAAAAGAGGGGAAGGTAAGGTCAAGTGTCTGTCAGTGTGTATAGCCAGTCAGGCTGAATCACACAGGACACGACCGCATCAAGGTTCTCTATCCAAAAAGGTACAGCTGCATCAGTGGGTGCCAACTATAAAGGATAAGAGGGGCCACAGGATGGTCAATCCAGGGGCAGGCTGTCAGCAGAGTGTACTCACCACTCTGTGTCCCGATAAAGTCTTAAGGAGAGCGTTTCAGTTTGCCTTACACGCAGATAGAATATCCCTCCTTATTCCCAAACCCTGTACAATGCCACCTTTAAACATCATTCGCCCCATCATGACCTTTGATAGGGCGGCAGGTGACATTAGACATATCCTCCAAAAAAATTGGGGCATCCTCCAATTAGACCCAGATCTGAGAGAAGTGGTGGGGGACTACCCTCACGTCACGTACCGGCGAGGACGCAGCCTCCGTGACACACTCGTGTCGAGTGAATTTACACCCCCACCCATTGTATCAGGCTCTACTTGGCTCAAATCTGACATTAAGGGGTGCTATAGATGTAGTGGGTGCATTGCCTGTCCGTACTTGAAATCTGGTAAAGACTTTAGCAGTATGGTTACAGGAAAGGAATATCGCATACACCACTTCATCAACTGTAGGACTCGCGGCGTCATTTACCTCCTATCGTGTGAATGCGGGAAAGGCTATGTAGGAAAAACCATCCGCGAGTTACGAAGACGCATTGGCGAACATATTGGCGACATAGCTAAAGCAAAGGACACCCCTGTCGCCAACCATGTTCATAGCCAACATAATGGTAAAGCCCGCATTTCCGTAATGGGTATAGACCGCGTCCTACCCCCCAAACGTGGAGGTGATTGGGACCGCGCCATACTACAGCGAGAATTGCGCTGGATCTACTACCTAAAAACAATGACCCCTCTGGGCCTAAATGAGCAGCTTAATTTTAGCTGCTACATTTAAATGCCTTATTTTCTGTATATCTCTCTTCCCTCACTGGGCCAGTTATACCCCTCCTGTGGCCGGTGCGTATTTAAACCCGCCTCTAATAGCCTGGCTAAGTTTATTTATTCATATTGTTACCATGGATCCTATCTACCATGGGTCCCCCTGGCGATTAATTGAACTGCATTCACCACTGTGTTCAATTTCTATCGCCCTGTGCACCAAACCGCCCCCTGTATATATATAACAAATGCTTCCACATTGGTTCTCGGGTGGTGGGCGTGGTCTTCCCGGCCCGGCGCGCCCCTTGGCCTTCGGTCATGTGATTACTATCACGTGATGCGCGGCGTCATTCTCTGGCGCCGCGCTCCACGGGCCGCGTCCGGCTGGAACGCACGCTCCCTTCCTGCGTTCCACCGGACATGTGACTTCCTGTCAACAGAGTCACATGTCCGGAAGTAGGAAGTTACAGTGGAAACCGGCGGATGGGGAGCACATTTAAAAAGACACAGAGTGGTGAGTACACTCTGCTGACAGCCTGCCCCTGGATTGACCATCCTGTGGCCCCTCTTATCCTTTATAGTTGGCACCCACTGATGCAGCTGTACCTTTTTGGATAGAGAACCTTGATGCGGTCGTGTCCTGTGTGATTCAGCCTGACTGGCTATACACACTGACAGACACTTGACCTTACCTTCCCCTCTTTTTGTACTATTTTTTTCCCCCCTCTCAATGGTTGCACAGGCCCCATCCATAGCCCTGTGACCACCATTTGATCTCCCCTGACGATATTCTTCACGAATTGAAACGTGACACGTAGGGAGCAAAAATCTTTTTAGGGATTACTAGGGAATCTGTCCCCCAAGGGCCAGGTATCCGGACGGGGACGCTCCTTGCGGGGCAAGTTCCCCGTATAGGTAGGTAGGGCGTACTAGCCCCTGCCCCCTATTCAGGGCCGTCTAGGGTTAATCGCCCTGTTACCCACCTATGTTAAAGGGGCACCTATACCTACTTGTCTCAAGTGTGGCCATCAAGTATTCCAGGATCTTCTCCACCAATAGCCATCTCTGCGAGAAACCCTGGTCGTTAATCGGGTGAGAACGTTCCTAACCTTTTACTTATACCATCTTGGCCACATTTTGTATGTATATGTACAAGTTTATGCCCATAGGGCTGTCTTTAATTATTGTTTGTTGTAGAGGCTCATCCTCTGGTGTCTACCTATCTATTTTAGAATTTATTGACATTAAATGTTAAGTTTTATCCCTCTGTTCCGCTGGATCAGTACGTACGCTATTTAATTTGGGATTAAGCAGGCCCGGTCGCCAAATCCGGCCTCTCTGGTTTTCTCTTACATTTCTTTTCAAACCCAGCGCTGCTTCAGTTTTCAGTGACGTCCCAGCGCAGGGATTATACACACAGTGACGTCCCAGCGCAGGGATTATACACACAGTGACGTCCCAGCGCAGGGATTATAAACACAGTGACGTCCCAGCGCAGGGATTTATACACACAGTGACGTCACAGCGCAGGGATTTTTACACACAGTGACGTCACAGCGCAGGGATTTATACACACAGTGACGTCACAGCGCAGGGATTTGTACACACCGTGACGTTACAGCGCAGGGATTTGTACACACAGTGACGTCCCAGCGCAGGGATTATACACACAGTGACGTCCCAGCGCAGGGATTATAAACACAGTGACGTCCCAGCGCAGGGATTTATACACACAGTGACGTCACAGCGCAGGGATTTATACACACAGTGACGTCACAGCGCAGGGATTTATACACACAGTGACGTCACAGCGCAGGGATTTATACACACAGTGACGTCACAGCGCAGGGATTTATACACACAGTGACGTCACAGCGCAGGGATTTGTACACACCGTGACGTCACAGCGCAGGGATTTGTACACACCGTGACGTCACAGCGCAGGGATTTGTACACACAGTGACGTCACAGCGCAGGGATTTGTACACACAGTGACGTCACAGCGCAGGGATTTGTACACACAGTGACGTCACAGTACACTGATGATAAACAATGCCCATGTTGTTTGGTTCTAGACTTCTTTATATGTTAATTTAAGAGGTGTTATTTTTGTCACTGAAAATAAGGCTTTATAAGCACCGAGAGAGGAGCTGAGGGGTAGAGGTGTACAACGCAGCTGCGGCTGTGAAGAGGTGAGCGACACAGAGAGAGGGGTCGGAGGGAGACTGAGCGGGCTGAGAGGACCAAAAAAGGGGGAAAATTAGAAGCAGTAGGCGCTGCAAGCCCCCGCTGACTTTCCCGCCAGTCGGCCATTTTTACCAGCTCCCCAGCAGCACCAGGAGGGAGGAGGGAGCTTTGTACAGCGCAGCAAACTGGCGCAGCAGAGTATCCGGCCTACATATAAAGTGGACAGTGCAACCTCTTCAAAAGAACCCCTGCTGGGACTATATCCTATATTGCAGGACAACCGCGGCACTGACTCTGCACGCTCCTCTGGCGCGCCCCATAGCCACAAAGAAGCTAATTGAGCTGTATAAGTGCTCACAATAGATATGATCAGATATACTTGCTTTCAAATCAATATAATAATGGGGCCACAAAAGGCGGCAGACAAACTGAAAGAATTTGCAAGGCAACCAGAGGAGGAGTCGTGGTCTCCTCTACTGCAGCGAAATGTGCACACAAGGGCTAGCACTGCATCAGACTCTGTAGTCCCTGCAACAGCTCCTGAAGATGCTCGGGATGAACCCACCCTTAAACAAGTAACAGCACAAGTCCTAGAGGCTATTACGGCCTGCAAGACGTCTCTTTCAGGGAAACTGGATGAAGTTAAGATTGATCTAGGCCTCCTGCGTCAAAACATGCATAATTTGCAGGACAGAGTCCAACATGCTGAAAAACGTATATCACGCATTGAAGATGCAACAGCAACTGTTCACAGATCCATATCAGAGCTTAACACCAAAGCAGAACTCTGGAAACAGAAAGCAGATGACTTGGAAAATAGACTCCAGAGAAATATAAGAATCATCGGCTTGCCTGAAAGAGCAGAGGGTCGTACTCCAGATGAGTTTAGAGAGATTATAGAGAAGTGGATTAAATAACTTTTCCGGATGCAAACTTCTCTTTTGGCATTTGCAGTTGAAAGGGCTCACAGGGTGTCGGCAAGACCTCCGCCACCTGGAGCCCACCTCAACCCATGCTCGCAAGATTTCTTAATTGCAAAGATAGAGAGAGGATATTGGCTTTAGCCAGAAGACGACAAGAAATCAAATATATGATAATTCCAGAGTTTCCATCTTCCCAGACTTTTCCATGGAGCTGCAAAAACGACGTGCCACCTTTTTTATAGATGTCAAACGGCGGCTAAGAGAAGCCAACATACTCTACTCCATGGTTATCCTGCGAAATCAAGAGTGGTAGAGCGGTTTTCTTCACCTCCCCCGGAGAAGTTGCTGAATGGCTAACCTGAAGGCGAAGATCACCAAGATGATCCTTCAACCCCTCTAAGGACTGGTCACCAGATGGGACTGGCTAGACTAAGTTGAAATGTTTTCAATATGTTCAAATTTAGCTTCCTGTTCATTCTGTTGCGTGTTTTAGCTACTAAGGGTCGCCTCTACCATATCTTTATGCTTAACTAGAGGTATTAAAGTAGTTACTGCAGCCTGCATACCTCTGTCAAACCATCCTCAATGATGGAGGCATCCCGGTTTCACTGGCCTAGAGTATTGAAAGGAGCTACACCAGACTCCACATTAACTCAGCGAATACTTTACAGTCAAGGAGTACAGTTGGTATTTCTAGTTTTCTAAGGTTTCAAGTTTCCTCAAACAAATTTGCTATAACCACTGCAATTTGTTAATCTCCTGGTATTGTAAAGATTCAGTTTATGGATCTAGTTTTTAATGTTAGTATGTTTATGGTTAATCAAACACACATGCTCAGTATAGTCACAGCCATCGCGATATGTCTAGCTCCTGACAACATATTCACGCCCAGGATTCCATGGCTGAGTTGAATATTCTTTCAGGGAATGTTAGGGTATAATGGACTCCACAAAAACGATCAATGGTGCACTCTTTTATTAGAAACTCCAGCCCGCACATACTGTGTCTTCAAGAGACACATCTCACACCTATTACATCTCTGGTTCTGAAGAAGCCTTGGGTACAATGGTGCGCACACTCCTACCATTCCTCTTCCTCAAGGGGGGTGTCTCTATTTATACATAAACAGCTAAGATGGGAGGCAAAAGAAATGGCTATTGATACAGAAGGCAGATATGTCTTTGTACACAACACACTCTTATTGACAATGTACGTTATGTTTTACTGAGCGTTTATAACCCGCTCCATGCAGATTTTACACCTAGCAGCCACCTTTGCCGCAGCACACCCACACGCTAAAATACTTTGCATGGGACACTTAAACATGATATTGAAACCCTTGTTGGATCGCCGAAATGATGTGGCAGGCCCGATCATTACAGGAAACCCCTCACAGCTAAGCAGATTCTTAACGGAATATATATGGCATGACCTCTGGAGGTCTAGATATCCCAGGTCTAGAGTATATTCATGTCAAAGTAGCAGCCACAACTCCCTAACCAGGATAGACTATATACTAGGCAATGAATCAACGTTGTTGAATTCGAGGTCCATAACGTACTTGCCCCAGGGAATTTCGGATCATTCACCAGTACTTGGCACATTGATCCGAAGTGTCCCCTTAATAATGTACAGAATGAACGCACACCCTTTTCTGGTTGAACCTCATGGGCCCATCAGATGGGATATCATATCAAATACAGGAGTTCATTAGGACACATGAAAATGAATCCAACATCCGGCTGGTATGGGACACATTAAAAGCTTTTTCACGTGGGGCGCTACACTCTAATATATCCTACATCAAAAGAGACCCTAAAAGATCAGAACTAGAGCTGGAGTCTCTGTGCACCACTCTAGAACAGCAATATATTAGTCACCCGACTGAAGCTAACAGAAGTGAGTGGCTGCAAGCAGGGAGACAATACCTAGCAATACTAAAAGATGATAGGAAACTGTTCTTTATTATGAAACAAACTGCTTTTGAACTGGGAAATCAATCAGCTAAGCTGCTGGCCTAATTGATCTGACATGACTCGCCCTCTGCGGTGATTCTAGCAATTGGGGATCACATGGGACAAGTACTCGGCACTCAAGAAACCATTCTCTGCGCCTTCACACACTTTTATCGAGACTTGTATAGATCCAATATAACAGCATCCGAAACTGAGATAGCTACCTATTTAGAAGACATTTCTCTCCCCAAACTGACAAGGATCCTCTTGATTGCAGATCGTATAGACCAGTAATGCCCAACCTACGGCCCGCGAAACAGTGTCATGCGGTCCGCGCAGTGACAGGACTTTATCAGTGCAGGGCGTGCTGCGAACGGCACAGGCAGCAAAGCAATGCTGCCTGTGCCTGCAATCTCCCCGCCCAGCGCTGCCTCCTAGCTAATTTATTCACTGCACTTGCCTCTGTGAAATTGAAGAGAAGCGCCGTAATGTCGCACAGGCGCACTGGCAGATGCATCGAAGTGCGCATGCACAGTTTCCAGTGCGCCTGTGCGAGATTACGGCGCTTCTCTTCAATTTCACAGAGGCAAGTGCAGTGAATAAATTAGCTAGGAAGCGGCTCTGGGTGGGGGGGGGATATCTGTGGCGGACACTGAAGGGGGGGATATCTGTGGCAGACACTGAAGGGGGGATATCTGTGGCAGACACTGAAGGGGGGGATATCTGTGGCGGACACTGAAGGGGGGGGATATCTGTGGCGGACACTGAAGGGGGGGATATCTGTGGCGGACACTGAAGGGGGGGGGGATATCTGTGGCGGACACTGAAGGGGGGAATGTTTGGGTGGGTGGTCTGGAAGGGGTGGGATGTCCGATAGGTATGTGGGGGTGGGATATCCGGGAGGGGGGCCCATACATTTTTTTTGCTATGGGGCCCAATAATTTCTAGCTACGCCCCTGATTGTTAAGATTGGGCAGGCACTGGAGCGATAGAGCGCCCTGCTGTAGGAGAAGCCGGCGGGAGATAAAAAGAGGAGGGGCCAGCTCTTGGTGGTGTCGGGCACACGGCGCAAACATGGAGGATCTGACTGAAGCCTAAAGACCAGACATCAAGGTAGACCTGCAGAAGAAGGTGACAGCGCAGTATGTGATGTATACATGTGTGTAATGTATGTAGTGCAGTGTGTGATCATCACATACTGCACTACATACATTACACACATGTATACATCACATGCCCCCCTCACAGTAATAATGCCAAGATATGTGCCCTCTTCAGAGACTTAATGCTCACATATGCCCCCTCACAGTAGTTATGCCCAGATATGTACCCCCTCACAGTAGTTATGCCAGATATGTGCCCTCTTCACAGTAGTAATGCTCACTGGTGCCCCCTCACAGTAGTTATGCCCTGATATGTGCCCTCCTCACAGCTCACAGTAGTTATACCTTGATATGTGCCCTCTTCACAGATGTAATGCTCACACATGCCCCCTCACAGTAGTTATGCCCAGATATGTGCCCCCTCACAGTAGTTATGCCCAGATATGTGCCCCCTCACAGTAGTTATGCCCAGATATGTGCCCCCTCACAGTAGTTGTGCCCTCCTCACAGTAGTTGTGCCCTCCTCACAGTAGTTGTGCCCTCCTCACAGTAGTTGTGCCCTCCTCACAGTAGTTGTGCCCTCCTCACAGTAGTTGTGCCCTCCTCACAGTAGTTGTGCCCTCCTCACAGTAGTTGTGCCCTCCTCACAGTAGTTGTGCCCTCCTCACAGTAGTTGTGCCCTCCTCACAGTAGTTGTGCCCTGATATGTGCCCTCCTCACAGTAGTTATGCCCAGATATGTGCCCCCTCACAGTAGTTGTGCCCTCCTCACAGTAGTTGTGCCCTCCTCACAGTAGTTGTGCCCTCCTCACAGTAGTTGTGCCCTGATATGTGCCCTCCTCACAGCTCACAGTAGTTATGCCCAGATATGTGCCCTCCTCACAGCTCACAGTAGTTATGCCCAGATATGTGCCCTCCTCACAGCTCACAGTAGTTATGCCCAGATATGTGCCCTCTTCACAGTAGTAATGCTCACACGTGCCCTCTCACAGCGTTTGCATTTCTTTCTGGAAAATCTACCTGGTTCCGGTCCGCGAAATTTATACCAAGTCTAGTGCGGCCCTCAGACGAAAAATGGTTGGGCACCACTGGTATAGACCCATAGCACTGGTAAATGTGGACTACAAAATCCTAACCAGAATTTTAGCCACTGGGATATTCCATGAATGCAGATTGGGCACTAGTGTCACTAGACGCAGCCAAAGCATTCGATTCCATAGAATGGTCATATCTAACTGGCTGTCTCAGAGGCTTTGGGTTTGGACCTCAGTTCCTTAGATGGATCAGTATCCTGTATAGCAACCCGATAAGTAGGCTTCTGGTAAATGGAGAATTGTTGGACAGTTTCCCCCTTCATAGAGGGACAAGACAGGGTTGCCCCTTATCACCACTTTTATTTCCCCTGGCAATTGAAATCTTGGCCATTAAGGTGAGAAACAGCAATAATATAACCTAGGGCTGCAACGATTAATCAACGTTATCGATAATATTCGATAACTGGATTCGTTGTCAACGAATCCCGTTATCGAATAATCGGTCAGTTCGTTGCTATGCGGGCCGGAGCGGGTGGTCAGGCGCTATGCCTGCGGGTCCTTGAACTTTAAATCACTGCATCTTTATTACCTTACAATGAAGCTCCAGTAACAGGCAGAGCGGGCGGTGGCGTAACGTCACTTATTCGCGTGACGCGCATGCTCCGCCTGCTTCATGCATAAAGTGGGTGGAGCAGGCGCGTCACGTAAGTGACGTGACACCGCCGCCCGCTCTGCCTGTTACTGGAGCTTCATTGTAAGGTAATAAAGATGCAGTGATTTAAAGTACCGTAAGTTACTGCCGGTTAAGGAATACTGCTGTGAGCGGCGGGGCCGGAGCTGTTATGGGGAGGGGAATCTGTGGATGACACGGTTATGGGGAGGGGGATCTGTGCACTGTTATGGGGAGAGGGGGATCTGTGGATGACACTGTTATGGAGGGGATCTGTGGATGACACTGTTATGGAGGGGATCTGTGGATGACACTGTTATGGAGGGGATCTGTGGATGACACTGTTATGGAGGGGATCTGTGGATGGCACTGTTATGGAGGGGATCTGTGGATGGCACTGTTATGGAGGGGATCTGTGGATGGCACTGTTATGGAGGGGATCTGTGGATGGCACTGTTATGGAGGGGATCTGTGGATGGCACTGTTATGGAGGGGATCTGTGGATGGCACTGTTATGGAGGGGATCTGTGGATGGCACTGTTATGGAGGGGATCTGTGGATGGGACATATAGCATAAGATGCTATATAGTGTCATCTATAGATCCCCCCTCCCCATAACTGTGTCGTCCACAGATCCCCCTCCCCATAACTGTGTCGTCCACAGATCCCCCTCCCCATAACGGTGTCGTCCACAGATCCCCCTCCCCATAACAACTGGAAACCGTTGCCTATTTCGGTGGAAGGGCAGATTAACTCAGTTAAAATGATTATACTCCCAAAAGTGCTA
Source organism: Bufo gargarizans (assembly GCF_014858855.1). Lineage (NCBI taxonomy): Eukaryota > Metazoa > Chordata > Amphibia > Anura > Bufonidae > Bufo > Bufo gargarizans. The sequence continues at coordinate 8,048,736 of NC_058086.1, forward strand.
TATACAGTTCAACATGCAGAGACGCATATCCCCAAATCAATGTTCAAAGAATTAGATGCCATGACTAGGGTTTTTATATGGGGCAGATCCCGTGCCAAAATCGGCTTGGATACGTTGAGACGTCCTAAATTAGAGGGAGGTATGACCCTACCGGATTATTTTATATATTACTTAGCTGGCCAGTTAAGGCTCATTACCACCTAGGTCACAACTGAAGATCTGCCTACCTCAGAGGACTTCCTAAAAACTTATCTTCAATGTAATAGTTTACATTTAAGTGGTTGGTATTGGAGGGGTCATCAATATTCCAAAATGCTACCATTACATAAATTAGCCCAGACAGTCTGGAGAGAAGCTAAATCACCAGCCAAATTTAGAGCGGTAGTTTCATACATACCTTTGTGGGGAAATCAGTCCATACCAAATATACAGGGAGTAATGGGAGCGGATAAATGGAAATTGGCAGGAGCCAAAACCAGTGGTGTATCTTGGTTTTATGCTGCCCTAGGCGAGACTAAACTCGGGCACCCCCCTAATGTAAACTTACCCCATAAAACAACTAAGTAATCGATTTTTTGTGAATTACTGTAATTTAAGTACTTACAGTTTTTGAAGACAGCAGGCTCAGGGATCAGTGCATTGGTGGCCGGGGCCTGGCCTCAGTGTTCACGGTGACCGTGTGCAGGATCCATTCTGCACTTGGACGGCAACGCGTGGACGCAAAAGGCAGGGGAGGTTGGGAGGAAGTCAGGAGAAGGAGGATGTAAGTCTTTCAATTCCTTCACTATGCGGCGTCGGCGATACCGCTCGTATAGTGAAGGATCGGATCGGACAAGGAGCCATACAAATATTTAGCATATTGTGTAACTATCACTAAGCAAACAAGGCATTTTGCCACCCCATTGGCAAGTGCCTCCCTAGGCAAATGCCTTGTTTGCCTTGTGATAGATACACCCCTGGCCAAAACCCTAGGTGATATTTATGATCAAGGAATTATGATGACATTCGAGGCTTTGGCACAAAAATATAATATATCACATACCCATTTCTTTTCATACTTACAACCTAGGGCTGTAGTACAGAGCAAATTTCCACACGGCAGCACCAGTGTCCAAATATCGACTCATAAGAGTTGTTAAAACCCAGGGTCCCAGAGGATTAGTATCAGCAATTTACTCACACCTAGTACGAGCAAAGATTGGCACAGAGCCCCTCCCAGTGATAGACAAATGGAAAAGAAAGATACTCACAGAAGAATCAATATCGGATTTATTAGTCACATCTACGAGTATCACCCGCAATAAATAACAAAATAATCCAACTTTATATCATCCATCAGTCATAGTTAACTCCAATTAGGATGTACAGAATGGGTAGAGTGCCATCTTCAGCATGTCCGAGGTGTGGGGAACAGGAGGCGGACTTCTGGCACAGGATCTGGAGCTGCAACCCGATAGCCGCCTTCTGGAAGGCGGTGATTGATCTTCTTTCCTCATTACTATCGGTTCGGGTGCCGTGCGCTCCTGAGGTCTGCCTGCTAGGAATACTGAATGATGATAATTGGGATCACTATACAATGATATTCCTAAGGGAATCCCTGTTTCTGGCACGTAAATGTGTAGCACTGAGATGGTACAGCCCCAATACACCGAACTTGACCATGTGGAAATTGCATATAAATCAGATCCTACCCTACATAGTACTGGTATACAAACATCGCAATAAATCACAGAAATGTGATAGTTTGGGGATTGTGGTGTGGGTCAGTACAAACCATGTATTCAACCTCGAGACTGCGACAAGCAATATCAGTGGCTCGAGGAGACATGGCTCAGTAGGTGTACCGGGACATTCGTATACATCAACATTGCTATGCTTTAACTGATGTCATAGGGGGCGGGTAGCATTGCGATGGCTGGCTAGAGATGAGACTAAGACCGTTACTGTATTATTGGTCACACTGTTTTCTGTATTAAGAGATTTGGCAACAAAAATGTATGATACTGTTGTATTTCCATTTGTTAATAAAACAGTTTCAAAAAGAATAATTAAATAATAAAAATGAATTGCTACTCTCCGGGAGTATGCAGCCGTCGGCGCAGGTACTTCGTTTACATACTTTAATCCCTTCACAAAAAGAGTATAACAGAAAAACTGGCCTCATTGCAACCAATCGGAGCTCCCTTTTCATTTGCCCCTAGTGTTGCTACAGGTAATTGTATTCACAGTTTAGATTTACTTAAAGGGGTTGTCCACGTTATAAACAAAAATTCCCCCAGGCAGAAGTGGTCAGAAAATAATAAAATCAGGTGTAAATATCTATTTCCCGACACTTCCAGTGCTGCAGCTCTGATTCTCACTGTCAGGCTTTGTATGTGACTTCCTCCCAAAAGTTGTGGGTACTGATGATAAAACACTCCTTTAAAAAATTATTGTATATTTTGCCTTTGTCTCCTCTTACAGGTCTAGTTGTATGTATGGTACTTGCTGTCTTTGGGGGAAGACATATTCTATAGGCCTCTTACGCTTTTGTAAACAGGTGAGTGCTCTTCTACTATTCACATCCCATTGTGCTCTGCATGCGTATACAGGGAGGTAATCCAGCGACCATAGAAACACAGCCTTTATTAAAGGCAATTTAAAAAAATCTATCACAGGAAGAAAACCAACATCTGGCGCGTTTCAACCTGATCCAGGTCTTAGTCATAGCAGGATGGTAGCTTACAATGAAGAGATTAAAACAGATGTGTGCAAGGAGCAATCCCCGATATGTCATGTGACATATTCACAAGCCGATGTCTGCTTAAGTACGTCGCACACCTGGTTCACATAAGGCTACTTTCACACCAGTGTTTTTTGCTGGATCCGTCATGGATCAGCAAAAATGCTTCAGTTCTGATAATACAACAGCCTGCATCCGCCATGAACGGATCCGGTTGTATTGTGTCTTCTATAGCCATGGCGGATCCGTCTTGAACACCATTGTAATTCAATGGAGGATGGATCCGTTTTCTATTGTGTCAGGACGGATCCGTCTCGCTCCGCACCACATCGCTTGCAGCGTTATTCTGTCCACGATGGGGACGCAACCAAATGGAACTGAATGCATTCAGATGCATTCCATTTCGTTCAGTTTTGTCCCCATGGACAATGAATAGAGACAAAACGGAACGGATCTCAATAACGGAAAGGGAAAGTGCAAGTGGGAAAGTATCCTAATTGTAGAAAGATACAAAAAAGCGAAGTAATGCCACATACAAAATCTTTACCACACAATAGGCGTACCAAAATAAATATCCTGGTACTACGTTTCATGAAGTATCCAAAAGTACTAGACTAAGGCCTCATGCACACGACCGTTGTTGTGTTCCGTTCCGCAAAATGGGGTTCCGTGATCAGTTTCCGTGTGTCTTCCTTTATTTTTGGAGGACCACCAGACATAAAGAAAAGTAAAAAAAAAAAATCTAAGACAGGTTTGCGATGCAAATGATAGGAAAAAAACGGACGCGGATGACAATCTTGTGTGCCTTCGTGTTTTTTAGCGGTCCCATCGACCTGAATGGGTCCGCGAACGGTTTTCTGTGAAAATAATAGGACAGGTTATATTTTTTGGACGGACTGGAACCTCGGATCACGGACGCGGATGACAAACTGTGCATTAGCCGAGTTTTCAACGGACCCATTGAAAGTCAATGGGTCCACAGAAAATCACGAAAAACGGAACAACGGACACGGAATAAAACAAAGGTCGTGTGCATGAGGCCTTAAGGAGTCTTGCAGTGGGTGTCAGCATCTGGTTTATCTCCATTCAACAGGGCTAAACCATGAGCAGGTGCTTCACAATCAAATTGACAAACTGCATAATAACTGGGGGGGTTACTGTCGGATTTTGCTCCTTACAAGTAGTAACCGGTGCTGCCTCCATTATAAGCTGTAATAGTAATATGCATCATTGCCTCAGGTTACTGATATGCAAGGAAAGAAAAATATGAACTCTGACATGATGCCACAGGTTATACAGTATGGGTATGTGGCAGGAAACAAACCAAACAGCAAGAAAGTCCGTGCCCTTCACCACCACCAGTCGACGTCTGTGTACAGACTTATTTTCTAATGGTCGATATGTCTTACTAGTAGAATCTGTAGAGTACCGGCATCTGCTATGTAACCAAGGTATTCATCTTCTCCCTCACAGGCCACCCTGCAGTTCTGTGTGGTTAAACCATTAATGGCAGCAATCACTGTGATACTTCAAGCTTTTGGCAAATATCGGGATGGTGATTTCAAGTAAGTGTTGGATATATGTTCATTCTTGTTGGAACCTATGGTAACTTTTTGCAGTCAGTACTCTGCCAGGGAGAACATGGTCATGTCATGGAGCATAATGTGCTTTATTTTTATACTGATTTTGCCATATGAAAATTATTATTATTCACCCCCCTTTGAAAAGCACATTGTCCATGTTTGAGATCCAAGTGATATGGATCCTTAGTAGATTTATGTGCTCATCCCTAACGGCGTGTGGGAACCTAATGCTAAGAAAGCTGTTTTATAGGATTTCTGCATCACTGCAATGCAAAGCAGAAGTGCTCGGATAAGATGGTGTCTTATTTCTATATATCATTGTGTCTGCAGGTGTGCTACTATCTGAAAATTGATTATAGGGGTGGCCATCTTGCCCGAGCTGTTCTTAACAGCATTAATAAAATTACTTAACGGCAGCCCCAGACATGCTAGGCATGCTGACCCCTGCAGAGGTCATTGTACAAGGAAAGAATAGATCAGATTTGACAATCGCCCATTGTGACTGGTGGGTCCTGTCTTATCTGTGCACAGAGGTGATATCATTACAGGCAGAATTAGAATGACAGATAAGCAGGTAACTGCAGTAAAGTGTTCTGTACAGACTAAGAAGTGGTGCCTAGGATTTAATCTTTGTTGTTTAAATATATCGAATACATGGAAAATTGAAAACAACATAATCAAAAAATGTTAAACATAAAAAAATGATTTCAACAGCAGTTCACTTTCTGATGACACATTCCCTTGTAGATGACTGTAACATGTTACATGGGTATCCCCATCTCAGGAGCAGGCTGTGCTACACAATTTCTGTAGCCCCATACAAGTGAGTGCGAGTTACAGAAACAGGGTATCACAGCCGCATCTATCAGACACTAGTGGATATCCTATGGACAATAACAATTACTGCTTGTAAATGCAGATGTTGCATACAGTGTCTGTGTGACTTGTAACCCAGCATTACTCTCGTTGCAGCGTGGCCAGCGGGTACCTATATGTGACAATTATCTACAACATCTCGGTCAGCCTGTCGCTCTATGCTCTATTTCTGTTTTACTTTGCCACACGAGAGTTGCTCAGTCCCTACAGCCCAGTATTGAAGTTCTTCATGGTGAAGTCAGTGATTTTCCTTTCCTTCTGGCAAGGTGAGATTGAAAACCCTGATGCCTTGCACGTCCAGAAGAATAGTCTAATACACTTCTGAGTGTCCACGTGAATGAACATGTGGTAATGACTCTTCATAGCCACAGATTTTGGCTGACTGCAGAGGCTTTTTTTTTTTTTATGCTCGTAAACCAAAGAATAAGCCCCATTTGGTACCACACCAAACCAAAAAAGAAAGTACTAGACCAAAAATAACACATTAAAGGGGTTAGCCTATGATTAATGTAAAAAATTAAAATCAGACATCACATAGTCGATGACAACCTTTTTCTAATATAGCTAGAACCAGCCCTGTACCTCACATGGATCCAGAGATCTCCCTATTCATTGCACTGCTACAATCAAGCTGACAGCTCAAGGGGAGTGTCTTTACTGCTGCAGCTCCGGAGTTGTCTCAGCTCTCCCTATCACAGCTCAGGAGGTGTCTTTTCTGCTGCAGCTCTCTCCCTATCACAGCTCAGGAGGTGTATCTTTACTGCTGCAGCTCAGGAGTTGTCTCAGCTCTCCCTATCACAGCTCAGCAGGTGTGTCTTTTCTGCTGCAGCTCTCTCCCTATCACAGCTCAGGAGGTGTGTCTTTTCTGCTGCAGCTCTTTCCCTATCACAGCTCAGCAGGTGTGTCTTTTCTGCTGCAGCTCTCTCCCTATCACAGCTCAGGAGGTGTGTCTTTTCTGCTGCAGCTCTTTCCCTATCACAGCTCAGCAGGTGTGTCTTTTCTGCTGCAGCTCTCTCCCTATCACAGCTCAGGAGGTGTGTCTTTTCTGCTGCAGCTCTCTCCCTATCACAGCTCAGGAGGTGTATCTTTACTGCTGCAGCTCAGGAGTTGTCTCAGCTCTCCCTATCACAGCTCAGCAGGTGTGTCTTTTCTGCTGCAGCTCTCTCCCTATCACAGCTCAGGAGGAGTGTCTTTACTGCTGCAGCTCTCTCCCTATCACAGCTCAGGAGGAGTGTCTTTACTGCTGCAGCTCTCTCCCTATCACAGCTCAGGAGGTGTGTCTTTACTGCTGCAGCTCAGGAGTTGTCTCAGCTCTCCCTATCACAGCTCAGCAGGTGTCTTTTCTGCTGCAGCTCTCTCCCGGCTCAGAAGGAAGTTGAAGGATGAAACTGAGCATGTGCAGCCATATCAGTGAGCAGGACAAAGAAATAAGTAAAAGAACAAACAGCAGGTGGTGCTATACAGATACAGTTTATTGAATAACTTAGTGGCTATACAAAAATTTTAATTATATGCAATTAAACTATTCAGGTGCTGGTTTGAAAACCGGTGAATATTTTTTTTTCATGGGACACCCCCTTTTAAAATACCATTTTTATTAGAAACGCATGTTAAAACCTGTGATGCAAAAATTAAAACAGATAATAGACAAGGAGGATGAGCCTGCATCCAAAGTATAATCATATAGCAACAAATCCACCCACTAGTACAGGGTACAGGCGCAGTGCCCTACACTGGCCCGTACACCGTATCCGCTGGGTGGATTTGATGCTGAATGCTTACACTTTGGATGTAGGCTCATCCTCCTTGTCTTTTATCGGTTTTAATTTTGGCATCATCATATTTTAATGTGGCTTTCTAATAAAGATAGTATTTTAATATGTGATTTTTGATCTAGTACCTTCTTTTTTGGTTTGTTGATATTACTTTTATGCCATAGTAAGTAGTGTACATTTCAGAGGATATAGTTATATTCTTAGAGTCCTAGCCTTATGTAAATGAATAAAATTTATGTTCCACTCTAAATATTTCTTCTATGATGGTAAATTGCGCAGATATAGAATGATTTATCTCAGTGCAGGGCAGCCATTTTCTGTTGAAGAGCCTCTGTCAGCATGATTAAACCAGGCATATGGCCTAGTAGGGTTGATTATGCTGATTAAAACTCTATATTTCATTTCTCTGTAGCTTGCAGTGTTGCTGGGTTGTGCACTTTTATCTTTTATTCAAATTAGGCAATTGGAGCACCAAGGGTCTGGAGTTAGTGTTTCAAGCACTACTACAGCTGCGCCGCTAGGGCTCACTACACTCCCCCCCCCCCCCCCCACCCCCCCCCCCCCCCCCCCCCTCACCTTTGATTTACAGCACTAGACATCACGTCCAGTGTCTTCTTCTCGTGCCTGCAGTTTTGTGTTAACATCATTCCATCTGGAAGCGTTCCTCATTTACCCCCAAAGCCACCAATGCCTACACTTCCGGGTGGAACAATGTCGTCGGCGCCTGTGCAGTCTGAATCTGCATGGTTTGTGCACAGAAGTGCAGGTGCGAGAGCTGCAACTTCCTAATCCCTGAAAAAGAGAAGTCTGTGTAACTCGCCAATTCTGCTAGCTTCAGAGAAGAGAAATCGGGCAATATGCCTGGTCTAATAGGGTTGATCATGAGGCTCTTTGAAGGAGTCGTCCAGCAAAAGTAGTACCTTTTGGTTATTGGATGACTGTCAGAAGACCTGCTGCTGAAACCCCCACTGATCAGCTGTTACCATGGGGGATGATTTCAGGACAATTTTCCTGCAGTAATACACCAGGGTGAATTTACTAATTGAGTCTATCTAAAGTTGCGCCAAATTTATCACAGTGGCTCATGATGAATGATAAATGTGGTGAAGGGCTATACTCTGTCTAACTTCACACCTATTAATTGGCTTATTAGATCCCATGCTCGCGACCATTTCCGTTTTGCAGGTGTTAAACGTTGTTGCATTATAGTTGCCTAAAACGTGCATAAAAGCTAGAAGCTAGGCTGCAATATGGGGATTTGTGCTGCAGCTTATCTAGGTTACAGAATGCTGCACAAAGTGATCCATTGTAACAAAATGTGTGAAAAGAGGAGTAGGTCAGGATGTTCCATGCAGAAACGCCGCAGTTTTCCCCTATGCATTGAAAGTGTTGCCAAAAGATAATGAGCATACTATAAAAGTGAACATTTTTCAGCATGCTCTTTTTCTTTTGTTTTCCACACTGCGGGTGCTTGGGATGTTATAAACCTGTCTATATTTAGTATACTGTAAATTGCTGCAAATTTGTAATGTGGAATCCGCATTGCAAATCTGTTCTGTAAATGGGACACACATCTCAGCTGCATGTTCTAGATTGTGAGGAGATCATACTTCCCGTGCTCTTCAATTTATCCCAGTAATCGTTTACATTGTATTGATGGTTTTGCTTCTGTCCTGCAGGGATGCTATTGGCTATACTGGAAAAGTGTGGAGCCATTCCAAAAATCCATTCGGCTGAGGTTACTGTGGGTGAGGGCACAGTAGCCGCCGGGTACCAGAACTTCATTATCTGTGTGGAAATGTTCTTCGCAGCTATAGCTCTGCGTTATGCTTTTACTTACAAAGTATATCTAGACAAGAGGTTGGATGCCCAAGGTGAGTGCGGCCATTACTCATCTCCATAATCATATCCATATATATCTCTGAGTAGTATTAACAACATTTAAATATTGATAATCAGTCCTCAGGATAGGCCGTTGATAGATGATCGGACAGCCACTGATCAGATATCAGCTATTTGACCAATGCTCATCGCTCAGAAAACTCTGCCCTATTATGCTTCCCTGTCCTGATCACTGTAGCTTAATGGGGTTGTTAAAGAAAGACTTGGAGAGCCCCAGCACCATGTTAATACTTGCCCCTTTTCTCCCTTCCACTTCCAGTCTTCCCCATTGCTGATGTCATGTTCCTGGCTGCAGTGGTGGTGATAAATGTGCGCAGGTCACCACTGCAGCCAGTCAATGGCCCCAGCAATATATGGGATGTCACTGCTGCAGCCAGGGAAACAAACAGCGGCAGAGAGTAGTGGAGCTCAGCGCTGGAAGAAGCAGGGGTGATAAAGGGATGAGTACCTTTTCTTTTATTTTGTCACATGTACAGAGGATTCCCAAGTTTTTATTCTACTTTAATGCTTTCAGCGCCAATGTTGAAATACACTCATTGACCAAAAAAAAATGCACCCAGACAGAAATGCCAGATTGCTGCAAGACTTTGCCCACTGGAATATAAAAAGACTCTCAGAGGCTATTTTTGGGTAGTGTACCTCTATGGCGCACTCAAAGATATTTTGCCCAGTTGACAGGCTTTGATAGGTGTCCATCATTGAACTGAGAGACTCATTACAGACAGACCACCAGTAGAGAGGGTCATTTGATATGCTAGCGAGCACACGCGGCTCCCACAGTTTTGTTGTCCACCATCCGGAGAAAGTTGGCACTTTCATTACACACTCTTCTATGGCTGGACCACTTGGCAGAAGGAAATTTGGTGTTGCAGTGCCCTTTACGTGTCCTACCATTTATTGACTGCAAATCACCGTTGCCGTTCTTTGCACTGGTGACTGGGAAACCTGGACTGGTGGGGACTGGAACCGTATTGTCATTAGCGACAAATCCAGGTTGTGTTTTCAATCCCATGACTTTTGGGTTTGAGTAAGGAGGCCCCATCGTGAGCGCTTCCATCTTGCCTTTGCTTTGGAGCTACACACTTCCCCAACTGTTGGTGTGGTGATCTGGGGAGTCATCACATATGACAGTCGGTCACCCCTAATAATGATACTAGATTGGCAGGTTTATTGCCAGTCGAGCATTTATGGGACCGTCCAGGACAACAGTTTCAACAACCTACGAGTGTGCAGGATCTGTGGGCAAATGTGCTGCCGGGCACCATACAGAACCTGTATTGCCTCCATGTCCAGCCACATCTCCTCTTGCATCCAGGGTAGGGGCCGTATCTCATCTTGTATCTAAGCTAGAGGTGGCCCAACAGGATACTAGAGCAGTAATCCCTTCTCTGTAATATTGTGAACACTTACCGTACATATATCATTACATTCACACAGGAAGATTCATTCCATTCCAACAACTCCTCCTTGGTGTGTTTTCTCTTTATTTTATTTATTTTATTTTTTTGTCAATGAGTGTAGTTCGTCATAATCATTGATTGTCTTAAATGTCACATTAAAGATTGGTGGTGGTCTTACACAGGACAATTATTGGGAAACGCTTGTACAAACATTTGTCCCCGATAATTGCCCTGACGCTCTGCCAATGTAAAAGGCCCTAACTGTAACCAGCTGTTTCTATCCCTTCCAACCGTAGAGCACGGCTGCACTCAGTGTTCATGTCCTTCTGTTTATAACACATGATTTATTTATTTTTCCTTGAGTATCCGTGTCTTTTGAACGTGACTATTATGTGTATACAGAGGACACAAGTTCTATAGTTGGCCCATTTTTCTTTATTGACAGTACTATGTAATAGAAGCACTCTGCCACCTTGTGGCTGTCATCAGAATGACATACATTCCACGTCTTTGTTTTGTTCAACAGCACTTTACTGTCGAAGGGAAAAATAATAGTGACATTCTATAAGAGGGAGGATCCGACCCGCAAGCGCTATTGATATAAAGATTATTGCTTATTACTCAATTTGGGGACTTTCTCAGGATTAAATGTGAACCTGTTCGGATTGTTATTTGGCCATTTTTCAGCTCTAGGTTGTTTAGTTGGTCGCCTGGGGGCTTAAATCTTTCTCAGCAGCTCTGGTAATAAATGTGTAATCCCTGGGAGTATGTAAAGAATTTGTAAATCTGACGCTGGGCAGATCTCCATGGTTTTGGAGAAGTGTTGACTTATCTCGGTGGGAGGACATGAGGTTCTGACGATCTGGGCCATTTCCATGCGTGACTCCTCAACATCAGAGCCTCATATGATGTGCACTGAATTCTTCCACTTCTGTATAACCTCTGTATTTCTTGATCCTGTCCTCTCTCTTTTGTTTCCCTGCTTTTGCCCTGCAGCTGTTCCAACCTACGGTCCATATGGTAGGTACAGCTCTGTCTGCGTCATCATTCTGCTGTTTTATATACTACTTTCTTTCCCTCTTATTAGCCATATTGTATTAATTTTCAAATGTACTGTTGGAAAATAAAATGCATGAAAAGATGCTAAACAGCTGCTCTTAGCAGCACTTCACCTGATCTGTAACTGCAATGATGTCCTAGAGAAGTCTGTGTGTTAACATTATATTCAGATGTCTGTACACTGCCATCCATTAGCTGAGATATTGGGGGAATTTATCAAAAGTGGGTGGGGTTCTTCTGGAGGGGATGGGGCCTCCCATAGACGAGAAATTGGTGCAAATTATAGCGTAAATCTATACCTGCTTCTAACAGGTGTTAATCACAAATTCTGTTGCGTACGCAGCCGAGATGCACCTCTTTTAGAGCTACTTGCCATACTTGTTTTTTTAACAGGTTTTCCAGGAGTTCAGTATTGATGGCCTATCCTCCATCCACCCCCTTCAATAAAGATGGTTTATCCACTGATCAGCTGTTTGAGCAGGCTGGAGCACTGCGGCCTGTCCCTGGGCCAGTAACATCACCTTTACTGGTCACGTAGCCTATTTGCAGCTCTTTAAAGTATAACAGTATCCAGAGTATTGGATTGTGGTGATTAATATCTCCTTGGTGGCCCTATTTCAACTTTTCACTGTGTACTCAATTACCCCTTAATTCCACAGTTTTGTTCCCTGTACTGCCTACTTTTACCTGTGCTTAAAATCAGGTTGCTATGCAGGGTCCGTCTAGGTGTTGAAGGACGGAGGACGCAGAAGCACGCAACGTGCAAGGTCAGATTACAGACAACCAGGGACTGTAAGTAAATGATTAAAGCCAGGTCCTCCCCAGCAGCTGATAACAGTGCCTGGGCTGTGTGCACTTCTCCCTGTCCCTGCACTTGGCAGACGCTCCCTCACTCAGCAGACTGGGACAATGCAGAGTTGGAGCAGCGCAGACCAGGGTAGGGAGATCTGCCATCTGCTCAAGTGAAAGCAACATGTGGTAAGAGGACCCCTTTGTGCTGCAGGAGATTAACCCTTTAGGGGGAGGGCTGTGGTTACTGACACTTTTGGGGGGGCTATTGTTACTGGCTAGTGAGGGCAGACGGGATTAGCCTCAGGGGGAGGGCAGTGGCGGCCATCTTAACTGAATAGTGAAATTGCAGTTGTATGCAGACTGATTGCTAAGGGCTGAATCTTATTAAATATGGGGTAAGTCAGTCTAATAGTAACCGATTCTGGAATATCATGTTATTAGTAACTACATATATGAAAATTGAAATTGGGGTCTAAGTGTGACAGTTATCCTTTTAAGAAAGTGGGCCTGGGCTGCAGTACCAAGCACAGACACTATACAGTGTACGACGCTGTGCTGTGAGGAGGCCACCGTGTTCACCATTTCAGGATTCAGACCTCCACCCTTAAGATACCGATGACGTATCCTGATAATAAGCTATCAATATTGAACTCCTGGAAATTCCCTTTAGGCGCAGCATAGGAAATGCCCTTCTAAATCTCCCCCATTGTGTATAATTTTACTCACAAACATAGATTATTGCATGGTAAACCTGCTTCTAGACAATCCTACTTATCTATTCGGGACACGTTGGATATTTTTAATTAAGCGGTGCCGGGGCTGTCAGTAACATCCCTAAGACTACTTTCACATCTGCATGTGTATTTTTTTTTTACATTTTTTCTGTTTAGTTTTGGGAGCAGAAAAGCAAGAAAAAAAATCAACGGTGCTTGATGGACCTACATGATTATAAATGGGTCCACTGGGGGTCCCGCATTGTGCTGGACAAAATAGCACAGTGTGCTGCATTGTTTTGTGTAACTCTTTTTAACAGTACCTCCAATGCAAATGTCACGCTAGTATAGATATATATATCTCGGTAAGTGAATACGGTATATAGCTCAGCCAGCAGTCATAAGGCTGTATCTTAGTGGGTTGTCGCATGATACATTGGTGGCCTTTTTCATGCAACCGCATGATCGGCCATTGTCAATAGCTGCCCGTGCGGCTGCACAGAAAAAGCGGAGCCAGTAAGTGGTGCGGCGACTAGGGGGGTGTACATTTTAGTAAATGCATCTTCTATATTTATATATTTTTTTTCCACTTCTAATCTCTAAATGTGTGTTTTGTTGCTTTTCAGGCCGCTGCGCCCCCATGAAGAGCATCTCCAGTAGTTTGAAGGAGACCATGAATCCTCATGACATTGTCCAGGATGCCATCCATAACTTCTCACCAGCCTATCAGCAGTACACACAGCAGTCTACCTTGGAGCAGGGCTCAAGCTGGCGCAATGGACAGATTATTTCTCGCTCGCAGAGTCTGTCGGGCTCTCGTGACACAGAGAAGACCCTGCTTCTGAGTTCTGATGATGAATTCTGATCTGCAAGAAGAGAGAGCCTGACTAACTCCTAGGGGCGAGGACTCGGCTGTGGTTTACTTTCACCAAATTCTGTGCTGCCTTTTTTTTTTTCTTTACAGAGTCCATTTAAAGCAGGCGATATCCATATAGAGCGGAGTCATAGAATTATTTTTTGGTGATGAAGGTTTGTTGCAGGTTGTGATCATATTTTTGTAGCCTAACAGATACTGTGTGTGACAATAATTTCATATTTTTTATTATAAATTGGAAGAGGCTGGATTATACTGTCGCTGAAAGTAGCTGACTTATATTCTTCTAGTACTCTGACAACTGTGGATGCAGTGTGATCGTCTAGTTCTGTGTGACGCTGAATGAAGGATGCCATAGAGGTCCATGGAAATGTTCCAGTATAGGTCTAGATACCATCTAGACTTGTACGCTGAGAGATGGATCACAACCTGCAACAAATCTAGACATTCAGAACACTTGTCCCTCATGCAGGTCTAGTGTCGCCGCTTGGTACTCTGTGGCTTCCATTACAAACAGCAGATCCTATTCTGTCCTCTGACTCTGTAGTCAGTGGGCTATTTCCCAGTGTGATGTGACTATTGAACTCTTTTGTTATCTTCTGGTGCTGATCATAGCATTTTAGTTTTTTTCTAAGTACTGCCCAAAAAGAATGCTGTCTAAGAAGTTCATTGGGGGTCACTTATTTCACATATCCCATTTCATTTACTTACTCCCCTGATGCTGTTTTTTTGGTTGGACTTCTCATTTCCCTTTCTCATTATGAATGGTGTATGAATTCTTTTCAGGGGTTTTCCAGCTTCAGCGCATACATGTTATATTGTATACTGTGAAGTTCTGCAGTTTTCTATTACTATGTTTTTGAGATCTTTTTTTACATTTCCAGTATGACAGTCTGCCCTGGTCATGTGATGAACACACAGGGGCACAGTTCGTTACAGTACAGTTATGGTAGGTTCACATTCGCGTTAAACGTATCCGTCGGGCAGTTCCAGCAGAGAACAGCCTGCTGAGGGTGACCAGATCCGGCCTGGCTGGATAGGGCTGTACACCTCCGATCCCCATATAATGGGAACCAACTGCTTTCCAGCATAACTGCTGTTTTTCCGCTGAACAGAAACCGTTGCAGCTATTGGAACAGCCTGCTGGATACATTTATCATAAATGTGAACCTTCCCTAAGTGTACTGTAACGAACCGTGCACCCGTGTGTCCATCTCATGGCCAGCACAGGTTCCCATCCTTCGAATGTCAAAAAAAAATAGAAGGTTCCGACACAGTGACTACAAGCAAAGATCATGAAAACCATTAGGAATTTAACAGCTGCAGAACTTCATTTTACAATGGTTTAAGCCAGGCGTGGCCATCTTGCTGCCCTCCAACTGTAAAATTACAACTCCCACCATGCCCTGCTGTAGGCTGATCGCTATAGACAGTCTGCGCATGCTTGGAGTTGTAGTTTTGCAACAGCTGTAGAGCCTCAGGTTGGCCATCCCTGATTTAAGCGTTATTTGCAGAAATACAGCAATGTCTGTCATTTTCATTGGCGCTTTCAGAGTTTTTTTTTTTTTTTTTTGTGGACAGAAATGCTGCAGGCTAATGTTACTTTTACAGTCTGTAGCAAATTATTGAAATTCAAATTACGTTCACAAGGACAGATGATTTTGGGGAGAAAAAAGGATTGGGAGTGGTGAATTTCAGCACCAGGTCCTTTTGCTCTACCAGGAAATAAGCTGCTACCAGATGTGACAGCAGTTGTCTCCTCTCTCCCCACTGAAAGGAAATACACACCTGGCCAAACCGAGCATATATTTGTATGGAGGAGTCGGGAGAGAAGGCTGTCAGCTGAACAAACATTTGGCCAACAGTTCTTGAAAGGATATGGGGATCTTAAAGGGGACCTGCCACAATGAACATGGTGGCTGAGCTGCAGGCAGCATATTATAGATCAGAAGGAGCTGAGCAGACTGTTATAGTTTTGTGGGAAAAGATTCAGTATAATTTTATATTCCATTGATTTACATTTCTGATCTTTCTGAGCTTTGAAGTCAAGGAGGCGTCTTATCGGTGACTGACAGCTCTCTCTGGATACACAGTCATAGGGGGAAGGCTATCGATTACTGATAGGACGTCTCCTGGACTTCAAAGCCCAGAATGAGCAGGGATATAAATGAATGCAAGTTATACTGAATCTTTTCCCACAGAACTAGATGTCAATCTGCTCAGATCCTCCTGCTCTATACCATGCCGCCTGCAGATTGCACTAGATTTTCATGGTGACCTGTCCCATTTAACTGCACCAACATATAAAGAACGCATGGCTGCTGTGCCTTAATCACATTTAAGGCTCCATTCAGACGTCCGTAACGTGTTTTGCGGAGACAGCGGCAATGTGCGTTCCGCATTTTGTGGACCGCACATTGCCGGCACTAATAGAATATGCCTATTCTTGTTCGTAATTGCGGACAAGAATAGGACATGTTCTATTTTTTTCAGGAACGGAATTGCAAACCCGGAAGTGCGGGTCTGCAATTCCATATCCATGCTGCCCCATATAAATGAATGGGTCTGCAATTCCGTTCCACAATATGCAGAATGAAATTGCGGACGTGTGAAAGGGGCCTAACGGGTGTTATTTTACTAGGTTAACAACACTGGTGGGAAAGACTGGTAGTATGTCTTTAATTTTATTACAATGAAATTATCTAGTTTTAGACCTCTTTTAGAGGAGCGTATTGAAATCCGTCAGTATTCTGGCTCAGGATCCTAATGATATAACATCAGTATTGTCATCAGGATTGCTTCAGGATTTATATGCGTATTTCTTCCTTCATTATTTTTGCACTACTCAGACTGAAATGGGCCTATTTGGAAACAAATCCGCCGAAAACTCAGACATGCTGCGGATTTCAAATACTGACGGGAATAGCTCCATTCATTAACATTAGCAGCGGATTCTGTTACATTAAATCCAGACTATATACGTATTGCAATTACGATCATGTGAAAGCGGCCTTAAAGGAATTTTCTGGCTTCTATATATTGATCACCTGTCCTCAGCATAGGTCACCAAGATTGTTTGGGATCCGGCACCCCCACCATCGGCTGTTTGCATCTGGTGCCACAGTGGATGGAGCTGGAAGCTGAATTACTACAGCTCAGCTTCTATTCACAGCTGCTGCAAACAGCTAATAAGTGGGGGGTGCAGGTGTTGGCCCCCCACCAATTTGTTATTGATGAGCCATACTAAGGATATGTCCTCAATATATAGAAAGTGGGAAAACCCCTTTAAGGACCATAACATAATAAGGCTGAGTTCACATCCTAGTTGGGAATTGTGATCTTCATTATGGGAGCAGAAAAAGGGTTTTCCGACATTTTACTACTGAAGACCTATCCTTGGGATAGGTCATCAGTATCTGATCGGTGCGGACCCCCGACAATCAGCTGTTTGAAAATGCACTGGCACTCCTGTGAGCACCACGGCCTTCTCCTTGCTCACCAAGCACAACGCCATATATTGTATAGCGGCTGTGCTTGGTATCACAGCTCAGCCCTATTCACTTCAATAGGGCTGAGTTGTGTCTAGGCCACGTAACTAATAGCCTAGGAGAAGCTGTGAGAAGGCCACAGTGCTACAGCAAGCACTGGTGCCTTCTCAAACAGCTGATTGGTGGGGGTCCCGGGTGTCGGACCACCACTGATCAGATACTGATGACCTATCCAAAGAATAGGTCATCAGTTATAAAATGTCGGAAAACCCCCTTTAAGCATCTATTAGATGATGGACACAGTTGAGTAATAATGGAGTCTGTAGGTTCCATCATGTTGTCCAACATTGTACCACAAAAGATACTGCTGTTTGCTTGACTATTGTTTTTGGGTGACTATGACTTTTGTCACAATCTCCAAAGCTGGTGTGAACAGAACGATGGTCCGGGCAGGTTTTGTGCCTTTTCTAGTGTTGCTGTGTAGTATGCGCCTAGGCTTGCAGTTAGTGAGTGGACAATATATATAAATAATATATGACATTTTCCATTTTTATGTTTTTAAACCCAGGCCACAGACACAAAGCGGCACAAAGTAGATTTGCAATGTTGGGTGTTTTTCATTTCATTGGTAAGATGTATAACCCCCATCAATGGTCCACGAGTGCCAATCACAGGACAGAATGAAAGGGGTTTTCCAGGCTAACTATATCCTTAGGATAGATCATCAGTATCAGACCTGAGGGAGTCCAACACCCAGCATCCCCACCGATCAGCGTTTACCTGCAGGCGCCAGCACTAGAATTACTACTGAGAAAGGAGCTGGAAACACAGCTCCATTTAAAATGTAGGGGCCATGGAGGGTTACCGCACCTCAGCTGGACTGCAGTGACCTAGCACGGCCACTATACTTTGAATGGAGATGTGTTTCCAGCTTGTGTCTCAGTAGTTGTTCCAGTGCTGGCGCCTGCATGTAAAAGCTGATCTGTGGGGATGCTGGGTGTTGGACTTCCACTGGTCTGATACTGATGACCTATCCTTGAGGAAAGGCCATCAATATTGTTAGCTTGGAAAACCCCTTGAAGAATCGGGTCTGCTGCATAGTCTCTCCTGTGTTCATCCTGAGTCTTACAGCCCTTCTCAATAGGAACTATACTGGACAAATGCTGGAATAGTGGGACCACTGAAGAGCTGAGAATCTGGCCCATAACTGAAGCAAACCCTACAGCGGGCTGTCTTCCTGCATCTTCCATTCGCTTTTCTGTGTTAGAAATATTTATATTTATTAAAAAGTGGCGAACAGACATAAATTACCCATTATGCCCTTTCGCTTATCCCCTGCTATTTAACTCTTTCACTGGCAAAACAGACTGCAGCACCTGTCTGCTCTGGTGGTGGAGAAAATGAAAAAAAAAAAAAAAAAAAGCAGGTATATTTTTATAAATGTTTGTAGATATTATTTTCTCTTCATGTTGCAGTGATAACTGTTCAGTCATCGCCACAGACATTTATTCTTCCTATTCGTCTGTAAATGCTCTGTGATTACTGTAGCTTGCAATAAGCCATCTGCAGCGAAGGAGAAACGTTGTATGCACCTCAGGATTTGTGTATCCTAGCAAAATGATTATGTAGAACACTATCCCTTTAAAGTAGAGATATTGTGGAAACTGCTTGGGTCAAGGGGTCCTTCTAGGATCCCATATAGGTGCAATATCATGTATAAGTCAGGACTGGAAGATGTTGGTGGTTGTGTGGAGTTTTCTTTTTTGTGTTTCTTTAAAAAAAAAAATGTTTTGACTATTATAATCGAATGTGTGTGGCGGTAAATTATTTACACTGTTTACATAGTTAAAATCATTTTATTTTTATATATATATAGCACTTTAGCCATTTTTGGGGACATTTAAATGATAACTCACAAGCAATATTGTAGCAGTGTAATTTGTTTCTTCCCAACTCAGTGGCATCCATGCATCTTGAACTCTTTATTCATGGGAATATGGTACCAGTCTGACCACATTCCCAGAGCTTGCTCTTCTGTGTGGCTGACATCCTGGGACCTACAGCACTCCATCATCACCAATGTTTCAGACATCTCCCTTCCTTAGGCTTTGTTCACATATGCGATGTGAACTCCGACAGCTGATCCAGGGGAGGAACAGACTGCAGAGGTCTCCGTATCCGGTATAGCCCTATAACTATAATGGTATCTGACGGGGATCCAGCTGCTTTCCCGCATAAATGTTGGTTTTCGAACGGACAAAAAGTCATGCGTGTAGGACTTTTTGTCCTGTCGAAAGCCAATATTTTTTGCTGGAATGCGGCCGCATCCCATTGTAGTCTATGAAGATCTGGCAGTGCATGGCCCTAACCAGCCATGCCAGATATGGTGAACTCTGGCAGTCTGTTTCTCTGCCAGAGTTTATAGCACAAATGTCAACTTATCCAGCTTCATTTTTCTTATTCCTCTGTAGGCGAGTCCATTAAATGATTAGCTGTAGTTATAAAACTTCCCTAACACTGTCTATACCAGGGCTCCAGCTGTTGTAAAACTACAACTCCCAGCATGTACATTTGCTTAATTGTTCTCTGAACGCCTATAGATATGATTGGAGCCTCCTAGGAAGTGTGGTTTCATAACAGCTGATGTACTGCAGGTTGCTTGCCCTTGGTCTATACTAGCTGTGTGTGCAGAATCTCCAGTTTTTTGTGTAAGGGTCCATTCACACGTCCGCAAAATGGATCCGCATCCGTTCCGCAATTTTGCGGAACGGGTGCAGACCCATTCATTTTCAATGGGGCCGGAATGTGCTGTCCGCATCCACATTTGCGGATCCGCACTTCCGCATCCGTGCTTCCGTTTCCGCAAAAAAATAGAACATGTCCTATTCTTGTCCGCAATTGCGGACAAGAACAGGCATATTCTATTAGTGTCGGCAATGTGCGGTCCGCAAAATGCGGAACGCACATTGCCGCTTTCCGTGTTTTGCGGATCCGTGGCTCCGTGTATCCGCAA
Organism: Bufo gargarizans; assembly: GCF_014858855.1. Classification (NCBI taxonomy): domain Eukaryota; kingdom Metazoa; phylum Chordata; class Amphibia; order Anura; family Bufonidae; genus Bufo; species Bufo gargarizans. The sequence continues at coordinate 8,068,933 of NC_058086.1, forward strand.
AACAGGTTGCGGACGTGTGAATGGAGCCTAAGGCTGAGTTCAGCGTTTCCGTTCAAATGGAGCAGGAAAACGGAAGGATGGATTTGGCACATAGCTGAGCCGAATCGGAACCTAGGGACCCTATAGACTATAATGCTGTCTGTTAGGTTTCCGCTCAGAAGAAGATTTTTGAAGCAGAGACAAAACGGACCCCATTATAGTCTATGGGGTCCTTGGGTTCCGTTCGGCTCAGTTATGTGCTGAATCCGTCCTTTCCGTTTTCCTGCTCCTAAATGGACGGAAAGACTGAAAGGTGATGTTAATGAAGCCTTAGATGCAGCGTCACACAACTCTATTTCTTATATAAAATTTTGACAGCTCAATTTAGTTCGGAAGCCAATCGTACGGCCACGGATTTAGCTGAAACCGTGCCAAGAAAAGGCGTCCTTTGAAAACAATGGTAGGCATCTTCCACACGACAACCTGGCAGATTTTTGGTGAGGAATCTATGCTACATTGAGTTATCAGTAGATGCCATGTGAACAGTCTCTAATAGCTGATGAGCACGAGGGACAGGCTGAAAGTGAGTTAGAGGACAAAAGTTCAGTGTCATTGAAATAAGGGAACCATTTTATTGGGGAAGAAGGAATCAAGATAGCCCACAGCTCATAACTGACACCAACTTAAACATCGCGAGATTACGGCTATCTATCGTTGAGGAAAGGAGGAGACATAGGCGGTGCTGGGCTCCTTCACAGGCGGGTGTGGCTGGGCACAAGTAAGGTTTGTACAGCCCCTTGGACACATTCAACACTCATTTACATATCTATAAAATCCTTTATTAAAGAAATTAAAACCACACAGCCCTATAGGACACATATATTGCGGACATGCTAGGGGCGATCTAGCTGTGCATGTCCGTATCTCTATAGCCCCAAACCTGATGACAGAATCCCTTTAAAAGCAAGAAAAAAAAAAGGGTTCTGCCCTGATTTGTGCTTCGTATGATACCAGGGCAACATAATCTGTTGTCACCAATGCAGCTCTACAGTCTTGTCACCCAGCTTTTCCAGAGCAATGTACACCAAGTTGATCTAGCTATATGAAGGGATTTATCACTGCATAACTGGGCGAATTTGAAATTCGACAGTCTAAAAAAAAAGCTGGGTAACAATCTGTGCTAAGATGTAAAGAAGGCCACGCTTGGTACATACAGTGCATGCTGTTCACACTGCTTCGATAGTTTAGGGACAACCATCGGTATACACAGGCTTCCAAAGCTGCTGAAAGCATCTCTACCCAATTATGCAGTAAATGGTAGTATGATCACTGAGTAACTGGGCAGATTAGCCCAACCCTTAGTAAAAATGTTCAGCATTGTGCAAAATTTGTTGTAAAGCCGGTTCCAACAAAACAGCCAAAATCACAAAAAAAAATATATTTTTTAATAGTGAACTGAAGAGAAAAGAAAACCTCCTTTTCTGTCAATGTTATCAGACCCAAACCTGCGCGAGGAGGTTGAGCTTCTATAGACAGCATGCATGAAAGGAGCGGGTGTATGTAGCAGAAAAAGGTGTTTCCTCACTAATAAAGGAACAAACCACTGTGTGTGTACCATATTCAGCCCTTTTTTTTTTCACTGCATCTAAAAGAAAAAATAAGGCAACTTTACAAATTATTTCATCCATCTGCTTCCTTCTTTCTTTTTTTAATAAAGTAACATGACTGTAGGGTCAAAAATGCAAGGGGTCATTTATCAACTCTGCTACACCAGTATTGCGATATAAAAAATTTGCCCATGTGTGACATTTGATCAAATTTTGAAACATTTGGTGAGCATCACCATTTAGAAGTTGATTGAAAAGTAGGTTAGGATTTCAGATTGGAACACCTTAAAGGGGTTCTCTGGGAATTAAGAAAATTAAAATACTTAAATATTACTTTATTATAAATATATTCTCAAATACCTTTCACTATTTATAATGGCTCGTTTTGTCTGGGGAGCAATTGTCAGGGGAAACAAAATGGCCGCTGTCCCATTAGTTCACACAAAACCTGTCCTGATCACACATGAGTTACTTTACAACACTGAGGTAAAGAGCTGCCTCATCCTCCCCTCTGCCCTACTTGTCAGGGATTATGATCCTGAATACAGATGATAAGAACTTTAGCTGAATTTCTGGGGAATTTTAGTTCATGGACAGGACAGACTGGGGTAATTGACCTCACCCTCCTCTCATGTCTCATCATCTTCTCCATTCCCACAGAGATTCACCTGTATTCTGGATCATGATTCCTGACAAGCAGAGAGGAGGATGAGGCAGCACTATGGCCCATTGTGGTGAAGTAACTTGTCCTGCTGTGTGATTAGTACAGGTTTTGTGCGTACTGATAGGACGGTGGCCATTTTATTTCTCCTAATGCTTGCTCCCTAGACAAAACAAGCCATTCTAAGTAATGAAAGGTATTTGTGAATATATTTATTATAAAATAATATTCAAGTATTTTCATTTTTTTAATTCCTGGAGAACCCCTTTAAATCTCATTTTAAAAAGTTGCATCTCCATGCCAGGAAACCACCTGGTATAATTTTTTAGACATAGGCACACCCCACATTGCACTTGCACCAAATATGAAATGGTACAGAATAATAATATAAGTGTGGTGCAACGTGACAAAGCAAAGACGGGCTTAAAATTGACACCAAAACCACTGTAAAAGGTAAGTTCTAATAGTTCGTATTATGTCACTGTTGAAGGCACATAGACCTACATAGGCTCGATTTGAAGAAATCTTACAACTTCTATTTGCAATGTTGACCTTTTTTTTTTTATGAAACAAGGCACATAAGGCTTACCCAAGGTCCTACAGGGAAATATAAAGTAGGATGCATACTCTAAATAAAAAATCCAAAACATATGAGTGACTTCCAATGTGCCACTGCAATTAGGTCTTCCTACAAATTAGTGCAGTTTTCAACTTGTCTCTGGTAAATTTACATTGATAATATGCAAAATAACTACACTACAAATGGCCTGAGATCCCCAAGACCTTGAAGTGTCTATTGGAGCAGACTGGAGTCCTGGATCCGAAGCTTAAATTGCCTTCCGGGCAATTTTTTTCATGATTGCATTTTACTCATTTGGGGCTAAAAATAATTTATTCAACTTGTTTTTATGAAGAATATTGAGCCGTTCTGTCACAAAGAGTTAAGTTTTTCTAGCTGTGTGACTGGTACTTTCACTTTGTGCCAGTCATCTAATAACTCTTATCTCTAAATTACTAAGAGGTCATAAACGCTTATTTAAGCCACATTCTTATCAGTAAGATAAGGATTGAGCTTTCAGTGTTTATAAGGTCTGAGAGCAGAGATGAGCTAGCCGTCTGACGGAGAAAACTCAGATCCTGCTAATAGAGCATCTCAGCTCTGTACAGAAAAAAGGACTCTATATTTTTTATAAAGACCTATTGAAAAAAAGATTTTTAGCTCATAATGAATACAATGCACTACTAAAATAGCCTTTAAGGGCTCATGTACACAACTAATGTATATTGCAGTCCGCAAAACACTGATAATCTGTGTTGCATCGAATTATTATTTTTTTTCAGCGAAACTGTTAATTGGTTCATGATCCTCCTGATGTGGAAAATACATGGAGGAGCTGTGTGCTTTCTGCATCTGTATGTCTATCCCGCAAAAGAATGAATGTCCTATTCTTGGCTGCAAAATGCGAAACCTGGAACCATAAAAGTCAATGGGTGCGCAAAAAAATGGATGCAACACGGACATCATCCTTATTTTGTAGATCCGTGTTTTACAAATTGCAAAATACATACAGTCATGTGCATAAGAACTAATAAAAAACGTCCTAAAGGTTCCTTAAACCCTTAAGGACCCTGCCATTTTTCACCTTAAGGACCAGGACAAGCAATTCTGAGATTGTTTTCTCATCACATATTGTACTTCATGACGGTGGTAAATTTGAGTCAAAATATAAAAATTTTATTTATACAAAATTCTGTAGTTTACAGAAACACCCCATATGTGGTCATAAACTGCTGTACGGGCACACAGCAGGCTGAGAAGGAAAAGAACGCCATATGGTTTTTGGAAGGCAGATTTCACTGGGATAATTTTAAGTTGCCATGTCACATTTGAAGACCACCTGATGTACCCCTAGAGTAGAAACTCCAAAAAAGTGACCACATTTTGGAAACTAAGGGATAAGGTGGCAGTTTTGTTGGTACTACTTTAGGGTACATATGATTTTTGGTTGCTCTATATTGCACTTTGTGAGGCAAGGCTGTTTTGGCACCGTTTTTATTTTTTGTTATTTAGACATCTGACAGGTTAGATCATGTGCTATTTTTATAGAGCAGGTTGTTACGGATGCGACTGACAAATATGGCTTTTTTTGTCTATTTGTTTCAGTTTAACATAATATTAATAACAAGTATTTTTGAAAAAAATGATTGGTTAGGGTGTCTCCATATTCTGTAAGATATATATACAGTACAGACCAAAAGTTTGGACACACCTTCTCATTCAAAGAGTTTTCTTTAAATTGTAGATTCACACTGAAGGCATCAAAACTATGAATTAACACATGTGGAATTATATACATAACAAAAAAGTGTGAAGCAACTGAAAATATGTCATATTCTAGGTCAGTGATGGCGAACCTATGGCACGGGTGCCAGAGGTGGCACTCAGAGCCCTCTCTGTGGGCACCCGCGCCTTGGAAAAAGTCTATGGCGTACCAATATGCTTTAGACTTTTCCTGCCATTCATCAGCACAGGACGCACTATGAACAGCACAGGCAGCACACTGCACACTGAATGTAGGCTATTATAGCTAAATAATAAAGTACATGGAAGATATACTATATTGGTATTCAGGTTAAATTGCCGTATTGGCACTTTGCGATAAATAAGTGGGTATTTGGTTGCAGTTTGGGCACTCGGTCTCTAAAAGGTTCACCATCACTGTTCTAGGTTCTTCAAAGTAGCCACCTTTTGCTTTGATTACTGCTTTGCACACTCTTTGCATTCTCTTGATGAGCTTCAAGAGGTAGTCACCTGAAATGGTTTTCACTTCACAGGTGTGCCCTGTCAGGTTTAATAAGTGGGATTTCTTGTCTTATAAATGGGGTTGGGACCATCAGTTGCGTTGTGGAGAAGTCAGGTGGATACACAGCTGATAGTCCTACTGAATAGACTGTTAGCTGCTTTTTATTTGCCATAATACAAATTCTAAGTAAAGAAAAACGAGTGGCCATGATTACTTTAAGAAATGAAGGTCAGTCAGTCCGAAAAATTGGGAAAACTTTGAAAGAGGAGACTATGTGAATCAGGCCTTCATGGTAGAATATCTGCTAGGAAACCACTGCTAAGGACAGGCAACAAGCAGAAGAGACTTGTTTGGGCTAAAGAACACAAGGAATGGACATTAGACCAGTGGAAATCTGTGCTTTGGTCTGATGGGTCCAAATTTGAGATCTTTGGTTCCAACCACCGTGTCTTTGTGCGACGCAGAAAAGGTGAACGGATGGACTCTACATGCCTGGTTCCCACCGTGAAGCATGGAGGAGGAGATGTGATGGTGTGGGGGTGCTTTGCTGGTGACACTGTTGGGGATTTATTCAAAATTGAAGGCATACTGAACCAGCATGGCTACCACAGCATCTTGCAGCGGCATGCTATTCCATCCGGTTTGCGTTTAGTTGGACCATCATTTATTTTTCAACAGGACAATAACCCCAAACACACCTCCAGGCTGTGTAAGGGCTATTTGACCATGAAAGAGAGTGATGGGGTGCTGCCCCAGATGACCTGGCCTCCACAGTCACCGGACCTGAACCCAATCGAGCAGAGTGAAGGCAAAAGGGCCAACAAGTGCTAAGCATCTCTGGGAACTTCTTCAAGACTGTTGGAAGACCATTTCAGGTGACTACCTCTTGAAGCTCATCAAGAGAATGCCAAGAGTGTGCAAAGCAGTAATCAAAGCAAAAGGTGGCTACTTTGAAGAACCTAGAATATGACATATTTTCAGTTGTTTCACACTTTTTTGTTATGTATATAATTCCACATGTGTTAATTCATAGTTTTGATGCCTTCAGTGTGAATCTACAATTGTCATAGTCATGAAAATAAAGAAAACTCTTTGAATGAGAAGGTGTGTCCAAACTTTTGGACTGTACTGTATATATATATTTTTTTACCTGTCTACTAGGTATAGCAGTGGTAGGAGTTTGAGGTGGCGGTGGACGTAGTGGTGTAGATGGAAGCAGCGTTGGAGGAGGACGAGGTAGCCAACACTGGTTTTTGGTTTTAATATTTTAATTTTTATTTTTTATTAGGGTACACTCCAAAAGAGTGTGAAATATCCAAAATGCAAGAATGAGCAATTGCGTTGCAGTATAACAATAGCCGGTTAATGCCAGTATACATGTCTATTCTGCACAAGGTACAGACAAGTCCCGTGGGATCCATGCCTGGTTCATTTTAATAAACGTGAGCTTGTCCACATTGGCTGTGCATAGGTGGCTGCGTTAGTCTGTGATAATGCCCCCTGCTGTGCTAAACACACGTTCAGATAATACACTGGCTGCAGGGCAGGCCAGCACCTCCAAGGCATAAATGGCCAGCTCAGGCCATGTGCCTAATTTGGAGACCCAGAAGTTGAAGAGGGCAGACCTGTCATTCAGTACGTGTAGGCGTGTGCACACATACTGCTCCACCATGTTGGTGAAATGCTTTTCCACATTTCGGCCATGCTAACCCTGCCTTCTGAGGTGCTGGCGTCGCCCCAGCTGCGTTGGCTACCTCTTTCTCCTCCTCTGCCTTCGCCTTGTGCATCCACAGTGCCCCCGCTGTCAGGTGGGAATGCCACTAGCAGCGCGTCTACCAGCGCATCTTATGATCACGCTCCATTGAGGGAATTAAAGACTGTGCGTTGTCCTTGTAACGGAGATACAGCTGCGTGGCCACCTAGTAATCAGCGGGCAACTGTGGGCAACTTGGCGGTCGTTACGGAGACACTGCAGCATGTAATCGCTCATGTGTGCCAGGCTGCCCAGAGGCAACGAAAAGCTGTCCTCTGTGGGAGGTGTATCGTCTGTATCCCCCCATGCACGCACCAGTGATGACCATGAGTTGGTCTGGGTGCAACCCTGCTGTGAACATGGTTCCTTCTCCTCATCCTCATCCTCCAGAACTGTGCCCTGGCTTGACAATAGTCTACCTGGCATTTGTGGGTGCAGGAACCCACCCTCGGAGCCACTTGTGAATGACTGGTCGGAAACCCTACGAAATGATCCCTCTTCCTCCTCCTCCTCCTCCTCCTGTGGGATAGTGATGCTGAGAACTGCGTTATCGACACTGGCCATGTTAATGGAGTACTCGAAACAGCGCAACAAGGAACACAGGTCTCGCATGGAGGCCCAGTCATTGCTGGTGAACTGGTGCTGTTCCACAGAGCGACTCACCCGTGCGTGCTGCAGCTGAAACTCCACTATCGCCTGCTGCTGCTCGCACAGTCTAGCCAACCACTGCAAGGTGGAGTTCCACCTTGTGGGCATGTCACATATGAGGCGGTGAATGGGAAGGCTGAAGTTACCCGGCAGAGCTGACAGACAAGCAGCAGCAGGGTGAGAACGCCGAAAGCGCGCACAGACGGCCCGCATTTTATGCAGCAGCTCTGACATATCGGGGTAATTTTTAAGGAACCTCTGCACCACCAAAGTCAGCACATGCGCCAGGCAAGGGATGTGCGTCAAACCGGCTGGTCCCACAGCTGCTACGAGATTTAGCCCATTATCGCACACTACCAGGCCGTCCACAGCTCCTGCGCGGTGTGGGGTTTGTCCCCCCAGATAAGTTTTAAAACTGCCTCCTGTCGTTTACCCCCGGCTATGCTGAAGTTGGTGGTGAAGGTGTTACGCTGAGCGGACGAGGAGACGGTAGAGGATGAGGAAGCGGATTAGGAGGAGGAAGCAACAGGAGGCAAACTGAAGCACCCTGCAATCCTCTGTGGTGGAAGAACATGCGCCAAACTGCTAGGTGCCTCAGGCCCAGCCGCCACTGCATTTACCCAGTGTACTGTTATGGAGATAGAACGTCCGTGACCGTGCTTACTGGTCCATGTATCCATAGTGAGGTGCACCTTGCCACAGATGGCGTTGCGCAGTGCACACCTAATTTTGTCGTGGTGGCTGGGCACGACCTACTGTGGGACAGCCACCGCCTCTGTTTGCGGGGTGGCGGGTGGCACTGTCACTCCAGAGGTGGATAAAGAGGCCGAGACTACAGCAGAATAGGAAGCAGGAGGAGCCAGAGACCTTTCTTGGTTTTTGAGGTGTCTACTCGACTGCAGCTCGTGCTTTGCACTTAAATGCCTGGTCATGCATGTTGTGCTCACGTTGAGAACGTTTATTCCTCGCTTCAGGCTCTGATTGCACAACCACTCTTGTCTTGTCGTCAGCACATTGTCTGAAGAACTGCCACGCCAGGGAACTCCTTGGAGCTGGCTTTGGTGTGCTCGGTCCCTTGCTGTGGTGGGCAGTAGCAGACTTACTGTCTAGGGGACGGCCTCTCCGCTATTGCACCCTGCTCCCTCTTCTGCTGTGCTGGTGGCTCTGTGAGACCACCGCCTCTTCCTCCGAACTACATAGGTCACTCTCATGACCTTGATTCTCATTGTCCTCCACATCATCTTCCACCCAGTCTTCACCCCTGCCCTCCTTGTCAGTCTGCACACTATCGAAAGCCCCAACAGTTGGCACCTGTGTTTCGTCATCATCCGAGACGTGCTGCGATGGTCCTCCCATGTACTCATCTTGAAACATAAGTGGTTGGGCATCGGTGCACTCAATCTCTCCCACTTCTGTGGCTGGGATAGGTGGATGGCCCTGGGAAACCCTGCAAACAGAGTCATCAAAAAGCAGAAGAGACTGCTGCATGACTTGGGGTTTAGACTGCTTGGCTGATTTGCAAGGGGGTGAGGTGAAAGACTGATGGACATCGGCTGCAGGTGCCAACTCTGATCTTTCAGCAGTAGACTGGGTGGGAGACAATGTGAAGGAACTGGAGGCACTGTCATCAAGCCAATCTACTATCGCCTGTACTTGTTCTGGCCTCACAATTCGTAGAGCCGCATTAGGCCCGACCAAATACCGCTGCAGGTTCTGACGCCTACTCGCACCTGAGGAAGGGGTTTCACTTGTGCGTGTAGCTGGCACAGATCGGCCACGTCCTCCCCCTGCAACAGGAGCTCCACCAAAACATTTTAACAATCACAGATGCAGCAAGGGCTTCAATATAAAGTATTTTGCAAAAAAAGGGTGTGTTTTTTTTACTAACAGAATATGAAAGCTGTATATAACGATTGAATTTCACATGTGCAGATGCAGCTAGGGCTGTAAAATAGTGTATTTTGCACAAAAAGGGTGTTTTTAAAAACCCAGAAAATTATGGCTGTATTTCTAGCTTAAATTGCACACTGACTAATCCTGCAAAGGCACCAGATGTACTGTATATTGCCAAAAAAGTGTATTTTTTTAAAACCAGATTATTAGTGCAGTATTTTGAGCTTTTGATTTGAATGTCACAAAAGCTCAGATGCAGTGCTAGTGCACTGAGCTTGCATAAAATGTCCGCCTCCGCCCACCTAACTAACACAGGGATAAAAGTTATTTTTTTCTGTCACTGGACTCAGGGCAGGGTAAAAAGATTGTGCACTGCACCCACTCAACTAAATCTATGTTGATCGCTGAGTTCAATTGGAGTTGATGATCACAGATCCTGTCCTATTCTCTCCCTCACAGCAGCAGCATCCTCTCCCTACACTAAGAACAGCAGAGTGACGTGCAGCACTACGTTACTCCAGCTTACATAGAGGCTGGGTCACATGCTGCACTGGCAATCACAGCCATGCCATTAGTAGGCATGGCTGTGATGAATGGTATAGATTTATAGTGGCTCACCCTTCTAATAGCTAGGGTAGGTGCTCTAACTAAGGTGTGGTTCACCCTAACCACAATATAAAATTTGAAAGATATAGGAATGTTATAGTGGGCACTCAATATCTGTTGCTATATATCAGGTCCAATTTGTAATAAATTATTTATTATATCACAATATATCATACATAATATAGAATAAGACAGTATAAAATATAAAATACAAAGTATAAAATATCTGTCTGGTATAGAATATTGCAGTTTGTTAAAATTGATAATATCAGATGTATATCTTTAAAACACATCTAAAAAAGTTCTGTTTATATCCTTATAAACATTGCACCTTTGTTCATAGTGCTACAGAGTCTCAATCGAATATTTGTGCTATTGGGGAAACAATTCACAGTCCTGTGCAGTATATCCGTGAGTATAAAGTTCAATGTTACTATTTGGGGTCCAACTTGCACGTATCAGCCCGTGGTGGCGTCCCACCACAGGTCAGTACACTCACCCGGTTTCTTTATGACACTATATCGTGTCTTCCGATATTTAGTATCCGCAGTATCGTTACGGAACTTGAAGATCTGCTCACCGCTGGCTTCTATGCGCCCCACGTGTAGCTGGCGTTCTATGTTTTACCTGCACTCCACGCGGTCAGGGCGCCAAAGGAATCCTCACTTAGTATTCAGTTCGAGGCTCCTATGGTGAGTCAGCGATGATGTGAATTACCGGCTATGCGGTTATGTCCGTAACTGTGCGTGCTGATCAGCTGATGTCTCCGGTATAGTGAGGTGTCTTGTTCAGTATAAGGGTCCCATCCGCTATACGCGTTTCAAGGTCTCTGACCTCTTCCTCAGTAGCTCAGGAAGCAGGACAGAATAAGGGGCAGGCAGCTACAAAAGCTACCTTCGCTCGCTGGATTAAAATGACTATCAGCATGGCATATAATGAAAGAGGACTCTCCACCCGCTGAATTGAAAGCTCATTCTACAAGAGCAGTGTCGACCTCTTGGGCAGAAAATGCCTCGGCATCATTGTCTTAAATCTGCCAGGCAGCAACCTGGTCCAGTCCATCAACGTTTTTCAATCACTATAGACTGGATGTACTGTCCAACAGGGACTTGTCTTTCAGACAAAAAGATTTGTCTGCAGCAGCCCCTCCCTAACCTGTTTCCTTTGTTAATCCTCCTGCTTAGTGCTGTTGGGGAGGCGTACGGAAAAAATTATGATTACTCTTACCGGTAATTGGATTTTCCGTATAGCCTCCACAACGCTACAGTTTTTTTTTCCCACCCTGATACTTTTCGATTATGTTATGTGCTAATGAATGAAACATTTTTTTCTCTCTCCCAAAAATAAAATGTTGTTTCTTCAGCATCATACTGAGTTCTTTGGTATTTACTGGAGAAGTTAAAGGGGAGGAGGCTTTTAAACATTGTTCTCTACATTGTTTCCTGTCCCTGGGAGGCGGGGTACCCTCCTGCTTAGTGCCGTTGTGGAGGCTTATATGGAAAATCCAATTACCGGTAAGAGTAATCCATAATTTTTTTAGCCCAGTTTTTATTTTATACACCTGAGGGGTTAGGTCATATATTTTTATAGAGCTAGTCGATAAAATTCTTGAGGGTAGAAAATGCCGTTAGGCTTGAGGCTACTCCTGATAGCATTATCTAAGTAGCTCCCCAGGTAATCACCCTTTAACCCCTATACAAGGATCTGGACATCGCTGCAGGGAAACAACCTGTCCACTACCTCTTAGAGTAGTCTCAGTTCAAGTGACTGCTGACCTATGGGGGTCAAGGAACACAGGTGCAGGGCAAAACCATACTCAGTGACAGATGGTGTCTGGGCAAGCAGAGTATGTGAAATCCAATAAACAGGCCAAGGTCAGAGCAGGCAGCTCATGGTGAAAACAGGAACATGGTACAAGGTCAGGTACATGAAACAAACAAACACAAGCATGAAACTAGCAAACTAGAAGCTATTGCTCAGGCATTTCCCCCTGCATATGCCTAAAGTACCCCAAACCAGCTATTGGCTGAGGAAGATTAATGTGCATGTACACTGGCCCTTTAAGAGCCAGAGGGAGCACACATCTGCTAGCAGGAAGCAGGCCTCAGTCTGCGTAGAAGGAGTATAGCTACCCTCGTAGTTTGGACTGCCAGGTAAGAAGAGGAAGACACCAGCAGGATCGAGCCGCCAGAGACCTGCAGCTATGGATCGAGTGAGCAAGCGGCAGATGTGACTGCCAGCAAGAGAGGAGCGGCAGTGTGCATGGACTGCTGCCATAACAGTACCCCCTCCTTATTCCCCTATTTTCTTTGGTCCAGATTGCTGCAAAAACTTCTTCAGTAGGATTGGTGTATTAACCCTGTTCCAGTATACAGCTGTATACGCGCTATCTGCACATGCCTCGTGCAGCTAGCACGTATATACACGTGCTGGCAGCGCTTTAATCCCAGCGTTGATCAGCGCTGGGATTAAAGCTCCTGCTCCTGCAATCTAGCAGGAGCAGGTCGGGTCCCAGGTGACAGACTCAGCGGGGACCCTGAAGAGAAGACAGGAGCGGTTTATTACCGCTTCTGCCTTCTCCTGTGCTGGCAGGAGATCGCTGAAGGAGCGCATAGTGGAGGGAACAGGAAGCGGCAGAGCCTACGGAGACCCCGATCAGCTCTACCTGTGTGTAATGCCCCACAGGGGGCTGTTTTCCTCTATAACTGGGGCTTCTGTGGATGCCCCAGTTACAGTAGAAACAGTTAAAAGATAAAAAAAAAAAGGTCTGTGTCCTCCAGAGGTCTTTTATTGACCTTCTGGGGGGACAGATTATGTGCCAATTTGTTTTTTAAATATAAGTAAAAAAAGATTCCCAGAATCTTTCCTCTGTCCCCTAACTATTTTCCATCCTGCAAATAGTAGTTTTTACTTCCCTTCTTCTTAACATCTAGGATGCTCTTAACTTCAAATTCATTTTAAGGACCAACAGGAGCAGGAGCAACGACAGAGGATCTGGAGCATCAAATAAGCACTAAAGGTAAGACACATACAGCTTATAACAGACAGAAACAAATTTGTAGGAGGGTACCTTAAAACAAATATTCTTAGAAGACAACCAGACCTTGTCCCCAGGAAAGAAGAGCTGGTAGCACTGCATTTCTTGTCTGCAGATTTTTTCATAAAAGCTGATGCTTTGACTAAGGCAGTTTTAGTCTCTTACCATATCTGCAGAAGCATCTTCTGCAGCTGGTACATCAGAGGAGATAGCAATGGGCAGAGGAGTATGTAGGTGTTGGTCGTAGACAATGAACAATGGTGACTTGCCTGTAGATTCACTTGAGTGGTTGTCGGAAAATTTTGCTCAAAGAAGCAGGGAGACCCAGTTGTCTAGAAAGGATAACGTGACACCGGTAATTCTCTAGAATCTGTGCTCTAGAATCTAGTGCTCTCCACCTGTCCGTTAGACTTATGATGTTGGGCAGATGATAAATCCAACTTAACATACAATATCTGCAAAGAGACCTCAGGAATTTTACACTTCTGTCAGTACAAATTGTTGAGGTAGGACGTGCAGCCGGAAAATGTGTTCAACCAACAGACTGGCCAGTTTTCCTGTAGATGGAAGCCCAGATAACGAAACAAAGTGTTGGAAAAGTGTCTACTACCACCCATAACACTTTGCATTCCAAAGATGGTGGTAAATCTGTAAAAAAGTCCATCCTTATATGTTACCATGGAGCATCTGGTATGGGTAAAGGAAGGAGCAGACCTGCAGGCCTCTGTCTTGGAGACTATTTTTGAGTACATATCACACAGGAAGCAGCAGACTTGGATATCTTGGAGAAGGGTAGGACACCAATAGTAATGAAGTCTTGTGTCTTAGCAAGACCTGAATGTCCCTCAAGTTTAGCTTTATGCCCCTAGGTAAAGCTCTACTTTATTTTGGCCAAAGGACTATACAGTTGTGTTCAAAATAATAGCAGTGTGTTTAAAAAAGGGAATAAAGCTCAAAATGCTTCTAATAGCTTTTATTACGATACACACAAATGCATAGGGAACACTACACATTCTATTCCAAATCAAAACATGAAGATTTTTTTTTTTTATGTGTGTTGTTCCTTTAAAAAAATGGAAGAAAAGTGAATATTAGACTGTTCAAAAAAATAGCAGTGTTTGTATTCTTCTTTACAAACTCAAACATTCACTATATAAACTGAAAAATGTTTGAAGATTTTGCTTTCCTTTGAATCACTTAACTAATATTTAGTTGTATAACCACTGTTTCTGAGAACTGCTGTACATCTGTGTTGCATGGAGTCAACCAACTTCTGGCCCCTGTAAACAGGTATTCCAGTCCAGGATGATTAGACTACATTCCACAGTTCTTCTCTATTCCTTGGTTTTGCCTCAGAAACTGCATTTTTTATGTCACCCTACAAGTTTTCTATTGGATTAAGATCCAGGGATTGGGCTGGCCACTCCATAACGTCAATCTTGTTGGTCTGGAACCAAGATGTTGCACGTTTACTGGCGTGTTTGGGGTCGTTGTCTTGTTGAACCACCCTTTTCAAGGGCATTTCCTCTTCAGCATAAGGCAGCATGACCTCTTCAAGTATTCTGATGTATTCAAACTGATCCATGATCCCTGGTATGCGATAAATAGGCCCAACACCATAGTATGAGAAACATCCCCATATCATGATGCTTGCGCCACCATGCTTCACTGTCTTCACATTGTACTGTGGCTTGAATTAAGTGTTTGGCAAACTGTCTCCGGCCACTAGACCCAAAAAGAACAATCTTACTTTCATCAGTCCACAAAATGTCTCTTTAGGCCAGTCAATGTGCTCTTTGGCAAATTGTAACCTCTTCAGCACATTTTTTTTTTTCAACAGTGGGACTTTGCGGGGACTTCTTGCAGATAGCTTGGCTTCACATAGGCGTCTTCTAATTGTAGCAGTACTTTGATCTTCCTGGAGCTGATTGTTGGCTGAGTCCTTGCCGATTTGGTTATTCTTCTATTCATTTAAATGGTAGTTTTTTGCTTTCTTCCACGTCTTTCAGGTTTTGGTTGCCATTTTAAAGCATTTGCATTCATTTTAGCTGAGCAGCCTATCATTATAGGGAAGCACTTCTTTATATGTTTTCCCCTCTCCAATCAATCTTTTAATCAAGGTACGCTGTTCTTCTGAACAATGTCTGGAACGACTTATTATCCTCAGAATTTCTGAGAGAAATGCACTGTAACCAGCATGTACAACATTTGCTGAATTCCTTCCTAAATAAGGGCAATAATTGCCAACGGTTTTTCAAAGAATGAATGACCTCGCTCATGAAACTCCACACTGCTATTATTTTGAACATGACCCTTTCAATTATTGATTGAATTACACAGAATCAGCAGCATGCTGACAGTTGGGTCTGTTGGATTTCTATTACTCTACCACACCTGCTAGTAAATTGTTTGCCATGTAGAAATATCATTTCTACCAAAAACAGTGATTGATCAGGTTAGTGATGTCTGATTATTCTTTTGAATACAACTGTATATCTTCTCAGGAGGAATATCCTCAACCGGGACAAGTGGCACAGAGATAATTCTGGTGGGATCAGTAATATGATGGGACTCTTCCATTCTGTCAGCAGAATGAGTCAAAAGAATGAGAGCGGGCATCAGCTTTTATATGCTTTAAGGCTAAATCAAAATGGGCAAAAAATAGTGAGTATAAGTCCTGGTGAGGATCAAGTCACTGAGCTGTCTGGAAATACGTGAAGTTCTTGTGATTGGTGTATAAGACGACAAGGTGACAGGCACCCTGAAGGAGATGACATCTCTCATCCAGAGATCGACCTTCATGGCAAGCAGTTCTCTGTCCCTAATAGAGTAGTTCAGTTTTGTTGGGGAGAAGGACTTGGCGAAAAAAACGCAGGTGACCATCTTCCTACAGGGGTAACACAGAGGTAACGCCTACTCCTGCTCCCACAGAGGATCCATCTACTTCCAAGAAGAATTGTTTGTAGACATCTAGATGGTGCAGAATCTAAGTAGAAGAGAAGGAGAGACAAGAATGACGCTTCAGTGCTTGGTGTCCATTCCTTACAGTTCTCCCCTTCTAGGTAAGAGCAGATATGGGGGCAGTAAGGGTAGAGAAGTGAGGAAAAAATTGCATTAGTAATTGATGAAACCTAGGAACTGCTATACAGCACACATGCCTAAGGGACAAATCCAGTCCAGAACTACCATCAGCTTCTCAGGCTACTTTCACATATGCAAATTCCTTTCCGGTTTTGAGATCCAGGAGAGGATCTCAAAACTGGAGGAAAACACTTCAGTTTTGTCCCCATTCATTGTCAATTGGGGATAAAACTGAACAAACCGGAACGAAGTGCACCAGAATGCATTTCGTTCTGGTTTGTTGCAAGCAGGAGTTTTATGTCCGGCATGGGAAACTGAACAAGCCGGATACGGCACCAAAAACCATGTAAGTCAATGGTATCCAAAAAATATGGATCCGGCGCCAATTGACTTAGTGGTTTTAGTGCGAGATCTGGTTTCTTCATTTTCAATATAATACAACAGAGTTTGTTCTGAACGGATGCAGCTGGTAATATTTTTCGAACAGAAGCGTTTTGCTAGGGTTTTGAGATCCCCTGACGGATCTCAAAACCGGACAGCATAAATGTTTATGTGAAAGTAGCCTCAGGGTCCATTTCAAGACCGCAATCAGAAATTATATAGCCCAGGAAGGGTAGTGAGGTCTTTTCAAAAAGACATTTCTTGAACTTAGCATACAATGTACTTTCCTGTAGACACTGTAGAACAGTGAGAACATGTCTCTGATGCAATATCAGGTCAGGAGAGAAAATTGGCAATATATCGTCTAGGTAGACCACAACACAGACATAAAGCAGATCATGGAAGACATCATTGATGAATTGCTGAAATTTAGCAGGATCACTACAAAGGCCAAAGGGCATGACAAGATACTCATAGTGACCATCACAGGTGTTAAAAGTGGTCTTCCATTCATTCCCCTAAAGTAAGTCGATCAAGTTGTAAGTCCTTTAGAGATCAATCAACCGGATAGACACCACCAGTGCATACACGGGTGTACCCCCTAAATATAATTCAACAAAGAGAACTGGTACTACAAAATACCCAAAATATCTAAATTTATTAGACATAAAAAACATATACATACACATGTAAAAACATGTGGAAACAATATATAAAGTGCCCGCAACGGCAGCTCAAAGAGATCCCATAAAATTACATGTAGCATAAACTATGGGCTTCCTAGAACTCAGCATCATATACCTCAGGAGTTAAACATATCTTCCATACCTGAAGCCTAGATGTATGATGCGAGTCTAGCGGGTACAAATAACAACTATATCACATTACCGGCTCAGTATGAAGTGTGCACTAGCATACATATACAATATCACTTGTGTCCTGAGCAGGTCTGGATCTCTCTTACCCGATGTCCCACAAAGTGAGGATGAGCTGTCGCTACCTGGTGTGTCCCTCACTTTACATGTGTATGTATATGTTTTTTATGTCTAATAAATTTAGATATTTTGGGTATTTTGTAGTACCAGTTGTCTTTGTTGATTTGAGTCCTATAGAGATGCAGTTTTGTGAATACCCCTATGCCACAAAGTCTATGAAAGAGTTCAGGGATTAGCTGCAAAGGATATGCATTCTTCACTGTGATTTTATTCAGTCCACTGTAAACAATACCCAACCAAAGAGAACCATCCTTCTTCTTGAAAGAAAAAAAGTGGCCCCAAGCATTGAGGAGAATTTACAGATAAATCCCCTGTCAAGGTTTTCTTTAATATAGTCTAACATAGCCTGGGTCTCAGGCAAAGGTACTGTAACAGGTATACACAGTCACGTTGAGGTGTGGTACCAGGCAGAAGTTAATGGGACAGGCATATTTGCAACTCAGTCCTATTCAAGTAGGGCAGAGGCAGAGTCTCCACTTCATTGTTGTCAAATAGGTCTTCAAAACTTGCATAATACAGAGGCAGACCTAGTAGATTCTGTAGAACACATATCGTACAATAAAAATGTCTTATGATTGTTTAGCTACAGGACGCACATTCATTTATTTATTTGTCCTTCTATGATGTTTTGATTCAGCATTCGAATGGCCTGCATGAAGAAACTCTTCTTCATTCTCTTAGTATTACGGTAGCTTTCAAAATGCGGTAATGTTTTCCAGACCGCAGGAGACAAAACAGACCATTATTTGGTTATTTAGGTGTCTGTGGTCTTTCACCACCTTCATGGCCATGGTCAAGCAACTATCAATTTAAATTAGCTGCAAATCAGGAAGGTGAAGGCGGATTATTCGCTCGGCCGAGCGACCCACCCTATGTAGTGCCATCCTGTCCTGTTTTTTGCTACTACCGAACCAGGCTGTAATGTTTCCTATTGGGATACTCTCGATGACACAGGTGTAGAAGTTCTTTAGTATCCTGAGGGGCAGTCTGAAATCCCTCAGGCGTCTGAGATGATAAAAACACTGACAAGACTTCTATACCAAGAAGTTGATATAACTAGCCCAAGATAGTTCTTGTATAATATATACACGTAGGTATTTAAAGGGAACCTGTCACTGGGATTTTGTGTATAGAGCTGAGGACATGGGTTGTCACCTTACATCACATAAAGTGCAACACCAAGTGATCAAAAAGGTGTATGTCCCACAAAACAGTACCAATAAAACAGTCACCTCATCCCGCAAAAAATGAGCCCCTACATAGGAAAATCATTTAAAAAATAAAAAAAACTATAGCTCTCAGAACATGGACACATTAAAAAAGAAGATTTTTGTTTCAAAAATGCTATTATTGTGTAAAACTTAAATAAATAAGAAAAAGTATACATACAGTCAGGTCCATAAATATTGGTACATCAACACAATTCTAACATTTTTGGCTCTATACACCACCACAATGGATTTGAAATGAAATGAACAAGATGTGCTTTAACTGCAGACTGTCAGCTTTAACTGGAGGGTATTTACATCCAAATCAGGTGTTGTAGGAATTACAACAGTTTGCATATGTGCCTCCCACTTGTTAAGGGACCAAAAGTAATGGGACAGAATAATAATCATAAATCAAACTTTTACTTTTTAATACTTGGTTGCAAATCCTTTGCAGTCAATTACAGCCTGAAGTCTGGAACGCATAGACATCACCAGATGCTGGGTTTCATACCTGGTGACGCTCTGCCAGGCCTCTATTGCAACTGCCTTCAGTTCCTGCTTGTTCTTGGGGCATTTTCTCTTCAGTTTTGTCTTCAGCAAGTGAAGTGCATGCTCAATCGGATTCAGGTCAGATGATTGACTTGGCCATTGCATAACATTCCACTTCTTTCCCTTAAAAAACTCTTTGGTGGCTTTTGCAGTATGCTTTGGGTCATTGTCCATCTGCACTGTGAAGTGCCGTCCAATGAGTTCTGGAGCATTTGGCTGAATATTTGCAGATAATATTGCCCGAAGTCACATCATCAATAAATACTAGAGAACCAGTTCCATTGGCAGCCATACATGCCCACGCCATGACATTACCACCACCATGCTTCACCAATGAGGTGGTATGCTTAGGATCATGAGCAGTTCCTTTCCTTCTCCATTCTCTTCTCTTCCCATCACTCTGGTACAAGTTGATCTTGGTCTTATCTGTCCATAGAATGTTGTTTCAGAACTGTGAAGGCTTTTTTAGATGTAGTTTGGCAAACTCTAATCTGGCCTTCCTGTTTTTGAGGCTCACCAATGGTTTACATCTTGTGGTGAACCCTCTGTATTCACTCTGGTGAAGTCTTCTCTTGATTGTTTACTTTGACACACATACACCTACCTCCTGGAGAGTGTTCTTGATCTGGCCAACTGTTGTGAAGGGTGTTTTCTTCACCAGGGAAATAACTCTTCAGTCATCCACCACAGTTGTTTTCCGTGGTCTTCCGGGTCTTGTTGCTGAGCTCACCGGTGCGTTTCTTCTTAAGAATGTTCCAAACAGTTGTTTTGGCCATGCCTAATGCTTTTGCTATCTCTCTGATGGGTTTGTTTAGTTTTTTCAGCCTAATGATGGCTTTCTTCACTGATAGTGACAGCTCTTTGGATCTCATCTTGAGAGTTGACAGCTACAGATTCCATACGCAATTAGCACACTTGAAATGAACTCTGAACCTTTTATCTGCTCGTTGTAATTGGTATAATGAGGGAATAACACACACCTGGCCATGCAACAGCTGAGAATCCAATTACTTTTGGTTCCTTAACAAGTGGGAGGCACATATGCAAACTGTTGTAATTCCTACACTGTTCATCTGATTTGGATGTAAATACCTTAAAATTAAAGCTGACAGTCAGAAGTTAAAGAACATCTTGTTTGTTTCATGTTGATGTCCCAATATTTATGGACCTGACTGTATTAGGTATCGCCATGTCCGTAACCATCTGCTCTAAAAAAATGTCACATGACCTAACCCCTCAGGTGAATGCTGTTGAAAAATAAGTAAATAAAAACTGTGCGAAAACAAACAATTTTTTGGTTACCTTGCATCATAAAGTGCTATAATGAATGATAAAAAAAATCATATGTACCCAAAAATAGTGCCAATAAAACTGGCACCTTATCCCCTAGTTTCAAAAATTAGGTCACTTTTTCAGAGTTTCTACTGTAAGGGTGCATCAGGGGGGCTTCAAATGGGACATGGCATCTAAAAACCAGTTCAGCAAAATCTGCCTTCCAAAAACCATGTGGTGCTCCTTTTCTTCTGCGCCCTGCCGTGTGCCCATAAAGCAGTTTCTGACCACATGTGGGGTGTTTCTGTAAACCGCAGAATTTGGGTAATAAATATTACATTTTGTTTGGTTGTTAACCCTCAATGTGTTAAAGAAAAAATTGGATTAAAATGGAAAATCTGCCTAAAAAGTTAAAATTTAAAAATTTGATATCCATTTTCCTTTAATTCTTGTGGAACGCCTAAAAGGTTAACAAAGTTAGTAAAATCAGTTTTAAGTAATTTAAGGGGTGTAGTTTCTACAATAGGGTCATTTATGGGGGTTTCCACTATGTAAGCCCCACAAAGTGACTTCAGACCTGAACTGGTCCTTAAAAAGTGGGTTTTGGCAATTTTAAGAATTGCTTCTAAACTTCTAAGCATTTAACAAACTAAAAAATAAAATGACATTTCCAAAATGATGCCAACATAAAGTAGACATATGCGGAATGTTAAGTAATAAATATTTTATGAGGTATCACTTTTTGTTTTAAAAGCAGAGAAATAGAAATTTTGAAAATTGTGAATTTTTAAAGCTTTTTGGTAAATTTGGGATTTTGTCATAAATTAAGGTGAAATATATTGACTCAAATTTATGACTATCATGAAGTACAATGTGTCATGAGAAAGCAATCTCTGAATGTCTTGGATAAGTAAAAGCGTTCCAAAGTTATTACCACATAAAGTGAGATATGTCAGATTTGCTAAATTAGGCCTGGTCAGGAAGGGGGCAAATGGCCCGGATGAGAAGTGGTTAACCTGAGATGAGTCCTGTCGTTTAGATGAGTCCAGCTCGTGCATCGCAAGATTACGGCGCTCTAGCTTTCTGACGTCGGGGAGCAAGGAGGAGATTCTGAGGATGCGGGGCAGTTCTGGACTCCTTCACACTGGACTCATCTCAGGGTTAATTTGCATATGTATCAAATCGTTTTTTTTTACACAATAAAAGCTCACAATGCTATAGGGACTGGATATTGTGGATGGGCTAGCGGCCATCTAGCAACCCATGGCCTCAGCTATATTCACAAAATTCAGGTGACAGGTTCCCTTTAAAACTGGCCCCACGCTCCCCATTAATCCCAAACGGGGTGATAGATCCTTTTCCGCTTCTTGCTGAAATTCACTACCACCTCCTTTGTTTTGCTGACATTCAGACTGAGATGGTGACCTCGGCATCAGTGTCACGGACGGTGTACAGGAAACAAGACAATGCAACATGCATATAATGTCACGGACGGTGTACAGGAAACAAGATAATGCAACATGCATATATGACTCACTGGATCCAAAGCTAAGGAACCAAAAGGGAGACCCCTGCACAAGACCTGGCACTTTCCCTGGCTGCTCAGCCTATGCAAAAATCCCAAAGGTGGATGGTTGCATATCCACGTACCTCGACTATATAACACCTGAACACCCTACAATAGTGAGGGGACACGACCACCGGCTCCCTACACCAGACACAGAGGGAGTCAGGGTCACCTGGGATCCAGCAAACAGAAAATAACAGATAAATGTACAGCACTTAACTTAGTAGCAGACTGGGAAATAGGATCAGCATGCACACACACTCCAGGAAGAAGTATAAGCCGCCCAGTAATGCATTATGGGGAGGAATTTAAAGGGAAGCAATTAGTCCAACTACATGACAGCTGAGAGAGGCTAACGAGATGAGGAACTGAACACCACAACAAAGAAAACTCAAGGAGGAGGTTCTGAAAGGCTTCTGTCAGAGCTTTTTTAGCTGTCTGGTTGTGACAGTACCCCTCCCTCTACGAGTGGACTCCGGACACTCAGAGCCCACCTTCTCAGGATGGGACCTATGGAAAGCCCTGATGAGACGAGAGGCCTTAATGTCCATTACTGGGACCCACATCCTCTCCTCAGGACCATAACCCTCCCAATGAACAAGGTACTTAAGAGAACCGCGGACAAGACGAGAATCCACAATCCTAGAGACCTGAAATTCAAGATTCCCATCAACCATAATCGGAGGAGGAGGCAAAGGCGAGGGTACAATGGGTTGAACATAAGGTTTCAATAAGGCCTTATGAAAAACATTATGGAACTTCCAAGTCTGAGGAAGATCAAGACGGTAGGCAACAGGATTGATGACAGACAGGATTTTGTAAGGCCCAATAAACCTAGGACCCAACTTCCAGGAGGGAACCTTCAATTTGATATTCTTGGTAGACAACCACACCAGATCACCAACATTCAGGTCCGGACCAAGCACACGTCTCTTATATCTCTCACTCCTGCTCTTTAGATTATCCTAAATCTTTTGCCAAATAGATGACAAAGACGAGGAGAATCTGTCCTCATCAGGTAAACCAGAAGACCCCTCTCCCGAGAAAGTCCCAAACTGAGGATGAAATGAATATGCACCAAAAAATGGTGACTTATCAGAGGACTCCTGACGACGGTTATTTAAAGCAAACTCAGCAAGGGACAAAAAAGAACACCAATCCTCTTGATTCTCCGCCACAAAACAGCGCAGATATGTCTCCAGATTCTGATTGACGCGCTCTGTCTGGCCATTCGACTGCGGGTGGAAAACAGAAGAGAATGACAACCGAACCCCCAAGCGAGAACAGAAAGCCTTCCAGAATCTGGAAACAAACTGTGTGCTTTATCAGAGACTATGTCTGAAGGAATACCGTGCAATTTGACAATGTGATCAATAAATGCCTGCGCCAGCGTCTTAGCATTGGGCAAACCAGGAAAAGGGCTGAAATGCACCATTTTGCTAAAACGGTCCACCACCACCAGAATCACAGTCTTCCCTGAGGAACGAGGCAGGTCCGTTATGAAGTCCATGGACAGATGTGTCCAAGGACGGGAAGGAATGGGTAAGGGAAGGAGAGGACCTGATGGCCGTTAATGAGGGGACTTTGGCACGAGCGCAAGTCTCACAGGCTGCCACAAAACCCTCAACCGACTTACGAAGCGCAGGCCACCAGAATCTCCGAGCGATGAGATCCAGTGTGGCTCTTGCCCCCGGGTGCCCAGCAAGGACCGTATCGTGGTGTTCCTTAAAAATCTTGTGTCTTAAAGCGAGAGGCACAAACAACCTCCCAAAGATCAGGAGCCTCTGACTGGGTTGCCTGCACCTCTGCCTCCAATTCAGAAAAAAGAGCAGAGACCACCACACCTTCAGCCAAAATGGGACCCGGGTCTTCAAAATTCCCGCCTCCCGGAAAACAACGTGACAGGGCATCTGCCTTCACATTCTTAACTCCAGGGCGGAACGTGACCACAAAATTAAACCTAGAAAAGAACAAAGACCATCTGGCCTGTCTCGGGTTCAGACGCTTGGCTGACTCCAAGTAGGCCAGATTTTTATGGTCAGTAAATACGGTAATAGGGTGTCTGGCTCCCTCTAGCCAATGGCGCCATTCCTCAAACGCCAACTTGATGGCCAACAATTCCCTATCTTCCACATCGTAATTTCTCTCTGCGAAGGAGAGTTTTTTCGAGAAAAAGGCACACGGTCGCCATTTGGCAGGAGAGGAACCCTGAGACAAGACCGCCCCCACACCCACCTCAGAAGCATCAACCTCAACTATGAAGGGTAAAGAAATATCAGGTTGCACCAAGATGGGAGCAGAAGCAAAACTCTCCTTGATATTAGAAAAAGCCTTACGCGCCTCTACTGACCAAGAAGAAAAATCTACCCCCTTTCTGCTCATATCAGTGAGTGGTTTAACAATAGAGGAATAATTCAAAATAAACTTCCTGCAATAATTGGCAAAGCCCAAAAAACGCATCAGCGCCTTCTGATTCTCAGGAAGCTCCCACTCAAGCACAGCGCGGACCTTCTCGGGGTCCATGCGAAAACCAGAAGCGGAGAAAAGAAACCCCAGAAATTGAATTTCTGGAACCGCAAACACACATTTTTCCAGTTTCGCATATAATTTATTCTCCCGCAGGATGAGCAAGACCTGACGTAAATGTTCCTTATGAGTCTTGAAATCAGGAGAAAAAAACAAAATGTCATCCAAATACACTAATACAAATTTTCCCATCAAATGATAACAAATGCTGTTCACGAAATGCTGAAAAACGGCTGGGGCATTCATCAAACCAAAAGGCATAACCAAATTCTCAAAATGGCCCTCAGGGGTATTGAAGGCTGTCTTCCATTCGTCTCCTTCTCTGACCCTGACCAGGTTGTATACCCCTCTTAGATCTAATTTGGAAAAGACTTTAGCCCCAACAACCTGGTTAAACAGGTCCGGGATCAGAGGAGGCAGATAAGGGTCACGAATAGTGATACTGTTTAGCTCCCTGAAATCCAGACAAGGTCTTAAAGAACCATCTTTTTTCTTAACAAAGAAAAAATAAACAGCGGCAACAGGTGACTTCGAGGGTCGTATGTGTCCTTTTCTCAGACTCTCAGAGATATAAGCACGCATAGCGATCCTCTCAGGTTGGGAAAGATTGTATAAACGAGATTTAGGCAGCTTGGCGCCTGGGATGAGATTAATAGGGCAATCGTACTCCCTGTGCAGGGGCAAATCCTGAACTCTACTCTCAGAGAAGTCATCCGAAAATTCAGAGAGAAAAGATGGTACAGTCTTAGTAGCAACCTCAGAAACAGATGTCGTGAGGCAATTCTCTCTGCAAAAGTCACTCCAACCATTTATTTGCCTCGCTTGCCAATCAATGGTGGGGTTATGTTTAGTGAGCCAGGGTAGCCCCAACACTAGAGGAGTAGGCAAACCGCTAAGGACGAAACATGACACATCCTCAACATGAGCATCACTCACAATTAAACGGATATTGTGAACTATGCCCTTTAATGATTTCTGAGAAAGTGGAGCGGAATCAATAGCAAAAACAGGAATATCCTTTCCCAAAGTGCGCACCTGGAAACCATGAGTTATTGCAAATTGATTATCAATGAGATTGACAGCTGCTCCACTATCCACAAAAATCGCACAAAAAATGCTCTTGCTCTCTAGCGCCACCCTAGCAGGCAGGACAAAACGGGAACTACAAGCAAACAGAAAACCTTCAATTTCCGCCTCAACCCTGCCAATAGTAACAGACAGAACATTTTTAAAAGAATTTTTCCTGTTTGTTTCTTCATTACTCCCAGAAAACTGCCTGAATCTCCTAGAGGGACAAACATTTGCGAAATGATTTATACCTCCACAACAAAAACAAACCCTCCCATGTGAGCTGAATCTTCTATTGTCAGAAGCAATCAACCCCAGCTGCATGGGCTCCTGCTCAGAAGGGGCTGACAACAACCGAGACCCCTGCGCACAGAATGAGACCGCTGCACTGTCCTGGGACTGAGTATGACAGGAAGGAGATATCTCTCCTCTCTCTCTAAGACGCCTGTCAATACGAACGGCCTGAGACATAGCAGAGTCCAAGGAAATAGGCCTCTCATGAAAGGCAAATGCATCTTTCAATCCCTCTGAAAGACCATGGCAAAATTGACTTCGGAGTGCAGCATCATTCCAACCAGTATCAACTGCCCATCTCCGAAATTCTGAGCAGTATATCTCTGCGGATTGTTTACCCTGGCATAATAGACGTAGTCTAGACTCAGCCAGAGCAATACGATCCGGATCATCATATATCTGACCCAGGGCTAAAAAGAATTCATCCACTGAACGGAGAGGCCGTGCCCCCTCCGGCAGCGAAAAGGCCCAAGACTGAGCGTTACCCCTCAGCAGCGATATAATGATCCCCACCCTCCGTTCCTCATCACCAGAGGAATGGGGAAGAAGGCGAAAATGGAGTTTGTAAGCCTCTCTAAAATGCACAAAATTCTCACTACCCCCGGATAACGTATCCGGGAGCGAGATCTTAGGCTCAGAACAAACTCCATGAACTCAAGCTGAACCGGTCACTTGAAGCTGAGAAAAAGTCTTACGGAGATCAGCTACCTCCAATGAAAGACCCTGGAAGCGTTCAGCCAAAAGTGAAACCGGATCCATGCTTGAGACGGTTTTGGCGGCTTATAATGTCACGGACGGTGTACAGGAAGCAAGACAATGCAACATGCATATAATGTCACGGACGGTGTACAGGAAACAAGACAATGCAACATGCATATATGACTCACTGGATCCAAAGCTAAGGAACCAAAAGGGAGACCCCTGCACAAGACCTGGCACTTTCCCTGGCTGCTCAGCCTATGCAAAAATCCCAAAGGTGGATGGTTGCATATCCACGTACCTCGACTATATAACACCTGAACACCCTACAATAGTGAGAGGACACGACCACCGGCTCCCTACACCAGACACGGAGGGAGTCAGGGTCACCTGGGATCCAGCAAACAGAAAATAACAGATAAATGTACAGCACTTAACTTAGTAGCAGACTGGGAAATAGGATCAGCATGCACACACACTCCAGGAAGAAGTATAAGCCGCCCAGTAATGCATTATGGGGAGGAATTTAAAGGGAAGCAATCAGTCCAACTACATGACAGCTGAGAGAGGCTAACGAGATGAGGAACTGAACACCACAACAAAGAAAACTCAAGGAGGGGGTTCTGAAAGGCTTCTGTCAGAGCTTCTCAGCTGTCTGGTTGTGACAACCAGGTTACCAAGTCATTTATTCCCTCTAGTTAGGCTGCCTTGTGCATGTTAGAACACCCTACAAGCAGAGAGAGGCATTGCAAGGAGGAAGAAGGCCTCAGACTGCGTGGAAAGAGTATCGCTATTCCAGTAGCTGGGACTGCTGGGCATGAAGTTGAAGATTCCAGTTGGACCGTGCTACTAGAGCCCTGCTGCTCTGAAGCAGGTGAGCAAGTTGGCGGATGTGCCTACCTGCAGGAGAGGAGTGGTGGTAGACCTTGACCCTCACCATAGCACTTCCATGCATCTCCCTCACAAATCCTGATAAGAATAAGGGCTCCCATAAGATAAATTTCAGAGATGATGATTGAATTTTGGAGTACATCATGTAATTATGACATTAGAGGTAGAGGATAGCAGTTATGTATGGTGATTCTATTAAGTCATCTGTAGTCAATACAAGGACAAAAATTTCCACCTTTCTTGTCCAAAATAAATATTCCCAGCAGGGAACTTGGAGGGATGAATAAATCCCTTCTTCAGGTTCTACTTGATATACTGCTCCATTGCTCTGATCTCAGGAGCAGTCAAGAAGTAAATCCTCCCCTTTGGAGTCTTAGAACTGTGAATTAAGTCAAAGGAAGAGTCCAATTCTATATGAGGGAGACAATATTGGCCGTCTGTACACAAAAAAAGCATCAGCAAATTCACAATACTCTGCAGGCAGTCCAGGTAAACTTTGTTTATATGCCTTTCCCTATTGTATTACTTGTCCAGAACCCCAATCCATTACTGAAAATTGGTTAAGAAGAAGAATGTACTAAGAAAAAGAAATCGTCTCACAACAAATACTTCTGACACATTAAAATGTGTTTGTCCACTTTTTAGATCTGCAGGGGTCCAACTCCCGAAACCCCCACGATCAGCTGTTTGAAGAGAAGGCAGTACTCGCATGAGAGCTGCCTTATCTTCTCTGTTTACCTGCTCGCCAGACCAATTGCAGTGGTGAGCAATTGCAGTGTGGTGTAATTACAAGTATGGCGTCCCCATTCAATTCTATGGGTCTGTTCAAGTGAATACTACAGAGCTGTCTCATAGAAGTGAATGGGGAGGCAATACTTGTAACAACACCTGCTCACCATTATAGTCAATTGGGCTGGAGCAGACTTCCGCCAGCACGCTGGACTTGCGGTAGCATGGATCCGGCACACTGTTCCCCCGCCGGAAAAGGCTTCTGCAAGTGTGAAAGTAGCCTTACACATACAAATTATGCTGCAGTCGAAACAGAATAAGCAATAGTGTACTCAGTACATGCAACTTGAATACAGTAGCACTCAAGCATGCACACTGCAACTCAATTCAAAGTTCATGGAAATGCTGAAGATTGACAAGTACAGTACTCGGCTATCTCTGGTATTCCCAAAGTGTCAGTCAGTGTCAGTACGCATACCTGGCTTCATTCCAACGTGGGACATGGGACACCCATTCTTGTGATTAGTGGGGGTCCCAGCTGTTGGTCACCCACCAGAAGTTGTCCTTTAGAAAAGTTATATGTATATTTTTTTATTAGTAAAGATAAAATGGCCGAACACTTTTCTAAAGATAGAACATGAAGGCTAGGGAAATTTGAGGAAAGGCTGGTGACTATCTGGAATTACAGTTAGTAATTGTAGACGCAGGAGAGACTGTGAGAAACAAGATTCGCTTGTCTGACAAAACAAAGACTGGACATTTTGGCCTCAATTCTAAGCGTCATGTCTGGAGGAAACCAGGCACTGCCCAATACCATCCCTACAGTGAAGCATAGTGGTGGCACCATGCTGCGGGTGTGATTTTGAGGATCTGGGACAGAGAGACCGCTGAGAGAGAAAGCTTAATGGAGCAAAATACTGAGATATTCTAAACAAAAACCTGATCCAGAGTGCTCTGGACCTCAGACTGGGCAGAAGGTTCACCATCCAAAGAGAAAATGACCCTAAGCATACACGCAATACAACACAGGAGGACTTGAACCCAATAGAATATCTCTGGAAAGATCTGACAATGGCTGTCCACTGATGGCCCCCTCCACCCTGACACAGCTTGATAGGATCTGCAGAAAATCCACAAATCCAGGTGCGCAAACCTTGCGGCATCATGCCCAAAAAGACTGGAGGCTGTGAATAAAGGGTCTGAATACTTATGTTAATGCAAGATTTTAGTTTTTCCTTTTCAATAAATTAGCAATAATTGCTAATATTCTGTTTTCACTTTGTCATCATGGGATATTGGGTGCAGAATGATGGGGTCAAATGTGAACTTTTATAACTTTAACACAAGGCTGCAATGTAAAAAAATGTGAAAAAAGAAAGGGTCTGAAGACTTTCCGAATGCGCTGTAATGTATAGTGCCTTAGAGCTTTCCACTCTGTTAATAAGAAGCCAAGAATAATTATATCAGAATAGGAAGTCATGTTTCCTTGTTACTGGTGGTGACATTGTTTTGGGCAAGGAAAGCGAATGCAAAAATGTTCAGTGTCCGATAAATCATCAGGTCCAGACTTTTACAGATAAAACTGGTTATGTGCAATAATATGAAATCATCTAAACTCCTGCCATGTGACTGTGAATTTGGGAATTTTTACGATGTTTTTGATGTAAATAACAACATGAAGTATTGATGATAATTTCCGCTATTCCATGGAGACACTATGTCTTCTTGGAAGGGATAGGGCAGAGGGTTGCAGATCACACAGTCACTGTGATACAGCAGCTTTGTGATAAGTCCGGCCCTCGGTCTGTGGGTGTCTTATGCTGTTTACTAGTGAAAGAGGAAGTAACTTTTACATAGAAAATTGAAGTGAAAGAGCCCATTCTCAAAAGCACCTCTTCCAGTCTATACGTGTAAATAAGCAACGGGATTAGGAGACGTTATTATAAGACACTAAGAAGCATGATTAAAATAATGTAGGTCCCAGATTTTAAGTGGTATTGTGGTAAGTCAAGTTTAAAAAATTTAAATCAACCATTAAGTTGGTTGCAATATTGTGGACAATACTTACAAAACCAGTATACCAGTAGGAGGTTTTAGATGTAGCAATAAAAGCAGGCAGTATGACGCTATGGGGAATTGACAGGAATATGTGAAGTCAGTTTACTTTACTCTACATTACTGTAATTTGCTTGAAATTTACCAAACGTCACACTGTGTTTGATAAATTTCATGCATCTCTGAACATTATTTTATCGAGAGATGTTACTCCAGTTTTTGCATGCCTACTTCTACTGGGCTTAGATTGTGACATTGATAAAACTGGTTTGCACCTAATGAACCTAACTAGCTATGCTCGTGTGTGTGAGGAAAACACCACACCAAGCATAGGAGGGAAAGGGGATACCAGAATAAGGCCTGGAAACTAGGGAAGGAAGATGGACACCTCCTAGAGAAATGAGCGAGCACTCATACACTTGGCAACCAGATTGACATGTGCAGAAAATATTTATTAAATCCCCATAAAATACAAGTAATAAAATTTATAAGGACAATGTAGCAATAATATACAACATTACAGTCACATATATTATGCTAGATATGATCGACACTATATTCATATGACTCAATAGTGTCGATAAATTCAATAATATATATCACACCAAAAAACTTCAAGTATATGCTGTTATTTGGGAAGAGGGGGTATTATCTTCTAGCACTCTATCCCAATTTGGAAAACTGAATGTCACTGAAAATGTTGTAGGTGTATTCACTGGGAGCGCAACATGTTCATAAAGTGTCCACAGGAATCCTGATAATGTGAAAAGTCTCTTATAGCATATCCTTTTAAAGTCGATATGAGCTTTGAGTTGAAGAAAACTTTAAATCGATATTTGGCTTACCGTCTAGCGTCTGCTGTCTCCCTATTGCTTCAATGGAGCTTTAAATATTTGCCGGCTTATTCAGTCACTCCATACAGCAAGCTGGTTTAAATTTCGCGGGAGTTCCAAAGATCGCAGGAGTTGCCACTCTGTTCCGCAATTTCCTTTGGAGCAGCTTTTGACGATAAGAATAGTTAATCCTTTCCTGTAGAAATTTTCTTCTGTATGGCCATACAGTATTATCAGAGGCTTTTCAATGCAGGTACATCACTTGTTTCACCATACGCGTTACGGGTAGATTCACTCTCCCTTCCTCAGTGGTAGGGAGAGTCCTGACAGACTACCAGTATGTACAGGCCCCAAAAGTAGGCAAGTTCATACACCGGATACCTAAAATCCTATTTCACCCTATAGGACCATGGAACTAATGTCAGGACTGAGTCTACCTGTTCCTCCAAAGGGAAGGACGAACAGGGGTCTCCCTCAGGCCTGATGACAAACAGGGAAAGGCAACACACACATATAATAAACAAAATACAAAAGGGAAAGGAAACACTTATTTTCAATGAAGCTTTGGCAACACCAGGAACTCAGCCAAGAACTAAACACAAGCTAAGGCTACTTTCACACTTGCGTTTTGGCTTTCTGTTTGTGAGATCCGTTCAGGACTCTCACAAGCGGTCCAAAATGGATCAGTTTTGCCCTAATGCATTCTGAATGCATTACTGAATACAGCTTGGAGTAAGACAACATGCATAGAGAGGATGATGTGGTCAAAATACTCATTTGCCTAATAATTCTGCACGTAGTGTAATGGTCCAGACCTTGGAGATCCTGCGGCTCCCCCCTCAATAAATTGGTCCAGACCTCCAGGGTCCTGCTCCCCCCTAAATATAATGGTCCAGACCTCCAGAGTCCTGCTACCCCTCCTCCCCAGATATAATGGTCCAGACCTCGGGATCCCACACCCCCTCCTCCCCAGATATAATGGTCCAGACCTCGGGATCCCACACCCCCTCCTCCCCAGATATAATGGTCCAGACCTCCAGTGTCCTGTTTCCCCTATATAATGGTCCAGACCAGACCTCCAGGGTCCTGCTCCCCCTTCTCCTTAAATGTACAGGTCCAGACCTCCAGGGTCCTGCTCCCCCCTTCTCCTTAAATGTACTGGTCCAGACCTCCAGGGTCCTGCTCCCCCCTCCTCCCCAGATATAATGGTCCAGGACTCCAGAGTAAGTTTTACCAGTCCCAGAGTCAGCCAGCCCTCAACTTACAGCCACTAGAACGTCTGCGCACCCACACTCCAGCAGCACTGCCAGGCCCAGCAGCACGTAGCTTCTCTGTACGCTCCGCCTCCTCCACTTCCGGACAGTAGGACTGCCGCCCAGACTGAGAGCGGGACCACTCCCTCTCCTCACTGCAGGTGCGCCTCTCTGCCTCCGGCCGCCCCCTATCGCACCGCTCACAGCCTGCAGGCCCTTCAGATTTTCGCTTTCTCTGTCTGTCCTGGAGGGGCCTGCAACCCATGTAGCTACGCCACAAGAATTGAAAAAAAAAATCCTCAGCCGGCGGCCCGGGCCCCCAGTGGCGTAGGGCTCCATAGCCATTGCTATGGCTGCTATAGCGATCCCTACACCCATGCATATAGTAGGGTTCTTTATCATGTCATTTGTGTCAGAATTTTGGAAGAAAAAAAATCTAAATTTGATGCATAGCATCTTTCTGAAAAAATTTACAACTACAGTATTTGTGCAAAATTCTGGCAAAAATGACATGATAAATGAACCCCTATAGATTTTATTAATTTTTAGAAACTACTGAAGGGTAGGGACTGCATTCCTTATAAAAAGGGTGGGCCCATCTCACACATTGGTGGGCGCCCTTCATTTATTTCCATGTGAGTGCAGTAAATAGTAAATATGCCGCCAATATCTGAGATGGGCCATCCCCTTATAGAGCTCATGCACACAATGCAAAAAACAAAGAACTACACCTCCAAAGAATGAAGTAATCATGGATTATATGCAAACAAACAGTACATGCAACAGCACACTGCTTTTAAAGGGGTTGTCCAGGTTTTTACAATTGATGGCACCAACACAATGGATGGAGCTTTGTATTTTTGGCAACAACTTCCGGCGCCAGATCTACCCCCAAACAACTAATCAGCAGAATTGATTAATGTTGAGCCCCCGCCGATTAAATATGGATGGCTATCCTGATAGTCCATCCACAGTATAATTCTGTGCAACCCCTTTAAGTACATCTGGTGCAGGTCTAGACTAGTGTTGAGCGTGAATATTTTAATCGCGAATTTAATAGTGAATATCGGCACTTCGAGAATTCGCGAATATTTAGAATATATTCGTAAATTCGAATATTCCTATTTTTTTCCACAGTACACATGATCCCTACCTGCTTCTAGCTTGTGGGCCAATGAGAAGGCTGCAAGAGCTTTGCAACTTCCCTAGAAACCAATAGGAAAGTTGCCTACCCCTTACTATATAAGAGAAACTTCCCACAGCCATTTTGTGCTGTTTCATGCAGTTGTGTGAGAGAGAGGAGTGTGATCTTTGTGCTGAATTCCTGTGACTTCTGATACCTCATATATATAATCCAGATACTGGATCTACAGGTTAGTGAGTGAATAGAGTAGCCGATAGGTGCCAGTGTAGAGGGTTAGGTACATTAGTTAGGTAGCTCATATATATATAATCAGGGGCGTTGCTATGGTTTCAAAAGATTCAGGGCCCAAGCCCCATGCCCCAGTCAATGCCCCCTGCCCGCACTAGCACTAAAGACATTTTACTTGCTTTACTTGCTGCATAGACAGTATCAAACATACAGGAGTATACACAACACATACCTCTCCCATCCAGAGCCTCCCAAGTTGTGTCTCTACTGATCTTCTCTGTCATCATCTTCTACATTAGGTCAGGACAACTTTTCTCAGCCAGCCCTCATCTCTGCAGAGTTTGACACACAGATATCTTAGCTTCCCCACATTTCTATCATCACCCCCAACAACCTGGAGTCCCTACAGTGTTATCCTGCTGCTCGTTGTGCCCCCCCAATTCGCCCAAATACTACCCTGAAGAAAAACTACTGCCATACAAATAGTCCCCCCATAGTAATAGCGCTCCTCCAAGTCCCACCAATAGTAATTCCCTTATAGAATGCCCTCATTAGTAATACTGCCCCCTACAGTGTCCCTAATCATGATAATGCTCCCCAAGAGTGCCCCTATTAGTAGAAGAGCCCTCCAGTATTAATAATGTCTTCACACAGCCCCCAGTAGAAGTAAGACCCCTCTCTACAGCTCCGATGTATAAACACTCCTATAGAGCCCTCTGTAGTAATCAGGACCCCAATAATGTCCTCTGTATTTATAATGCCCCCCTGCAGTGCCCCCTATAGTTATAATCCTCCCTGTAGCTCCCTCATAAATTATAATGCCCCAGACATTCCAACATACAGACCCAATAACATAATTTCCCTCCCTCCACCATACAGTCCCATGTAAATAACATCACGCCATCTCTTCTGCCTCATCCAACACACAGTCCCATGTAAGAAACATCACTCCCTCCCAAACCGCCTCCATCATACAGTTCCATGTAAAGCTACATGCACACAAATTGGTTATATATGGACGCTGTCCCATGACCTAAATAACATCACTCTCCTCCAAGATACAGTCCCATGTAAATAACATCACTCCCTGCCCTTCAGCCCCTCCAACATACAGTCCCATGTAAATATCACCCCCCTCCTTTCAGCCCCTTCAATATACAGTCCCATGTAAATAACATCACTCCCCTCCCTTCAACCCCTTTAATATACAGTCCACATGTAAATAACACCCCTCCCTTCAGCCCTAACATACAGTCCCTTGTAAATAACATCACTCTCTCAACCAAGCAGGGAGGTGGTGTGAGAGAGCAGAACTACAACTCCCAGGATTCCTCTGGCTCTCACACTGTATCCATCCCTTTACTTACCTCTCCTCAGTAACAGAAGCCATCACAGTCAGGGTCTTCTCCACCATTTCTCCTCTTCATAGCTTAGCTCCGCCCCTCACACACTTATCACATGATGGTGACATCTTTGAAGGTCCTTCTCCACCACTGAGCTCTGCCTTCTTGTATTCTGGTGCATTCTCCGGCATGCGGTTCAGACAAGGAAGAAGAAGCCTAGATCATGCAGCTCCAATGGCTGTGAAAGAAG
This sequence comes from Bufo gargarizans, assembly GCF_014858855.1. Lineage (NCBI taxonomy): Eukaryota > Metazoa > Chordata > Amphibia > Anura > Bufonidae > Bufo > Bufo gargarizans. The sequence continues at coordinate 8,104,290 of NC_058086.1, forward strand.
GTACTCCTTATAATGACTCTACTTAAGTTACACAGCAAATATTTGGGTTGGCTGCCGCATGGCTTTGGGGCCTAGTTGTCTCCCTCACTGTTTGTCTGCCTCATGGCTTTAGGGCCTGGATGGCCTTCCTCTTGGCTTTGCGAGGACTGAATGACTGTCTTCAGGCCTTCTTGCCTAAATGTCTCTGTTATGTTGGTTTTTCTGATTACTGATGCCTGTATGTCTAAAGGTATTTCCATATATGCCTGCTTGGTGGAATGTCTTGCATTTTTTCGTGTAGGTCGGCTGAACGCCTGTAGCATCTTTTTGCCGGGTCGGCTGAGGGGGAGGAACGCCTGTTGAGTCTATACTTGTTTGGCTTGCACCTACAGCATCCGACTGGTCGACTGAATACCTGTAGCTTTTATGCCTGGTCACCTAAACGCCTGGTCGACTGAATGCCTTTGAGACGGTGCCTGTCTAGGTGGCTGCATTTAAGCCGGTGCCTGTCTAGCTGGCTGCCTTTAAATCTGTTTCTGTCTGCAGGGCCGCCTTTAGGCCTATGCCTGCATGGTTGGATGCCTTTGAGCCTGTGCCTGTCTGGTTGGCTGCCTTCCAATTAGAAAAAAAACCTGGGATGAACAGCACTCCTTAGTATCAGCGCGGTGGGTGCACGTCTACAGGGGGTGGTAAAAAGCCCCCACTCCAGCGTACATAACCAAAAAATTTAAATAAAACACTGGAGACAGCACGTCCAAAGTGATGGAATTTAATCCGGATGCAACATTTTGGCTCTAACAGCCTTTGTCAAGCATGCGCATACACAATAAAGAGGGGTATGAATACCCACAAAAGTAATCACATAGGTGGGAGTAACCCCTGGCACCCAATTACTTTGATTGGGGTCAAAGGGCGTGTATACAACTTAATACATTATCATACAGTGAAAAAACAGTGATTTAAAAACGTGGGAGGTATCTGTATTCCTCTTAGTTTCCATAGTATGGTCCCATGTGAGACGCCGACCATGCATGCAGTGATGGAATGCAACTGCGTTCCACAGTTTTCTTCCGGGAGCTAACTTCCAGTGCCATTCCTCAGCGATCTAACATAAACATAAGTTCACAAATATACACACTAATGTGAGCGCCACTCTGTGCTCAATACAAACTGCCCACGCCTATTGGGAAACTTACTATGTAGTGTTCATTACTCGGTAGTGGTGTCGGTGCTACCAGCACATCACTTCCTTTCTGTATGAATGAAGTCACTTCATGTCTGTCCATTAGGCGTGACTTGCACAGCTTGGAACGCAATTGCATTCCACAAGAATTCCTCTGAAGTAATACTTCCGGTGAACTTACTGATAACTGGAGTTTGCGCAGCTTGGAACGCAAATGCGTTCCACTAGAATTTATGTGACCCGCACCAATGTATTCCAAAAAATAATTAAGTTATCATTAATCGGCACTTGCTCCAGTTATTAGTAAGTTCACCGGAAGTACTACTTTAGAGGAATTCAAGTTGTTTGTTCCCTCCGAATTATGTCACAAGGTGTTTGAGGAACATCACTGTACGGTGCTTGCTGGGCACCCTGGGAGCAGATCGACTGTCGATTTCATCTCTCGCAGATGTTGGTGGCTGGGGTTGCGTAAGTGTGTTGAGGACTATGTGTCAGCCTGTGGTACCTGTGCACGTGCTAAGGTAACACATACCTGGATCTCTGCTTCCATTGGCCATCCCGTCCAGACCTTGGACCCATTTGTCCATGGATTTTATCACGGATTTACAGAATTCTTCGGGAAAAACTGTGATTCTGGTGGTTGTAGATAGTTTTAGTAAAATGGCACACTTTATTGGATTACCTAGTCTACCCAATGCTAAAACTCTTGCACACCTGTTTGTCAACAGCATTGTGAAACTACATGGCATTCCCTCTGATGTGGTGTCCAATATAGGGACTCGGTTTCTTTCCAGATTCTGGAAAGCGTTCTTTACTCGTCTGGGTGTACAATTGTCCTTCTCTTCGGCTTTTCATCCTCAGTCGAATGGACAGATGGAGCGCACTAATCAGAATATGGAGACTTGAGATGTTTTGTTTCAGAGAATCAGGAAGAGTGGTCTTCATTTTTGTCGTTAGCTGAGTTTGCTATAAATAACCGTAGACAGGAATTCACTGATAAGTCGCCGTTTTTTGGGGCATATGGGTTCCATCCTCAGTTTGATACATTTTCTGGTGCTCAAAATTCCAGCATTCCTGAGGAGGAACAATTTTCCTCTTCTTTGTCTTCTATTTGGCAGAAAATCTAAAATAACCTGAAAAAGATGGGCAACAGGTATAAACGTGCGGCTGACAGGAGACGTATGAGTGGTCCGGACCTGAGAGTGGGTGATTCTGTGTGGTTGTCTACAAGAAACATTAAACTTAAGGTACCTTCTTGGAAGTTAGGCCCAAGATTTATTGGTCCATATAAGATCACTGCCATTCTTAACCCTGTAGCCTTCCGTCTTCAACTTCCTCAGGCATTGAAAATCCATAAAGTATTTCATAAATCGTTGCTAAAGAAATGTGTTGAGCCTGTTGAGCCATCCTCCTTGCCTCCCACTCCTGTCATGGTGGGCGGCTATTTAGAATTTCAGATCAGCAGGATTGTGGACTCCCGAGTTCTCCGGCGATCCCTCCAGTATCTCGTTCATTGGAGAGGGTACGGACCAGAGGAGAGGATGTGGGTTCCAGCGACCGATGTTAATGCTAGTCGTCTGGTGAGAGCATTCCATAGAGCTCATGATGATAAGGTCAGTCCTGGGTGCCCGGAGGTCACCCGTAGAAGGGGGGGAACTGTCACATCTGTGACAGGTCTCAGAAGGTCTGAAAGATTATCTACGCATTAGTGATCTGACAGCCTCTTTCGGTTTCACTTTGTCTGTGTGTTGCTGGTATGTCCACACCTCCTGTTCAGGTGTGGATCGTGTGACCTTTACCTCGCCCTATTTAGTTTTACTTTTCCCATCACTCCTTGCTTGGGATAGCTTCATTTGGTCTTGGAATAGCTGGAGTGTGGTTCGTGTTGAAGTACTGTTCATCCATCATCCTCTGAAGTTAAGTGTTCTGCTTGTTGTGGTTTTGTATTCCCACCCCCACCTGGTTGTTTACTAGGCCTCAGTGAGACGCTAGTTCCTTCACCAGGAAAGGAACGGGTAGTCTCTGCCCTGTCATTATCTTTAGGGCATCTGAGGGTCACCAGGGTTTTCTAGGTTCCTGTGTATGGGTATCTCTACCATCGAGAGGTGCCCATACGGATTTAGGACCAGGAGCAGGGTTTTATAGGTGGTGACCCTTTTCCTTCCCTAGTGGTGAGGCCTAGTGTCTTTCCCCTTTGTTCTTGATTGTCTTTTGGTGTTCTCCCCTACTACATCCATGACAGGTGACTTTGGACATTTCGGCACTTTATACAAACATCTCTCATGATCTAGGTATGAAATGCACATCTAGTTTCTTAGACAAAGATGATAAAATGCCTGCCCCACAAAAGGCCTTCATCATGAAGGGGATTGAATGTATACTTACACATAATGTATTCTACAAGCAAATACGAGGGACCGTGATGGGGACGCGTTTCGTGCCCAGCTTTGCTAATTTATTCATGGGAGCCTTTGAGGAGAAATGTATTCACTGTTCAAGTTTCTGGGCCAATAATATCTGTTTTCATAGGTATATCGACGATCTAATCTTTATCTGGAATAGGGATCCATAATCAATTGACAAATTCATTTCACAACTCAATAGTAATCATTGGGGGATTTTCTTCACTGGAACATATGACAAGACAAAAATTGAGTTTTTGTATCTCGAAATTTTTATTCAGAATAATAAAATGAATACACGTACATTCTTAAAAAAAGTTGAAAATGGAAATCCAACGTTTTCCTCAGCCAATTTAAACGGCTGAGGCGAAACTGCACTCTTGAAGATGATTTTATCCAACAGTGTGTTGTTCTGGCCTCAAGGTTTAGTCAAAAGGGTTATCCCCCTAACATCTCTGGCGCAAGATCCAAAGCCGCCAAACTCACCCAAGACGAATGCCTCATTATAGCTCCTAAAAAGAAAAAAGACAGTAATAGCGATATAGTTAAAATTTTATTACTACTTACAATCAAAACCATATGTCCATTAAAGCCATTTTAGAGAAACATTGGCATATTTTAAAAAAGGACCCAATCCTAAACCAGATTATTCCAGAGCTCCCGAAATTAACATATAGGAGAGCACTTACTTTAAAAAATATCCTTGCACCAAGTAAGCTAAATTCAGTTGAACATCATACTGAGAACCATGGTATTACGACCCACAATGGCAGTTGAAAATGTGGTCATAAAAGATGCTTATGTTGCTCATACATATGCCAGAAATCTGTCTTTTGTAGTCGAGTTAGCGGAGAGTCCTTTCTTATTTTGAGTAGTCTCAACTGTGAATCCAACCATGTCATATATATTCTGGAATGTCCGTGCCACTTACAATACGTAAGTGGCGGACGATCCAACAAACACAAGTCGAATATTAGGAAAAAGTACCTGAAACACAGTGTATCTAGACATGCAACAGAACATCATGAGGGGAGCTCAGTTGGGTTTAATGTCCACCAATTGAACAAATCCCAACCCACTTACAAAAGGACATCCAGTACATTAGACGTAGAGAAATGTACTGGATTTTTAAATTAAATAGTTTGACCCCCTATGGTCTCAACGAAGCATTTGAGATTAATCTATAATGGTTCACTATATATATATATATATATATATATATATATATACACACACACACATATATATGTTTCGACCTAGACTAAAGGACAATTTATGACATTTTATGGTCGTGCTACATACTCGTATGTTTCCCCCTTCCCTTATTATTATTCTCATTAATTTTAGGTAATCTTATTATTATATTTTATTATAGTACCTTATACCTTTTATCATTTTTTCTTATTATTATTTTACTACTAGCTTTTATTTATATACCTATACATTCATATATATTTATATCTTTTTATGTAATTTATTTATTTATTTCATAAAAATTTCCATTGGCCGGTCTTTTGAGACAATGAGTACAAATGGATAGTATTTCCATCTATAGGTACCTCTGATTCTCCAACACCTCTTACATTATATGGGATCTTTCTGGTTGGGTTCCCTCTGCTTCTAACTAGTGTACTTTGAGTAAATAGTATGTCTTGATATATATTCATACATTCAGACACCACTTATTTGTATTACCACATCCCTCCCCCTATGTATATAGGTTACCTTCCCTTTCCCCTCCCCCCCCCCTTTTTTTTGTTGTTGTTTGCATTGACCTCATGAATTAGTGTATTATGGGCAATGAGTATGTCTTATATACACATTTAAATATCATTACATTATTTATGCCATTTACTTCATTCCCATATTTTTAATATACATATTTATATGGAGGCCCCTCCTCCATTTTTTATTTATATGCATGTATTTTTATATTTCTATAAATGACATTCTAATATACCTCTAATTGGGGCGACACATTTCCCCTGCTATCTATAGATCACCTCCAATAGTATTCCCCACATCAAGCTCTATACAGACGCACTCAAGCGTCTTGGTCACTATGGATACCAGACATGTGATCACAAGGTTGCAATCACATGGCTCTTCTGTTTGCGGATCGCTGTGGACAGTCAGAGCGCATGCGCTAACGCTCTGATGCCGGAGATACTCCGAGCCGGCCCGCCCCCACCATGTGACTATAGAGAGGCGATCATGTGAGCCTCTCCTGCGGCCCACGAACACTTTTATAAACTATATACATTTCCCCATATATCGTTTTAATCAATCGATTAGTATATTACACTAGTGGTATTGAAGCATTCATTTTAATGCGGAAAACTATCTGTTTCTTATATCTTATACCAGTACCATATCTATTGTAGGGGGATCAGCTCTCTTTCAGGGGTCATTCTCACAGATATCTTCAGGACACCAAGTTAAGATCCAAACACGATGCTTTATTACGGCACATCCGCATAAACATAAACAATAATACAAAATAATAAACACTCGCCCGGCTGGGCTCTAACTAAACAAACAGATCCCTGACTCACCGAAGACTCGCCCTCAGTGAGAACCACCTGATAGTCAACATTATTCATATAATTGTCCCGAACATGTAACACTATCAGTCTCTGGGGCGGCCATCATGCTACCTCTTACCCGGGCAAGCATGGGATCTCTGACTTTCACCACCCCAAATCTAGCTTTGATCACAGGCTCTTTGGGCGACCCAGAAACCTTCTCCCCTGCAGGTTCCTGTGAGGGAGTATCCGCAACAGGCTTACCCGCCTGTTTAGACACTGCGATCTCCCCAATGTCATACACTTCCAAGACGGTTTTTCGCCTCAGTGATTTTTTTTGTCACTGACCCAGCCGGCTTGCACTGTGGCCAGCTCACAGTCACTAGATCTGCCACCCAACTATTAACAGGAACAGTCTTACCGCCTGACATCATGGATTCGGGAGATGACGATATTCCCAGGACTCTACCAAGATCACCAGCCTTCTCTTAGTTCCTAGTATTCCGAACACCAGCAGACTCCTTACTGAAAATGTTGCCACCAGAAACAGCATGGCCTGGAGTCCCGACTTTTCGTGGACGGTAACTCCAGCCGCACTCTTTAGGACTTTGCGCACACGTGCAGGAACTATAGGATCTCCTGAGAGCCGCACTGCTCACCACCTCCTTTTCTTCCCGACGGTTGCCTTGGCAACGGCACACATCTTTTCCTCTGGAACTCCCATTTCTAAAGGCCAGCTGCAACTGTGCCTCCAAAGCCTTTCGCTCTGCATCAAATTTCGCCAATTCATTTTTAGTGTAGCCAATCGCTATGGCCATTTCTTCTGCCTGCGCCGCCGGACGTACTCTTCCCCGAGACCCATGGTAGCAGGAAACACTTTCAGCCACAAGTTTACTTTTGCTGGGCTACTGGCCCTTTAATTCACTGCAGTTTTACTTGCACCACAGCTAAATAGTCCACAATAACATGAGCAGCACCTGCTCCACCGAACAAACAGGCTTCTGGCCCTTTAACTCCAGCACTGCAGGATTCAGCAGCACCTGCTCTTTCTCATCATTGCCCCTAGCAACCGACCGTTACCCTTCTCTCATGGACAACTTGCCCGCATCCGACACCAATTGTAGGGGATCAGCTCACTTTCGGGGGGTCGTTCTCACAGATATCTTCAGGACATCAAGTTAAGATCCAAACACGGTGCTTTATTGCGGCACATCCGCATAAACATAAACAATAATACAAAATAATAAACACTCGCCCAGCTGGGCTCTAACTAAACAAACAGATCCTTGACTCACCTAAGTCCCTGTTCACACCCTGTGAACACATGCGGATTTCTGAGCCAATGTCCCGCAGCCTCCTGAGTGTACAGAGCACAGTACGCCCACTGTCTCCAGTCCAGTGTCTCTTGGGGAATCGTGGTCTCTCAGCCCTCCTGGCTTGGACCACACTGACAGAGCCTCTAGGCCTCTGTCCACAGGTAACACACTCCCCCCTTTCTGACACCCTGGGAGTTGCTTTATGCCAGCCTGATTACTTCCAGCTGGTCTCGCCTGTGGTGGAATAGGGGTGTGGACCAAACTATCCACCCCTTTCTTGCCTCTACCCTGCGTGAGACCTGTCACTGTCTCACATACCCCCCCTTTGTTCAAGCTTGTGAGAGTGAACACCTGCATAACCACGGGAGGCTGGACGTGGGGAACAGCCACCCACCCTGCTCTTTGGCTGCTCCCAATAAGAACTGGCCCAGATTACCGCCACACTAAGTAACACAGTGTAAGCAAACACTAGCTGCCGCTGACACAGAAAATTACTGGTTCTTATTTCACCGAGGCCATGAACCTCGGTGACACGTCCCTTCCCTTTGTTCTGCCAGACCCACACCAGCAAAGCTTGGTTTATCACCAGAACTAACATCTTGCCCAATCTAAACTGCCTAAAGGCCTCATATGCCCATCTCATGGCCAGGTACTCTTTTTCTACTCTTTCGCGGGTGATAATGATGTACTCTCGCACTCTTTGATCTCTCTCTTTTTTGATACTCTGGCTCCCGCACATGCGCCTCATGTCCTTTCTTGGACTGCTGCAGCCCTCGACTGAACTGATCCCAGTCATGCTCCTGTCCCGACACTTTCTCCTTTGCTTTGCAGGGTTCCTTCAGCAGCGCATGCCTGCCCCTGCTCACTTCTTTTACGTGCATCTGGGTCACTTCTTCCTTCTTTCCAGCAGTAGTTACCCCAGCTATGGTGGCAGTTTCAGAGACCTCTGCTTTTTTAGTGGCTTTTTCCACTTCGGCTACCACTCCCTTTGTCTTAACTTTGGTCTCTGCAGCACCTGGGGACTTCATGTCAACCAACACATTGGCCTTAACTTCTTCAGCCTTTGTCTTCTCGGAGTCTCTAGTCTCTTTGAGAGCCTTCTCAGACATGGCACCATACGCTTTCCCTCTTAACCCATCCCCCTCTTTCTCATCGAGGCAGGAGGCACTGGGGTCTTCAGTAGACTCCTCGTCTTCTGGCATTTTCTCCAGAGGCTCACCCAGGACACTGGTCTCTTTTTGGGGAGGAGTCAGGAGAGACAGCCCATCGTAATAGCCCGGATCCAAAAACTGATCGTTCACCTCCTTGTACTTCTTCCCCAGCAGGCTTCTGGCTATTTGGAAGACCTTGTAGGCAGAGGGGACGTCTTCCTGGCCTGGGCTACACTCTACCATGGGTCTGTGGTCTTCGGCATCCACATCAGCCCCATTAACTGGTTCAGCAGAAGCATCTTCCATCTTCTCTGCCACAGCCAGCACTGCAGTGCCACCATCTCCAGACCCATTCTTAATAGGCTCTAACTTAGACTTCTCTAACTCATAGACGTTCTTCCCGACGTCATCCTTTGAGCTCACAAGATCATCTATCTCAGCTCTGAGTTGTTTGTTTAGCCTCTCAAATTCAGCATGCTCCTCAAGCGCTTTGTCAAGGGCTCTAGCCAAGGAGAGGGCCTTGGTCTCCTTTTCCCAAGCATATCGAGCCGAGATGCATTTCTCTTCAGCCAGGAGCCAGTCAAACTTCTTCTGTTTCTTCGTTAGGTTAGATATAATTTGCTTCTGGTGGTCCAGGTCCACCATTAGATCATCCAATTCTTGCTGAAGTTTGGTCTTGGTTTTCTCCAACTTTTCGTATGTCACACCCTTTTTCTCCAGGCGCTGAACCATCAACTCCATGTTTTTCAACAGTTTCTTTTCAGCTTTTTGCACAAGCTTGTGGGAAGTGCCCCGCTTTTGGGCCTCCGATTCCAGTTGCTCCGCGCTCGGCTATTCTGCAGCAGATGTAAGAATATCACCATTCTCTTTCTGGCTCTCCTCATTTGCCCTTTCTGAAGCCTTCTTCAGTTGCTCTTTGAAGACAGCTAGTCCCTTGTCTAACGTTTCTAGGGAGCGTGAGGAGAGAGATCTTCCTCCTGTTTGCAGCTGTACTGTCGTGTCAGGTCATCTACAACTGCCTGGACATGGGCCTCAGACACTAGGCTGACATCACCCGACTTAATTCTCATCTCGTCAGATATAACTGTCTGGTCACTACTAGTAACCACCTCTGTTTTGCAGGACCTTGGTACCATCACTTTGCACCTTATCTGCACCCTTGTTCTCAATGTGCAGCTCCTTCACATTATCATTTAAAGGGACAGGTACAGGTTCTGCAGAAGTTTTGTCACTCTCTGCAGAAGTGTCTCCATTACTTAAAACCTCCAAGCATAAGGGGAAATTACGGCCCACCATTCCCTCATGTATGAGCGTATTTGTAACATGAGGTTCACAAGTCCCAGTTCTCACCGAAGACTCGCCCTCAGTGAGAACCACCTGATAGTCAACATTATTCATATAACTTGTCCCGAACATGTAACACTATCAGTCTCTGGGGCGGCCATCACTGCTCACCACCTCCTTTTCTTCCCGACGGTTGCCTTGGCAACGGCACACATCTTTTCCTCTGGAACTCCCGGCACACCACCAACCTCTTGGAACTTTGAACAGGGTCCATACAGTTTTGAGAACCCATTTCTAAAGGCCAGCTGCAACTGTGCCTCCAAAGCCTTTCGCTCTGCATCAAATTTCGCCAAATCATTTTTAGTGTAGCCAATCGCTATGGCCATTTCTTCTGCCTGCGCCGCCGGACGTACTCTTCCCCGAGACCCATGGTAGCAGGAAACACTTTCAGCCACAAGTTTACTTTTGCTGGGCTACTGGTCCTTTAATTCACTGCAGTTTTACTTGCACCACAGCTAAATAGTCCACAATAGCATGAGCAGCACCTGCTCCACCGAACAAACAGGCTTCTGGCCCTTTAACTCCAGCACAGCAGGATTCAGCAGCACCTGCTCTTTCTCATCATTGCCCCTAGCAACCGACCGTTACCCTTCTCTCATGGACAACTTGCCCGCATCCGACGCCAATTGTAGGGGATCAGCTCACTTTCGGGGGTCGTTCTCACAGATATCTTCAGGACATCAAGTTAAGATCCAAACACGGTGCTTTATTGCGGCACATCCGCATAAACATAAACAATAATACAAAATAATAAACACTCGCCCAGCTGGGCTCTAACTAAACAAACAGATCCTTGACTCACCTAAGTCCCTGTTCACACCCTGTGAACACATGCGGATTTCTGAGCCAATGTCCCACAGCCTCCTGGCTGTACAGAGCACAGTACGCCCACTGTCTCCAGTCCAGTGTCTCTTGGGGAATCATGGTCTCTCAGCCCTCCTGGCTTGGACCACACTGACAGAGCCTCCAGGCCTCTGTCCACAGGTAACACACTCCCCCCTTTCTGACACCCAGGGAGGTGCTTTATGCCAGCCTGATTACTTCCAGCTGGTCTCGCCTTTGGTGGAATAGGGGTGTGGATTGAACTATCCACCCCTTCCTTGCCTCTACCCTGCGTGAGACCTTTCACTGTCTCACACTGTATAAACATCTGGCTAATGCTTGTTAAACTATTACCTAATAACCTGATGAAGGGGACATTTTGAGCCCCGAAACGCATTGTTCTATGTACATATATATATGGTATGTATGCAATAAAGAAGATTTATCTACAAAGACCAGCTCCACCAGCGATTTGCTCCTGACCAGAAGTTCCTATCCTATAAGCAGAACAATAAGTCAATTTACCAGATATATGAGTCCTTTGGGTAGTGATGAGTTCTTAGCTGTATTCACATCGGAGGAAGTGATGTCAGCCAGTTGCAGGTCCCTCCAAAACACATTGCACAATGTGACCCCCTTTCAGAGAAAGACATGCCCGCTTGCTGGCATAAGCCTTTTAGCCTGTAGCCGGCCCCTCCCCTCCCGGCCTTTGGGAGGGGTCCACCCCCCTCTGCTGGACTGGCTGCAAATGACCCACAAAATCCTTTAGGGTTTATAGCTCCAGTCCAGAAGGTCACAGGGAGATGGTTCTGGGACCAACGAATCTGCCTGGGTTCCAGCTACAACTAGAGTCCAAACATGGTGCTGCTATTGGGTTTCTGTGGGGAGATATGGATATCTCCCTTCCCTGGCATCCCACCCTCGAACAAAGACCATGGGCATGTTCATCGTGGCCACCGGGACACAAATATGTATCCGGTTTGCGCCTGCGATGGCCAGGCGATTCAAAATTTCTTATGAAATGTAGGTGCCAACATGTCTGGGAGGTATCATTGATCCTGGCAAGGGCTGATACCTCCTGCTGGGGTTTTTCCTGCAGGATCCGTGCTGTCTGACTGGAGGTGTGAAATGTAACCAAATGTGGTCTGCTAGGAGTTTTCTGCTATCTGGCTGCGGCTTTGAAGCAGGGCCCTCCTGTGGAGTTCACTACCTCTTCTATCTTTCAGCAAATGGTGGGCGGGAGGACATGGCTGACAGTAAATATTAATCCATATTCCTCACAATATATATATATATATATATATATATATATATTTGAAAAAAATAACTAGCAGCACCACCAAGCCAAAAAGCAAAGTAAAAAGGGTGCACTGCCCGAGTATGGCAACTGGTGCTTACCCACTAATACGGAATAAAGAAATCGGACTTCACTCCAAAAAAGATGTTCCGTGAAAAGGATTTATTCACCCATGAGGTGGCACAAGCGACGTTTCGGCTCACATATGAGCCTTTCTCAAGCATTGATAAGAGGTGAGCAGGTTACATATAAAGGTGTACCAATCATAACAATTAGTGCTTCAACTTAATTGACACTTCCAAACATATCAACAAAAAATATTACAAATGAAAAAAACATACTTCCAATTTGATATAATAAATAAAGTGACACGTGCGGTAAGTACATAAAGTGTATAGTGCATCAAAATTACATATAATTCCTCAAAATCCATAATTATTCTCAGCTGTATTATGCAAAACGTGATAATCACATAGATCATAATAATACACATGTGTGAGGGGGAGGGAACCAGTTAATTGATACCTGGTATAGTGCTAGCGACCACGTAAACCATCGCGCTGTACAGTGCATCCTTGTGATCCCTTTGCGCATGTCCCGATAGGATACTGCGTCATACTCAAGCGCCTGCCCTGGTACGCACGTGCGTCGCAAGGTCACATGTCAGTGACGTAAGCGGCGTACTCTGTGTTAACCCACGGCATCCTGTGCATCTGTCAAAGAACAGATGCACGCGCAACAGTTCCCAATATACAGACCACCATATTAGATAAGGGAACATTGCCATACTATTAACATATATTATTGTATAGACTGACGTTTTTCGTTCCACATTATGTCACTCTGGGTAAATCCCATATATCAGCAGGTTGGAAGAATCTCCACCTTTTTCAAGTAGGAGGCTCAATTCCAATCGTTACCCAAGTTCTGTAGGCACGTCAGTGCCATCAGCACTATGGGTCCCAGACCTGCTACAGTGGATGAGAGACCTACGTATAAAAAAAAACTTATCAATGCTTGAGAAAGGTTCATATGCGAGCCGAAACGTCGCTTGTGCCACCTCATGGGTGAATAAATCCTTTTCACGGAACATCTTTTTTGGAGTGCAGTCCGATTTCTTTATTCTCTTTCTCTCTCTCTATATATATATATACACACACACACACACACACTCTCTCAGTGTCACGACCATGCTTATGGCCGTGACTCCTTGGGAGCCGCATACAGTTTCCCGCGGTTTGGGTCGTAGTGTCAACCGCATCTGGAGGCATATTGTTGTTAGCCTCAAGTGCGGTTGCCGCGGACAACAGCTATGTGTGCGGTCCCCTTGGAGTGTGCGAGTTTGTATGCACTTTGGTATGTCTGTGTGCACTCTGTGTTATGTGTGGTGTGCACTGACATCTTCCCCTCACTGTGGTTGCCCGTGGCAACGTTTGGTCATTGTGTACATGTGGTGGCAGTGTCTCGGCCTTCGGGCTGACTCCCAGGACATGAGTGCCACCCATGTCGTTGCCTGCGGCAACAGCCACAGTGTGTTCGTTGTTTGGACACTTCCCCTTTAAGTTGTGTTTTCCCTTCTGTGGTTTTGGAAGGGTTAACTCCCTTTCTGTGTGTGTGAGTCACGGGGTGTGTCTGATTGTTGGGTGTGGCCTCTTGGCCCTATAAAGCCTCAGTTGTAGGCAGTAGCCAGGGAGGGTGCTTCAGCCATGCTTGCTGCAGACATCCTCCTGGTTACTTACCAACTGCCAGTGGGGGCCATCCTTCTGGTCATAGCAAAATAATAATGTTGTTTGGTGTCTTGAAGATGGGTTTGGTTTTATGTATTGCACCTATGGTCCTGGGTTCCCGTGTGTTGTGTGCTGAGTCCTGTTGTCTGTGGGCTGTACTTCCACATGGGTTCCAGGCTTTGTGTCTGTGGCAGGTGAGAGTGATGTTTGTGGCAAGTACCTGCCATTGCCATAGGTTGTATTTGTTCTCCCTTCCTTGCAGCTTGGCCAGTGAGACTCCTGTTCCTCCGTATCCAGAAGGAACAGGTTGTCTTACCCTGACTCCTAGTCCAGGGACCGGTCAGAGGGTGAGTTAGGGCTCTGAGGTTCCTGAGCATGGGTCCTTCTACCTTAAAGGTCGGCCCATGCAGCTAGGAGTTAGGGTCAGGTTAGGGACGCGATAGGTGACCTGCTCCCTAATCCTGTTGTCCTGGTCAAGCAGCGACCATCTTCTGCCATCGCACGGCTGAGGGTTTCCCCCATCCTCAGCCGTGACACTTAGGTCCATAAATATTGGGACATCGAGACAATTCTAGCATTTTTGGCTCTATACACCACCACAATGTTTTTGAAATGAAACAAACAAGATGTGGTTTAACTGCAGACTGTAAGCTTTAATTTGAGGTTATTTACATCCAAATCATGTGAACGGTGTAGGAATTACAACAGTTTGCATATGCGCCTCCCACTTGTTAAAGGGACCAAAAGTAATGGGACAGAATAATAATCATAAATCAAACTTTCACTTTTTAATACTTGGTTGCAAATCCTTTGCAGTCAATTACAGCCTGAAGTCTGGAACGCATAGACATCACCAGACGCTGGGTTTCATCCCTGGTGATGCCCTGCCAGGCCCTTTCAACAACTGTCTTCAGTTCCTGCTTGTTCTTGGAGCATTTTCCCTTCAGTTTTATATATATTTATATATATATTTTTTTTTAATTCTTGTGGGCTTTACACAAAAAAATCGTAAAAATCCTTTGAAATAAAAATTGTCAAAGGAATATATTGCAATTTGTATGCAAGGGAACACATTCCTGCTGCCAACAAAGAATATGCTGCTGTCAGAGGTGTAATAAGTTTTTTTGGGGGGGTTGCCCCGGTCTGGTGGTGACCCATTCCTTGGAACATATTCCTGCTACAAACAAAGAACCAGCTCCAGTCAATTCTGACTGAGTTTGGCCCAGCTTTGTGTAGGCCTTATACTACACCATTACCATTTGCCTGCTGATGTCTGTCCAGATGAGTTTGGGCGAGCTATGTGTAGGCCTTATACTACACCTTTACCATTTACCTGCTACTGTCTGTCCCGATCCTGCTGAGTTTTGTATAGGACATTTACTCCACCATTACCTTTACCTGCTGCTGCTGTCTGTCCTGATCCAGATGAGTTTGCCCCAGGACTAAAGGGGCCTTCCTACAACCTTATAGGTTAAAATTAATCAAAAACATAACAATATCTAAAAACAAAAGCACATGTTAGAACATAAAGAAATATTTATTAACAATGTTGAGAACAAATATGCCTTTAAGGCAACTTTTTTAGTTGATTATGAAGATCCAGCAACTCCTAGATCCCCTTACGGTGCAGCTCCTCCAGCTGATGCACCTTCTTTTCCAGATGCCGCTGCTGCTGATGTAACCTCCTTTGCTGCTCCCGTATTATCTTTTGCTGGGTTCTTATCTCCAGTATTGCCCTTTGGTCGTCCTGCTGCAGCTGCATAATTATTTTATTTTTATTTGAGTACTGTTAGGATTAAAAATTTTTTTAATTACTTTCAATTAAGATTAAGAGACAATTAGTGCATTCTGTGGAGTATTTGTTAATGCACTGACGATTTACAATTCGTTAGTTAATGATATTTATGATGATTATATAGTTGGTTAGTTATTGATTATATAGTTGGTTAGGTATAGTATGTTATTTAGTTGGTTAGTTAGTGCTAGTTCTGTAGAGTATACTTGTATTTAGTTGGTTTATGGTTTTTATAAAGATTAAAGAGTTAGTGTCCAGTGTTGTTTTTTTCTTTTACTGTAGTGTGTGTTGTCTACTCATTTTGGGCCCTTTGTATCTGTACATTTTATGGATACAGAATTATATTGCTGTGTGCACATATTTACCCTCCTGGCGGGGGGCTGGTGACAACCTACTCCTCCTCTTCTTCCTCCTCTTCTTCCTCCTCATCAGGAGCTGGAGGGGGGGGGGGGTGAAATGGGGCTGCTGAGAGGGACCAGCCTCTTCAGCCTCCACCTCCACCATTTTGCCAACATCAGGTGGTGGTGGAGCTAGGGTTATTTCGGGTATCGAATTTTCAATACCCAATCGATACCTTTGTCTCGGTATCGATACGATACGAGGATTTGCCCAGTATCAGAAAACATAGATCGTGCTGCTCTCAGTGCGGCCATGTTCCCTCAGCAGCACAGGGAGAAGGAAGCAGTCTTTCCCTCCCACCTGTGCTGCTGCCACCAATGGGAACAAAGAGGAGTGGAGCGCGCACTGCGCCACCAATGATAACTAACATTTAATACATTACAAATACAGGCGACAGAAACAAATTGCCGGGACCCGAGGGGTTAACTGTCGCTGATCGCAGCTCCCTGTCAGAGGTCGGGTGCCGGCAATGTGTTTCTGCAACCGGCTGTATTTGTATTAAACATTATCATTGGTGGTGCAGTGCGATCTCCCCAGTATTAAAATAATTGGTGGCAGTGACCACACAGTCCCCTCATCTCCTCTCATTGTTGGTGCAGTGACAGCTTCTGATCGGAGCCCCAGCAGTGTAATCCTGTGGCTCCGATCGGTTACTATAGCAGCCAGGATACTACTCAAGCCCTGGCTGCCATAATCAGCTCCCTGCTGCAGTGGCGGATCCAGAGCCTGGTCTCGGGAGGGGCACTTCCAAATTATTTTCTGTCCGCCGCCACAAGACTACACAGTGTAGAGGTATACTGTATATTGTGTAGCACAGTGTATGCTATATGTGTATAACAAACATATTTCACATGAAAACTTACAATTACTTGGCTTGGCCCTTGGGGATCTCGGGCACCACTTCAACACTTTGGCCGGGGGCTCGTGGAGCTGATGTTGTGTTTTATCCTAATGAGAAAGATTTCATAATAAGGATTGGGAGAAGGGGCAAAGTGATAGCAGAGCAGAGAGAGGCCGGTGCTGCTACTAGGGAGTTCATACCATGGGGGAGTAATAAAGCCCACCATAATGCCCCCCTAGTAGTAATAATTCTCCTTATAATAGACAGTGCAAAAAATACCCCCTTGTAATGCCTCCAGTTGAGCTAATGTCCCCATAGTGCCCCCATAATGTGTCAGTATAAAATACCCCTATATAGTGCCCCCAGTAAATGCCCCCATAGTGCTCCTCTCCCCCCTTCCTCCTAGTGCCCCCCATAATGTACCAGTATAAAATGCCCCATATATAGTGTGCCAGTAGAGGCCTCGGTGTCCTTCATAATTTGCAAGTATAAAATGCCCCTTCTTAGTGCCCTCCCGTAGATGACCCCATAGTACTCCTCTCCCCCCTTCCCCATAGTACCCACCATAATGTGTCCCAGTATAAAATGCTACTGTACAGAGCCCCCCATATAAAATACCCCTTCTTTGTGGCCTCAGTAGATGCCCCTATAGTGCCCACCAATAATGTACCAGTAAGAAGTGCCCCCATAGATGCCCCCCAATCATGTGCCAGTGACAAGAGCCCCCCAATGTGCCAGTAAGAGCCCCCCATCACGTCCCAGTAACAAGAGCCCCCCATCACGTGCCAGTAACAAGAGCCCCGCCAATGTGCCTGTAACAAGAGCCCCGCCAATGTGCCAGTAAAAAGAGGCCCCCCTAATGTGCCAGTAACAAGAGGCCCCCCTAATGTGCCAGTAACAAGAGGGCCCCCTAATGTGCCAGTAACAAGAGGGCCCCCTAATGTGCCAGTAACAAGAGGGCCCCCTAATGTGCCAGTAACAAGAGGGCCCCCTAATGTGCCAGTAACAAGAGGGCCCCTTAATGTGCCAGTAACAAGAGGCCCACCTAATGTGCCAGTAACAAGAGGCCCCCCTAATGTGCCAGTAACAAGAGGCCCCCCTAATGTGCCAGTAACAAGAGGCCCCCCTAATGTGCCAGTAACAAGAGGCCCCCCTAATGTGCCAGTAACAAGAGGCCCTCCCTAATGTGCCAGTAAAACTATTGTACATATATTTTTTTTAAAAACAC
The DNA here is from genome assembly GCF_014858855.1 of Bufo gargarizans. NCBI lineage: Eukaryota > Metazoa > Chordata > Amphibia > Anura > Bufonidae > Bufo > Bufo gargarizans. Next base: position 8,122,299 of record NC_058086.1, read on the forward strand.
ATACACTGTACTTACCTCCATGTGAGGAGGCCTGTGTCCCTCGCTGTACGGCTCAGGCGGCGCGATGACGTCATCACGCCGCCTGCGCCGGCCTCTGATAGGCTGCCGACCTAGTGCCTGCAGCCTATCAGAGGAAGTGGAAGGGACACTCCTCTCCCTCCCATGCCCGTTCGCATTTGCAGCACAGCCATCTGTATCTCTGTCCTGAGGACGGCGATACAGATGACTATGGAGATGAGCGCTTCCACAATGGGAGCGCTCATCTCCCTGTGCCCTGCGGCCGCCGCCCCCACTTCTGAGCAGCTCGGGCGGGCAATTGCCCCGTTGCTGCTGTGTGTACTATGCACAGGGCAGCAGGGAGAGTGTAAGATCCTATTCACCCTAATAGAGCTCTAAAAGGGGGGAAATCGTTATTAAATAAAAAGTAAAAAAAAAAAAAAAAGTTAAAAAATAACCCACCAAAATATTAAGTACAAATCACCCCCTTTCCTAATTTTACATGTAAAATAAATAAATAAATAAAACAAACAAACATATTAGATATTGCAACATATGAAAAGTTCAAACTATGCGGTGAACACCGTAAAAGAAAAAAGAAAAAAACATTTGCCATTTTTTTTGTCGCCTTGTCCCCCCAAAAATAGGACAGGACTGTTCAATTATGGGCCGGACGTTCCATAAAATGCAGCATTTTTTTGCTTTTTTTTTTTTTTTTTGAATGGTATCGAGTATCGCAATACTTTTTTATTGTATCAAAACCGAATCTAAATTTGTGTATCGAAATAACCCTAGGTGGAGCATCTGCATGCTCTCCATCCTCCTCCTCCAATGCAGAGACCACAATCACCACCATATTCTCAATATAAGGCCTGCGCCGTGCAAAGGAAACTCAATGTTCAGAATTTAGACAAACACCACAGAACTCATAAAAAATGCTAATTCACCTCTTAATCAACGGGCCATTTTTCCCCTTTTTACCCAGGCCATTTTGAGCAAATCTGACATGTGTCACTTTAGGCTCCTTTCACATCACACTTTCTCCTTTCTGTAACAGAGTAACGGAGCCTAAAGACCCCATAGACTATAATGGGGTCCGTTCGGTATCCACTCAGAATATGATTTTTGAGCGGAGACGAAAGTTGAGCTAATGCAAGCAGCGTTTTGGTGTACGTCTCCAAAACGCAATGGAGACTGAACTGATGCATTCTGGGCGGATCCTTTTCCATTCAGAATGCATTAGAATGCAAACTGATCCGTTTTGGACCGCTTGTGAGAGCCCTGAACGGATTTCACAAACAGAAAGCCAAAACACGAGTGTGAAAGTAGATTTAGGTAGGGGCTCATTTTTTGCGGATTGAAATGACGGTTACATTGGTACTATTTTGGGGGTCATACGCCGTTTTGATTGCTTCGTGTTGCACTTTTAGTGATGTAATGTGCCACTTTTTTTTTATTATCGGTGTTCACCTGAGGGGTTAGGTCATGTGATATTTTTATAGAGCCGGTCGATACGGATGCGGCGATACATGTCTACTTTATTTTGGAAAAAGGACGCTTTTTTTTTTCCTTGAACATTATTATTATTTATTTTTAAAACCTATATTTTTTAACTTTTTTTTTTCCAGTTCATTTTTTGTCCCCCTCTGGGACTTCAACTTTTGGGGGGGTCTGATCCCCTTTACAATGCATTACAATAATTCTGTACTGTAATGCATTGGCTGCAAGTGTATTACCAGTGTAATACAGGGGGCTGGATCTCACAGGCCCCCCCAGACTGCAGCCACGATGCCTAAGGAAGGCATTGGGCTACCTTCCCTACCATCAGGTCCCCGTCACAGCACCGTGGGGACCCGATGGACACTCCGCACATGTCTGAAACTCGTACATGCCGCGGTCAGCGCTGACTGCGGCCGTGCAGGGGTTAGTGCGCCAGCATTGGTGATTTCACAGATGCCGGAGCATACAGCAAGGGTCTGACTATCAGTGCCTGCCGGACCCCTGCCCCTGATCGTGCAGCTCCTGCACCCGCCCGATCACCATGCAGTACATTTACGTCACTGGGCTTTATCTAGAGCAGCTGAACTTTATTTGGGGTTAATCAGAGGCACTTTAAATGATGACAGGTGTATGCTGACTCCTATCTAACATGATTTTGAATGGGATTGCTTAATTCTGAACACAGCTACATCCCCAGTTATAAGAGGGTGTGCACACTTATGCAACCACATTTTTATTTTTTCTTCCCTCCACCTAAAAGATTTCTGTTTTTCAATTGAGTTGTACAGTTTATAGGTCACATTAAAAGTGGAAAAAGTTCTGAAATGATCTATCTTCTGTTTACATCACAGAAACCTGACATTTTAACAGGGGTGTGTAGACTTTTTATATCCACTGTACGTCATCGGGTGCTAAGGAGTTAAGTGGGGGATGTATCTAATGTAATGATGTACGGGGCCTTTTACTGGAATACAGAATGATGATTGCAGTTTATGTATATACACACACACACACGTGTGTATAAAACGCACAAAATCAGCCAGTTACATCATACATCTGTACCTCGCTGTGTGTATAATTATATATATATATATATATATATATATATATATATATATATATATATATATATATATAAACCAAAGAAGTAGGACTGCACTCCGGAGTAGTGATGAAAACAAAGGATTTTATTCACCCATAATGTGGCAAATCTTGCGACGTTTTGGCTCACAAGAGCCTTCCTCAAGCTTGAGGCTTGAGGAAGGCTCTTGTGAGCCGAAACATCGCAAGATTTGCCCCATTATGGGTGAATAAAATCCTTTGTTTTCATCACTACTCCAGAGTGCAGTCCTACTTCTTTGGTTTATATTATTGGGGATTGCCGTTACCCCACGTTGGACCTTGCACCCACATCCTGGTTGGTGCTCCCGCTGGACTTTCTTTTTATATATATATATATATATATATATATATATATATATATATATATATACACATACACACAGTACAGACCAAAGGTTTGGACACACTGTAATGACCGGCAACACGCACAGGGAGGAAAACAGGGAAAGCCCTGCCCAAGGGAGAGGGAAAGGTGGTGACCCCTAACTCACCTTGCAGCTGGCACCTGCCTGCCCTGACGTCCCTAGACGGGTTCCTCACCCGTGCGGCGATCACGTGCCTAAACCCTGGATTTCCCTGAAATGAGCCCTAGATAATGAACGGGCCGGTGGGATCGCTAGTCCTCACCACTGCACTAAGAGGGAAACACCAGGGAGAGGACAGACAAACACAGACAAACACAAACACCCAGGTGGACGGCAACAATGTCCACAAAGGTCCAACAGGGATCCGGAGGGTAGCGTTCTAAGGCAACACTCAGAGAACGCAGCAACACAGCTCCAGTGGGTCAGAATAGATGTCCAGGCAGGAAGCTCTATATCTGGCAACCAGAGAAGTGTGAGAGGGGAATATAAGGAGGATTGGGAGTGCTGGACAAGGAACAGCTGAGAGAAGGAGCTACGGATCCCTGAGTGAGCCAAAACGGTTTGTAAAGCAAACCCAGAAAGCTACAATAAGGAAACTTCCCTATCTGACATAGAGCGTGCAGCCAACCGCTGCGACCTCCTGACCCCGGGTACAACGGAGTCAGGCGTGGCTCTTGACACCCTCGTGACAGTACCCCCCTCTCTACGAGGGGCCTCCGGACACTCAGGACCAGGTCTCTCAGGATGAGAGGCATGAAAAATCCGGACTAGCCTGTCGGCGTTTACCTCAGACGCAGGAACCCACATTCTTTCCTCGGGACCGTAATCTCTCCAGTGCACCAGATATTGGAGAGAGCGGCGGACCCGACGAGAATTAACAATTTTGGATATCTGAAATTCCAAACTACCATCCACGACAACAGGAGGGGGTGGCAGCGGTGACGGTTCTAGAGGTGGAACATATTTTTTGAGTAACGACTTATGAAAGACATTATGGATTTTAAAAGTCTGAGGTAACTCCAGGCGAAAAGCCACGGGGTTGATGATGGCTACAATCTTGTAAGGACCAATAAACCTAGGACCCAGTTTCCAAGAGGAAACCTTCAACTTGATATTCCTAGTAGACAACCACACAGTCATTCACTCCTAGGTCCGGACCTGGCGACCGTCTCTTATCAGCCATGCATTTGTATTTACCTCCCATATTTTTCAAGTTAGCTTGCACCTTCTGCCATACTGATGAAAGAGATGACGAAAACCGTTCCTCTTCGGGAACCCCAGAAGACCCCCCCTCTTTGAAAGTACAGAATTGGGGATGAAAACCATATGCACCAAGAAAAGGTGACTTGCCAGTGGATTCCTGACGGCGATTATTTATGGCAAACTCAGCTAACGGTAAATATGACGACCACAACTCTTGGTTTTCAGACACAAAACATCTTAGATATGTCTCCAGGTTTTGGTTGGTACGCTCAGTCTGTCCATTCGACTGAGGATGGAAAGCTGAGGAAAAGGACAAGTGAACCCCCAAACGGGAACAAAAAGCTTTCCAAAATTTAGAAATAAACTGGGTTCCCCGATCCGAAACAACATCGGAGGGGACCCCGTGAAGCTTCACGATCTCACTGACGAATACCTGAGCAAGAGTTTTAGCATTAGGTAGTGCGGGTAACGCAATAAAGTGTGCCATTTTGCTAAACCTGTCCACTACTACCAAAATCACTGTTTTACCTGCAGACAAAGGTAAGTCAGTGATAAAATCCATAGACAGATGTGTCCATGGTCTATTGGGAATGACGAGTGGTAATAGAGACCCTGCAGGACGTGTATGTGAAACTTTTGCGCGCGCACAGGTAGAACAAGAAGACACAAAATCCAATACATCCTGACGCAACCTTGGCCACCAAAAACGACGAGACAATAGCTCCAAGGTTGCTTTACTACCCGGGTGCCCAGCAAGTGCCGAATTATGATGTTCCTTTAATAATTCGAGACGTAGGTTCAACGGTACAAACAATTTCTCTGAGGGGCAAGAGACCGGGGCGTCCCCCTGGGCCTCTAACACCTTCCCCTCCAAAGCAGAGTGTACCGCAGAGACAACCACTCCTCTTTGTAGAATGGGTACCGGATCACTCACATTACCCCCTCCAGGGAAACAACGAGATAGTGCATCAGCCTTGGTATTCTTTACCCCAGGACGATAGGTAATCACAAAGTTAAACCTGGTAAAAAATAGCGACCACCTAGCCTGTCTAGGGGTGAGACGCTTAGCTGATTCAAGGTACAGCAGATTTTTGTGGTCCGTAAACACAGTGACGGGGTGGACTGCCCCCTCTAAAAAGTGACGCCACTCCTCAAACGCAAGTTTAATAGCTAACAGTTCCCTATTGCCAATATCGTAGTTCTGTTCTGCTGCAGATAGTTTTTTAGAAAAGAAAGCACAAGGACGCCATTTGCCAGGAGACGGACCCTGAGACAGCACAGCCCCCACTCCCACCTCTGATGCATCGACTTCAACAATAAAAGGCTGAGAGACATCAGGTTGGACTAGTACAGGTGCTGAGGTAAACCTCTCTTTTAGAGAGGAAAAAGCAACTTTAGCGGCGTCAGACCATTTAGAAAAATCAGTCCCCTTCCTAGTCATGTCAGTAAGGGGTTTTACGATCACTGAATAATTTTTAATGAATTTCCTATAGAAATTCGCGAAGCCCAAGAACCGTTGTAGTGCTTTGAGGTTCTCAGGAAGATCCCAATCCAAAATTGCCTGGACCTTCCTAGGATCCATACGGAAACCTGACGCAGATAAATAATAACCTAGGAATTGTATCTCCTGAACGGCAAAAACACATTTTTCAATTTTAGCATATAATTCATTCGTCCGTAGGACCTGTAGTACTTGTCTGACATGCTCCTCATGTGTTTTCAGATCAGACGAATAAATTAAGATATCATCTAGGTATATTACCACAAACCTGCCGATTAGATGACTAAAAATGTCATTAACGAAATGTTGAAAGACGGCAGGAGCATTGGTCAGGCCGAAAGGCATAACTAGATTTTCATAATGCCCCTCAGGGGTGTTAAAAGCTGTTTTCCACTCATCCCCCTCTTTAATACGAATCAGATTGTAGGCCCCCCTAAGATCGAGTTTGGAGAACCACCTAGCACCCGCAATCTGGTTAAATAGGTCAGGAATGAGAGGAAGAGGGTATGTGTCTCGGATGGTTATCCGATTTAATTCACGAAAATCTAGGCAAGGACGCAGGCCCCCATCTTTCTTTTTAACAAAGAAAAACCCTGCAGCCACGGGTGAAGAAGAGGGTCTGATGTGTCCCTTAGCCAAACTCTCGGAGATATAATCCTTCATGGCTTGTCTCTCCGGACCTGAAAGATTATATAACCTGGTCTTGGGTAATTTTGCGCCGGGAATAAGGTTAACCGGGCAATCATAAGGACGATGAGGTGGTAACTTCTGACAACCCTTTTCAGAAAAAACGTCCTCAAAGTCCGAAACAAATGTAGGTAGGGTAGTTATGGAGGCGACTAAGCAATTGCTATTTAAGCAATTTTCTCTGCACGGCTCACTCCACTCCAATATCTCCCTGGCCTGCCAATCCACCACTGGATTGTGCGCTACCAACCAGGGAAGGCCCAGCACCACCGGAGTGGGAAGCCCCTCCAGAACATAACATGAGAGCATCTAGTTATGGTGGTCCCCTACCCGAAGGTGTAAATTATGAACGATGTGGGTGAGGTTTCTCTGAGACAGAGGAGCAGAATCTATAGCAAATATGGGAATAGGTCTCTGTAACGTACAGAGAGACAAACCCATAGTGCGGGCAAAATGGGCATCTATCAAATTTACCCCTGCTCCACTGTCTAGAAAGAAAGAAACAGTCTCTGTCTTATCACCAAAAACAATAACCGCTGGCAACACAAATTGCGATGTACGTATGGAGGAAACGTATACCCCCCGGCTGACATCCTCCACACAGCCTGGGGTTAGTAGTTTTCTGACGGTTTTTTTGTTTCTGAGGAAAGAAGGACAGACGTTAATGAAATTACCCCTCTCCCCACAAAAAAAACAACCCCCACGCCTACGGCGAACCTCAGGAGGACGGACCTGACGAGTAGTTCCTCCTAGCTGCATAGGCTCGTCTAAGTCCGTACAGACTAACTGCTGCTTGGGAGGGGTTACCAATGGATCCAGTTTTTTCAACCTGTCCCTAAGGCGTCTATCTATACGGATAGAAAGGGACATAACTGCATCAAGGGAAAAGGGGGTCTCATACAATGCAAGCGCATCCTTAACCCTTTCGGATAACCCAGAGCAGAACTGACTCCTGAGAGCCGGGTCGTTCCATTGGGTATCCGTAGCCCACCTACGGAAGTCAGAGCAATACTCCTCTACCGGCCGCTCTCCTTGTAGGAGTCTCCGTAATTTTGATTCAGCCAGTGCGACTCGGTCAGGGTCGTGATATATGAGACCCAAGGCCCCGAAAAACTCATCCACTGACCGAAGAGCCTGGGAATCAGTAGGTAAAGAGAACGCCCAGGACTGCGGGTCCCCCTGCAGCAGGGAAATAACAACACCCACCCGCTGTTCTTCATTACCAGAGGAGTAAGGACGCAGTTTAAAGTACAGTTTACAGGCCTCACGGAACGTCAAAAACTTGTCCCTTCCCCCAGAAAATCTGTCAGGGAGAGGGACCTTGGGTTCCGCAACAACCTGGTTACCAGTAGCAACCGCTGGGCTTGCGGTCAGTTGTAATTGCTGCTGTTGCTGGAGGACCGACGCCTTCAATCCTGCCACCTCCAAAGACAGGCCATGAAATTGTTCGGACAGAGCAGCAATTGGATCCATACTGGATTCTAAGTAGGTAAAAAAAAAAATATATATATATTTTTTTTAACCTACACAAAAATAAGGGCCAGATATAATGTAATGACCAGCAACACGCACAGGGAGGAAAACAGGGAAAGCCCTGCCCAAGGGAGAGGGAAAGGTGGTGACCCCTAACTCACCTTGCAGCTGGCACCTGCCTGCCCTGACGTCCCTAGACGGGTTCCTCACCCGTGCGGCGATCACGTGCCTAAACCCTGGCTTTCCCTGAAATGAGCCCTAGATAATGAACGGGCCGGTGGGATCGCTAGTCCTCACCACTGCACTAAGAGGGAAACACCAGGGAGAGGACAGACAAACACAGACAAACACAAACACCCAGGTGGACGGCAACAATGTCCACAAAGGTCCAACAGGGATCCGGAGGGTAGCGTTCTAAGGCAACACTCAGAGAACGCAGCAACACAGCTCCAGTGGGTCAGAATAGATGTCCAGGCAGGAAGCTCTATATTTGGCAACCAGAGAAGTGTGAGAGGGGAATATAAGGAGGATTGGGAGTGCTGGACAAGGAACAGCTGAGAGAAGGAGATACGGATCCCTGAGTGAGCCAAAACGGTTTGTAAAGCAAACCCAGAAAGCTACAATAAGGAAACTTCCCTATCTGACATAGAGCATGCAGCCAACCGCTGCGACCTCCTGACCCCGGGTACAACGGAGTCAGGCGTGGCTCTTGACACCCTCGTGACACACACCTTCTCATTCAAAGAGTTTTCTTTATTTTCATGACTATGAAAATTGTAGATTCACACTGAAGGCATCAAAACTATGAATTAACACATGTGGAATTATATACCTAACAAAAAAGTGTGAAACAACTGAAAATATGTAATATTCTAGGTTCTTCAAAGTAGCCACCTTTTGCTTTGATTACTGCTTTGCACACTCTTGGCATTCTCTTGATGAGCTTCAAGAGATAGTCACCTGAAAATAGTCTTCCAACAGTCTTGAAAGAGTTCCCAGAGATGCTTAGCACTTGTTGGCCCTTTTGCCTTCACTCTGCGGTCCAGCTCACCCCAAACCATCTCGATTGGGTTCAGGTCCGGTGACTGGAGGCCAGGTCATCTGGCGCAGCACCCCATCACTCTCCTTCATGGTCAAATAGCCCTTACACAGCCTGGAGGTGTGTTTGGGGTCATTGTCCTGTTGAAAAATAAATGATGGTCCAACTAAACGCAAACCGGATGGAATAGCATGCCGCTGCAAGATGCTGCGGTAGCCATGCTGGTTAAGTATGCCTTCAATTTTGAATAAATCCCCAACAGTGTCACCAGCAAAGCACCCCCACACCATCACACCTCCTCCTCCATGCTTAACGGTGGGAACCAGGCATGTAGAGTCCATCCGTTAACCTTTACTGCGTCACACAAAGACACGGTGGTTGGAACCAAAGATCTCAAATTTGGACTCATCAGACCAAAGCACATATTTCCACTGGTCTAATGTCCATTCCTTGTGTTCTTTAGCCCAAACAAGTCTCTTCTACTTGTTGCCTGTCCTTAGCAGTGGTTTCCTAGCAGATATTCTACTATGAAGCCCTGATTCACACAGTCTCCTCTTAACAGTTGTTCTAGAGATGTGTCTGCTGCTAGAACTCTATGTGGCATTGACCTGGTCTCTAATCTGAGCTGCTGTTAACCTGCGATTTCTGAGGCTGGTGACTCGGATTAACTTATCCTCCGCAGCAGAGGTGACTCTTGGCCTTCCTTTCCTGGGGCGGTCCACATGTGAGCCAGTTTCTTTGTAGCGCTTGATGGTTTTTGTGACTGCACTTGGGGACACTTTCAAAGTTTTCCCAATTTTCCGGACTGACCTTCATTTCTTAAAGTAATGATGGCCACTCGTTTTTCTTTACTTAGAATTTGTATTATGGCAAGAAAAAAGCAGCTAACAGTCTATTCAGTAGGACTATCAGCTGTGTATCCACCCGACTTCTCCACAACGCAACTGATGGTCCCAACCCCATTTATAAGGCAAGAAATCCCACTTATTAAACCTGACAAGGCACACCTGTGAAGTGAAAACCATTTCAGATGACTACCTCTTGAAGCTCATCAAGAGAATGCCAAGAGTGTGCAAAGCAGTAATCAAAGCAAAAGGTGGCTACTTTGAAGAACCTAGAATATGACATATTTTCAGTTGTTTCACACTTTTTTTGTTATGTATATAATTCCACGTGTTAATTCATAGTTTTGATGCCTTCAGTGTGAATCTACAATTTTCATAGTCATGAAAATAAAGAAAACTCTTTGAATGAGAAGGTGTGTCCAAAGTTTTGGTCTGTACTGTATATATTATTATTATTATTATATTATATACACTGTATATACACACACACACTAGCAGAAGGACCTGGCTTTGCACGGGTATATTTCATTTTATGTTTTCTTGTGTCAAAAAAGTTTCCCCCATAACAGTGACCTCTACAGTACCCACCCCTTTAACAATGACCTCCACAGTGCTCACCCCTTTAACATTGACCTCCACAGTTGCCGCCCCTTTAACATTGACCTCAACAGTGCACACCCCTTTAACAATGACCTTCACAGTGCCAGCCCCTTTAACAGTGACCGCCCATTTAGCATTGACCACCCCTTTAACAGTGACCTTTACAGTGGCCGCCCCTTTAACAGGGACCTTCATAGCGCCCACCCCTTTAATAATAGTGACCTCCACAGTGCCCGCCCATTTAATAACAGTGACCTCCACAGTGCACGTCTATTTAATAACAGTGACCTCCACAGTGCCCTCCCCTTTAAGCAGTAAAGAAAAATGGCTGGGTTGTTATGGAAACCTGGAGTAAAACTGTGTTTATGGCAGTTGGGATTTGAAGAGAAAGACTTGCAGGCTTGTATTGGCTAATGTGGGTCATTTTTTGGAAATATCTCAGGAACAGTACGTCCTAGAGAGCGAATATCTCAGGAACAGTACGTCCTAGAGAGCGAATATCTCAGGAACGGTAGAGAGCTGAAACGGTCTAAAACCTTCCCGGACACCTGATGTACCTGTGTACCAAATTGGGTGAAGATCTGTCCAGTCGTTTGGTCGCGCATAAAGAACGTCCAGACAGAAACTCATTTTTATATATGATACTAGCAGAAGGACCCGGCTTCGCACGGGTACATTTCATCTATTTAATTTTATGTTTCCGTGTCGTAAAAAAATATAGTTTCCCCCATAACAGTGACCTCTACAGTACCCGCCCCTTTGACAATGACCTTCACAGTGGCCGCCCCTTTAATAGTGCCTGCCTCTTTAACAGTGACTTTCACAGTGACTGCCCCTTTAACAGTGACCTCCACAGTGCCCGCCCATTTAATAACAGTGCCCTCCAAGGTGCCCACCCTAAAACCTTCCTGGACACCTGATGTACCTGTGTGCCAAATTTAATGAAGATCGGTCCAGTCGTTTGGTCGCGCATAAAGAACGTCTAGACAGACACACACACACACATTACATACGTACAGTGCTGCTCATAATTATTCATACCCCTGGCAAATTTTTACTTACTTTTATTCAACCAGCAAGTAATTTTTTGACGGGAAATGACATAGGTGTCTCCCAAAAGATAATAAGATGATGTACAAGAGGCATTATTGTGGAAAAAAAACAAAAACATTTCTCAGCTTTTATTTACATTTGAGCAAAAAGTGTCCAGTCCAAAATTATTCATACCCTTCTCAATAATCAATAGAAAAGCCTTTATTGGCTATTACAGCAATCAAACGCTTCCTATAATTGCAGACCAGCGTTTTGCATGTCTCCACAGGTATTTTTGCCCATTTATCTTTAGCAATGAGCTCCAAATCTTTCAGGTTGGAGGGTCTTCTTGCCATCACCCTGATCTTTAGCTCCCTCCACAAATTCTCAATTGGATTCAAGTCTGGATTCTGGCTGGGCCACTCCAAAACGTTAATGTTGTTGTCTGCTAACCTATTCTTCACCACTTTTGCGTTGTGGTTTGGGTCATTGTCATGCTGAAATGTCTACTGGTGCCCAAGGCCAAGTTTCTCTGCAGACTGCCTGATGTTGTCGTTGAGAATCCTCATGTATTGCTTTTTTCATTTATTGTGATTAGGTTCCCTTGTCCATTGGCTGAAAAACACCCCCAAAACATTAGGTTTCCACCACCATGTTTGACAGTGGGGATGGTGTTCTTTGGGTTTAAGGCTTTTCCTTGTTTACGCCAAATGAAGGAAACATCATTGTGACCAAACAATAAAATTTTTGTTTCATCTGACCATAACACAGAAGACCAGAAGTCTTCTTCTTTGTCCAGATGAGTTTTTGCAAAGGCCAAACGAGCTTTTGTGTGCCTTAGCTGAAGAAGGGACGTCCTCTTGGTCTGCATTGTGCAGTGGCCGTTGGATTGTCTGCCTTGATACATTGCCACCAGCAGAGCCCAGATTTAGCAGGATGGCCTTGGTGGTGATCCTTTGATTCCTTTTCACCTAACTATCCTCCTGGCCAGCACAGGTGTCACTTTTGGATTCCGACCACGTCCTCTGAGATTTTCCACAGTGCGGAACATCTTGTATTTTTTGCTCAAATGTAAATAAAAGCTGAGAAATGTTTTTTTTTCCCACAATAATGCCTCTTGTACATCGTCTTATTATCTTTTGGGAGACACCTATGTCATTTCCCGTCAAAAAATTACTTGCTGGTTAAATAAAAGTAACTTTAAGTCAAAATTTTCCAGGGGTATGAATAATTATGGGCAGTACTGTACATGCTACAGACAGAGTGCTGTGATGTTACAACAATACTTAGTGCACTTAGTGCAGGCGCTGAGGTCTCTTCAAACAGCTGATCAGTGTAGGCAGTCGGGTCCATGCCAATCTCAGATTGATGACCTATCCTGAGGGACAACCCTTTTAAACCTATGATTTCTCTGAAATGCCAGTATTTCAGAATGAAACTTGCTTCTAGGCCACAGCCAGAAGAGGGCTGTGGCCAGTATCGCAGACAGCTACACGGAGTGTATATATACATTTATCTTGACACAACTAGAAATACTAGTGGGGGAAAGCATTATATATAGCACCCTACTACTAGTGGGCATTATACTAAGAAGTGGGACTACGAGGGAAGGGGAATTTTATATAAAGCCCTACAGGGGGCATTATACTAAAAGGTGGACTTACGGGGGGGGGTACGCCGAAACGCGCGTTGGGGTTGGCGCCATCCTAAAAAAATAAAAATAAATATGCATTGCAGAAAAAAAAAAAACATTCGGATCATAAGTGGCGATTTTCACAATCACGAATATTTTATAACACTATCTGCATATAAAGCGATTGGTCTGACATGCATGTAAAATGTAATCAAATACACTGGTGTAATGTGAAATTACTTACAGTGATCAGGAGTTCTTCCTCACTGTCTCGAAAATTGCTTCCGACCATCTTTTCCAATCGCCTCAAACTTCGGTAGTTCAAAAACAGTTGTTGGCCACGCCCCTTTTTGCGCATTAGGCAAATTTTACATTGCGATTTTAATAATGAAAAAAATTCTAATGTAAACAAAGATAGCGAATTCACGAATATTCGCAAAATCGAATATTGCCCCTGCCGCTCAACACTAGTCTAGATGGCCTGTCTAGGCTTATGCCATCTACAGGATTAGTAAATCTGGGCAACTGAATATATGAATTACTTTGAATTGTAGAACTGTTATATTTACTTACATAGAAATCTGAGGTTACACACCTTGTGATTCAATTGTGTGAATTATTATTTTTTTTTTACTGTATATATACACTGGCGGTGTAAAAGTGATGCCGAAAAAGTGAAATGCTTGTTCATCAGGTAATCGCATTGTTCATGCGGTCACAAAAATGGGGTTTGCCGGCAGCAGATTGTGCTGGCAAACAACGAGTCTGTAAGGAGACAAGCGATGGCATTAGCGATCGCTCCTCTCCATACTGTGGAGGAGATCTCTGCATGTAAATGCAGGGGTCTCCTCCACTGATGTGCAAGCGATTGCTGGGAAAGAAACGCTTCCTTCCCGACATTCGCCTGCAGAATTAGGCCTTATGCACACAACCGTTTTTTTTTGCGGTCCTCAAAAACGGGTTCCGTAGTTCCGTGATCCGTGTCCGTTTTTCCTTCCGTGGGTCTTCCTTGATTTTTGGAGGATCCACGGACATGAAGGAAAAAGTCGTTTTGGTGTCCGCCTGGCCGTGCGGAGCCAAACGGATCCGTCCTGACTTACAATGCAAGTCAACGGGGAAGGATCCGTTTGACGTTGACACAATATTGTGCAATTGCAAACGGATCCGTCCCCCATTGACTTTCAATGTAAAGTCAGGAGTCCCTATTATACCATCCAATCCGATGGTATATTTTAACTTGAAGCGTCCCCATCACCATGGGAACGCCTCTATGTTAGAATATACTGTCGGATATGAGTTACATCGTGAAAACTCATATCCGACAGTATATTCTAACACAGAGGCGTTCCCATGGTGATGGGGACGCTTCAAGTTAGAATATACTAAGAAGTGTGTACATGACTGCCCCCTGCTGCCTGGCAGCACCCGATCTCTTACAGGGGCACCTGAAGGGGTTAATTGTGCGTATCATAGCCCCCTGTAAGAGATCAGGGGCTGCCAGGCAGTTTGAATATCATTGGTGGCCAGTGCGGCCCCCCCTCCCTCCCTTTATTGTATTATCATTGGTGGCCAGTGTGCGGCCCCCCTCCCTCTATTGTATTATCATTGGTGGCCAGTGTGCGCCCCCCCCTCCCTCCCTCTATTGTATTATCATTGGTGGCAGCGGAGAGTTCCGATCGGAGTCCCAGTTTAATCGCTGGGGCTCCGATCGGTAACCATGGCAACCAGGACGCTACTGCAGTCCTGGTTGCCATGGTTACTTAGCAATATTAGACGCATCATACTTACCTGCTGCGCTGTCTGTGACCGGCCGGGAGCTCCTCCTACTGGTAAGTGACAGGTCTGTGCGGCGCATTGCTTAATGATCTGTCACTTACCAGTAGGAGGAGCTCCCGGCCGGTCACAGACAGCGCAGCAGGTAAGTATGATGCTTCTAATATTGCTAAGTAACCATGGCAACCAGGACTGCAGTAGCGTCCTGGTTGCCATGGTTACCGATCGGAGCCCCAGCGATTAACTGGAACTCCGATCGGAACTCTCCGCTGCCACCAATGATCGGGGGGGGGAAGGGGGGGAGGCCGCACACTGGCCACCAATGATATTAATACAATAGAGGGGGGCCGGGGGCGCACACTGGCCACCAATGATATTAATACAATAGAGCAGGGGTGGCCAACCTTACAGACACAAAGAGCCCAAAAAAAAATCGTATGACTGCCAGGAGCCACGAGCTATCCGTTTACACAAATATGCGTGCACACGACAGTATTACTGCAATTGAGTTATCAAACATTTAAAAGTGCATTTAAACCACCTTTCCTACCTGTAATGTAGACAGCTTTAGTGAGACTTCTGGCAATCTTTGTTTTTCACAATGTGTTTCAAGATTTCTCGGATGACACCCTCATGCTTAGATGACCGCCCATGCTCAGATGACCGCCCATGCTCAGATGACCGCCTTATGCTCAGATGACCGCCCCATGCTCAGATGACCGCCCCATGCTCAGATGACCGCCCCATGCTCAGATGACCGCCCCATGCTCAGATGACCGCCCCATGCTCAGATGACCGCCCCATGCTCAGATGACCGCCCCATGCTCAGATGACCGCCCCATGCTCAGATGACCGCCCCATGCTCAGATGACCGCCCCATGCTCAGATGCTCAGGGGTGATTTGACATAGGGGAGATGTGAGCATGGGGTGTCTTATGTGAGCACTGGAGAGGCTTATTTTGTGGGTCTGATGAGGATTTGGGGGTCTTATCTGAGCTCATACTACCCCCATGTCAGATAAGACCCCCAGATCAGTACTTTAATAAAATAAAACTGTGGCTTATCCTACCTCTGCTGCTGCTGCTCTGAAGACTGTGGCGACCTCTCCATAGTGACCTGACATGCAGGTCAGAGCGCGGGCCTGCATGGTATTAAGGGGGGTGGGCACTACGCCACCAATGAAAACCTTTAATACAGATACAGGGGGCGGGTGCCGGCAGAATCTCATAGCCGACACCTGGCCTCTATGCTGCGTTCCCCAGTGTAAACAGCCCCTCCCCTCCTCTTCCCCTCTTAATTCTCATTGGTGGCAGCGGCAGCAGCACAGGGAGGAGGAGGGGACTGCTTTCTTCTTCCTTCTCCCGTGCTGCTAATATTTTTAAAACCGGCGATATCCCTGGCCCGCTCCCCTGCGAGCCGCATATGTAGATGAGACCGCGGTCCTCTGAGAGCCGCAAGTGAAGGTCCGAGGAGCCGCATGCGGCTCGCGAGCCGCGGGTTGGCCACCCCTGCAATAGAGGGAGGGGGGGCCGCACTGGCCACCAATGAAATTAAAACTGGGGAGGGAGGGGGGGCCGCACTGGCCACCAATGAAATTAAAACTGGGGAGGGAGGGGGGTCTGCCCCCTGCTGCCTGGCAGCCCCTGATCTCTTACAGGGGGCTATGATCCGCACAATTAACCCCTCAGGTGCCGCGCCTGAAGGGGTTAATTGTGCGGATCACAGCCCCCTGTAAGAGATCGGGTGCTGCCAGGCAGCAGTCATGTACACAGTTCGTAGTATATTCTAACTAGAAGCGTCCCCATCACTATGGGAACGCCTCTGTGTTAGAATATACTGTCGGATCTGAGTTTTCACAAAGTGAAAACTCAGCTCTGAAAAAGCTTTTATGCAGACGGATCTTCGGATCCGTCTCTATGAAAGTAGCCTACGGACACGGATCACTGACGCGGATGCCAATCTTGTGTGCATCCGTGTTTTTTCACTGACCCATTGACTTGAATGGGTCCGTGAACCATTGTCCGTCAAAAAAATAGGACAGGTCATATTTTTTTGACGGACAGGATACACGGATCACGGAGGCGGATGAAGAACGGTGCATTTTCCGAGTTTTCAACGGACCCATTGAAAGTCAATGGGTCCGCAGAAAATCACGGAACAACGGCCACGGGTGCACACAACGGTCTTGTGCATGAGGCCTTAGACTGTGTAAAGGAAATGCTAATTTGTTGTGTGATTGCATCTTATACGCAAGACCTAAAATCCTAATTTCTTCGCAGCGCATCTCCCTGGACAAACAGGGATGTGCTACCAATAAATAATGAAACCGTATTTAATGGAGGGTGGGGGTGTCAAACAATCACAGTGGTGATTGTTTTTCCCCATAATGAATCAAAATAAAAGAACAGATGCAAAGTAAAAGTAAAATAAAATGGATTAAAATGATATCAGGTAGATGAGACATAAACTTCAGAGGCAAATACATCATTTACATGAAAAAAATGCTTTATTCGAACAATATAAAATACACTTATAAAGGGACTTTAAAATGCTTCAGAAAAATAAATAGCATTCACTATATTTATATACACACATATATTAGATATATGAAAATGTTCAATACATGTGACTCGTAATACAGAATAAGTACTGTGCACTTGTATCTGACCCACACACAGATACTACACCTGAAATATGCCACACGCCTCGGCTGGTAATAGGATTGATAAAGGAGCTGGGTAACCACCAAGTGACCCATGGGCGAGTGGCCCACTGTTAAAAAATGAGCAACTGATCAACTAAAGGGTCAGAAATGGAATTAACCCTCATCTTGCCAAGAAAGCCACATCTGCTAGTCAAAATAAGAGAGTAATGGATAGAGCAGATAGGTACACCAGCTGGAATTTGCAGAATGGCATGAACTATATCCATTATCGAGGAGCATCTCTTTTGGGGTATATGTTTAACACACATATTGGCTTTAATTGCTTTTGGGTATGATTAAAAAAGCCACTCTGAATGCAACATTGCAAAGCAAATGTATTCCAGGCCAAATACGGTGCAGAATACAACAGACTGCTAATGGCAACAACTACAGGGAATTTCAAATTCTATATTTTTTTTAATTACTCCAGATGCTACTAAAAACAGGGGATTTCCTAATAGACTTGCCTTCAGAAGACACATGGAAAGGATGCCTGACAGCAGAGAACCCCTTCAATTACAGGGCTGTAGACCAGCTATGCGGAGCTAAGGCTTCACAGCTTTTAAGGTTCTGTGTTCTGATAGTAGTACGTCAAGGAAATGGCAGAATTATGACTGTCCATTGGGTGTTTGAAGGGGGTCATAAAGGAATGGAAAAAAAGAAAAAAGAAGTCTGCTCTTTTTCCAGAAACAGCGCCACTGGCGTGTCTAGCACTGCAGCCCCTCTATGGTCAAGAGAACTGCAATCAGAGACAGCCCATGGACATGAGTGGTCCTGTTTCTGAGACAGAGCAGACCCTTTTTCTAATCTCTGACAACACCTTTAACTTTTTGCAGTGTGGCTTTCTAATAAACATATCTGGCTATGGCAAGTAGCCTCAAGTGTTTCTGTATATTGCTGTCAATAGGTGACCAGTGAGCAGGTATAGAGTATCTGCTTGTGACGGAAAGAATGGTATAAAGCGTCTGGACTTGTGCCTGTCAATTACATTGAAATTTACGAATCCCACTAATTCTACGCTCAAGTAGTAATGCTATCATTATCAATTACCATTAACAGAAATCAATTGTCCTATGAGACATATCAAACATTTAAAATAAGCATTTCCCACCCTTTACCCTAAATTCTTTAAAATAAAAATATATAAATATGAAGAAAAATAAAACGTCTCAAACATAAATAAGAAAGCAAATAAGGGCAACCGGGATAATCAGAGAGAAATGGCCTGGAAAATTGAGGTCTGTGACTCGCCCCCTCCCCAGCAATGTGAATTTCTCTGTCCCATATTTTGTCAAACTGATTTTTATTAAGCAGCTAATAAGGTATTTTTTATTTTTTTTTGAGTTTCTCCGAAAGAGTGGAGCAGACCCATCTCGCCGTCAGTAACATCACAAGCGGGAGCGGGGTACTTGTCATATGCTCAAAACTGGCCACTTTAAAACTTACAGTAATATTACAGCGTGATGTCAGAAAGACATTAAAGTACCTTGCACCAGTATCCGTATGCATCAGCATGAGTCCCTAGCCGGGACGCCGCGCATGACCTCACACATTGCGGCTAGGCTTCACATTGTTTTGCAGCATTTTGTTTTTTTTGCTTTTTTTTTTTCTGGCTGCTGCCAGATGTTACTTTAAGTACTACATTTTATATTTTACTATAAACTTTAAAACATTTTTTGTCATCTGTGGCTTTCTTTTCCTCCAAAATGCAGCTTGTTCTAGGTATGGCTTTTTGCCATTTTTTTCCCCCATAGGCTTCTCTATAGGACTTAAAAAATAGACATGTTTTAAATGTTATCCAAAAAAATAAAAAATAAGCCACCATAAATGCTTAAAATGCAGCAAAAATTGTAAGCATGTGAATAAGGCCTTAAGAAGGATTTGGGTTCCTGGTGGAGATTGCTTGCAGTTTTGTGTCCCATAGGATTTATGGTCCTACTCGCTGTCCACTCGTTTAACAGTCCGTTCCTACTTCTTACATTAGTAGGAGCCACTTTCCCTTATTCCTGCATTTATTATCCAAACATTAAGTCACCCTTGCTGAGGCCATCATAAATACATCATGTTGCGTTTCATATATTTCCTTTCATATTTCTGCGCTTCCTGCCCTGTCCAGCGTCCATCATAGGTGATTCAAACACGTATGGCGTTGCGACACAGCATTCTGCATTCAAGTACCATGCAGCAGTACAGGTCGCAGCGGACTCTAATTAAACTAATGAGACTGCACTGTTTAGTGGGCCTGTATTGTAAATGACCAAGCAGTATCGAATGTTCCGTATGGCCATTAAGAATACAGACCAACTAAATAATGCGCCTGATGGTCATGCCCTGAAGGTCTTCTCGGGGGTTCCTATAAGCAGAGTTCCATCTCTTCCTGGGCTGTTAATGCACATAATTAATAATAATAAGAACATGCAGATGACACATGGGTTATATATCGCTATCAAGGCTGCTTTTCAACTTCCTGTCATTACAACCAATAGCCCATATTACCAAAAAATATAGAATTTTTATTAGGATTATATCCTTGAGAGACACTGTAAAACACAGCTCTTATCTCAGCGGATTTAAATGGGTCGTCAGTTATATAAAACTCATGCAGCAGCAGTAAATATAATGAAATAACAGAAGAAGTGGTATTTACCCCTCTCAGTCATGCTCTGGTCCTCCGGTGTTTGCTTTCCTGGCTGCAGCGGTGATGTTCCGTGCACACCATGTCACTGCTGCAACCAATCACTGGCTTAGCAATGATGTCACATGTTATACAGCTGAGGCCAGTGACTTGTGTGCACATCACTGCTGTAGCCAGGAAGATGACGGCTTCGGTCCTACACCACTGAAAAGCGCTGGAAGCAGCAGAGAAGGTATCGCTTTTGTTATTTTATCATATATACAACTGCTGCCTGGGTATTTATTTCACTCGACCAACTCTTTTAAGGAGTCTGGATTTTTACCTCTTCCGGACCAATATACTATAGACTTTATAGCCTCACTGACTACTTGCCATTTTCCATCTCTGAATTACATATACATATAATATAGAAACATCTATGACCCCCCAGGGATTTCCAAACTTATTACCATGGTGGAACCCCTCAATACTCATTGCCATTTCCAGGGAACCCCTACTTCACCGCACTTAAATGCCCGTCTATAAATTCTCAGCATAGATAGAGTCACGTGCGCCAATGCAGCAGGGAGCAGATAAGTATGTGTCTCTTCACATGTGTCATGTGAGGTGGGGTTGGAATTTAAAAACTAAGGTAATCCTTCACAACCCCTAAAAAAAAAAAAAGGCTTGGTGCAGGGGCAGGTAGAAGATACTATCATTCTTGCCGGGCACTATATTTCGTATAACAGTAGCTGTGTTGACTATATTGTCAGTCATATTTGAGCAAAACGGTTATAATTGGTTTGCTATATCTACTGTAAAAGGGACACTTCTCCTGGGGGAACTTCTGACCTGATTCAGTAGTCCCATCCCTCTCAAGGTGCACAGTGCACATTATAAATGTCTAACACATACATGATCGCTCTTTTCCCCTTGAATTAACATTCTCGCTCTCTCCGACTTCCACATCCTTTACTACATCTTGATTTCTTTCTAGTTTCACATTCCCTTTACCTTTGTATGATTTTTCACTCAAATTCCTTTATGTTCTGTTGGACCAAAATCCTGAGGATTAGAAATCCTGAAGCAAGCTCCACAAGGACCAGCACAGCCTATGTAGAAAGGTTCATTTGCCATTTATGGAAACAAAGCATGTAGATTGTTTCTTAAAGTAAACCTGTCTTACACGTAATCTGTAGCATTTTATATTAGAATAAATAATGTGAAAATAAATTAAATATTAACTTAATGTTATATAATATATGACTTTGGGGTTTATAGATCCTCTCCGAGATGGAATGTTACATGTTCCCATACAATGCAGCTAAACAACCGGTACACAAGATAATCAGAATTATAGTTGACATAGGTTGTGTTAGGTTTACTTTAAGACAAACCCCACCGCTTTCCTTAACTGAAATATTTCCAGATGTGTGAAACCGACATCTTCCTGTTGGAAGGGACAGGTTCGGATTGGTGAATTATGGAAGTCTCATACTGATGAATATGTAAGTCTTTGGGAGGCCGCTATCTGGTGCGTGGCTTGTAGGTCTTGTCAATGTGAGATGGGATTTGGGTTCTCAAGCAATGTTCTATTGCCTGTGTTAAGAGTAAGAATTCCCAGAGGACTTCACAATGGTGATTACACTGGTGGCAGCCACTTTAGCTGGAGTGACGGAGCCTCTGGACACTGAGTGAGCAAAGTTTTGCAGAGCCTCGTACTTGGCCCTCAATGCGTCCAGTTCCAGTTTTATGGTGGAATTCTCCTGCGCCAACTTATCTACCTCCTGCTGAAGGTCATTCTTCTGCTTCTCCAGTTCCTCTTTCTGTGACACACGCTTGACACGGCAGCTGGCAGCATAGCCCCTATTCTTTAGGGTTCTCCTCCGCTGTTTTAGCCGTATTACCTCCTCTTTGGATAAACCACGTAAATGGTGGTTAAGCTCCCGAACAGACATAGACATTAATTCATCGTCGGAGAGCACTGGTGTATTTTCCCCCATTTCTCTTTTCACCTAAAAAGGGAAAAAATAGTAGTTTTTACATTTTATTTTATAACTTTCTATTCTATAATGCAATAAAATGCAACGCTTTTGATGTTGGAATCAAAATATATCAATTCAATGAATCTAGGTCCAGAGAAATATAACAAGGGCTGCAATTACTGACTACTAAAAGTGATTAAGTCGAACCTGTCACCTTCAAAAGTCATCTGGTTTCTAATCATGTGCTTGGCCAATTCCTCTGATGGGCAAGATCGCAGGAAAACAACTTTTATTCCGTTGCTTGCTGTATGTAAGTGAGGATCTTGAAGTCACCACCTTGCTGCCCATTCATGTTTGATTGATGTCCTTGTTTTTTTTCCCTTCACTGGCGATTACCCAGTAGAACCTGTGCAGCTAGAGCTTGTTTTCTGCGCCTGCGCAGTGATCCCCACTGTAGTGTACTAGGCTTGGCTTGCGCACTGGGAGGTTACTTTACTGCGCAGACACACAAAACAAGATCGACGAGACAGGCTCCTCCTGGAGAATCATACATGAAGAAAAAAAACTAAAACAAGGACATCAATCAAACATGAATGGGCAGGAAGGGGACGTGGCAAGCTTGACTTCCATCGTCAAGGCCAATGCCCCCTTGACTGCAAGCTTTTCATTTGCATACAACGAGTCACGGAGTAAAAGTTTTTTTCTGCGATCTTGCCCATCAGATCAATTAGCAAATGACATCATTAGAAACCAGGTGACTTCAGCTGCGAGGTACTGCAGGCGGTTCAGGGGGCATTTTGGCAGTGACAGAGTCCCTTTACAGGGTCATTGTGCAGGGAGGGGGAGTAAATTACCTAATATATATATCTCTATATCTCTGTAATCCATATTAGGCTTAATGGCCAGTGCAAAAACTGCAGGATTGTAGGATTATTTTTAAATATAACTAGCGACATGGAAAATTTAAAAACAAACACAAAAAATTCTTGAAAAAAAATATATCTATCTAACATAAACACTTGATTTAAACAATAGGCTATTTTAAAATAACACATTTCCTGTAAGTTACAGTGAAAATGGGAATTAAAAGAAGTTTTCCAGGAATATCCATCCTAAAGACAGGGCATAAAATGTCTGACTGTGGCCGATCAAGTAAATGGGATTAAGCCAAAGTAATGCAATAAACCATAACGAATTATAAAGATTCTAAGTGACATATGTTTATAGCTCAATATACTGATATGATGATAATTTGGCGATTACAATCGCCTATGTCATAAAAATCATGCATGCCTCTAAGGAATTTACATACAGATGGAAAACCTAGGTGGGGCGGAGCCTGACTGCGCTGGATGGTGGAAGCCAGAGAGTAGCGCTCCCGCCACCAAGCCTTTACTAAGCCTCTTTTTCAGCACACTAACCCTCCGGAATGGTGAAAATCCAGCCGAAGAACTCTCAGGGCTGTACAGCATCTATCTTGGAGGGCTCTCAACCCCAGCAGAATATGGAGAAGTCTGTCAGCCACCAACCTCCGCAGCAGGCTGGGCGCGCTTCTAAGATGGCGCCTCGGCTGAAAGATACGGCGCTCCCTCACCCCTACTTCCCGGTGCTGGACGCCGATGATGCAGCTAAGTTCTCCCCCTCACATCCAGAGGTGAGCGATTCCACTACCCTCACCAGAAGTTACCTGGACGAGGCTCTGTCAAGGGCTCTGGCTCCTATAGCTGCTGACCTAACGGTCATTAAGGCGGAGGTCCGCCATATTGGGGAGAGAGTGGAGACCCTGAAGCAGAATCAGGACACATTATTAACTTTTAATGCTGCGGTTAGGGTCACTCTAGACTCCCATCGCACAGCAATAAACAGCTCCCTTTTGCTCCTAGAAGATCAGGAGAATAGGAGCCGTGGGAAAAACCTGAGCATCAGGAACCTCTCTGAAGCTGCAGATACAGAGGACTTATTCAAAGTCATGGGGGTCCTATTTGAGCTTCTACTAGGCCCTGACAGGGCTGGGCAAGTGGTGGTGGAGAGAGTACACAGGGCTTTGCGTTCAAAGCCTCCACCCTCTGATAACCCCAAAGATGTTATATGCGGGCTGTTAAGCTTTAGAGACACGGAAGCCATCCTGCAAAAAGCCAGATCTATGGGAGAAATTCAGCTCCTGGGTTCCAAGATACAGATATATATTAGGACCTTGCTTCCTCCACTTTACAAAAAAAGGAGACTGTTGAAACCCCTTACAGATCTTCTGCGCTCCTCTAAAATTGCATACCGTTGGCCATTTCCCTTTGGCCTTCTCATCACCCATGGGAATAAGCGCTACACTATCCGCGCACCAGAGGACCAAAGAGATTTGGGAGCCACTGAACCTGGAGCCTATGGTCCTATCTTCTTGGATGCTGGTTCCACTGGACGAGGACTTACCCCCGCTGCAGGTCCCGTCGAAATGGTCCACGGTCAAAAGGCAGATGCAACAGAAGAAATGGCGGCCCCTCAAGGATGGACACTAATGATTGAATTAGCTCTGCGTCATCCTGTCTGAATCCGGCACAGCAATGTGTCCCTTTTCATTCTAATTTTGCCTAGTGAAATTGTCCGTGACTTTTTCACTCTGGCCTAGTTCTGATGGTCCAGTTACACACCCCCCCCCCCCCCTCCTTATTTTCCTTTCCCTCCGTGCACTTTGCATTCACGGACTGTTTGTACCCGGCTGGTTCAGAAGTCTATATGTTCTGGTATTATTCAGGTTCATCGTTCTTATGGAGTTAGTCCATTTGCCTTGCCATCTGATGTGGGCTTAGGTTTATGAGGCTTGGGCAGATCAGGCTGACACATGTTGGTGTTCTCCCCAACCCACATATCTATACGCATAGGCGGATTGCGCATATATGGAGCTTTAAGTTCTGGAAGGCTCCTCTTGGTTGTTGTTTGGTTTTTAAAGTTGGATCATAGAGCCACCATCAAACAGCCTTTTATTTTGCAAATTTTTCTCAGATGACAGCCCTAAAACTAAATGTGACCACCTTTAATGTTAATGGGGGTAATAATCCTATTAAGAGAAGTTGTATCTTCCAGATATTGAGATCGAGCAAGACACAAATAGCTATGCTATGGGAGACGCATTTTAAGAAGGGTCGGGTCCCCAATCTTGCTCGTTCCTCTTTTTGGTTTCATGCATGTAATACATCTGCATCATCTAGAGGGGTTAGTATCGGTGTACATAAGTGTCCCCTTGTGTGTAATGGCGGAGATAGTGGACCCCGAGGGGAGGTATCTACTCTTAAAGGGCAAATTGGGTGGTGCGGAGGTCACCTTGTGTAACGTATATGCTCCTGACAATAATACTTCTAAATGGTTATCCAAGATTTTACAAAAAATTTCAGTTTTCACCTCCGGTATGTTGATCATAGGTGGTGACTTTAACTTAACTTTAAACCCCCTTTTGGATGCCTCCACTCGTAGGTCCACG
Source organism: Bufo gargarizans (assembly GCF_014858855.1). NCBI lineage: Eukaryota > Metazoa > Chordata > Amphibia > Anura > Bufonidae > Bufo > Bufo gargarizans. Next base: position 8,147,841 of record NC_058086.1, read on the forward strand.
GTCTCCTCTGGGGTGCTGAAGGGGTTACTCAGTAGGTTTAGGAATATGGGCCTGTGTGACGTGTGGAGATCCACTCATGCTGACCAGAGGGAAAAGGCATGACCGCATGTACCAATGCACCGCTGTATTGGTAAGAATAGTTGAAAGGTCATAGCTCTCCAGCAAGCAATGAAACCTCTTTGATCTGCTCACTGCTGGGGTCCCAGAGGCTGAACCTTCACCAATCCAACGGAGAGACCAATCAATACTCATTGAAATCCCCTTTAAGTACAATATGGGCATCTACCAGTATTAGAATTGTTTTCAGAACATCAGACAAACTCTTCTAGTACTAAATATAAATATCAAGTCTATCAGTATTTAATTTTTTTAAAGGTTTTTCTTGAGATTTTCTAACTCATGTCCCATAGTGTTGAGCGAACTTGTGTTTCAAGTGCGGCGTACAAAGTTCGCGTTATCTAAGAATTCTGTTATGGATTCCGCTACCACGGACCAGAATTGCAGCTCAGCCCCATTTACTTAAAGGGATTCTGTCACCAGGTTTGGGGCTATAGAGCTGCGGACATGCATGGCTAGATCGCCGCTAGCATGTCAGCAATATATGTGTCCTATAGGGCTGTGTGGTTTTAATTTCTTTAAAAAAGGATTTTATAGATATGTAATTGAGTGTTGAATGTGTCCAAGGGGCTGTACAAACCTTACTTGTGCCCAGCCGTGCCCACCTGTGAAGGAGCCCAGCTCCGCCTATGTCTCCTCCTTTCCTCAACGATAGATAGCCGTAATCTCGCGATGCGCGAGCTCTTGCATGCGCAGTTCTTTCCCTGAGGCTGATGCCAGCACAGGGAAGGAACACTATACCGGCACTGCGCATGCGCGAGCTCGCGCATAGCGAGATTACGGCTATCTATCGTTGATGAAAGGAGGAGACATAGGCGGTGCTGGGCTCCTTCACAGGCGGGCATGGCTGGGCACAAGTAAGGTTTGTACAGACCCTTGGACACATTCAACACTCATTTAGGCTACTTTCACACTTGCGTTAGGAGCGGATCCGTCTGGTGTCTGCACAGACGGATCCGCTCCTATAATGCAAACGCTTGCATCCGTTCAGAACGGATCCGTTTGCATAACTGTTTATTTCAGATCTGATTTTTCACTTCGGAAAACTCAGATCCGACAGTATATTCTAAACACAGAAGCGTTCCCATGGTGATGGGGACGCTTCATGTTAAAATATACTGAGAACTGTGTACACGACTGCCCCCTGCTGCCTGGCAGATGCTGCCAGGCAGCAGGGGGCAGACCCCCCCCCCCCCCCCTCCTGTATTTAACTTATTGGTGGCCAGTGCGGCCCCCCCTTTCCCCAGTATTAAATATGACCAGTGCGGCCTCCCCCTCCCTCCCTCCCCAGTATTAAATATGACCAGTGCGGCCTCCCCCTCCCTCCCTCCCCAGTATTAAATATGACCAGTGCGGCCCCCTCCCTCTATATTTATTGGTGGCCGGGCCAGTGCGGATTCCAAGTATTGTGAGCAGTGCGGCCTCCCCTCTCCCCCCCTAATTAAAATCACCCCCCCCCCCCCCATCATTGGTGGCAGCGGAGAGTACCGATCGGAGTCCCAGTTTAAATCGCTGGGGCTCCGATCGGTTACCATGGCAACCAAGACGCTATTGCAGTCTTGGCTGCCATGGTTACTTGGCAATAAATACAAGCATTATACTTACCTGAAGAGCTGCGATGTCTGACCGGCCGGGAGCTCCTCCTACTGGTAAGTGAAAGGTCTGTGCGGCGCATTGCCTATAGCACAGACCTGTCACTTACCAGTAGGAGGAGCGCCCGGCCGGTCAGACATCGCAGCTCTTCAGGTAAGTATAATGCTTGTATTTATTGCCAAGTAACCATGGCAGCCAAGACTGCAATAGCGTCTTGGTTGCCATGGTAACCGATCGGAGCCCCAGCGATTTAAACTGGGACTCCGATCGGTACTCTCCGCTGCCACCAATGATGGGGGGGGGGGGGGTGATTTTAATTAGGGGGGGAGAGGGGAGGCCGCACTGCTCACAATACTTGGAATCCGCACTGGCCCGGCCACCAATAAATATAGAGGGAGGGGGCCGCACTGGTAATATTTAATACTGGGGAGGGAGGGAGGGGGAGGCCGCACTGGTCATATTTAATACTGGGGAGGGAGGGAGGGGGAGGCCGCCGCACTGGTAATATTTAATACTGGGGAGGGAGGGGGGCCCGCACTGGCCACCAATAAGTTAATTACAGGAGGAGGGGGGGTCTGTACACAGTTCTCAGTATATTCTAACATGAAGCGTCCCCATCACCATGGGAACGCCTCTGTGTTAGAATATACTGTCGGATCTGAGGTTTACGATGTAACTCAAATCCGATGGTATATTCTAACATAGAGGCGTTCCCATGGTGATGGGGACGCTTCAAGTTAAAATATACCATCGGATCGGAGAAAACTCCGATCTGATGGGGACTCCTGACTTTGCATTGAAAGTCAATGGGGGACGGATCCGTTTGAAATTGCACCATATTGTGTCAACGTCAAACGGATCCGTCCCCATTGACTTGCATTGTAAGTCTGGACGGATCCGTTTGGCTCCGCACGGCCAGGCGGACACGAAAACGCTGCAAGCAGCGTTCAGGTGTCCGCCTGCTGAGCGGAGCGGAGGCCAAACGGTGCCAAACTGATGCATTCTGAGCGGATCCGCATCCACTCAGAATGCATTGGGGCTGTACGGATCCGTTCGGGGCCGCTTGTGAGAGCCTTCAAACGGAACTCACAAGCGGAGCCCCGAACGCTAGTGTGAAAGTAGCCTTACATATCTATAAAATCCTTTATTAAAGAAATTAAAACCACACAGCCCTATAGGACACATATATTGCGGACAGGCTAGCGGCGATCTAGCCGTGCATGTCCGTATCTCTATAGCCCCAAACCTGGTGACAGAATCCCTTTAAATACCAGACACAACTCATGAGCAGGACTGGTTCGGTTTCTGGGACAAAGGCACACCTTTTTCTAACCTCACACAACCTCTTAATAGTAGGCAGGGTGCCAGTTGTGCATTATTCTATTGTTGTTACCATGGCTAGTGCAAGTGTTATAACCCCATGGGCAGAGAGTAACAGAGGACTTGATGAAACAAGTAAACTTTCACTTATGCTGACAAGAGTCGATTTGCAACACTTGGGCCACTCCATGAAAAGAGACAGGAATGTTACCTGTGACTCCACACCCACGGGTCTTAGCGTACCTTATAATTATGATCATTCACATGCCCTGCCCATGTAAAAAGAAACCAGATAATAGCATGAGATAAGGCACTGAGCTGGCACATGCCTCACTAGTCACAGAAGAGCTCTAGTATTGCCGCTGTGTGAAAATGTAACAATAGATGGGCTATGCCCAAAATCGACCCCTTCCTGACGTTCTGTGCAGGGTAATGGCAGCTCGCGACATAAAAAGGACTTTAGAAAAAAAAAATTGTGCTGATAAATTGTGTATATGTTCAGCTTTATTGTAACTTAATTCACCTGCTGGCGGCATTCTTACACTACACTGAAGCAGCAGTATAGTATCCCACAGCATAGAATATAAGAAGTACCGGTATATGTATTCACTTTGTACAGTGTATATATTTATACACACAGATAATACACGACAGTCTTAATACCCCTATAGCTGCCGGTGGATGAAGAGGCACTGGACTCTACATAACTTTGGCATATCTTGCACCAGTATAAATGTATGTAAGACAGTTTCCTTGCGGTCTTACATTTAGACCATTTTCTACGCCTAGGCGTAGAAAATGATGAAGGAGATGGGCCTACGGCCTGTCCCCTTCCTCGTCCACTTTTTTTAGTCATGGCGTGAGCGGGGAAAAGTTGCAGATTGCAGTGGAAAGGTTGGCCTTATATAGGTATAGTTCTGGATAGTAAATGACCCCCAAAATCTACATAAAAAATTTGAGTAACTTTGCAAACACATAGGGGGAATTTATCAAAGCTTCCCAAAGCACTCCATATTTGCACCCCAAGTTTACATTAGAAACTGGCATAAGTAACATAAGATATAGCTCAGATCTGCACTACAGCTCCTAGCTGGCGGAGACTTCAGTTTCTGGCACACGGCAGGGCAGAGACGTGCCTAATTACCAGGCATTACCACCTCAATAAATTAGGGGCATCTTACTCCAGCACAGGGAGACCAAGGCGCGTATGGGAGCACAAGTCTGGATAAATCTCCGCCACTGTCCCGATCCCGAGTTACATCCTGTATTGTAGTCCAGATCAGCAATGCCTATGTAGCTATCCTGTTATTAGGCAGGTATTCTGATCTCTAATGTTATGGCGCAACACTATGAGGGACAGTTATCATATTTTTGTGGCGTAAAAATGTTGCAAGTGATGCACCCGTGCAACATTTGGTACATATTTTTGGTGACTTTTTTTTGTCAGGATTTCAGATTAAAACACCTTTAAAGAGGACCTTTCACTAGAATAAAACATCTAAACTAACTATACAGACATGGAGAGCGGCGCCCAGGGATCTCCCTGCACTTACTGTTATACCCGGGCGCCGCTCCGTTCTCCCGGTATAGGCTCCGGTATCTTTACAGTTAGGCTCCACCCAGGGGAACCTGCCGGCGTCTCATTCTCCCATGCTGTAGCGCTGGCCAATCGCAGCGCTCAGCTCATAGCCCGAGAGGCTTTTTTCTCTCTCAGGCTATGAACTGAGCGCTGCGATTGGCCAGCGCTACAGCATGGGAGAATGAGACGCTAGAGCTATGTAAATGCTTTGTTATATACCCTGGGCGAATCAGATACCCTCAAAACCTGCTGCAGAAAATGGCAAATGCCCATCAAGTTCAATCAGGGATGTGAGCGGATCTGGCGGAAGGGAAAGGATTGAAAGAAAGAAATGAAAGGGAATGTGTTACCTAAAAAAATGTTTCTGCTAACACATATCCCTTTATCCAATTTGATTTTAGTTTGATTGCAGATCTTTTTTCATTTCCTGAACATGGTGATGGGGTGGCCATCTTAACAGCTGTTCTTAACAGCATTTAGAGATATGCTTTACGGCAGCCACATGGGCCACAGACAGAATGGACTGAAGGGGACCTTATTGACTTCTATGGGGAGAGTTCTAGGCATGCTCAGGAGGGAGTAGATCAGCTGTGATAGCACCTATAGTGAATGGTGGATCCTGTGTTATCTATAGAATAAAGGTCAGGGATCAGCAAGTTTTGGCACTCCAGCTGCTGTGAAAGTACAACTCACCGCAGGCACACTTAGGCTACTTTCACACTCGCGTTTGGTGCGGATCCGTCATGGATCTGCACAGACTGATCCGTTCAGATAATACAACCGTGTGCATCCATTCAGAACGGACTGTTTGTATTATCTTTAACATAGCCAAGACTAAGTCAATGGAGGACGGATCAGTTTTCTATTGTGTCAGATTGTGTCACAGAAAACGGATCCGTCCCCATTGACTTACATTGGGTGTCAGAACCGATCCGTTTGGCTCAGTTTCGTCAGACAGACAGTTCAAAGTGGAATGGAGACGGAACGGAGGCAAACTGATGCATTGTGAGCGGATCTTTTTTCATTCAGAATGCATTAGGGCAAAACTGATCCGTTTTGGACCGCTTGTGAGAGCCCTGAACGGATTACTGAAACAGAAAGCCAAAAACACCAGTGTGAAAGTAGCCTTAATCGCCTGTTCTTGTAAGGCCTCTTTCGCACAACTGTTTTATTTTTCCATTTTGCGGGCCGTTTTTTGCTTTCCAGTCATTTCAATGGTTCCGCCAAAAAAAAACCTGAATGTACTCTGTATGCATTCAGTTTCCGTAGTTCCGTTAAAAGATAGAACATGTCCCATTATTGCCCGCAAATCACGTTCCGTTGCTCCATGCAAGTCAATGGGTCCGCAAAAAAAACTGAACACATACGGAAATGCATCCGTATGTCTTCCGTATCCATTCCGTTTTTTGAGAAGCCATCTATTGAAAATGTTATGCCCAGCCCAATTTTTTCTATGAAATTACTGTATATGCCATATGGAAAAACGGAATGGAAAGACAACGGAAACAAAAAAACTGAACAACGGATCCGTTTAAAACACTTAAAAAGCCATACAGCTGTGTGAAAGAGACCTAACTCTCATGGAAGTGAAAGGAGCGCTCTGGGATTTGTAGTTTCAGAACAGCTGGAGTGCCAGAGGTTGCTGATCTTTGTAATGGGTAAAATTTGTCATTTTAATCCAGCCTGTGATCATAATGAGATGACTGCTGAAAAGTGATCTGTACAGACCAAGAAGTTGTGCTCATCATCAGGTTTAGTGAACAGTGCAAAAACTGCAGGCGTTTAGGATTTTCTTTTTAAATATAGTGACATGGAAAATTACAAAATAACATCACTATAAATTAACATTAAAAAAACTTGATTTAAACAATAGGTCATTTTCTGATGACACATTAAATGCAGTACCTTCAATGCCTTGGATGACAGTCCATCAGACGACATTGTCACCAGGGTTCACAACTTGTCTGGAAAATTGAAGAATTTAAATGCTAGGTAAGTAAAATCCAGAACATTTTAAAGCAAATCCTAAATACACAGCACAACTATTCTTGCAAATAATGGAAAGAATTATAACTTTGAAAATCAATTTATACCCGAAGCCATATAATATTAGTAAATCAGAAGTTAGAGCAGTAGCCAGCTTTCACTGGGTCACAATTACTTACAGAGCCATTGACATTCCGTCATGTGTTGTAGTGCCCATTTGACAAGAAAAAGTGCAGCCATATTGTTTGGTAATATTACATTTTGGACTAGGACTCCAGAGTTCCCTGACAATAATCCTAATTGCTGGGCCACCATACTCCCCAACCCCATGTAAACATTTTCAAGGTAAGTTTTTCTCTGTTAAGGGCCTTTTACATGGGCGATTATCAGGATTGAACAATCATAGGAACATTCGTTTGGCTGATCATCGTCCCGACAACACCCCACCGGTCAGCCGATAAACAAGCAAATGGTTAAATGAATCTTTTATCCAGCCATAAAATAAATAAAATAAAAAATCATAGTCTGCAGAACATCCCCCTGTGGAAACAATGGATGTGCTGCTGAGAACATGCAAATTGTAAGGGGGGTGAACAATTGTACGAACGAATAATCCCCCATGCGGGTTTGCAGTGGCTGTGTAAAGGACTGATTGACTTGTTATATTGTCAATTGCTGCTCATTGTGGCCCTCATCAGGCCATGTAAAACAGACACTTACTGGCTGCTCTCGTAATCGGACGTGATGTACAAAGCACTGAAGTCACTGCAGGTCAGGTAACAAACAATTATCCATTACAACATAGGTTTTCACAATGATGGCCTCTGGCACACAACTTCACAGAAGACATCTGTCCATATCATTTTTTGGGGTGATATTTCAGGCAGTGCGAGCGCTGAAGGATAACACATCTATTGGCGTTTGTTTGCACTGACCTTACTACACCTCCTGTCCCTTCCCGTCAGCTTCTCTAGCATACAGTCCCATGTAAACACCATTACTTCCTTCCCTCCAGCATAGGGTTAATAACTCCCGGGGAGGGGTCTGGAGTGAATGCACAGCAAGGTATTATAGACAAGTGACAAAGTACAGTCCAGTATGGTGCATCTTCCCTGTGCGTTATCATTTGGCTGTAATAGCCTGCTGTGCATTCACTAACGACCCCCCCAGGGGCGCAGGAACCCGAGGCAGGCCTCCTGTCAACATTTAAAAGCTACACTTTTTTTTAACCTTTTGATAGGTCATAGGGACCTATCAAAAGTGTTGATCGGCAGGTTCCCAGCTCTGAGACCCCCGCCGATCTCTAGAATGAGGAGTCAGAAGTGCTCAGCCAAGTGCTGCTTCTCCTCACTGCTGAGCGCAATACTGAGGATGGTCCCATAGACTTTCTATTGAGGCCGCCTTCACTACCGCGCTCAGCAGAGCTTCTGACTCCTCATTCTTGAGATCACTGGGGGTCTCAGAGGTGGGACCCCGCCGATCCACACTTTTGATATATCCCTATGGCATATCAAAAGGTTCAAAAACTAATGCCCACTAAACACCAAGGCTGCTTACCCCGGAAGGCGCCACCCCACGAAGATCGCGTGCTGCTGCATGAGCCTCCCTCCAAAAGTTTCAGAGCGGTGCGCCAAATGCTCAGGCAGCCTGTCCAAACAGACCAATAACAGAGCTCCTTGCTGTACGGAGCTTTGCTATTTTAGGCACACCGCTGTGCTGCCTGTGCCACCTGCGCTGATGAATGGCAGGAAAAGTCTAAGGTGTATTGGTACACCTTAGGGTGGGTTCACGTCACGTTTTATGCCTCCATTTGACGTATACATTAGAAAAAGAAAGGATCCAAAAACGCAGCACACCACATTCTTGTATCCTGCACACAAATATACTTTTTTTTTTGCAATGGAACTCTATCATGAACAAATGCCACTGTCTGAGGCATCCGTTTAACGTATAAGTTTGTTGTATACCCGCACTTCCGGGTCCGCAATTCCGATCCTGAAAAAAAATAGAACATGTCCTATTCTTGTCCGCAATCGGTATACAATATAGGCATATTCTCTTAGTGCCGGCAATGTGCGGTCGTGGAACGCACATTGCCGCTGTCCGTGTTTTGCGGATCCACAAAACACACACGGATGTGCGAATGGACCCTTACATTAATGCATTTAGTCAACTGATAAGAATCTATTAGGAAATAGGAAAGATAACAAATTCCAAGTAGGTTTACTGTACAATCGGTAGTCTCTAAGGCTGGGTTCACATCTGCGCTGTGAACTCCAGCAGTCTGTTCCGGCATCGGGATCCGGCTGCTTTCAGGCATATATGCCGGGTTTTGGGCGGACAAAAAAATACTGTATACAGTGACCGGATTACAGTGCTGGAGTTCACAACGCAGATGTGAACCCAGCCTAAAGGACTTATCCCGAATTCACAGGGGGACAGGGGATAAGCAGATAGGGACCAGGAGGTTTCACAAATTCTCCATTATCAGGACTCAAAGCCCGAGTTATCATTTGTAATACAGAAGATCAGCTCCTAACTACTGAAGAGGATTTATGCAATCTTACTTCCTCAAACTGTCACCTGCAGGACTTCAGCTTCCCCATTGCATGTTATGTAATAAAGGAGACTTATACAGAGGAACAGAACTGCTGCAGACCATAGAGTTAGGCGATTAAAGGGGCTTTCTGGGTTATAGATATTAATGACCTATAGATCAGCAATATGAAATCAATGGCGGTTGGGAAGCCCAGCTCCATCCACTGTGTAGCGGCCGTCACGAAGAACTATAGGTATACTGACACTGCGACATAGACACATTGTAAACATAACCATGCTGGTGGTGGCCAGCATCACCCAGGACCAGGAGAACACTTACATACAGTGTCTGGTCCCCGTCCCTCTAGACAAGTTTCAGACTTTCACCTCAACCCTCCACCCCAAATATATTTTATTTTCTAGGATAGTTACAATGTACTTTACAAATCTGTCATTCATTTGCATGCAGCAATTATATCTTCTGTGTTTGGGGATGAGTGATCGCTACTGGGATTGTTCATCCCCAAACAGATCCACTGATGACGCAAGACTATGTGCTGCCAGCAAATGATGATGTTATGTGCCACATAAACAATGTCATCAGTTCATTGGGTAATCAATGGCACCTTTACATAGGGCAATTATAGGGACAAGAGCAGATGCCATTGGTGTGAAAACAAAATCATAAAAAAATAAAAATAAAGACATAACGTTCTTTATTGCCGTATACTAGAAATGGATCCTTTTTGGGGTCTGATCTAGTACTATGGCTATGAAAAAGGGTCATTTTTTTCAATTTTTTTTTTATACATTTACATTTGAGGGCCTTTCTTTCAAAAGATTCATGAAACAAGCAATTACAAATGTATTTCTCCCCATAAGGAGTTCTGGAATGGGCGTAAAACCCCTACAATCCTATAAAGCTGCAGTTGTGGCTCCCGTATAATATTTGCTAGCTCATCCTGTACCTGCGCAGTGGTTTGTATTTCCTGCCTCCTCTCGCATCAGATGGTCGGTCACCTTTCTGCGATTAAACATTAACTTGCAAACAGAACGGTTATAAATTCTTTTTCTAGAAAGGAAGTTACTAGACCAGAGGGAGAAATGAAAACTACAGAGTATGCGGAAGTAACATCTATATTTTACAGTTCATGAAAAAAAGCAAGTAGCCATCAATATAAGATCAGTGTTCAGAACGATATAAAGAAGAACTCTACTGGCTCAGTGATCAAAAACAGAGGGTGGTTATTAACAGCATGTACTTAGATTGGGTCACTGTCACAAGTGCGTTACCACAGGGGTCGGTATTAGAGGAGGTCAGTGTCATTAGTGGGGTACAACAGGGGTCAGTATTGGAGGAGGGTCACTGGTACAAGTGGGTTACCACAGGGGTCAGTGTTGGAGGGGGTCTCCGTCACTAGTGGGGTACCACAGGGGTCGGTATTGGAGGAGGTCAGTGTTACTAGTGGGTTATCACCGGGGTCAGTGTTGGAGGGGGTCACAGTCACTAGTGGGGTACCACAGGGGTCGGTATTGGAGGAGGCCAGTGTTACTAGTGGGGTACCACAGGGTTAGTTTTGGGCCCCATTCTCTTCAATACATTTATTTAAATTTTATCTTGTAGAAGGCTTGCACAGAAAAACATAAATTTTTGCAGACAACACTTAGGCCGACTGCCCACGGCCGTGAGCGGTCCGTGGAACCGCGGCCTGGATTCCTGCTGAGAGCTGAGAGCAGGAGCGCACGGCGTCATTGGTTTCTATGACGCCGTGCGCTCCCTGCTCCAGCCGCAATACAGTAATACACTGGTATGAGCGCACGGCGCCATAGCAACCAATGACGCCGTGCGCTCCTGCTCTCAGTAGGAATCCAGGCCACGGTTCCACGGACCGCTCACGGCCGTGGGCATTCGGCCTTAGGCTGGGTTCACACGGGCGAGATTTCCGCGTGAGGTGAACGCATTGCACCTGCACTGAATCCAGACCCGTTCATTTATATGGGGCTGTGCACATGAGCGGTGATTTTCACGCATCACTTATGCGTTGCGTGAAAATTGAAGCATGCTCTATATTGTGCGTTTATCACACAACGCAGGCCCCATAGAAGGGAATGGGGCTGCGTGAAAATCGCAAGCATCCGCAAGCAAGTGCGGATGCGGTGCGATTTTCACACATGGTTGCTAAGATGACAGTCTATTCACTGTATTATTTTCCCTTATAAGATGGTTATAAAGGAAAATAATAGCATTATTTAATACAGAATGCTTAGAAGAAGGTCAATTGAGGGTTAAAAAAAAAAATTACTCACCTCCTCTTGATCACGTAGTTGCCGGTTTCTTCTTACTTCTTTAATCATGAGCTGCCGGCTAAAGGACCTGTGGTGACGTCACATCACATGGTCCATCACCGTGGTTATGGATCATGTGATGAGCTCAGTGACGTCACCACAGGTCCTTTGACAGGTCCTGAAGAAAGAACAGGAGACCGGCAGCTACGTGATCAATTGGAGGAGGAGAGTTAATTTTTTATTTCTTTTTTTAAACCTCAATTGACCTTGTACTAAGCATTCTTTATTAAAGAATGCTATTATTTTCCCTTATAACCACGTTATAAGGGAAAATAATTACATCTACACACCACCTAACCCAAACCTGAACTTCAGTGAAGAAGTTCGGGTCTGGGTACCACGATCAGTTTTTTATGACACGCGTGCAAAACACATTGCAACCGCGCGATAAAAACTGAACAACGAAACGCAATCTGGGTCAAAACTGACTGAAGTTGTGTACCTATTCACGCGGGTTTGCCGCAGTACACCTGGGACACATCCTGAACAAATCTGTCATGCCCGTGTGAACCCAGCCTTAGGGTACTTTCACACTAGTGGCAGGATGGATGCGACAGGCTGTTCACCCTGTCGGATCCGTCCTGCCGCCATAGCACATCAGTTCGCGGTGAGAGGCCGCTGGACTCAAAAGTTGGACATGCAGTACTTTTAGTCCGGTGGCCTTATGCAGTGCACTGCGGTGCTGCGTCGGAGCTCCGCCCCTGTCCTGATTATAGTCAATGGGGAGGGATCGGCGGCACGGTGAAAACACAGCAGGACTGATCCGACAGGGTAAACAGCATGTCGGATCTGTCCTGTCGCTAGTGTGAAAATAGCCTTAAGCTACTTTCACACTCGCGTTTGGTGCAGATCTGTCATGGATCTGCACAAACGCTTCCATTCAGATAATACAACAGCATGCATCTGTTCAGAACGGATCTGTTTGTATTATCTGTAACATGGCCAAGACAGATCTGTCTTGAACACCATTGAAAGTCAATAAGGGATAGATCCGTTTTCTATTGTGCCATATTGTATCAGTGAAAACGGATCTGTCCCCATTACATTGTGTGTCAGAACGGATTTGCCTCCGCATCATCAGGCAAAACGATTTGGTGTCTGCCTCCAGAGCAGAGTGGAGGCTAAACGGAGGCAAACTGATGCATTCTGAATGGATCCTTATCCATTCAGAATGCATTACGGCAAAACTGATCCGTTTGGACCGCTTGTGAGAGCCTATGACGGATCTCTGAAATGGAAACCAAAACGCCAGTGTGAAAAAAGCCTATACTGTGTAAAGTAACACGGAAGAGGACAGTATACTGCTGCAGATGGATCTGGATAGATTGGAGGCTTGGGCAGATAAGGTTTAAACACTGACAAATGTAAGGTTATGCACATGGGAAGGAATAATGCAAGTCAAGTTCTTACTAAATAGGAAAACACTGGGTAACACTTTGTAATCAGTGTCAGGCAGCTGCTGTCAAGGCAAGATGGTGGGGTGCCTCAAAAGGGGCATGGATGTTCTGCCACTTTACAAATCACTGGTCAGACCACACATGGAGTACTGCGAGCAATAAAGACAATGGCAGAACTTGAGTGGCTTCAAAAGGCGGCCGACAAAGTAATATATGGATTTGGCAAATTATAACATCCAGGAAGATTGTCAAATGTACGTGTTTTTAGTTTAGACAAAAGACAGGGGAGATCTAATAACTATGTATAGATATATCAGGGGTCAGTACAGAGATCTCGCCCATCATCTGTTTATCCCCAAGACTGTGACGAGGGGACATCCTCTGCGTCTGGAGGAAAGAAGGTTTGTACACAAACATAGAAGAGGACTCTTTACGGTAAAGGCCTCTTTCACACGGGCGTGAGTTTTTTTGCCCGGATAAGAGCCGGGTGCGTTGCGGGAAAATGCGCGATTTTTTCTGCGCAAGTGCAAAACATTGTCATGCGTTGCACTCGCGTGAGAAAAATCGCGCATGTTTGGTACCCAAACCCGAACTTCTTCATAGAAGTTCGGGCTTGGGATTGATGTTCTGAAGATTGTATTATTTTCCCTTATAACATGGTTATAAGGGAAAATAATAGCATTCTGAATACAGAATGCATAGTAAACCAGCGCTAGAGGGGTTAAAAAAAAATAAAAAAATTTTTAACTCACCTTAGTCCACTTGCTCGCGAAGCTGGCATCTCCTTGTGTCTCCGCTGCTGATGAACAGGACCTGGGGTGAGCTGCTCCATTAAATACAGGTTAAGGACCTTCGATGACGTCACTCCCAAATCGCACAGCATCCGTACTTGCTTGCGGATGCCATCCGATTTTCACACACCCCATTCACTTCTATGGGGCCTGCGTCACGTCAAAATCGGAAAATATAGAGCATGCTGCGATTTCAACTGAACGCACAAGTGATGCGTTAAAAACATCGCTCATGTGCACAGCCCCATAGAAATGAATGGGTCAGGATTTAGTGCGGGTGCCATACGTTCGCCGCACGGATCGCACCCGCACGGAAAACTCGCCCGTGTGAAAGGGGCCTAAGAGCAGTGAGACTCTGGAACTCTCTGCCTGAGGAGGTGGTGATGGTGAGTACAATAAAGGAATTCAAGAGGGACCTGGATGTATTTCTGGGGTGTAATAATATTACAGGCTATAGCTACTAGAGAGGGGTCGTTGGTCCAGGGAGTTATTCTGATTGGAGCCAATTTATTTTTATTATTTTCTAAAATGAAAAGATGAGGGTTTTTTGCCTTCTCCTGGATCAACACTACAGATGGACTTGTGTCTTTCTTCAGCCTTAGGGCTCATGCATGCGTCCGTTGCGGTTTTTGAAAACACGGATATTGGCCATGTGTGTTCCGCATTTTGCACAACAGAACGTCCTGCCCTCTATAGAACTGTCCCAATCTTGTCCGTAAAACGGAGGGCTGTGGAACGGACATATAGATGCAGACAACATGTGCTGTCCGCATCCTTTGCAACCCCACTGTAGTGAATGGGTCCGCATCCGACCCGCTAAAAATGCGGATTGGATGTGGACCAAAAATACGTTCATGTGCTTGATCCCTTACTATGTTTTACACTTTGTCGGGTCAGTTTTCACAGCCAGCTATTTGTAATAGAAAAGAAGAGCGAAATCTTTTCATATTCTGTTTGGTTATTCCTGGGAAAGCTAAGTGACAACCAATGTGGCCACCATTACAATGGTGTGAAGATGGAAGAATGCAGGAAAACTGGACAATCTGGAGTTTTGGAAAGTGACAAAACTTTCTGAGGGAGCCGTGGAGGAGACTTACGCAAGTAAATATGCAGAGAGGGTTTTACAGATGGAACAGTTTAAATGGGTTTTCTGATCAGTATCTGATCGGTGGGGGTCTGACACCTGGAGCCCCCGCAGATCAGCTGTTTCAGAAGGCACCTGCACGCAGTAGCGCCGCTGCCTTCTCTCAGCGCCATACAATAAATGGTGGCTGTGCTTGGTATCGCGCTCAGTTACTGGCCGAGACAAAGCTGAGAGAAGGCCGCGGCACTGCTGTGAGCACCGCTGATCGCCGGGGGTCCCTAGGATAGGTCATGGGTATAAACTCTCAGAAAACCCCTTTAATATGTACATTAGGTGGAAATAACGTCTCCGTCACTCATACATATATAGTTTGGCTCCAGGTGAAGGAAATTATACTTACTAATTGAATTATAATTCTAAGTGCATGACAATGGAGAAGCAATCTGCACGAGCCAGGTGTAACTGGACGCAATCCGCCTCTGCACAACTACGTTCTAATCACGGTCCATTACTGGGTTTCTAATAAACATTTCTGCAGCTTTAAAATTAGGAAAGTTCTGCTGTTATCTGGCTCCATCAGTGATTTCTCAAAGCACCTGGAAGGAGATTTATCAAGCTGGTGTAAAGCAGAACTGGCTTAGGGCTCTTTCACACCTGCGTTCTTGTCTTCCGGCATAGAGTTCCGTCGTCGGGGCTCTATGCCGGAAGAATCCTGATTAGTTTTAGGCCCCATGCACACGGCCGTTGTTCACGGCCGCGTGCGGGCCGTGGAACCGCGGCCTGGATCCCTTCCTGTGAGCTGGAGCGCACGGCGTCACTGGTTGCTATGACGCCGTGCGCTCCCTGCTGCCGCCGCAATACAGTACTACACTGGTATGATCTATACCAGTGTATTACTGTACTGTGCCGGCAGCAGGGGGCGCACGGCGTCATAGCAACCAATGACGCCGTGCGCTCCAGCTCACAGGAAGGGATCCAGGCCGCGGTTCCACGGCCCGCACACGGCCGTGAACAACGGCCGTGTGCACGGGGCCTTATCCTAATGCATTCTGAATGGAGTGAAATCCGTTCAGGATGCATCAGGATGTCTTCAGTTCCGTAACGGAACGTTTTTTGGCCGGAGAAAATACCGCAGCATGCTGCGCTTTTTGCTCCGGCCAAAAATCCTGAAGACTTGCCGCAAGGCCGGATCCGGAATAAATGCCCATTGAAAGGCATTAATCCGGATCCGGCCTTAAGCTAAACGTCGTTTTGGCGCATTGCCGGATCCGACGTTTAGCTTTTTTAGAGTAGTTACCATGGCTGCCGGGACGCTAAAGTCCTGGCAGCCATGGTAAAGTGTAGCGGGGGAGCAGCATACTTACCGTCCGCGCGGCTCCCGGGGCGCTCCAGAGTGACGTCAGGGCGCCCCACGCGCATGGATGACGTGAACGCATGGCACGTCATCCATGCGCATGGGGCGCTCTGACGTCACTCTGGAGCGCCCCAGGAGCCGCACGGACTGTAAGTATACTGCTCCCCCGCTCCTACTATGGCAACCAGGACTTTAATAGCGTCCTGGGTGCCATAGTAACACTGAACGCATTTTGAAGACGGATCCGTCTTCAAATGCTTTCAGTACACTTGCGTTTTTCCGGATCCGGCGTGTAATTCCGGCAAGTGGAGTACATGCCGGATCCGGACAACGCAAGTGTGAAAGAGGCCTTAGTTGCCCAGAGAAACCAATCAGATTCCACCTTTCATTTTCCAAAGGAGCTGTGAAAAATGAAAAGGTGGAATCCGATTGGTTGCTATGGGCAACTAAGCCTGTTCTTCTTTACACCAGTTTGATAAATCTCCCCCTTGGTTTTCACTGCAAATTTCCATTGTATTTATAAGACTGAACCATATAACATTTTTATAATGTCCGACTGACAAGCAATTATCAGGACTGAGCCATTCATTCCCAATAATTCCCTTCATTTACATGCAGTAACCATCCCCTCTGCATGACGGAGAACAGTTTCTGCTGCGATCGCTCGTCCCCCTACAGATAGATTTCTTGTTACTGGACAGCACATCCCTGTTCAGGTCTCATTTACGTCCATGACAAGACAGTCAGCGTTCAATTCGTGAAGGCTCTGTTGTTCAGGGTGTCCGTTTTTTTGCTCTCCAGGTGTCATTCATATGCCATGCACACTGCTGGGCTGAAAAGAGATTTCAAGAGCATCTCCTACCAATGGTCCGTGGAAACCACTGCCACCTGTGTTCTGGCAGGGGTTTTCTTGGACACGTAAACGGCAATGGGCATGTTTGGTTTGCGGCGTCGCCCAAAATAGTGAATATCTCTGCTGACCTGCAGTCAGTCAAAAACACAAGGTCGTGTGAATAATGCATTAAAATCAATGGCTACATGTCCGTGGAGAACATGGACAATACACATGTGTAATTCACCGACGTGTAAATGAGGCCTTACACAGCCCAATCTGCTGCCCAGAAATGTTATTTCTAGGCGCCACAGGAAAGATGCGATCACGTTTGCTCATTCATCAGGTGATCAGTGGCACCTTTAGGGTTCATGTACACAACCACGCCGCGTTTTGTGGTCTGCAAATTGCGGATCTGCAAAACATAGATACCGCCGTGTTCAATCTGCAATTTGCGGAATAGGTCGCCCATAATTGAAATGCCTATTCTTGTCCGTAAAACAGACAAGAATAGGACATGTTCTATTTTTTTTGCGGCCCCACGGACGGGACGAACGGATGCGGACACACGCGGAGTGCTGTCCTCATCTTTTGTGGCCCTATTGAAGTGAATGAGTTTGCATCCGAGCCGCAAAAAAATGCGACTTGGATACGGAACCAAACAACGTTCGTAGGGAATGAGCCCTTACCCAGGGAAATGATCAGGAACAAGCATTCCTAGGTACAAAGGGGGTTATAAGCCAATGTTTTGTGTATATCAGTTGCAGATACATAACTTAGACGGCCTCTACATAACTTAGACGGATCCCCCGCCGGCCTAAGGCTACTTTCACACTTGCGTTCGGGGGGGCTTTACATTTATGATCTAAAAAGGGAACTGGCGTAGATTAAGGCTACTTTCACACTTGCCTTCAGAGCGGATCCGTCTGGTATCTGCACAGACGGATCCGCTCCTATAATGCAAACGATGGTATCCGTTCAGAACGGATCCGTCTGCATTATATTTCAGAAAAAAGTCTAAGTCTAATTGTCAGACTTTACATTGAAAGTCAATGGGGGACGGATCCGTTTGAAATTGAGCCATATTGTGTCAACGTCAAACGGATCCGTCCCCATTGACTTACATTGTAAGTCTGGACGGATCCATCTGGCTCCGCACGGCCAGGCGGACACGAAAACGCTGCAAGCAGCGTTCAGGTGTCCGCCTGCTGAGCAGAACGGAGGCCAAACGGAGCCATAGTGATACATTCTGAGCAGATCCGCATCCACTCAGAATGCATTGGGGCTGGACGGATCCGTTCAGGGCCGCTTGTGAGAGCCTTTAAACGGAACTCACAAGCGGAACCCCGAACGCAAGTGTGAAAGTAGCCTTAGGCCGGCGGTGGATCCGTCTAAGTTATGTAGAGGCCGGCGCTTCTACATAACTTGGGCGCATGAAGTGCCAGTGCAGGGGTATTAAGACCGGCATGTAAAACGCTGGTCTTCATAAATGACCCCGAGAGTTTCCCGATAATTACCCTGATCATCAGCCCGTGTTTCATTGGATGTGTGATGAGGAAATTAATAACTAGAGTAGCAGCATATCTTTCATACATAGAAAACAAATCCAGTGATGCATAGAAACATTTTAGGCTACTTTCACACTAGCGTTCGTCGGTCCGCTCGTGAGCTCCGTTTGAAGGGGCTCACGAGCGGACCCGAACGCAGCCGTCCAGCCCTGATGCAGTCTGAATGGAGCGGATCCGCTCAGACTGCATCAGTCTGGCGGCGTTCAGCCTCCGCTCCGCTCGCCTCCGCACCGACAGGCGGACAGCTGAACGCTGCTTGCAGCGTTCGGGTGTCCGCCTGGCCGTGCGGATCCGTCCAGACTTACAATGTAAGTCAATGGGGACGGATCCGTTTGAAGATGCCACAATATGGCTCAATCTTCAGGCGGATCCGTCCCCCATTGACTTTACATTGAAAGTCTGGACGGATCCGTACGAGGCTATTTTCACACTTAGCTTTTATATGCTAAAATAATGCAGACGGATCCGTTCTGAACGGAGCCTCCGTCTGCATATGATCGGATCCGATCGAACGCTAGTGTGAAAGTAGCCTTACTGAGGCTCAGAATGGTGATCTCGGAAGCTTTGGGTTTTATTTTTATTTGCTTTGAAAGTGTTAACTAACCGGAAAGAGAAGGGGCCTGGAGAAGACTTCTTGTGAATAAGGGGGCTCTTCCTGAATGAGCAGAATCTCAAACATGACGTGATGTATATATATGTAATGAAGGAACTTCACCGTCCAATACATATACATATACGTATGTTAGGATTCTAGCAGAAAAGGGGACCAGTGATGTCATCAGACAGTTCACAGCACAGAAGAGGTTAAGAGCCACTTCATCTGTATACCACGGGATGGACGAGCTGCGCCAGACAGGATCTAGAGGACTTCCCGGTCATATACTCCGATCGCTCTGCTCAGAACGTGGCCATTTTCGGTAACAAAACAAAATATGGAAGGGGATAGGAATGTGACAACCTCCTGGACCTCTCTGCAGATGTGAGACTGCTCAGAACCCTGCCACCAAACATCCACGCCTCCTGCATGTTACAATAAGACAACACCCAAGGAAAAACAGGAATGTTACGTAAGGAATGTTACACACAGTCCTCTCCGGAAGACAACATGACTTCATCTGGGAGCAATCAGCGAGGAAAACACAGCAAGCGCCACACAACCCTCCCTCCTCTCATGTTACACAACGCTCGTCACCGTACCCACCTGTGGTACGTGTACCTACCTACTAGAGTACACAGGGGGCCATGTGTCAGTATAGATCCAGCGTCGTCACCAGCCACAGGGAGGACCCACCAGAGCTGTCATGGACACCTGAGAAGGGACTATGACTGGTCACTATATATACGGCACAGCGTGGTAAATTTGGTAACCACACCCCTTCCTAACGTCACATTTCGAAGTTGTCGGTGGGTTGTCAGAAAGTGTTAGAGTTCCTCCATAAGCCCAACCAATGTGTTATGGGGTGTAACACAGGAGACCTCACTCCAGAGGAATTCTTATCAAGGCCTTCCAGACATGTCCACATACCAAGCCTCCACTGGCTGATACAAGAGAACACCAGTAATCACCCCCCCACGAGTCACCAAAATAGCCTTCCCCAGGCTGGGGGACTACAACTCCCAGCAACAGCTGGAAAGCCACAGGTGGCGGCTCCCGGATGTCCACAGCCGCCCCGCTCCCTGGAAACACAAAGCGCCCGCCCGCACGGTCTGTACTAGGACACAATTGATCGCCCACCCGACGGCGTGGAAGGGCGGCACACGGGGGGCACGGAGCCCACTTACCTGCACTGCTGCGGGGCGCGGGGCCTGGAGGTCCCTGGAGCTGCTCGGCGCCTGACGGAGGGAGTGCTCAGATCTGCTGAGTTGTAATGTTACTGTTTCCTGGAATTACTCACTCACAGATTCCTTTCATTCATAAAAACACAGTCATGCACTGACGTCATACCGAGGCGGGGCCTGCGGCCGTCACATGATGGGAGCAGTGATGTCATCTAGATGCGTGACTGACTTTTAAAGGGGCCATGGAAAGCGAGGCGTGTGCTCTCCACATTGCTGACGCCTATAGGCAGCCTGTTCATATACTCTGCTGCAGTGACGTCACAGAGAAAGACACACCCTCCCAATTTTGTTTAAACCGTAAGGGTAATAGGGTATGTCCACACGGTCAGGTTTCTTTATGCAGGTTTTGATAAAAGGAGAGAACATATAAAGGATAGCTAGGACGTCTCTTTTTTTATTCACTCTTCCAAAACTACATCAAGAAACCTGAACATGTGCCCGGACCCTAAAAAGCGGGACAACCTCAGTACACCATTATGCCTTTAGCCATGTACCCCCTATTCCACCCAGTCCCCTTTGTAGCCCACACACAAAGCATGTGCCCAGGGGTGCACCACCAATGAGGCCAGGTGAGGCGATCGCCTCAGGCAGCACCAGTGTTTCATTGTGGAAACGCTCATCTCTACATATTGAACTGCATCTCTGTACTCAGGACGGCAGTGATGTCTCCCTGGCCCGCCGTTTCCTCTAATAGGCTTTAGTCCTAGTTCCTGTAGCCCTTCAGAGGCCGGTGTCACCATTATCGCACTGCCTGAGCCGGACGTTTCAGGCAGCAGAAAGGTTGGGTGCACCCCTGCATGTGCCGTTAGTGCCCCCACAAGGTATTAATTGCCCTTAGTGTTCCAACACTATAAGAATGTCCCCTCACAATAGTGATGCCCCTCTAGTATCCTACACACAGTAATGGTGCCCTCCTGACAGTAATGGCACCCACACAGTGTGATGCCCCTTTGGTGGCCTTCACACATCATTAAAGGGGTTCTCTGAGCTTTTACTATTCAGGGCCGGTTCTAGGTGAAATGGGGCCCTGGGGCAAAAAACAATAAGGCCCCCCCCCCCTTTCCCCATGACACTTGATGACTTTTACAGAAGAAACTGTATATTGTGTGGCACAGTGTATGCTAATTGTGTATAACACAAACATATTTCACATGAAAACTTACAGTTACTTGGCTTGGCCCTTGGGGATCTCGGACACTTCCACACTTTGGCCGGGGGCTCAATGGAGCTGATGATGTGTTTTATCCTAATGAGAAAGATTTCATAATAAGGATTTGGAGAAGGGGCAGAGGGATAGCAGAGCAGGGAGAGGCTGGTGCTGCTACTAGGGGGTCATACCATGGGGGAGTAATAAAGCCCACCATAATGCCCCCCAGTAGTAATAATTCTCCTTATAATGTGACAGTGCAAAAAATACCTCCTTTTAATGCCCCCAGTTGAGCTAATGTCCCCATAGTGCTCCCATAATGTGCCAGTATAAAATACCCCTATATAGTGACCCCAGTAAATGCCCCCATAGTTCTCCTCTCCCCCTCCCGCCTAGTGCCCCCTTATAATGTACCAGTATAAAATGCCCCAAATATAGTGCCCCAGTAGATGCCCTATTTGTCCCCCATAATTTGTAAGTATAAAATACCCCTTCTCAGTGCCCCCGTAGATGACCCCATAGTACTCCTCTCCCACCTTCTCCATAGTACCCACCATAATGTGTCCCAGTATAAAATGCCCCTATACAGAGCCCCCATATAAAATAACCGTTCTTTGTGGCATCAGTATATGCCCCTATAGTGCCCACCAATAATGTGCCAGTAATAAGTGCCCCCAATAATGTGCCAGTAATAAGTGCCCCCATAGATGTCCCCCAATAATGTGCCAGTAAAATGTGCCCTCATAGATGCCCGCCAATCATGTGCCAGTAATAAGAGCCCCCACACCATCATGTGTCAGTAACAAGAGCCCCCCCATCATGTGCCAGTAGCCATAGGCCCCCCCGATCATGTGCCAGTAGCCTGAGCCCCCCATCATGTGCCAGTAGCCACCAGTATTGTACACACAAAAACACTTATACTTACCTCCTGGACCTTGGCAGCGATGCGATGCAAGCCTCTTCCGGCCTGTGTCCCGCGCTGTATGGCTCAGGGCTCAGGCGGCGCGATGACATCACCTCTCCCTCCCCTGCCCTGCTGCGCCTTCCTGAGGACGGCGATACAGATGACTATGGAGATGAGTGCTTCCACAATGGAAGCGCTCATCTCCGTGTGACACTGACTGTCCTGCCTGCCTATAGTTAGTTGCGGGCCGCCGTGGGGGGGCCCCTAAGGACTCGGGGGCCCGGGGGCAATTGCCCTCCTTGCCTCTATGGAAGCGCTGGCCCTGTTACTATTGATGACCTATCCTCAGGATAGGTCATCAATATCAGATCAGTGGGGGTCGGGCACCCCCGCCAACCAGATGTATGGGGAGACGGTGCCCGCAGTGTGCACGTGCCGTCTCCCTTTTCTCTTCCTGCTGCTATGGTCTTTGCCAAAAACAGCAGCAGCGAACAGGAAGAGAGACGGGAGATGGCATGTGTGCACTGCTTGTGCCTTCTCTTCATACAGCTGATGGCAGGGGTGCCGGGTGTCCGACCCCCACCAATCTGATATAGATAAATAACCTATCCTGAGGACCCCTTTAAGCTATGGTTAAGACCATACCCGGCTGAAGCGCGTAAACAATTTTACTAGAGCGTTTTTTCTAGTGTACAAGCACCAATAAAGTATTGAAGGATTTAAATTCATCTCCCGGAGACGGATTCCGATCTGTTCGTATTTCCCTGCTGCAATCTCCTGGCACCGGCATGAAAGAGGGAGTTACCAGGGTGCCCTCACTACATGTGCGTGTCTGTTTGCATTATAACTACTGGGACCACCAAAAGGACTGGGGCACAACAGAGGGGCACTGGGGGCATGACAGGGGGATACTATAATAACTGAAGGGACTATAATACTGATAGAACTACAGAGGAGCATTATACTTAAAGGGATTCTGTCACCAGGTTTCACCCCTGTCAGCTAAACATATGCTGATGTTCAGGGCCTCATCACGATTCCTAATGTGGGCTTCTAAATGTGATCTGTAGCCTTATTTTGCTAAAAAAACAGCTTTTACTAACCTGTCATTCAAAGAAATAAGGTGCCCAAGGGGATGTCAAGGGATCCAAGCTGCCGGCCGCACCCGCCGCCGTTCGTGCCCAGTTTCGCCTTTCCAGACTTCTGCGCCTGAATATGTGCCCCTTTGCCCACCTTGGCATCAAAAAAGTGTCACACATCTGGTATCGCCGTACTCAGGAGAAGTTGGGGAATGTGTTTTGGGGTGTCATTTTACATATACCCATGCTGGATGAGAGAAATATCTTGGCAAAAGACAACTTTTCCTATTTTTTTATACAAAGTTGGCATTTGACCAAGATATTTTTCTCACCCAGCATGGGTATATGTAAAATGACACCCCAAAACACATTCCCCAACTTCTCCTGAGTACGGCGATACCAGATGTGTGACACTTTATTGCAGCCAAGGTGGGCAAAGGGGCACACATTCCAAAGTGCACCTTTCGGGTTTCGCCGGTCATTTTTTACACATTTTGATTGCAAGGTACTTCTCACACATTTGGGCCCCTAAATTGCCAGGGCAGTATAACTACGCCACAAGTGACCCCATTTTGGAAAGAAGACACCCCAAGGTATTCCGTGAGGGGCATGGCGAGTTCCTAGAATTTTATTTTTTTTTGTCACAAGTTAGCGGAAAATGATGATTTTTTTTTTTTCTCTTTTTTCCTTACAAAGTCTCATATTCCACTAACTTGCGACAAAAAATAAAAAATTCTAGGAACTCGCCATGCCCCTCACGGAATACCTTGGGGTGTCTTCTTTCCAAAATGGGGTCACTTGTGGCGTAGTTATACTGCCCTGGCAATTTAGGGGCCCATATGTGTGAGAAGTACTTTGCAATCAAAATGTGTAAAAAATGGCCTGCGAAATCCGAAAGGTGCACTTTGGAATATGTGCCCCTTTGCCCACCTTGGCATCAAAAAAGTGGCACACATCTGGTATCGCCGTACTCAGGAGAAGTTGGGGAATGTGTTTTGGGGTGTCATTTTACATATACCCATGCTGGGTGAGAAAAATATCTTGGTCAAATGCCAACTTTGTATAAAAAAATAGGAAAAGTTGTCTTTTGCCAAGATATTTCTCTCATCCAGCATGGGTATATGTAAAATGACACCCCAAAACACATTCCCCAACTTCTCCTGAGTACGGCGATACCAGATGTGTCACACTTTTTTGCAGCCTAGATGCGCAAAGGTGCCCAAATTCCTTTTAGGAGGGCATTTTTAGACATTTGGATCCCAGACTTCTTCTCACGCTTTAGGGCCCCTAAAAAGCCAGGGCAGTATAAATACCCCACATTTGACCCCACTTTGGAAAGAAGACACCCCAAGGTATCCAATGAGGGGCCTGGCAAGTTCATAGAAATTTTTTTTTTTCCGCATAAACATAAGTTAGCGGAAATTGATTTTTTTTTGTTTTTTTCTCACAAAGTCTCACTTTCCGCTAACTTGGGACAAAAATTTAAATCTTTCATGGACTCAATATGCCCCTCAGCAAATACCTTGGGGTGTCTTCTTTCCAAAATGGGGTCAGTTGTGGGGTGTTTGTACTGCCCTGGCATTTGAGGGTCTCCGCAATCATTACATGTATGGTCAGCATTAGGAGTTTCTGCTATTCTCCTTATATTGAGCATACAGGTAATGAGATTTTTTTTTCCGTTCAGCCTCTGGGCTGAAAGAAAAAAATGAACGGCACAGATTTCTTCATTCGCATCGATCAATGTGGATGAAAAAATCTCTGCCCAAAAAAAAAAAATGGAGGGGAAAGGCGTCTGCCAGGACATAGGAGCTCCGCCCTACATCCATACCCACTTAGCTCGTATGCCCTGGCAAACCAGATTTCTCCATTCGCATCAATCGATGTGGATGAATAAATCATTGCCAGGATTTTTTTTTTTTTTTTTTTTATATATATATACAAAGTGTTTGCCAAAGCATAGGAACGCCGCCTCCTCCTCAGCTCGTATGCCTTGGCAAACGTATCTGTCACTGCAGAGGAGAAAATCCCGTCTTGCAGCGCCGCATACACCGACTTGCGTGTAATCTGACAGCAGCGCAATGCTTCTGTCAGAATGCACATCGGTGCTGCAGCTAGTAGATCGGTTGGTCCACCTGAAAGGTAAAAAAAGAAAAAACCAGGCCACAACGCAATAATTTTATTAACTTTGGAACAGAACATGTAAACTTTAACTTTTTGAACTAAACATTAACGTGTTTGCTTACTGGTGTTTTTTTTTGTTTTTTTTTACCTTTATAGAACAAACCTCTCCTTCCCCATGGGTCAATGTGCAAAGCGCAAATCGCCCAAAGTTGTGGCGAAGTGCGTTATGCACTTTGTCCCATGTGAAAGGAGACGTTTGCAGCAGCAGTGAGTGAATGGGCCCTAATAGCCCTGTGTGCCTGTCCTGGTGAGATGATCCCTATGCTAATAGTGTACCTGTGAGTGGTACTTCCGGAAACACTCTCCAAAGCATAGGGCAGGGTGGTCAGGACAGTCAGGACAGAAATAGCGGGTGTCACGCCTTATTCCACTCCTGCTACAGACACGACATTTTTTTCGGGGTGGCGGTCGGTTTGAGGTACCAGGAACGACACTGGGGAAATGTCGCTCGTGTAGACGGCTAACTACACTGGTGGATGGGGCCACGGAACCTCCTGGGTACAGGAGGTTCGGGATGATCTCTTCCTGAAATTTGAGGAAGGATCCAGTTCTCCCAGCCTTACTGTAGAGAACAAAACTATTGTACAGAGCCAATTGAATTAAATATACAGACACCTTCTTATACCAGCGTCTGGTTCTGCGGGACACTAAATACGGAGCCAACATCTGGTCATTGAAGTCCACCCCTCCCATGTGGAGGTTATAGTCGTGGACTGAGAGGGGCTTTTCAATTGCTCGCTCAATTTGGATTGTCGTGTCTGCGTGAATGGAGGAGAGCATGTAAACGTCACGCTTGTCTCTCCATTTCACCGCGAGCAGTTCTTTGTTACACAGTGCGGCCCTCTGCCCCCTTGCAAGACGGGTGGTAACGAGCCGTTGGGACTAGTTCGCGCGGTACCACAGGCGCCAATCCGTTCTAGAAACAAATGCCTAAAGAGGGCCACACTTGTGTAAAAATTGTCCACATAAAGATGGTACCCCTTGCCGAATAAGGGTGACACCAAGTCCCAAACTGTCTTCCCACTGCTCCCCAGGTAGTCAGGGCAACCGACCGGCTCCAGGGTCTGATCTTTTCCCTCATAGATCCGAAATTTGTGGGTATAGCCTGTGGCCCTTTCACAGAGCTTATACAATTTGACCCCATACCGGGCGCGCTTGCTTGGGATGTATTGTTTGAAGCCAAGGCGCCCGGTAAAATGTATCAGGGACTCGTCTATGCAGATGTTTTGCTCAGGGGTATACAAATCTGCAAATTTCAGCTTGAAATGGTCTATGAGGGGCCGAATTTTGTGGAGCCGGTCAAAAGCAGGGTGGCCTCTGGGACGGGAGGTGCTGTTATCACTAAAGTGCAGGAAACGCAGGATGGTCTCAAATCGTGTCCTGGACATAGCAGCAGAGAACATGGGCATGTGATGAATTGGGTTCGTGGACCAATATGACCGCAATTCATGCTTTTTTGTCAGGCCCATGTTGAGGAGGAGGCCCAGAAAAGTTTTAATTTCGATAACTTGGACTGGTTTCCACCGGAAAGACTGGGCATAAGAGCTTCCCGGGTTAGCGGTTATAAATTGTGTGGCATATCTGTTTGTTTCGGACACAACTAAGTCTAAGAGCTCCGCAGTCAAGAACAGCTCAAAAAATCCCAGGGCCAAACCGATCTGAGCTGTCTCAACCCGAACTCCAGACTGGGCAGTGAAAGGGAAAACTACAGGTGCGGCTGAAGTTGGGGACTGCCAATCAGGGTTTGCCAGCACCTCTGGGATTCTAGGGGCTCTACGGGCACGTCTTTGCGGTGGCTGCGACGGGGTCACTACTGCACGTGCCACCGTACCAGCTTCAACTGCCCTTCTGGTGCTCGCTACTTCACCAGGTTGTACGGCAGTGCTGGTACTAGGTCCAGGAAGGGCTGGGCTGCTGGTGTATGCCTCACCACGTAATCCGACAGCACCAGCCCCACTCTGCTGCTCTTGAAGCGGATCCTGCGCAACCTGCGGTCTAGCGACACGGGGCCGGGTACGCCTGCTGCTATCAGGGACCTCAACCTCCTCGTCCGAACTTTGGGTCAGAGAGCCACTGCTTTCTACAGGTTCGTATTCTGACCCGCTGGATTCATCAGATGAGGGTTCCCACTCCTCATCCGACTGGGTCAGAAGCCTGTAGGCCTCTTCAGAAGAATACCCCCTGTTAGACATTTGGGCAACTAAATTTAGGGGTATTCCCTGAGACTACCCAAGAAAAAAAAAGCAAGCCTGTCTTACAAAGGGGAGGCTAGCGAAGTACCGGAGGCCGCTGCGGTTGATAAAAAATATCAAAACTGATTTTTTTATCGCCGCAGTGCGTGTAAAGTGAATGTGCAGTGATAAAAAACAAATAATTTTTTTGTCACTGCGGTGGGGCGGGGGCGTGGGCGAACGCACGTGTGGGCGACCGATCAGGCCTGATCGGGCAAACACTGCGTTTTGGGTGGAGGGCGAACTAAAGTGACACTAGTACAATTATAGATCTGACCGTGATCAGTTTTGATCACTTACAGATTCTATAAAAGTACAAAAGCTGATTAGCGATACGCTAATCAGCGAATAACGGACTGCGGTGCGGTGGGCTGGGCGCTAACTGATCGCTAAACTACCTAACCAAGGGACCTAAACCGTAAAGTGAATGTGCAGTGATAAAAAACAAATAATTTTTTTGTCACTGCGGTGGGGCGGGCGTGGGCGAACGCACGTGTGGGCGACCGATCAGGCCTGATCGGGCAAACACTGCGTTTTGGGTGGAGGGCGAACTAAAGTGACACTAGTACAATTATAGATCTGACCGTGATCAGTTTTGATCACTTACAGATTCTATAAAAGTACAAAAGCTGATTAGCGATACGCTAATCAGCGAATAACGGACTGCGGTGCGGTGGGCTGGGCGCTAACTGATCGCTAAACTACCTAACCAAGGGACCTAAACTATACCTAAAACCTAACGGTCAATACCAGTAAAAAAAAAAGTGACAGTTTGCACTGATCACTTTTTTCCTTTTCACTAGTGATTGACAGGGGCAAGAAGGGGTGATCAAAGGGTTAATTGGGTGCTGGGAGGTGATCTGGGGGCTAAGTGTACTGTAGTGGGTACTCACAGTAATGATGTGCTCCTCTGCTCCTCTCCTGGAACCAACTGACCAAAAGAAGGAGCAGAGGAGCACAGCAGCCATATAACCCCATCATATTTACTAATATGTGGGGTTAAATGGCTGCTGATTGGATTTTTTGAAAATCATCAACCTGCCAGCCAATGATCGTGGCCGGCAGGTTGATGACGAACTTCTTCTTTGAATTTTGCCGGCCCGCGATGCGCATGCGCGGGCCGGCATACCCGGAAATCTCGCGTCTCGCGAGAGGACGCACCGGCGCGTCCACCCAGAAGAGCACGACCGCCGAGAAGACGCAATCCTGCGTACGGCGGTCGTGAGGAGGTTAAAGGGGTTATCCAATATCACAAACAGCCCCCCAGTTGAAAATATCCAGTGTCGGGAGGAGCAGCCAATGGCAGGCGGGGACGGGGACGAGCCTCCCTAGGGTCACCTGCGATGCTAGGGAGGCTCGTCCCCGTCTGCCATTGGCTGCTCCTCCCAACACCAGATGTTTTCATCCGTGTACAGGGAGAAGCAGCAGCGGCGGTGCGGGGACCCGGAGCGGCGCAGGGAGGGGGGTAAGTATTTTCCCTCTGAAGAGCCCAGCACATGGGGGGCTGTTTGTGATATTGGATAACCCCTTTAATGGGGCATTGTAACTACTGGGGACAATAAAGAGAGTCATTATAACTACTGGGGACGTTTACCTAATGGGGGCACTATAGGAGACATTATACCTACTGGGGGCCCTATAGGGGGTATTTCTTACACTAATGGGTTACCATAGAGGGCTTATTAACCCCTTAGGGACACAGCCTTTTTACACCTTAGGACCAGGCCATTTTTTGCAAATCTGACCAGTGTCACTTTAAGTGCTGATAACTTTAAAACGCTTTGACTTATCCCGGCCGTTCTGAGATTGTTTTTTCGTCACATATTGTACTTCATGACACTGGTAAAATGAAGTCAAAAAAATTATTTTTTTTGCACAAAATAATACCTAATTTACCAAAAAATCTCAAAAATTTGCAAATTTCAAAGTTTCAGTTTCTCTACTTCTGTAATACATAGTAATACCCCCAAAAATTGTGATGATTTGACATTCCCCATATGTCTACTTCATGTTTGTAGCATTTTGGGAATGATATTTTATTTTTTGGGGATGTTACAAGGCTTAGAAGTTTAGAAGCAAATTTTGAAAATTTTCAGAAATCTTCAAAATCCCACTTTTTATGGACCAGTTCAGGTTTGAAGTCATATTTTGAGGCTTAGATAATAGAAAACTCCCAAAAATGACCCCATCTAAGAAACTACACCCCTCAAGGTATTCAAAACTGATTTTACATACGTCGTTAACCCTTTAGGTGTTGCACAAGAGTTATTGGCAAATGGGGATGAAATTTGAGAATTTCATTTTTTTGTCTATTTTTCCATTTTCACCCATTTTTTCCACTAACAAAGCAAGGGTTAACAGCCAAACAAGACTGTATCTTTATTGCCCTGAC
Organism: Bufo gargarizans; assembly: GCF_014858855.1. NCBI lineage: Eukaryota > Metazoa > Chordata > Amphibia > Anura > Bufonidae > Bufo > Bufo gargarizans. The sequence goes on from NC_058086.1 coordinate 8,178,119, forward strand.
TCTGCCGTTTACAGAAACACCCAATATGTGGCCGTAAACTACTGTACGGCCACACAGCGGGGCGTACAGTGAAAGGTGCGCCGTTTTGTTTTTGAAAGGCTGATTTTTATGGACTAGTTTATTTACACCATGTCCCATTTGAAGCCCCCTGATGCACCCCTAGAGTAGAAACTCCATAAAAGTGACCCCATCTAAGAAACTACACCCCTCAAGGTATTCAAAACTGATTTTACATACGTCGTTAACCCTTTAGGTGTTGCACAAGAGTTATTGGCAAATGGGGATGAAATTTGAAAATTTCATTTTTTTGCCTTATTTTCCATTTTAACCCATTTTTTCCACTAACAAAGCAAGGGTTAACAGCCAAACAAGACTGTATCTTTATTGCCCTGACTCTGCCGTTTACATAAACACCCCTATATGTGGCCGTAAACTACTGTACGGCCACACAGCGGGGCGTAGAGTGAAAGGTGCGCCGTTTGGTTTTTGGAAGTCAGATTTTGCTGGACTGGTTTTTTGACACCATGTCCCATTTGAAGCCCCCCTGATGCACCCCTAGAGTAGAAACTCCATAAAAGTGACCCCATCTAAGAAACTACACCCCTCAAGGTAATCAAAACTGATTTTACATACATTTTTAACCCTTTAGGTGTTGCACAAGATTTAATGGAAAATAGAGATATAATTTCCAAATTTCACTTTTTTGGCAGATTTTCCATTTTAATATTTTTTTTCCAGTTACAAAGAAAGGGTTAACAGCCAAACAAAACTCATTATTCATGGCCCTAATTCTGTAGTTTACAGAAACACCCCATATGTGGTTGTAGACCACTGTACGGCACACGGCGGGGCGCAGAAGGAAAGGAATGCCATACGGTTTTTGGAAGGCAGATTTTGCTGGACTGGTTTTTTGACACCATGTCCCATTTGAAGCCCCCCTGATGCACCCCTAGAGTAGAAACTCAAAAAAAGTGACCCCATTTTAGAAACTACGGGATAGGGTGGCAGTTTTGTTGGTACTAGTTTAGGGTACATATGATTTTTGGTAGCTCTATTTTACACTTTTTGTGCGGCAAGGTAACAAGAAATACCTTTTTGGCACAGTTTTTTTTTTTTGTTATTTACAACATTCATCTGACAGGGTAGATCATGTGGTAATTTTATAGAGCAGGTTGTCACGGACGCGGCGATACCTAATATGTATACAATTTTTTTTATTTATGTAAGTTTTACACAATGATTTCATTTTTAAAACAAAAAAAGTGTCTACATAGTCTAAGAGCCATAGTTGTTTCAGTTTTTGGGCGATTATCTTGAGTAGGGTCTCATTTTTTGCGGGATGAGATGACGGTTTGATTGGCACAATTTTGGGGTGCATATGATTTTTTGATCGCTTGCTATTGCACTTTTTGTGATGTAAGATGACCAAAAATTGCTTTTTTTACACCGTTTTTATTTTTATTTTTTTACGGTGGTCACCTGAGGGGTTAGGTCATGTGATATTTTTATAGAGCCGGTCCATACGGACGCGGCAATACCCAATATGTATACTTTTTTTTATTTATGTAAGTTTTACACAATGATTTCATTTTTGAAACAAAAAAAATGATGTTTTAGTGTTTTCATAGTCTAAGAGCAATAGTTTTTTCAGTTTTTGGGCGATTATCTTAAGTAGGGTCTCATTTTTTGCGGAATGAGATGACGGTTTGATTGTTACAATTTTGGCGTACATGCGACTTTTTTGATCACTTTTATTACCTTTTTTTGGGAAGTAAGGTGGGCAAAATTTCTATTTTATCATAGTTTTAAATTTTTTATTTTTATGGCGTTCACCGTTCGGGTAAAGTAAAATTACCGTTTTTTAGATCAGGTCGTTACGGACGCGGCAATACCAAACATGTGTAGGGAATTTAATTTTTTTCATTTTTAATCAGTGATAAATGTGTTTTTTGATTTTTACTTTTTTTTCACTTTTTTTAACTTTTTTTTTTACCCAGACCCACTTGGTTCTTGAAGATCCAGTGGGTCTGATGTCTATATAATACAGTACTGTACTCTATATAGGGTACTGCACTGTATTTTACTTACACTGAACAGATCTATGCTTTCAGCACAGATCTGTTCAGCACCATGGACAGCAGGATGCCTGAGCAGGCGTCCTGTTGCCATGGGAACCTTCCCCGTCTGCCACAACTTCGCAGACGGGGAAGGGTAAGGACTGGGGTGTCGGGGGGCTGTCTGGGGGCTCTCTCCCTCTCCCATCGGGGGGCTGCAAAGGCACAGCAGCCCCCCGATCGGAGAGGGAGGGAGCTCCCTGCGCTGTTAACCTTTTCCATACAGCGGTCCGTACGGACCGCTGTATGGAAAGGGTTAAACGGCTGACATCGCATCAACGATGTCAGCCGTTTATACCAGGGTGCCAGCAATGTGCTGGCACCCTGGTATACCCACTCTACACCAACGATTACGCAATGGGAGGCGGGCGGGGGATCGCGATCCCGCCTGCCGCACCGCCCGCCTCCCGCACCGCCCGCAACCCTCCCCCTGCACCACCCGCCCACATAATATCATTAAGGGGTGCAGGGGGAGGAATAACATATATATTCTGGGCATTGCAAAGTTTCTGATCCCCGCGGTCAGGGACCGCGGGGATCAGAAACGGCAAAAAGCGCATCAAACCGCAGGTCTGAATTGACCTGCGGTTTGTTGCGATCGCCGACATGGGGGGGTCACGGGACCCCCCCACGCATTTAGCCTAGGTGCCTGCTCAATGATTTGTGCAGGCACCTTGTTCCGATCACTGCCAGCCGGGCGGCAGTGATCGAAACAACACATGACGTACCGGTACGTCATGTGTCCTTAAGTACCAGGGCATCATGACGTACCGGTACGTCATGTGTCCTGAAGAGGTTAATACCAGGGGCACTATAACGAGGCCATATTACTACTGGGTACACTATGGTGGGCATTATTATTTGGCACAATATGGAGGGCACTACTAGTGATAGGGGCACTCATGGGGACCAATGACCATTATCATTATTGGAAGCACTGTAGGTGATACATCTATCTAACATAGCTAAGCACACCCACCCTCCCACCCAGATTTCTAAACAGGAGTGTGTGGTTTAAAAATGCAACACATTTTGTGCGCAACTAAGTCCCAAAATTTTCAAAAGACATTTTTTTTTTGCAACGTTTTGAAGTACGAATTCTGGCTTAAAGGCATAATAGTTTAGGGCCAATATTTTTTCTTCCTCGGTTTCCAACTTCAGTGTACGTGTCATCACTAATGACAACACATACATGTGTGTCTACTGCACATGCGTGGCAAATGAAGACCATGAATTAACTTGTTGACACCTCTGATTGTAGGGTGGTGGTAACCATGGAAACAAGAAGTGTGTGATGTGATGGAAAAATGAATGAAGCCAGCAAAAGAGGCAACATGTACAATCACAATACATTAGTAAGTGCCTTGTTTTAACTTTCTGTACATGATACATGTCATTTGCTGAGGTGAGACAACCCCTTTAACCACTTACTTTTTAGTTTTTTTTAAACAAAAAATAAATAAAAAATTACCACCCATAGCATTTCTCCCCCACGCACTCTCCCAACAGTTCTCTAGTCATCTTTTTTTATCCATCTTTTCCACATCTTATCAAATTTCATTCATCTTATCCTTTTTTTCTGTGATTTATAATACATCGAGCACTTACCTGCGCCCTCCCACATTTGGATTGCTGGGACCCTCCTCTCTATCCAATTCTTCATAATACATCTCCTTGCTTGAAACAATAATTTGCTTACTAACTCTTGCATTTTAACATTACTTTTATCCCCTATATTTCCCAAAATGCACACCTCAAAACTCATAGGGATATCAATATGATGGTAATTTCTTATTTGAGTAAGTACCTCATTCCAGAATTTTTGTATATGGTGATATTTCCATAATAAATGCACATCATCCTCTCCTATTTTTAAATTGCATTTAAATTCCTTATTTTTATAATATTTCATGAATTTTGCAGGAGAATAGTCCATTCGATGGACCACGAAAAATAGTATCAGTCTGTGAGCAGGATTTAAAGGGGTTATCCCATCTTAGACTATGGGGGCATATCGCTAGGATATGCCCCCATTGTCTGATAGGTGCGTGTCCCACCTCTGGGACCCGCACCTACAAAGAGAACGGAGTCGGGGAGAGTTGTGGCTGGAGGACCCCTGGTTTCCCAGGGTCCGTCCACCACCAGGCGCAGCTCCCCGCCTCTCCCATTGAAGTGAATAGGAGCGCACCGTGCATGCGCGGCCACCGCTCCCATTCATTTCAATGGGGCCGACGGAAATACAGCTATTTTCGGCAGCTCCATAGAAATGAATGGGGGGCGGCTGCGCATGCGCAGTGCGCCATCCTCCACTTTCTCTGCTCCATTCTCCTTGTAGGTGCGGGTCCCAGCGGTGGGACCCGCACCTATCAGTCAATAGGGGCATATCCTAGTGATATGCCCCCATTGTCTAAGATGGGATAACAAATCATCATTTGTAGAAAACCCACACTAATGACCCCATTTCGGAAAGTAGACACCCTATGGTATTTACTGATGGGCATAGTGAGTTCATAGAACTTTTTTTGGTTTGTCACAAGTTAGCGGAAAATGATGATTTTTTTTTTTTCTTACAAAGTCTCATATTCCACTAACTTGTGACAAAAAATAAAAAATTCTAGGAACTCGCCATGCCCCTCACGGAATACCTTGGGGTGTCTTCTTTCCAAAATGGGGTCACTTGTGGCATAGTTATACTGCCCTGGCATTCTAGGGGCCCAAATGTGTGGTAAGTAGTTTGCAATCAAAATGTGTAAAAAATGGCTGGTGAAATCCTAAAGGTGCTCTTTGGAATGTGTGCCCCTTTGCCCACCTAGGCTGCAGAAAAGTGTCACACATCTGGTATCGCTGTACTCAGGAGAAGTTGGGCAATGTGTTTTGGGGTGTCATTTTACATATACCCATGCTGGGTGAGAGAAATATCTTGGCAAAAGACAACTTTTCCCATTTTTTTATACAAAGTTGGCATTTGACCAATATATTTCTCTCACCCAGCATGGGTATATGTAAAATGACACCCCAAAACACATTGCCCAACTTCTCCTGAGTACAGCGATACCAGATGTGTGACACTTTTCTGCAGCCTAGGTGGGCAAAGGGGCACATTCCAAAGTGCACCTCTCGGATTTCACCGGTCATTTTTTACAGATTTTGATTGCAAACTTCTTCTCACGCATCTGGGCCCCTAGTATGCCAGGGCAGTATAACTACCCCACAAGTGACCCCATTTTGGAAAGAAGACACCCCAAGGTATTTTGTGATGGGCATAGTGAGTTCATGGAAGTTTTTATTTTTTGTCACAAGTTAGTGGAATATGAGACTTTGTAAGAAAAAAAAAAATAATCATCATTTTCCGCTAACTTGTGACAAACCAAAAAAAGTTCTATGAACTCACTATGCCCATCAGTGAATACCATGGGGTGTCTACTTTCCGAAATGGGGTCATTTGTGGGGGTTTTCTACTGTCTGGGCATTGTAGAACCTCAGGAAACATGACAGGTGCTCAGAAAGTCAGAGCTGCTTCAAAAAGCGGAAATTTACATTTTTGTACCATAGTTTGTAAATGCTATAACTTTTACCCAAACCATTTTTTTTTTTACCCAAACATTTTTTTTTATCAAAGACATGTAGAACAATAAATTTAGCGAAAAATTTATATATGGATGTTGTTTTTTTTGCAAATTTTTACAACTGAAAGTGAAAAATTTCATTTTTTTGCAAAAAAATCGTTCAATTTTGATTAATAACAAAAAAAGTAAAAATGTCAGCAGCAATGAAATACCACCAAATGAAAGCTCTATTAGTGAGAAGAAAAGGAGGTAAAATTCATTTGGGTGGTAAGTTGCATGACCGAGCAATAAACGGTGAAAGTAGTGTAGTGCAGAAGTGTAAAAAGTGGCCTGGTCATTAAGGGGGTTTCAGCTAGCGGGGCTGAAGTGGTTAAAGGATATTTTCTTTATTTCAACTAAAAAAAATTCCCATTTTTTCTCCAACCGTAGTAGAGTCTTTGTTTTCTTTTGTTGTAATAAAGTATTATAAATTATTGAAATCCTTTTCTTCCCTTTTGTTAACTTAGTAATCTTTTTTAAAGCATGTAGAAGTTCAGATATACCTATCCTACCTAACTGACAAAATCTAATTGCATGCCTTAGAGTACTTTCAAACTTGCGGCAGAGGGATCCAGCACGCAGTTCCATCGCCGGAACTGCCTGCCGGATCCGTAAAACCGCATGTAACCATACAGTTTTTCATACCCCGAGTCCGTTGCCGGAAATAAATACTGGATCTGGCAAACCGGAAATAGTTTTTACCGGATCCATCTGACGGATCCATTGAAATAGCGGATCCGTTCATCCGTTTTTAAACGGAATGACGGATCCAGTATTCAAATTTTCTAAGATCAAAGAGAAGCAATTTCATATGCAAATAGTACAGTGGCTATAAAAGACAACCGAAGGTCACTTACCCCTCAGAGGCTCCCTCATTCGGTTTGGATTTCAGGCTCTAATCCTTGTTTCCCGTTGGAGAAGACGTCTTAGAACCAGATGGCGTCGTCAGCGTCGCTATTGGGTGCATCCAATACCGTCTGCAAGAATAAGAAGGGGAGCTTTTAAAATTCTGTTTTTCCTGAATTGCGGAATTATCCAGACAAGTTTTTTAATGACTTACGGATGAGCGTGGAAAGTTTTGATGATCTGTTACAACGGGTGCCACCTCACATCCAAAGACAGGACACCACTTTACGCCTATTGTTATCCAAGGAGAGCCCGTTCTATCACTGCATTTTCAAAAAAATTCCTTTGGCCTGTGAAAATTACAACAGAACAAATGAATGGGCAGTTTTAAGGTCCCAAACAATTGCATACAATTTATATAGCTTGTATAGTATTTTTTGGTAAAGTATTTTAAATATATTTACACTTTTTTTTTTTTTTAGGTCTGGCAACTGGAGAAAGTTTCACTTCACTCTATTATCAATTTCGGCTTGGGATATCAACAGTATTTTTGTGGGAGCAACTGCATGTGGAATTTATCCCACATCCAACTCGCCAAAAGTGGAGGGAAATTTCCGAAAATGTTTGGGAGGTCTGTCAGTTTCCCAACTATATTGGTGCGGTAGACGGGAAACATATCAGGATTATCAAGCCCCAAGGCTTTCAACTACAAAAAATATTTTTAAATCATCCTAATGGCCCAATATCCCAATATCGTTTTTTTGCCGTCGATGTTGGGCCTATGGACGCACAAAGATTCAATGGTTTTCAAAAATTCTTATATGGGGCGAAGTCTATATAATAGACAATTTGATTTCCCACCTCCTCAACCACTGCCAGGTACAGATGCTCCACCCATGCCGTTTGGGTTGGTTGCTGATGAGGCCTTCCAAATGTGTGGAAATCTTACAAAACCATATTCCAGCCACGGATTAATTATAAAAAAAAACGCACATTCAACTACCGCTTGACCAGGGCTCGAAGGATGGTTGAATGCACCTCCGGGCTTTTGGTTGCCAAATGGCACATTTTCTCTAAACCCATTCATATGAAAGTTGAAACGGTCGATGAGGTGGTAAAGTGTGCTATTGTGTTACACAACTACGTCCTTACAAAAGAACCCCAAAATGTGGAGCAGATACTGGAGGACAGTGAGATGGGCAGCATTCAAAATTTTAGACCGCGGTCAAGTGTAGCAGTTACAAGGATGAGAGACTCTTTTGCGGATTATTTCTGCTCTGATGCCGGAAGGGTGGACTGGCAGGACGATTTGTCTAAATGATATTTGTTTATTTTGTCATGCAAAATGAATGTGATTATGTTTGGTTGCCTCGTTATGTGGATGGGTACAGTGGGGTGTATTGATCTAGAATACTTGTATATTACATTTTTTGTTTAGTAATTATGTCAGGAGATTATGTCAGGCCTCTTCGACACAATACTTGTCTACCTAATCTCCCCACGCTGGAGTAGCAACAAATAATTGTGTCGCTCTACCAGTGATGGGAGATTATGTCAGGCCTCTTTGACACACTACTTGTCTACCTAATCTCCCCACGCTGGAGTAGCAACAAACAATTGTGTCGCTCCACCAGCGCTGCCCCCTCCTGCAGATGTCGCACATTGTGAGATCCTCGTAGTCCGCCTGACGGCTCCTACCGGTCCTCTGGCGACGCATGAGGGCCTCAAATAGCCTTAATTTAGCCATCGTTGCATTGCCAAAGGGCACAGGTAGGGGAACATTGAGGTCCTGACCAGCTGCTTGAGCAGGACGAGAGGGACCCGCGGTGGGTGGCTCTTCAGGGACCGGCTCCTGTGCGACCGCCTCCTGTTGGACTTCACGAGGAGCCTAAAGCACCTGAGTACTGCTTAATGTTATGTAAAGCAAAGTAAAAAAAAGATTTTGCAATTAGAGACCCTCTGGATAGAGGCGAGCAAAGGAACCTTGGATGCTACATGGAAAGTTGCATAGAAAAAAAAATATCATACTGTACAGAGATAGAGCCCATACAGCTATCAGTGTACAGAGAAGTGTCTATGTACAGTATGATTTATTTATTTTTTTAAGCAACTTTTCTCATCTCTACTCCACCAAATACTATGTGGATGTCCTGGACAGAGTGCCAAATGACAGTCTACCTGGGCCACACACATACATTGGAGATCATAATTCATAATTTGTATAAACATTATATCTTACCTTCGCAGCGCTAGGGTTCTTCTTAGGAACCCCAATGCGGCCGCATAACGGTACGGCCGCTTGCGGGTTCCTCCAGACCCACTCGGGCGCTTAACCTTCTCGTTGAAGTCCTTCTTGAAGCGGTCCCTCATTGACCGCCACCGCACCAAAATTGTCATCTCTGGCACAAAGAAAAACATAAAAAAAGTCAATTAGTCTTTAAAATACATGATTTTTGTACATCAAATGGTTTACTATTTGATTGAACCTGCCACAACAACAACAAAAAATATATTGTTGTCAACTATCGGTGGCAGTGACCCATTTTAACCAGACGGAAAACCACTTTTGAGAAATAAAGCAGACGTGTATATACAAATGAAATACGATATACTTAGGGCACTCATCCCATTGACTTTCATCGAGGTCGTCCCAATTTGGTACAATTACCTCACAAATCTGTAGCCAGAGGAGCCGGGTTGCGTGATGGTCTGCGTGGCAGCAGTCTGTGTGGTCCTACAATGGTGGTCGGTCCTCCACTATCTGGATGAGGAGGTCGTTGTTGATCCTCCTCATCCGTTCTTGTGGAGCCTCGGGAACCCTAAAAAAAAAAAAATTACAGTTTTAACATAATGTTTTAACCCCTTAAGGACATAGGACGTACCGGTACGTCCTGACTTTAAAATCGGCATTCCGGCGCCGCAGGGGTTAATTTGAACAGGATGCCGGCTGAAATCATTCAGCCGGCATCCTGTTAAAACGCCAGGGGGGGTCATGTGACCCCCCCGTGTCAGCGATCGCAGCAAACCGCAGGTCAATTCAGACCTGCGGTTTGCTGCGCTTTTTGCAGTTTCTGATCCCCGCGGTCCCTGACCGCGGGGATCAGAAACTTTAGAGTGCCTAAAATCAATATAGTACACCCCCCCTGCACCCCTGCATGATCTGATGGCGGCGGGTGGTGCAGGGGGGGTGTCGCAGGCGGTGGGGGCGTTGCGGGAGGCTCCTATTGCGTAATCGTTGGTGTACAGTGGGTATACCAGGGTGCCAGCACATTGCTGGCACCCTGGTATAAACGGCTGACATTGTTGATGCGATGTCAGCCGTTTAACCCTTTCCATACAGCGGTCCGTACGGACCGCTGTATGGAAAAGGTTAACAGTAAGAGGGAGCTCCCTCCCTCTCCGATCGGGGGGCTGCTGTGCCTTTGAAGCCCCCCGATGGGAGAGGGAGAGAGCCCCCAGACAGCCCCCCGAAGCCCCGTCCTCACCCTTCCCCGTCTGCGAAGTTGTGGCAGACGGGGAAGGTTCCCATGGCAACAGAACGCCTGCTCAGGCGTCCTGCTGTCCATGGTGCTGAACAGATCTGTGCTGAAAGCATAGATCTGTTCAGTGTAAGTAAAATACAGTACAGAAACCTATATAGGTTCTGTACTGTATTTTACAGACATCAGACCCACTGGATCTTCAAGAACCAAGTGGGTCTGGGTCAAAAAATAAAAAAAATAAGTGAAAAAAGTTAAGATAAAAAAAAAAAAAATATGGAAAATCTGCCAAAAAAGTAAAATTTTGAAATTGTATCTCTATTTTCCATTAAATCTTGTGCAACACCTAAAGGGTTAACAAAGTTTGTAAAATCAGTTTTGAATACCTTGAGGGGTGTAGTTTCTTAGATGGGGTCACTTTTATGGAGTTTCTACTCTAGGGGTGCATCAGGGGGCTTCAAATGGGACATGGTGTCAAAAAAACTGTCCAGCAAAATCTGGCTTCCAAAAACCATACGGCGTACCTTTCACTCTACGCCCCGCTGTGTGGCCGTACAGTAGTTTACGGCCACATATGGGGTGTTTCTGTAAACGGCAGAGTCAGGGCAATAAAGATACAGTCTTGTTTGGCTGTTAACCCTTGCTTTGTTAGTGGAAAAAATGGGTTAAAATGGAAAATTAGGCAAAGAAATGAAATTCTCAAATTTCATCCCCATTTGCCAATAACTCTTGTGCAACACCTAAAGGGTTAACGGAGTTTGTAAAATCAGTTTTGAATACCTTGAGGGGTGTAGTTTATAGAATGGGGTCATTTTTGGGCGGTTTCTATTATGTAAGCCTCGCAAAGTGACTTCAGAGCTGTAGTGGTCCCTAAAAATTGGGTTTTTGTAAATTTCTGAAAAATTTCAAGATTTGCTTCTAAACTTCTAAGTCTTGTAACATCCCCAAAAAATAAAATATCATTCCCAAAATAATTCAAACATGAAGTAGACATATGGGGAATGTTAAGTCATCACAATTTTTGGGGGTATTACTATGTATTACAGAAGTAGAGAAACTGAAACTTTGAAATTTGCTAATTTTTCCAAATTTTTGGTAAATTAGGTATTTTATTATGCAAAAAAATTAATTTTTTTGACTTTATTTTACCAGTGTCATGAAGTACAATATGTGATGAAAAAACAGTCTCAGAATGGCCTGTATAAGTAAAAGCGTTTTAAAGTTATCAGCACTTAAAGTGACACTGGTCAGATTTGCAAAAAATGGCCTGGTCCTTAAGGTGAAAATGAGCCTGGTCCTTAAGGGGTTAAACATTTGGAATTAAAAAGACTTTGTTTGAAAATACTCACACGACCACAACCGCCACGTGCTCCCCGACTTCCTCTTGCTGAGGCTCGACGACCTCTCTCGAAGTCAACGGGACGAGATGACTGTAATAAAACACACAATAAAAATAATTTACGATCATACACTAACATATCTATGAGAGAAAAAACAAAAAAACTACCGCTTGCTCGTATTAGTAATCTTTACTCCAATCATATGGCCGTAGTCAAGGTGAATGGCCAGTTTTCCATGCCCCTTACTATTCGCAATGGAACGAGACAGGGCTGCCCCCTATCCAGTGGCTTCGCAGGGGGGGGGCAGGGCCCCCCCTACATCATGCTGTGCCCCCCAACTAAAATGCCCCCCCCCCCAAGTGAGCCGCCGCCGCCGGGCACAGGGAGATGAGCGCTTCCATTGCGCTCATCTCCTTAGTAATCTGCCTGTGCCAGCGGCGGTGCAGGGAAGGGAGAGGCGTGTCCCTTCCCCTTGCTCTGATAGGCTGCAGGCACTAGGCCTGATTTTTTCTATATAATAAATGCAATAAGTGTATATTTATTGGTTTGGGTAAAAGTTATAGCGTTTACAAACTATGGTGCAAAAATGTGAATTTCCGCATTTTGAAGCACCTCTGACTTTCTGAGCACCTGTCATGTTTCCTGAGGTTCTACAATGCCCAGACAGTAGAAACACCCCACAAATGACCCCATTTCGGAAAGTAGACACCCTAAGGTATTCGCTGATGGGCATAGTGAGTTCATAGAAGTTTTTTTTTTTTTTTTTACAAAGTCTCCTATTCTACTAACTTGTGACAAAAAATAAAATTTTACATGAACTAACCATACCCTTCACGGAATACCTTGGGGTGTCTTCTTTCCAAAATGGGGTCACTTGTGGAGTAGTTATACTGCCCTGGCATTTTAGGGGCCCTAAAGCGTGAGAAGTAGTTTGGAATCCAAATTCGTAAAAATGCCCTGTGAAATCCTGAAAGTACTCATTGGAAATTGGGCCCCTTTGCGCATCTTGGCTGCAAAACAGTGTCACACATGTGGTATCGCCGTACTCAGAAGAAGTAGGGCAATGTGTTTTGGGGTGTCTTTTTACATATACCCATGCTGGGTGAGAGAAAAAGCTCTCTAAAAGACAACTTTTCCCATTTTTTTAATACAAAGTTGTCATTTGACAGAGATATTTCTCACACAAAGTTTGGGTATATGTAAAAATACACCCCAAAACACATTGCCCTACTTCTCCTGAGTACGGCGATACCACATGTGTGACACTTTTTTGCAGCCAAAATGCGCAAAGGGGCCCAAATTCCAATGAGTACCTTTTAGGAGAGCATTTTTATGCATTTGGATTCCAGACTTCTTCTCACGCTTTAGGGCCCCTAAAAAGCCAGGGCAGTATAAATACCCCACAAGTGACCCCATTTTGGAAAGAAGACACCCCAAGGTATTTCGTGAGGGGCATAGCAAGTTCATAGAATATATTTTTTTGGCACAAGTTAGCGGAAAATGATTTTGTAAGAGAAAAAAATAAATAAAATAATCATTTTCCCCTAACTTGTGCCCAAAAAAATATTATTCTAGGAACTCGCCATGCCCCTCACGAAATACCTTGGGGTGTCTTCTTTCCAAAATGGGGTCACTTGTGGGGTATTTATACTGCCCTGGCATTTTAGGGGCCCTAAAGCGTGAGAAGAAGTCTGGAATATAAATGTCTAAAAATTTTTACGCATTTGGATTCCGTGAGGGGTATGGTGAGTTCATGTGAGATTTTATTTTTTGTCACAAGTTAGTGGAATATGAGACTTTGTAAGAAAAAAAAATAAAAAATCATAAAATTTCCGCTAACTTGTGCCAAAAAAAATAAATTCTTCTATGAACTCGCCATGCCCCTCAAAAGTGATCTTTTTATAGCGCCGCAGCGATTTCACAGCGTTTTTACAGTGATCAGAAAAAAATTAATAATTTCTGTCACTGCGGTGGGGCGGACTGAACGCAAGTGTGCGCACAAGATCAGGCCTGATCAGGCAAACACTGCATTTTTTGTAGAGCCTATAGAACATGTCCTATTCTTGTCCGCAATTGCGGACAAGAAAAGGCATTTTCTATATAGTTCTGGCAATGTGCGGATCCGCAAAATGTGGAAAACACATTGCCGGTGTCCGTGTTTTGCAGATCCGCCGTGTCCGTGTTTTGCGGATCCGCAAAACACATACGGACGTCTGAATGGAGCCTTACAGGGGGGTGATCAGGGAGTCTATATGGGGTGACCACCCCCCTGTAAGGCTCCATTCAGACGACCATATGTGTTTTGTGGATCTATGGATCCGCAAAACACATACGGACGTCTGAATGGAGCCTTACAGGGGGGTGATCAATGACAGGGGGGTGATCATGGAGTCTATATGGGGTGATCAGGGGTTAATAAGTGGCAGGGGGTGGGGGGTGTAGTGTAGTGGTGTTTGGTGCTACTTACAGAGCTACCTGTGTCCTCTGGTGGTCGATCCAAGCAAAAGGGACCACCAGAGGAGCAGGTAGCAGGTATATCAGACGCTGTTAACAAAACAGTGTCCGATATACCTTTCAAGGGTTAAAAAATCACATCTACAGCCTGCCAGCGAATGATCGCCACTGGCAGGCTGTAGATGCACTCGTTTACCTGCCGTTTCCTGTGAACGCGCGCTCCTGTGTGCGCGTGTTCACAGGAAATCTCGCGCCTCGCGAGATGACGCGCCGGCACGTCAAGGAGGAATGAATCGACCGCCTCCGGACCGCAATCCTGCATTAGGCAGTCCGGAGGCGGTTAATTACCAAGCCAACTGTCAGGTATTATATGCTTACATCATTTATTGGGCTATGGCCGATATTGACCTCATGGCTTGTATTGATTGGGTTAACTGAAAATTGAAAAACCTAAATAAAGAATTTACAAAAATAAAATAAAAAATACTGCTTGCTGTTCTCCACCCCAACTTCCTCCTCTCCTGCCGTTGCTTGGCCGGGAAGCATCTCCTCCCTAGATGATGACTGTGAAAAAAATAAATATTTTTTTTTTTAATACTGTTAGAATATTACACTGGGGAATGCTTCCCAACTTGACATACCGTTTCATGTCGCCGACGTCGTGTAGGAGGAGATCTCCCGTCCTCACTTGAAGAAGATGTGCCTGTAGAAACAAACAAAAATAATTTTGATTTGAACTTTACATAATACAACAGAAGACCCACGAAAATATTACTTACTGGACATTGTGATAAATTATGGACGTCCGGCTGGCTTGTGGGAAGGCAGATGGGCAGGCTGTCAAGCGGTATGGCAGGCGGCCTTCCAGTTCTTTTGTTATTTTTTGTTATTTTTATTGGGCTACATTAGAAAAAAATTATATTAGGAGTGGTATTCAACATTTTAAAGATAAGACTACTACTCCTATCATCCACAATGCACCTATACCACCTGCGGTCCCTATGCAAAAGTACATAGGATCGGCAGGTGGTATAAGTACATAGTGGATGCTAGGAGTAGCAGTACCGAGGACTACTACTCCTATTATCCACAATGCACCTATACAACCTGTGGTCCCTATGCAAAAGTGCATAGGAACTGCAGGTGGTATAAGTACATAGTGGATGTTAGGATTAGTAGTCCTTGGTACTGCTATCATCCACAATGCACCTATACTACCTGCGGTCCCTATGCAAAAGTACAAAGGAACTGCAGGTGGTATAAGTACGTAGTGGATGCTATGAGTAGCAGTACCGAGGACTACTACTCCTATCACCCACTATGTACTTACAGTTCCTATAAATAAGTACATAGGAGCTGCTTGTATTTTATTTTCCTATTGTTCAAAAAAGAAAAAAAAACATACATTATACTCACCTTCAATGACGTGCTCCCTTCTCCCTCGCAGGCTGGAACGACAAGACAAACCGGAAGCTGCGCCACCAGCTCCTCCTATATTCTTGCGCAGGCGCAGACTGAAAATCTGGATCCGTCAATGCGGCAAACGACGGAACTCTTTATAATGGATCCGGCATTAATACATTTCAATAGACATTAATGCCGGATCCGGCATTCCGGCATTTTGGCCTGAGAAAAATCAGCAGCATGCTACGGTATTTTCTCCGTCCAAAAAATGTTCAGTGACTGAACTGAAGACATCCTGAACGGATTACTCTACATTCAGAATGCATCGGGATAAAACTGATCAGTTCTTTTCTAGTATAGAGCCCCTGTGATGGAACTCAATGCCGGAAAAGAAAAACGCTAATGTGAAAGTGCCCTAAATTGGGTATAGTAGAAAAATTCTGTATCCGTAAAACCAAATCTATCCTTAAGTTCTTGAAACCCTATCACTTCGCCATTATTCTAAATCTGTCCAAACATATATATCCCATGTTTCAGCCAAGGTATCTTATCTATAGCACTTAGGTCTTTTAAAGAAAATGTATTCCATAACAGGGTATCTTCATGTATTTCTATATTGTTCCATACATTTTTAACTGCCATCCATATTTTTTATACATCAGATTCATTGTGGGAGATCTCCTAACTTGCTCTTGCAGATAGATGCCAGCCTCCAATGCCTGAAAAATCCTACTAATCAACATATATTTATCAGTGGCTCTGATTATAGACCTATATACGGGGGTTTTACCCCATTCCAAACAGTTCTTTAACTGGCCTGCCAGTAGGTATAGATTCAAGTCAGGATCTGAAAGTCCTCCTTCCCCTTCTGGCAGCTGTAGAAGTTGTAGTCTCGATCTCGGTCTCCTCCCCCTCCATATTTATTCACTAATTAAACTCTCTAAAATTTTAACAATCTTCTTTGGTATCTCTATCGTCGAATTCCATAATATGTAATTAATCCTAGGAAGTGTACACATTTTTATTAAAGGGGTTGTCCAAGTTATATTTATTGACGACCCCCGGCACCCCCGCCAATCAGCTGTTTGAAGAGGAGGCACGCGCCGTGCCAGCGCTGCCTCCTCTTCAATGTTTCTCTTCTCGCCGTTGCATCTGCAGTGTTGAGCAGGTGCAGGGCCGGTGCAAGGATTTTTGCCAACACAAGTGAAGCTACATTTTTCCGCCCCCCTCCCCTGTCTCTGCGCCCTAAGGTAGCCGCTTGGTCTGCCTTATTATAGCGCCGGGCCTGAGCAGGTGTAATTACACCCAAGCCGTCCCATTGAAATGAATGGGACGGCTTGGGTGTAATTACACCTGCTCACCACTGCAGATGCAACGGCTAGAAGGTAAACAGTGAAGAGGCATGGCATCCTCTTCAGCTGATGGGCGGGGGTGCCGGGTGTCGGACCCCAGCCGATCTGATATTGATGACCTATCCTGAGGATAGGCCATTAATAAATATAACTTGGACAACCCCTTTAAGGATATTCTACCTGCCATTGAAAGAGGTAGTTGTTTCCAAATCCATATCTTATCTCTAACTATCTTTATTAAAGGTATCACATTTATTTGATATATTCCTGAAGACACCGCGATACTCTTAACCCCAAATATTTTACATTTTCATTCGCCTTTTTAATTTCCAAGAGCCCGGAAGTAAAGTTACCTATTTGGTCCAAAGCAATACAAGCCGACTTATTCTAATTTTTATTTAACCCTGCTAATTTCCAATAGATCTCCAATACTTCAAAGATACATATCAGGGAATCATGAGATCCCACAAACAGCATCAGATGATTTGTTTCAGCGTAGCGACCAGGAATGGCCATTCTATTGTATCGAATGCTTTCAATGCATCTATTGAAACAACCAGTCGCTGGCCACTGTTTATTGGTTTCACCTGCATAATAAAAAAAACATCTCCTAATATTATCTGATGTGGATTTCCCGGGCATAAGTCTGGTTTGATCCTCATGGATAATAATTTGTTATTTGTATTTATCAGGGATATAGGGCAATATGATTCTATTATTTTAGGATCTTTATCTGATTTTAATATTAATGTTATCAGAGCTTCACGTAAAGTATCAGGCAATATTTTGTTATTCTTAGAGGCATTTCACATTTCCAGCAGTTTTAGGCGTTAAAACCTTTCTAAAGATGTCATATACCTCAAAAGGGGTACCATCCGACTCCGGAGATCTAGTCTTGGCAATAGAATTAAGTACCTTCTCTTTTTCTAATAGATTGATTGGAGCTTCCAACATTTCTTTCTGTTCTTTCGTTAGTTGTTGTATTTCTGTATGTTCCAGGAACCCATTTATTACACCTATTCCCTCCTTTGATCTACTTTTATATATATCTTCAAAATAACTCCTTAATAACTGTATCTTATCTGTTTGCTCTACTATTTCTTGCCCAGCTTCATTTTTCAACTGAAAGATATAATTCGTTTTACTCTGTGCAGCTATTATAGATGTGAGTCTCTTTCCTGGTACATGTCCCAGAGTACGGTATATTGTTCTATTGCGTAAGTTATCTTTTGTTGTTCAGCTATCACATATAATTCATCTTTATATTTCATTTGACTCTCATACCATCTCTCATAATTATCTTCGGTAGGATTTTCAACGTATTCCATTTCTTTCATTTTCAAGTAAGTAACCACTTACTTAGTGTACTTTGCTGCCATCCAGTGGCCATTGCTATATTTGGTTTATATAAGTTATCTATACTGTCATTTCCATGGCATTCATCTTGTAACTCCTGCTTCCTTCAGTGTGTTCCTGTTTGTCAGAAATGCATTGGTTGTATCTAAACTCCACGTGTTGTAAGTACCTTGTGATGTCACAGGGTTACGTGACTAAAGTCATGTGGGTTTGAAGTAGCTGTGGGATGTAGCAGTAGGGTAATGCGTACATCCTATGCACTGTTATAATAAAGGTTAGCAATATAATACAAAAATAATAAATAACCCTAATGATTGTGCTTAGGGTGAGGCACATGGCCACTTTGAAACTGAGGTTTTGAATGTCCCATGACCCTGTGACGTCACAAGGTCATTACCAATGGCATAACTAGAACTGACTGGGCCCCACAGCAAATATTTGAATGCCCTTCTCCCCTTTAGCCCCTTAAGTGCAGACCTCAGACTGAACAAAAAAAAACACATCACCTCTCTTCTCCTCCTACGAGTGCATTTAGACCTCATGCACACGGCCGTTGGGCGGCTGTGGCCGTATTGCGGCCAGCAAACGGCGGGTCGGCAATCCACAGCTCCGTGCACCATGCATCACGGAAGCGGACCCATTCACTTGAATGGGTCCGCAATTCCGGAGATGCGGAACTGAGTCATGGAACGGAACACCGGAAGCACTACACAGTGCTTCCGTGGTGTTTCTTTCCGTTGTTCCGCACCTCAAATAAATATGACATGTCATATTTTTGTTGTAGTGTGGACAGACCACGGACCCATTCAAGTTGAATGGGTCCGGCCTGCTGCGCGGATGTTGCCCGTGCATTGGGGACCGCAATTGCGATCCCCAATGCACTGAACGGCCGCGTGCATGAGGCCTTACTCTTTGTGTAGCACTGTGTCTAGGCACACACTACACTGTGACCTGACTTAGCACAGATAACCTATCCTCAGGATAAGTTATCATTATCACATCTGTAGGGGTTCAAGTCCCGGCATCCCCCCTAATCAGCCGGTTCATGGAGCCGCTGTGCTCACCGAAGCTCTGGTGAGCGATGCTAGCTCTTGGCAGCGCCGTATATTGTATAGTGGCAGCGCTTGGTATTGAAGCTCAGCTCCATTGACTTGAATAGGGCGGAGTTGACACTAGGCCATGTTACCAATATACAGTGATGTCACTGGCCTAGGAAGAGGCATGCAAGGCCTCTTCTATCAGCTGATCAGCAGGGGTCCTGAGTGTTGCATCTCCGCAGATCTGATACTGATGACCTATCCTGAGGATAAGTCATAAATATATTTTCTTGGACAATCTCTTTAGGCTGTACACTGCCAGGACAGTGCAGGTGCCCGGAGAAGAAGACCAGGTAACGGTGCATAATTTCAGTGCTAGGACTAGGAACACCACACTCACCACTCCCTGGGTCCTGAATATAAAGCTATTTGTCCTCCTCCTGAGCTCTTTCCTAAATTCAGGCCACGTAGCAGCCGCTTCTCCTGCTTCCATGGTAGCTACGCCGTGGTCATTATGGTGCATGGAGTTTAGACACTACCGAAATGCATAACAGATCTGCAGAGAAGATTTTCCTTTGACATCTGTCATAATTTTTTAAGATACAATCCAATAAATCACCTAAACACATATCCATTGCATCTCCCTCACTGGAATTTTACATGCATCTGGATGTGCAAGTTCACTATCTTCCATTGCTGGTACAAGAGAATGCCGCTGATACTTATCAAAGACTTCTCTCACATACATCGGTGGCAGAAAGAATAGACTTTGTGTTCTTAGGGTGCATGTGTATATAAATCTCCACTGCGCCTGCTCTATTACCTTGGCCATGCAATTGTAAAAGTGGGTTATACTCCAAGTTATGTGGAGTACTGAGCTGGAACCAAAATGCAGACAATAAGGGTTGAGGGCCTAGTGGTTTTGACATTTTCTAAACAGACAGCTGCTGGCCACCGTTGTCTGTGGTATTATTGCCTCACAAGCTGGTTTTGAGTTTGTTACTCTGGACTGTTGACCTTTTCCCGTTTCTCGTCGCTATATTCTGATTTTGTCTTTGATGTGACCGCCTAGTATTTTTTTTTACCTTGCTTGATATTGTGATCTCACTTTTGCCTGCAGACTTTGTCCCTGACGTTATCTCTTGGTTTCACTCTGCTGTGTATTTGGCTTAGGTTTAAGATTCTGATCTGGTCCTGGTGTTGACCTCTTTCTGTTTGACTACACTTTAGGTTTAGGCCTCTGTATTTAGGCAAGTCAGAGACCGTCGCCAAGTTGTGGGCCGCCATATAGGGTGTATCATACAAGTAGGTAGGGACAGTGGAGGGGATGGCGTACAGGTCTGCACTGTTCTTTACCCCTCATGACACCTGTTTGAAATGGACTTCTGTATCACTAACTATTTGTCATAATATGAGATAACAACAGTGGTTGTCCTGGAGTGACACCACTAGGTGGAGCTCATTGCATACTGACTATTAAAGGGTTTCTGTCACCAGGATGAACCCTATTAAACTATCTGACAATAGCAATGTGCTAATGTCAGCTGAACCTAACTAGTCTATTCCTACTTTTATCTATGCCCCGTTACTGCAGAAATATAACTTTTATAATATGCTAATTAACCTCTAGGTGTAGGGGGGGGGGGGGGGTTGACCCTGCTCCTAGAGGCTCCGTTCTCCCACCTCTGGCCACACCCTGCTACACTAGATTGACAGGGCCAGGCAGCGTTCACCTCCAACTGCCGGTTCTGTGCGCTGGGGAAATCTGCCGTTCAGTATACGCCACAGGCGCAGTGAGGAAGCCGGCGAGCGCCCTTCACTCACTACAAGATTTACACGACAGACAGGGCCGGCAGTAGGAGACCAACGCTGCCTGGCCCTGTCAATCTAGTGTAGCAGGGTGTGGACAGAGGTGGGAGAACGGAGACTCTAGAAGCAAGGGCAACGCCCCCTCTGCTCCTAGAGGTTAATTAGCATATTATAAAAGTTATATTTCTGGAGTAATGGGGGCATAAATAAAAGTAGGAATAGGCTAGTTAGGTTCAGCTGACATTAGCACTTCGCTAATGTCAGCTAGTTTAATAGGGTTAATTTTGGTGACAGAAACCCTTTAAGTTTAATATTTTTATTTTTTATTATTTATAGGGGTAATCCCATTTTATACATTTATAGCTTATCCACCTGCACCTATCTTCAGAACAAATATGAATGGAGAGACTCTCCTCCATACCTTCCAACCGTCCCGGACCTGGGGGGACAGTTCCACATTTTTCCTGCTGTCCTGCAGTCACGGGATGTCAGTGGTAGGTCCCGATTTCATCTGTATCTGTGTTCTGAGGACACAAGATGCAGTTGACTACAGTGCTGAAGCAGGGGGTTATCAGCTCCCTGCTCCACCATTCACCAGCCTGTGAGCTCCTTGGAGGCATGATGCAGTGACGTCATCGGACCTACTGAGCTGAGCAGGTGAGGGCACAGGCCAGGGAATGATGTGCTGTCTTTGTTGGGGGAATGGGGCCAAGTGAGTATTACGTTTTTATTTTATTTAAACTACAGGGGCTTCACTAATGTAAGGGGGGCAGTAAAGGGTCAGCACTATTTTAAGGGGGCATTAATAATGTGAGGCAACAGGACTACTGTAAGAAGGGCATCAAAGGGGTAGCTCTATTGTGAGGAGGCACTACGGGGCAGCACTATTGTGAGGGTAGCACCAAAGGGGCAGCAGTATTGTGAAGGAGCACTAAGGGGGCAGCAGTACTGTTAGATGCACTAAAACTGCAGCACTAAGGGGGCACCAAGGATCAGCAGTATTGTGAGGGGGCGTAATTACTCTGTGGGGGCACCTACAGGGCATTTTTACTATAAGGGGGCAGTAAGAGAGCATTCTGTGTGGGGCACAAAAAGGAGTTGTTTAGGTTCAGAGCTGAACCCGGACATACCCACAATTTCACCCAGGCAACCCCGTTATGAGCATCGGAGCATTTCATGCGCTAAAGCATCCACCTAGCAGTGTGTTGTTATAGACAAACAGCCCTTGCCCTGCGTGATCCAGTGCAGGTCAAGGGGGAGCATCGGGCATGAAATGCTCTGATGCTAACATCAGGGGGGCTGCCTGGGTGAAAAAGTGGGTATGTCCGGGTTCAGCTCTGAACCCAGACGACCCCTTTAAGGTGCATTGGTTTGTGAAGGTGCACTGAGGGCAGAATAACTACCATGTGGGGCACATATTAATAGGCATTGAGTGGAGTGAGAGGAGTGGCATGCATGACCAGGCAGGACGAGGAGCAGGGGACCCTAGCGTGGATATTTACGACGTACTGTATTTTGCCATAAATGATGGCACAATCTCTTTAACTGAATGGTTGTGTGAAGTGGAAGCTCTGGATTTGATAATACTTCTATTAAATTATATATTATTGAGAGATCAGTCAAAGGGGTTGTCCCACAAATAATATTCTACAGTTTTCAAACCATCAGCTGGATCTAAATACTTTTGTAAATGCATGTAATTAAAAATGTATTATAGCTACTGAGTTAGGCTACTTTTACACTAATGGCACAGACCTCCGGCAGGCTGTTCTGTCGGGTGAACAGCCTGTCGGATCCGTCCTGCCGCTAGTGACCGTGTGCCCCCGGACTGCAGCTCATCCCCATTGACTATAATGGGGGCGCAGTTCCGGCGGAGGCTGCCGGAATAAATGTCGGACAAGTTGTAGTTTTATTTCGGTAGCCTCTCGCCGTGCCTCCGCCCCCGCCATAGTCAATGGGGATGGAGCGGCAGTCCGGGGGCACACGGTCACTAGCGGCAGGACGGATCCGACAGGCTGTTCATCCGAGGTCCGTGCCGCTAGTGTGAAAGTAGCCTTATTTACTGAAATATATATATATGTATAGCGCCACCTGCTGTTTGCTCTTTTTCTAATTTCTCTGTCCTGCTCACTGAGATGGAAGCACATGCTCAATTCCATCCTTCAATTGCCACCAGCTGCAGCAGACAGGACACGCCTTCTGAGAACGGACATGCCCCCTAATGCCTTATTTACAAGTCAGTGTTCGGTCAGTGATTTCCATCAGTGATCCAGGAGCAGATCTTTCCCTTATACCTTATGTCTGTGAAGGCTTTAATCCTGGTTTTGGCTCACAATCACTAATGGAAATCACTGACCAAACACTGACGTGTGAATAAGGCCTTTTGCACACAAATGTGTGCTGTTCGTGGCCCTGCTGCGAACCGCAAATTGCAGTCCGCAATGCACGGGCACTGACCTTGGGACAGCCGCATGTGGATCACGACCCCATTCACTTCAATGAGGTCCGCCATCCGTCTGTTCCGCAAAAAGAAAAACTTCTTTCTATGTTTTAATTCAATTTTTGTAAATTAATATTAAAGATAAAAAAACGATTTAGGAATGCGTATGAAATTTAAATAAAAAATGAAAAAAAAAAAAAATCTTAAAGGACACCTGTCAGCAAATTTGTACCTATGACACCGGCTGACCTGTTCCATGTGCACTTGGCAGCTGAAGACACCAGTGTTGGTCCCAGGTTCATATGTGACTGCATTGCTGAGGAAAATGATGTTTTATTATATGCAAATGATAATCTAGGAGCAATGGGGGCAAAGAGCGCTGGGCCCATTGCTCCTAGAGGCTCATTTGCATATATTAAAACATCATGGGACCAACACAGATGCCTCCAGCTGCCAAGGGCACATGGAACAGGTCAGTCAGTGTCATAGGTACAGATCTGCTGACAGATGCCCTTTAAACAAACCAGAATGTGTTTTAGACCTCATGCACAGGCCGCACTTTTCTGTCCTGCACTATTGCAGAAATGCCTATACTCAGACAAGAATAGGATATTTTTTTATTTTTTTCGCAGAGCTGTGGAACGTGTGCTGTCTGCATCTTTTACTGCCCCATACAAATGAATGGGTCTACATCTGATCTGCAAAAAATTCTCAAAATACGGTCGTGTGCATGCGAGCTTATATTTTATATTCTTCACAGTTGCTCCCTTCTGCTTTTATGACAGCTTTAGATACTCTTGGCATTCTCCCCCCAATCAGCTTCTTGAAGTGGTTTTCATTTAAAGAGGTTGTCCAGGTTCAGAGCTGAACCCAGAAATACCCCTCATCTTTCCCCACTCAGCCCCACTGACATGAGCATCGGAGAATTTCATGCTCCGATGCTCTCCTTTGCGCTGAATCGGAAACTTCCGCCTAGTAGTGAGTCTGGTGACGTCACCGGCACTAATGTGCGGGCTTTAGCGCTGCCCTAGCCTGTAAAATGGCTAGGAAAGTACTAAAGTCCGCCCATCAGTGCCGGTGACGTCTTCATATACACTGCGGGGTGGTAGCCTCCAAAAAAGAAAATGCTCCCATGCTCATATCAGAGGGCATGCCTAAGTGAAAACGGGACATGTCCAGGTACAGCTCTAAACCCAGACAACCCCTTTAACAAGTATGCCTTGTCAAGAGTTAAAGGCAATATTCGGGAAATGATATTGATGAGCTATCCTCAGGCACCGACCGTTTATGCACTTGAATGTGGTGCAGACGGATCACTGACCCATTCAAGCCTGCGCCAGCCACACAGACGGCGCCCGTGCACTGGGGACCACAATGCGCAGTCAAAACCAGGTGCAGATCTTTCCATTATACCTTATATCTGAGTAGGTTTCATGTCTGGTTTTGGCTCACAATAACTGATGGAAATAACTGACCAAATAACTGAAGTGTGAACTGGGCCTAAGGCCTAGTTCACACGAACTTTTTTTTTTGCGAGTGTACGGGCCGTTTTTTTGTGTTCCGTATACGGTCCGTATACAGAACCATTCATTTCAATGGTTCTGCATTAAAAACGGAATGTGTTCCGTAAGCATTCCATTTCCGTATTTCAGTTTTTCCGTTCCGATGAAAGATAGAACATGTCCTATTATTGCCCGCAAATCATGTTCCGTGGCTCCATTAAAGTCAATGGGTCCGCAAAAAAACAGAACACATACGGAAATGCATCTGTATGTCTTCCGTATCCGTTCCATTTTTGCTGAACCATCTATTGAAAATGTTATGCCCAGCCCAATTATTTCTATGTAATTAATGTATACTGTATATGCCATACGGAAAAACGGAATGGAAAAACGGAAAGGAAACGGAAACACAACGGAACTCAAAAACGGAACAATGGATCCGTGAGCGGTCCGTGGTAACATGGGCTGGATTCCTGCTGAGAGCAGGAGCGCACGGCGTCATTGGTTGCTATGACGCTGCACGCTTCCTGCTGCCGCCGCAGTACAGTAATACACTGGTATGATCTATACCAGTGTATTACTGTACTGCGGCAGCAGCAGTAGGCGCACGGCGTCATAGCAACCAATGATGCTGTGCGCTCCTGCTCTGACCAGGAATCCAGGCCTAAGTAAAAGATACTTTCACACTGCCGTTTTGGTTTCTGTTACTGAGATCCGTTCAGAGCTCTCACAAGCGGTCCAAAACGGATCAGTTTTGCCCTAATGCATTCTGAATGGAAGAGGATCCGCTCAGAATGCATCAGTTTGCCTCAGTTCCGTCTCAATTCCGCTTTGGATGCGGACATCAAAACGTTGCTTGCAGTGTTTTGGTGTCCGTCTGATGAAACTGAGCCAAACGGATCCGTTCTGACACACAATGTAAGTCAATGGGGACAGATCCGTTTTCTATGACACAATACGGCACAATAAAAAAAGGGATCTGTCCTCCATTAACTTTCAATGGTGTTCAATACGGATCCGTCTTTGCTATGTTAAAGATAATACAAACGGATCCGTTCTGAACGGATGCAGACGGTTGTATTATCTGAACGGATCCGTCTGTGCAGATCCATGACGGATCCGCACCAAATGCGAGTGTGAAAGTAGCCTATAAAAAACAACAACAGTGCATCATTAACCACTTCAACCCCGCTAGCTGAAACCCCCTTAATGACCAGGCCACTTTTTACACTTCGGCACTACACTACTTTCACCGTTTATTGCTCGGTCATGCAACTTACCACCCAAATGAATTTTACCTCCTTTTCTTCTCACTAATAGAGCTTTCATTTGGTGGTATTTCATTGCTACTGACATTTTAACTTTTTTTGTTATTAATCGAAATTTAACAATTTTTTTGCAAAAAAATGAAATTTTTCACTTTCAGTTGTAAAATTTTGCAAAAAAAACTTCATCCATATATAAATTTTTCACTAAATTTATTGTTCTATATGTCTTTGATAAAAAAAAATGTTTGGGTAAAAAAAAACAATGGTTTGGGTAAAAGTTATAGCATTTACAAACTATGACGATAACAAAACCGATTCTAGTCGGTCAAACTAAGGTAACGTTTATAGTACTAAACCCTAAGGATCAAGAATAATTTAACAAATGACGGGTAGTTTGTTTAGATTAAAGCTTAACATTTAATAATGTAAAAATAAAATTATAGGCCCTATCGTATTGCACACTTGATTTTGTAACCATTGGTTACACTACTCTCCTAATAGATGGCGGAGAGGGGAGAGGACCATACATAGGGATAGCAAAGGGATAAAAGACAGAATGAATGGTACAAATTGTACCTAGGCAGACAGATACACTGCTGGGTCTAAACCCTATAGAGCCCTATCACTACCTCTCCTTGACCCCAGCTAATGTATTCACCCTAATGTCACCCTCCCTAAGCATGGACTGCCCAGCTTTGCCCAAAAGACAGAAGTAGGTCCTGTTGATGATATAACAATTGGGTTAAAGCGGGACATAAAGACTGGTACATAAACACATGTGTAACAAGTGACATCCGGTGTAGGCGTCTAATTAAGAGACCACCCACAGTACGGCAGGTCAATCTTACACAAAACAAAAAATCAAAATATATGTATTTCAATAGATGACACCGGATGGTTAATCCTGGTGGTACAGATTAATATACATATAAGATGATCATACTGTCCCGACGCGTTTCCTCGATGGTGTCTGATTCATCAGGGGACAAAATTGTATCCCGGAGGTCCCTTATCGTTGGACAGTTTCTCCGGTAACAAGATTTTAAAGGGATATCTGCGTTTGAAATAGATATCTCTTAATCACACAGTTGGAGTCACAAGGCATATATTGATATATTCAAGCCAAATATCTCAATGGTGCAGGTACAAAGATCAATCGATCCCTAAATCACACAACCAGTGGGTTGTTATTATGTGGGGTCGGATGAACTAGACCTTAAAGAAAGCCCAAAAGTGTGTTTCAAGCAGCCTCCTAGTCGCAGGTCAAAGGATGATTCCTGGTAATTGATGTCTACTTAAGTAGAGAAATTCCAATGTAAAAAATAAAATGGCATTGGAGTTATTGTCCAGGTAAAAGTATCTGGTGACCTGAACAATTACCCAGGAATAACCCTGTACCTAATGCCTATGTGGAGCTCCAATCCACATTAGTAGTGTTCAAACCTCAGATAAGGTCGCAAAACAAATCACAACGATTTACAAGTATCTACTTGCTATACATTGTAGCAGACCTCCCAATGGTGCTGATAACATTGTCGATAAAAGGAAGGTCTCTACAGTGTGTCAAACTTAATAGTAAGGAGGCATCTTAATGTCAAAGCTTCCCAGTACTATTGACTTATCTGTCCAGTCCCAGATGACAACTGTTTCCAGATAAAGGTGAATGGAGGGTGGTCCTCGGCGTCCCGCGTGTAGCAATGGCAATGAAGCAGTATTCGCGGGTCATTTAAATAGCCGTGTAGCCCCGCCCCCATCACACACCCCTTCTCGCTTTCATGCTGCGTCATCACCGCGTCATGTGTCAGCTGTCTGTTCCCTGATCACATGACCGATCTTCTTACCGAGACGCTTGTTGTAGAGGCAGGATTTGATTATGTCGGATCACCTTCGGTGTGTTTGATCTTTACAAAAACACCGCAATCAGAACAATTCAGGTCATCCGAAGATCAGCCGTTTTCACCTGGTGTGTGTTAGACGGCAAGCGTTCTCTACTGCGCATGCGTGAGCAGGATGCATAGCGGTATGGAGAACGAGTCAGTGGGCAAAACTGATCCTCTCCTACTACCACTAGTATTGGATTTTAAATCCCATGGTCTGCCAGGTCCTGCAAACTCAATGGGATGTCGAAGTTTATAAGGTGATTCCTTAGATAACAGAGGCGTTAATGCACAGTTAATCAAAAGCGCCTTTCAAAATGACACCAATTCTCTATAGATGTTCTGGTCAGGTTTGAAAAGTGGGGCAGAGCATTGCTTCGCTCCGTGGGTGTGTAGAAGTCCAACAGAGACCTTGGGTGGCGACAGGGACCGGTCCCCCCTTCACATGGGTTAGAAGATGCATTAGGGTTCAATGTAGCAGTTGAATGACAACTGCTCATTGAGACCCATAGGAGACACAGTTTGAAGATGAAATATCCACCATGTCTCTCTTTGCAAAATCTTCCGGTCCCAGTCACCTCCCCTTTTTGGTCTTGTAACAACCTCAATTCCCATAAACCTCAAATCCGACCCATCTCCACCGTGTACCGAATTGACATGTTTTGCCAGGGGCGTGTCTCTGTCATTTCTAATGTCGCCCAGGTGCTCACCCACCCGTCGGCGTAGTTCACGGGTAGTTTTCCCTATATATTCAAGGCCGCATTTACAGTTGGCCCTGTAGATGACCCCCTTTGTGCGGCAATTGATGAACTGTCTAATATGATAGGTTTATACCCGTGACCGTGGCACAGAATGACCGTCCCTGTGTGATGTGTCGACAGGCCACACAACCACTACAGCGAAAACAACCGATCGGACGTTGAAGCCATGTCCCTTTTTGATCATGTGTCCCGCTGTAGTGGCTGTGTACTAGGCGGTCCTTTAGACTCAAACCCCTTCGATAGGTGACCTGGACTGTCTCGGACACCACCTCTTTGATGTCCGGATCAATGAGGAGAATATCCCAATGTTTTCTTAGGATCCGTTTGACTTCCTCCGAAGCATCATCAAAGGTGCCTATGAGGCGTATCTGACTGGTCTCAATTTTTTTAGGTTTGGGGAAGAGTAGATCATCCCTCTTAGTTTCACACGCCCTCTTAAAGGCCAGTCTCAGAACTGTATCCGGATAGCCCCTTTCCCGGAAGCGACTCCTCAAATCATCCGCCTGTTGTTTAAAGGTCTCCCAAGTGGAGCAGTTCCTCCTGATACGCAGGTACTGCCCCACTGGGATTCCCCTTTTAAGGGGAAAAGGATGATGGCTAGTCCAATGGAGGAGTGCATTCGTGGACGTGGGCTTCCTGAAGATATCCGTTTGTATCATATCATCCTTGCCTCTTGAGATCAGAACATCAAGAAAAGGCAGATCATTCATTTCAAAGACTGAGGTGAATTTCATATTGATGGAGTTGATGTTTAACTCTTTAACAAAGTCATGGAAGTCCCTTTCTCCCCCTTTCCAGACAACAAAGACATCGTCGATAAATCTCGCCCATGTTATAACACACGGGACATGTCTGCTAGGTACATCACTGAAGACCAGTGTCCTCTCCCACCAGCCCAGGAACAAATTAGCATACGATGGGGCACAAGAGCTCCCCATCGCAGTGCCCCTGAGCTGGTGGTAGAGGACACCGTCAAACAAGAAATAATTTCTTGTGAGAACAAAATTAAGCAATCGCAGGACAAAAACATTATGGGGGTTGAATTGTTGTCCTCTAGTCAAGAGGAACGATTCCACTGCCCTCATACCCAGGATGTGAGGTATGGAGGAGTAGAGAGCCTCAACATCAATTGAGGCCAGAGATGTTCCTTCCTCCAAACTTATCCCCTCTAGGCGACCAAGAAGGTCACTGGTATCCCTCAGGTATGAGGGCAGTGTCCTGACAAAGGGCGCTAGAACATGATCCAAATAGATCCCCAGGTTTTGAGTCAAGCTATTAACACCTGAAACAATTGGTCTTCCCTTTACAGGGGTGCCACCCTTGTGAACTTTAGGTAAGCTATAAAAGGTGGCTATGGTGGGATGTTTTTTATACAGATATTCAAATTCCTCCCCTGAGATAAGATTTTCAATTTTAGCCTGTCGCAGTATTTCAATCAAATCCTTTTGATATAATGCTGTGGGATCATTATCCAGTCTCTCATAGGTGTCACTATCGTTGAGTAAGGTCTGACACATATTTTTATAGTCAGTAGTGTTCATCAAAACGATATTGCCCCCTTTGTCCGAGGGCTTAATCGTTAAATCTTTCTTTTTTTCCAGCTCCAGTAGTGCTTTATATTCGCTCTTACTGCAATTAAAGCCACTATGGTACGAAGTGAGACTGGATAGGTCCCTGCAGGTTTGATTAACAAAAACGTCAATACATGTAGGGTCCCCCATAGGTGGCATTTTGACACTCTTATTTTTGAGTGTAGTAAAGGGGCCCTTGCCCTCTTGTGGGACACTGTCACTCAAGCTGTATAACAAACGAACATCCTGGAGAATCTCAGGTGGGACACCCATCTCTTTGCTTTCTCGCTTCGTCAATAGCGCAAAGTGTTTTCGCCACCTTAACTTTCTGGCAAAGAGATGGATGTCCCTGACCCAATTAAAGAGGTTAAAGCTATATGTGGGAACAAATGAGAGGCCTTTACTAAGAAGGCACATTTCTGTGTCTTGAAGTTGCTGGTTAGAGAGGTTTATTATTTGGTTGCGTTGCCCGCCGGCCTGTTGGTCTGGGGTGGTGATTTCTGAGATCCTCGACTGCGTAGGGGGTAAGGTATATCTAAAAAATCTGACCCACCCCTCTCCTGTCTACCTCTTTGATAATTTCTCTCCCCTCTACCTCTAGAGTTTCGCGTTCTCCTTTGGCCCCTTCCTCTTCCTCTATAGATCTGGCCTGTTTCCCTTTCTATCTCTGAAGTCTCAGTGTCGCTAGATGAGATGTCCGTATCAGGGTGTTTTATCTGTAGTTTATTGCGATCCAATATGGTGTATACACGGTTATCCCGAAAATCCTGCAGGTCTCTATTAAATTGGCGATGTTTTCGCTCCTTCAGGTGAAACTGAAATTTGTCAATGGTATTTTTGAGTTGAAGCTCCTTATTGGCAAATTCTGTTTCTCCCCCAAATTTTTGTGTTAGTTCGATCTGATCTTTCAAATTACCTTCCAACTTCACCAGATTGACCTTTTCTTCTTCAAGCAATAAGTGCATGAATCTTAGTGAACTTTTGGTGGCCTCATCCTCCCACTTATTAATTAAAGAGGTAGATCTACATCTAGCTGCGGGAGCTAGAGTGATTCTTAACCCTCTAGGCACAATTTTATGCTTTAGATAGTTTTCTATGGATTGAATCTCCCACCAAGAGGATATTTGTTCCTTATATATTTTTGTAAGATCCTTAAAAGCAGTTTTGAATGAAGGTGCGTACTTGCTTTGTATCAAGGTTTTCTCTGAAAAAACCTCACTGGCTTCAGAGAGCAACTGTGTTTTGTCAACGCCAATGGTGAGAAATCCAGCCATACTCCAAATTACAAAATATAACGATAACAAAACCGATTCTAGTCGGTCAAACTAAGGTAACGTTTATAGTACTAAACCCCAAGGATCAAGAATAATTTAACAAATGACGGGTAGTTTGTTTAGATTAAAGCTTAACATTTAATAATGTAAAAATAAAATTATAGGCCCTATCGTATTGCACACTTGATTTTGTAACCATTGGTTACACTACTCTCCTAATAGATGGCGGAGAGGGGAGAGGACCATACATAGGGATAGCAAAGGAATAAAGAGACAGAATGAGTGGTACAAATTGTACCTAGGCAGACAGATACACTGCTGGGTCTAAACCCTATAGAGCCCTATCACTACCTCTCCTTAACCCCAGCTAAAGTATTCACCCTAATGTCACCCTCCCTAAGCATGGACTGCCCAGCTTTGCCCAAAAGACAGAAGTAGGTCCTGTTGATGATATAACAATTGGGTTAAAGCGGGACATAAAGACTGGTACATAAACACATGTGTAACAAGTGACATCCGGTGTAGGCGTCTAATTAAGAGACCACCCACAGTACGGCAGGTCAATCTTACACAAACAGAAAATCAAAATATATGTATTTCAATAGATGCCACCGGATGGTTAATCCTGGTGGTACAGATTAATATACATATAAGATGATCATACTGTCCCGACGCGTTTCCTCGATGGTGTCTGATTCATCAGGGGACAAAATTGTATCCCGGAGGTCCCTTATCGTTGGACAGTTTCTCCGGTAACAAGATTTTAAAGGGATATCTGCGTTTGAAATAGATATCTCTTAATCACACAGTTGGAGTCACAAGGCATATATTGATATATTCAAGCCAAATATCTCAATGGTACAGGTACAAAAATCAATCGATCCCTAAATCACACAACCAGTGGGTTGTTATTATGTGGGGTCAGGATGAACTAGACCTTAAAGAAAGCCCAAAAGTGTGTTTCAAGCAGCCTCCTAGTCGCAGGTCAAAGGATGATTCCTGGTAATTGATGTCTACTTAAGTAGAGAAATTCCAATGTAAAAAATAAATAAATGGCATTGGAGTTATTGTCCAGGTAAAAGTATCTGGTGACCTGAACAATTACCCAGGAATAACCCTGTACCTTAATGCCTATGTGGAGCTCCAATCCACATTAGTAGTGTTCAAACCTCAGATAAGGTCGCAAAACAAATCACAACGATTTACAAGTATCTACTTGCTATACATTGTAGCAGACCTCCCAATGGTGCTGATAACATTGTCGATAAAAGGAAGGTCTCTACAGTGTGTCAAACTTAATAGTAAGGAGGCATCTTAATGTCAAAGCTTCCCAGTACTATTGACTTATCTGTCCAGTCCCAGATGACAACTGTTTCCAGATAAAGGTGAATGGAGGGTGGTCCTCGGCGTCCCGCGTGTAGCAATGGCAATGAAGCAGTATTCGCGGGTCATTTAAATAGCCGTGTAGCCCCGCCCCCATCACACACCCCTTCTCGCTTTCATGCTGCGTCATCACCGCGTCATGTGTCAGCTGTCTGTTCCCTGATCACATGACCGATCTTCTTACCGAGACGCTTGTTGTAGAGGCAGATTTGATTATATCGGATCACCTTCGGTGTGTTTGATCTTTACAAAAACACCGCAATCAGAACAATTCAGGTCATCAGAAGATCAGCCGTTTTCACCTGGTGTGTGTTAGACGGCCAGCGTTCTCTACTGCGCATGCGTGAGCAGGATGCATAGCGGTATGGAGAACTGAATCAGTGGGCAAAACTGATCCTCTCCTACTACCACTAGTATTGGATTTTGAATCCCATGGTCTGCCAGATCATGCAAACTCAATGGGATGTCGAAGTTTATAAGGTGATTCCTTAGATAACAGAGGCGTTAATGCACAGTTAATCAAAAGCGCCTTTCAAAATGACACCAATTCTCTATAGATGTTCTGGTCAGGTTTGAAAAGTGGGACAGAGCATTGCTTCGCTCCGTGGGTGTGTAGAAGTCCAACAGAGACCTTGGGTGGCGACAGGGACCGGTCCCCCCTTCACATGGGTTAGAAGATGCATTAGGGTTCAATGTAGCAGTTGAATGACAACTGCTCATTGAGACCCATAGGAGACACAGTTTGAAGATGAAATATCCACCATGTCTCTCTTTGCAAAATCTTCCGGTCCCAGTCACCTCCCCTTCTTGGTCTTGTAACAACCTCAATTCCCATAAACCTCAAATCTGACCCATCTCCACCGTGTACCGAATTGACATGTTTTGCCAGGGGCGTGTCTCTGTCATTTCTAATGTCGCCCAGGTGCTCACCCACCCGTCGGCGTAGTTCACGGGTAGTTTTCCCTATATATTCAAGGCCGCATTTACAGTTGGCCCTGTAGATGACCCCCTTTGTGCGGCAATTGATGAACTGTCTAATATGATAGGTTTATACCCGTGACCGTGGCACAGAATGACCGTCCCTGTGTGATGTGTCGACAGGCCACACAACCACTACAGCGAAAACAACCGATCGGACGTTGAAGCCATGTCCCTTTTTGATCATGTGTCCCGCTGTAGTGGCTGTGTACTAGGCGGTCCTTTAGACTCAAACCCCTTCGATAGGTGACCTGGACTGTCTCGGACACCACCTCTTTGATGTCCGGATCAATGAGGAGAATATCCCAATGTTTTCTTAGGATCCGTTTGACTTCCTCCGAAGCATCATCAAAGGTGCCTATGAGGCGTATCTGACTGGTCTCAATTTTTTTAGGTTTGGGGAAGAGTAGATCATCCCTCTTAGTTTCACACGCCCTCTTAAAGGCCAGTCTCAGAACTGTATCCGGATAGCCCCTTTCCCGGAAGCGACTCCTCAAATCATCCGCCTGTTGTTTAAAGGTCTCCCAAGTGGAGCAGTTCCTCCTGATACGCAGGTACTGCCCCACTGGGATTCCCCTTTTAAGGGGAAAAGGATGATGGCTAGTCCAATGGAGGAGTGCATTCGTGGACGTGGGCTTCCTGAAGATATCCGTTTGTATCATATCATCCTTGCCTCTTGAGATCAGAACATCAAGAAAAGGCAGATCATTCATTTCAAAGACTGAGGTGAATTTCATATTGATGGAGTTGATGTTTAACTCTTTAACAAAGTCATGGAAGTCCCTTTCTCCCCCTTTCCAAACAACAAAGACATCGTCGATAAATCTCGCCCATGTTATAACACACGGGACATGTCTGCTAGGTACATCACTGAAGACCAGTGTCCTCTCCCACCAGCCCAGGAACAAATTAGCATACGATGGGGCACAAGAGCTCCCCATCGCAGTGCCCCTGAGCTGGTGGTAGAGGACCCCGTCAAACAAGAAATAATTTCTTGTGAGAACAAAATTAAGCAGTCGCAGGACAAAAACATTATGGGGGTTGAATTGTTGTCCTCTAGTCAAGAGGAACGATTCCACTGCCCTCATACCCAGGATATGAGGTATGGAGGAGTAGAGAGCCTCAACATCAATTGAGGCCAGAGATGTTCCTTCCTCCAAACTTATCCCCTCTAGGCGACCAAGAAGGTCACTGGTATCCCTCAGGTATGAGGGCAGTGTCCTGACAAAGGGCGCTAGAACATGATCCAAATAGATCCCCAGGTTTTGAGTCAAGCTATTAACACCTGAAACAATTGGTCTTCCCTTTACAGGGGTGCCACCCTTGTGAACTTTAGGTAAGCTATAAAAGGTGGCTATGGTGGGATATTTTTTATACAGATATTCAAATTCCTCCCCTGAGATAAGATTTTCAATTTTAGCCTGTCGCAGTATTTCAATCAAATCCTTTTGATATAATGCTGTGGGATCATTATCCAGTCTCTCATAGGTATCACTATCGTTGAGTAAGGTCTGACACATATTTTTATAGTCAGTAGTGTTCATCAAAACGATATTGCCCCCTTTGTCCGAGGGCTTGATCGTTAAATCTTTCTTTTTTTCCAGCTCCAATAGTGCTTTATATTCGCTCTTACTGCAATTAAAGCCACTATGGTACGAAGTGAGACTGGATAGGTCCCTGCAGGTTTGATTAACAAAAACGTCAATACATGTAGGGTCCCCCATAGGTGGCATTTTGACACTCTTATTTTTGAGTGTAGTAAAGGGGCCCTTGCCCTCTTGTGGGACACTGTCACTCAAGCTGTATAACAAACGAACATCCTGGAGAATCTCAGGTGGGACACCCATCTCTTTGCTTTCTCGCTTCGTCAACAGCGCAAAGTGTTTTCGCCACCTTAACTTTCTGGCAAAGAGATGGATGTCCCTGACCCAATTAAAGAGGTTAAAGCTATATGTGGGAACAAATGAGAGGCCTTTACTAAGAAGGCACATTTCTGTGTCTTGAAGTTGCTGGTTAGAGAGGTTTATTATTTGGTTGCGTTGCCCGCCGGCCTGTTGGTCTGGGGTGGTGATTTCTGAGATCCTCGACTGCGTAGGGGGTAAGGTATATCTAAAAAATCTGACCCACCCCTCTCCTGTCTACCTCTTTGATAATTTCTCTCCCCTCTACCTCTAGAGTTTCGCGTTCTCCTTTGGCCCCTTCCTCTTCCTCTATAGATCTGGCCTGTTTCCCTTTCTATCTCTGAAGTCTCAGTGTCGCTAGATGAGATGTCCGTATCAGGGTGTTTTATCTGTAGTTTATTGCGATCCAATATGGTGTATACACGGTTATCCCGAAAATCCTGCAGGTCTCTATTAAATTGGCGATGTTTTCGCTCCTTCAGGTGGAACTGAAATTTGTCAATGGTATTTTTGAGTTGAAGCTCCTTATTGGCAAATT
The DNA here is from genome assembly GCF_014858855.1 of Bufo gargarizans. Taxonomy (NCBI): domain Eukaryota; kingdom Metazoa; phylum Chordata; class Amphibia; order Anura; family Bufonidae; genus Bufo; species Bufo gargarizans. Next base: position 8,214,408 of record NC_058086.1, read on the forward strand.
CTGTTTCTCCCCCAAATTTTTGTGTTAGTTCGATCTGATCTTTCAAATTACCTTCCAACTTCACCAGATTGACCTTTTCTTCTTCAAGCAATAAGTGCATGAATCTTAGTGAACTTTTGGTGGCCTCATCCTCCCACTTATTAATTAAAGAGGTAGATCTACATCTAGCTGCGGGAGCTAGAGTGATTCTTAACCCTCTAGGCACAATTTTATGCTTTAGATAGTTTTCTATGGATTGAATCTCCCACCAAGAGGATATTTGTTCCTTATATATTTTTGTAAGATCCTTAAAAGCAGTTTTGAATGAAGGTGCGTACTTGCTTTGTATCAAGGTTTTCTCTGAAAAAACCTCACTGGCTTCAGAGAGCAACTGTGTTTTGTCAACGCCAATGGTGAGAAATCCAGCCATACTCCAAGTTACAAAATATAACGATAACAAAACCGATTCTAGTCGGTCAAACTAAGGTAACGTTTATAGTACTAAACCCTAAGGATCAAGAATAATTTAACAAATGACGGGTAGTTTGTTTAGATTAAAGCTTAACATTTAATAATGTAAAAATAAAATTATAGGCCCTATCGTATTGCACACTTGATTTTGTAACCATTGGTTACACTACTCTCCTAATAGATGGCGGAGAGGGGAGAGGACCATACATAGGGATAGCAAAGGGATAAAAAGACAGAATGAATGGTACAAATTGTACCTAGGCAGACAGATACACTGCTGGGTCTAAACCCTATAGAGCCCTATCACTACCTCTCCTTGACCCCAGCTAATGTATTCACCCTAATGTCACCCTCCCTAAGCATGGACTGCCCAGCTTTGCCCAAAAGACAGAAGTAGGTCCTGTTGATGATATAACAATTGGGTTAAAGCGGGACATAAAGACTGGTACATAAACACATGTGTAACAAGTGACATCCGGTGTAGGCGTCTAAATAAAGACCACCCACAGTACGGCAGGTCAATCTTACACAAAGAAAATCAAAATATATGTATTTCAATAGATGCCACCGGATGGTTAATCCTGGTGGTGCAGATTAACATACATATAAGATGATCATACTGTCCCGACGCGTTTCCTCGATGGTGTCTGATTCATCAGGGGACAAAATTGTATCCCGGAGGTCCCTTATCGTTGGACAGTTTCTCCGGTAACAAGATTTTAAAGGGATATCTGCGTTTGAAATAGATATCTCTTAATCACACAGTTGGAGTCACAAGGCATATATTGATATATTCAAGCCAAATATCTCAATGGTACAGGTACAAAAATCAATCGATCCCTAAATCACACAACCAGTGGGTTGTTATTATGTGGGGTCAGATGAACTAGACCTTAAAGAAAGCCCAAAAGTGTGTTTCAAGCAGCCTCCTAGTCGCAGGTCAAAGAATGATTCCTGGTAATTGATGTCTACTTAAGTAGAGAAATTCCAATGTAAAAAATAAATAAAATGGCATTGGAGTTATTGTCCAGGTAAAAGTATCTGGTGACCTGAACAATTACCCAGGAATAACCCTGTACCTAATGCCTATGTGGAGCTCCAATCCACATTAGTAGTGTTCAAACCTCAGATAAGGTCGCAAAACAAATCACAACGATTTACAAGTATCTACTTGCTATACATTGTAGCAGACCTCCCAATGGTGCTGATAACATTGTCGATAAAAGGAAGGTCTCTACAGTGTATCAAACTTAATAGTAAGGAGGCATCTTAATGTCAAAACTTCCCAGTACTATTGACTTATCTGTCCAGTCCCAGATGACAACTGTTTCCAGATAAAGGTGAATGGAGGGTGGTCCTCGGCGTCCCGCGTGTAGCAATGGCAATGAAGCAGTATTCGCGGGTCATTTAAATAGCCGTGTAGCCCCGCCCCCATCACACACCCCTTCTCGCTTTCATGCTGCGTCATCACCGCGTCATGTGTCAGCTGTCTGTTCCCTGATCACATGACCGATCTTCTTACCGAGACGCTTGTTGTAGAGGCTTTGATTATATCGGATCACCTTCGGTGTGTTTGATCTTTACAAAAACACCGCAATCAGAACAATTCAGGTCATCAGAAGGTCAGCCGTTTTCACCTGGTGTGTGTTAGACGGCCAGCGTTCTCTACTGCGCATGCGTGAGCAGGATGCATAGCGGTATGGAGAATGAATCAGTGGGCAAAACTGATCCTCTCCTACTACCACTAGTATTGGATTTTGAATCCCATGGTCTGCCAGATCATGCAAACTCAATGGGATGTCGAAGTTTATAAGGTGATTCCTTAGATAACAGAGGCGTTAATACACAGTTAATCAAAAGCGCCTTTCAAAATGACACCAATTCTCTATAGATGTTTTGGTCAGGTTTGAAAAGTGGGACAGAGCATTGCTTCGCTCCGTGGGTGTGTAGAAGTCCAACAGAGACCTTGGGTGGCGACAGGGACCGGTCCCCCCTTCACATGGGTTAGAAGATGCATTAGGGTTCAATGTAGCAGTTGAATGACAACTGCTCATTGAGACCCATAGGAGACACAGTTTGAAGATGAAATATCCACCATGTCTCTCTTTGCAAAATCTTCCGGTCCCAGTCACCTCCCCTTCTTGGTCTTGTAACAACCTCAATTCCCATAAACCTCAAATCTGACCCATCTCCACCGTGTACCGAATTGACATGTTTTGCCAGGGGCGTGTCTCTGTCATTTCTAATGTCGCCCAGGTGCTCACCCACCCGTCGGCGTAGTTCACGGGTAGTTTTCCCTATATATTCAAGGCCGCATTTACAGTTGGCCCTGTAGATGACCCCCTTTGTGCGGCAATTGATGAACTGTCTAATATGATAGGTTATACCCGTGACCGTGGCACAGAATGACCGTCCCTGTGTGATGTGTCGACAGGCCACACAGCCACTACAGCGAAAACAACCGATCGGACGTTGAAGCCATGTCCCTTTTTGATCATGTGTCCCGCTGTAGTGGCTGTGTACTAGGCGGTCCTTTAGACTCAAACCCCTTCGATAGGTGACCTGGACTGTCTCGGACACCACCTCTTTGATGTCCGGATCAATGAGGAGAATATCCCAATGTTTTCTTAGGATCCGTTTGACTTCCTCCGAAGCATCATCAAAGGTGCCTATGAGGCGTATCTGACTGGTCTCAATTTTTTTAGGTTTGGGGAAGAGTAGATCATCCCTCTTCGACACTTCGACATCCCATTGAGTTTGCATGATCTGGCAGACCATGGGATTCAAAATCCAATACTAGTGGTAGTAGGAGAGGATCAGTTTTGCCCACTGATTCATTCTCCATACCGCTATGCATCCTGCTCACGCATGCGCAGTAGAGAACGCTGGCCGTCTAACACACACCAGGTGAAAACGGCTGACCTTCTGATGACCTGAATTGTTCTGATTGCGGTGTTTTTGTAAAGATCAAACACACCGAAGGTGATCCGATATAATCAAAGCCTCTACAACAAGCGTCTCGGTAAGAAGATCGGTCATGTGATCAGGGAACAGACAGCTGACACATGACGCGGTGATGACGCAGCATGAAAGCGAGAAGGGGTGTGTGATGGGGGCGGGGCTACACGGCTATTTAAATGACCCGCGAATACTGCTTCATTGCCATTGCTACACGCGGGACGCCGAGGACCACCCTCCATTCACCTTTATCTGGAAACAGTTGTCATCTGGGACTGGACAGATAAGTCAATAGTACTGGGAAGTTTTGACATTAAGATGCCTCCTTACTATTAAGTTTGATACACTGTAGAGACCTTCCTTTTATCGACAATGTTATCAGCACCATTGGGAGGTCTGCTACAATGTATAGCAAGTAGATACTTGTAAATCGTTGTGATTTGTTTTGCGACCTTATCTGAGGTTTGAACACTACTAATGTGGATTGGAGCTCCACATAGGCATTAGGTACAGGGTTATTCCTGGGTAATTGTTCAGGTCACCAGATACTTTTACCTGGACAATAACTCCAATGCCATTTTATTTATTTTTTACATTGGAATTTCTCTACTTAAGTAGACATCAATTACCAGGAATCATTCTTTGACCTGCGACTAGGAGGCTGCTTGAAACACACTTTTGGGCTTTCTTTAAGGTCTAGTTCATCTGACCCCACATAATAACAACCCACTGGTTGTGTGATTTAGGGATCGATTGATTTTTGTACCTGTACCATTGAGATATTTGGCTTGAATATATCAATATATGCCTTGTGACTCCAACTGTGTGATTAAGAGATATCTATTTCAAACGCAGATATCCCTTTAAAATCTTGTTACCGGAGAAACTGTCCAACGATAAGGGACCTCCGGGATACAATTTTGTCCCCTGATGAATCAGACACCATCGAGGAAACGCGTCGGGACAGTATGATCATCTTATATGTTTGTTAATCTGCACCACCAGGATTAACCATCCGGTGGCATCTATTGAAATACATATATTTTGATTTTCTTTGTGTAAGATTGACCTGCCGTACTGTGGGTGGTCTTTTATTTAGACGCCTACACCGGATGTCACTTGTTACACATGTGTTTATGTACCAGTCTTTATGTCCCGCTTTAACCCAATTGTTATATCATCAACAGGACCTACTTCTGTCTTTTGGGCAAAGCTGGGCAGTCCATGCTTAGGGAGGGTGACATTAGGGTGAATACATTAGCTGGGGTCAAGGAGAGGTAGTGATAGGGCTCTATAGGGTTTAGACCCAGCAGTGTATCTGTCTGCCTAGGTACAATTTGTACCATTCATTCTGTCTTTTTATCCCTTTGCTATCCCTATGTATGGTCCTCTCCCCTCTCCGCCATCTATTAGGAGAGTAGTGTAACCAATGGTTACAAAATCAAGTGTGCAATACGATAGGGCCTATAATTTTATTTTTACATTATTAAATGTTAAGCTTTAATCTAAACAAACTACCCGTCATTTGTTAAATTATCATTTACAAACTATGGTACAAAAATGTGAATTTCCGCTTTTTGAAGCAGCTCTGACTTTCTTAGCACCTGTCATGTTTCCTGAGGTTCTACAATGCCCAGACAGTACAAACACCCCGCAAATGACCCCATTTCGGAAAGTAGACACCCTAAGGTATTCACTGATGGGCATAGTGAGTTCATAGAACTTTTTATTTTTTGTCACAAGTTAGCGGAAAATTATGATTTTTTTTTTTTTCTTACAAAGTCTCATATTCCACTAACTTGTGACAAAAAATAAAAACTTCCGTGAACTCACTATGCCCATCACAAAATACCTTGGGGTGTCTTCTTTCCAAAATGTGGACGTCTGAATGGAGCCTTACAGGGGGGTGATCAGGGAGTCTATATGGGTGATCACCCCCCTGTAAGGCTCCATTCAGACGTCCGTATGTGTTTTGCGGATCCGATCCATGTATTAGTGGATCCGTAAAAAATCATACGGACGTCTGAATGGAGCCTTACAGGGGGGTGATCAATGACAGGGGGGTGATCAGGGAGTCTAAATGGGGTGATCACCCCCCTGTCATTGATCACCCCCCTGTAAGGCTCCATTCAGACGTCTGTATGAATTTTACGGATCCACGGATACATGGATCGGATCCGCAAAACGCATATGGACGTCTGAATGGAGCCTTACAGGGGGGTGATCAATGACAGGGGGGTGATCAGGGAGTCTATATGGGTGATCACCCCCCTGTCATTGTTCACCCCCCTGTAAGGCTCCATTCAGACGTCTGTATGAAGTTTACGGATCCACGGATACATGGATCGGATCCGCAAAACGCATACGGACGTCTGAATGGAGCCTGACAGGGGGGTGATCACCCATATAGATTCCCTGATCACCCCCTGTCATTGATCACCCCCCTGTCATTGATCACCCCCCTGTAAGGCTCCATTCAGACGTCCGTATGATTTTTACGGATCCACGGATACATGGATCGGATCCGCAAAACACATACGGACGTCTGAATGGAGCCTTACAGGTGGGTGATCAATGACAAGGGGGTGATCACCCATAAAGACTTCCTGATCACCCCCCTGTCATTGATCACCCCCCTGTAAGGCTCCATTCAGACGTCCGTATGATTTTTTACGGATCCACGGATACATGGATCGGATCCGCAAAACACATACGGACGTCTGAATGGAGCCTTACAGGGGGGTGATCAATGACAGGGGGGTGATCACCCATATAGACTCCCTGATCACCCCCCCTGTCATTGATCATCCCCCTGTAAGGCTCCATTCAGACGTCCGTATGTGTTTTGCGGATCCGATCCATGTATCCGTGGATCCGTAAAAAATCATACGGACGTCTGAATGGAGCCTTACAGGGGGGTGATCAATGACAGGGGGGTGATCAGGAAGTCTATATGGGTGATCACCCCCTTGTCATTGATCACCCACCTGTAAGGCTCCATTCAGACGTCCGTATGTGTTTTGCGGATCCGATCCATGTATCCGTGGATCCGTAAAAATCATACGGACGTCTGAATGGAGCCTTACAGGGGAGTGATCAATGACAGGGGGGTGATCAGGGAATCTATATGGGTGATCACCCCCCTGTCATTGATCACCCCCCTGTAAGGCTCCATTTAGACGTCCGTATGTGTTTTGCGGATCCGATCCATGTATCCATGGATCCGTAAAAATCATACGGACGTCTGAATGGAGCCTTACAGGGGGGTGATCAATGACAGGGGGGTGATCAATGACAGGGAAGTGATCAGGAAGTCTATATGGGTGATCACCCCCCTGTCATTGATCACCCCCCTGTAAGGCTCCATTCAGACGTCCGTTTGTGTTTTGCGGATCCGATCCATGTATCCGTAAAAATCATACGGACGTCTGAATGGAGCCTTACAGGGGGGTGATCAATGACAGGGGGGTGATCAATGACAGGGAAGTGATCAGGGAGTCTATATGCGTGATCACCCCCTTGTCATTGATCACCCCCCTGTAAGGCTCCATTTAGACGTCCGTATGTGTTTTGCGGATCCGATCCATGTATCCGTAAAAATCATACGGACGTCTGAATGGAGCCTTACAGGGGGGTGATCAATGACGGGGGTGATCAGGGAGTCTATATGGGTGATCACCCCCTTGTCATTGATCACCCCCCTGTAAGGCTCTATTCAGACGTCCGCATGTGTTTTGCGGATCCGATCCATGTATCTGTAAAAATCATACCGACATCTGAATGGAGCCTTACAGGGGGGTGATCAATGACAGGGGGGTGATCAATGACAGGGGGGTGATCATGGGTTCATAAGGGGTTAATAGGTGACAGGGGGGGTGTAGTGTAGTGGTGTTTTCTGGTACTTTACACAGCTACCTGTGTCCTCTGGTGGTCGATCCAAACAAAAGGGACCACCAGAGGACCAGGTAGCAGGTATATTAGATGCTGTTATCAAAACAGCGTCTAATATACCTGTTAGGGGTTAAAAAAATCACATCTCCAGCCTGCCAGCGAGCGATCGTCGCTGGCAGGCTGGAGATCCACTCGCTTACCTTCTGTTCCTGTGAACGCGCGCGCCACAATGGACCTTTTACTTAGCATTCCGAATTAAAGAATGCTATTATTTTCTATTATAACCATGCTATAATGGAAAATAATAAAGTAAATGGGGTCAAGGGTAACTCATCCCTCGTCTCCTAGCAACCATGCATGAAAATCAAATCCCATCCGCATTTGCTTGCGGATGCTTGCTATTTTCACACATCCCCATTCATTTCTATAGGGCCTGCTTTGCGTGAAAAATGCAGAATATAGATAGAACATGCTACGTTTTCAAGCAACGCTCATCTGAACAGCCCCATTGACGTGAATGGGTTAGGATTCAGTGCGGGTGCAATGCGTTCACATCACGCATTGCACCCGCGCGGAATTCTCGCCTGTATGAAAGGGGCCTTACAATAACAGATTATCTGACAGATTTTCTGACCAGTCATTGGTCAGATGGCCAATTACACACACAGATCTTTTGTTATACACCTCAACTATTGGTCTGATTGAACAGATATTGGTTAGATAATTTGTTGGTGTAAGGCCTCTTGCACACAAACGTTTTCTTTTCCATTTACGTACGTTATTTTTGCGTTCCGTATATGGACCTTATACGGAACCATTTTTTTCAATGGATCCGCAAAAAAAACTCTGTATGCCTTCCATTTCCATATTTCCGTTCCATTCATAAATAGAACATGTCCAATTATTGTCCGCATAACAGACAAGGATAGTACTGTTCTATCAGGGGCCAGCTGTTCTGTTCCGCAAAATACAGAATGCACACGGACGTCATCCGTATTTTTTGCGGATCCGTTTTATGCGACCACAAATTACTAAAAAGCCATACGGTCGTGTGCAAGAGGCCTAATACAGGCCTTAGAGCCTACATAAATGCTTTACAGAGATCAAGCACCAGACAGATCTCAGAGAAGACTGCAAGAATCAGTCCTTTATGATATAATTGCCATGAAGAAGCCACTACTGAGGAACAAGAGAACTGCTTGGACCAAGAAACACAAGAAATGGACATCAGACCAGTGGAAATATGTACTTTGGTCTGATGAGTCAAAATTCCAACCGCCTTTATGAAAAGCAGAAAAAGTGAGAGGATGATTCCTACATGTGTGGTTTTCCCGTGACGCAGGGAGGATGAGGGGTGAAGGTTTGGCAGTAGTTTGCAGGTGACACTATTGATGATTTATTCAAAATTCAAGGCACTGATAACGACCATGGCTACCACAGCTTTCTGCAGCGACAGGTCATCCCACATCTAGCTTGTGCTTAGAGGGACCATCATTTATTTTCAAACAACACAATTTTCCCGTGGTATATATAAATAAATAATTAAATAAATGACAGAATATTTCTGACCAGACGTTTTGGTCAGCGATCATATTATCTGTAGAGTGGGTAGTGGTATTCCTGGGGCGCCCATGAAACGTCTGGTCAGAAATATTCTGTCATTTATTTATTTATATATACCACGGGCAAATGGATGATGCAGAAAGTATGAAATAAAACCATACTTGAATTGCAAAAACTTTCAACCTGAGTGCCTCAATATTTCATTACTTGGATAACGGCCTAACAGCCCTTGATTGGCAACGGTGACACCTTTTTGAACAGAGTGCGGTTCCTCATTTTACTACAGACAGCATTCAGTATGTTGTCCGCATCCGTGTTTCTGCATTTCTCGTCCGTAAAAATATGAAGCTTGTACTAGCATTGTCCGCACAGATCGGTCCGCAGCCCCATTCAAGTCAATAGATCCGTAAATTGCGGAACACATATTCCATATGTCATCTGTTTTTTTGCGGATCTGTTTCCGTGTAATTGAAGTCCCTGCTCTGATATTACTATTGCAAAATGCGGACACACGGAACAGATGCAGAAAAACAACAGAAACAAATTATGGACACACAGTTCCGTTATTTGCAGACCGCAAAATGGAAAAGGATTACACACGGTCGTGTGAATGTACTCTAATGGGTACTTTATACATTTAAATTCCTGCTCATTCTGGTCTTTGAAGTCCAGGAGACGTCCTATCAGTGACTGACAGCCCCCCCCTATGACTGTGTATACAGAGAGAGCTGTCAGTCACTGATAGGACGTCTCCTTGTCTTCAAAGCTGAGAATGAGCAGCAATGTAAATGAATGAAATACAAGTTATACTGAATCTTTCCCCATAAAACTATATATCAATCTGCTGAGCTCCTCCTGCTCTATAACATACTGCAGCTCAGACAACATGTTCACTATGACAGGTTCCCTTTAACCCCTTAAGGACCCATGACGTATATGTAAGTCATCTCTGGACATGACTTAAGGACCAGAGAAGTACATGTACGTCATGGTGATCGAGCGGGTGCAGGAGATGTGCCCACCCGATAAGCGGCAGGGGTCCGGCAGTCACTGATAGCCGGACCCCTGCTGTATGCGCCGGCATCAGTGAAATCACTGATGCTGGCGCATTAACCCCTGCACGGCCGCGGTCAGCGCTGACCGCGGCACGTGCGTGCTACAGACATGTGCGGGGTGGCTACCGGGTCCCCGTCACATCAGCGCGGGAACCCGATGGCAGGGAAGGCAGCCAGATGCCTTCCTTAGGCATTGTGGCTGCCTTCCGGGAGAGCCTGTGAGATCCAGCCCCCTGGATCTCACAGGAAATCAGGCCATAAGCGTATTACATTCAGTAATACACTTGTAGCCAATGCATTACAATACAGAAGTATTGTAATGCATTGTAAATGGGATAAGACCCCCAAAAGTTGAAGTCCCAGAGTGGGACAAAAAATAAAGTAAAAAAAAAAATGAAGTTAAAAAAATAAAGTTTTCCCCCAAAAAATTAAAAGATTTAATTAAAAAAAGAGTCCTTTTTCCAGAATAAAGTTAAAAAAATAGGGAAAAATAGGAAAAAATAAGAAAAGTAGACATATTAGGTATTGCCGCGTCCGTATAGACCGTATTTATAAGAATATCACATGATCTAACCCCTCAGGTTAACACCGTTAAAACAAAACTGTGTTAAATAAATTATAAAAGTGCAACACCAAGCGATCAAAAAGGCATATGAGGCCTGCGTTGCGTGAAAAACACAGAATATAGAACATGCTGTGATTTTCACTTAACGCAGAAGTGATGTGTGAAAAACAACGCTAATGTACACAGACCCATTGAAGTGAATGGCTCTCAGACTATGAAGACACTAAAACATGATTTTTTTGGTATTAAAAATGCTGTTATTGTGTAAAACTTAAATAAAAAAAGTATACATATTAGGCTACTTTCACACTTGCGTTTGGGGTTCCGCTTATGAGATTCATTTGAGGCTCTCACAAGCTGCCCCGAACGGATCAGTTTAGTCCCAATGCATTCTGAATGGATGTGGATCCATTCAGAATGCATCAGTTTGGCTCCGTTCCGCCTCCATTTCGCTTGCAGCGTTTTGGTGTCCGCCTGGCTGTGCGGAGCCGAACGGATCCGTCCTGACTTACAATGTAAGTCAATGGGGACGGATCCGTTTGAGGTTAACACAATATGCACCAATCGAACCATCATCTCATACCGAAAAGAATGAACCGCTATATAAGATAGTCGCACAAAAAAATATGGTTATGGAGACACTGAAAAATATTTTTTTTCTCACAAATGCTTTATTATGTCATATTTGGTATTGTCGCGTCCATAACAACCTGCTCTATAAAAATACCACATCATTTCTAACCTGTCAGATGAACATTGTAAATAACAAAAAATAAAAACGGTGCCAAAACAGCTATTTTTGTTTCCTTGCCTCACAAAAAGTGTAATATAGAGCAACCAAAAATCATATGTACCCTAAATAGTACCAACAAAACTGCCACCTTATCCCGTAGTTTCCAAAATGGGGTCACTTTTTTGAGTTTCTACTTTAGGGGGTCTTCAAATGTGACATGGCAGCTTAAAATTATCCCAGTGAAATCTGCCCTCCAAAAACCATATGGCGTTCCTTTCCTTCTGCGCTCTGCCGTCTGCCTGTACAGCAGTTTACGACCACATATAGGGTGTTTCTGTAAACTACAGAATCAGAGCAATAAATATAGAGTTTTGTTTGGCTGTTAACCCTTTCTTTGTTAGCAGAAAAAAATGGATTAAAATGGAAAATCTGCCCAAAAAGTGAAATTCTGAAATTTCATCTCCATTTTCCATTAATTCTTGTGGAACACCTAAAGGGTTAACAAAGTTTGTAAAATCAGTTTTGAATACGTTGAGGGGTGTAGTTTCTAAAATGGGGTCATTTTCGGTGGTTTCTATTATGTAAGCCCCACAAAGTGACTTCAGACCTGAACTGGTCCTTAAAAAGTAGGTTTTGAAAATTTCTGAAAAATTTCAAGATTTGCTTCTAAACTTCGAAGCCTTCTAACATCCCCAAAAAATAAAATGGCATTCACAAAATTATCCATACATGAAGTAGACATATAGGGAAAATAAAGTAATAACTATTTTTGGAGGTATCACTATCCATTATAAAAGTTGAGAAATAGAAATTTAGAAATTTACAAATTTTTCAAAATTTTGGGTAAAAGTTGGTATTTTTTTATAAATAATAATGACATTTTTTTACTCAGTTTTACTAATATCATGAAGTACAATATGTGACAAGAAAACAATCTCAGAATGGCCTGGATAAGTGAAATCGTTTTAAAGTTATTACCACATAAAGTGACACTGGTCAGATTTGCAAAAAATGGCCTGGTCCTTAAGGTGAAAAATGGCAGGGTCATTAAGGGGTTAGCTCTGTTCACATCATGTCTCGAGTCCTCAGTTGGAGGTATACATCAGGAGGATTCCCAACGTATACAGTGCACAAAAAAGTATTCATACCATTTGAATTTTTCTACTTAAATTAAATGTATTTTATTGGGATTTTATGTGATAAACAAACACAAAGTGGCAAGGATGTGTGAAGTGAAAAGAAAATGATATTGATACATTTTATATCTGAACAGTTATGTCACTGGAGCTTCTCTAACGCACCAAATGTGGACACTGTAGTAAGGAAATATGAATAAATAAGTTTTCATATTTCCCAGTACTGGCCACAAGAGGGCGCTAATACCAAAATGTGGTCAGGTCAAGCAACCTGTAAGGCTGGGTTCACATCATTAAACGGATGCCTCAGACAGATGCCATACAGTGGCATCTGTCACCATAGAGTTCCATCATACAAAAAAATGTAAAAAGTATACGTTAACACTTTTTTGCTGGACTCTGCACTAGTTATAACGATTTACAGTTAGGGTGCCTTCACACATGGCAGATTTTGTGGCAGAAAATGCTGCCAATAAAAATCAGTTCCATTCATTTAAATGGTGCAGCAAGCGCATGGATTTCTGAAAACCCCATTAAGGTGAATGTAACAGGTTTTCAGTCGCAGAATTCTGCCGCATGTGAAGGCGTGCCTACAAAGAGGCTCAGTGTGAGGAACGGCTCAGCTGCGGGTGCTAATCCCTGTATGACTGATATAATAGCAATATCTTTACACCAGTGCTCCAAGCCTTTCCTTCCATCTCCTCTACTCCTGCTAGGACCCTTTCACACGAGCGAGCTTTCCGTGCAGGTGCAATGCCTAGCACCCGCACTGAATCCTGACCCACTCACTTCAATGGGTCTATGCACATGAGCGTTGTTTTTCACGCATCAGTTCTGCGTTGCGTGAAAATCGCAGCGTGTTCTATATTCTGCGTTTTTAACGCAACGCAGGCCCCATAGAAGTGAATAGGGCTGCGTTAAAAACGCATTGCATCCGGATGCACTGCGTTGCATTTTAAACGCAAGTAACTTATTATCCATAGATACACAATATAACAAAACGTGTGTGGGATCATATCAGAAAACCTAAAAGCAATCCAAGCCTCACATAGATAAATACAAAAATAACATCTTTATTAATCAATACAACGAGTAAAAAATGCAGGGAGTGTTGGAAAAACAGGCAAACCCCAAAGCCGAGGTAATATGTGGTAATATTTCATAGGCTTGAGACATATTGTATCACCAGTTAATCCGACACAGAAAGTGCTGATCAATGAGGTAAAATGCAGTAGTGTGGGGATACCAGGTATTGATAGTAGGGGGACAATGAACATAAATCATCTACCCCATAAGTGGATCATCCCTTATCCCAGGAAAAATTTCCCTCTGCAGCTCAATATGAACAGCAAATTCACTGTGTGAAACACTGGGTATAGCAGGGTATATGTGGTGGCATGGCCGACACCCAAAGAGGCAAAATACCTGTAATGATAAATACCAACCAGTCTGGGGAGAGCCGAAAGCCCGACGTACGTTTCACAAAGTTGTATTGATTAATAAAGATGTTATTTTTGTATTTATTTGATTACTTTTAGGTTTTCTGACGCAAGTAACTTAGCAACAGTGAAGGGATTTAGGACAGGAGCTTCTGTTTCACAGCTGTGGCTCCAGCCAGTGCAGTGAGAACCTTGTATTTGAGTCTCCTGCCCTTGCGGAGCCAATTGAGCAATTGAAACATGTCCAAAGCTACACACTCATCAATGGATGTGGAGAGGCTGATAGTCCTCGTGCAGGAGAGGTCATGCATTTCGGACAGCAGGTCGGGGGACTATCACGACCGCTCAAAGAAGGTTGCTGCATGGGTGGAAGTAGCCCAATAGGTATTTTCGGCAATAACATAGTACAAAAGGCCGAAAAAAGACATTTGTCCATCCAGTTCGGCCTGTCATCCTGCAAGTTCATACAGAGGAAGGCAAAAAAAAAAAAATGTGAGGTAGAAGTCAATTTTTCCCACTTTAGGGGAATAAAAAATTCCTTCCCGACTCCAATCAGGCAATCAGAATAAATCCCTGGATCCACGACCCCTCTCTAGTAGCTATAGCCTGTAATATTATTACACCCCAGAAATACATCCAGGTCCCTCTTGAATTCCTTTAGTGAAGTCACCATCACCACCTCCTCAGGCAGAGAGTTCCATAGTCTCACTGCTCTTACCATAAAGAATCCTCTTCTATGTTTGTGTACAAACCTTCTTTCCTCCAGACGCAGAGGATGTCCCCTCGTCACAGTCACAGTCCTGGGGATAAATAGATGGGAGAGATCTCTGTACTGACCCCTGATATATTTATACATAGTAATTAGATCTCCCCTCAGTCATCTTTTTTCTAACGTGAATAACCCTAATTTTGATAATCTTTCAGGGTACTGTAGTTGCCCCATTCTAGTTATTACTTTAGTTGCTCTCCTCTGAACCCTCTCCAGCTCTGCTATGTCTGCCTTGTTTACAGGAGCCCAGAACTGTACACAGTACTCCATGTGTGGTCTGACTAGCGATTTGTAAAGTGGTAGGACTATGTTCTCATCACGGGCATCTATGCCCCTTTTGATGCAACCAAATATCTTATTGGCCTTGGCAGCAGCTGCCTGACACTGGTTTTCCTAGATCCTTTTCCATGTTAGTGTTACAGTGTTTTACCATTTAGTATGTACGGGTGACTTGCATTATTCCTTCACATGTGCATAAACTTACATTTGTCAGTGTTAAACCTCATCTGCCATTTATCTGCCCAAGCCTCCAATCTATCCAGATCCCTCTGTAGCAGTATACTGTCCTCTTCAGTGTTAATTACTTTACACAGTTTAGTGTCATCTGCAAAAATTGATACTTTACTATGCAAGCCTTCTACAAGATCATTAATAAATATACTGAAGAGAATAGGGCCCAATACTGACCCCTGGGGTATTCCACTAGTGACAGTGACCCAATCTGAGTGTGTACCGTTAATAACCACCCTCTGTTTTCTATCATTGAGGCTGTATGGGAGCTGTGAGACGCCAGAAGTTGGGTAAGTGGCCAATCTATACATGTCTGATCATAACTGTCCTCCCTAGCATAGCACATGTCATACGCTGTCCTCCCTAGCATAGCACATGTCATACTCTGTCCTCCCTAGTATAGCACATGGCATACGCTGTCCTCCCTAGCATAGCACATGTCATATGCTGTCCTCCCTAGTATAGCGCATGGCACACGCTGTCCTCCCTAGTATAGCACATGGCACACGCTGTCCTCCTGTCACGGATGGTGTTGCAGAAAACTAGAAGATACAAATAAAGATCCAACTGACTTGATCCCAAACTAAGGAACATAAGGGTGAGCCCTATAAAAGCCCTAGAGCTCTCCCTGACTGCTCAGCCCATGCAAAAATCTTTATGATAGATAATTGCATGCCCTCGTACCTACACTGTGTGACACCTGAAAACCCTATAATAGTGAGGGAACACGACCACCGGCTCCCTACACTTAATACGGAGGGAGTCAGGGTCACCTAGGATCAAGCCAACAGGAGAACACAAATAAAGGAACAGACTTAACTGAGGAACCAGCAGTTGTAGCATCTAGCAGTGAGCACAATCCAGGAAGTTGTATAAACCGCAAAGTGATGCAGTATGGGAGGGGATATAAGGGGATGAAATCAGTGCAACTAGATGACAGCTGAGAGAGGGAAACGAGATGACAAACTAAACCAAAACAAAAAAAGCTCAAGCAAGAGGTACTGAAGAATGTCTGTCAGAGCTTCTCAGAGATCTGGCGGTGACACCTCCCTAGTATAGCGCATGGCATACGCTGTCCTCCCTAGCATAGCACATGGCATACGCGGTCCTCCCTAGCATAGCACATGGCATACGCTGTCCTCCCTAGCATAGCACATCACATATGCTGTCCTCCCTAGCATAGCACATGGCATACGCTGTCCTCCCTAGCATAGCACATGGCATAGGCTGTCCTCCCTAGTATAGCACATGGCATACGCTGTCCTCCCTAGTATAGCACATGACATACGCTGTCCTCCCTAGTATAGCATCTGGCATACGCTGTCCTCCCTAGTATAGCACATGGCATACGCTGTCCTCCCTAGTATAGCACATGACATACGCTGTCCTCCCTAGTATAGCATCTGGCATACGCTGTCCTCCCTAGTATAGCACATGGCATACGCTGTCCTCCCTAGTATAGCACATGGCATACGCTGTCCTCCCTAGTATAGCACATGGCATACGCTGTCCTCCCTAGTATAGCACATGACATACGCTGTCCTCCCTAATATAGCACATGACATACGCTGTCCTCCCTAATATAGCACATGACATACGCTGTCCTCCCTAGTATAGCACATGGCATACTCTGTCCTCCCTAGTATAGCACATGATATGGTTCTGGATCTGACTCCAATATAGTCAGTGAAGATTGATGTATTGCTCCGAATGGTATAAAATGATTGGCATACGTACGCCTTGAAAGAGATCACACACAGACTGTCACAGAGAAGTCAGTCAATGCAAGATGCTGCGTTTATTGAGATTACATGATTTTTTTATAGCAAAAAAGAGGAACTTTATGACTCGGCTAATTTGATGATCTAATTGTCACATTACTAAGTCCCATGACAAGGTATCACATTATCACTCCATACTTTAGCAATGTCAGCACTATGTCAGCAATTTCAATATCATAAAGTGTTTAGTAAGAGATTATTAAGGGAGCTGGCTGCTACTTCAGGGGCCATTTTGTTTGTTAAGCAAACTGTTAGATATAATACAAGCAAGTATACATTTGATACTAGATATATAGATATATGATTCCACAACAGTCCCCCCTTGTAGACTTGATTGTAGACTTGATTGTAGACTTGATTGTAGACTTTCCCTAAACCTAGCGAATCCCCTGGCATACCATTCGTATCCTCTTCACCCACAGTGGCGACAACTTATCCCTTGTGAATAAGTTCCCGATTGAGCGGACTTCTGGTAATACCCTGGGATTCATTTGTCCCTAATTTTCATCATCTCTTGGATCTTCAGGCCTGGGTGGAGGAGCTTCATCCGCGGGAGTTGGAGAAGGCGGGGGTGTCGGGAATGTAGGGGGTGTCGGGAATGCAGGGACGACATCCACATCTATTGCGGTGCTAGCCATTTGTTCATAGAGAAGTAGTATGGCTTCCTCAGCAGGCTTCTTTCTGTTGGTGATACGGTTAATGCAGGAAACAACAAATTTGATAAATATGTAGATTACCATCAATATTAGGGCTATCTGTAATATTCCCTGAATTATTCCCATCGTCCATCCACTAATTCCCTTGAACCAGTTACTGGGATTAAGGAATGAGAAAGTGTCAGACCACCATGTTGACTTATCTGCACTGTGAGCCTCTAGCCATTCATCACGTATCTCACTCATCTTTTCCAAACCAGCTTTTACTTGTAGATTACCTTGTGGATCGATATAATGGCAGCATGCAGTACCTACTACCTGACACATACCTCCATCCTTTGCAGTCAAGTAGTCTAATACTAAAGTGTGTTGATTAGTGACTATGATGAGCTGATTCTGGACAACATTAGATGTATTCATCAGTTTCATAATTTCCCAAATCTGATCATCCAAGTAGTCGGTAGCCATTACTAGCTTGTCATATGTTTGTGTAAGCATAGGATAGATTAATAGAGTACTAAAGAACTTGTTGGCACCACTCATTTCCACAAGATGGGGTTTTCCATTTGGTCTAGGAATGTTATCTGCGGCTCTTTTATATAAGGTGTGTTTGGGGATAGCATTGACATTTAATTTTCCATGAGGCAGTGTAAAAGTGGCTGGTGTGAGCCTAGCAATTGTACATAAACCTTTGAAATCCGAAGGGAGCCATTTATATGCCCTGTGTCCACATACTAGGTATATATTTTTTGGGACCGAAACCACTGTACTATTGAACAAACGAGTGATTAAGTGGGCTAGTTTGATACCTTCTGCCAGTTTTTGACCCTTTCCTTGACCCTCTGTGGTGTTACTAGTTATCCCTATTGTCAAGTCCCTTACACTGCGCCGGGCGCAGGCCAGATCACCACTTGCTTCAGCATATATACCAATGCACTGTACTGGACTGTCTGGGTTGGAATCATTACAGCCTGATCTGTTATGGGAACTGAAAACCATACCATGGGTTTGTACCTGTAGGCAGTAACAGTGGGTCCAATTTGGGAAGCAGGATACATTGCTCCACATATAGTCATTCCAGGGCATATTGCTATTCTGAGCTGAGGGTCCTGTTCTGTTTATCATTAGCCATGGGGACCCATCCCATGCTACTACTATTAGGGAAGCTTTTCTGTTGCCATTTTTGGTATTAACCTCTTTTATGCTAGAAAGGAAAACAGCTGATCCTGCCAAATCTTTTATCTCTTGGAAGGTTAGGGGCACAGCTAAATAAGGCATAGCTCTAGCATTTACTGGGCCATGTGTACATATCCAACAATCTTTTAGTGAAGAGGTGGTGGTGTCAGAATCACCTTCCTTCAGACTTTTATACAACACTTGATGATGTTTGACAAACTTATTGTCCCACCCGTCATCATCCATTTCCGCCGGGGGAGGAATGTATGCACTGGTGAGTGTCACCAGTGCTAGCAGATAAAAGAAAATCATTTTGTTATTTCTGAATCTGGCGGGTTCTTTATCCTTTTGCAGTGAGAGGCGTGGATCCAGGTGGATCTCCCTTCGAGCTTTACAGAAGTTGGAGTGGTCAGTAGTACTTGGTAAGGCCCCTCGAAGCGTGGTTCTAGGGTACTTCTGACGTGTTTCTTGACCACTACCCACTCTCCTGGTTTCAGAGTGTGGCTGCCTTCTAGGGAGTCAGGATCTGGAATGGAAGAAAAGACTTGTACATGGATGTTAGACAACTGTTTGCTCAAAGCTATCACATACTTTGCAACAGATTCATAATGCATTTGCAACTGTTGAGGGAAGTACAGCCCCATCCGGGGTCCCGACCCAAACAATATCTCATGTGGAGTCAGCTTATGGGGAGGTTTGGGAGTGTGTCTGACTGCAAAGAGTGCTATTGGTAAACACTGAACCCAATTGAGCCCTGTCTCCCTAGTCATTTTCAGCATTTTTGACTTTAATACCCCATTCAGTCTCTCGACTTTGCCGCTACTTTGGGGTCTGTAAGGGGTGTGGAATGCCAGGTGTGACCCTACCATCTTCCAGACCTCTTGGGTTAGGTTAGCAGTGAATGCTGGGCCCTGATCACTCTCAATGACCTCAGGTACCCCGTACCTACAGACAGTTTCCTGTATCAATTTTTTAGCAGTAGTTGTTGCTGTCTGATTCCTGACGGGGTAGGCTTCTGGCCACCCAGAGAACATGTCTACCACTACTAACACGTATTGAAACCCTTGGCACATTGGCATCTGGATATGATCAATCTGGATCCTCTGGAAGGGGTATAAGGCTTTTGGGAGACATTTTTTTTGGCGTGGGCTCAGTCCTACCTGGATTGCATTGGGCACAGATTAAACATGACTGGACATATTTCACTAGTACAGGAGTGATTCCTGGGGCTACCCATATTTTATCGATGAGCTCTTTCATTATCGTCTTAGATTGATGAGTGGGCCCATGGGCCACAGAGGCTATTACAGGATAGAGTGCTCTAGGCAAGCACACTTTCTTCCCTTGTGTCCAAAGTCCGGATTCTTCTTCCAGGGCTGACTCCTTTAGCCAGGTTTCCTTTTCTGAGCGGGTGGCTTGCTTCTGCATCTGTTTCAGTAGATCCCATGATATTTCTTGTTGCTTGACATCCGGTTGTGCTAACATGATTTTATCTGGCTGTGCTCTTTCCTCTTCCATTGCTGCCTGTTTGGCTGCTTGGTCCGCCAATGCATTTCCTTTGGCTTCTGGTGTGTCAGCACGGGTATGTGCCTTTACTTTGATTACTGCTACTTTGGTGGGCAGGAGTACTGCAGTCATCAAAGCCTCCACTGCTAAAGCATGTTTAATTGGGGTTCCTGCTGCTGTAATGTAATCTCTGGCCTTCCATATTATTCCGAAATCATGAACTACTCCAAAAGCATATCTGGAGTCTGTGTAGATGTTAGCAGTGGAGTCTTTTGCTATGAGGCAGGCCTCAGTAAGAGCTATGAGTTCAGCCTCTTGTGCTGACTGGTCTGGGCGCAATTGCCTTGCACACAGTACTTCATACTCACTAGTAACTGCCATGCCTGTATGGAATTTCCCTTTGTCATCGGCATACCTTGAACCGTCTACAAAGAGTGTCCAGTGTGGGTTTTGCAAAGGAGTATCCTGTATTGATGGTGGAGTTCCTACTTCAGCTTCCATCATTGTAATGCAATCATGTTCTTGTTCTTTGTAAAGAGAGTCGGTTGAGGCCCATAGTTCTTCTTCCTGAAGATCTTCTTCAGCACGTAGATCAATAAAATCTGCAGAATCTCCATCTGCAGTACACTCCCCCCTTGGGAGAGGAAGGAGTGCAGCAGGATTGAGGATGTGGCATCTCTGGATGGTGACATTATCTGGCAGAAGCAGACTACACTGGAGCCTGAGGTGGCGTTGTGCAGTGAGGTGTTTAGGTTGTGTTTGTTGCAGGATAGCTGAGATGTCATGGGGAGCCATGATGGTGAGTGGGTGTCCCAGGACGATGTCAGCGGTAGCGTTCAGGAGAGAACTAGCAGCATGAACGGCCCTGACACAGGAAGGGGTGGCTCTGGCTACAGGGTCTAGACGTTTTGAGAAGTAGCCTAGAGGTCTACTACGACCTCCATGGCTCTGGGTGAGAACTCCAGTGGCATGGCCCTGACGTTCCATGACATAAAGGCGAAAGGGAAGCTGATAGTTAGGGATGCCAAGAGCTGGGGCAGTGACAATGATTTGTTTGAGGGATTGGAATGCTTTTATGGCTTCTGCAGTCATTTGGAAAGGGACAGTAGCAATACGGGGTATGCAATCAAATAGTGGCTGCATCAGAACGGATGCATCAGGGATCCATGGTCTACAGTATGAAATGAGTCCCAGAAAGGTTTGCAGTTGGTGAGGGGTATCTGGCAGTGGGATGTCTGAGACTGCTTTCTTTCTGGCATCCGTAAGATGCTTACTGCCTTGTGAGATGCAGTGACCTAGGAAAACAACTTTTGGAAGACACAACTGTAATTTAGAACGTGAGACTCTGCACCCAGCATCCGCCAGGTAGGCAAGAAGTGAGGCAGATGAGTTCAGGCAGACGGGGTGTGAGTCAGCACAGAGGAGTAAATCATCCACATATTGTAAGAGTTCCACCTCTGGGTGATCTGCTTGCCATGGTTGTAAGATGGATGCCATTGCTTTGCTAAAGCAGGAAGGACTATTATGAGCTCCTTGAGGCAACACCGTCCAGGTGTATTGTTTTCCATCATGTGTAAAAGCAAAGAGAAATTGGGAGTCTTCATGTAATGGGACAGAGAAAAAGGCATTTGCTAGATCAATGACAGTAAAGATAGCAGCCACAGGAGGAATGCTAGCAAGCAAAGTGTGGGGATTTGGTACAATGGGGGTTTCAAAGACTGTAGCCTCATTAACTGCTCTGAGGTCTTGTACCATGCGATATACAGGAGGCTGTCCCTTCACACTCTTCTTTTTAATTGGGTATAAGGGAGTGTTACATGGTGAGGTGGTAATTTTAATAGCTCCATTTGCAAGAAGAGCCTGTATCTGGAGGGTGATAGCATCTCTCTGGGAAATGGAGAGAGGGTATTGTGCTTTATAAGGCAGTAAGTTAGGATTCTTCAAGGTTACAGTGACTGGCGGGACTTTGAGACGCCCAATGTCTTGGGGACCTTTGGTCCAAAGGGTATCAGGGATGAGGTGCAAAATGCTTTGCAGCGAATCCCCTTGTTCATGTGATTCAAGTGACTGGGATTTTAATGCCATTAGGAGGCAGGTTTCTTCAGGACTCAATGCCGTACCTAAAACAACTGTACCATTTTCCTTGAACTGGATGTTGGCACGTATTTTCTGAAGAAAATCTGAGCCTAATAGGTTATAAGGACATGTCTGGCTTACAACAAATTGTGACATTACTCCAGTGGGCAGATGTAACTGTGGAGATTGGCTTTGGGATTTAGTAGAGGGAGTAATCAAGAGAGGCTTAGTAACAGGGTTGTGCTGGGTGACCCCTTCTAAACCAGAGCAGGGTAAATGCATATCTGTGAGCCAGGAAGGGAGTATGGCGTTCTCACATAACACACTGCGGGCTGCACCAGTGTCTACAAGGAATGAGAGTTCCTTCCCTGCCACATCGAGGGTGATTCGAGGGGCGGGGCCTGCAGGAGGGGCAGAGACTGCCATACACGGGGTGTCCCCTCCCAGCAACACTGGTTTGCCAACGTCCTAGTGGGATGGAGCTGGCCATGGAGGAGGAGTTCCTCTTTGGCTCTGATCTGCTGGCCACAGATGTTTGGAGCGACAGTTTCTCTTAATGTGCCCTGGTTTGCCGCACCCATAACAGACACGGGGGGGCGGGGGTCTTTCCTCTCTTTCTTCTCCCGTCATGACTGCCATGACTGATATGCGGGATTTCTTTGTACTACTCTCCAGCCCTTTTGCAACTTGTTCTAAAATTTCCAATGTTAATGATTTCCATTCTGGGCGACAGGTTACAAGAGCTTTGTTCAGATCTGGCCTAAGGCCATCTACAAATGACCGTGCTAGGAGTCTTAAGTGCACAGGTTCATTTGGACTGAATCCCATATCTTTATAGTTTTGTTTAACTCTTTGTACAAACTTTTCTACTGACTCTGCTTTATCCTGCACCATGTCTTGCAGGGTCGTGGACTGCTCTGCTAGTCTGTCTTTCGCCCACTTATATAATTGCTGAATGAAATCACGGCCAGATTCTGAATCACGAGTGTCATAATTTGCTCCAGGGAGTTCTGGTTGGCGTATGTGATCCATTATAAGTGAAGAAAATTCACCAGTTTTATTTTGCACAATACTTTGCAAGTCTGACCAAGTACACCCGTAGGTTTGATAAACTTGTGCCAATTTTCTATAAAAGGGCATAGGGTGTGTATCTGGGTCAGGCATGAGGTTCACTATGGTGAACAACTGCTGGGGGGTAAAGGACACATACTTAGGTGGCCCGACTGGGCGAGTGTTCAAGTATATTTCCCTTAAGGCTTCAAGATTTCCTTGTCCTATGTTATGGATCTCTCTTTGCAGCTCTGTAATTTGGTTTTGAAAAGACTCATTCATTGCTCTTGCTGCACCCTGCTGGCTACTTAGGGTAATATCAGAAAATTGTCCAAGGTGCGGTGGGGGGCTGCGATATCCCAGGGTTTGTGCTGCAGCACCTGGTGCATAGTCCACTGTCTGCTGTGAGTCTTCCCCTGCATCTTCCTTTTGTTTCTCCCCATCCTCATCTTCCTGATCTACAGCACCACTTCCTCCTACCATTATATGAGCTGGAGCTATGGGCTGACTGGGTAGCATGTAGGTGCCGTCAGGATTTACAAGTGGGTATATAGTAGTGACTTGTGGCATGACAGAAAGAGCAGGGTTTGGGGAGATTACAAGTCCAGCCTTGGGCGTTGGCGGAGGACAAGATGGCGTCATTGCTGGGACTGGTGAGACGTGCTGGGGGGCTAAAAGAGCATGATTATGTGGGCGTGGAGCACCACAGGCTAAGCACGTATCACGGGGGGCAGGGTTCTGCTGACCACAATGTGTACAAGTCCAACTTCCCCTTTTTCTTTCAGCTGCGCCATTGTTATAGGGCGGTGGCTGTTCCTGTACTAAGACTGGGCCAGGCCGATAGTAATGGAGTCCTGATTTTTCATCAAACATTGCTTCTCCTTTTGTCTGTTCAAATTCTTTGCTACAGTCCAGCCATACCCTGACTGTATCTATCAACTTATCATCATTCAATTTGCCTCTTTTCTCAGTCAACAATGTCTGCCACATAGCAGAACACAATACACCTCCTTTTGCAATACCATAATTCTTTTCTAACTTGCTTAATCCTTTAACATAACCTTTTCCTCTCCGGTCCGCCACGTACTGTTCAGGTGAACAATAGCCCTTCGGGACACTATTTCGGTTACCCATTTTTTTCAAAACAACACGTTCTGGAGCCTTCAACACGTTCTGGAGCCTTCACTTACTGACTGTCTCTGGCATACGCTGCCCTCCCTAGCATAGCACATGGCATACGCTGTCTTCGCTAGCATAGCACATGACATACACTGTCCTCCCTAGCATAGCACATGGCATACGCTGTCCTCTGTAGTATTGTATTGTTTGGCAAATGTTCCTTTCTTGGATTTTTATTACAAAGTTGATGAAGCTAAAAACCGGTGGGGGCGCTTCCAATTCAGGAAGGAGATGATTCATCAAGGCCGCAGTGGGTCCACTGCGCTTCCAAGAAAAGGCCCTATATGTTTAGGGAACAGCTCATGTTCCTGCGTCCGATCATCGACCTGCTTCCGTAAGTTATTACTAAACAATGACCACTACATGTTTATCTATACACGCTGTATGTTGACTATGGGGGTAATGTAACGTTTAACTATGTGAAATTAGAAATGTTATAATTGGCGAAAGCAACCAGGTCGAATTCTCCTTTATTTTGCAAAAGTACGTGAACAACCTTCCAAGGGGGTGGTGGGGGGGGGGGGGGCCTGCACACATAAACATGGTAGCAGTGATTGTATCTAATGAGCCTGTGCAGGTACCCCCCCCCCCCCAACCTGTTACCACCCCTCTCTACCCTTATTGAAGGCTAATAGCAAATCAATTATACCTTCTAGCAGGAATAATAAAGGAACGCCACTACATTGATTAATAAGAATAGATGCTCCTGAATTGTTATTAAATGGGGAATGCATGCAGCTATTCAGACAGGCCTGTCAGGAGAGGTGAGAGGTCCTCTTTAATGTAGTACATGTGGTGAATGTATTTGACCGATAATAGTAAGATGTGACGTGACAATTTTTTTTACTACATTGAGGTCATATATTAATGTTTTTATTTTTTTTAAAGAATGGAGGACAACCTTGAAGAGGAAGCTAATGAATCTCTACCACAGCACTCGACCACATGTGAGGAGGAGACTACCTCTGGCACACCTGCAGAGTGCAGAGACCCACCACATCAGCAGCCGCACGTCCCGCGTCCTCGAGACAGGATTCCCCCCCCACTTTGCCCATATCCAGCAGGCCAAGAAGATGGCCTATGCCTCCTGCCGAGACTCTAGTTAATAGCCAGGTCCTGGAGTACTTCGCTAGAGTCCAGCAGGAGGACCACATTGACCATTTTGGTCAAAGTCTGACGCATCATTTGGCAAGTGTGCCGCCAGAACGATTGCTGAGAATTCAAGCAGCTCTCGGCATCTTTCTGGAGGCAGCCACTCCTCCTTATGATCTGTCAGAAATATTTTTGGCCCTGGAAAATTGGTGCACCAATAGGCACATGTCTGGCCCCCTGCCAATTTCCCAGGTTCCACAGGGGCTGGCCCCAAACCCTACAATTAGGGAACATTATGGGCCACAAAGTAGGCCATACAGCCCAACCGTATGGCGAGCCTGTATATGGCCAGCCTGGCCCCTTCTCCTCCTCCCAGGCTGCCCCATCCCAGCACTGTCCCTCCTTCCCAAAGCACCTACCATGGGTCACATTTTCAGCCCCCGCCAGGCTCGAACAGACGTTTTTTGAATGTTTAATTTTTTATTTCTATTTATTGTTTATTTTTTTACAACTAAAATCCGTTGAGTACTCTGTGCCAAAATAAACGGTTTTGTTTTCATTGATTTGATTGTTTGCGGTCTTTATTCTACACAATAAATAATATTTATGTAGAACAAACACATAGAACACATTAATAATTGTACACGTTTCCTATAAATTAATAGAACCTAAATACACGTAACTATGTAAACATGATTTATGATTCATTTACACACATACATATTAATTTAGTTAAAAACAATATTAACCAATTGAATGACTTTAGTCAAAATTTGGGATTTTTTTTTACACATATCTTCAAAACATATTAATGTACATTATGCTCAAGATAGTCTAGACCAGGGGTCAGCAACCTTTGGCACTCCAGGTGTTGTGAAACTACATCTCCCATCATGCACACTTGCTTGGCTGCTCTCTAAACTCCCACACAAGTGGAAAGAGCATGCTGAGAGTTGTAGTTTCACAACAGCTGGAGTGCCGAAGTTTGCTGATCCCTGGTCTAGACAATACAGATGGAGTTTAGTGACATGACACATGTAATGATAGTTGTTAGTAATTGATAATGAGGTCAACTACAACATTATTAATTATGATGGTGATACTGGCATACATTTAAAATAGTGCTAACATTTAATCTTTAGAGTATTAGGTATTAGTACATATTTCACATACCGTGTTAAAATAAAAATGTATTCTTATAAAATAAAAACCTAATTACCCAACACACAAACCAGTCACACAACAAAAACTACCACAGAAAATGGAGCTTTCCACATATATAATGTACAAGCAGAAGGACACAGCTTCGCTTGGGTATATTTAACCCCTTCAACCCCGGGCCTGTTTTCACCTTCCTGCCCAGGCCATTTTTTGCAAATCTGACATTAAAACGCTTTTACTTATACATGCCATTCTGAGAATGTTTTCTCGTCACATATTGTACTTCATGACACTGGTAAAAATAAGTTTAAAAAAAATCATTTTTATTCATAAAACAAATACCAAATTTACCAAAATTTTAGAAAAATTAGCAAATTTCAATTTCTCTACTTTTATAATAGATAGTAATACCTTCAAAAATAGTAATTACTTTACATTCCCCATATGTCTACTTCATGTTTGGATCATTTTGAAAATGAAATTTTATTTTTTGGGGCCGTTAGAAGGCTTGGAAGTATGGAAGCAAATCTTGAAATTTTTCAGAAAATTTCCAAAACCCACTTTTTAAGGACCGGGTTAGGTCTGAAGTCACTTTGTGAGGCTTACATAATAGAAACCACCCAAAAATGACCCCATTTTAGAAACAACACCCCTAAAGGTATACAAAACTGATTTTACAAACTTTATTAACCCTTTAGGTGTTCCACAAGAATTGATGGAAAATGGAGATGAAATTTCACTTTTTTGGCAGATTTTACATTTTAGTCCATTTTTTCCAGTAGCAAAGCAAGGGTTAACAGCCAAGTAAAACTCAATATTTATTACCCTGATTCTGCGGTTTACAGAAACACCCCACATGTGATCGTAAACTGCTGTACGGGCACACGGCAGGGCGCAGAAGGAAAGGAAAGCCATATGGTTTTTGGAAGGCAAATTTAGCTGAACTAGTTTTTAGATGCCATGTCCCATTTGAAGCCCCCCTGATGCACCCCTACAGTAGAAACTCCAAAAAGTGACCACATTTTGGAAACTATGGGATTTTTATTTTTTTTTAAATATAAATTTTTATTGGTCATTCAAAATCAGTAGTACATATTCAAGCAATGAGTTCAAGTACATACTTAATACTGCCATAGATGATACTCAGTTTCAATGACTCACAGATATAATAGCATGATACACTTACAACTGAGATTTATAGGGTATCTTGATTTTTCATCTTTTACCCCCTCCCCCCGAACAAAACAGTAGGGTGTCCCACCTTCATCACAGATAATATCATCAATCTAATCGACCAATAGCCTCCCCAAGGTGCCAGTTTTATTGGTACTATTTTGGGGTACATATGATTTTTTATTGCTCTATATTAAGTTTTTTGTGAGGCAAGGTAACAAAAAAATTGATGTTTTGGCACGGTTTTTATTTTTTATTTTTACAGCGTTTAACTGAGGGATTAGATCATGTGACTTTTTATAGAGCAGATCGTTACGCACGTGGCAATACCTAATATGTATACTTTTTTTTATTTTTTTCACTTTAGCACAAAAAGAGCTGTCTTGAAGCAAAAAATAATCATATTTTTGTGTCTCATAGTCTGAGAGCCATAGCTTTTTTTAAATTTTTGACCGATTCTCTCAGGTAGGGTCTCATTTTTTCGGGATGAGGTGACGGTCTGACTGGTACTGTTTTGGGGGGCATACACCTTTTTGATCACTTGCTGTTGCAATTTTTGTGATGTAATGTACCAAAAATGCCTTTTTTTCCTTTTTTTTTTTTTACGGTGTTCCCCTGAGTACCTGAGTGGTTAGGTCATGTGATATTTTTATAGAGTTGTTTGTTACGGACATGGCGATACTTAATATGTATACTTTTTTTTTTTTTTTCACTTTAGCACAATAATAGCAGTTTTGACACAAAAAAATGATGTTTTAATGTCTCCATGTTCTGAGAGCTAGAGTTTTTTTAATTTTTGGGGCGATTGTCTTAGGTAGGGGCTCATTTTTTGCAGGAGGAGGTGACTGTTTTATTGATACCATTTTAGGGGGCATACGCCTTTTTGATCACTTGGTGTTGCACTTTTTGTGATGTAAGGTGACAAAAATGGCTTTTTTTTTGCACTGTTTTTTTTTTTTTACATTTTTATGGCGTTTATCAGACAGGGTGGATCATGTGATATATTTATAGAGCCGGTCATTACGGACGCGTCAATACCTAATATGTGTGGGTTTTGCTTTTTTTATTTTTTATTATAAAATAAGGGGAAGGGGCTTTTTTTCTTTTTTACTTTATTAATTTTATTACTTTATTAATTTTATTAAAAACACTTTT
This sequence comes from Bufo gargarizans, assembly GCF_014858855.1. Lineage (NCBI taxonomy): Eukaryota > Metazoa > Chordata > Amphibia > Anura > Bufonidae > Bufo > Bufo gargarizans. Next base: position 8,243,482 of record NC_058086.1, read on the forward strand.
TTTAAAAACTTTTTTTACTTTACTCTATTTATGACATTCACTTTTGTGGGTCTGATCCCCTCTGCAATGCATTACAATCCATCTGTATTGTAATGCATTGCCTGTTAGTGTATGACACTGAGTCATACACTAACAGGTTGTCTAGGAGATGGGCCTGAGGCTGGATCTCCTCGGCTCCCGTAGAAGGCAGTCCCCGATGCCGTGCAAGGCATTAAGCAGCCTCTGCACGGCATCGGGCTGCCTTGTGTCGCATCGGGTCCCCGCCACAGCAGCGTGGGGACTCGATGCTCTCCCTCACCCGACACAAACCTCTTCTATGTCGCGGTCAGTGCGGACCGCGGCATAGAAGGGGTTAATCCGCCGGCATCGGACTGCCGGGCCCCTGCAGTGATCACGCGTGCACCGCTCCGGTGCCCGCGCGATCGCTATGACGTACTATTACGTCAAATTGCAGGAACTCAGTGGTTCCCATGACGTAACAGTACGTCAAAGGTCGGGAGGGGTTAATCTATTTAATTTAATGTTTGTATGTGTCGTTAAAAGATATCAACACTATCCACTATAACAGTGACATCTACAGCACCCTACCCCCAAAACAGTGACCTCCACAGCCCCCTACTCCTTAACACTGACCCCCCACAGAGCCCCGTCCCTTAAAATTGGACCTCCACAGCAGCCCTCCCCTTCACTTTGACCTTTACATCAGCCTTCCCCTTTAACAGTGACTTTCACAGCATACCACCCCCTTGACAGTGACCTCCACAGGGGCCCGCCCCTTAACAGTGGCCTTTACTGGATCGGGGGTGTGTCCTTTTGAACAGCTCACTCTAAGACAGCAGCACTGTACTGTCTAAGTGTGATCTGCAGGGAGAAAGTCACCCTCCCTCCCACATCTGTAGCTGACAGAAGTTGATTTTTACCTTCATTTTTAAAATCCCTGTCGGCTAAGGAGCGGAGGGGGCGTGGACTAACCGGATATGGGCGTGGCTTAGCTGGACCTAGAAGTTGATTTTTAACTTCATTTTTTCAATCTCAGTCAGCTGAGGAGTGGGGGGCATGGCCTAACGGGATTGGGGGCGTGTCCTTTTGAAAAGCTCACTCTAAGGGTCCCTTCACATGTCCGTAGAATGGGTCCGCATCCATTACGCAATTACGCGGAACAGGTGTGGACCCATTCATTCTCTATGGGTCCGGAAGAGATTTCTAAGGGGGTGCCGGATCAGGGGCGTGGCTTAGTGGGACCTGAGGGCGGGGTTTTAAGTCTTTTGAGGGTGGACACATTGTGGCAGGGGACGTGTCTGGGCTCCTTCCTGGAAAAGTGACGCCCATCTGGGCACCATACTGGCTCATTTGCATACCAAATAAACTAGATTTTCAGAGGATAAAAACATCTATTGCTGGAACAAAGGCACATCTTTAAATAAGGTACTAAGTGCTATTAGGCCATGGCTTTTCTTCAATAGCGATTATCCTGGAGATAGATTTCCTTTAAAACGCATCTACAGCAGTAAAAATAAATGGCTGGGTTGTTATGGAAACCTGAGGTAAAACTATTTATGTGGAGGCTGGAGGACCTGCGAGCTTCTATTGGCTGATAAGGGTCATGTGACCAAGCTTCTGTTGGCTAATGCATTTTTGGGAATATCTCATGAACGGTACGTCCTAGAGAGCTGAGACCTTCTCTAAAACCTTCCCGGACACCTGATGTACCTGTGTCAAATTTCGTGATTGTAAATTCGACGGTGCGGATTCCTTTAGCGGATATACACACACACATACACTCAGCTTTATATATTAGATGCTAGGGGTTTTGATATATGTTGGCATTAAAGGTGAGTCTAGAGAATTTAGAGGGTTTTTTTCAAGCTTGTTAAAAACGCATGCAATCCGCATGTCACACGTGTGGAAAAACGCAATAACGCAAAGCAATCGCAAGCACAATCGCACGATTTTCCCTGAACGCATCCGGACCTAATCCGTGACGCTTGTGTGAAAGAGGCCTTAGGGCACTTTCACACTAGCGTTATTCTTTTCCGGCATTTTGAGTTCCGTCCTAGGATCTCAATACCGGTAAAGAACTGATCAGGCATATCCCCATGTATTCTGAATGGAGAGCAATCCGTTCAGGATGCATCAGGATGTCTTCAGTTCTGTCTTTTTGACCTTTCAGGACGGAGATAATACCGCAGCATGCTGCGGTTTTCTCTACGGCCGAAATTCCGGAACACTTGCCGGAATGCAAGATTCAGCATTTTTTTCCATTGAAAAGCATTAAAGGGAACCTGTCACCCAAAAATCGCCTATTAAGCTGTTTACAGTACCTTATAGTGCTGTATAGTCGTTTCCTGATGCACTTTTTGTTAGTTTTGCAGCATGTATGCTCAGTCAGAAATCGATGTTATATTCAGCTGCTGCCCCGTGCTTCAAGTCAGGCTTGAAGTCACGGGGGCAGCGGCCTCGGCGTCTTACATGGCCCTCTCCCCGCCCCCTGCCTCTGTGACTGACAGCCGAAATCCGATTCCGGGACCGCGCTCAACGGCCGCATGCGCAGTAAAGGGCGGCAGGAGCGCGGTCCCGGCTGCCGCGCGTACTACGCGCCGTCTTACTTTCGCCGCACTGCGCATGCGCCCGACATCCTGTATCAAACGCGCCCGCGCCCAGATGCCGGGCGCGGGCGCGTTTGATACAGGATGTCGGGCGCCTGCGCAGTGCGGCGAAAGTAAGACGGCGCGTAGTACGCGCGGCAGCCGGGACCGCGCTCCTGCCGCCCTTTACTGCGCATGCGGCCGTTGAGCGCGGTCCCGGAATCGGATTTCGGCTGTCAGTCACAGAGGCAGGGGGCGGAGAGAGGGCCATGTAAGACGCCGAGGCCGCTGCCCCCGTGACTTCAAGCCTGACTTGAAGCACGGGGCAGCAGCTGAATATAACATCGATTTCTGACTGAGCATACATGCTGCAAAACTAACAAAAAGTGCATCAGGAAACGACTATACAGCACTATAAGGTACTGTAAACAGCTTAATAGGCGATTTTTGGGTGACAGGTTCCCTTTAATGCCGGGCCGGCCCCGAGTGTTCCGGCAAAACGGATCCGGCACAGACCGCAAAAAATTTGAAAAAAAAGAAATGCTGGATCCGTCTTTCCGGATGACACCAGAGAGACGGATCCGCATTTCAATAAATTTGTCAGACGCATCAGGATCCTGATCCGTCTGACAAATGCCATCAGTTTGCATACGTTTTGTCGGATCCTGACGGAATCCTCTGCCGCAAGTGTGAAAGTACCCTTAGACTTCTTTCACACATCCATGCAGGGGTTATGATCATGACAAGACGGTCAGTGTTTAATCCATGAAGATGTCCGTGAAGCATCCATGTTAGCATCATGAACCAAAGTAATGCACGTCTTCATTGTTTGTCCACAGATGTGTGAAAGCATTAGTCAATGGATCCGTGTGCTGTCCGTGAAGGATACATACATGTCCTTGATTTATCAACATGTGAAAGAGACCTAAGGGCTTATGCACATGGCCACTGCCCATCTGTGCCCGCAAACAGTGGGTCCGCAATATCCGGGCACCGGCCATGTGCACCCTGCATCACGAATGCGGATTCGTTCACTTGAATGGGTCCGCAATCCGGAGTGCTTACATGGGTTTTATCTCCGTGCCTCCGCACCGCCAAAAAATAGTGCATGCATTACTTTTTTGCATTGCAGACGGATCACGGACCCATTCAAGTTGGATCCATCTGCAGAATCCACACAGATGTTGCCCAAACCCGCCCTTATGCAGAGCTCAAGCGCACCTCCTCCTCGCTCAGATATAAAGCCCCTGCTGCCCTGTGTCTGCCCACCCCGCCACTCATAATTAGACCACAACCCCACCCGCCACCTCCAGGATCAGCGCATGACCAGTTCCATTGTTGAGGCAGATGCCCTCAGTGGGAGATGAAGAGTGCAGGCGGAGGCAGTGTTCGCCACTGCATATGCACAGAAGCGAAGATGCAAGGAGATGGTGGGTGGTCTGATTGTGATGGGCGGACACGGTGCAGCAGGGGTGTCATTCCTCCACTATGGCTGCTACTGTTATGATCTGGGTCAAGTGGGTGAGCACGTACTGTATATGGTTAAAGATAATGGGGAGACATAGTCTCCATATCTTCTGTTATGGCGGAATAGTAGTTTTCAAGAATTATTTTTCCTAACAAGATTTTTAATTTTGGCCTCAGAGGGGCTTGCGTTACCTTACTCAACTTTGTTTGCTTTTTAGGTCCTTCAATAGTCTGAAGCAGGAATTTAATTTGCCCCAGCACTGTCTATAGATATTTTATAGTTATATTTTACTTTATAGATACATGCCTGCAATGCTGAATTCAGTGAGGGTCCGTTGATGCTGGAATGTGTTCCTGTCGAGTCGGTGGTGAGGAGGGTTCGGCTATCTTCAATCTTGTATGCGACACTAATGGCTGAACAGGACTCCCCTTTTGACAAATCTCTTGGCAGGATGATATAGATACTTTGCAGGTCGCCCATATGAATGAACTAAGTTACACTTGGAGATCCACAGTTATTAGTGCCAGAGATCAACTTATACAGCTCAAGTGTATATTATACCCCTGGTAGATTGTTTAACCTCTTCAGGACACATGACATACCAGTACGTCATGTATAGTTCCGATCACTGCCGCCCGGTGATCGGAACCCGGTGCCTGCTCAAATCATTAAGCAGGCACCTTGGCTAAATGCGCGGGGGGGGGGGGGGGTCCCATGATCCCCCCTTGTCAGCAATCGCCGCAAACCACAGGTCAATTCAGACCTGCGGTTTGCGGCTGTTACCTGTGGTTGCGGCGGCTGGCGGCGGTACCATCGGGTCCCGCATTGCGCTGCCTTCCGGTGACGAACCTGTGAGATCCAGCCCCCTGGATCTCACAGGCCGGAAGCTGTATGAGTAATACTCACTGTATTACTCATAAAGCCAATGCATTCCAATACAGAAGTATTGGAATGCATTGTAAAGGATTAGACCCCCAAAAGTTGAAGTCCCAAAGTGGGACAAAAAATAAAGTTTTCCCCCCAAAAATTAAAAGTTTCAAGTAAAAATAAACAAAAACGTCATTTTCTCCAAATAAAGTAAAAAATTGGTAAAAAATAGGAGGAAAAAAAAGTAAACATATTAGGTATCGCCGCGTCCGTATCGACCGGCTCTATAAACATATCACATGACCTAACCCTTCAGATGAACACCGTAAAAAAATGATTTTTTTTTTACTTCATTTTACCAGTGTCATGAAGTACAATATGTGACGAAAAAACCATCTCAGAATAGCCGGGATAAGTCAAAACGTTTTAAAGTTATCAGCACTTAAAGTGACACTGGTCAGATTTGCAAAAAATGGCCTGGTGCTTAAGGTGAAATAAGGCTGTGTCCTTAAAGGGGTTCTGCACTTTCATTTAACTGATGATCTATCCTCTGGACACCCGGGACCCCCGCCGATCAGCTGTTTGAGAAGGCAGCGGCGCTCCAGCAACACCGCGACTTTCTCACTGTTTACCACCGGCCCACTGACGTCACGACTAGTATAAACCTGCGTGAGCAGGGCTATGCTCCATTTTAGTGAACAGAGCTTAGCCCCACTCACGCTAGTGCTGGAGTGCCGCTGCCTTGTGCCGTCCGCTTAAAAATCATCTTCTGAGCGGAAACATAACGGACCCCATTATAGTCTATGGGGTCCTAAGAGCCCCGTTTGACGTCAGTTATGTGCTTATCCGTCCTCCTGCCCCTAAACGGAGCAGGAGAACAGAAAGGCTGAACGGTGATGTGAATGAAGCCTTAAATGAAAGTGCAGAACCTCTTTAAGGAGTTAAAATGCATAAATTACCTAACACTCATTGTACGCGTTGCGGGCATGATGGTGGTTATTTCTTTCATATGAAGTGGCAGTGCCCGGTCATTCAAACCTTCTGGACGGAGGTTCATATAAATGCTAAAATTGGTTTTCCAGATGTATGCACACCTATGATGAGTCTTTTGGGTCTTGTTAATGATGTCCTCCCCACTAAGTATACAGACTACTTATGTACTATGCAAGTAAAACTATCCTTCTGAACTGGAAGACCCCCAAAATTCCCAGTATGCAGCATTGGATACAACTGTTAACTCTAAGCTAAAAATATATAATTTAGTGTATGAACATAGGGAGATCAGTGACCGATTCCTAAAAGGGAGTCTTTCACCTAAAATCACCATTATCGAACACTAACTTCAGGATCTCCATCACATTCCCCATTAGAACGCTACCTTCCATATTGCTGTCCATCGCCGATTTTCTCAGAAAAACACTTTGATTCAATATGTTAATTAGCTTCTATAGGTGCCCAGGGGCGGCGTTCATGCGGCTGGTGCCCATGCCCCTCGGCGCTTTTCATACCAAACCCCTCCCCTCTCACCCCTCTGGCCCGCCCTAGGTTCTTCTGATTACCTCCTCCCTTCAGTGATAAATCCCGCGCCTGCGCCGTTCAACAGAATCTCTGCGCCTGCGCACAGCATTACCCAGAGAGTTTAATGCGCCAGCCTGTACATCCCGATCTAGCCGGCCTTGTGCCTCTGCCCATAATGGGGAATGAAGTGCGCAGCCATGACGAATCTGTTGAACGGCGCTGGATTTCTCACTAAGAGGAGGACGTAATCAGAAGATCCTAGGGCGGGCCAGAGGGGTGAAAGGGGAGGGTTTCGTATGAAAAGCGATGAGGGGCATGGGAACCAGCCACAGGAACGCCGCCCCTGGGCACCTTCAGAAGCTATTTAACATATTGAATAAAAGTGTTTTTCTGAGAAAATTGGCGATATGGAAGGTAGCGTTCTAATATGGGGAATGTGATGGAGATCCTAATGTTAGTGTTCTATAATGGTGATTTGAGGTGGAAGACTCCCTTTAAGATATGGGATCCTTGGATCATGCCCAAATGGTGATACCTTGAATGCATAGGTCTTTCCTTCCGGGCCTGTGGAGCAGTGAGTGCATGGTGTGTGGGGGTTGGGTACATATTGTGTATTTTTCCTTCAGTACCAGTGTTATTTTTTGCTGTTGTGGTATTTGCAGTCATAATGCACTGCTGTCCCAATACTTTGTCTGTATCGTGTAACTAGTTGCACCTAGTGTGATCTTCTGTGTCCTGGGTAATTGTAACCACCAAGCCTTGTGTGCCACTGTTTAAACCAACATGGGCTGAACCCTCTTATCCACAGATCCATGTACTTTATTGATCCATTTACAACAATGTCTCTTCTGGCAGTTGTGTCAAAATCACACAATACAGCACAACATAGTGATAACTAGATTTTCACCTGCAGACCCGGATGTGCTTCTACAGAACTCCTGCCGCTGGGGCAGCTACTCCAGTAATGGGATTGTTACTTCAGCAACTCCCTCACATTCACACCTGCGTTTCATTCCTCCTCAGAGACAATACAATGCTTCCATGCTGTATGTTTTAATAACTGAGCGGTGTGGTGAAAAATAACGACACCTTCCTTCATTCCCCTTGCAGGAAAAGCTTAGTTGTGCCCACAGTAAAGATGGCGTCCGTCGTTTTTCCTACGTCTTCCACAAGATGGCTGCTCTTACACTGCTTCCCACCCACCACCTGTCAATATGGCTTCTCTGCTTCCAATGTAATATTTCTAAACCGAACATCTAGAAAAAGTCCAACAGCTCCCAAACAACACCTACCTCAGACTCACATGACCTCGTCATGTGACCTAAACCTCTCAGGCGCCCGTACATTCTAGGCTTTACCCTAACATTACAACCAACTGTGTCTGAACTGAAGTGTGTTGTCGCAGCAAACCTGGCTACTGTGATGTCACCGTCCATTGGCCCGCGTCTTGAAAAGTCCCGCCCTCTCAGACCGTTGATTGGTTAGCAGTTTCCTGAAGGAGATACAGGAGAGCCAGGATTGGCTAAGACGCTTCTGAACTGTGAATCTGCGCGGAAGCGTGTGACAGCCGGTGGATTGTGGCGGCTTGTCGGGAAGGACCGCATCACGTGAGTGACTGCAGGGAATGGCGCCTGTGCCCAGTGTAAATAGATGCTGGCGCTGCTGCTGGGCTTTTCTAGGTTATTCTGTGGTCATTATATAATACAGTTCTTTATTATACTCCATTGATGCTGAAGGGGCCAGAACTCAAATAAATAGTAAAATAAATTGGGCTCCACTGCTAGAGCACAGTATGTCCATAGCAGGGAGGTAATGTGACCGGTACAAAATGTCTATATTTATATCCTGCCTCTTAAAATATTGGTCACCCCCAACGTAACATGCCAAGCACAGTGCCCCGCAATACATGAGTGACAGGACCTTATCAGGGGTGACAGCGGGCATCGGCGTCAGTCCCTGCGGCTTGCACAGTGGCAGGTGTGTACCTGCGCATGCACACAAGACCTGACACCATAGACACCTGTGCAATTTTATGTCTGGGGACCCCCATTGCACTGCACTCTAAGCTTCACATCCATCACATTGCTGGTCACTTTTGCTTCTTTGAATACCGCCTGTGCAGACGATCCAGCTGCACACGTGGTATGTCAGCGCCAAGCATTTACTTGGTGGTAAAGTCCGCCTTTGTACATTGCACCGCTGGGCAGGGACAGACGCCTGTCCCCACTACTGTCATTGAACCTGGTAGGATAGCCAACTCCTCTAGGAGTCCTGGTGGACTACCCCTTTTTTTGGTAATTTAAAGTGACCCTGGAAAAAAACTAAATGTGGGTCCAGATTGACAGAAAGGCAACACAAGTACTCAGGGCCAATGTAGGTAGGTGGTGTCAGCAGTACCATAGTGCAGAACCAAATACACAGTGCAGCACATAATACCTCTGTGGTGGCCATCAATAGCTGCCACGTTGTGTCCTCCTCCTCATTTGTCACTAATTCAGACATAAAGCAGAGATGTGGGCCACAGCGCCAAGCCAACACTACGTTCAGCATGATGTCTGGACTTCCCAAAGTAATGACTCCTATTCTCCTAACCCCCTGTCGCTGTCTCCAGTGCCAACCACAGGTCTTTGGCAGTCTGAGACGCCTGTGTCCCTGCGCCATTTCAGCACTGCCTGATTATAGTGTCTTGCAAGGGTGAACAGCAGGTAACCATGGGCTGCCATGCCCCACCACAGTAGGTCTCTTGCTCACCACCGTATTTTCGGTCCGCATCTTTTGTGGATGAGATATGGACCCATTCATTTCAGTGGAGCTGCAAAAGATGTGGACAGCACACCATGTGCTATCTGCATCCATATGTCTATTCCGCGGTCCCGGAAAAAAAAAATAGACCCACCCTTTTTGAAAAAAAAAAAAAAAAGCCCCTTTGGCTACTCTTTTAAATAATATCTCTATAAAATTTACACTGCTTAAAATATCTCAAGACCATCAAGAGTAATGCTTCTTGTATGTTTTAATCTGTTTGACCTGCTTTTTTGGACTCTGCAGTGCTTAAAAAGGACCTTTCACCACAAAATTGAACGCAATCAGAAAGCACCATGTTATAGAGCAGGAGAAGCAGAGCAGATTAATATATATATTTTTTTTTTTTTTGTGAAAAGCTTCAGTAAAACCTGTAATTTTTACATTTATAACTTTGCATTTTCCACCTCCTGTGAACACCTATTGGTACAGGGAGGAGGGGTTATCAGTGACTGATCAATCACTGATAACTCCTCCCTCCTGTACCAATAGCTGTTTACAGGAGGTGGAAAAGTGCTAAGATATAAATGTAAAAATTATATGAATCTGTTCGGCTTCTCCTGCTCTATAACATGGTGCTTTCAGATTGCGTTCAATTTTGTGGTGACAGGTCCTTTTTAATGTTAGTATCTGAGGGATTTGTCCTCAAAGTGTTATTGGGTGATGAACACCATTTCAAATAAAACCACATGCTATGCGGAGGAGGGGAATGTCCTTATAATTGGCTTGAAATTGCCTCCTCTGACTATTTGAGGTGTGCCTCTCTTTTATTATTAGCCACTTACCTCTGATGTTTCTTTGCAGTGACTTTTTCATGGACCTCTTTGGAAGAATCTTCAATACTGTGAGTGCTGTGAGCAACCTCTTTACCAATCCTTATCGTGTGCGGGAGGTGCCACTTTTGGACTATGCTGGCTGCCAAAGACTTAAGGAAGATGGGCGAATCTTACTTTACAAGAGCAAGACATCAAAAGTGTGGGACTGTCTCCTAGTAAACCCAATGACGCCACAAAATGCCTTTCGGTTAGTATCTGCTTGACCTTCTTCAGAGCAGGTCACTAAACTGTTAAGTTAAGGGCGGTTGTCTGGGATACAGATAGTGATGACCCGTCTGAGGATTGTTCTTCAATATCATATCGATGTGGGTCCAACACTCAACCGTTTCGGATAGCGGAAACTATGCAGTGTACGGGGCTGGGAGCAGACGGCACCATACAGTGTGTAGTGGCCGTGCTGTGATACTGCAGCTCAGCTCCTATTCGGTTCAAAGGGAGCGAGCTGCAGTATTCTAGCGTCAGAAACTACACATTGTACAGAGCCTTCTGCTTCTGCTCCGTAAACGCTATAGTTTCTGGTGTCACGGCTGCTTGAAGCAGCTGATCATGGGGGCGCTGGTGTCGGACCCTCATCAATCTGATATAGCTTGATTACAGTTGTATCCAGTCTAGGTAATCCTCTATTAGCTGTATTAATCAGCTGGCGCATAAATCTCTCCTATCCTGCTAGTTCACTATACTAATAATAATCTAAAATATATATGAATTAAAGAGGACCTTTCATCGGTCCAAACATTGTGAACTAAGTATCATGACATCTACAGCGGCGCCCAGGGATCTCACTGCACTTACTATTCTCCCTGGGCGCCACTCCGTTCTCCCGTTATGTCCTCCGGTATGTTCGGGGACTTGGTTATCGTAGGAGGAGACTGCCCTTGTTCTGATGGGCGTCTCCTTCTCCTAGGCTGTAGTGCCGGCCAATTGCAGCGCAGAGTTCACAGCCTGGGAGAAAAAACCTATTATGGCACCGGACGGGGTTAAAAGCAGAGTGTGCTTGGCGTGCATGCTGTACCTGCGCTCCCTGGACTTTGTGTGGCTGTCATGGCCCATAACAGGTAGGAACTAGTGTTAGGGACCACTCCATAGAGGAGACCTTGACGTGGTGAGTGGCTTATTACGCTTTGGCCAAAATGTACACCAATGCCTTATTCAACATCCAGCATAGAGGCAGGGCAGGGTGCTGGTTGCAGAGTGCGATTGCATTTGTGTTTTTGCATTTATATGCATTGTTATACTTCTGTTTATACATTGGCCTGATGCAAGGTACCAGTGTAGATACAAGATCAGCCTAGAGTTAATCGCATAGGATTGCTTAAAGAGACCTCCTGGGACTAAAATATTGATAGACTATCCGTATTGTAATGCTGCCGGCAGATTACACTGCATTTGAGGGTGGCAGGTTATCTTTACCTATTACTTTACTCTATTAGATCTTGGAAACAAAATAATTTTTTTAAAATGGTCATTGAAAATAATGCCTCTGGGTCTAGATATTACTGTTAGATAGTTATTAGGGTTGTTGCGGGTATCGAAATTTCGATACCCAATCGATACTTTTGTTCTGGTATCGTATCGGATTTCAGTTTTTTCGATACTGGGTTGCGCTTCTGCGCAGCCTAGTATCTCTGAACATGAGCGTGCTGCTGTCGGCGCGCTCATGTTCTCTCAGCAGCACGGGGAGAAGGAAGCTGTCCTCCCTCCCCCCCCTGTGCTGCTGCCGCCAATAAGGAGAGAGGGGCGGAGGAGGGGCGGGCGCACTGCGCCACCAATGATAGGACTATTCCCACACAGAACGGCGCCCAGCGATGTCTCAGCACTCGCCATTAGTCCTGGGCGCCGCTCCGTTCGCCCGCAGTGCCCCATTACTGTCTCCTCTCCTGCTCCACATGCTGCTGATTACTATTGGAGCGATGGGAGGAGACATCAGCTTTACTAGTGGGCGTTCCTTCTCCCTGCGCTGCGATTGGCAAATATAATGAAAGGGACGTTTAAAAGGGAGCAAAATAACAAATATTTTATTGTGCTCATGTAGGAAGGAGTGAAACCTTTATAAATCAAATCGGACTAAAACCATCTATCCCAGTATAACAAGCATCGTATAGGGAAGGTATCAATAACCACTAGGAGGGCTTGTTATCAATATTATAGGGGGGATAGACAGACTAATAATCTAAAATCCACCGCACTAAATACACGGATAAAGTGCTCCGTAGGCAATTGTAGCCTGATATGTTAAAGTGCATGCGGAGATAGATGCGGTGTGCGCTGACCCTGTGAGGATTAACAATGTGTATGTTGATTCAACACAGGAATCACAGTAAGTCACAGGGAACTACACATCTACACATAGAGACTATCCATCTCTTTCTTTACCATCCATTTCCTTCTTTACTATCAATGGCGGCATAGAGTTAGTTTTACTAAATGCCGAGCGCAGCGAAGCGAGCTCGCGAGGGTACAAATGTAGATTAATGGAGATGACTGTCACTTTAAGAAATCTATACCCTTAAGTGTGCGCACGCGCGGTGTGCGAACTACTGCAGTGGAGGCTGCAGGAATGCTTCGCTGAAGTACGCTTGTGCGCTTGCGCAGCGCACCACGTCACTTCCGCTATAGACTTTCGGCAAGCTATAGAGATTTGGCAGAACACCGGAACAGAAAAAAATAAATAAAAACTGCGCGATTCGCCATTTTTAAAAATGCGTAATGCACGTGGCTTTTTTGGTTTATTTTTTTTCGCGTGGTATAGAGTATCGCAATACTTTTTCATGGTATCGAAACCGAATCAAAAATTTGGTATCGCAACAACTCTAGTTCTTATGGTGCCCCGGTGTTCTTTTGATGCCTCTCATAATATCCATCCTGGTGGTCACATATGCTCAGTATTTTAATACCACTGGCCAGCTCTTTTCTGTAGTGTTGTTCAAACGATAAGAATCTGCGCGCTAGAAGCAGCGACCTTCCGCCGGCACTGGACGTAGAAGTGACAATTTATCATAGCAATCATGTGCCATCACTTGTAACAGTGAGAATACCCCTTTAGGAGTGGCTCCCTCTCTTGCAGACCCAGTGCATCGATATGTTTATATGGATAACTGTTAATTTGAATAGCCAATATGTAATAAATAGTCTCTGCATCAGCTTCCTCCACGGATAAGGGTAATCACAGGGGTTTGAAAAAGACCTGTCCTCGTTTTAAAGGGAATCTGTCTGCAGATTAGTTGGTTGTCATTATTTTATATATATTTTTTTTTTTCTGATTTTCTCCTTTCAGTCTATTTCAGTTGGATTCAGAAACAGAAGCATTGCATCAGTTCCAAGAATATGCAACCAAAATGCGTCCATTCTATGAGAGCTCCAGACAGGGCCTCCAGCTGAACACTGTCCAGCTACTTACAGACTGTCTGCGTGGGCACCCCAACTGGTCTTTGGCGCACGTGGCAGTAGAGATGGGTCTTCGGGACAGTTTTAAACACAACGGTATTCTGAGGTGGGCAGAAGACAATGCACAGTGTGCTCAGTGACTGTGTTCACAAATAAGTCATTTTTTGTATTGCTTATTAGTAAGTGTGTACAGAGATGGCATGAGACCATAGAGCTTTCTACATTGTGTGCTTATTTCTTTCTAATTAAAGAGAATCTGCGAGCTCCGAAGCACCTCGCAAACTAGAGAAAGTGATGCATAGCCTAAGTGACGCAGGTCTGGGTATGTCATTTTTATCCTGATACATTTTGATGCTGTGTCCCTCAAACCAAGAGAAAAATGCATTAAAGGGGGTTATCTGACCCCTAAAATTCCCCCCCCCCCCCCATATGAGCGTGCCTCTCACACACAATATACTTGCCTAACTCCCCAGCACCCACGACGCTCCTGGTCCCTGCACGGCTGCAGCTGCTTCTACCCGTGCGCGGATGAAAACCTCCAGTGTTGGCGGGGGCAGGCAGTGACGGGGACGTAACGGCCCCCCCCCCCCCCCCCCCCCCCCGGCCATCCGTGATTCTGGGGAGGCTCGTCCTCGTCACCGCCTTCCATTGGCTGCCTTACTCCACCCTACTCAGGATGATTTCATCTGCACACTGGGAGAAGCGGCGGCACCAGGAGCGACACGGGTGCCAGGGAGCCAGGTAAGTACATTGTGTGTGAGGGGCTCAGGCATTTCAGGGGGTCTGATAACCGCTTTAAGAGGACTCCTGTGCTAATGCACATAATGTAGAGGACTCAGAGGAGTCTTCGCAATGCATTTTTCTGTTGGTTTGTTGGAGCACAGTGTTAGAATGCAAGTAAGTATGAAGATAAAAATTACATAATTGGACTCTGCACCACGTACACTATACACTGCTTATTCTAGTTTTGGAGCTGACAGATCTCCTCCTTCAAAGGGATATGTGAGTAGCATAATAGATAACTATTAGACCGGTGGGGATTAAGAGACCACTAATGATCACGAGAACAAGGGCCTCGTACCCCACAGGACCCAAGAAATGAATAGAATGGCAGGTCCAGCATGTGCACTGCCTCATTTATCTTTGTTCAACCGCTCCACTGTTTCCACCATTTCCTTAAAGTTGAATGGAGTGACAGTACTCATGCGCGACCTGCCACTCCATTCATTTCAGAGGTCACTACATGGCTCCCGGTTTCCTGATTGGTGGGGGTCCCAGCAGTCGTACCCCCACCAGTCTAATAGTTTTCCCCTATCCTGGCGGTGCTTCACATTAAAGAGGTATCCTCTAACATGGAGTATGGAAAAAGCATTTGTCAAATCTTCATCACATTTATTTCATATACTATATAGGCCATAACTAGATGATTGCTTGCATTCGCTTGACTCCATCTCTTCCTTTACCTCTAAAGAGGGACAGCTCTCCAGCTGAGACATCCTCCTTCTTCAAGTGGCAATTAAATGACTGCAAGATCTTTAAAGCTGTGAGGAATTGATACAGAGAGTTGGAAAACTAATTTTAACCCTTTTATGTTTTATGACCATTTTAGTTTTTTTTCCTTCTTGCCGTACAAGAGCCATAACTTTTTTATTTTTTTTTGTTTAATTTTTGGTCGAGATAGCCGTATGAGGGCTTTGCTCCTTGCGAGACTAGTTGTATTTTTTAAATGTTTGTTTTAAAGACCTCCAGAGCCTTGAATGTGATGATACTCACCTGGTCCCTTGTGACCCCCGGACTGGCACTCACTACCTTCTGCGCCCATATGAACTTCCGATGACGGGTGGAAACATGACTGCGTCAGCCACTCACAAGCTGCAGCCATGACCTGTCCCCATTGGATCTCGTGTGACATTACACGTGCCATTGTGTTTTCTGTTTAGTTTTTGAAAGATTCAGTTTTACATAGGAGACATGATGTTGGAGGCAGCAGGTAGACAACCACCGTGAGGTAGAGCAGCAGGGACAGTGATGTCAGACTGGGGAAAGTCCTTGTGGCAGGTAAAGAAGTTGAAGTTAGCAGTAAAAGAAGGTGGACCAGGGTTAGGAGAGAGATCCTGTGCAGCCAATATCAGGAGAGTAGAGAGATTACAGATGGACAACCGGTTTATGAGCCTGACTTTTGTGTTGCACCGTGGGAGGTGATAGTAGTTGAGATCTAGACTTCATGTAATCATACCTGTCTGTTGCCTCATCTAAAAGTCCTTTTACACTGACCAAAGATTGAACAAATGTTTGTTCAACCGATCATCCAGAGCAAACACCTTTTATACAGCTGTAACACTCATTCATTCCCCACACAATTTGCATTAGCCAGGGTAAAATTAAATGGGTTTTCCGGTATATTTATATTGAAGACCTATCCTGGGGATGAGCCACCAATATCGTATGGGGGTCCGCCGGTAGAGACAGGTGTTCCACTAGATATCCCTACCTCGTGAGATTTCCTTACCCTTGTCACTTTTGGCCGCAACGGACATGACGTGAGGAGGTAGGGAAATTTCACAGCAGAGTTAGCTGGACACTGGCCGGCACTGTGCATGCGCCGGGAGCCTCACCAGCGGTTAGGGTAAGGAAAAATTACGGGCCAGTGTGCAGGCGCGGTGATCGGATGGATGTTCTCAGCTGGACACTGGCCGACACTGAGCATGCTCTGGGGGCCTGTAATTTTTCCCTACCCTAACCGCTGGTGAGGCTCCCGGCGCATGCGCAGTGTCAGCCGGTGTCCAGCTAACTGTGCTGTGAAATTTTCCTACCCCATTGTTGTGCACCTGCGCGGCGCGGCACACCTCCTCACGTCATGTCCGGTGCGGCCGGAAATAACGAGGGTAGGGAAATCTAATGGAACACTGGTGCTCCATGAGCACTGTGGCAACTACCAGGCCATGTGACGTCACTGTACATCGGTCACGTGGCCTATGTGCAGCTCAGCCCCATTCAAATCCATGGGGGTGAGATGTAATATCAAGGATGGCCCCTTCAAACAATCAATTTTTTATGTCGTTGATTGAAACTCATTATTGTCCTTCATCAGGCTGGGTAAAAGGACCCTGCCATGTGTAACTGTGGTTACACTTCTTCCATACAACACTTAAAGGGTTTGTTAGAAAATTTAATATTGATGGCCTGTCCTCTGGATATGTCATCAATATCTGGTCGGTGGGGGTCCAACTCCCTGCACCCCCATTGATCAGCTGTTTGAAGAGTTTCACAGCTCACCAAGCACACCGCCGTGCATTGTATAGCAGCTATGTTTGGTATCACAGTCCAGCCACATTCACTTAAATGGGACTGAGCTGCGCTTAGGTCATGTGACATCACTGGCCTAGAAAGAGGCTGCAGTGCTTACTGGAGCTTCTGTTTCTATCTAATCGGTGCGGGTGCCAGGAGTCGGACCCCTACCGATCAGATATTGATGACCTTTCCTGAAGATAAGCCATCAATTTCAAATTGTTTAAAAGCTTCTTCAAACAAGTTGACTTCTGCCTTTGTGCCACCTGTGACATGAGTCACTATACACTTAAAGGGGTATTCCCATCTCAGACAATGGGGTCATATTGCTAGGATATGCCCCCATTGTCTGATAGGTGCGGGTCCCACCTCTGGAACCAACACCTACACCGAGAATGGAGTGGGGAAGATGGTGGCCGGAGGACTCTGGGTTTTCCGGGGTCCGGCCACCGCCAAGCGCTCTTTCCATAGAAGTTAATGGGAGCGCACCGCGTTGGCACGGCCTCTGCTCTCATTCATTTCTATGGGGCCGACAGAAATAGCCAAGCCAGTGCTTGGCTATTTTCGGCGACCCCATAGAAATGTATAGAGGGTGGCTGCGCGTGCGTAGTGCGCCCTCCACAACCTTTAGGGATCCGTTCCAGCGATATGCCCCCATTGCCTGAGATGGGAATACCCCTTCAGGGCTGAACTCTGATATAAACTCCCCTTCACTCCTTTACCATGTACAAGTGATACCTGCCTCTAAAACCGCCCAGAACACTGCCCATTTGTGCCGGTGATGGCACTGGGCTCCCTGCTAGGTGGAAGTCTCCGCCTAACATAGAGATGTGAAGCCCGGTACGTCACTGGTTCACAACAAACAGACCTTGCGTGGTGCAGCACATGGCAAGCGGAGCATCTGAGCAAGGAAATGGTCTGATGCTGCACTCGTACATGGTAAAGGAGTGAAGGGGAACTTGTATTCGCATTCAGCCCTGATCACGGACAACCCCTTTAATGGGCTTTTTTTGCTGAAGCCATAGGACTCCTTTAATAATTTACATTATAAACGGACAGTAGGTACACAGAAAATGTTGCCTTTCCAAGATTTTAAGTCAAAGGGATTTGTTGGAAGCTCACTTATATGTAATACAAATATTTTTATGTGTTTTCTAGAAGTGTGAATAGTACAGAATGTGACGTGGGCTGTACCCCACTGCACCTGGCCTGCAAGAAAGGGGACATCGAATGCATTCAGGAGTTGGTAGAAGACTGCCAGGCTCGGGCGGATATTTCTGACTTCAATGGAGAGACCGTGTACCACTATGCTGCCCGTCAAAACAACCCTCGTGTTATTGAGGTTATTACTCTTGCACTGTATTGTCTTTCCCTTAGCACATCATTAGTACATAAATGTGGCTACAGCAAACCTTTGTAGGGTTCCTCATCATTAAGTTTTGCTCACACAGTGCAGATTTGGTGCGTTATGATAAAGTTTAAAGAAAATGATCAAATTACCCAATAATGGCTTTGGCTGAATCTGCACTATGTGAACAAGGTTTTACACCTGTAAATGTACTGCAATTTACAAAAGAATGTGGGTCCTGAGCCCCCAATTCCTTCTTCTTGCATGGCCGCAATGAGGGAAATGAAGCGGGGGACTTGGGACTAGCGGTTGGGCCCTCAGCTCCCATGTCAGTTATTAGAAAACTAGTTTGTGTATGTATCAGCCTCTGTGTACATCCATGTATCATCATGTCTTACAGATGTTCTGGTTTATGTATTTTTACGTGTCTAGATCCTGTGTTCTGTACCTTCTATTGGTATTAACCACCTGAGCAACTCTGGAGAGACTCCATTGCATGTGGCTTGTCGCATGGGCAAAACCGATGCAGTTCTAGCCTTTTTGCGCTGTCATGCGCACTGTGATATCCTTGGAAGGGATGGATACCCCATTCACACGTCTATGAAATACTCAATGAAAGGGTGAGGCAGTCACAATTTTCTTCATATCAGTATAGAGGGTTGATTGTCCACAGTATCACAAGCCCCAGTCTGTTACATATAAACTATTCACTGTTTTCATTGGTAAACCGGTCACTGCAAATTTAATGGCCATTTGGTTGCAAGCTTCTCGCAATATATAGTTGTATAAACCCCAAATTGTCTGTTATTACTATTTTGAGTCCTTTCTGAGTTATCTTGGATGCTGGATTTCTAAAAGTGACAACCACTGTTGAAGCTTGTAGACCACATTAGTCTTCATCCAGATAATCATACAGTATGGTATATAAAATTGTTTTACAAATTTGAAACTGTAAAAATATATTTATCATAGAGCTTTTAAGAGCAGTCATAGCTTTACTGACATCAGACTGCAAATAAAAAAATAAACAATTTACTTGTTTTTTGCCTAGATGTGCTGAAGCAATACTGGATGTTTCTGCAAACCAGGTACATGTTGAAGATCCTAAATATCAGGCAATCCCTTTGCATTGGGCAAAGACCGCTGAGGTATGACATTATTGAACATTAAGAAATTAAAAAGGTTTTATATTATTTATCACTTTAGACATATCAGGCTGAGCGAAGATTGCATAATTATAGGAAGGGTGTGGAAATAGCTGTCTGCTGACAGCTATGTTGTGTGTATGGCTAGCTTAAAGGAGTTGTCCACTCCTTTTTAATATTGATGGCTTAGGGGGCATGGCCTAAGCCAGGGACGGGGCCGGACGTATGGTGGCAGAGCTCCTGGAGTAGAAGTTATATCCGCTGCCACAGAGCCATTATAACGGCCCCTTTCATCAATTTTAAGAGTCCTCAGCCCAAGAGGATCGCCCAGAGGGGTGAATATAGAATTTTGGCCCCGATTTAGTATTTGCGGCCTACTCGCCAACCGGAGCACCGGCCTTTCCTGCTACACGAGGCTGACTGGAAGTGCAAGCGGAGCGCACAAGACCACCTGTGCTCATTGCAGGACATTAGAGGTACCCTCCTCTCCCCTCCTGCCTTCCTATATTTATACCCCAAACTGAGGTCGAACACTTTGGGGACTGCCTGTGGACACTGTACTATATGGGGCATCGCTCTAACATCTCCCCACCAGCGCCCATCCACAGGTACCTGTACACTGTCATATATTTCAGCCTGGGCGAGCCCCTATATGCTCCTGAGGATTGCTGCCACCCTATGTATGTACCTTTTGTTTCCTATAGCAACCACCCATTAACTAGGTAACTACTATTGAGACTACTCCTCCACCCCAGAGGCTCATGTGCTTGTAATTGGTAGATGTGCTCCCGTTACGCCTCGCTCCAACAGTGACATGTGACAAACGGAATCCTATCCGCAAAGCAATTTACAGTAATCTTCAGCACTCTGCTCCTCTCTAAATATGTCAAAATACCGAAAGCATCCTAAGTCGAATACTTCAACCACATTGTCGCAGTCCCTTCCCGCACATGGCTGGCACAAATTGCCAGCCCTCATCCCTGCCTTACTTGCGGGGGACACGAGCAATACAACAGCCCCAGAAATCCACACCGCCCAGGGGTTTAACTCTACTGAACTGTATGAAAACATAAAACAATTGTTCAGACAAGAACTCCAAGATGTATCAGAAACCTCCAAACAAATGCATGATCTTGGTCAAAGGGTGGATGAGATGGAGACCAAAATAGATGAAATAATAGGTACTCTTGATGCTGATAAAACACGTCTGGATGATCATGAGATGAAACTAGCACAACTAGAACTGAAATTGGAAGACCTAGAAAATCGCTCAAGACCGGCCAATCTCTGTATTAGAGGCCTCCCAGAGAGACACAGCTCTAAACTTGTTTCAACCCCTATTATCACAAACTGACCCTCAGAATTTCCATATAGATTGCATACATAGAGCGCTGACTACGGCAAGAAATTGCCTCATGACGTCATTCTCGAACTGCACTACCCTGAGGCTAGGGACATGCTCCTTGCGGCATCGCGGAATATCTCGCCTTTACCGGGAATTAACTGTAGTGTTCAATTGTTTGCCGACCTTGCACCCTCCACGCTAGAGCGCAGGCGACAACTACGACCACGTTAGGCTACTTTCACACTAGCGGCAGGATGGATCCGACAGGCAGTTCACCCTGTCGGATCCGTCCTGCTGCTATTTCACCAGACTGTAGCTCAGTCCCCATTGACTATAATGGGGACGGGGGCGGAGCTCCGGCGCAGCACAGTGAGACGCCGCCGGGCTAAAAAGTCAGACATGAAGTACTTTTAGTCCGGCGGCCTCTCGCCGTGCGGCGCCGGAGCTCTGTCCCCGTCCCCATTATAGTCAATAGGGACGGAGCGGCAGTCCGGCGGCAGGATGGATCCGACAGGGTGAACAGCCTGTTGGATCCGTCCTGCCGCTAGTGTGAAAGTACCCTTAGTCTTTCAGAAGGCACAGATCCAGTATCAATGGGGCTCCCTATTCAGCTGTCATTCCAAGTTGAAGGCAAAGACCACAGTATTCTCTCCTTGGAAGAGGGACAAGAAGCACTGTGGCTAGCAAACATACTGATGGACTCTCATCCACAGTCCAGCTGGCAGCTCCACTTCCTCAACGCCCTGCAAGACTCTGGGAGAACAACCGACAACCACAGCGCCCAGCTTTTACCAGACCAATGTTGGGGCAATTACGCCTTTCTCTTTGATTGTCAGGGTCCAAATCCAGTGAGGTTTTTCATGCACATGAGAAAATCCAGATGTTTCTACATTGCATTCACTGTATACAATCATGAAATATTGTGTGGCATGAGAAGTGCACATTGGAGTCTGAGTTGTCTAGCCATAGAAATATGTTTTGGTTGCACCTGTGTGAGAATGTGCAAACCCACCCATGACATACAGGGCAATCACCGGGTAGTCCAACACTATCTCTGAGGCTTTTTCAATCATTGCCTGCACTGCCGCGACTGCTCTAACTCAGGAGGTGGTGCCTAGAGCGACAGGATCCAGTCTGGCTGAAAAGTATACCACTGGGCGTTGACGATCTCCATGTTTCTGAGTAAGCACAGCAGTACTGTGATCCTGCATTTTAGAACAGAACAAGTTAAATTCATCATCACACTTTGGAATGCCTAATGCAGGGGCTGACAGGATACAGAGTTTGAGTGTATGAAAATTGTTCTTCTGTAAGATGGAATGGTTCAGATGACAAGCAATCATACAAAGGTTGAACAGATAGGGCAATCTGTCACAAAGACCGTGATCGCTGAAAAGTGTGCTGTCTTCCTGGCGCTAGAGTTCGACACATCACGGTAGTAGTTTCTAACACTACATCGCGGTAGAATTTTCCGAAATACTGGCTGTACCAAGGGCCACACAAGAAAGGCAGTGGGAGATTAGGGCGATTAATATGTGGCTCAAGAACTGGTGTAGGAAGGAGGGGTTTGGGTTCCTGGAGAACTGGGCCGACTTCTCTATCGGCTACAGGCTCTATCGTAGGGATGGGCTGCACCTGAATGGGGAAGGGGCAGCTGTGTTGGGGAGAAAGATGGCTAGAAGGTTAGAGGAGTGTTTAAACTAGGGACCTGGGGGGGAGCTAAATTACATTATAGGAGGGGAAGATAGTGCAGATAGAGACCGGGGGCAAGGTAGTGGGACTGGGGGAGGAATGAAAGGAGGGACTAGAACAGTTCAGAAGGAAAGATGTAGGGTAAAAAATATACATAAACCTCTCAATTGTATGTATACTAATGCCAGAGGCCTGACTAATAAAACTGGTGAACTGGAATTTGTGATGTGTGAGGAGGACTATGACCTAGTCAGAATAACGGAAACATGGCTGGATGATAGCTATGACTGGGCAGTTAATGTACAAGGTTACAGTCTGTTTAGAAAGGATCGCCAAAACCGGAGAGGGGGGAGTGTTTGCCTTTATGTAAAGTCTTGTCTAAAGCCCACACTCCGTTAAGATATAAATGAGGGACATGAACATGTGGAGTCACTGTGGGTAGAGATACAGTCCTGATCAAAAGTTTAAGTCCACTTGAAAAATTGCAAAAAATCCTATTTAGCATGGCTAGAACTTAACAAGGTTCCAAGTAGAGCTTCAACATGCAACAACAAGAAATGGGAGTGAGACAAAACATTTTTTGAGCATTCAATTTAATGAAAACAACGAATAAACTGAAACAGGCTGTTTTTCAGCTGATCAAAAGTTTAGGACCACACCTCCAAAAAATATAAAAAATAACCCCCCTCCCCCCCCCCCCCCAAAAACAGAAATCCAACTTCCAAACATGAACTCAGTAATGAGTAGCTCCGCCATTATTGTTTCACGTCCAAAATTTGTTTTGGCATGCTTGATGCAAGCGTTTCCATGAGGTGAGTGGGAACATTTCTCCAAGTGGTGAAGACGGCCACACGAAGGCCATCTACTGTCTGGAACTGTCCATTTTTGTAAACTTCCCTTGCCATCCATCCCCCAAAGGTTCTCAATTGGATTTAGATCAGGGGAACAAGCAGGATGGGCTAAAAGAGTGATGTTATTCTCCTGGAAGAAGTCCCTTGTCCTGCGGGCATTGTGTACTGTAGCGTTGTCCTGTTGAAAAACCCAGTTGTTACCACACAGACGAGGGCCCTCCGTCATGAGGAATGCTCTCTGCAACATCTGGACATAGCCAGCGGCCGTTTGACGCCCCTGCACTTCCTGAAGCTCCATTGTTCCGCTGAAGAAAAAAACACCCCAGACCATTATGGCACCCCCTCCACTGTGGCGCGTAGAAAACATCTCGGGTGGGATCTGCTTGTCATGCCAGTAATGTTGGAAACAATCAGGCCTATCAAGGTTAAAAAAAAATTCTCATGAGCGAATAAAACTTTCTTCCACCTTTTGAATGTCCCATGTTTGGTGCTCTCTTGCAAAGTCCAAACGAGCAGTTCTGTGGCGTTCAAGGAGATGAGGTCTTTGAAGATGTTTTTTTGTTTTTTGAAGTTCTTCAGTGTTAGATGCTGTCCTGATTGTTATGGGGCTGCAGTCAGGGCCTTAATTTGGGTCGAGGATTGTCCAGTGTCTTGACAGACAGCCAATTGGATCCTCCGGCTCAGTGCTTATTACATTTTTTTGGGTCTTTCACGTGACTTTTTTGTTCCTTAACCCTCAGGATCATTTAAGAAATTCCAAATGACTGTCTTACTGCGTCCCACCTCAGCAGCGATGGCGTGCTGTGAGAGACCCTGCTTATGCAGTTTTTTTGCCTTTGCCATCACAACGTGTGACTGACTACCTGACAGAAAATGACAATGAATCCAGATCTTTGCACAGATTTGGCCTTTTAAAGGCATGTGGTCCTAAAATTTGGATCAGCTGAAAAACAGCCTGTTTCAGTTTAATTGTTATTTTCAATTAATTGAATGCTCAAAAAAATGTTTTGTCTCACTCTCATTTCTCCTTGTTGCATGTTGAAGCTCTACATGGAACCTTGTCAAGATCCAACAATGTAAAATATATTTATTTTTTTGCCATTTTTCAAGTGGTCTTAAACTTTTGATCAGGACTGTACATGGAGCTAAAAACAATAATAAATTACTAATAGGAGTTTACTATAACCCACCTAATATACCAGAGTCAACAGAAAATCTAGTACTAAACGAGATAGACAAGGCGGCAAATCATAATGAGGTGGTTATTATGGGGGGCTTCAAATACCCATAAATAGACTGGGAAACTGAAACTTGTATATCTCATAAAGGAAACGGGTTCTTGGCAAAAACCAAAGACAATTACCTCTCCCAAGTGGTTCAGGACCCGACTAGAGGGACGTCCATACTGGACTTAGTATTAACCAATAGGCCTGACAGAACAACAGACGTGCAGGTTGGGGGACACCTGGGAAATAGTGACCATAAAGTAATAACCTTCCAATTATCATTCAAGAGCGTTTCCACAGGGAGGAACAAAAATACCAAACTTCAAAAAAGCTAAATTTAGCCAACTAAGAGAGGCCATAGGCTTAACTAACTGGGACAAAGTCCTCAAAAATAAAAAATACAGCCACAAAATGTGATATCTTTAAAAGCATCCTAAAATCTCATTGTGAGAGCTACATACCGTATGGGAATAAAAGGTTAAGGAACAAAAATAAACCAATGTGGATAAATAGAACTGTAAAGAAAGCAATAAATCACTAAAACAGGAGGGTAGCACGGAAGCACTGAAAAACTATAAGGAAAAAAATAGAACATGTAAAAAACTAATAAAAGCGGCCAAACTAGAGACAAGAGATTAATTGCCAAAGAGTAGAATTAACCCTAAAATGTTCTTCAATTATATAAATGTTAAAAAGTATAAATCTGACGGTGTCAGCCCTTTAAAGAGTAATGAGGGGGGAGTCGCAGAGAGCGATGAGAAGAAAGCAAAGCTGTTAAATATTTTTTTTTCTCCAATGTTTTCACTGAGGAAAATAAACTGTCAGATGAAATGCTGAATGTAAAAATTCCCCATTCAAAGTGCCCTGTCTGACCCAGGAAGTACAACAGGGACTTAATTAACAAGATTAAAATGGACAAATCGCCAGGACCAGATGGCATACACCTCCGTATCCTAAGGGAATTAAGTAATGTCATAGCCAGACTTATTTCTGATATTTGCGGACTCTATACTGACAGGGAATGTCCCACAGGATTGGCGCATGGCAAATGTGGTGCCAATATTCAAAAAGGGTTGAAAAACAGAGCCTGGAAACTGTAGGCCGGGAAGTTTAACATCTGTTGTGGGTAAACTGAAGGTTTTCTAAGAGATGATATCTTGGAGCATCTCAACGGAAATAAGCAAATAACGCCATATCAGCATGGCTTCGTGAGGGATTGTAAAAAAGGAGAGAGACAGGAGGCAGCGCCTCGTGTGTAGAACCGTATGATAGTATTAAAAACAAACAATGCACTGATTGTGCTTACCGTATTAGGTTGTGATGGGTCACAACTCCTATGAATCGCTTGTGCTGGCAAAAAGCCCGTCCAGCTTGCGGGGGTGACTGCTGCTGCTGCCCAGGTTCTTACCCGTTTTCGTGGAGCACGATATACGGGGTATGGAGAATAGTGGATAGGTTTAAAAAAGTGAACCTTATGAAAAACGGCGCTGCTGCAGAAAACAGGACTCAAGTAGATAAAATAAAGTGGGTCTTTATTTATATTGGTCTTTTTGTGGATGAGAAAGTTGTATTTCTATGTGTAATAATATTGCAACAGAGGCATCGTCTTTTGCCACATTTATAACTGCCTATTTTGTTCTGTATTGTGCCCTTTTTCTCTCCCATGTTTTGTTTTGGTTTGTTTGGGGCCACAGTGCTCTTGATTGTGTAACGGAGAATCCCTTCCCTAACATAATAAAAAAACTAACCACCCTTATAAAAAGTGCCCACGATAATCAATACATAAACAAAAAAGAAAAGAATTTTCTCATTCCGAATTTTCTCATTCCGAAATCACCCAATTAGCTTGGATTGGTCATGCCAAGCTAATTTAATTAGTTTCTATGAGGAGGTAAGTTCTAGACTTGACAGCAGCGAATCAATGGATGTCGTATATCTGGACTTCTTCAAACCATTTGACACTGTACCACATAAAAGGTTAGTATATAAAATGAGAATGCTCGGACTGGGAGAAAACGTCTAAGTGGGTAAGTAACTGGCTCAATGATAGAAAACAGAGGGTGGTTATTAATGGTACATACTCAGATTGGGTCACTGTCACTAGTGGGGTACCTTAGGGGTCAGTATTGGGCCCTATTCTCTTCAGTATATTTATTAATGATCTTGTAGAAGGCTTGCATAGTAAAATATCAATTTTCGCAGATGACACTAAACTGTGTAAAGTAATTAACACTGAAGAGGACAGTATACTACTACAGAGTGATCTGGATAGATTGGAGGCTTGGGCAGATGAGTGGCAGATGAGGTTTAACACTGACTAATGTAAAGTTATGCACATGGGAAGGAGTAATGCAAGTCACCCGTACATACCAAATGGTAAAACACTTGGTAACGCCGACATGGAAAAGGATCTAGGGATTTTAATAAATGGCAAACTAAGCTGCAAAGACCAGTGTCAGGCAGCTGCTGCCAAGTCCAATAAGATAATGGGTTGCATCAAAAGGGGCATAGATGCCCGTGATAAGAACATAGTCCTACCACTTTACAAATCGCTAGTCAGACCACACATGGAGTACTGTGTACAGTTCTGGGCTCCTATGAACAAGGCAGACATAGCAGAGCTGGAGAGGGTCCAGAGGAGGGCAACTAAAGTAATAACTGGAATGGGGCAACTACAGTATCCTGAAAGATTATCAAAATTAGGGTTATTCACTTTAGAGAAAAGACGACTGAGAGGAGATCTAATTACTATGTATAAATATATCAGGGGCCAGTACAGAGATCTATCCCATCATCTATTTATCCCCAGGACTGTGACGAGGGGACATCCTCTGCGTCTGGAGGAAAGAAGGTTTGTACACAAACAGAAGAGGATTATTTACGGTAAGATCAGTGAGACTATGGAACTCTCTGCCTAAGGAGGTGGTGATGGTGAGTTCACTAAAAGATCAAGAGGGTGTATTTCTGGAGTGTAATAATATTACAGGCTATAGCTGCTAGAGAGGGTTCAGTTGATCCATGGAATTATTCTGATTGCCTGATTGGAGTCGGGAAGGAATTTTTATTTATTTTTTCATTCCCATAAAGTGGGGAAAATTGGCTTCGACCTCCTTTTTTTTTTTTTTTTTTTTTTTTTTGCCTTCCTCTGGATCAACTTGCAGGATGACAGGCGGAACTGGATGGACAAATGTCTTTTTTCGGCCTTATGTACTATGTTATTAACAGAGGCATATCTGATCCATGGGCGACAATATGACACAAGACCCAAAAAGACTTGCAAAGACTGTGCTCCCTTGGGTACCTGTATTTTTTTCTACTGCCTCCTTTCTGGTGTTAAACGCCGGGCACCATGGGAGAGGCAGTGCCCTAAAAAGACAACCTTGTCCTTGCAAAATTGTAGTTTGTCTTTTAAGGCTTTGCAACCATTCTGATAAAGGAAAATCAACAGTGACAGTGAAGCCACCTTACAGATATTTAGATTCTCCGCACATAAAAGCAGATCATCTACATACTGAAGGAGTACTACCGATCCAGGAGGTGTCCAGTTAGTGAGAACAGATTGCAAAGCCTGTGTATACATAATAGGTGAATTCTGTGCACCTTGGGGTAAAGCAGTCCAGGTATATTGGTTGCCTTCTAATGTGAATGCGAACAAATACGGGCAGTCAGGATGTAAAGGAACACTGAAGAAGGCATTTGCAAAATCAACAACAGTAAAACGGGTAGCAGTGGAAAGGACCTGTGACAGCAAAGTGTGTGGATTTGGGACTACAGGTCTCTGCAAGACTGTTACCTTGTTCACCTCTGGGAAGTCATGAACCATTCTGTAGCTAACAGGTTGTCTCTTTACTGACTTCTTAACTGGGAATAGGGGACTGTTGGCTGGAGACGCAGTTTTACTTAACCCATCCTGCCTAAAGAAATGCATTTATCTGACTAGCCACTGCCATCTCTTGTGCATAACTAAGAGGCTATTGTTTAACCCGGGGAGGCTGGCAACCAGGCTTAAGATGAACTGCTACAGGGGTCACTGTCATCCTCCCTATATCTGTTTTAGAAGTTGCCCACAGCTCCTGAGAGACTGCTTTGAGTGCCTCTACGTCTGGAGCATCATGCTCGGGAATCTGAGAGTCCTGTAGGAACACAGAAGCTATCAATGGACATAGGATCTCTTCAGGAGTGTCCAAAATCTACCCGAGTAGTACCATCAGTGTAGAAATGTATGTGGGCCCCCAAGGCTTGAAGGACATCAGTCCCCAGGAGAGGTTCGGGCAAATCCTATTTCACCAGGAGTTACGTAACCACTGTACTATGTTTAATTTTTAGTTTTACAGGTTCAGATTAACAAATGTATATGGTTTCCCTGGTGAATCCCACTGCAGGTACATGCCAGCGGGACAATTGGTGAGGTTGAAGGAAAGATTGGTCCATCACTGTCTTGGCTGCCCCCATGTTGACCAAAAAGGGTACTGCTTTCTTCTCATTCAAGATTTTATTAAGTTTTCCAAGGTAAATGGGACAAGAGCAAAAAAGCGTATCTGAACATACAGCATGTGGTAATCAATCAGAAACAGTGAATATCAGTTTCCAAAGTAGAAAACATCAGGGGAACCCACCCTGTATCAAGAACATGTACAGTAAAGAAAAGGTATTGGAGAAAGGGGCATACAATGGAGACAACAGGGGGGACACACAAGGGAAAAAGGGGAAGGTGAGGAAGAGACAAGAGCGCTGGTTACAAGTGTGCAGCCCGGTACTCACTGGAGGTGCGAAACGTCTCCCAAGGGCTCCACGTCTTCACAAAACGGGCGACGGCCAGCGGAGAAACGCAGATGAGGTCCGCCATCCTTTTGGTGGAGAGCAATTTCCTCAAACCACTCCATTAGTTGGGGGGGGGGGGGGGTGACTTCCAGTGGCGAGGAATGACCGTTTTGGCAGCTTGGAGCATATATTTCAAGAGGGAGGCCTTATAGGCTGGGATGGTGAAGTCAAAGGCGAAGAGCAAGAGGGATTCGGGGGTATTGGGAATAGGAATCCCTGTCACTTTTCTCACAATAGAATGCACCGAGTCCCAGAAAGGGCGTAGGGCAGAGCATTGCCACCATATATGAATCATGGTGCCCTCCTCTGATAAACATCTCCAGCATCTGTCCGACACAGATGGAAACCACTTGTGGAGAAGAGTGGGCACTCTATACCACCTGGAGAGGACCTTGTAGTTTGTTTCCTGCGCTTTCGTGGAGATCAGCGCCTTGTGAGTCAGAAGGAAGGCTCTCTGCCATTGGGAGGGGGTGAGTTGGACACCTAAATCATGCTCCCACGCGGAACAAAATGGAGGGGGACTGGAGGAGTGCTGCTGAATGAGCAAATTATATATAGTGGAAATGTCCCTGAATACTGCCGATGGAGCCAGGCACATTTGCTCAAACTTAGTGAGGGTTCTGGATAGGTCATGAGTTTTGCGCAAGGTCGAATTTTTTTTTTTGACGTTGGAGGTGTTCAAAGGTATGCCTGGGGCAGATGGCGGAGGGTTCTAACATCTGATCGAGGGGTTTCAGCAAAGACCCGCGTAAAACATGGTAAAATTGGAGAGGGTGCGTGCTAGTACTTGACAAGAAGGTACGCGAGCGCCCCGGTGGAAAGTCAGGATGGTCCGTAATTGGGGTCAGGGGACCTTTAGTATCGATGAGCGAGTGATGATTATGTGTGGAGCCGAGTATTGCGAGGGTGTGGTTAACTGTAAAAGAGGGGGTTGGGGCGGGGGCGCTGGACGATCCTATCAACCAAGGGAGCGTCGAGGGTGGGATAGATGAGGAGTCCCTAGCCATATGGACCCACGCCTTGGTGGAGTCTACTCTCAACAGGTCCAGTAGCCTGGCATACGCCGCGGAGAAGTAATACAATTTACAGTCCGGCAGACCCACCCCGCCCGTCTCCTTTGATCTGGTCAGTAGTTCATACCTTATCCGCGGTCTGCCCGGAGCCCATACAAATCGAGTGAAGGAGCGCTTCAGTTGCAACCAATAGGCCGCCGGTATTCGGATAGGGACGGTCTGCAGGAGGTAGAGCAATTTCGGCAACAGGTTCATCTTAAGGATATTGACCCTGCCGAACCAGGAAAAGTCGCGGCGATGCCAAGACTCGAGATCCGCCTAGAACCGCCGGAGAAGCGGGGAGAAATTCAGCTGGAAGAGTTGAGAGAGATCCGCCGAAACTTTCATGCCTAGATATTTTATACCTGAAGGCGGCCAGGCGAACGGGAACGAAGTATGGAGGGAGGGGAGGAGCTCTCTGGGCAAGGAGACGTTTAGTGCTTCTGATTTTGACATATTTACTTTAAAGTTCGTCCAATTGCCGAAACGCGCGAGTTCGCGGAGTAGGGACGGGAGTGCGATACGCGGGTTAGTTATGGACAATAGAAGATCATCCGCAAAGGCGGCGCACTTGTGTTCCGTCTTACCTATCCTGACTCCGGAGATATCCGGGTTCCTACGGATAGAAGCGAGAAGGTGCTCCATCACTATAACATATAGGAGAGGGGATAGCGGGCAGCCCTGGCGCGTGCCATTGCGGATGAGGAAGGGGTGGGAAAGCGTGCCGTTTATCTTAACGCGGGCTGATGGGTGCTGATACAAACTAAAGATTTTCCCCAGAAAATCCGGGCCAATCCCCAATCCCGAAAGGGTCGATCGTATCGCTTGCCAAGAGACACGGTCGAAATCTTTTTCAGCGTCGAGGGATAAGATCATGAGGGGGGTATTGGCCATTTTTGCGTGGTGGATTATATCTAGAGTCCTGAGGGTATTGTTGCGGGCTTCCCTCCCAGGGGTAAAACCCACCTGGTCGGGGTGTATTAAGTGAGTTAAAAACGCATTCAGACGGTTAGCGAGAAGCTTGGCAAATAACTTAAGGTCCACGTTCAACAGGGAAATGGGCCGATAACTGGGGCAGAGATGTGGATCTTTGTCAGGCTTAGGAATAACCGTGATATGGGCCATGGTCGTTTGCGCCGGGAAGGGGCACCCAGAGGACACATTGTTGTAAACCTTCGACAGAAAAGGAGTGAGGGAGGCCGAAAGAGATTTGTAAAAACTGGCCGTGAATCCATCGGGACCTGGGCTCTTGCCACTCGGCATGGACTTAATCGCCTCCTGCAGCTCCATCTCTGTGAAAGGGGTTTCCAAGCTGGCAGGGTACTGCTTTCTTATTCCCTACAGACACAGGCACATGTAGTTGAATCCCTACCTCTTTGGTATGCAGTACCGGCACGGGGTTGCCTATCTCCTAGCGGGTATCACCTGGCATGGTCAGTGTCTGTTTCTCCAGGATTGATATTTTGTTGCCTTCTGGTGGCACAGCAATTTCTATTTACATGTCCAGGTTTACCACAATAATAGCACTTAAATTCCTTTTTATTCGGTCTGTAACTGGGCTCCTGGCCAACACATTTTACAGGGATTTTCTTCATGTCCAGCTTCAGACCCTTTGCAGCAGCAATTAACTAAGGTAATGGTGTGACCCTCCATTAAGGCTTGTATGTTTTTAGCTTAGCCTGGAGGGCGGGTTGCAGACTTTCCATGAAGGCAGATGTCAACAGTTTCTCCCCCATGGGACCCGCTTGGTCCCAGCCCATATCGGTCCAAATGGTTCTCAGGCTGGCAGCATATGTCTCTACTGTTTCCTGTGGAACCAGAACCACATCCTTCAAACTTCTTGCACTCTCATTCTCTTTATTTTGAGCCCAGTCTGTGAACTGATGGCAATATTCCAATCCAGACTGATGGGTCTTCTCCCAGTCATCTACTGCTAGACCATCTACTGTCATACCACCAAGCCTTCACATACCAGCGCCATATCCTTCAGTGTGGTCAGTCGGCTGTTCTGTGAGTCACATCAGTTTTGTCAGTCCTTTTTGTTTCTGCATATACAACAATCTTCCCTTAACAACTTCTCCTCTCCATTCCTCAGTCTCTGCTTCACATGCAACTTTAATCCAAATATCAACTACTTCTTCACATCCATGATCCTTAATCCAACCACTGTTAAATTTATTAAATAAACTAATATGGTAAATCCAACCACTGTCTTAAATTTCTTCCAGATTCAAGTTACCATGTTTCATACCTGCCTTTTCCAACACCTTAACATTCTTCAATCCATCTTTCCCTCCCCTTTCTTTAAGTCTTTACTGTCTTCTAACTTTCTGGGACACTAAGGTTGTTCCCCATTGTTACTTTATGTCAAAATAATATCAACAACAATGCCAGAAAATTAGTTCAGACGTCTATTTTCCCTTCAGTTTCCCTAGAGTTTCCTCACTATATCTACCTAGTGTACTCTAGACTGAAATTAATATTATAATCAAAATTCGACACCCTAACATGGGGTTCCAAGGTTCTTGGCATTGACAGTAATTCTCCATAAGACATAAAGAACGAAACAGACATATATCAGTACTCCAAGAGTTAAACCAACAACATTCCAATCGTCATGGACGTCCATTATGTCCTTACCCTATATATATATATATATATATATATATATATATATATATATATATATATATATAAACCCCTGTTAAAATGTCAGGTTTCTGTGATGTAATTTTTTTTTTTTGACAAAGATAAATCATTTTCCACCTTTTAATGTGACCTATAAACTGTACAACTCAATTGAAAAACAAACTGAAATCTTTTAGGTGGAGGGAAGAAAACAAAAAAAATCTAAAATAATGTGGTTGCAAAAGTGTGCACACCCTCTTATAACTGTGGATGTAGCTGTGTTCAGAATTAAGCAATCACATTCAATATCATGTTAAAGTATAACTGTCATATATATATTTTTTTGGGAGTATTTGATTATTTCACTGTGTACTCAATTACCCTTAATTCCACAGTTTTGCTCCCTGTACTGCCTACTTTTACCTATGCTTAAAATCAGGTTGCTCTGCAGGGTCCGTCTATGTGTTGGAGGACGCAAAAGCACGCAGCGTGTAAGGTCACATTACTGACAGCCAGGGACTGTAAGTAAATGATTAAAGCCAGGTCCTCCCCAGAAGCTGACAACAGTGCCTGAGCTGTGTGCACTTCTCCCTGTCCCTGCGCTTGGCAGACGCTCCCTCACTCAGCAGAGCTGGAGAATGCAGAGCTGAAGCAGCGCAGACCAGGGAAGGGAGATCTGCCGTCTGCTCAGTGTATAAATAAAAGCAACATGTGGTAAGAGGATCCCTTTGTGCTGCAGGAGATCAACCCTTTAGGGGGAGGGCTGTAGTTACTGACCCTTTTGGGGTGCTATTGTTACTGGCTAGTGAGGGCAGGCGGGATTAACCTCAGGGTGAGGGCAGTGGCGGCCATCTTAACTGAATAGTGAA
Organism: Bufo gargarizans; assembly: GCF_014858855.1. Lineage (NCBI taxonomy): Eukaryota > Metazoa > Chordata > Amphibia > Anura > Bufonidae > Bufo > Bufo gargarizans. The sequence goes on from NC_058086.1 coordinate 8,277,207, forward strand.
ATTGCAGTTTTATGCAGACTGGTTGCTAAGGACTGAATCTTATTAAATATGGGGTAAGTCAGTCTAATAGTAACTGATTCTGGAATATCATGTTATTAGTAACTACATATATGAAAATTGAAATTAGGGTCTAAGTGTGACAGTTATCCTTTAAATAGGAGACGGCATACACCTGCCATCATTTAAAGTGCCTCTGATTAACCCCAAATAAAGTTCAGCTGCTAGTTGGTCTTTCCTGAAATTTTCTTCGTCGCATCCCACAGCAAAAGCCATGGTCCACATTAGATATACCATGGAACACAGTGAAGACAGTCATCATCAAGTGGAGAAAATATGGCACAACCGTGACATTACCAAGAACTGGACGTCCCTCCAAAATTGATGAAAAGACGAGAAGAAAACTGGTCTGGGAGGCGACCAAGAGGCCTACAGCAACAGTAAAGGAGCTGCAGGAATATCTGGCAAGTACTGGCTGTGTGGTACACCTGACAACAATCTCCCGTATTCTTCATATGTCTGGGCTATGGGGTAGAGTGGCAAGACGAAAGCCTTTTCTTACGAAGAAATACATCCAAGCCAGGCTACATTTTGCTAAACCACATCTAAAGTCTCCAAAACGCATGTGGGAAAAGGTGTTCTGGTCTGATGAAACCAGGGTTGAACTTTTTGGCCATAATTCCAAAAGATATGTTTGGCGCAAAAACAACACTGCACATCACCAAAAGAACACCATGCCCACAGTGAAGCATGGTGGTGGCAGCATCATGCTTTGGGGCAGTTTTTCTTCAGTTGGAATTGGGGCCTTAGTTAAAGGGGTTGTCCAGGTTCAGAGCTGAACCTGGACATCCCTCCATTTTCACCCCGGCAGCCCCCCTGACATGAGCATCGGAGCAGTTCATGCTCCGATGCTCTCCTTTGCCCTGCGCTAAATCGCGCAGGGCAAAGGCATTTTTCTGAGTTCCGGTGACATACCGGGCTCTCTATGGGGCTGACAGGCAGCCCGGTGACGTCACCGGCACTGATGGGCGGGATTTGGCTCTGCCCTAGCCAGTAAAACGGCTAGGGCAGAGCTAAAGCCCGCCCCTCAGAGCCGGTGACGTCACCGAACACACTGCTGGGCGGAAGTTACCGCCCGGCAGTGTGTTATTGAAAACACAAGAGCCTGTGCCCTGCGCGATCTAGCGCAGGGCACGGGAGCGCATCGGAGCATGAGATGCTCCGATGCCAGGCTCAGGAGGGTTGCCGGGGTGAAAATAAGGGTATGTCCGGGTTCAGCTCTGAACCCGGACAACCCCTTTAAGCTATAGGGAATTATGAACAGTTCCAAATGCCAGTCAATATTGGCACAAAACCTTCAGGCTTCTGCTGGAAACCTGAACATGAAGAGAAACTTCATCTTTCAGCATGACAACGACCCAAAGCATACATCCAAATCGACAAAGGAATGGCTTCACCAGAAGAAGATTAAAGTTTTGGAATGGCCCAGGCAGAGCCCAGACCTGAATCCTATTGAAAATCTGTGGGCTGAGGGCTGTGCACAGGAGATGCCATGGCAATCTGACAGATTTGGAGTGTTTTTGCAAAGAAGAGTGGGCAAATCTTGCCTAGTCAAAATGTGCCATGCTGATAGACTTGTACCCAAAAATACTTGAGTGCTGTAATAAAATAAAAAGGTGCTTCAACAAAGTATTAGTTTAAGGGTGTGCACACTTATGCAACCATATTTTTTTTTATTTTTTTATTCCCTTTACCTAAAAGATTTCAGTTTGTTTATCAATTGAGTGGTACAGTTTATAGGTGGAAGAAGTTCTGTACAGTTATTATCTTTTTCACATTTTTTACATCACAGAAACTGACATTTTAACAGGGGTGTGTAGACTTTTTGTATCCACTGTGTGTGTGTGTGTGTGTGTGTGTGTGTGTAAGGCACAGAGTGGAAGTAAGATAAATTTACCTTGCAGCGCTGTCTTTGAAAGTCTGTACGTCCTCTTAGTGTTTGTCCGGGTTTATCGTGACATCGATGAAGAGTCCATTAGTCGAGCCCCACGTTGGGTGCCAAATTTTGTTGGGGCAATTATCCCTTCCTCTGTGATTATCGGGGTCCAAATCCAGTGAGGTTTTATGTGCGCACAGAGACAACTGACAGACAAAATGGCTGAATCAAGTAGTCCGTTTATTGTTTCAAAACACACACTTCTTAAAGCTTGCGTACGTTGCCAGCAAAACCAAACTCTGGAAAAGTTATTATACAAGGTCATGAAACTGAAACAAAATGTTATTTTAAGGGAACAGGACACAGATAGTGGGAGCATGTGAGTGTCATGTCAGCATTCTGTATTTTTCCACCAAGACCCTTTTTACTCAGAGACAAAATGGATTCCCATCTCTCACACCAACTACCTGAAATCACTGGTCTGATAAGTATAATTTGCACTAAATGTTCACTAGGGCTGTTTATAGCTAATTTTTACTTACAGCTATCAAGAAAGGCTGCCTAGTGTAGTCGACGTGGGCAAATAATGTGTGATTTCCACTCTTCCTTTTCAGAATGTTCTGTCTGCTGACATTCGTCTACACTTACTGTTTTATAATGTTAGAAATTCTGCTAGTTTTGCATAGTTGGTGGACTCTGTTCAGCTTCTTTTCTGTGGGGTGACAGGAGGAGGGGGGAGCAAGGTCACTAGTAGGTAGACAGGAGGAGGGGGGAGCAGGGTCACTAGTGGGGTGGGGGGGATTCTATTAGATTTTGTGTCTCCCCTTCTTGTATTTCTGTAAGTCATGTCCTCATCGTAAGGCCTCTTTCCCACGACCGTATGCCCTCCGAGATATACAGGCCGTGAGCGTGCCATATGTTCCGGAGAGGCATTGATCATGCACACGGAAGTCTGGGACAATAGTCCCGCGGGTGGCTCGATGTCCACAGCATCATTGTAATCTATAACTCTATAAAACTATGTGTGCTCCCATGCGCACGATCAATGCCTCTCCGGGAAATATGGCCCACTCACGGACCGTATATCTCGGAGAGGGCATATGGTCGTGGGCAAGAGGCCTTACTATTCTGCACACCTAGCACCTAGAGACTACACTCCTCATTATCATGCAGCTGGAGGGGGGTGGTAGTTATTGGGTGATAGCAAGGTGGACAGAATAACAACTCTCCCACCCCCCCAGCCCGCTCTACACGGTGGCCAGAGGGAACACATGCCTGGGGGAAGCTCTTCTCTCAGACTGGGGACCAGTCGCATGAGTCCGCAGCTTCTTACCTCTCCAGCGGCCCTATCATGTTTCCCGGGGTCCTCGGGAAGCGAGCCCCGCTCTCCTTACAACAGCCACCCCCGGAGCCAACCCCTCCTCCTTCCAGCTCCCACCGGCTTCCCTTGCTGCAGGACCTGTATAGCTCCAGCGCACGCCTAAACCAACCAATAACAAAGCTCCTTGCTATAAGGAGCTTTGCTATTGGTTATTTCAAGCACAGGCAACATCGCTGCGCTGCCCACGGCGTTCACAGTGCTCATTGCATTGATGAATGTGGGGGAAAAGTCTAAGGCATATTGGTACGCCTTAGACTTTTTTGAGGGAGTAAAATGGCCTGAACAGACGTCAATGACGCTAGTACGGGCCATTATTGCGACCTCTGTTAGCATATGTTTTGTTTTTATTTTTTACAATGGAACTCTATGGTGATGGATGCCACAGTATCACAGTATGGCATCTGTCTGAGGCATCCGTTAACATACAGTGTTTTTTTTTTTTTTTTTTTTTTTTTTGCATACGCTGAACATATGACAAAAATCCAACACTTCAAGTATTTTCATTGTTCTGCTCATCTAACTGAGTCCAATATGGCGGATCTTCCCTGTACATTATCACTTGGCTATAATAGCCTGCTGTGCATTTACCACACACTGCAACACATACATCACACACCCTGCAGTACATACATCAGTGTGTGATATATCGCACACTGCACTACATACATTACACATATCGATACATTGCTGCACTGTCACTTTGTGGTGCAGGTCAGACTGGGTGTCCGGGCTCCCCTGCAGTTGTCCAGCACTCCATTCCTCTTCAGCTCCACCCCATGTTTGCCGGCGCAGCGCTACCACTGCTCTCCTCATACATCGAGACTCGCCCCTCCTCCTTTTAACTCCCGTCTGCTTCCCCTGCTGCAGGGCGCTGTATCGCTTTGGCGACTGCCCAAACTAACCAATAGCAAAGCTCCTTACTGTATGGAGCTTTGCTATTGGTTATTTCGGGCACAGGCAGCATCGCTGCGATGCCTGTGCTGTTCACAGCGCTGCTGAATGTAGGGGAGAAGTCTAAGGCGTATTGGTGCGCCTTAAGACTTTTGTCAGAGAGTGTCTATGACACTTCTACAGGCATTATTGCGACCTCTATTGGTCATAATGCTTGACTATCTATTATCTACAGGTCAGTTATGTTCTATTACTATCACAGTTATATTGTTACCTTTTTTTTTGTTATCTCCTTGGGAAAAATAAACACTCTTATTATTCTACATATTATGTAGACACTAACACCTATGCTAAATGTTCCTATTTCTCAACCCTAGCATTTACCATCCTGATATTATGTGTAAGATTATAAGCTACAACGTTAGGGGGTTTAATTCGCTATCTAAAAGGAGGAAAGCCTCCATGGACTACAAGAAACATAAACTATTTGTCTCCAAGATGCCCATTTTACTGATGCTTCTCTCCCAAAATTCTTTAACCCAAGATATAGGGTGAATTACCACTCAATGTTTCAAACTAAAAGCAGGGGAGTCTCCATATTTATCCGAAATTCCCTCTCATTTCAGGTTACTAAAACTATTACCGACACTCAGGGCCGCTATCTAATCCTACTGGGCGAACTATACAATTACAAGTTCTGTATTGTCAATATGTATGCTCCCAATGTCAACCCAATAGAGTTTTTCTTAACCGTATGCGATAAATTACTCTCATTAGAATACACGCGACTAATCTAATGTGCTGATTTCAATTTTGCATTGAACCCTTATATTGATTCGACATCCACCCCTTCCCAGACTAGATCTGAAAGGCAGAAGAAAGACCTCTTGGAGGCATTTCAAACCCTCACACTCTCCGATACATGGAGAGAATTTAAGCCTTTAGCGAAGGGTTATACTGATAATTTTTTTTTTTTGTGTGGTCTGATCATTATATGGTTTTATCCGAGCTTACCGTGGGTCCCAACACTAAAATTCCTTATACATAGAGACTTAAAGGGGTTTTCCCATCTCAAACAATGGGGGAATATCGCTAGGATATGCTCTCATTGTCTAATAGGTGCAGGTCCCACCGCTGGGATGCCCACCTACAATGAGAACGGAGCGGGGAAATGAACGGAGGGCGCACTGCGCATGCGCAGCCGCCCTCCATTCACTTCTATGGGGCTGCCAAAAATAGCCGTGTGCGGTGCGCTCCCATTTACTTTTATGGGAGCAGCACTCGGTGGTGGACGGACCCCGGGAAATCCACGGTCCTCCAGCCATAGCTCTCCCCGCTCCATTCTCGTTGTAGGTGTGGGTCCCCCCGCTGGAACCCACACCTATTGGACAATGGGAGCATATCCTAGCGATATGCCCTCATTGTCTGAGATAGGAATACCCCTTTAATGAAGCATTACTGACGAATCCTGAGATAACCGCTAAAGCTCAAGAAAATGTCTCCTCTCCCGTTACCCAGGATAACTATTGGCTCGCTCATAAATCGGTCATTGGGGGTTCTCATCTCGCAGGCCTCCAGGCTGAAGAAAGAGGTCCAAAGCACAAGATAATTTAGAATACAAGATATCGAAACTCGAATTGGCATACACGAGACACCCCCTCCAGATACCAGGGCTGTGGAGTCGGTAGATAAATGCTCCGACTCCGACTCCTCAGTTTTTTGTACTTCCGACTCCGACTCCCCGACTCCAATATGCAAATGTATTTTATGCATTCCTTGAAGGAAAGAAAGAAGTTCTTCTAAGCTCTTCTAGCACAGAGAGGTAGTTGGGCAGAAGCTGCTGCCTTCTCCTTTGTGTGCTGATCTTCTGCTGAAGACAGGGCAGTGGGAGGATCCAAGAAGGGACATTTATTTTAAAACATGATTTCCCTAGAAGAATCCCATAGTCATGTTTAAAGTTTAAGATAACATTCTGAGTTTACACGTTTTATAGCCTTAGCTGAATGACAGCAGTTTTTCCAATGGTTTACAGCAGGGATGTCAAACTCGTGGCCCTCCAGCTGTTGCAAAACTACAACTCCCATCATGCCTGGGCATACTACAGCTATCAGGGAATGATGGGAGTTGTAGTTTTGCAACATCTGGAGGGCCATGAGTTTGACATCCATGGTTTACAGCTTCAGTCTTGAACTATTGACCCTCCATTCCCTTCACTTATACAAGTGTCTCTAGTCCTGCAAAACACATATTTACTTAATCCCTTATCAGTGAGAGGCGAGGTAAACCATGGGCATTGCGTTCCCTGTAACATCAGAACACAACACAATGGAAAGTATAAGTATTGCCACTCCTAATTGTGCATTGCGTGCCATATAGTGAAGCATATGAAAAGCATGCTTCTTCACATCACTGAACGCGTTTGTTTTGCGGTTACGTGAGGCACTGCATGCATTGGCCTTTATTCTTACAGTAGAAAAGTCATTAATTATAGCTCTTTATGAATTCGGACATTTAAACTTGCTTTTTTATTCCAATTTAAATTTAGTAGGAGTCGGAGTCGGTTCATTTTTTGCCGACTCCGACTCCAGGTACCCAAAATTGACTCCGACTCCGACTCCACAGCCCTGCCAGATACTTACAGAAAACTATTAAAATCACCAGGCTTGAACTTGATGTTTTATTGACGCACAAAACCGGACGAGCCATCACGTGGACGCAAGCCACATATTTTCAACTAGCCAACAAACCTGACAAACTATTAGCACGTAGACAAACATTAAATACAGTCCACAAAATACAGATCCGACCAGGACACCCCTCCTCCAATCCTGATAAAAATATATTCCTCCTTCCTCAAATATTATCAAAATTTGTATAAAACCCAAGCAATGCACCTAGACTCCATCTCCCAGTCTTTCTTGGAAAACCTTCACCTACCAACCATATCAAGAGACGCGTACAGTCAATTAAATGCTGAAATTACACGGGATGAGAGAGAATGGGCGATTAAACGGATCAAACAGGGCAAAGCTTCAGGACCAGACGGGTTGGCTGCCAAGTATTACAAGAAATTTGCGCACACTCTTCCCCTGCTCGCCCCATCTTCTCAAACTATACAAATACATTATGCAGGGGCATAGGGTCAAACCTGACTTCCTTACAGCCTTAGGCCCCTTGCAGACGAGCGTGTCCGGATAGGGTCCGGATGTGTTGCGGCAAACCCGCGCGAGTAGGTACCCAATTGCAGTCAGTTTTGACTGCAATTGCATTCTGTTGTTCAGTTTTTATCGCGTAGGTGCAATGCGTTTTGCACGCGCGTGATAAAAAACTAATGTGGTACCCAGACCTGAACGTCATCTACGGATCCCCCATAACAGTACGTCATCTACGGATCCCCCATAACAGTACGTCATCTACGGATCCCCCATAACAGTATGTCATCTACGGATCCCCCATAACAGTACGTCATCTACGGATCCCCCATAACAGTACGTCATCTACGGATCCCCCATAACAGTGCGTCATCGACGGATCCCCCATAACAGTGCGTCATCGACGGATCCCCCATAACAGTGCGTCATCGACGGATCCCCCATAACAGTGCGTCATCGACGGATCCCCCATAACAGTGCGTCATCGACGGATCCCCCATAACAGTGCGTCATCGACGGATCCCCCATAAAAAATTTTTCTTATTTTCCTCCTCAAAAACCTAGGTGCGTCTTATCATCAGGTGCGTCTTATAAAGCTAAAAATACGGTATATTTTTTTTAAATGCTTTATTATGTAAAACTGAAACAAAGAAAGTAGACATATTTGATATCATTGCGTCCGTAACAACTATAAAAATAGCACATGATCTACCCTGTCAGATGAATGTTGTAAAAAAAATGGCGCCAAAACTGCCATTTTTTATTACCTTGCCTCACAAAAATTTTTATATAGCGCAATTAAAAATCATATGTAACCCATAATAGTACCAATAAAACTGGCACCTTATCTCCTAGTTTCAAAAATAGTCACTTTTTGGGAGTTTCTACTGTGATGGTGCATCAGGGGGACTTCAAATGGGACATGGCATCTAAAAACCAGTCGAGCAAAATCTGCCTTCCAAAAACCATATGGCTCTCCTTTCCTTTTGCGCCCTGCCGTGTGCCCTTACATGAGTTTACGACCACATGTGGGGTGTTTCTGTAAACCGCAGAATCAGGGTGATAAATATTGAGTTTTGTTTGGCTGTTAACCCTCGATGTGTTAAAGAAAAAAAATGGATTAAAATGGAAAATCTGCCAAAAAAGTGAAATTTTTAAATTTCATCTCTATTTTCCTTTAATTCTTGTGGAAAACCTAAAGGGTTAACTAAGTTTGTAAAATCAGTTTTAAATCACTTGAGGGGTGTAGTTTCTACAGTGGGGTCATTTATGGGGGGTTTTTACTATGTAAGCCCCAAAAAGTGACTTCAGACCTGAACTGGTCCTTCATAAAGTGGGTTTTGGAAATTTTAAAGTATTGTAAGTATTGCTTCTAAAATTCTAAGCCTTTTAACGTCCTAAAAAAATGACATTTACAAAATGATGCCAACATAAAGTACACATATGGGGAATGTTAAGTAATACAAATTTTATGAGGTATCACTTTCTGTTTTAAAAGCAGAGAAATAGAATTTTAGAAAATTGCGATATTTATTTTTTTTTTATTTATTTTTTTTCCAACTTTTTGGTAAATTTGGGATTTTTTCATAAAAAAAAAAGGTTAAATATATTGACTCAAATTTATGACTAGCATGAAGTACAATCTCAGAATGGCTTGTATAAATAAAAGTATTCCAAAGTTATTACCACATAAAGGGACACATGTCGGATTTGCAAAAAATTGTCTGGGCAGGAAGGTGAAAACTGGCCCGGGGTAGAAGGGGTTAAAATTACTAAGAACATAGATAACCTATACAAAACTAACTATGATCCCATATTTGGGCAACTACACTGACCTGCATAAGTGGGATTGGCCATTCCTATCCTGGATTGGCAGAATACATGTGGTAAAGATGGTGTTGTTGCCTAAAATCCTTTATTCATTTAGAACCCTCCCAATACTGGTCCCACAACAAACGATCCAAACCCTGCAGAAACAAACCTTCTTCTTTTTTTTTTTTTTTTCTATATTTGGTCTCATAAGCTTTCACACATACGGTAGCTAACGAGATTATGTCCCTACATAAAAAAGTTGGAGGAATGTCTGTACCTAATATAGTAGCTTGAGGTGAGACTTGCCCAACTGGCACCAACATTAGCAGGCCCTAATGCACCCCTATGGGTCTACCTTGAGACTTCACTATTCCCAGCGGCTTCCTGGCCAACCCTCTTTTGGACTGAAGTTTTTCTCCCTGCCCACATGAAACAAATTGCTCCTCTTACCTTCTATTCAATACTCCTATGGCGTCGGGTCAGATTCAGATATAAACTACAGTCAAAACCCTCTATGCTGACCCCTATATTCTCCAATCCAGCATTCCCCGTGGGAGATACCACCTCTACATTTACATGGTGGTACTTGCAGAAACTCTCTACATCACATAATTTAATCCTTCATCCATCCAAATTGATATCAGTCTCTTATTTTAATACCCTAAACAAACCCCCACCCGAAGAGTGGTGGAGAAAACAACAAATATTTCACTTTCTATTGTCCTTGATGAGCCCTTTCCCCTAAGCTAGAATAGTTATGGGATCCATATGCAAATTCCACTCCACTTTCCCGGGTACCCTCTCTCGATTATATGGAGAGATCAATGGATCCCAATATCGAGATAAATTGCCATTTATGCTACAGTGGGAGGCCGTTATGAATATTACCATGTCTATAGAACGTTGCCACCACTGCTGTACTCTTCTGAGCAAATATAGCTGGCAAGTTTCATTAACTGAAACGTTACTTAAAGTTTTGCATAGAGCAGGTATGCTCAACCTGCGGCCCTCCAGCTGTTGCAAAACTACAATTCCCAGCATGCCCTAATAGCTGTAGGCTGTCCAAGCATACTGGGAGTTGTAGTTTTTATAATAGGTGGAGGGCCACAGGTTGGGCATCTCTGGCATAGAGCATATATGGTCCCCGCCAGACTAAACACAATTTACCCGGATGTTCCGGATCAGTGTTTTAGGGGCTGTTTGGAAAGAGGCTCACATCTACAGTAGTGGCCAAAAGTTTTGAGAATGACACAAATATTAGTTTTAACAAAGTTTGCTGCTAAACTGCTTTTAGATCTTTGTTTCAGTTGTTTCTGTGATGTAGTGAAATATAATTACACGCACTTCATACGTTTCAAAGGCTTTTATCGACAATTACATGACATTTATGCAAAGAGTCATGACTGATAGCAACCCATTCTTTCATAATCACTTCTTGGAGTTTCTCAGAATTAGTGGGTTTTTGTTTGTCCACCCGCCTCTTGAGGATTGACCACAAGTTCTCAATGGGATTAAGATCTGGGGAGTTTCCAGGCCATGGACCCAAAATGTCAACGTTTTGGTCCCCGAACCACTTAGTTATGACTTTTGCCCTATGGCACGGTGCTCCATCATGCTGGAAAATGCATTGTACTTCACCAAACTGTTGTTGGATTGTTGGAAGAAGTGGCTGTTAGAGGGTGTTTTGGTACCATTCTTTATTCTTGTCTGTGTTTTGGGGCAAAATTGTGAGTGAGCCCACTCCCTTGGATGAGAAGCAACCCCACACATGAATAGTCTCAGGATGCTTTACTGTTGGCATGACACAGGACTGATGGTAGTGCTCACCTTTTCTTCTGCGGACAAGCCTTTTTCCTGATGCCCCAAACAATCCGAAAGAGGCTTCATCTGAGAATATGACTTTGCCCCAGTCCTCAGCAGTCCATTCACCATATTTTCTGCAGAAGATTATTCTGTCCCTGATGGTTTTTTTGGGAGAGAAGTGGCTTCTTTGCTGCCCTTCTTGACACCAGGCCATCTTCCAAAAGTCTTCACCTCCCTGTGCGTGCGTGCGTGCGCTCACACCTGCCTGATGCCATTCCTGAGCAAGCTCTGCACTGGTGGCACACGGATCCCGCAGCTGAATCCTCTTTAGGAGACAATCCTGGCGCTTGCTGGACTTTCTTGGACGCCCTGAAGCCTTCTTAACAATAATCGAACCTCTTTCCTTGAAGTTCTTGATGATCCTATAAATTGTTCATTGAGGTGCAATCTTAGTAGCCACAATATCCTTGCCTGTGAAGCCATCTTTATGCAACACAATAATGGCTGCACGTGTTTCTTTGCAGGTCACCATGGTTAACAATGGAAGAACAATGGTTTCAAGCATCACCCTCCTTTTAACAGGTCAAGTCTGCCATTTTAACCCAATCAGCCTGACATAAGGATCTCCAGCCTTGTGCTCGTCAACATTCTCACCTGAGTTAACAAGACGATTACTGAAATGATTTCAGCAGGTCCTTTTTATGACCGCAATGAAATGCAGTAGAAAGTTTTTTTGGGGATTAAGTAAATTTTCATGGCCAAGAAGGACTATGCAATTCATCTGATCACTCTTCATAACATTCTGGAGTATATGCAAATTGCTATTATAAAAACTTAAGCAGCAACTTTTCCAATTTCCAATATTTATGTAATTCTCAAAACTTTTGGCCACGACTGTACATATTTGGTGGTCCTGCCTGTTAGTAAACAGATTTTGGAATAGGATCCGACCAACCTCTACATTCACTTATTGCTGCCCCGACTAACTTAACCTTATCTGTATTGCTACTAGGGGACAAACCCCCAAAACTCAATAATGCTTCTTTTTTGAACTTCTACAACACATCCTCATGGCAGCCTGTATTCATATAGCACAACAGTGGAGAAAATCAACCCTCTGCTTCGAAGCGGTCATTAGGCGGATCAATAAAATAATGCTCTATGAAAAACTTACAGCCATTCGTATGGATAGGGTAATGCAGTTTGAAAAAATATGGTCTCCCTGGATATCGTACTGTGCAGATCCAGATTTCCATTATTATGTAATCATACAAAGTCATTGAAATGTCTTCTTTGTCTGACTATAATGCAGTCTGTATATTTGACTAGATATTAAATAATCGGTACTGATCTTTATTGTTTGTTTTATCCTGTTTCCATCTTTTGTGTATATCCCCCCCCCCCCCCCCCTGTGTGGGGTGCATTGGAAGTATGTTGGCGACATTCATGGTTTTAAAATCCAATAAATACATTTTGAAACCTACAAACCGGATTCCAAAAAAGTTGGGACACTATACAAATCGTGAATAAATACTGAATGCAATAATGTGGAGGTGCCAACTTCTAATATTTTATTCAGAATAGAACATAAATCATGGAACAAAAGTTTAAACTGAGAAAATGTACCATTTTAAGGGAAAAATATGTTGAATCAAAATTTCATGGTGTCAACAAATCCCCAAAAAGTTGGGACAAGGCCATTTTCACCACTGTGTGGCATCTCCCCTTCTTCTTACAACACTCAACAGACGTATGGGGACCGAGGAGACCAGTTTCTCAAGTTTAGAAATAGGAATGCTCTCCCATTCTTGTCTAATACAGGCCTCTAACTGTTCAATCGTCTTGGGCCTTCTTTGTTGCACCTTCCTCTTTATGATGCGCCAAATGTTCTCTATAGGTGAAAGATCTGGACTGCAGACTGGCCATTTCAGTACCCGGATCCTTCTCCTACGCAGCCATGATGTTGTGATTGATGCAGAATGTGGTCTGGCATTATCTTGTTGAAAAATGCAGGGTCTTCCCTGAAAGAGATGACGTCTGGATGGGAGCATATGTTGTTCTAGAACCTGAATATATTTTTCTGCATTGATGGTGCCTTTCCAGACATGCAAGCTGCCCATGCCACACGCACTCATGCAACCCCATACCATCAGAGATGCAGGCTTCTGAACTGAGCGTTGATAACAACTTGGGTTGTCCTTGTCCTCTTTGGTCCGGATGACATGGCGTCCCAGATTTCCAAAAATAACTTTGAATCGTGACTCGTCTGACCACAGAACAGTCTTCCATTTTGCCACACTCCATTTTAAATGATCCCTGGCCCAGTGAAAACACCTGAGCTTGTGGATCTTGCTTAGAAATGGCTTCTTCTTTGCACTGTAGAGTTTCAGCTGGCAACGGCGGATGGCACGGTGGATTGTGTTCACTGACAATGGTTTCTGGAAGTATTCCTGAGCCCATTCTGTGATTTCCTTTACAGTAGCATTCCTGTTTGTGGTGCAGTGTCGTTTAAGGGCCCAGAGATCATGGGCATCCAGTATGGTTTTACGGCCTTGACCCTTACGCACAGAGATTTGTTCCAGATTCTCTGAATCTTCGGATGATGTTATGCACAGTGGATGATGATAGATGCAAAGTCTTTGCAATTTTTCGCTGGGTAACACCTTTCTGATATTGCTCCACTATCTTTCTGCGCAACATTGTGGGAATTGGTGATCCTCTACCCATCTTGGCTTCTGAGAGACACTGCCACTCTGAGAAGCTCTTTTTATACCCAATCATGTTGCCAATTGACCTAATTAGTGTTAATTGGTCTTCCAGCTCTTCGTTATGCTCAAATTTACTTTTTCCAGCCTCTTATTGCTACTTGTCCCAACTTTTTGGGGATTTGTTGACACCATGAAGTTTTGAATCAATGTATTTTTCCTTTAAAATGATACAGTTACTCGGATTAAACGTTTGATCTGTCATCTACGTTCTATTACAAATAAAATATTGCCATTTGCCATCTCCACATCATTGCATTCAGTTTTTATTCATGATTTGTATAGTGTCCCAACTTTTTTGAAATCCGGTTTGAAATTTTGATGGCCTAACCTCAGGATAGACCATGAATATGGTGGGAGTCCGACACCCCACACCCGCTGCTGATCAGTTGTTTTGGGGTAGCTCCTGCTCTAGAACTATACAGCTCGGTCCATTGTGTAGTAAACGGAGCTTGTAACTCTAGTGCTGCAGTAATCGGCTCCATCCACTACACAATGGACAAAGCTTTGTAGTTCTAGTGCCAACTTCAGGCACCAGAGCTCTGGTGTGTGCAGTCGTCTCCCAGCAGCTTTCCAAAGACAGCGCCATACATTGTGCAGCAGCTTGGTTTTGCAGCTCATCCACATTCACTTCAGTAAGGCTGAGGCTGCAACTTGGCCATATGACCGATTTTACAGTGACACATGGCCTAGGAAGAGGCCTCTTCCAACAGCTGTTTGGCCGGGAGTTCCGGGTATCAGACCCCTGCCAATCTGATATTGATGGCCTATTTGGAGGATGACACCCTGGACGTGTAACAAATGACCCCTGGTTTAGTGTGTACATGAGCTTATAAAGCTGCCTTATAAACATTAATGTACTGCAATAGAGAAGTATTTCAGTATATCATAAACATGATTGCACAGAAATTTCTGCAATGTGCATATATCATAAAGAGATGATGTCACCAGTGACCTCCCTATCAAACTGGTTGCATTGGCACATAGCTGTGGTTCACCTGATTAAAATGATGTTTTTATTTGGTTGATCTGAGGCCCAGTTCCTGAGTTATGATCCTTTTTTCGTAATATGCAAATTAGGCATTTGGTGCAATGAGGGTGTCAACATTGCTTTTGTTGAACGCAAGCTCAACTCCTTTCTGTGGACAGATTCCCCTTAAGGGTGCATTCACACGTCCGTAAGTGTTTTGCGGTCCGTCGGTGTGCGTTCCACATTTTGCAGACTGCACATGGCCGGCGCTATGATAAAAATGCCTGTTCATATCAGCGATTGCGGACAAGAATAGGGCATGCTCTATATTTTTTGAGGGGCCGTGGAACGGAACTACGGATGCAGACAGCACGTGGTGTGCTGTCCGCATCTTTTGTGGGCCCCATTGAAATGAATGGGTCCGCACCCGTTCTGAAAAATTACAGCACGGATGCAGACTGAGAAATACGGTTGTGTGAATGAGCCTTAAGGGTGCCTGTACCACTTACAATAGTGTGCAGCAAAGAAAAAAACACAGTAAAACTGCACATGGTTGTACAGGGGTAGTTGTGATAATGCAGCTCACCGCCACCAGGTGTACGGGAAGAAAGAAGTATGACAATAATACATTATCCTTAGGTCCTCCCTTGTATGTACAGTGATTGGTACAGGCTTATAGATTTCTATACTGTTATTAGCAAGCCCAATGATTTATTTTGTATCTGTTTTTTTGTCTTTAGATGTCTATACTTTTGCTGGAGCGCGGTAGTAAAGTGAATGCTTTAAGTAGGACAGCAGAAACTCCTTTACACATTATGGTTAAGAAGGACAGATTTGACTGTGTCATGGTGCTCTTGACCCATGGAGCAAACCCAAACACAAAGGGTGAACATGGAAATTCAGCTTTGCACCTGGCTATGAAGGTAAAAATATTCTGGACACTGTCTTTCAACAAACTTTGCTTAAAGGGCATCTGTCGGCAGATCTGACCTATGAAACTGTCTGACCTGCTAAATGTGCGCTTGGCAGCTGAAGGCATCTGTGTTGGTCCCATGTTCATAGGTGCCTGCATTGCTGAGAAAAATGATGTTTTAATATATGCAAATGAGCTTCTAAGAGCAATGGGGTTGTTGCCATTACACCTAAAGGCTCAGCTCTCTCTGCAACGGGCATGATTGACCGGGCCAGGCAGTGAAAACATGATCACCCCTGGCCCTGTCAATCAAAGTGCAGAGGGCGCAGCAGTTGCAGAAAGAGCAGAGCCTCTAGGTGTAATGACAACGCCATTGTTGCTCCTAGAGGCTCATTTGCATATATTAAAACTTCATTTTTCTCAGCAATGCGGTCACATATGAACAATGGACCAACACAGATGCCTTCAGTTGCCAAATGCACATCCAACAGGTCAGCTAATTTCATAGGTACAAATCTGCTGACGGATGCCCTTTGAATCAATACTACAAGCAAATATAAGATATGTTGTAATATACAATATTTTAGTAGAGAAAAATGTCTTTCCACGCTTTTCGGCTATTTCTTTTGCTCTGCTCTCCCCTCCATCCAACGGTAATTAATCTCTCTCCATTCATTGGTGAAATCTGTCTTGAAAAAGGCAGAGAGTATTTCTTTTCTGCTTCTCTGAGTGATTAGGTTACAGCTGCTGCCCATGCAAGTCTATGGGGAGGAGGAAGTTGTTGAAGTGACTTCTTTCTTTCTTTCTTTCTTTCTTTCTTTCTTTCTTTCTTTCTTATTCGTTCGATTTCTTTCTTCTTCTTTTTTTTTTTTTTTTTGTGTCATCATATTATGGGTTGATAGCTACTCTGCTTACTTTCTGTATAACATCCTCCATGCTGCTTCTGTGTATGTGAAAGATAGAGATGGGCAAGCAGGAGACATCATGTGTGTGCTGTGCATTGGAGACATCATAACAGCCACCTTCCTGGCCCTGAGCTCAGGAAAAACTGACAATTCGAGATGGAGCCTGCAAAGTGGAAAACTGGTGATAAATCCAGGTTACAAGTCATATAATGGTCAGATAAATTGTTATTCTTCATGTACATGACGGCTTATTCTGAAAAGGTATTATGAGACATTTAGTAAGACTGGCATTCCCATACACCAGTCTTGATCCCTCTGCATCGGATTAAGATATTCCTAATTTATTAAGAGGCAGAGTCCTCCTAATAAATTATAGTCACATCTCTGGCAGTCCGTGCACCAGAAAACTTAAGTCTAGACTTCAGCTATAAGTTACTCCAGTTTCTGACGTATGGTAAAGTAAATCCAGAAGACCATGCTAAGCAGCGCCCCCAGGTACGCCCCTTCCTCTTTACTGCTACTTCAAAAAAGTGTTGAGAAGCTTGAAAAGTTGCAAAATATGTGCAAATATGCTCTAATGATTCACTTTAGGCTAAAGTTAAATATGTCATTTTGTGCATTCGTTACGGAACTTGGAGGACAACTACCTGAAACCCTCTTCCTTTGAAACTGCCTGTTTTGTCATTGTTTCTTGAGTGGAAACAAGTTACAAGTCTCTGAGATATTATTTGGTCCCAGTGAGGCATCATTAGATGTATCCTCAGTGTTCCCCTAAGTGTTTTAGGGCATGTGATTGTATGGTGGGAGCACGAGAAAGAGATGAGCAGGCTCTGCATTACAATGTGTAACGTTATTAATTCTTTAAAGGGGTTATCCGGGATTTTAAAGGGAACCTGTCACCTCCTAAAAACATCCCAAGCCGGCAGCAGTACCTTAGAGTAGCCAGCAAGTAGTTAAACTTTCCAAATTTCAATTTCTCTGCTTTTAAAACAGATAGTGATACCTCCTAAAATAGTTATTACTTTACATTCCCCATAGGTCTACTTCATGTTTGGATCATTTTGTGAATGCCATTAAATTATTCTGGCAATGCATCCCCCGCCGTACATGCACGACATTCTGCGTTAAGGGGTTAATCCCCTGCCCGACGCACTTTTCTAGTCAGGCTTGAAGTCACAATGGCAGCGGCCTCCTTGCTTCAAGTCACGGTAACCATGCCCCCTTCCCTGCCCCTTCGCTGTGACTGACAGCACTTATGCAACACAGTTCGGCTGGCTTTGCTGAACTGCCGGCTGTCAGTCACAGCGAAGGGGCAGGGAAGGGGGCATGGTTACCGTGACTTGACGCAAAGAGGCCGCTGCCATTGTGACTTCAAGCCTGACTAGAAAAGCGCGCCGGGCAGGGGATTAAAGAAAGGTGTTTTACAGCTTCTGCTTAACTACCTGCAGGAAGAAAAGGATCGTTACAACCATGCTGCTGGCTACTCTAAGGTACTGCTGCCGGCTTGGGATGGTTTTTAGGAGGTGACAGGTTCCCTTTTTAACATTGATGACCTATCCTCGGGTCATCAATATCAGATCGACGGGGTCTGACATCCAGCACCCCACCAATCAGCTGGTTGAAGAGAAGGCCATGCTCTGTGCGAGCGCAGCCTTCTCTTCATTGTTTACCTGCTTGCCATCGACCTCACAGTGACGAGCAGGTGTAATTGCAAGCCGTCCCATTCACTTCTATGGGACGGCTTCTTCCTAAACACTTGAATAGGAAGTAGCACTCCCATAGAAGTGAATAGGACGGCTTGTAATTACACCTGCTCGTCACTGTGATGTCGATGGCAAGCAGGTAAACAATGAAGAGAAGGCTGCGCTCGCACGGAGCATGGCCTCTTCAACCAGTGGGGATGCTGGATGTTGGACACCCGCTGATGTTATATTGATGACCTATCCTGAGGACAGGTCATCAATATCAAAATCCCAGAAAACCCCTTTTTACATCTGCAAATCTTAAGAAGGCCCCAGAGCAGATTATTGCATGTTTTTGACTTTAAGGCCCCTTTCACACAAGCGAGTTTTCCGGCGCGGGAGCAATGCGTGACGTGAATGCATAGCACCCGCACTGAATCCTGACCCATTAACTTCAATGGGTCTGTGTACATGATTGTTGTTTTTCACGCATCAGTTTTGCGTTGCCTGAAAGACGCAGCATGTTCTATTCTCTGCGTTTTTCGCGCAGCCCTGGCCCCAAAGAAGTGAATGGGGCTTCAGTGAAAAACGCATTGTATCCGCAAACAAGTGAAGAAGTCCGGGTTTGGGTCTGGGTACCAAACATGCCGATTTTTCTCACGCGCGTGCAAAACGCATTAAAACGCTTTGCACTTGCGGGGAAAAATCGTGCATGTTCCTGCAACACACCCGCATCTTTTTCCGCAATGCACCCACAACGCCCGTGTGAACCCAGCCTAAGGCTTCCATGGGTGTTAAGTAGGGATAAGTGAACTTGTAATTTTAAGTTCTGCGTACAAGGTTTGGGTTATCTAAGAATTCCGTTATGGATTCCGCTACCACGTGGTAACGGAATCCATAACTGAATTCTTAGATAACCCAAACCTTGTACGCAGAACTTAAAATTACAAGTTCACTTAATACTAGTAATAAGCAATTTATGTTTTAGCAGCAAATAAAATAATTGCTAGATCCTGAAAGAGTCCTACTCTAAGTTTTGATTTATCAAAGGTGAAACTGTCTTGGATTATGATTAACAATATAAGATTTCCAGTGTTCTTGGTTACAAACAAATTATATATTCTTGGCAGTTTAGGATCCTTTGATTTAATTTTCTCAATGTCCATGATACATTTGTGATTTATAAGGCCCCTTTCACACGGGCGAGTTTTCCACGCGGGTGCAATGCGTGAGGTGAACGCATTGCACCCGCACTGAATCCGGACCAATTCACTTCTATGGGGCTGTGCACATGATTGGTGATTTTCACGCATCACTCGTGAAAATCGCAGCATGCTCTATATTGTGCGTTTTCCACGCAACGCAGGCCCCATGGAAGTGAATGGGGCTGCATGAAAATCCCAGGCCTCCGCAAGCAAGTGCGGAGGCGGTGCGATTTTCACACATGTTTGCTAAGATGACAGTCTATTCACTGTATTATTTTCCCTTATAACATGGTTATAAGGGAAAATAATAGCATTTTTAATACAGAATGCTTAGTAGAAGGTCAATTGAGGGTTAAAAAAAAAAAAAATTAACTCACCTTCTCTTCTTGATCACGTAGCAGCCATTCTCTTCTTACTTTTTTAATCATGAGCTGCCGGCTAAAGGACCTGTGGTGACGTCACATCACATGGTCCAGTCACATGGTCCATTCTTCAGTGAAGAAGTTCGAGTCTGGATACCACATTCAGTTTTTTATCACGCGCGTGCAAAACGCATTGCACCTGCGCGATAAAAACTGAACAACGGAACGCAATCGCAGTCAAAACTGACTGCAACTGCGTACCTACTCGCGCGGGTTTGCCGCAATGCACTGGGACGCATCCGGACCTAATCTGTACACGCTCGTCTGCAAGGGGCCTAAGTGGTTGGTTGCAGCTGATATTCATTTTTTTTTTATTTCCTCTTTTTTATGTTTGCTCCTATCTACCACTCTATATTTTTGTGTAATATGGCTTTTTTAGAATAGATTAGTTGCTGGGATCTGTTGATTGTAAATCATCATATTATACCACATATATGATACAGGGTTGTTTTTGATTTATTGGATTTCCAGGAGAGACATCGTGCTATATGCCACCAATAACTGGGCAATCCTTGTATTTATTTGTTTGATATATGACTTTGTATGTATTTTTTTTTTATTTCATTGAAAAGCTTCTACAATTAAAATCAATTGAAAATAAACAGGTATACAAAGGGTGTTATTAGGAAGGAAGGGACTTAACACACACACATACAGCCTGGGATCTGATGTACATTTTCACACAAATAACTTTACAAAAAAATCTGATAATGAATCTCCCCTATAGCTGACTGCACTGAATAGGAACACAGTTGCCACAGAGAACAGGATTCAGATTTTCTATGACGTATCAGGAAAATTAGTCTTTAAATGGTTGTCCGACTCCAAAACCAGTTCTAGTTATGGCCAGGAAAGTGTTTAGCATAAAGGAAAACAAGGCAGTTGTCTATTCAGCGACACTCTATTCCAGTGCTGTCTCCCATCCCCGCTGGTGTCTGGTGTACTGGAAAAGTGACGTTCTGTCTATGCTCTTGTGCCTTAAAGGAGACGTCCCTGGTGGCACATTTATTATACTAGTCTTAGTTATTTTGGTGCATGGTATGCCATCGTATTTTTTTTTTTTTTTTTTTTTTTAAGAGAATTGGCACATTTGGCACATTTTTGGGAGGTTTGTGCGCCTAAGACTGAAATGCATACCATACCTCCTGCTACCTCTGTCAGCTCCACTCTCTCCTTGATTGACAAGTCCAAGTGAGATACCATGCAGGAACCTATAACATTCAGCTGAGCTAGTCCTACAAGGCATTACCCCTGGTTTAAAGGGACTCTGTCACCAGTTTCTAACCCCCCCCTTTTAAAACTATTGTTCTCTCCATGGTGCCCTTGTCATTACAAAGCTGTTGTTATAAGATAAATCCGCCGTCTAGTTTTAGAGTAAATAATTTTTATTGGCATTTTAGTAAAGCATAGATATCAAGCCGTATATCCAGAAATTCCTGATCAAAATAGCATGTGTAAACGCTTATACAATAGGCTTGTTACTAAAGCATAATACGTAGGTGGTTTGCAAAGTGAGAACAAAGTACAGTAAGGTCTGCAACAAAAGGACCATAACAATCAAGGGGAATGAGGGGAAGGGAAAAAAGGGGGGAAGGGAAGGAAGGGCCTTCAGGTAATGTGTGGTATTGTCCAACAGCAGTGAATAGTACATATTTATCCAAAATTTAGGGTGAGTAATTAGGATTTTGGAGCCAAGGACCCCAGGTAAGTTGCTTGGATTTAGAAGAGATAGTCGTGCAAGGTATGGAATGTTCATACCTACAAGACGTGTTAATCTCTTGTATGACCTCAGCTAAGGTCGGCGAGGTTGGTTGCTTCCAGTGACGTGTGATAATTAGCTTAGCACTAAGCAAAACATGTCCTGTGATATTCCTATGTACTGGAGGGATAGCGTGTATACCCAGAAACAAAAGAGCCAGCTCCGGGATAGGATCAATATTCTGGGCTGCCAACCCTGATATCAAGTCAAAAACACTGTGCCAATAAGGGGTAAGTATTGGGCAGTCCCATAGAATGTGAAGTAGAGAGCCTTTAGCGCCACAACCTCGCCAACAATGTGGAGAGGATGAGGGGTAGATTATGTTTAGCCTCTGTGGAGTAAGGTACCAATGTAATAGGGTCTTAAGCCCTGCCTCGTAGTGTGTGACACATTTAAAATTAGAAGTCAAAAACCTAATAGCCAAAATCCAATCTTCATCTAGGAAAGTCTTCCCCAACTCTCGTTCCCATTTTTTTATGGGTAAGGTCTTGGTGAATGTGGCTTTGTCTCCTAATACGTCATATACGTATCGTGTGGTATGTTTTCTGAAGAGGGACGGGAATTGAAACAGTCTTAGTATGCAAGAGTTTATTGAGGGTGGAGATTGTTTAATATTTGCGATAAAATGTCGTATTCGCAAATAATTATAGAATTCTGTATGCGGCAATGCGAATAAGCTGTGAAGTGAATCAAATGGGAGGAGGTGGCCATCCGGCATTATTTGGGATATGGAAACAATCCCCTTTCCCCGCCAGTTTGTCAGGTTAATGTCAGTAATGTTGAGTTCCAGTGCGCTTATGTCAGCTTGAGGTAGCAGGGTGGATTTGGAGTCCGCCTGCGCTCTGTGAACTGTGGACCACAGGTTGCCGATATGCCGTACTGTCAGCAATTCATTGTGCGATTGGGAGGGGTTCCATAACGAATGGATCAGGTAGTCTTTCAAACTAGCATTTTTGATTGTGTGGGACTCAATCTGAATCCAGGCTTTTGTATTGTCAGGGATCCACCATTCCCGAGCAAATGAGAGTGATACGGCTCGGAAGTAGTCTTTAATGTCAGGGAGGCCTAACCCTCCAGCGTGTTTTTTCTTAGTCAATAATGCTCGAGCTACTCTGGGCTTGGTCGGACCCCAGACATACTTGCCCAAAATCGACTGTGCCTTTTTGAAGAATGTTGCAGGGACCGGGATTGGTAGGGCACGGAATATATATATGAGCTTGGGGAGGGTCATCATCTGGAAAGAAGCTACTCTACCCACCCAGGACAATGCCTTCATGGCGAAGCTAGTCAAGTCACGCGATAGAGTGGCTAGAAGGGGGAGATAGTTCCTATCATAAAGAAGGGAGCAAGGTGAAGTAATCTTCACTCCTAGATAGGGGATTTCTGACGTTTGCCAGTCTAGTTCATGAAAAGATTGTAGGGTGGCCTTCTCCTTCGTGGGTATGTTAATGGGTAATGCTTGAGATTTAGTGTTGTTAATCTTATAGTAGGAGAGGGATCCATAGTGTGAGATCAATCCAAGGGCAGTTCCTAACGAGTTGATGGGGTCGGTTAGAGTGAGAATGATGTCGTCCGCATAAAGTGTAATTTTATGGGATCTTCCCCCTATCTCCATCCCCGCTACTGAAGGCGAGTTTCTTATAGTCTGTGCTAGGGGCTCTAATGCTAAGATAAATAATAGGGGTGATAGAGGGCACCCCTGTCTAGATCCGTTGGTGATTCCAAACGAATCCGATAGTACTCCATTGACCCATACTTTCGCGGAGGGAGAGGAATATAGGCATTGGATGGCCTGTAGTATCTGTCCTGAGAAGCCCATGTGGCGGAGTGTCGAAAATGCGTAGTCCCAGTGCAGGCGATCAAACGCCTTTTCCGCATCTAATGTGACCGCAAGCATTGGGAGACCACGCACCTCAGCATAATTGAATAAGTCCACGATTCGCCTGGTATTGTCAGAAGCTTGTCGGCCTGGCACAAACCCGGTTTGATCCGGGTGGATCAGTGATGGGAGGAGTGGAGCTAATCTGTTAGCAATGACTTTGGCAAAAATTTTAACGTCAGAGTTAAGCAGTGAGATAGGTCGGAAATTCTGGGGTACATCAGGTGTTTTGCCGGGTTTTGGGATGGTGACAATTAGTGCCTCTAGCATTTCTGGGGGGAAAGAGTGTCCCTCCTGTATGGCATTAAACATTTCCAACATGTAAGGAGTCAAGATATGCTGAAAGTGGCGAAAGTACTCATTAGATAGTCCGTCAGGGCCAGGGGATTTGCCCAATGGGAGTGACGTGATCACTGTCTTGATTTCTGTGGTTGAAAATGGAGCATTTAGTGACTGTAGTTGTGACTGGGAAAGAGTAGGGAGGGACGCTTGCAGGAGGAACTCCTCTACTAAGGCCGAGTAGTTTTCAGGTAGTGGAGTATCATCTCTTAGATTGTATAGTGCTTGATAGTATGCTTTGAATTGGTTGGCAATGTCTCTGGGATGAATTAATTTCATCTTAGTGGTGGGATGTACCAGATGGGAGATTTTCGACTTCGACTGTTGAGCCTTCAACTGTTGGGCCAAAAGTCTGCCCGCTTTGTTTCCTTGGGAGTAAAATTTGGATTGGAGCCTCAAAAGGGATTTGTGGTAGTTTTGGAGTAGTAGGCCGCTAAGTTTATTCCGTGCAAGTCTAAGTTCATTAGAGGTCTGTGAGGTGGGGGAGGGTTTATTTATGGCTTCCAGGTCAGCAATGTGTTCTAAGGTTTGTGTAATATCTCGCTCTCTGAGTTTCTTTACTGTGGAGTTTAGCTTAATCATAGATCCCCGTATAAACGCTTTGTGGGCTTGCCACAAGATAAACTGGTTTGAAACTGATCCGCTGTTAAAATGAAAGTATTCATTCAGGTGTGTGGAAAGTTCCAAAACATGCTTCGGGTTATTATAGAGAAATGCATTATTCCTCCAAATAGGGGCTCTTGAGGATTGAAACCGTTCCTCAAGGGTGATAGCGATCGGGGCATGGTCCGACCATTTGATAAGGCCGATCTCAGTAGATAGTGTGTGGAGTAGGGAAGGATGATCCACCATAAACATATCTATCCTTGAGTATGTCATATGTACCGGGGAGAAGAAGGTATAGTCCCTCTCCAGGCTATGTTGGGCTCTCCATATGTCCGTTAGGCCTTCAGAACACAGGAAGGAAGCGACCCCTCTATCAAGTCTCCTTGCAGGAGATGTGGAGTCAATGTCAGGCTGTAAAGCGGTATTAAAATCTCCACAGAGGATTACTTTCCCCTGTTTGAGCTTATTCACATTGCGCATCAGTTTGTGTAGGAAGGCCAGTTGTCGGGAGTTGGGGGCATATAAGTTAACCAGTGTATATGTAATGTTATTGATGGAGCAAACTAGAATAATATAGCGACCGTTCGGGTCAAGTCTGGATTTGATGGGGGTATAGGCAACAGTGTTTTTGACAGCGATCAGGGTACCTCTTTTCTTCCTGTCACAGTGGGAGTGCAGAATATTAGGAAACAGGCGGTGGCGTACTCTATCGGCGTCTGCTGGCAGTAGGTGAGTCTCCTGGATACATAAAACATCAACATTAGCTGACAAAGCTTCTTTCCACATGTAAGATCTTTTCTGAGGACAATTAAGGCCTTTAACATTAAGGGACATAATCTTGAGACCCATGATGTTAAAAGAGTATAGTTATCCTAGCTCCTGCTAAGAAGAAGAAGACACAGTAAAAGTATGCAATATCAATACGTTAGAGTACGATTACTAAGGCACTATTGAGGGTAAGAGAGGGAGGAAAGAGGGAGGGTGGGAGAGACAACAAACAAAACAGATAAGACGGAGGTCGCCGTCCAAATCTCAGTAGGCAATAAACGAGACGGTGGTAACCGTCTAAGTATAGGTAAGGCGAGAGTTCGGTGCTAGAATCAAAATGAACTAAGCAAAAAGAAAAACGAGGTATCCGAGGGCCTGCACCATAACAACTGGATGCTATAAAAATGCCCAAATAGGATGTCACAGAGAAGCCAAGGGGGAAGAGTAAACAAAGCTTCGCCCCCGTGGCAGTCCTGATATAGGAGATGTCATCTGATATGAGGGTGTCTAGGGCATCAGCCCTCCGCTGCAAGGGTGGCACTGGAGGTCATGGAGGTAGGGTCAGTATCCGCCTTGCTGGAAGGCAGCGGGATTTGCCACAGCTGAAGCAGATGTTTCCCTTCTTCCAGGGTCTTGATGGCATGGGTCTGTCCATTTTTCCGGACAAGAATCTTCAGGGGGTAACCCCATTTGTAGGGGAAATCATTGTCCCGGAGGGCCGTCGTAATAGGCAGTAGCGTTCTGCGCCGACGAAGGGTGACCATAGAGAGGTCCGTGAAAAGTTTGATTTTCTGATACGGAGCAGGTAGTGGGTTCTTGTTTCGCGCTGCAGCCATAAGTGCCTCTTTAGTGTGAAAGAAATGAATTCGCGCCAAAGTGTCACGCGGGACATTCGGACCCAAGTGTGGGGGTTTAGGAAGCCTGTGGGCTCTGTCAATAATCATGTCTGGTGTTGGAATCTGCGGTAGAAGCGCTTTTATTAATCCCTTTAAATAGGTTTGCAGCTCTTGAGGGGCAACTTCTTCAGGAATACCCCTGAACTTTACATTGTTGCGTCTTGAGCGGTCTTCTAAGTCTGCCATTTTAAATTTGATAGCTTCTAGCTCATCAGCTAAGGTGTTGTGGGCATCGATAACAGTATTCTGGGACAAGGCAAAATCGCCCATCTTTGTTTCCACATGATGGATTTTCTCCTCTGCAGTCTGCAATCTAGCAGAGAGAGGGTTAATCAGCCCTGCAATGTCCGTCTGCAAAGAGGACTTCAAAGCTAGCAGCATATTCTTCAGGGAATCCTCGGTGACAGGCTTGTCAGAGGTGGGGAGCAGTTGGAAGGGATCTGGGGTGGCACTAGCATATGAGGTGTACTCACTCAGCTGGGTTCCGCTCCCAGTGTGTCCCGCAATCAATTGGGGGTGAGGAAATCCAGGCAGCTGGTCCCGTCGGGCAGGAGGACGGGCGCCATCTTGGAATCTATGGTGAGTTTGTCCTGCGGCCCTGGCCTCCTCTGGTGTCGGTGGAAGAGACGGAGGTGAAGTATGCACAAGGACTTGGCTGTCGGAGATGTCCGGTGGGGAGGGCGATCGAACAGCAGGTGCTGGAGACATTGCACTCACAGGCGATCTTAGTGCTCCTCTGTCTGTATCGTCGGCGCCATCTTTAAACTTTCCCCAGTCAAAGTAGCTCTCCAGGTTACCGTCCTGTAGCCTCTGCAGATGCTTTTTTGTTTTCCCCATAATGTCACCGGGGGTATTGTTCATCTGTGGGAGCAGTTAGGTAGCTCTGTAGCGTGATCAAAGACAGGCATGCAGGATTATAGTCGCTGAGGTGCAGGAGCTCTGTACTCAGGCAGCCATCCCGTTCAGCAGCCTAGCCACGCCCCCCGCCGTCTAGTTTTGATAAAAATCGCTTTTATCTAGCCTGTCAATCTTCTGGATAAGGTGCCCAGGGCGTTTCTGAAGGTCTGAATCTGCCGCTCTCCGCCGCCGCCGTTGGTGCCCAGCTCCTCCCATGATCCTTTCAGCGCCACCTGGATGTAATGAAATCCGCCTCCGGCTCTCCTCAGTGCCCCCTCCTCCTTTTCAAAGATCCCGCGCGTGCGCACAGGCCTGTGCCTGATGCGCCCGTGCGGACTTTTAGATTCTGCCTCGTTGAGCGAAGAGTGTTCGCGGGCGCGCATGCGCACTTCGCTCAACGAGGCAGAATCTAAAAGTCCGCACCGGCGCATCAGGCACAGGCCTGTGCGCACGCGCGGGATCTTTGAAAAGGAGGAGGGGGCACTGAGGAGAGCCGGAGGCGGATTTCATTACATCCAGGTGGCGCTGAAAGGATCATGGGAGGAGCTGGGCACCAACGGCGGCGGCGGAGAGCGGCAGATTCAGACCTTCAGAAACGCCCTGGGCACCTTATCTAGAAGATTGACAGGTTAGATAAAAGCGATTTTTATCAAAACTAGACGGCAGATTTATCTTATAACAACAGCTTTGTAATGACAAGGGCACCATGGAGAGAACAATAGTTTTAAAAGGGGGGGGTTAGAAACTGGTGACAGAGTCCCTTTAACATAGCATTTTCTGGTGACAGATTAAGCTTTTGTAGTAGTTACCACAGGTTGTCCACTAGGTGGCATTGCTCTTTTACTTTTCTCCTTTAGTTGCTCTTATAACGGTAGTAGATCATTGCTAGGATGATGACCACAGATCTGAGATGAGCAAATGATGGCCATGGCCGGCAACCTAGCTAATAGTCTGATGACTTTTGAATGTAATTTTTGGGTTTGATTCAATATTCAAGGTCAAACACTGTGCAAAGAATGATCATCCATTTGGTTTTTCAACAGAAAGATCACCTGGAGCTTATTAAAGCCCTTATGGTTTTTGGGGCTGATGTGGAGCAGGCTAATGATTTTGGTGAAACGCCAGGACTCCTTGCAGCCAGATCAAGCAAAGGTAATACATTATATTACTTTAGCTGTAAGGTAAAAGTGAAAGGTATGCAGTATTTGATCTCTAATACATGTTGTCTTCTGACCTAGTGGGCCCTAGCTCTTATTTAAAGGGCTTTTCCAAGATCTTTTTACTGGTGACCTATCCTCTGGATAAGTCATCAGTATCTGATCGGTGGGGGTCCGACACCTGGGACCCCCGCTGATCAGCTGTTTGAGAAGGCACCGGTGTTCGCAGTAGTGCCACAGGCTTCTCTCTGTATTTCCTAGGCCATGTGACATCACGTTCATCGTTCACGTGGCCTAGGCGCAGCTCAGCCCTATAGAAGTGAATGGGGCTGAGCTGCAATACAAAGCGCAGGCGGTGCTGTGCTTGGTGAGCGGAGAGAAGGCTGCGGTGCTACTGTGAGCACGGGTGCCTTCTCAAACAGCTGATCACCAGGTTGTCCCACTTGTCAGACCCCCACCGATCAGATACTGGTGACCTATTCTGGGGATAGGTTATCAATAAAAAGTTTTCTGAAAACCCTTTTTAACGTAACTTTTCAATGATAAAAATAGGTTCTTCAGTTTCTTCTATTCCTGGCAAAGCTGAGTAGCAGTCCATATGGCTGACATTACATCTTCTGTAGGGTTTGTAATACAGATTTTCCAGACTCCTGGATGCCGAAGCTGCCGAGCTATATAGTGATACACAGAAAAATGGCAGTGGAATGTATATGTAAGTACATTTGCCATTGAAAGCTCACTGACAGCTACACGATAACATTCTCTCTTACGGTTTGTTACCTAGCTTTTGCAGAAACTGATTTTGCTAATAAACTGAATAGGAATTTAATGTGACAGCAGAGGATAACTCTGATACCTCAAACTGGGAGCTTCCTCCGTGCATTTCCTTTAGTACATCCCCTTACGCATTTCATACATGTGCATATACACTTGAGCTTTAGTGCTAATAGCTTTCTCTTTCTTTAGACCGGCTGTTCAGTTTCATTCAGTGCATTACTGTATTATTCATGTTTTATAACATATTTCTTTCTTTCCTTTCCACAATCCGCTCAGTTTCGTCTGTGACCGATTGTGTTTTCCGTTACCATTTCAAAAGTTGGATCCACCCATATGATGTTTTTCTTCCCCTCCCCCTTTTAAAGGGTCCAATCGCAAGGTGCTACTCGACATGCTTTGTAACATAGGAGCAGAGCGCTGTTTTCCCCCTGACACCCAGTTTCCACCAGCTGCATCCTCCCCCGCCACAGCACCCCCCGCGGACAGAACTAGCAGCATAGGTAACCTGCCTGTCTCCTGCACAGACCTTCCTTTCCTCAACCACACCAGTCCTGGCAACTCAGAACTTGCTTCTTCTATTCTTAATTTATGGTATTAACGTGAATCAAAATGTTGAATCGTTCCTGTGCTTCTGAGTTCCCAGTAATGGTGGTTACGTGACCCTGGCCGGGTGTATCTTCGCCTATTCTGTTTCCTTCCTTTAAACCTCTGCTGCTCTTTCCATTTTCCAGGTGCTCGTTCTGTGTTTTTCACCCAGTGATGTTGGAATCCCTTCTCTTTTTTTGCGTTATTATTGTTTCTTCTTTGTAAGCTCCTTTTCAAGATCTGTAAATAACAAGTACAATCTCAGTATATGTGTTTTACACAAAAACCTTATTCTTTCCAATATATAATGTCCCCTGCTGTCTTGTGCACTCCGCTAAATAAATATTTCTGAAGCCATCATAGAATAGATGATTTTCAGTTTTTGTTTTTTACCACTTTTCTATCTGCTCTTTCTAATGTTTTCTTATTTGTTTGCTTATTTGATTTCATTTCTGTGGGGTATCCTTCCAGTGTCTAGATTTTCTTAATTTATTTATTTTATTATTATTATTATTTGAATTATAGCCCTAATTGTACTTGTTACCTAGGCTTCCAGGACTTGGTGTATGTCTCCACTGCTTTAGGCAGTATGCTGGCCTCACATGACTGTGTGGATTTTACAAGAAATGACCTAAGAACGTGAGTGACATTTCAGATGACGCACAGAACTCTCTTCCATTGCTTGGATGAGCACCGCATGCCTCTGTTTCCCTGCTGTCATGTTTATCCTGTGGATAAATTCATAAACTACAGAGGGGTAACCTTAAAACCTAACCTTTAATAAATACTTATTAAGAGAGGCCTGTTAAATAATCATCACATAATAAAAACATGCATGCGTAAAGTGACCACGCATAGACAGAATGGTGCAAAGTACAGAAAAATATCCAGATATAATAAGAGGGGAAATTTGAGAGAAGTTGGGAGTACAGTTTCAGAGGGAGTCAGATACTCTCTTCCCCTGAGTATCCTTGTATCTAACTCCAAATTCCAACCCTCTCTGAGTAACCCTAGTTGTCCCTCTTATAGTGGCGATGACTGCCCAGCTTTGTCAGGGGGGACACAATACAAGGGTACACTCATATCATTTAAAATGCTTGTCCTGACGTGTTGCAATGGTGATTAGCCAAATCATCAGGGGACAGATGTATCTAAAAACAATAGTAGCCAAATACTTAATTACCCTGGTCACCTTTAGGCTTAGAAATCAATAAATAGGAGGTAATGAATTAGTGGTGATCAGACGCTGGGTACATAATACTTAGTATTATGTACCAAGCATCTGATGACCGCTAATTCATTACCTCCTATTTATTGATTTCTAAGCCCAAAGGTGACCAAGGTTATTGAGTATTTGAGTATTCATTAATAAATTGGAGCAAATCTAGTTTTTTGTTTTCTATTGCATTACACACCCTTTCATTTAAAGGGGTTGTCCAGGTTCAGAGCTGAACCTGGACAGCCCTCCATTTTCACCCAGGCAGCCCCCCTGACATGAGCATCGGAGCATTTCATGCTCTGATGCTCTCCTTTGCCCTGCGCTAAATTGCACAGGGCAAAGGCATTTTTCTGAGTTCCGGTGACGTACCGGGGCTCTCCATGGGGCTGACAGGCAGCCCGGTGACATCACCGGCACTGATGGGCGGGAT
Source organism: Bufo gargarizans (assembly GCF_014858855.1). NCBI lineage: Eukaryota > Metazoa > Chordata > Amphibia > Anura > Bufonidae > Bufo > Bufo gargarizans. Next base: position 8,308,353 of record NC_058086.1, read on the forward strand.
TTGGCTCTGCCCTAGCCAGTAAAACGGCTAGGGCAGAGCTAAAGCCCGCCCCTCAGAGCCGGTGACGTCACCGAACACACTGCTGGGCGGAAGTTACCGCCCGGCAGTGTGTTATTGAAAACACAAGAGCCTGTGCCCTGCGCGATCTAGCGCAGGGCACTGGAGCGCATCGGAGCATGAGATGCTCCGATGCTAGGCTCAGGGGGGCTGCCGGGGTGAAAATAAGGGTATGTCCGGGTTCAGCTCTGAACCCGGACAACCCCTTTAATTTGTCTAAAAATAAGAACAGGTCATCTCAGAATGTAAACTGAATGAGGCCATGCCATTTCCAGATGTAAGCAAAAAAGCAGCTCCGTCATCGGGATCAACTCTATTAAACCAGACATACTGCCAGATAGGGCTCATCCTGCTGATTAAAACAATACCTTTCTTTTGTCTGTATGCTAAACAGCTGCAGAGATATCTGCGTTATTTTATTCATATACAAATGAGCAAATGGAGCACCAGGAGGCGGGGCTGAATATTCTGAGCGCTGCTATGTAACACCCCTGTGCGCCACACACTCCCCCTTCCCCTCAATTGACAGCATCACCACATTAAGATCTGCTCAGAAAGCTAATATACACATTAAGTCTTTATATACAGGCACAATGTATGATTATAACGACATCAGTAATATATGTAAGCTTATATAAGCATAGAAAAGGCATGCTTCTCTATGTGGTAATCCTATACCTTAGTGATGCGTGGTCTGTCTTGTATGTAGAAATCTTAAAATCAAGTCCCAGGAGAGACTAACCTTTTTTAACTTTACTTTTTTTTTCTCCTTTTTTATTTTTTCTCTCTCTCATTTAACTAATAGAATAGGCTATACTATAATATATAATCATATAACAATAAAAGGCCTTACTATATTGAGAATAGTGTTTTCTTGTTTTTGTTTTTTTTGCTTAGAAATGTGAAACTTTTATTACTGGTTTATTCACAGGCACAATAAATAATTATAAACTAACCAGCATTATTTATTAACGTTTATTAAGCCTGAAAACATTATTCTCAATATGATAAGCATAAAGGGAGTCCTTTACTAATCTAAAATACTCCTAAATTAGGCGTATTTCAGGAGCAGAAGGTGACGCAATGGGTAGTTGTGCCGCTAACTGTGACTTTTCCCCGCTAATGCCAGAGTCTAAAAAAGTGGGCGTGGAAGGGGACAGTCCGGCAGTCCCGTCTCATTTACCATTTTCTACTCCTGTTTTAGGTGTAGAAAATGGTCTAAATGTAAGGCCTCGTTCACACTTCAGTGTTTGGTCAGTGAGTTCCATCAGTGATTTGTGAGCCAAAACCAGAAGTGAAACCTCCACAGACATGAGGTAGAAGGGAAAGATCTGCTCCTGTTCTGTGTTTAGAGTCGCACCTTGTTTTGGCTCACAAATCACTGATGGAAATCACTGACCAAACACTGAAGTGTGAACGAGGCCTAAGACAGCAAGGGAGCTGCCTTACATTTAGAACTGCAACTGGCTGCCCCAAATTTATGTAGAGTCCGGCTCCTCTTCATAACTTCGGCGGAACCACCACCAGTTTAGGGGTTTATTAAGACTGGCGTCTAAAACGCCCCGTGGACTTTTAAATGTGGAAGAAAAAAATATCTGAAATATAAAACCTGGAAGCCTCTCTCAGGATTCAAACCTGGGATCTCCACATGTACCTACCACCAAGCTATAGCACTACCACATAGAGATGCATGTTTTTCTATGCTTATAAGCGAACGCGTATTAGGCTCCATTCACACGTCCGCAATTATCCTTCCGCATCTGTTCCGCAATTTTGCGGAACGGGTGCGGATCCATTCATTTCAATGGGGGAGTAATTGCTGTCCGCATCAGCACTTCCGTGATGCGGTTTCGCAAAAAAAAAAATAAGCATGTCCTACTTTTGGCTGCAAATTGCGGTCCACGGCCCCATTGTACTCAATGGGTCTGCAAAAAAGCGGATGACATGCGGAAAGACACCAAATGTCTTCTACATATCATCCGTATTATGGTATGGTACCCTAGCAGCATGTATTCCTCCTTCCTTTTTTATTTCTGCGGAAACACGGAACGGATGTGGATGCACTTTTGTAAAAAAAAAACGGAAGGTTTTTACGGAAACACGGATCCGCAAAAAAAGGACCCTAAGGATAATTGCGGACGTGTGAATGGAGCCTTACTGGTGTCTTTATAATCATATGTTGTTCTTGTGAATAAAGCAGTAATGTGTATATTAGCTTTCTGAGCAGATCTCAGTGTGGTGACGCTATAGTACACAGAGTATATGATATGTCGATGCCAGCAGACAGCTCTGCCCTCAGTATGTCTACCTCTGTCAGTTTAGGGGGGATATGCAGAGCACAGGGGTGTTACAAAGCAGTGCTCAAAGCATTCAGCCCTGCCTCCTGCTGCTCCAATTGCTTATTTGTATATGAATAAAAATGCAGATATCTCTGCAGTTGTTTAGTTATTGTTTTAATCAGCGTGATGAGCCCTACCAGCCAGTGTGTCTGGTTTAATGGGGTTGAAACTGGTGGCAGAGCCACTTTATGCCATCCATACACATTAGATAATTGTTGCCTGAACCCACCAAATTTTGCAGGACTAGTTGACAGTCTAGTGTGGATGGGATCCTCCCTGCTCTTCCCCAACAGCAGATGTTGGGTGACATGAAAATTGGGGCGTTTGATTTCAACTGCCCGCTCCTTTTATTTCTTGGGAAGGAAGACCAGTGCCAGGGGTGCCTGGCAGCAGCTTTCTCACTGTTTAGGACACATGCATGCTTGGCAGAGCTGAACATGAATGTATATGGGGGAGTTGGGACCTCCAAAGCCTCAGCCTAGCTCTTCCCATAGCCACAGACAGGCGATTAAAGGTCAGTGATACCCCCAGGTATTTGTGTCTGTGATAATGAAAACATTAGATATTTTACACAGATAGGAGGTTAAAATACATTTGTACCTGCAGGCAGGATCGCCTTCTCTGCTTGGATGGTGGTGGAATTCGTGGACTGGTTCTTATTCAGCTGCTTATTGCCATAGAGAAAATTGCGGGCCGTCCAATAAAAGAGCTCTTTGACTGGGTTTCTGGCACCAGTACTGGTGGTATTTTAGCATTAGCCGTAGTACACGGTAAGGTGATACTCATTTTGCCTTTCGTTTTGCAATAAAATAGTATTTTGTGTTTGCTAGATTGGAAATTTTAGACTTGTTCTATGTCAATGGACTAGATTACTGTGGAGAGATAGATTGTCAGCATCCTTGTGCAGTAATGTTCTGTGATATTTCTTTAAAGAGGTATTCCCATTTCAGACAATGGGGGCATATTGCTAGGATATGCCCCCCAGTGTCTGATAGGTGCAGGTCCTACCTAGGATTGATTAGGAGCACGATGCGCTTGCACGGCCACCACTCATCTATTTTCGGTGGCCCCATAGAAATAGAGTGCTGCGCATGCCTCTGGGACCAGCACTTATTAGACAATAGGGGCATATCCTAGCGATATACCCCCATGGTCTGAGATGGGAATACCGCTTTAAGGGTACTTTCACACTTGCGGCAAAGGATTCCGGCAGGCAGTTCCATTCCGGACGCAAACTGATGGCATTTGTCAGACAGATCTGGATGCGGATCCGTCTGACAAAAGCATTGCAATACCGGATCCATCTCTCCGGTGTCGTCTGGAAAAATAGATCCAGTATTATTTTTTTTCCGCATTTTTAAAGGTCTGAGCATGCGCAGACCAAAAAGCTGGATCCGTTTTGCTGAAACACCTAATGCCGCATCGGACACTAATACACTTCAATGTAAATTAATGCCGGCAAGTGTTCAGTACTTTTGGCCAGAGATAAAACTGCAGCATGCTGCGGTATTTTCTCCGTCCAAAAAACGTATAAGGGACTGAACTGATGCATCCTGAATGGAATGCTCTCCATTCAGAATGACTTAGGATAAAACGGATCAGTTTTTTTCCCTGTATTGAGCTCCTGTGACAGAACTCAATACCGGAAAACAAAAACGCTAGTGTGAAAGTACCCTTAGTCAAAATGCTGACAAAAATGACTCCTAGGATCCCTGATGTTCTAATGTCCTGTAGGGGGCAGCGCAAGCCTATTAAATCGAGCTATGAAGCCATTCCAGATGCTCATCCTGCTTATTACTTTGCATTTACATGTACATTTTTTAAACTCTGAAGTCGTATGATAAGTCCGAATTTGGAATTATTTTTAAGATATGTCAAACTGTTAGGAACCCTGGTCCAGTTTTTGTGATTTTACTGTTTCTTATTTATTTCTTCATAGAAATATCAATCCTTGTGTTAATTTTCTTCCGTATACTCCTCAGAAAGTACAGATTTGAGAAGTTGTGTCTTTATCCATTTTACTTGGCTCTATCATTTTGTGGAATTTGTATTTAACTTTTTAAAAGCAGTATTTTCCCAGCATAGTAAATTATGGCATATTGCTACAATATGGCAGCATAGTCTGATTGGTGAGATCCTGGGACCTTTCCTATGCTTAGAACAAAGAGGCCACAGCCGCATAGGATTTTTCTCCGTGCATTGTCACTTCCCAGCCATGTGCTGGGCAGAGAACAGCAACCCGGTTGTAAGTGGCGCCTTTGATATAAAAAAAAAATCCAAAAAGGCAGCTGCTCTTTACCTCGCTGTGTGAGCCCTTTATTTCAGGAATTGGGCTGAAAAAGTTATCTGAACGCCCGTTCATGCGTCCAGGATTTGATGAAGATCTTTGCACAGATTCACGCTGAAATAGACATGGAATCCAATATTCGACATCCAGTTCATAGAAATGATTTTTTTGTAACTGGAAAACTTCCTGGCATATTTTTGTTCGTATAAGCTAAAATAGTTTATGGGGGGCTCTCACAGAGATGTACTGGGTAATGGAGGGTGCACTATCTAATGGGTCACACAATTCCAGTAAATAAGGAAGTAAACGATAGTGAATATATATGATGGGCACTCCTCTTTCTGAATTATATGTTTAGCCCAATTTAGTCCAACTATATACAAATTATCTAAAAAAAAAAGAATTATGGGTATTTTTTGTTTTATTTTCTAATTTAATTATATGTAGCATGATTCAATTAAAAACATTACATAGTATTGGGGCCCCAAATCTATATTGTAGTATTTGATATTTTGCCTCTGCAGTAATATGTTACCTCTTTCTAGCATAAATTGGTAGAGAGATCTCCTTATTCACCTGGAGTCAAACCAGCGACTATATTATAAGTAAATATAAGATAATATGTATATATTTTGTTATACTAATAAATATTTGGACTTTAGCTACTTACTTGCAGCAGAGTGATCTGGCAAAACATATGCCAACTGATGGCATTAGAAACTCTGATCAGGATCCTGATCAGTTAGAAAAATGCATTGAAATGCCGGATCCGTCTGTCTGGTGTCATCCGGAAAAAAGCATCCGGTATTTATTTTTTTACACCTTTTTTTCGGTCTGCACATGCACAGACCAAAAGGGCAGCTCCGGCATTCCAGTATTTTGAATGCTGGATCCGGCACTAATACATTCCTATGGAAAAAGATGCTGGATCGGCATTCGGGCAATTCTTTATTTTTTTGGGCCGGAGACAAAACCGTAGCATGCTGCGGTTTTATCTTTGTTCTGATCAGTCAAAAAGACTGAACTGAAGGCATCCTGAGCGGATTGCTCTCCATTCAGAATGCATGGGGATAAACCTGATCAGTTATTTTCCGGTATGGAGCCTCTAGGATGGAACTCTATGCCGGAAAAGAAAACCGCTATTGTGAAAGTACCCTAAATTGGGCTGAACATACAATTTAAAGCACGCTGTTGACAGGGTATACTATTAAAACATAACTTTTACTGAGAATATTAAAATATTATTAATAAAAAAGCGCACTCCCAGTTCATTATAACTTGTGGTGAGACTTGTGTGGATAGGGGACATATCCCCACACCCGGCACAGACCATTGTCGCTAATCGTGCCCACTTCCTCTACGCTACAAGGAATCGTTGTTGACTTTATAATCATATTTCCCTTTACTTCATAAAAGTCCCCTGATGAGTCCCATTGCTGGGACGAAATGTGGCATGTAGAGAATCCAAGTGAGGTGATCTGTAGGGAATAGGCCCCAAGTAGGGAAAGGTTCCCTATGGGGTCGCCCCTATCTGGGTGGCTTATTAGAGGCTAATTAGTTCCTTGACCCTCCGGTAGTCAGAGCTTTACATTCAGAGCTAATTAGGAGACGGATTGCTCACTGCCATTGACACTATGAGCCCCGGTCAACCGTGTACTTTTGCCACCGAACATTAGGATATTTGCGTTCACTCACTGCAAATGTTAGTTTTTTATTAATAATATTTTAATATACTCAGTAAAAGCTATGTTTTAATAGTATACCCTGTCCACAGCATGCTTTGATATATATTGGGGTGAGACAGTATACCTCAATATACCTCTAGAATATACCTCAGAACAATGAGCATGTTCATTTTTCTTGCGGATGCTGCATGTAAAAAAGCTGAATGGGCATAATCCTTTTTCGGATCCACAGCACATCAACTGCACATCTGTATCGGAGTGTGAGCCTCGGATTTTTACCATGGATCCTGTTGTACATACTTGTCACATTTACCACAGGCAAATCAGGACATGTGTGAACAAAGCCTTTGTCTATGGCCAGCTTTAGACTCGCATGAGAGAATGATCACAACCTTATGTATTTTGCGATCCGCAAAATACAGATACCGTCTGTGTTGCATCTGCATTTTTTTGCAGACTCATAGATAGACTTCAATGGGTCAGTGGTCCACATTATGCGACCAAGTATAGGTTGTGTCCTATCTTTTTGTGGAACAGACATACAAACGCTGAAAGCACATTCATCAGGGGGGCTCCATTGACATACTGTACAGTGGGGTCTGTTTTGGGTGCTGTAGAGTTTTTCTTGGCAAATATAGTACTGTATTCTTGCCACCAAAAGTGTATAGAGCTACAGAACAGCTCATCCACAGGGGTACGGGGTGTTGGACCCCTGACGATTGGCTAGTGATGTCCTATCATGAGGATAGACAACAAAAAATGGTGCTAGTGTACAGTCGTGGCCAAAAGTTTTGAGAATTACATAAATATTGGAAATTGGAAAAGTTGCTGCTTAAGTTTTTATAATAGCAATTTACATATACTCCAGAATGTTTTGAAGAGTGATCAGATGAATTGCATAGTCCCTCTTTGCCATGAAAATTAACTTAATCCCCAAAAAATCCTTTCCACTGCATTTCATTGTTGTCTTTAAAGGACCTGCTGAGATCATTCAGTAATCGTCTTGTTAACTCAGGTGAGAATGTTGACGAGCACAAGGCTGGAGATCATTATCTCAGGCTGATTGGGTTAAAATGGCAGACTTGACCTGTTAAAAGGAGGGTGATGCTTGAAATAATTGTTCTTCCATTGTTAACCATGGTGACCTGCAAAGAAACACGTGCAGCCATTATTGCGTTGCATAAAGATGGCTTCACAGGCAAGAATATTGTGGCTACTAAGATTGCACCTCAATCAACAATTTATAGGATCATCAAGAACTTCAAGGAAAGAGGTTCAATTCTTGTTAAGAAGGCTTCAGGGCGTCCAAGAAAGTCCAGCAAGCGCCAGTATCGTCTCCTAAAGAGGATTTTTTGGAAGATGGCCTGATGTCAAGAAGGGCAGCAAAGAAGCTACTTCTCTCAAAAAAAAAACATCAGGGACAGAATGATCTTCTGCAGAAAATATGGTGAATAGACTGCTGAGGACTGGGGCAAAGTCATATTCTCCGATGAAGCCTCTTTTCGATTGTTTGGGGCATCAGGAAAAAGGCTTGTCTGGAGAAGAAAAGGTGAGCGCTACCATCAGTCCTGTGTCATGCCAACAGTAAAGCACCCTGAGACCATTCATGTGTGGGGTTGCTTCTCATCCAAGGGAGTGGGCTCACTCACAATTTTTCCCAAAAACACAGCCATGAATAAAGAATGTTACCAAAACACCCTCCAACAGCAACTTCTTGCAACAATCCAACAACAGTTTGGTGAAGAACAATGCATTTTCCAGCACAATGGAGCACCGTGCCATGAGGTGAAAGTGATAACTAAGTTGCTCGGGGACCAAAACGTTGACATTTTGGGTCCATGGCCTGGAAACTCCCCAGATCTTAATCCCATTGAGAACTTGTGGTCAATCCTCAAGAGGCAGGTGGACAAACAAAAACCCACTAATTCTGACAAACTCCAAGAAGTGATTATGAAAGAATGGGTTGCTATCAGTCAGGAATTGGCCCAGAAGTTGATTGAGAGCATGCCCAGTCGAATTGCAGAGGTCCTGAAAAAGAGGGGCCAACACTGCAAATACTGACTCTTCACATAAATGTCATGTAATTGTCCATAAAAGCCTTTGAAACGTATGAAGTGCGTGTAATTATATTTCACTACATCACAGAAACAACTGAAACAAAGATCTAAAAGCAGTTTAGCAGCAAATTTTGTGAAAACTAATATTTGTGTCATTCTCAAAACTTTTGGCCACGACTGTACAGGGCAGCAGCACTAGGAGTATGAGTGCCAAACTCTTAGGCCCCTTTCACACGGACGAGTTTTCCACGCGGGTGCAATGCGTGAGTTGAACGCATTGCACCCGCCCTGAATCCGGACCCATTAATTTCTATGGGGCTGTGCACATGAGCGGTGATTTTCACGCATCACTTGTTTTTGTGCGTTTTTCATGCAACGCAGGCCCCATAGAAGTGATTAGGGCTGCGTGAAAATTGCAAGCATCCACAAGCAAGTGTGTATGCGGTGTGAATTTTCACACACGGTTGCTGGGAGACTATCGGGATGGGGACCCGATCTTTATTATGCATAGAATGCATAGTACAATAGGGCTTGAGGGGTTAAAAAAAAATGTTAAAAAAATGTAACTCCTTAATCCACTTGTTCGCGCAGCCCGGCTTCTCTTCTGTCTTGTTCGGTGAGGAATAGGACCTTTAATGGCGTCACTACGTTCATCACATGGTCCATCACATGATCCATCACCATGGTAAAAGATCATGTGACGGACCATGTGATGAGCGTAGTGCCATCATCAAAGGTCCTATTCCTCACAGAACAAGACAGAAGAGATGCCAGCTGTGCGAACAAGTGGATTAAGGCGAGTTAAATTATTCTTTTTTTTAACCCCTCCAGCCCTATTGTACTATGCATTCTGTATTCAGAATGCCATTATTTCCCCTTATAACCATTTATAAGGGAAAATAATACAATCTACACAACCTTGGACCCAAACCTGAACTTCAGTGAAGAAGTTCAGGTCTGGGTACCACATTCAGTTTTTTATCACGTGTGTGCAAAAACACATTGCACCCGCGCAACAAAAACTGAACAACGGAACGCAATCGCAGTCGGACATGCTCGTGTGAAAGAGGCCTTAGGGCTGCTTCCTTGTACACTAGTGCCACATACTGGGGCTGTTGCCCCCCTATCTAATCTTAGGGCGTCTGCCCTACTTATGCGTGTCTTGCATCCTGTATCTGATGAAGGTCTAGTAGGCTGTAAATGTGTATAATTGTAATGCAGTCCTTGTAATAAAGAGATCACTTGCATCATCTGCTGAGTGCAGGAGTCGTCTTGTCTGATTTTGGCTTGAAGCCAATCTCCTGCACCACACTTTAAAGGCATAGTGCCATCGAACTTACCTTTTATTCTATCCAGAGGATAGACCATCACTTAAAATACTCAGACAAGCCCTTTTAAGGGTCTTGGTGCATATATGAAGAGAGCCTTAGAAGATGAACTCCTTTATGGAGTATATAAAAAAAAAAAGAGCAACATGTATATGAATTGTATATATTCTGTTCCAAAACACATTTGCATTATATTATGCTTTGGTTAGTTTACAGTAGGTCACTTTCACACAGTCAGTATTTTACATCTGTTTTATCTTCACTTTTTTTCCTCACAAACACTAATGTAAAATACTGATAAAAAAAAAGTGGCTGTACTGTCTGAGTCCAGTACTGGCCTAGCCTAAGGCGGCATTTGTGAGAGATAAATTAAAACTTGAGGACTTTGTTCAAGGAGCCCAAGGGCTGAAGAAATTGATTATTAACTACAGTATATATGACTTTACGTTGAATGTAGTTACAGTTTAAGCATGTCCTCTGAGAGATGATGTTTATCATTACATGGTAGTCATTATGAACGTCATACAAGTGATCCCTCAAGATACAATGGCCTCAGGATACAATATTTTCAACATACAGTGGTCTTTTCTGACCCATCGTAACTTGAAAACAGACTCGACATACAATGTCTCAGCCTCAGATCCACCCTGTATTAGTTGTTAGTTATCTGCTATTCCTGACTGTTATATGTAAGGACGTGTTTTGTCTGTCTTAGTTATCTGCTTATTTTTCTTACTTTTTCATTTTCTCTTGTCTTGGATGACATTTTTGGGCGTTTTGAACCAATTACTCGACTAAACAATGGTTTCAACATACAATGGTCGTCCTGTAACCAATTAACATTGTTACTTGAGGGAGCACTGTACTGTGTTCTGATATGTCAGCTCTTGTCTACTAGAGGGAAATAGGTTAGGTCAGTTAGCCGACATCTGTCTAAAGTGCATGCACACCTCTGTGTTCTTGCTTTCCTTCAGATTCAGAAGCTGACTAATGATACTTGAATAAGTGGGTCTTTTATCTAGAAACACTGACTATTTTCAGTGGATTGACAGGTTGAGACTAATTGTGAACCTGTTAGGAGAAGATCATGTGTGCAAACTTCCCCTCACCCAACAGGACCTGTCGAGGAAGGCATACTTACTCCTTTATGTTAGGTTCTAGCTTTATGGTCCACTGCTGTCTTCACTGCGCGTCAATCCTGCATGCAAACGTCTGGCATGGACTGTATCGCGTGCTGCACTGCAGCAGTGACATGTCCCCAAGCAGCATGTGACGTGCCACTTGGGGACACACTGCTACGGTCAGTCATTTGCTGCAATGCAGCACGTGACACCGTCCATGCAGGATGTTTGCCTGCAGGACTGAAGCGTGGTGAAGATAGCGGTGGACCTACAGAGTTGGACCCGAACTTCAACTAGCAGGTAAGAATGCTTCCCTCGACAGGTCCTGTTGAGTGAGGGACTGTTTGAAAAATATATGAAGTTTGAAGACCCTTTTAAGATGTTTATAAACTTCAGACACCAAGCGGCCTAATGCTAGTATTCTTTCTGATCCCCCCCATACACATGGATATTTAGCTTGGAGTTTGTTTTTTCTATGGGGAGAGGGGAATAAACCTCTGACAACAGCTTATCTTCTCCTGGAAAAATAGGTTGGCATGTTGAAATCAAACGCTACACCAAAACATCTGCCATTGAGGGAGAGGCGAGATACCCCAATGCACATGAAGTAGTAAACCGGTTCAGCCAACGTTCATCAGATGTCTATATCACCTATAGTCCACCTTCATACATTGCGGAATACTTGTGTTTATTCTGCAAGTGTTCTCATGCAGAAAAAAAACACAGAGTAGTACACTAGCAGTAAAGTGCATGAAATTACACAAATCTCATGTACAGTTTGCAGATTGTTTCTTCACAGAAATTGCCCTACAGTGCGGATTTTCAAATCTGCCACATGTCAATAATATTTCTGGTTTTAGCTGCATATTTCACCTTTTTCCAGTGAGAGTGAGATCTGCAGCAAAACCCTATCTAATCCACACCAAAACAAAAAATTTGTGCGGCTATGTTGCAGAAACGCACATAAATCTGCATTGAAGTTCGTGTGGACCTTATGTGCGATCACCTGCATCGTGGGCTTCCACAGGACAGGGGTTTTATACTTTTAACCTTTTTATATGTAATTTCATCTACTGACAAATATTAAACTGTTAAAAATACTGTCTGGAGTTTTTTTTTTATTAAGATCAGGTTTTTTTGGGTTGGTGGAGCTGATTACTTTTGCAAAGCTCTGTGTATGTATACATGTTTATGGAATTTATTATGGCAGGAAAGTCCATGGAATACCTCCGCTGTTTGTACTTCCGCATGAAGAATGAGGTTTTTCGCGGCTCACGGCCATATGAGTCTGGGCCATTGGAGGATTTTTTAAAAAGGGAATTTGGGGAACAAACAAAGATGACAGATGTAAAGCACCCCAAGTGAGTTGAAGCCAAATGAAATGTCATAGTTTTGTTTTTACTTCTCTTCTTGCTGTCTCACTCTGCCGTCAGTTATGCCAGTTTGTTTCTCATCAGCCTTGTGTGTTGTAGTGTTTTTTTTCTCATCCAGTTCTTAGTTTTACTTCTCTTTTTTTTATTGTATTTTTTTTTCTTTTTTCTTTCTTTTTTTTAAACCGATTTCTCTGTTTTTCACCCATTGACACCAAATTTATGTTAATGAAAAACAAAGTAATTCCCTTTAATTTAAAAAAAAGTTATCTGTCACCAGTTTAATGCTGGCTTATCTGACCAGAACCCTGGGTCACTTGAATTGGTGAAATCTGAATTGAGGAGCTCCAGTTCAAGCCAAGCACTAAAGTCCCCCTTTTAGCAGCCCTCTGAGCATTGCTAAGGACGATCCATCTTCAGCCTTCTACTGAAGGCTGAAGACGGTGGGTAACATAACTGTAAGACCAGAGACAGGCTCTGGTCCCTAAATGTGTAACAAGGCTTACCAAGACTCTGTCACTCTGCAGTTTATCTGCTTTCAGTGCTAATCACTGGCAGAAGGGTCCCCCTCTATCTTCCCACACGTCTCTGGTCAGTGCTGGGAAGATGGGGAAAAGAGCGGGGCTGCAACATTCATAAGGATAGGTCACCAATATTAGATCTGGGAGGGGGTCCGAGACCACCACAGGTCAACTGTCCAACACTGCACCTGGTCAACATCAAACAGCTGATCGGCAGGGCTGCCGTGAGTCAGATCCCCACAATATGATATTGATCTAGCCTGATGATAGGCCATCAATATCAAATATCAGCTGAGATTATATTTCTATATCTATTCTTGTGTCCCAATTATTTCTAGAGTAATGGTGACTAGTGCAATGTCAGATAGGCACCCGGCAGAACTTCATCTGTTCCGAAACTATGAACCCCCAAATGAAGGCCGAGAACCAACATTCAAGAGGCTTGCTTCATTCCGGCCAGTAACAAAACCAGAAGGTAAATTAAGAATGCAAATGTATTTGGGGGGAAGGGTGGTACAATATAATGCATTTTAGGTCTGTTGATATACTGTTGTTGAATGACAATAGTATTTAATGGAGTAGTAGGATAGTGACATTGTTTGTAAGTCTTTGGGGAGGTGGAAATTTATCATGCCCCTTACATCTCAGAATTGTGGCTTATGAAAGTTGCAAAATAAGACTTTTGCAACTTTTTGGGCTTATTTGCACAAAAATTGTGACTACTGCAAGTAGCTAGGAAAGTGTTTGTGGTTAGCTATGTTAATTAGTTTTGCTCCAGATTTATCACTGGGATTTTTTTTTTAAAGTTGCAATCTAACACTATTGGGGGGGGTTGGGTTGTATGAAAAAACTGTAGTAGAATTTCTAGACAAAGGGTTGGTTAAGTGTTATACAATAATCTAACATTAATTCTGCAACATCCTGTATCCTTATAATAACATGTATCTGTCTTTCTATTCTGTACTACGATGCTTTCATGTTATTATGGCGACAGCCTCATTATGCTGGAAAGACTAATGTATGGACTGGCGAGATATATTTGTTGTTGTATACAAAATTTTTATTTTGTTAATACCTTTATTGAAAATCAATAAAAACGATTTTAAGAAAAAAAAAATTCTGTTAGGTTTACAGATTCATAAAATTTAACAAACGACTTGTGACATTTGATACATTTTTTGTGCAAAAACACCACCCTAAACTGATTTCAAATATTGCCCTCATGATAAATTTCCACCCATCTCACTTTCATTAAAGGGGATGTCTGGAAATTAATATTGATGACCTGTCCCCGGGATAGATCATTAATATCAGATTGTCTGACACCTTGGAACCCCTGCTTATCAGCTCCTTGAGCTCCGCGCTATGTGACTTTCACTGTATCAGTCACATAGTCTACTTGCAGCTCAGCCCCATTCAAGTCAATGGGGCTGTGCTGCAATACCAAGCACTGCCACTATAAGATGCACTGTAAAAGCTCCGGTGAGCGCCGCAGCTACCCAAAACAGCTCATCGGTGGGGGTGCCGTGACTCGAACCCTTTCTGATGTGATATTGATGACCTATCCTGAGGATGGCTCATCAATGTTATTTCTCGGATAACACATTAAAAGAAGAGATGAATTGCTGACTGTAAAGAAAGTATTTTGGTTGTCTAGCCGTGGTACCATCTCTTGGGGACCAAAATATTACACAGTCCATAAACTGGTAGTCCATACAGTACCCTGTTCAGTCTGCTTTACTTGTGTGTGACCCTAATAACTCTGTTAATAAGATTGATTGTTACTTTAGCCGTATGTTCTATATCTCTGCTTGCTTACCACTTGTAGGTGAAGAGGGAGAAAGTTTAGAGCTGTCGTGGGAAGGTATGAGCAGGTGTCTGCCAGCTACTCTCAGCTATTTGCCCCACTCGGACACGCTCTAGCTGTAGTCTGTGAGCAGTAGTATCACGATAGATCTAGGTCATTAAAATGCTTCATTATCTGTAATTTAATACCCACATGTTAGTTCCTAAAATGTCCTTACAGTATGCTGAAGATCTTATGGGATTCCTGTCTGGTTTTGTTTATTTCTCCTTTTGTGCTTTTGCTGTTTTCTGCTCTCCTGAACACAGATCAGTTGGTGTGGCGTGCCGCCCGCTCCAGTGGTGCTGCCCCCACCTACTTTCGCCCCATGGGCCGTTTCCTGGATGGCGGGCTGCTATCAAATAATCCCACCCTAGATGCCATGACTGAAATACATGATTTCAACACCTGTATGAAACGTGAGGTGAGGAAAATTTTCTCCTAGAAAGGTATTAGTCAGACATGTACTATATTTAAAACATGCAGAAGATTAGGCTGCGGCATTGCACTGGTATCAGCTGAACCCGATGACTTGGTGCCTCACCTTAAATCAAATACACTGCATAGAAAATGCTGATTCATTGAGTTGGAGTTTTCAACACCTTTTGAAGTTTTCACACTATGGATTTTGACAACAAATCTGCCTACAAAATTCAGCATGGAATCCGTCCATTTTTTTTTGCACATCTTTTTGTGGTTTTTCTATGAATTTTTTCTTCTTAACCAGTGGGTGTTTTATTGCAATACAAAACCTTATTTTCAGGTTGTGGTTTTTGCTACAGATTCTCACACAAAAACTGCACAGAAAATGTGCAATGGGAAATTCAGCGCAGATTCTGTGCCAAGATAGGGCATGCTGCTGCTTTTTTGCATGTGAAAAAGGGCAGGGGCGGACACCGACAACAAGAAGTACAAAGAATGTGTCTGGAGTGCCCCTTTTCCTCAGTGCTTTGTGGCGAGGGACAGGGGTGTCTCCCACCAGAAGAAAGCGTCAGGCATGTCCAATATGCCTGATCCTTCTTTCGGCTGACATCTGCAGTTGAGGAGAGCTGGGACTCCCCCATACACAGTACATGGTCGATTTATCTACTGTGTGGGAGCACCTTATGTGTTAGTTCCTCACAATTCTACCTGTTTATTTTTATTTTTTGGGGAAGTTTTATAGAAAGTTGCATGGCTACCTGCACATGGGTGCACGGTTTCAACCAGAATTTCGAGTCTGATTTCTCTATGTTTCAGACCAAATCCACACCAAAATCTACATCGGTTACTTGCGGATTTTGATCCAGATTTGGCCCAATCTCATCCTTTGCATTGCATCCACAAAAAAAATTTGAAATGCAGAATCTTTATAGCAGGTGAATCTCCGCATGGAAAAAATATGTAGTCTGTACATGTGATTTGTCATAACTCATTCACTTTGCTGTCATGCCACGACTTTTCCACACGAAAGCCCACTCTGGAAACCACACGTAAGCCGAAATGTCTGCAAGTAGCCTAAATCATACAATGAATATGCTCATTGGCATAAAACTGAAAAACCCCTTGAGTAATATTTTTATGTCTTTATCTTTTCTTTTCAGGGTAAAGGTGGGCAGGTAAAGAAATTAGGTGTGGTAGTATCACTTGGCACCGGGAAGCCTCCACAAATTCAAGTGAGCTCCGTTGATGTGTTTAGGCCATCTAACCCATGGGAGATGATGAAGACTGTGGTTGGAGCAAGAGAACTGGGCAAGATGGTTATAGACTGTGTATGTGTAGATCATCCAGGAGCGTACTACTGTCCAGTTTTTGTATTATTTTCAGTTTGTGTACACAGGTTTACTCTTGTAAGTTGTGTCTTTTCAGTGCACAGATTCAGATGGTCCAGCTGTAAATAGGGCCCAGGCATGGTGTGAAATGATAGATGTTCCATATTTCAGGTGAGCTATGTCCTATGTCACGTTCGGTCTGTAGTCTGACCGGGGCCAGGGACTTGGTGGTATTCATAACTTCCATTTATCTTGCACAGCATTTGCAATTCTCCATTGAGGATCACTACTGGTACTGGTGTATTCTCTGATGGACATGTCATGGAAGATAATTTTGAGACAACTCTATTAAACGGGTTCTCCATCTGTGCATAGAATAGGTAGTCATTATCAGATCGGCAGGGGTCAGGACTAGTTCTGGAAGTGAATGGTAGCAGTGCTGCAGTAAGGAGCTCTGTCCACTGCACATGTATCGTTTTGGCGCCTATTTCCAGCACAAGGGCTACTTGTGCACAGCTGATTGGCGGGCTAGCACCTCTGATTTGATATTGATCTATCCTTGGGATAGTTTAGTCCAAAAACGATTCAACTATTCTTGTGTCTATATATGCTTTCCTTTAATCTTTCTGAAATATCACTTGGTTCTGATTGACATGTGGTCTACAATTTGGCTTGTGTTGTCACTTTATTTCTGGTGGTGATTGGCTTTGCCGTTATTTCCCTTCTTTGATATCTTAACTGTAGGTTAAGCCCACAGCTGCAAACAGATGTCATGCTGGATGAAGTTAGTGACGCAGTGTTGATTAATATGCTTTGGGACACCCAGATCTACATCTACCAGCAGAAGGAGGAACTGCAAAGATTGGCAAGGCTTCTCTTGACACTATGAAGACTGAATTCTAACAGTAAGTTCTGCGTCCTGTTCTCTACGCCCTGACACCACACTGTATTATGTGACTGGATTCAGGCTTTTATCATATTAGCTGGAAAATGGCCAGCTGCCCATATCCTTCTTTAGAGCTGTAAGCTGTATCCTAGCTGTGCATGTGCATTAAAGGGGTTACCCAACCCCCAAAATGCCTGGGCACCTTATACAGGTTACATTCACCCTGCTCCCTGGCACCCGCGTCGCTCCTGATGCCCACATGGCCGCCACTGCATCTCCCCATTGCGTGGATTAAAATATCTCTTAACGAGGGGGGTGGTCAGTCAATAGCAGGCCACGACTGGGAAGAGTCTCCGTAGCATCACGTCGCAATGTTGGGGAGGCTCATCCCTATCGCAGCCTGCTTTTGGCTAACATCCCCATGGCTGGATGTTTTGATCTGCACGACAGGGAGATGCAGCGGCGGCCTTGCGGGCATCAGGAGTGACGTGGGTGTCGGGGAGCAGGGTAAGTATTACCTGTACGAGGTGTCCGGGCATTTTGGGCATTATATGTGTTGGATAACCCCTTTTAAATTTTTCTGTCGTCATAGACGTATAAACCCTATTCTGTGGAGAACTATATCTGCATTGAATTCTTCTCTAATTAATTTGTCAACTCTGTTTTAATAATCTATCCTAATAATACATACATTTAAGTTGAATGCCCTATAAAATGTTTTTTGTTTTCTTGTCAGGTACAGAAGGTCTGCAGTGAAACGATTGAGGACTTGTATGGAAGCACAAGACATTGAAGAAACATCTCAACTCTAACAGCTTTCATCTAGCTTTACTGCCTGTGGTTAATATTCTGTGTGGTTATTCACTATATGTTCACCTACAACGTAATGAACATTGTCTTCCCGATATATCGTTTTGCTAAATAGAACTATACAGTTCATGTGGCACCCTGCCTGTAGCATGGACACTTCAGAGGCCTCTGTCCTGGAGGTTAGGATTGCCGCTGCACCTCCTAGCTGCTAACATAAGGCCTTTATCTTTACAACCTTTATTGACCATTTCTTGCTTGGTGTTTGAAAAGTTGCAGATCTATAATATCTGGTTATCCTCATTAAATAGCACAATTAAAGAGGCTTTCCTATGACAGATATTGATTACCTAGTAATAGGATATGCATCCGTATCAGTATCAGTAGAAATCTGACTGCTGGGACCTCTGCCAGTACCTAGATCAGCAAACTTTGGCACTCTGGCTGCTGTGAACCTACAACTCCCAGCATGCAAACTTTCTTGGATGTTCTTGTAACTGCCATAGAAGTAAAAGAAAGATTCTGGGAGTTTTAGTTTCAGAGTATCGGAGGTTGCTGATCCCTGACCTAGAATTTAGAGGTTGCAGCACTAGGTAATGTGTCCTCTCCATTAGCTTCCACCTTGGATGGATATGGTAGATTTATTATGACCAATGACCAACAGCAATTAGCTAGCATTAGTATTGGAAATGCAGATAAGGCTTTATTTACATGTCAGGGATTTTCATCTGTTTTATATAAGGTCAGAGGGAAAGATCTGTATCTGTTCTGAGTTTAGACCCGCACCTGGTTTTGGCTCATAATCACTGACCGAAAACGGTGTGAATAAGGCCTTATTCAGATGTCTGTAATGTGTAATGCTTAGCATCTGTGTTACCGGCACAACCTTAGGCCTCTTTCACACGGGCGTGATTTTTTTTGCCCGGATAAGAGCCGGGCGCGTTGCGGGAAAATGCGCGATTTTCCCGCACGAGTGCAAAACATTGTCATGCGTTGCACTCGCGTGAGAAAAATCGCGCATGTTTGGTACCCAAACCCGAACTTCTTCACAGAAGTTCGGGCTTGGGATTGATGTTCTGAAGATTGTATTATTTTCCCTTATAACATGGTTATAAGGGAAAATAATAGCATTCTGAATACAGAATGCTTAGTATAATAGTGCTGGAAGGGTTAAAAATAATAAAAAAGTTAACTCACCTTCTCCTCTTGTTAGCGTAGATCCCGGTCTGTTCTTTAGCTGTGGACTGAATGACCTTTGATGACGTCAGATCACATGCTCCAATCACATGGTCCATCACCGTGGTGATGGAGCATGTGATCTGACGTCATCAAAGGTCCTTCAGCCCACAGCTAAAGAACAGACCGGCCTCTACGCGAACAAGAGGAGAAGGTGAGTTAACTTTTTTATTATTTTTAACCCTTCCAGCACTATTATACTAAGCATTCTGTATTCAGAATGCTATTATTTTCCCTTATAACCATGTTATAAGGGAAAATAATACAGTGAATAGACTGTCACCTAGAACCCATGCGTGAAAATCGCACCGCATCCGCACTTGCTTGCGGATGCATGCGATTTTCACGCAACCCCATTCATTTCTATAGGGCCTGCGTTACGTGAAAAACGCACAAAGAGGAGCATGCTGCGATTTTCACGCAACGCACAAGTGATGCGTGAAAATCACCGCTCGTGTGCACAGTCCCATAGAAATGAATGGGTCAGGATTCAGTGCGGGTGCAATGCGTTCACCGCACGCATCGCACCCGCACGGAAAACTCGCCCGTGTGAAAGGGGCCTTAGATTGGGAGCCCCATTGGGGACAGCGTGATGTTAATGTCTGTAAAGCGCTGCAGAATATAACAGCGCTACATAAGTAAGTATAATAAATAAATAAATAAAATGGGCATTGGTCTAATGACCTGAATAAACTGTATTTTGGGGGCTATGATGCTGTTAGTTCTGGTCATCAGACCCAGGGTTAGAACTGGATCTGCAGCCTAAGGCCCCTTTCACACAAGCGAGTTTTCCGCGCAGGAGCAATGCGTGACGTTCGAGCATAGCACCTGCACTGAATCCTGACCCATTCATTTCAATAGGTCTGTGTACATAGGCGTTTTTTTTCACGCATCACTTCTGCATTGCGCGAAAAACGCAGCATGTTCTATAGGCCTCATGCACACGACCGTTGTTTTGGTCCGCATCCGAGCCGCAAATTTTGCGGCTCTGATGTGGACCTATTCACTTCAATGGGGCCACAAAAGATG
Organism: Bufo gargarizans; assembly: GCF_014858855.1. Lineage (NCBI taxonomy): Eukaryota > Metazoa > Chordata > Amphibia > Anura > Bufonidae > Bufo > Bufo gargarizans. Next base: position 8,328,670 of record NC_058086.1, read on the forward strand.
CGGACAGCACTCGGTGTGCTGTCCTCATCCGTTGCTCTGTTCCATGGCCCCGCAAGAAAAAAATATAACATGTCCTATTCTTGCCTGTTTTGCGGACAAGAATAGGCATTTCTACAATGGGCCTTCCGTTCCGTAAATTGCGGAAGGCACACAGGCGGCTTCCGTTTTTTGCGGATCCGTGGTTTGCGGACTGCAAAAAAACGGAATGGTCATGTGCATGAGGCCATATTCTGCATTTTTCACACAGCCCTGTACCCATAGAAGTGAATGGGGCTTCAGTGAAAAAAGCATTGCATATGGAAGAAAGTCCTGATGCCGGATGCAATGCGTTTTTCACTGATTGTTGCTAAGAGATGAAATTCATAGATAATACTTTATAATCTTCACGGATCCGGCAGGCTGTTCCCCCGTCGGAGAAGGCCGCCGCTAGTGTGAAAGTACTGTATTCTAATACAGGATTATTGCTGCTCTTTTTTTTCAACGTGCACTGAAACATATTCAATGGTTTTGTTTTTTGTCTTATGCAATTGTGTACCAGAGTAAAAGTGTATATCAGAAATACACGGACTGCTGTCTTCTGTTCCCATTTTTCATCCCCGAGTGGGAAAGTGATTATTTCCAACTTATATAAGAGTATATTGAAAAAAACTTTCTTTTGCTAAAGCTAAAGGGGTTTTCCAAGATTTTCAAGAGGCTCTGTCAGCATCACACTTTGTGATTTATTTTTATTCCAGGTGGTAAGTCCCTTTCCCTTTTCTTAGGAAAGGATCACTACCTCACTACTTTAGAATAGGTTTTATGGGGGAGATTTATCTAACTGGTGTAAAGTACGGTGTTTTTGCAGTGATCATAAAAAAAAATCTGTCACTGCGGTGGGGAGGACTGAACGCAAGTGTGCGCACAAGATCAGGCCTGATCGGGCGAACACTGCGTTTTTTGTAGAGCCTATAGAACATGTCCAATTGCGGACAAGAAAAGGCATTTTCTATATAGTTCTGGCAATGTGCGGATCCGCAAAATACAGAAAGCACATTGCCGGTGTCTGTGTTTTGCGGATCCGCGGTGTCCGTGTTTTGTTGATTCGCGGATCCGCAAAACACATACGGACGTCTGAATGGAGCCTTACAGGGGGGTGATCAATGACAGGGGGGTGATCAGGGAGTCTATATGGGGTGATCAGGGGTTAATAAGGGGTTAATAAGTGACAGGGGGGGGGGTGTAGTGTAGTGGTGTTTGGTGCTACTTTACACAGCTACCTGTGTCCTCTGGTGGTCGATCCAAGCAAAAGGGACCACCAGAGGACCAGGTAGCAGGTATATTAGACGCTGTTATCAAAACAGCGTCTAATATACCTTTATGGGGTTAAAAAAATCACATCTACAGCCTGCCAGCGAACGATCGCCGCTGGCAGGCGGTAGATGCACTCGTTTACCTGCCGATCCTGTGCGCGCGTTCACAGGAAATCTCGCGAGAGGATGCGTCGGCACGTCCAGGAGGAATAACAGGGCCGCCGCCAGGACACGATCCTGCGTGCGGCGGTCCTGTAGTGGTTAAACAACAAAATGACAGATGTGCAATTTAATTCTATAGAAACCGTAAGCTTTCCTTAGAGGGGTTGTCCCACAAAACAATATTCTACAGTCTTAAAACCAGCTCCTGGATCTAAATACTTTTGTAATTGCATGTAATTAAACTTTTAGTATAGCCACTGGGTTTTTTAATAAAATGTATCTGTATAGCGTCACCTGCTGTTTGTTCTTTTTCTTATTTCTTTGTCCTGCTCACTGAGGTGGTTGCACATGCTCAGTTTCATCCTTCATCTGCCTCCTGAGCTGTGATAAGGAGAGCATGGACACGCCTCCTGAGCTGCAGCAGAAAGGACACTCCTTTTGAGCTGTCAGTTTGATATAAATCTAGCAGAGCAATGAATGGGGAAATCTCTGGATCCATGTGAGGTACAGGGCTGGTTCTAGCTTTGTAAAAAACAGATTGTCATGTCCTATATGATGTCTGATAGTATCTGATGCTGCCTGACCCTGATCAAAGTGCAGAGAGCAAAGTCTCTAGGTCTAGGCTGTATCTATAGGGGTTTTTTCATGTGTTTGTGCTTTCAGGGTACCAGCTTGTTTTTTGCAGGATGAGTTGTAGTTTATATTGGTACATATCATTTAATGAATAATTTTGATATGCTTTATAAATAGTACATTAGCTTCATTCTGTTGTTTTCTGCAGTGTCTTATGTGTATTTTTCTTTTTACTCATTTTAAATAAAACAATATCCTTTATTTCATGTGGTAAAATCCATACAAAACAAGAGATGCAAAATTGACGCATTTCGGATCTCAAGTTAACGATCTTTACTCATGATATAAAATGCCATCTGTGACTCTTCCATATAAATACACTTCCTCCAATCAATCACATGATAATCAGGTGTGGGCAAATCACAAAACATGGAATGACAAATCCAACATGTGCAGGGGGGAAAAAAACGTTCCAAATTCATTGATGCTGTAAAATCAAGTCATGTTTTTTGCTCATGCCTCTGGGGAAGCAGCTACCAAGTTTGAACTTCCAATATGCCTCTCTACTTAGTAGTTTGCGGCTATGGTTATCCCCCCCCTACCTGGGAGCGGGACCCTCTCCACACCCTGAACTCTAAAACTTTTTGTATTACCCTTATGTACAATGGCAAAGTGGCAGAAGAAATATTGCGTGTTTGATGTTGAGGTATGTCAGATAAACGTCTCCGTATTCTGGTTTTATTCTGTTTGGCGGTACATCCTATATATTGCATAGAGCATTCAACACATGTAATTAAATAAACCGCAACCTCAGTGTTGCAGTTAATATATTGTTTTATGTTGTGACTTCTGCCATTCACTGTGGACGTGACTGACCAACAGACATATGTTCACAGCATGTGCATTTTCGATGGCCGTATTTATAGCTACCCTGATACGAAAGCCACACTGGTTTGGCCTTTGGGCTGTCACAGAAAAGGCTGGGACTAATCCTATGACCCAAAGTGGGGGCCCCTGCTCGCAGCACATCTGATGCCTGCTGAAATCACTTCACTCCACTCGGCATCATAGTTTACAAGTGTCAGTGTATTCCTCGCTATAACTGGTAGTAAAAGTAACTGATTTCATTTTTTCTTGGGTATTTGTTTTGGTGATAGGTTCTCCAGGAAATACTAGTCTATTTCTATCTAATGTTAACACCCATTGTCTGGCTTTCCTAATAGATTGTGCAGTGTATAGCCTGGAGTGTAACCTAGAGCTGATGGCAGCAGCGTTGTGCTCTCACCATTTCTCCTTTTGGTATATTTTTCATTACATGTGTAGGATGACATGAAGTCGCTAGCAATGTGGTGTTCCCCGCGGTTTCTTTTCTGTAAGTAACAGAGGAAACCTTTGTTTTTGTACCATCTACATATAAACGCAGATCCAAAAATGCTATAGAAAATGGATCATGGTGTAGAACAAAATTCAATGAATCCAAGTTGCCATTAAGATAATCTCTAAAAAGTGGTATGTCCAATATCACCTCACCACACAAAGAGCAGGTCATCGATATAACGTCCATACCACCTTATGTTATGAAAAAGGGATTATTAATATCAAACAAAAATTTGCTCTCCCACCATGCCATAAAGATGTTTGCTATGGAGGGCGAAAATTTTGCTCCCATAGAAACACTGGAGACCTGGAGGAAAAAAAACTGCAATCAAACATAAAAAAAAATAGTGTTTCATAAAAAAATCTACTGAAATACTGATGAAATCTTGCAACTTCTCAATATCATTGCTATAACTTCCCAAAAACCATTTGAGGGCAGTAATTGTCAAATTATGAGGAATGTTTGTATATATAATGAAACCACATCAGATGTAATCCTCGTAAAAGCATCACACCATGCAAAATTATGAAAGGATTGCAAAACTGTATGAATATACTTAACCCCTTCCCGACTGCCATACGGCTATATATGTGCTATCTGCACATGCCCCGTGTAGCTAGCTGGGATTAAAGCTCCTGCTCCTGCAATCTAGCAGGAGCAGGTCGGGTCCTGGCTGACAGACAAAGCAGGGACACTGAGGAGAAGACGGGAGTGGATCATTACCACTTCTGTCTTCTCCTGTGCCGGCAGGAGAGTGATACCTGAGCGCATCGTGGAGGGAGCAAGAAAAAATCGATAAAATTATTTTTGTAGTCAAACAAATCAAGCTACGGTCACTAAACCACCATGTGCACAAAATGACAAAAGGTTGCCTGGACATTCAGGCCTTTTTGGGCCCGGTCGTGAAACGGTTAAGGAAGCCTGGTATAAGCTGCACCAAGGGTTTAAGGAGAGTGTCCACCCATTCTGAGAGCCTTTCTGAATATGAGCCTATTCCTGCCACTATTGGCCTCATAGGGGGCAGAAACTCTCCTTTTATGTACCTTTGGCAGTGAATGGAATATCGATATTATGGGATGGTCCACATAAATATATTCCAATTCTTTCTTAGGCCTCATGCACATGACCGCTGTGTGTTTTGCGGTCCGCAAATTGCAGATCTGAAAAACACAGATGGCTTCCGTGTGCGTTCAGCAATTTGCGGAATGGCGCGGACAGCCATTAATATACCGGCCTATTCTTGTCCGCAAAACAGACAAGAATAGGACAGGTTTTATTTTTTTTGTGGACCACGGAACGGAGCATCGGATGCGGACAGCACACGGAGTGCTTTTTTCGCATCTTTTGCAGCCCTATTGAAGTGAATGGGTCCGCATCCAAGCTGCAAAAACTGTGGCTCGAATGCGGACCAAAACAACGTTCGTGTGCATGAGGCCTTACTCAAAATACCACTTGGGAGACCCTGTTGCAAGATCTTTATAAATTTCTGCTGAAAAAGGGGGAGGGGGTTACCTTCTCAGAGGAGTATAGACTGTTATACTCCTCCAACATTTTTAAAACCTGTGATTTATAGATATACCTATCCAAAATAGCCACTGATCCTCCTTTGTCAGCTTCCTTAATCATTATATCCGTTTTCCTCTCCAAGTCTCTCAATGTATTGCATTCTTGAGATGTGAGATTGTCTCTTTTAGGCCTCTTTCACACGAGCAAGATTTCCGCGCGGGTGCATTGTGTGACATGAACGCATAACACCCGGGTGACCCATTCATTTCAATGGGTCTTTGTACATGAGCATTTTTTTTTTTTCATGCATCAGTTCTACGTTGCGTGAAAATTGCAGCATGTTCTATATTCTGCATTTTTCACGCAGCCCTGGCCCTACAGAAGTGAATGGGGCTTCAGTGAAAAACGCATTGTATCAACAAGCAAGTGCAAATGCAGTGCGTTTATCACTGATGGTTGCTAAGAGATGTTGTTTGTAAACCTTCAGTTTTTATCAGGCGCATGAAAAATGCATTGCACCCGCGCGGAAAAAACTGAACAACTGAACACAATCGCAGACTGAACTTGCTTGCAAAATGGTGCGAGTTTCACTGAATACATCTGGAGCCAATCCGTCACGCTTATGTGAAAGAGGCCTTACTGCTTGATGTAAATTGTTTCTGCTGATTGTATGGTGAATTAATTTTTATTTTTGTTTTTTCATGGAGTGCACACAGATCCTTTTCAACAAGATCCTGAAAGCGGTCGAGTGCAGGCGACCTGGTGTCATGGTCTCTCTCGTGACAGGGGTCAGAAGATCTAAGAGACTGGCTGCATGTGATGTGATCTGGCAGCCTCTTTGGTTTCACTTGTTTCTGTGTTGTTGCTGGTTTTCACCACACCTCTTGTCTCAGGTGTAGCTTAAGTGGTCATTCCAACTCCTCTATTTAGTCTGGTCTCACCCATCATGCTATGCGGTTGATAGCTCCTTTCTGGTTGTGGAAGTGCTGGTGTTTGGTTCTCCTCTGAGTTCCTGCTCGTCCGCGTACTTCGGAGTTAAGTGTCTTTTCCCTATTTCTTCTTTGTTGTATTCCCCTATCTTTTTGTATTAGGCCTGAGGAAGTCTCCTCTTCCATCAGCTGGGAAGGAACAGGTCATCTTTTGTCCTGACACAATTTCCAGGGCCCTTTAGGGTCAGAGAGGCTCTAGGTTTCTGCGTATGAACATTCCCACCATCGAGATCTGTTCATACTGATAGTAGTCAGGGCTCGGTTTAGGGATTCACTAGGTGGTGACCTTTCCCTAGTTTCCAGGCCTAGTACCTTTTACCTTCCCTCTTGTGTTCGGTGTGGAGTTTACTAACCACACCATGCCGTGATACCTAGATTGTATGGGGTAAAAGTCTTTATTATGTGTTTTAAATGTGGCAGAAGAATTACATAATTCTGCCACTTCCCGTTCTGATCGCATGTCCTGTAGAAGGGAAATGTGTGCGAACTCCTGAAAATCAAAATGACACAATGGGGCATTCGGGACCTTCATATCATCACCATGTGCTGTAATATGCGGGGAGCCCCCCCTTCCCCCTTTAAAAAATGTTTTATTTAAAAAAGGCTTGCAAGCTAACCTATTCATATAGTCTATAATCGTGTGATATAAATCAAAATGGCATGAAGGTGGGAAAGAGTCCCTTTTTCAATAAGTCCATCGGTGCCTGTGATAGAATAATAGAGGACAGATTGATGACTGCCACTGTGTCGATTTTGCATCTGTCTTGTTTTGTATGGATTTTACCGCATCGAATAAAGGATATAGTTTTATCAGAAGCTGGACCATCCTACTTTTTACGAGGGAACTTGCAGCTGTAATAATTTGCTACTATACTTAATGATTTGGCATACTTAACATTAAAAAGGATTAAAATATGTCAGTGTAAGGCCTCTTTCACACGAACGTATTTTATTTCCGTTCCATTTTTACGGTTTCCATTTGCGGTCCGTATGCGGAACCATTCATTTCAATGGTTCCGCAAATAAAAACAGAATGTACTCCGTGTGCATTCCGGTTGCGTATTTCCATATATCCGTTCCGCTAAAGGATAGAACTTGTCCTATTATATCCGCATAACAGACAAGGATAGGACTGTTCTATTAGGGGCCAGCTGTTCCGTTCCGCAAAATATGGAATACACATGGATGTCATCCGTAATTTTTGTTGACCGCAAAATACATGCGGTCGTGTGCAAGAGGCCTAAGGCCTCGTCCACATTTCTGTTTTTCATGTATGTGTGCTGTCCGCATTTTCAACACATGTACCTGTTGATTTGAATGTGTCTATTCACATCATCAGTAATTTTTTTTTACTGAGCATGGGTCAGTAAAAAAAAATCACAGAGACACGCACGTTTTTGTTCAGTGATGCAGACCAAACACGACCATTGAAGTCTATGGGTCTGTGATAATCACGGACACAACACAGATGGTATCCGTGTTGCGTCTATTTTTCACTGAAGACTGATCCAGGATACGTGGATTATGGATGACACACGGAGAGTAAAAATGGACACATGGACCACTCACAGATCCTTCAAGAACATCTTCACAGATGAAACACAGTCGCTTTTTTTTTTCACAGACTCCAAAATGACATGGAAATGTGGATGAGGCCTAATACTGACACCTCTGGCATGGCCTCATAGGCTGATGCCTATGGCAGATCTGGAGGCCGTTGTGAGGCCCTCGTTTGCCATGGTAATGCATCATCATTGGGGACCCCTTGCTATATCAAGCTTCATACTGTAGATGCTGTGAGTACAGTTGACAGTGGCTTCAAAGGGGTTAAAAGGTCAGGATGGGAGATTTCTTGGATCACGGCCATTACAACATGTGTCTTGAAGAGGTTATTCGCTTTATTTATATTGATAAACTATCCTCAGAATAATTAAGTCATCAATATCAGATTGGTGGGGGTCCAGCACCCGACACCCTCGCCGATCAGCTGTTTGAAGAGAAGGCTGCGCTCGTAGGAGTGCTGCCTTCTCTTCACTGTTTACCTGCTCGACATCGCAGGGGTGAGCAGGTGTAATTACAGATAAGCCGTCCCATTTACTTCAGTGGGACAGCTCTGTAGTATTCAAGTGTATAGGACCGAGCTGTACCATAGAAGTGAATGGGACGGCTTGTAATTACACCTGCTCGTCACTGTGATATCGACAGTGAGCAGGTAAACAATAAAGAGAAGGCGGCGCTCGTGCGAGTGCGGCCTTCTCCTTCAAACAGCGGATCAGTGGTAGTGCCGGGTGTCCTGAGGATAGGTCATCTATATAAAGAAAAGGGAACAACCCCTTTAATGTATGGCAATCCATGGCGTACTATCAAAAAATGATTGACAGAAGTCAACAAAAATTATAAAAAATGCTTTATTAATTCATATAAAAAAAGATAAAAATAAGTCACACATGCAAAAGTGGAATCACCAAGGCATACGATATATTAAAAGTGCTGAATCCCTACCCATACAGTTGTGTCTGTGACATCATCTTAGGGGTTCACATCATGGTCATTATGGAGTGTTAAGGGGTTAATAATATATGTCCTATGAAAGCGGTTTAGTGACTCCTATGTTTCCCCCTCTGCTGTCAGTAGAGGTGCTGGGACCGGAGCTGGTTTCGCGTCACCTACAGAGGGAGGAACAGACTCTGTGTCTCTGCCGGCTGTTCCTAGATTATCAAGTAGTGCACTCCTTACCAGAGCGCTTATTAAACTCCCAGGTGTTCTGTTACCTGCATGATCAGGTGTCATTGTACCTGGTGAATTATTAAACCATCCTCTATTCCCCTCTACCTATGGTCAACGTCCAAACTCCGCTGGCAAAAGTACCCTTCTTCTATTTGCTGGCTGCAGGAGAGCAGCCATGACTCAAGAAATGGATTCGATTTATACCTCCACAATTGCATCATATAAGGTGAGATCACGGACCTCCTTTGATACTTCATAGAGACACTCTTCTGTTTTATATCTTCATTCAAAATGATCATATTTAAGTGGGGAAATAATTCAATGAACTTTCCCCGTTCTGTAATCAGAAGATGGATTCATAGGTGTTTTGCTAAATAGAGACCAGAACGACAGAACTAAAAAGCTATTTGTTATCGGTCCCACTCCCATCACAAGTGGGGACGATCTGATAATTGATCAGGAAAGTTACTGAGAAATCCCTGTCACCCTGACACATCATGTTTAATAAAAGCTGGAATCTACAGCTTCATAGACTTCATATTAGTCATAAATTATCCAGAACCAACAGGGAATTTGAACTCTCGGCATCCTGGACCTTATATGATGAGACATATCAGTGGGGAGAGAAAGCCAGAGTACCTAGAGGAAGCCCATACAAACACAGGGAGAACATACAAACTCCATGCTGACTTTGTCCTCGGTCAGGTTGTAATCCGGAACCCCTGAAGGCAACAGTGAGCCACCGTGGAGATGCACTGCTGTTCATGCAATTTCCTGATATAAGAGCATCGTCAGTGACTAAATAGGCGCTACTTGTAAAGTTTTAAAACAACTTGGGTTTTATGATAAGAAAGGATGTTACAGGATGAAGTCAATTACTTTTAGACCAAGGTGTGATGTATATGTTTTATTTGTAGCACAGTTTTATTGTTAGTTGCTATCTATGAGATAGTTGTCATCCCGTTCAGCTATCTCTGCAAATCCTCCCATGAATATGCATGCTCATCTCAGCTAAGCATTCATAGGTAGATGGGAAGAGGAGAGAAAGCTCCTGAAAACAAAAGGATTGGGCAGTTCAAAATCCAATGTGCCCAATCCTTATTTCAACCATGGGAGGCCACCATGCACATTGTCTGGCTGCACAGTTCTAATGTGTATGGCTGCTGTAGTCTAGTATTCACTGCTACATAACGCAAGTAAAGAACCTACATGCTACAAGAATCACAGACAGGATTCACAGAATCTAGAGAAATGATATCAGTGTCATCTTTATTTATTTATTTTTTCGCAGAAAATTTTAGGTCAATTCAACCCAGCTCTGGAAAACCTTGTATACCTAGGTAATAACTACCTCCGAGCATTAAATGGTGAGTATCTCTATTACTGTCTAATTGATGGAAAGATGTCCAGGCATAAGCTACATATTTGATATTCTTGGATTGTAACCGCAGTTAACATTCATCTAGCATTCTTCTGGTTGCCTGTAGACTTGGTATTATAGTCTAGGGGTCCTGCTAGCCATGTATTGGATAGGTTGGTAGACAATGCCAGTGTCTGGCACTGTTATGGGGAAATCTTATGGCTGGCAGTGTTGTGTGGAGGCACTATAGCTGTGAATGTTATAGGAGATCCTTTAAACCTGAGCATATCAACTGTATGAACCATGTCTGACAGGTCCTGTGTGTTACAGAAGACGATGTAGATCCACTGTGTCTACTAAACTGATTTGGCTTAGTGCAGCCCCTCATCTTCACCATTTAACCCCACTACAAGGATCTAGACTCTGCTGCAGCGGAACAAGCAGGCTGCTACCTCCTAAACTAGTCTCTGTTCAGAGGCTGCCGAGCTGACCCATGAAGGTCAAGAGAACCCGGTGCCAAGCACCAAGGGGTCAGGCAAAATTATAGTCAGGGGCAAGTTAAGATCACGGCAGGCAGAGTTTGTGCAATCCAAAATCAGGCCAAGGGTCAGTGCACGGAACAGGCAGAGGTCAGGTCAGTCAACAACGGGTAAAATCCAAAGACAGGCAAGTCTCCAAATCTGCTGCAAAGCCATGTAATCGCATGATAAAATTCTATAGCTACCACTGAAACTTGCATACAATTTATACATTGAACACAATAAACCCTGTTCATTGTAGCGTCGGGATAAAATGGATCAATATTCAGGTCATGGAGTTTGTAATGGGTCATCAATAATGATAAGAATGATAAGACATATCAGTGTTTTTCATATGCTGGATACTTTGAACAAGCTTCTTACATAGTACTCCACTAGAATTAAGAGGTGGTCAATCCATGATGGGTATAGATATAGAAATGTATGTCAATGAATTTACATATTGCTTCATCTGGTTTATAACCATGCATCTCAGAAAGGAAAAGATAGCCTGATTTAGATCTGCCAGCATCATGAGCATGAAGAGCTGAGCAGACGGATATATCATTTTGTGGGAACAAATTTAGTAAAACTTCTATATATATATAAATAGAGTGATTTAAATCTCATCTTTTTCTGGGCTTAGAAGTCCAATGGACAGTCCTGTCAGTGGTTGACAGTAGGCTTGAGCGAATTCGGATCATAGATCTTCATTGGTAATGCAGTTGCCATACAGTATTAAAATGTGTGGGCTCTGTGTAGCCAAACTTTGTTTCGTCCGAAGTTGTGTAAGTCTTTGGAATTACTATGGTATTCTTATCTGCGTATTTAAACACATTTTAAAATAGCAATCCAAAGTGGTCTTTGGTAGTGGCTGGTACCATGGTACCAAACCTGACTTCGGAACGCTATTTTAGAATGTTTTTAAATCCGCAGGTATGAATACAGTGGTAATTCACTAAAGTCTTGCGCAACTTTGTCCGAGACGAAGTTTGGATACACAGAGCCAATACATTTTAATGCTGTACGGAAACAGCATTAACAACAAAGTGTTTGAAAAATTCGACTCTGGATCTATGATCCGAAACGCGATTTGAAGAAGCTTAATTGACAGCTATCTCTGTATGCATGCTCATCTAGGAAGCCTGTTAATCTTTGAGTGAGACCACTCACTGGGCTTTTAAGCCCAGAATAAGCAGAGATTAAAATGAATAAAAACAAATGGTCAATCAGCTCAGCTCCTCCTGCTCTATAATGTGATACCAGTACATTGCATTTTCATAATGGCAGGTTGCCTTGATGCAGAGATTAGGCAAGGCCAATAAGTTACAGTAGTTATCACTTGAAAGAATGAGTGATGAACTTTATTGGCCCACAAAGCTGAATGACTCACAGTCCTGTGGACCATGTTTCAGCGTTTAGTCAAGTCGCCAAATGCTACATCAGTGAATATCTAGAGTTATGCTGCTGTGCATATATATACATTATGAGATAAGGCAGCGATCACACAGCAGGACAGTATTTGCTGTATGTATCACTTAATGGGAATGTCCACTGGCCTGAAAACCATAAAGAATGCTAAAAAAATCCAAGTCCAAAAAAATCCAAGTCCATGTAGTAAACTCACATCAGTTGGCCATCCGTGTGCTCCCCAGGCATCCCCATCCTAGGTCAGAGATCCGCCATGTACGGTAGGCTCCTGGTATGGCTGCACCGACATCCTCACCGGGCGTCCCTCTGGCCTAGGATGGGGAAGCCTGGGGAGCACACGGATGGCCACCTGATGCGAGTTTACTATGATTACGATTTATGTGGAGCAAGGGTGTTTTTAATTTTGGATTAATTATGGAAGCACCCCCCGATTGGGGGAGGCACCTATTACACTACACTTATGGTTATTTAAGGATGATGTTCACCTTATTATTGCTTGATAAAGACTTGTTTAAGTCGAAACGTCGCTTTAATTGTATGCTGCTTGACACATAAAGAGTGCTGTGGATCTCTCTAAACTACTTTTGAATTATACTAGACATGATTGATGATAAGGGGGTTGGGTCTGAGAAACATTTCCTCTGGTGGTCCCAAGAAACCCCAGTCTGACACTGTAGAATGGTTATTTATATAGTTTGATTAACAAATTAACACTTAAAGGGGTTGTCCAGAAAGTCACATTGATGGCATATCCTTGTTTTTTCAAACTTAGTTTATTGGGTCCGTGCACTCAGCACCTTTGTCTGGTACTGCAGCTCATCTCAATTTACTTGAATGGAGCTGAGCGGCAGATATAAAGGTGTTAATGAAACCCGCAGCCCTTTCACAGTAGTGCACTATTGTGTATTGCTAGAGATACATAGTAAGAATAATGTGCCCCTGAACAACTGCTTGCTGATGCTCTAAGGGCCCTTTCACATGGTGGAATTTGCCAACAGAATTTTGGCGCAACCAATTTCCAGCAGCAGCCACGTGGTGTCTGCCACCCATTGTTTTCAGCGAGAGGCAGCTCTGCAGTTCACAGGCCAACAGTTTAAAGACTCAACCACTGAAAGAAGGGACATCTCTGCTTTATTATATTGATGGCCTATCCTCAGTTCATTAATATCAAATCAGCCGGGGGGGGGGGGGGGTGACTTCCAGCACCCCTGCTAATCAGCTGTTTGAAGCAGGGGCGGACACAGATAGCAGAGGGCCCCATTTGCGAAGAATGTGCCTGGACCTCCTCCCCTCCAAGCCAAGTTCTTAACATAACCAATTCCGTCCTAACATTACTTATAGCAATACAAAACATACAGGTTAAGGCTACTTTCACACCTGCAGCACTACGCTCCGGACACAAACTCAGGCATGCAGCAGTTTGTGTCCCGCTGATTCTCTGCATTTTTGCCCGATTGTGGCCGGATCTCTGCCAGACACCATTATAGTTAATGGGGCCGGCGGACATTCTGTCTGCATTCAGCAGTGCTGGAGCATCTCGGCAGGCTGTTCTCTGCTGGAAGAGCCTGCCAGAATCACTATCTCAGATGTGAAGGTAGCCTTATACAGGTCCACATACCTCTTACATCCAGTGACGTCTTCTTTGATGTAGATGTTCTCTGTCCTCTTCTTCTCCTTTCAGCCCACACCGCCATGATGATTTCTTTCAGTCATCTCTTCTCTCTGCAGGGTTTGACAGACAGACATCTTAGTTTCCTAGTTTTCCATCATCCCCCCACCTAATCAACACCCCTCTAATATTGTGCCTGCGGTGCTTCCTATACTAGTTACACACAGATAGTTCCCCTTCAATAATTATTGGCGCACAGTGCCCTAAAAAATAACTGCGCCCTGACACTAATAGTGTAAACATAATGTTCCCCAAAAATAATTGTGCTAAGCTGATACCGTGCCAGGGTACCCACCAAAGTAACAGTGCTCCCCAAAATCCCACTAATAAAAATAATTATCTACCAGACAACACGTAGTAATAATAGTGCCCCTACAGTAATAATGTCCCCACTGTTTCCCAGAAGTAATAATGCTTCTATTGTGCTAATACTAGTCTTCAAGTTCCTCATAATCCCTCAACTGTAATAGAGCACACCATAATGCCCCCGGTAGTAATAATTCTCTTTATAACTCTTTGTGTAACAGTAGAAAAATGCCCCCTTATAATGTGCGCCAGTACATAAAAATGCCCTGTTGTGTGGCACTATAAAAAATACCTCCTCTTAGTTTCCCTGTAGCGCCAATGTCCCCATAGTACCCTCATAATGTGTGCCAATGTCCCCTACTGTGTCCCCAAAAAACTCTTAGTGCCCCCAGTTGAGCCAAAGTCCCCATAGTGCCCTCTAATTTGCGCCAGTATAAAATACTACTGTATCGTGCACCAAAAGTGCACCTCCCCTTGTCCCTATGGTGACTGACAATGTGCCAGTATAAAATGCCCCCATAATGTGTGCCAGTATAATGCCCCTATATAATGACCCCAATAGTGCTCCTTTTCCCCCATTCTCTATAGTGGTCCCCATGTGTGCTAGTACATGAAAGATAGGGTCCCCATAATGCTCTTTCCCCTCCATAGTGACCCCCATGTCTGCCAGTATATAAGATAGAGCTCCCCATAGTGTTCTTTCCACTATGTAGTGCCCCCATGTGTGCCAGTATATAAGATAGAGCACCCATATTGCTCCTCCCTCTCCATAGTGCCCCCCATGTGTGCCAGTATATAAGATAGGGCCCCCCATAGTGCTCCTCCCCTCCATAGTTCCCCCCATGTGTGGCAGTAAATAAGATAGGGCCCCCCATGTGTGCCAGTGAATAAGATAGGGCCCCCCATAGTGCTCCTCCCCCTCCATAGTGCTCCCCATGTGTACCAGTATAAAAAAATAGAGCCACAATAGTACTACCCCCTCCATGATGCCCCCCATGTGTGTCAGTATTTAAAATAGGGCCCCCATAGTGCTCCTCCTTCTCCATAGTGCCTCCCATGTGTGCCAGTACATAAGATATGGCCTCAGTAGATGCACCCATGAGTGCCAGATAGGGCCCCTAGAAAAGTGTAAATAAAAAATAAAAAAATAAACACATATACTGATTACTTACCTCCTTCCTGCTTTCAGCGATGCAGACCTCTTCCAGCATGTGTCCCGCGCTGTACGGCTCAGACAGCACGATGATGTCATTGCGCCGCCTGTGCCGGCCTGTGCAACCTATGAGAGGACTGGGGAAGGGAGACACCTCTCTCTCCCCTGCCCCGCCACGGCCGGTAAGAAAGGGCCCCCTCCTGCTCTGGGCCCCTGTGCAAGGAACCAGCTGCACATGCGGTATGTCCGCCCCTGGTTTGAAGAGAACACAGCGCTCGTAGGAGTGCTGCCTTCTCTTCACTGTTTACCTGATCGCTGTCGCAATTGCAGCGGTGAGCAGTGTAATTACATATCAGCCATCCCATTCACTTCTGTGGGACGGCTCCTTCCTATTCAAGTGAACAGTGAAGGCAGCACTCGTACAAGCGCTGCATTCTCTTTAAACAGCTTATCGGTGGGGATGCCAGGTCATCAATATAAAAAATCCCCATTTATATTTTAGCTAAAATCACAGAGAGACACTTGGAAAACAAAAATGAGCACCATAGCTCTGAATGACTAATGAGCGCATTAGTAGTATTCTGACAAAAGAAAAAAGCATAGCATGTGGATGTAGGAGCCATACTTTTTTCCTTTTTGTCAGAATATTGCATTGCTACTTTATTTTTTTATTTTTCATTGTGTCCGCACTCCTTTCATTTGGCCCAGTTGCTGTTGACTAGCAGGAGACTGCATAAGGGCTAATTCTGAGGCCACATGGAAATCTGTTCACATGGGGCACTGCTGCATGGTGGCTATTGGTGCTGTGCCTGTGGGTTGGTGTGCCCAGTGCCATAGAAGGCTATGACTGAGAGCAGTGGTGTTGTAAGGCTGCTGGGTTGTGGCGGCAGTGGTCGCCATGTGGCACGGTTTTAATTTAGAATATGGACCTGCTCATAAGAGGTCAACCTCATGTGATGAGTAGGCTTATGCATTTTGATCCAGAAATATAAAAAGTATCTGATGTACAGATTATAAATTATGCTGAGAAGCAACAGATGCATGTCATGTGGATGTGCCAGCCATACTTTTTTATTTTACGTTAGATCTAGGGATGAGCAACGCAAGCTTTGAATCCTAGATCCGAAGTTGCTTCACTCAAATCTTCGTTTTAATGCTGTACGGAGATCCGACGAGGCGAAGTGAGTTATAACCGAAGTCTCGCTAGACTTTGGTGAATAACTTCAGTATTTGATTTTAAAGTGAAAAACCATTTTGGATCTGAACTCAGCTTCGGTTCCAACTGGTACCGCGGAACCAAAGCCAAGTTTCGATCTAAGTTTTAAAATGGTTTTTCAGTTTAAAAATCAAATACCGAAGATATTTACCAAAGTCTTGCGAGGCCTCGGGAATAACTCATTTTGCCTCGTCAGAGGCCATACATTTTAATGCTGTGCGGTGACGGATCTCCGTATAGCATTAAACCGAAGTTTTGAGTGAAGCGACTTTGGATCTGGGATCTGGAGCTCGCTTCACTCATCCCTAGTTAGATCATTAGTGGTGTTCGTTCTGAACTATAGAATGATGATTATTACAATCACAATACGCGGTGCAAGCTCCAAATCCAAGAAGACATAAGTCAGTGGGGCCCATTACATCCGTTTTCTGGCATCAGAGGAGTCACTGTTTATGGTGCAAACTCCACATTTACAACTTTCTGGGGGTTGCACTGTGCTCACCACTTTTTTTTTAAAGTCTACGAGGTGAGGCCTAGGAGGCCCCGAATATGTATTACATTTTAAGCCAGAAAACTGATGTAAATTATACCTGAGAATAGATTTCAGTTCTTGCACACTGACGGCTTGAGACTTGCTAACATTGTTAAGAAACATGCTAGATGACCCCAGGTATATCTTTATGGACTGCACATGAATGTACAAATGGGTAGCAGTGTTGAAAAAGGAAATATTGTGGAGATTTACTAATATTCAACAACCAATATTTAACAAAGATGAAGCCTCGTGTTATAGGTGACACCAAGTTTATTGTATATGAAAGAAGCAATGTATATGTTCCTGCTATGTAACATACCCTGTGTGCTGAGATCTTGAGTGCTGGGGCTTCATGGGCTGGGATGCTTATGGACACTTTTCTGTACACGGACCAAGTCTTTGGAGGCGTATATAAGCAGAACTGCCCATTTATCCACAGCCCATCATATTTCCATACATTGACCAAATCAATGCATGGCTTATTATTTACAATTGTTATATGGAAGTGCAGTAAATAACATGGATTTATTGTGAACATTAAATATATATATGGTAGGTGCTTTATATGGTTTTTTTCTATCCACAGCTCTTTCTGAAGTTGCTGAGTCTTATTATAATGCGATTAAGAAGATAGGTGAACAAGCGTTCCAGAACTCTGCATGTTATGGCCTGGGTAAGCGTGAAGAAAGGACCTAATTCAGTAGCATAGCAATATAGCAGTAGAGGAGGCCTCTCCTGCACGTTGTTCTGTGCTACTCTGCAGGCAGGGGCGCAACTACCATAGCAGAAGACCATACCGCTGCTATGGGGCCCAGGGCAAGAGGGGGCCCAGTCTTAGTTGGGAGTATCTCCTCTTCTTCTTGGTCAGGACTCTGAGTGGAAAAATGGCTCATGGGTCATTGAAAAGGGTTTAGGCAGAAACCCCTCTGTCCTGTGTGGGGGCCTGGTTTGATCCTTGCTATGGGGCCCTTACTTCTCTATGTACTACACTGTCTGCAGGTACTAGGGGGGCACTCTCCTGTGCTGCTCCAACTGCCCACTTTTAATTGGGTCACTCTGATGGTGTTCTTAATGGAAGTGCTTTGGCTGTCTTGGGAGTTTGTGGTATTTTAGATGAGTTTACTACATCATCCCTAGAAATTATTCCTAAAAGTAGGCAAGCATGGTTGACCAGCATTTCTAGGACCCCAGATTTAAAAAAGACATACATAAAACATGAATTGAACTGTTAAATGTAGAGGATTTACTAAAAAAATGATCATAAAATGATCTAAATAATACTGTCTGTAAGGCTACGTGCACACAGCAGTGTTTTTTTGCGGTCTCCGTTCAGTTTTTTTGTGTGGATAGGATGGTTTCCCAATCATTTCTATGGATCCGTTAAAAATGCAGTGGACTCGTCTGCTGTCCATGTTTCCCATCCGCAAAAAAAGTATTGCATGTCCTATTCTTGTCTGCAATAAACGTTTTGCGGACCCATTAAAGTCAATAGGTTCCGCAAAAAAATGCGGATGACCAACGGAAGCCATCCGTATGTCATCCGCATTTTTTTTTGCGGATGGTTGCTGGGAAACCTGTATTTATTAAATTTCAAGAATTACAGCCTTCAAGTTTTTTTTGCGGACCGCAAAAAAAAAATGAAGACACACGGAAACACAACCTACAAAATTTGCGGACAAATGGAACGGATGTGGATGTAAAAAAACAGGAACACAGATCGGCTATTTGCTGACCGCAAAAAACAACTGTTGTGTGCATGTAGCCTAAAAAGGGATGATGTCACCATATATGACGGCATTTGACATCATTGGTCGGCACAATCTTAACTTTTGCATTTCAATTGTTTGAATTTAATTATGAAGTATAAGTGATGCTTGGGGGATACTGCAACAATAAATGAGAAAAAGTCCCTTTTTCTCATTTATACAAGGCCGTGACATTTTCTGGGTGTGCTTCACAGAGACGGGCAAGCTGTACTACAGTATTCTGATACTGCAACGGTAGTTTCTAGACTAGAGAATTCAACACATATCACTGTGTGTCTACTATATGATATATTTAACTGACATTTTTTATCGTAACAAGTTCAACCAAACGATTTATACAGGAAAATCATGACGATTAACAAGGTTGCCCAAACTTTCGCATCCCACTGTACATCACACCCTACATCCTATAGCTGCTTTATAGAATAGTGTAGTTGACTGCCAGGCGGTATACATTTTTGAACACTGCAGCCTATGCGCAACATACGTCACAGTTTGTCTAGATGTTAGAACCTTCCATCAAAGGTATACAAAAGGATCAAATGCAATGTCAGCAGATTATTGATAATTAGGAAGTAGTAAATAAATAAAAAAACACTGCAATGGGGTTAATACAATTTCAGTCAGAACCACTTGTCAAATCCCATGCTTAAACCTGCAGATGAAGGAAGGATATAACTCCACTTTTTGGCTTTTTGATGAGACGATGGCCACATACACATCCTCTCTGTGTCTGCATCCACTGCCATACCACATTACCAAATAAAATATTTTCAGGTAGCAAAAAAATCTTTATTGGAAATAAAATATGGCTCATCATAAAAAGACAAACAATTACACACAGATTTTATAGAATTGCCCAGTGAAGAGAATATTACAGTTGCAAGAAAAAGTATGTGAACCCTTTGGAATGATATGGATTTCAATTTTTTTTTTTTATGTATTCTTTATTTTTCAATTTTCGATGAGAAGACAAGCAACATGACATGTACAAAGGAATGATATGGATTTCTGCACAAATTGGTCATAAAATGTGATCTGATCTGCATCTAAGTCACAACAATAGACAATCACAGTCTGCTTAAACTAATAACACACAAAGAATTAAATGTCACCATGTTTTTATTGAACACACCATGTAAACATTCACAGTGCAGGTGGAAAATGTATGTGAACCCCTAGACTAATGACATCTCCAAGAGCTAATTGGAGTGAAGTGTCAGCCAGCTGGAGTCCAATCAATGAGATGAGATTGGAGGTGTTGGTTACAGCTGCCCTGCCCTATAAAAAACACCCACCAGTTCTGGGTTTGCTTTTCACAAGAAGCATTGCCTGATGTGAATGATGCCTCGCACAAAAGAGCTCTCAGAAGACCTACGATTAAGAATTGTTGACTTGCATAAAGCTGGAAAGGGTTATAAAAGTATCTCCAAAAGCCTTGCTGTTCATTAGTCCACGGTAAGACAAATTGTCTATAAATGGAGAATGTTCAGCGCTGCTGCTGCTACTCTCCCTTAGAGTGGCCGTCCTGTAAAGATGACTGCAAGAGCACAGTGCAGACTGCTCAATGAGGTGAAGAAGAATCCTAGAGTGTCAGCTAAAGACTTACAAAAGTCTCTGGCATATGCTAACATCCCTGTTAGCGAATCTACGATACGTAAAACACTAAACAAGAATGGATTTCATGGGACGATACCACAGAGGGAGTCACTGCTGTCCAAAAAAAACATTACTGCACGTTTACAGTTTGCACAAGAGCACCTGGATGTTCCACATCAGTACTGGCAAAATATTCTGTGGACAGATGAAACCAAAGTTGAGTTGTTTGGAAGAAACACACAACACTATGTGTGGAGAAAAAGAGGCACAGCACACCAACATCAAAACCTCATCCCAACTGTGAAGTATGGTGGTGGGGGCATCATGGTTTGGGGCTGCTTTGCTGAGTCAGGGCCTGGGCGGATTGCTATCATCGAAGGGAAAATGAATTCCCAAGTTTATCAAGACATTTTGCAGGAGAACTTAAGGCCATCTGTCCACCAGCTGAAGCTCAACAGAAGATGGGTGTTGCAACAGGACAACGACCCAAAGCATAGAAGTAAATCAACAACAGAATGACTTAAACAGAAGAAAATATGCATTCTGGAGTGGCCCAGTCAGAGTCTTGACCTTAACCCAATTGAGATGCTGTGGCATGACCTCAAGAAAGCGATTCACACCAGACATCCCAAGAATATTGCTGAACTGAAACAGTTCTGTAAAGAGGAATGGCCAAGAATTACTCCTGACCGTTGTGCACGTCTGATCTGCAACTACAGGAAACGTTTGGTTGAAGTTATTGCTGCCAAAGGAGGTTCAATCAGTTATTAAATCACTTTTTCCACCTGCACTGTGAATGTTTACATGGTGTTTTCAATAAAAACATGGTGACATTTAATTATTTGTGTGTTATTAGTTTAAGCAGACTGTAATTGTCTATTGCTGTGACTTAGATGAAGATCAGATCACATTTTATGAACAATTTGTGCAGAAATCCATATCATTCCAAAGGGTTCACATACTTTTTATTGCAACTGTATATACATATACAGTCAAGTCACATTATTATGACCACCATCTTATATCCAGAGTAACCACCATGTGCAGCACGGACAGCAGTCACTATAGGTCCATGTAGGATGTCACAGGTATCTGGAGCCATGCTGACTGCAGAGCATCCCACAGCTGCTGGAGAGTCTGTGGTGCAGGATCTATAGAGCAAACATGATATTGAGGTGATCCCACAAATGCTCAATTGGGTTCAAGTCTGTCGAATTAAGGGGCCAAGGTAGTACTTGGAAGTCTTGGTCATGCTCTTCAACAAATATTAGACATTTCTAGCCATGTGACATGTCGTATTGTCTTGCTGGAAGATCACATCCACCTCAGGGAAGACAATCAGCAGGTATGGGTGTACGTGATCTGTAAGGATGGATTCATATCCAAATTGGTTGACAGTGCCCTCCACATGGATGAGTGGCCCACGACCAGCTTGTGTTCTTCCAGCAATGGTTGCAGGATGTTTCTTCTCTGATGTTTCTCGCCTGACACGCCAGAAACAGAAAACGTGACTCATCGGAGAAGGCAACCATTTGCCAATCAGCGGAGGTCCAATTCTGATACTGCTGTGAAAATTGAAGCCTTTTATGCCGATGCAACTAAGTTAGCAGAGGTGCAGTGATCATCTGTCAGAGCCCCATATACAGTAGAGTTCCCTGAACTGTTGTTTTTGACACACGTCTGGTAGTCCACTGGTTCACTGTAGAGTGTCGGTCTGTCCTTGCACCTCTCACGTCAATGGCACGTGGGGCTCCGCAGCTTCCAAATTGCTTATTCGCAATGGTTCTATTTGTCCACTCACAATACATTTTCACCACAGCAGAACGAGAACAGTTCACACACTGCACAGTTTCAGAAATACTTTCACCCTTTGCCTTAAAGCTAATAATCATCCGTTTTTACAACTGTAAAATATTACCTTTTTAACCATGGCAGCAACAAGGCATATGTGTGCAGACAGCCTTTCACACACCTATATACCAACCATGCCAGCTCACCACACGTGATGTCCTTCATGGGCTATGCCAGTGGTCAGCAACCTGCGGCTCTAGAGCCACATGCGGCTCTTTAGCCTCCTGATATTGGCTCTTCCAGGTGCGGGCTCACATGTACAGTGCGATAGCATTTTCGTTGCCCGTAGCAAAAATAGGTAGGAGGGTGAAGACCAGGAAGCGGTGAAGGCTCTGTACTCACCGCTTCCTGGTCCTCGGTTGTAGGTTGTGCAGGGCTGCGCACAGTGTGAGGCGCTCTGTGACTTCACTCTGTGCACGCCAGTTCACAGCACAGCCGACAGCAGGAGGAACACAGAGCGCGGGTGGTGAGGAGCAGCGGCATCCAGGAGCCGTAGAGGTAAGTGCTTTTTATTTTATGAAACTTGGGGCTGATCTGAGGCAATGAGGTGATGAGAATCATAATGGGGGATATGAGAGGCATCATGGATGATGAGAGGCATCATGGATGATAATGGTGATGATGAGAGGCATCATGGTTGATAATGGGGATGATGAGAGGCATGGGGCTCTTATCTGAGGTCTGATTGAGGGGGTCATTTACTTTGGGGTCTGAGCTGACATCTGATCTCAGGGAGGTCTTATTAACATTGAGGTTCTGCTTAAGTGCTTGAGGCATAAGGTCACTGACTTTTTGAATGTTCGTATTGCGCTTCAAACAATACCTTCATGGGAATAGGGGTTAGAGGTTGGTCTCCAACCTTATTAAGAACCAAAGAAATAAATCCTTTATTCAAGCCATCAAATCAGCCTCAGGCCCCCGACTTATTAATACTCCAGCGATAGCTCAGGAGTTTTGCTCCTTTTATTCAAATCTGTATAACCTCCCAATACCCCTCACCAGCCAGCAAATCGAGACACGCACGTCGGAGTTCCTTAGCTCTATTAACATCCCAATCATTTCTGAGGTCGATATACATCAGCTGCTTCAACCGTTTACAACGGAAGAGGTAGAAAAGGTTTTTAAGGTCTATCCCTTCAGGCAGGAGTCCCGGACCTGACGGTTTTCCAAGCTCATATTACAAAAAGTATAAAGATATTTTAGTCCCACATTTTGTCACGGCATGCAATCTCCTCCTTACAGGTGGCTCTCTGACCCCACAAGCCTAGGAAGCGCACATAACGATTATCCATAAAGAAGGAAAGGATAAGGAAGCATGTGGAAGTTACAGGCCGATTTCACTGCTGAACACCGATTTGAAGTGGTGGGCTAAACTGCTTAACAACAGGATGTCAGGGTTGCTCCCTGGGCTTGTGGGTGAAGAACAGGTAGGTTTCGTTGCAGGTAGAGAGGGTAGGCATAATATCAGTAGAGTCATACATGCGATCACCCACGCCATCAAATCTAAGTCCCCTCTTGTACTCCTGGGCACAGATGCGGAGAAGGCATTCGATAGGGTTAGCTGGGCCTATATGGAGAAAGTACTACAAGCCTTTGGCTTCCCTGAAGGCCTCATCAGAGCTATCTATACTCTATACTCTGCACCATCTGCGAGAGTACTAGTCAACGGCACCCTATCGAACGCCTTCCAAATTAGAAACAGTACTCGTCAAGGATGCCCATTATCCCCCACCTTGTTTGTACTCACCCTAGAGACGCTTCTTCTTAAGTTCCGCCAATCCCCCACGATCAAAGGAGTGAAACTAGGCAGATTTACTGCTCCTGATGTCAAATCCTGAAGAGGCTTTGCTGGAGGTTATGCAGATTTTCGAAACTTTTGGGGTCATCTCAAATTTTAAGATAAATTTCGATAAGTCGGAGGCCCTTTGCGTTTCCCTCCCAGCTGTCCTGCGTACTAAGGTCAAAGCCCTCACACCATTCAAGTGGCCAACACAAGCAATAAAATATTTGGGGGTGACGATCCCGATGGACCCCAAGTTGTTGTTTAGTCTTAATTTCCCCCCGCTACTCTCCAAAGTCACCTCTATTCTCTCTAAGAGCAGCTCTCCTTTCCTAACCTGGCTAGGCAGGAAAAATGTCCTCACCACCTACATCCTGCCGCTGATAATGTACACCTTGAGAGCCCTACCCATATCGGTACCTGTTAGTTTCATTAATAAACTACAATCCATCATGAGCAGTTATTTGTGGGATAAGAAGCGCACTAGAATGTCCTTTCGCCTTCTTTCCCGAAGAAAGAAACATGGGGGTATCTCCCTCCCTGACCTATCAACCTATATACAGGCTATTAGTTTGGAAAGGTGGCTTAAACTGGCCAGACAAGAGACATTCTGTATGCATGTAGATTTAGAATTGGCCCTGTTGGGTAAGGAATTGTTCCATAGGTTATGGACACCTGAGAGGACAGGAGAAGGGACCAAAGTAGATAGCGTACTCACCAGAGGAATGCTGCATATTTGCCATAAGTCTTTGGTCTTAACATCTGCTCAGGACAAGATTTCTCCCTTAGCTCCTATCTCAGTTATCCCCACACTACTGTTCCCACAAATTAAATCTCCATCAGACATTTGGCTATCAATGTCACATCACAGATTAGGAGATTTGAAAGGGTTACAGATCACTTACGACTTCTATACTGCCCTCTCGGGTGTACCTGCCCTTTGTAAAGATTTCATTCAAAGAAATGACTTTGAGAATGCTTGTAGGCAGTTTATGATTTCCAAATTTACCCCTCTCCCTGATCCATCATGGTTGGAGAATTATGTTCTGCTGCCAAATTTACCTCATAAATGCACCACCCTCATTTATTGGCAGATTCTAAGTGAGAGCTATTCTAGCGTACCACCCTGGGTTGCTGAGTGGGGAAAAGAACTCCACCTTGAATTTAGTGACACTGACAGTAAATGGATTCAGAAATCTTCGCACGGCTTTTCCAAGTGCATAAAAATTCAAGAAAACTCTGTTAAGACAGCGTTTCGTTGGTACAGAACCCCCGAGTTCCTTTTTTTCAAATTTCAAAAGAGATTTCAAACATTGAGGTTCTGATTAGTGGTCTGACCTGAGGTGTAATGAAAAAATTTTTTTTTCCATATTGTCCTCCTCTAAAACCTATGTGCGTCTTATAGGGTAAAACGTTGTGGAGTGAAAGAAGATGTAGTGTCGAGGATTGAGAAAGGTATGTTCAGATGGTTAGGAATACCCTTATGAAGTAAATAGCAATGAACCTTCCTATATATTTGAAGTTTAAAAAATTTGGCTCTCCAAAAAATAAAAATCGCTGTTTTGTCGATATTTGGCTCATGTTACTAATAAGGTTGCCCATCACAGGGCTATGCCAATGTGAAAAGAAGGAAATGGTCATAATAATGTCACTTGACCGTGTATGCTATATATATATATTAGAACATTTCTTGTGGCTGGACTATCAAATAACAATCAAGGGCATAGCTACCTTTGAGGCAACCCTGGCATCTATGAAGGAGCTGGTCAAAGAGAGCTCCATCTCAGCCCACTTTCCCATTTTGATCGTGAACCTCTGGAGCTTGCCCTTTCTGAGTAGAATTAAGGAGAGTGACCTGCCCTGAAGGTAATGCTGCCCTCCCCTCTCCAAAAATGTAGGGTAGGATCTCAACAGACATCAAGAAGGAGTAGTTTTATTCTCAACGCACTTGTCTTCTATGGACAAATTATAATTTGGCACAGTTGTAATGGTGATATGTTATCTGTGGTTTTGCCCCATATTTTAGATACCCAGTAACCTTTTTACATTCAGGTAGAACTAAGAATTGCTGGTGTGGATGTGGTATCCAAATAAATGTCCAGCAATCACATTATGGTGCATGGCATTCAGGAAGGATGGCTGAAAGGTGTCAGTGACGACTCAAAATGCGTGTCTCGTGTTTGTACTTTGAGCTCATTAACTAAATGATCAGTTGTATCCAGCATTCTTTATGTTACACAGTGTTAAAGGGGCTGTCTCACTTCAGCAAATTACATTTATTATTTACACAAAGTTCATACAAGGCACTTACTAATGTTTTGTGATTGTCCATATTGCCTCCTTTGCTGGCTGGATTCATTTTTCCATCACATTATACACTGCTCATTTCTATGGTTACAACCAACTTCCAATCCACCAGCAGTGGTCATGCTTGGATAATATAGGAAAAGAAGCTGGCCTATGCTCACTCCTGCGGTCCCAGCCACAAGAGAGGCCAACACATGTAATGCATGCAGTTTTGTTCCAAATTTTTGTTGCAATTTTTCTGCTGAATTTTCCAACCCTTATGACCCCAGCCTAAACCTCCTCCATAGTAGACATACTAGACTGAATGAAAGGGTGTGAAGGACTGAAGCTAATGTCAGGGTGAGCAGTTTGACATCTGTTTTAAGCGTATTAAAATGAATGGGTTCACTGCCGAACCCGAACGAGCAGTTGCTGCTTCGTTTTATGTGATGAACCTTATTTCCACCCACATTATATGTTACGCTGATGAGCCTTTCAAGAGCTAATGTTTTAAAGGGTTAAACTGAACTAGAGACACGTAGTGGAAAAATTCACAGGATTTCACAGCAGGCATAAAATTTTGAAATCTATGGTATATCTTCGGCAAAATTGACACTGTGGATTTTCTGTGAATTTTTCTGAAGATTTTACTGTTAACTATGTCCTTATTGCATGCACCACTATTTAATGACAGTGACTTTAAGGAGTGCAGATTGAAGATAGCCAGAGATGGGACCTACTGGTGATTTCTACATTGAACCTGACTGATTCAGAGCTATTTATCAGTGGACTACAAAGTGTTGGACTCTCTGACTACGATAACCATGACTGTACAGATATCAGCTCAGTGAGTGATTGACCGGCGTGTGTATATGTATGTAATTGAACTTTGCCAGTACAAGGTCCAACCATTTTATATGGTCCTGATGAAGTCGCAGAATGTTAAATGTCAACTTCACAATATTAGCAGAATATATACAGTACAGACCAAAAGTTTGGACACACCTTCTCATTCAAAGAGTTTTCCTTATTTTCATGACTATGAAAATTGTAGATTCACACTGAAGGCATCAAAACTATGAATTAACACATGTGGAGTTCTATACATAACAAAAAAGTGTGAAACAACTGAAAATATGTCATATTCTAGGTTCTTCAAAGTAGCCACCTTTTGCTTTGATTACTGCTTTGCACACTCTTGGCATTCTCTTGATGAGCTTCAAGAGGTAGTCACCTGAAATGGTTTTCACTTCACAGGTGTGCCCTGTCAGGTTAAGAAGTGTGATTTCTTGCCTTATAAATGGGGTTGGGACCATCAGTTGCGTTGTGGAGAAGTCAGGTGGATACACAGCTGATAGTCCTACTGAATAGACTGTTAGAATTTGTATTATGGCAAGAAAAAAGCAGCTAAGTAAAGAAAAACGAGTGGCCATCATTACTTTAAGAAATGAAGGTCAGTCAGTCTGAAAAATTGGGAAAACTTTGAAAGTGTCCCCAAGTGCAGTCACAAAAACCATCAAGCACTACAAAGAAACTGGCTCACATGCGGACCGCCCCAGGAAAGGAAGACCAAGCGTCCCATCTGCTGCGGAGGGTAAGTTCGAGTCACCAGCCTCAGAAATCGCAGGTTAACAGCAGCTCAGATTAGAGACCAGGTCAATGCCACACAGAGTTCTAGCAGCAGACACATCTCTAGAACAACTGTTAAGAGGAGACTGTGTGAATCAGGCCTTCATGGTAGAATATCTGCTAGGAAACCACTGCTAAGGACAGGCAACAAGCAGACGAGACTTGTTTGGGCTAAAGAACACAAGGAATGGACATTAGACCAGTGGAAATCTGTGCTTTGGTCTGATGAGTCCAAATTTGAGATCTTTGGTTCCAACCACCGTGTCTTTGTGCGACGCAGAAAAGGTGAACGGATGGACTCTACATGCCTGGTTCCCACCGTGAAGCATGGATGAGGAGGTGTGATGGTGTGGGGGTGCTTTGCTGGTGACACTGTTGGGGATTTATTCAAAATTGAAGGCATACTGAACCAGCATGGCTACCACAGCATCTTGCAGCGGCATGCTATTCCATCCGGTTTGCGTTTAGTTGGACCATCATTTAGTTTTCAACAGGACAATGACCCCAAACACACCTCCAGGCTGTGTAAGGGCTATTTGACCATGAAGGAGAGTGATGGGGTGCTGCGCCAGATGACCTGGCCTCCACAGTCACCGGACCTGAACCCAATCGAGATGGTTTGGGGTGAGCAGGACCGCAGAGTGAAGGCAAAAGGGCCAACAAGTGCTAAGCATCTCTGGGAACTCCTTCAAGACTGTTGGAAGACCATTTCAGGTGACTACCTACTTGAAGCTCATCAAGAGAATGCCAAGAGTGTGCAAAGCAGTAATCAAAGCAAAAGGTGGCTACTTTGAAGAACCTAGAATATGACATATTTTCAGGTGTTTCACACTTTTTTGTTATGTATATAATTCCACTAGTGTTAATTCATAGTTTTGATGCCTTCAGTGTGAATATACAATTTTCATAGTCATGAAAATAAAGAAAACTCTTTGAATGAGAAGGTGTGTCCAAACTTTTGGTCTGTACTGTATATATATATATATATATATATATATATATATTTACGTTCTGGCAGCACTTGTTATATATCTTATTCTATCATGTGACTGGATAGTGCGAGTGTCCACGGTTGCACCAATGGATCCACTGATGAGCTCAAGCTCTGACACAAAAATGGGCCTCTAATGCAACATGGCTCCAAATGTCCAGAAGACAATCTTTTTGGAGACAATCACCTTCTACTAGGGTCTACAGATAGAGCAATTGTAAACCTAAGCGTGATATTACATCACAGTGCATTATCATGTCACATTCGGTGCCATTGGAGAAGTCAATTAAAAGTTTCCATTGTTTACTTGTTGAAGGCCCCAGAATGCTGCTCAATTGAACAGACTATTGTCGGGAAGGAAGCGTTCCTTCCCAACAATCGCCCACTCATCAGTGGAGCGATCTCCTCCACAGTATGGGGAGGAGCGATCTCTAATGCCATTGTTCGCCCCCATACAGAATCATTGTTTGCTGGCAGCAGAGGCTGTTTATACTGCACGATCTGCTGCCGGCAAAGAATGATTTAGATGACCGCACAAACGATCCTATTACCCGATGAACAAGTGTTTTGCTCGTTCATCAGGTAATCAGCGGCACCTTTACTCTGGCAGATTATCAGTAAAGAGGGTTCCTAGGAATGCTTGCTAGCAATGATCTGCCCGATGTTCGGACAGTGTAAAGGCCCCTTAAGAATCAAGATGACTATTTCTACATGTGTATTTTGTATGGGTTGATTGGCGAATTCCCAGTTAGACCTGCAGTGATAAAGTTTAGAGTACAATTACACAAAGGCCATGTTCTTGTTCTATATGGATTCATTTTCATTCAGTGGTTAGACCAGCTCCGTCTTAGTGGAGCCAGCTGAAGATGCTGGGTTCTGCCAGTAGGAATATAATGTTTTACGAATAATTCAAATGTACCAGTTTCCCATTTTGTGGCAAATATGTTGTAGCTATACAGACAATAGGAAATAAATGATAAACTCATCCAACCAAATTGTATCCTCTTATTTATCACCTCTTACCTACAACCCAAATTTTAACATATCTGACTATTTTTGACTACTAGAAGTGACAGAGAATAAAAAAATTGAAAAATCAAGCGGCCTTGGCAGTATTTTTCATTACTAGAGAGTTCTGCCTCCCTGGTGTAAAACAAATCTGTTCCAGGAAGTAACTATTGTAATCTCAAGTGCTTATCTTTTCTCTCTGTAGTGATTCACTCAAATAACAAAGGACTTTGATACTGAAAAAAATGTCATAGTGGCCTTTTTCACACCCTAGTTATAACGTTCAACCAGACTCTCACCTTCATCTTAAAGGCAGCCCCTGTCACCCGGAAATTCACGGATAAACCAGGCACAGTGTCTTGTAGGGCTGGCTCAGCTGAACCTTTCAAAGTGATCCATTGCTTCCTTCTGGACAAAAAGTACTTTTAATCCATGTGCAAATGAGCAGTTAAGTGCACTGAAGGCAGGTCTGGCCATCCAGTCACCTCCCTGCTTCACCCGAGTCCTGGCCGGGGCCCTCATCATTGCCGCCATGTACACAATTGCATCTGCACTTCGATCCCCCCCCCCCCCCCCCCCTGCCAGGACACAGATGCAATCTTTTTTTGTGATAGAGGGTGACAACAGTGACAACATTCTACAGGAGCAGGCCTGGCCAGAGAAGAGGCCAGGGCTGCATTGCTGGATGACAGCACGGGATCGGGGAGAGGAGAGCATCTTTACATTATGGAGCACACGTGTTGCACTATTTATAGGGGGCACAGAAAGTGGCACAATATGCATGCAGCACAGAATGTGTGTCACTACAAACAGGGGGCACAGAGCGTGACACTATACAGGGGGCACAGAGCATGTGGCACTATATGCAGGGGGCACAGAGCATGTGACAGTATACAGTATTGCCCACACAGTCACATTAGAAACCATTCCAGGAACAAATTCTAGAACAAGCATATTAGCAAGGAAATAAAAACCAGAATATGGGGAGCTGCCAGACCATCAAGAGGACGACATTTGTTGCATACAAAAAGTAAAAACATAAAATGTGTAAAGTGTTTCCCCAATGGGCTGTTGGCTTCTTCAGACACGATAGTACAAAACTGGTAGTGGCCAGATATTTACACCCGACACAACCGGAAATTCAATGTGAATTTGGCACCAAAAATGTCAAATACATTAGATTGATGTTTATTCTTTGCACTTATATATTCCGCAGAGCTTTACAGACATTAACAGTTTATTAGAAAGTTGCAGAACTTGTAATCATACATTCAATAAGCTTGAATTGCATAAACTGGAAAGCCACATTAATTTGCATATAATACCGGTAACTCATTTGAAGTAGCAAAATTTTTACTTATCAAGTATTTCTAGAACAAAGGGGGTGAACACATGACCAGGGTAATATTTGAAGTCAGTTTCATTTATCAAATGGCGTACTTTGTTAAATTTGGTGCATCTTTCCACCTGGCTTGCGAGAAGGGATGCTTTAAAATGAAAACAAAAAATCTTTATTGAATTTCAAAATTAAAAGTGGCTGAAAATACCTCAAAATGAACAGTGTAAAGAAAACAAAAGACAAAAAAACACATTGACTGGATCCGCCTATGTGACTCCACTAAATAGTGTAACCCCCATAGAGAAGGAGCGGGGAACTCAGACACCTCTATTTCTGTAACGTTCGAAACAGTGGATAAAACGTTTTGTTTGTCTCAAGTTGTAACTGTGTGCTACCAACACTATGTGGCAAGCTACTTTCTCTCTTGCCTATATAGCTAAGATAGCAGTAAGGGTCCATTCACACATCCGCAATTTCGTTCCGCATTTATTTTGCTAAACGGAATTGCGGACCCATAGAGTTCTATGGGGCAGCATGATGTGCTGCCCGGACACAGAATTGTTGACCCTCCCTTCCGGGTCTGCAATTCTGTTCCCGAAAAAAATAGAACATGTCTTATTCTTGTCCGCAATTGCAGACAAGAATAGGCATATTCTATTAGTGGCGGCAATGTGCGGTCTGCAAAATGCGGAACGCACATTGCCGCTGTCCGTGTTTTGCAGATCCGTAAAACACATTGCGGATGTGTGAATGGACCCTAAAACTCTTGCTACGACCCTTCTACCTAGGATGAGTAATCTCAGCAACCAAAATGTACCCCCTGAGAATAAATAATTAATATCATGTGGCCATATTTCCCACATGGACTCAATTGGCTAACAGTTGTGGTGCAACATGTTTCAGCACAATATAGTGCTTCATCAGGAGCACTAAATTAGTATTTTAAGTCCTCAGCAGACAAGCGACATAGAGCGTGCCTGCCACCTCACAACATGTAGCAGCGCGTTTCGGCACTGTTGCGTCCGCCAATTCAAAGAATTTAAGCACTGAGGCTCCACCCACCTGACGGGCAGCAACCAATCATGCAGCGGAGGGACCAGAGGCAGAAGAAGCGAGAACACGTAAACTCCCTGGCTCCAATGCTGCAAGCTCCTTACAGGTACTACCCGTGACGGGGGGGGAGTGGGGGGGGGGGGGAAGGGGAGGCGATAGATGCGCTAGCCCCCCCAAAAAAGTTTATTAGGGACTACTAAGGCGGATTAAAATTATCATGGTGATTAAGTGGCTTGTAAGAAAATTAGCTCAAAAGTCCAGGCAGACACATTGCAAGCAGACGATAAAGCTAAATTGATTGCAGGAACGTGGCACACATCTTTGGCCACATAATGGCCTCGTATTAGAATTGTTGAGGTTCATTCTGGACCACAACACGTTCCTGTTTAACAATATGATTTACCACCAGATAAAGGGTGTTGCTATGGGAAGCCCCTGTGCCCCGACATATGCAAACCTTTACCTGGGAGGCTGGGAACATGATATTGTTTTCGGGGATCACATGGCTTAGGTTTATCGATGATGTCCTGATTCTATGGAAAGGGGACCCTGAATTGTTTACTGCATTTGTGCAATATTTGAACATTAACAATTGGGGACTGTTCTTCTCTTCAGAGATTCACTCTTCATCAATCACATTTTTGGACCTGACCATCTACAAAGGAGCCAACAACATGATAGGTACTCGCCTATTTAAGAAGAAGACTGCCACCAATAGTCTGCTGGAATGGGACAGTTACCATCCGGCAGTACTAAAACGGGGCATTCCTAAGGGGCAGTACCTTAGAGTGCGCCGCAATTGCTCCGCCATGTGTGATTTTCACCATGCCGCTCATGATCTATGACAACGGTTTTGACGGAGGAGTTATCCCACTGTGGTTCTTAATCAGGCATATCAGCATGCTTTGGAACAGCTGATCAGTGGGGGTGCCGGGATGTCAGACCCTCAACGTTTAGATATTAATCAATATCAGGAGCCTGAAAATCCCCTTTAATTGGGGGGATGCATGATGCACCAAAATTATTCCAAGGCACATACCACTTAATAATTCTGGCTGGTCCATGTGCCAGATATGAGAGCTATGCCAACTAGGAGCGAGGCCGCACCCTCTTTTAACAAACATGCCGAACATGGAGAAGGAGCAAAAGTCACAAAGATTTCAGGTGCTGGGGGGATAAATCTCCCCCATAGTTTCTTATCTTGTAGGGTCCATTTACACGACCATGTCCATTTTGCTAATCCACAAAACACGGACACCAACTATGTGCAAACCACATTGTGTTGTGGACCCATTGCCTTCAATGGGTCCGCAATCCGAAAGAAACTGCAAAAAATAGGACATGTAATTTGCGGCGCTGCAGCATGGACCCGGATGCACTTGGAAGGGCTTCAGTGTGTATATGGGCCCATGTAGCCATGCTGCAAAAGATAAGATATGTCCTATTCTATGCCGCAACTTGTGGATCCCGGATCCATTGTAGTTTATGGATCCACACCGCAATGCGGCGTGCACATGGCCGGTGTCCGTGACAGGGTTGTGTGAATACACACTTAGTAAGTTGCTTTGCACCTGAAAAGTACCTATATTTAGCTATATTTAGCTATTTTCACTGTTGGATCCGGTATGCACCAGGGGCACCACAGTTGGGCCGTTATGGTGTTACGGTTGTTCTATCATCTGTCTGGTTTAGATTTGCTCCCTGCAACACCTGGGTACACACCGGAGGAGAACCCTCTTGGGTATTAAAGCGACCGGACACCTGTGATGGATAACCCCCTATACATAACGTTTTTCGTGGTGTCGGTGGGCTCCAGTCTGGGTATGGCATGAGGACAATCTGGTTTCCGGGCTGTCCGTGCTGATCTGGTCTGCTATACCCTGATGTACCTTAATGTGGGTGTCCAAATACGGGTTAAGGGCATCTTTCCAGTTTTCAAGATGGTGTCCCGAGATGGGATGTGAACGGGACATGCGCCGTGATACACCTAGGCCGGATGCAATGACGCTGTGGTGACGTGGAAGCGGAGATCGGCCTTTGATGACGCACGGCGACCCGCAGCAGATACTATCCCCTTCCTGGTGCCAGGCCGCTCCGGTACAACAGTGAGTTATACACAGGATCCAGCGATCGCATAGTTGTGACTTTCTAGTTTTTCAATGTGTCCTCTGGTTCGTCTCTCAGCTCCTCCCTCGGTATGTTTTACACTTCCTGGACGCATCCACCGACTGTGTACTTGTTCAAGTATGTGATCGATGGGTCCGCCCCCCTCCTTTTTTTCACCATAGTTTGCCAATGTCTGATGCACGCACTTGATTGATGTTTTATGTTGTGTCAATATCAGATATATGTAATTGATGACATTTGCTCTATTTTCTGCACTTGTATTCCATGTAACCATGTTTATGTAATTGTTAGCTTTAAACACACCCTTTGGGTGGGACGTGATGTGATCACATGACTTGTAATTTAATTAACTCACCTATATAACTGCAGTCACTTGATTTGTACTTGTGCTTGAGAAAGGCTCAGTATTGGAGCCGAAACGTTGTACCGCAAGGTTGATTAAAGAATAATTTCACTTTTTCAAGACCGGAGTGCCGTCCTTTTTCTGGATCTATTAAGTGAGGTAAGAGGTCGATTCCCCTGGAACGTGCACCCATCTTCTCTGCCTGCAGTCAGTGCAGCCATTTTTCGTATTTATTTTTAGCTAGGTACAACAAGAAGTGTGTATGGGGAGAGAAGTCAGGAGGATATGCCTGTAAATGACTGCGAAAAAAGGCATAGCAGACACTGGCATAGTCCATTACATAACTGTGTTCTCCCTTTTAACATCACAGGTCAACTACTTATCCAGATGGCTGACAGCTGTAAGAATACAAGCGCTGGGCTCAATTCATTGGTAAGGAAATGTTGATATATATGTATATACTCTTAGAGAAATATTGTTTTCTACTTCTCTCTTACCAGTTGTACTATTTAAAGTGAATTTCCAGCTAAAACATAAAGCTTGCTATATATTAATAAAATAAAACTT
Organism: Bufo gargarizans; assembly: GCF_014858855.1. Lineage (NCBI taxonomy): Eukaryota > Metazoa > Chordata > Amphibia > Anura > Bufonidae > Bufo > Bufo gargarizans. Next base: position 8,363,821 of record NC_058086.1, read on the forward strand.
AGAACTTTAGTCAAAGTTTGGTAACTATTTTTGTTTTACTTACAGATATTTCTATCCATCTAGCCATTTTTAGATGCATGGCAATATAAAGTGCAGTTATATTGCTCTGTAAGGGGATGGTAGCTCCCACCTTACAGCTTAATGTTGCTGCCAGTACTGCGTGTGCCATGTTTTAATGTTTGGCTGTATTTTATATCTTTCTTCCCTTTTTAGGATGGACAGTCTGATTTGGAAAGGGTTAATTTGATCAGCAAATGATTTATTTTATGATGGCAGTCCTGTCAGCGCTGAAGCATATTAGCTTACTAATATATTATCTTTTTCAAATTTTTTCTAAATGTCTACTTAAAGGGGTTGTCCGGGTCCAGAGCTGAACCCGGACATACCTCCATTTTCCTCCCGGCAGCCCCCCTGACTTGAGCATTGGAGCAATTCCTAAAAAACTTTCCCTAAGCTGCTATGCCCATGTGCATATCTCGATGGTAGATATGCACACGCCCACGTACCTAAGACTGTAACACACTGAACCAAACCCTCAGCTGTAGGGAAGAGGGAAAGAGACACCCAGCTCCTTCAACAACCAAAGGAGCTGGCGTCACTCTAGAGGCCTAGTAAAAACAGAGACAGAAGGAAAAAGGGAAAAGGACTTATCTAGAGATGAGTTGGAGCTGACAATCCACCAAACTTCCAGAGCTCACACAAGGCAGAACTATAACCCGCAAAGGCTATAGGGAGAGGGAGGAATAAATACCCTCACCAATTACCTAAAGAACAACACCTGGGAGGAGGTGGGATTCAGTTCAAACCCACAACAAAACAAACTGTCAGATCGAGTCACGTGCAGCAACTCTGTCAGATCTCCTCAGAACACCCACAGGGCAGGGCGTGACAGCGAAATGTTTGTCTTCCATAGCTAATAGTTTAATGGCTTGGTGGGAAACACCGTTTTTATTTATGGAAGCTAATGCTTTTTTAGACAATATCAAGTGTATGGATGCTACATAGACGATCTGTTGATTATATGGGTCAGCGATGTGGCGGACATTCCAGCTTTAGCTGAATGCTTCAATGAGGAGATAGATACAATCAAATTTAGCATTGAGGTATATTGGATGTCTGAACAGAAAACACGTTCTGATTTTACAATATTGTTAAAACAACTATTTTAATAGTTTTTCAGTATTATATACATGTTGTCTTTTCTTTTTGATGCATTGAGTGTTGGTTTTTGGTGCATTTGAGCATGTGATGCCGAAGTCTTGATTACCTGGTGCACCACATGTTTAAAGAGAGGTGAACATTCACTTTTCTGTATATCATGAGTAAGGACCGAGATTGTGGAGTCTGAAACCCGTAGACATCGTGGATCTTGTATGTGATTCATGTTTGGATAACAGTTTTTTATTGTTATTAATAAAGCTGCAAGTTTTTATGGGAAGCTGGACCACAAAAGTTTTTTCTTTGCATTTTGTAGAACGAAACGCCCGGCCCATAATAGAACAGTCCTATCCTTGTTCGTAATGCGGACTAGAATAAGACATGTTTTATTTTGCGCATACCACAGAACAGACATATGGATGTGGACAGCACACAGTGTGCTGTTTGCATTTTTAGTGGCTCCATTGAGGTGAATGGGTCCGTATTCAACCCGCAAAAAATGCAGAACTGATTCGGACTAAAATTACGTTTGTGTGCATGAGCCCTTAGGCTGTTTTCACATGGCTGTGTCTGGTCTGAGAAACATGCTGTGTGTGATGGCCATATTTTCCAGAATGACTGTGACTCATGCTAGATGAACTCACTATATTATAGTGATCTTTGATGCTTTGAGTTCCAGCCTCCCAACGGCTATACTGTCCTATACCCACAGTATCATTTCAGTACTGGACATTAGACCATCATATTAGCTGGAACTCGGAGCATCATAGATCATTGTACTGTGGGTTTAGCTGACTTGAGCCACAGAAGATATGGCCATCACACGGAATGCATTTCACAGACCACACGGCCAAGTGAAAGCAGCCTAAGGAGCCAGGAGACAAAACGGGGTTAAATGTATCAAACTGGTGTAAAGTAGAACTGGCTTAGTTGCCCATAAAAACCAATCAGATTCCACCTTTCATTTTCCAAAGGAGCTGTGAAAAATGAAAGGTGGAATCTGATTGGTTGCTATGGGCAACTAAGCAAAGGAGCTGTGAAAAATGAAAGGTGGAATCTGATTGGTTGCTATGGGCAACTAAGCGAGTTCTACTTTACACCAGTTTGATAAATCTTCCCCACTGTTTGTATTTTTTGCTCTGCAAGTTCACTCAACTGACTGAAAAACTGTGGACAAATTAGTCATTTGTTTTTTAAACCATCATCCATTAATATCAATGATACAAGATTCCTTGTTGATATGAGCCAGAATAAAAATGTCTGTTTTCTAGTTTCAGACATTACATGTCGAGATTATACAACAAATGGACAAGAACACAAAGCTGGACATGCAGTTTATACGAGTGAGTCTCATTTACAATACATATCCTGTTCTACACATCCAGTACATGTTCCCCTCCGATTCATCTTCTAATGTAAAGGTACACACTTGACAGTAACAGGCAATTAACTAAATGAATAAAAAAATGCCTAAGATGGCGAACTATTTGGGCAGATGTGGTATAAAGACACTGGGGTAGATTTATAAAACTGTAGTTGTTGCCCAAAGCAACCAATCACAGCTCGGCTTTCATTTTTCAAAAGCAGAATACAAAATGAAAGTTGTGCTGTGATTGGTAGAGTTTTTATTTTAGTCAGTTTTATGACTCTTGTTCAAAGTGTTCTTAAGACTGCCACATTGCTACATTTTAAGGTGTTCTCCCTTGACAAGACGCAGTTCACTATATCTACAGAGATCCTCTGTAATCTGTGGGCAAACCTGGCAGTAAGAGTTAAACCCCTTAACAGTAATCACGTTGATGTAGGTCATAAGCGTTAAGGGGTTGTATGGAGGGGGCTCACACATGAGTTTGTTCCAAACATGGCGGATGACGGCTGTATAATACAGATGACACGGGATAGGCGATGGTGCCGATCACGGTCAATTGACCACACAGATGCCGGTGTCCCTAGCGACTGCAGCATCTGTGGAGGTTAGGGAAGGGGAGGGGGGCTATCCTAGCAGACTGCCTGAAAAGTTTAAAACAAGTAAAAAAGTATTAAAAATTCAAATCACACTCTTTCCCAATTTTACATATAAAAATGAATTAATTTAATTTAATTTAATCAATTAAAACATAAACATAACAGGTATTGCCACTATAAAAATTAAGAAATGTTTTTCCTGCATGGTGAATGCCATTTTTCGGTCACATTGCATCCCCCACCCCATAAAAAGTTGAATAAAAACTGGTCAAAATGTTTATGTACCCCAATATGGTACCAATAAAAACAGTTTGCCCCACAAAAAACAAGCCCTCACACAGCTCTGTAGATGGAAATATAAAAGAGTTATAGGTATCAGAAAATGGCAATGCTAAGAAAACAATTTTTTTCTAAAGTTTGTATTTTTTTAAAATAGAAAAACTTGTCTCACTTCAGCAACTGGCATTTATCATGTAGAGAAAGTTAATATAAGGCACTTACTAATGGATTTTTATTTGCTCTTGTTGCTTCCTTTGCTGGCTTGATTCATTTTTGGATTGCATTATACAATCCAATCCAGTGGTTGCTGTGCTTGCATACTATAGCAAAAAGCGACAACATCTCTGGTGGCTGGAGCACAAATACGAGGTGGCCGTAATCCCTGGATATGAGCCGTGTATAATGCAGTGGAAAAATAAATCAAGCCAGCAAAGGAGGCAGTATGGACAATCACAATACATTAGTAAGTGCCTTATATTAACTTTCTCTACATGATAAATGCCAGTTGCTGAAGTGAGACAACCCCTTTATTAAAAACTATACAAATTTGGTAACGCTGTAATTGTACTGACCCACTGATAGTGAATGCAGTAATAATAAAAATAAAAAAACATTGTGGAATTTCAGTTTTTCCCGTTTTCCAGTACAGGATATGGTAAATGGTGCCATTTAAAAATACAACTTGTCCCACAAAAAAAGGCCCTCATATTGCAATGTGAATAAAAATGTGAAGAAAGGAAAAAATGAAAAGGCAAAAACTAAAATTGTCCAGGTCCATTCAAATCAATAGGATGTCTGTGTAATGTAGGACAGGACAGGTCGTCCTGAACGAGAGGCACTCTTACATCGGCTCTCATTATGGCCAAGAGAAGAGGATTCTGAACATGGGATAGCACTTTATTAAAGGGATTCTCTGGGCTTTACAGAAAAACCTGAAGTGTTCTGACCAGGCAGAGGAAAGATAGATTTGTCAGTACTTACCCCTCCATCGAGCTGCCACTGCTGCCATCTCCATAGGCTCAGACCAGCTAAGGGCTCTTGACCAGATGTGTTCCCGAGTCTTCCTGTTCGGCTACATATCCAGTATATATTGGGACCGGAGCAGTCTTAGTGCAGTTGAGACTACGTCACCTGCTGCCAGACGGAGGGGTAAGTACAGCTTAAATTATCTTTCTTCCACAAGCAACAGAACACTCCAGGTTTTTCTGCAAAGTCAGAAATCCTTAATGGGGGTATATGAAAATGGGTTTTGAAAACTGGACAACCACTTTAAAGGGAAACATATACCGGTACTTGCATTATTTGCATTTTTTTAATATACTCCACTTACTCATTTTTCTTGATTTCTAACAATTGCGATATAGGGAAAAATCTAATTCCTTGTACTTCCCCGGGTAGTTTCAGGTGTTTATGGCACTTATATGCTGTGTAAGTAGATAAGGAGACGGCAGAGGGACAATAACAATATTCTAATAGATATCAACATCCATGACGTGCTAACAGTTTGGCAGTTTTGCTCCTATGTGTAAAGGGATAACCTTGTACAACATATTTATATAGCTTTATTGCTCACGTTGAACTTGGTTTTATTATTTTATCTTCTGCTATGACATAGGACAGCCAAAACCGTTATGAAATGGAATATCGCCAGAGAACAACTACCCTTGATAAGTGCAAGGCAGACGCCTGGAAAATGGAGAGACAAAGAGACCGTAATCTGCAAAGTATGAAAGTAAGGATGACATGCAAGCATTTATTCAAACACGGCCGTCACTGCAGAATGGGCACTGCTGTCTGTTCACTAATACTTATGGCACTATCATGTAGAAGAAACCTGTTAGCACATTGATGTGGTCATTAATCTGTAGTATCAGCTCTGTGTGGTTATTGCATAGTCACCATTGCTCAGTGGGTACATTGACAGGTGGTATGTGAGAGTATAAAGAGATTTTTTTGTATTCATGTTGTATGTGCATGCAGGTATACTTGGTGCTATTTCACCCCCACTTTTTCTGGAAAGTCAGTCCACTAGATTTTGGACTATGGCTGAGGGGATTCCCATTCAATAAGCCACAGTAAGGTTTGGGAGCCGTATGTCAAGAGATAAAGCCTAATTTACAATCACCTGTCCTATTCATACCACGTTTCATGACATAGAAGTCACGTAGATGGCCAGTCTACCCTTTACCATAGGGCCCTTTTCACAGGCCGATAATTGGGAACAGAATTCCATAGGAGCATACACCAAAAAAAAACTTAGTTACTATTAATACGAAATAATGTTGTTTAAAATATTTTATTATTAAATATATAGATTACAGATAACAATATGATTTAATTACACAATGATCCAATAATTAAAAATGTATTTAAAATATATGGGTCCGTTAGTATTATTAAAATATCATGATTATGGTATCCTCATATTAATCTCTGCAAAATACCAAGAGCTATAACTGTTCTATAGCTATTATATTATATATGCAAATCAACTCTAAAGATGATATCAATATAAGCAAATGTGCAACAGTATAAAGTTCAAAAATTTGAAAAAATGAAAGTGTCATTGCAGTCATCAACTAAGTACATACAGTGACTTGCAAAAGTTTTCACCCCCCTTGACTTTTTTCGTATTTTGTTACATTACAGCCTTAAGTTCAATGTTTTGTTAATCTGAACTTTATGTGATGGATCAGAACACAATAGTCTAAGTTGGTGAAGTGAAATGAGAAAAATTTATAAATAAAACTATTGTTTAGAAATAGAAAACAGAAAAATGGCATGTGCGTATGTATTCACCCCCTTTGTTAGGAAGCCCATAAAAAGCTCTGGTGCAACCAATTACCTTCAGAAGTCACATAATTAGTGAAATGATGTCCACCTGTGTGCAATCTAAGTGTCACATGATCTATCATTACATATACAAACCTTTTCTGAAAGGCCCCAGAGGCTGCAACACCTAAGCAAGAGGGATCACTAACCAAACACTGCCATGAAGACCAAGGAACTCTCCAAAGAAGTAAGGGACAATTTTGTTGAGAAGTAAAAGTCAGGGTTAGGTTATAACAAAAATATCCAAATCTTTGATGATCCTCAGGAGCACCATCAAATCTATCATAACCAAATTGAAAGAACATGGCGCAACAGCAAACCTGCCAAAACACGGCCGCCCACCAAAACTCATGGACCGGGCAAGGAGGGCATTAATCAGAGAGGCAGCACAGAGACCTAAGGTGACCCTGGAGGAGCTGCAGAGTTCCACAGCAGAGACTGGAGCATCTGTACATAGGACGACATCAAGCCATACGCTCCATAGAGTTGGGCTTTATGGCAGAGTGGCCAGAACAAAGCCATTTCTTTCAGTTAAAAACAAAAAGGCACGTTGTGAGTTTGGGAAAAGGCATGTGGGAGACTCCCAAAATGTATGGAGGAAGGTGCTCTGGTCTGATAAGACTAAAATTTTACTTTTTGGCCATCAAAGAAAACGCTATGTCTGGCGCCATCCCATCACATCACCCAAAGAACGCCATCCCCACAGTGAAACATGGTGGTGGCAGCATCATTCTGTGGGGATGTTTTTCAGCAGCCAGGACTGGGAAACTGGTCAGAGTTGAGGGAAAAATGGATGGTGCTAAATACAGGGATATTCTTGAGCAAAACCTGTACCACTCTGTGCGTGATTTGAGGCTAGGACGGAGGTCCACCTTCCAGCAGGACAATGACCCCAAACACACTGCTAAAGCAACACTTGACTGGTTTAAGGAGAAACATGTAAATGTGTTGAAATGGCCTAGTCATAGTCAAAGCCCAGATCTCAATCTAAAAGAAAATCTATGGTCAGACTTAAAGATTGCTGTTCACAAGCGCAAACCTGGAGCAGTTTTGCAAGCAGGAATGGGCAAAAATCCCAGTGGTAAGATGTGGCAAGCTCATAGACAGGGCCGGCCTTAGGTGTTCAGGCGCCCTGTGCGAGCTAACCTTGTGGCGCCCCCCCCCCCCCCAAAAAAAAAAAAAAAACACTGCTTGTTGCTGGCATCATGGCATAGGCTGGCTGACTATCCAACCAAGTAGTTACCAGCCCTCACACCCCAAAGGCCGGTGTAATGTTATACTTCCCTAGTTCGTGAGATTTCCCTACCCTCGTCACTTCCGGTCGCACCGGACATGACGTGAGGAGGTGTGCAGCGCCGCGCAGGCGCACAACGACAGGTTAGGGAAATTTCACAGCAGAGTGCGCATGCGCCAGGAGCCTCGCCGGCGGTTAGGGTAGGGAAAAACTATGGGCCAATGCGCAGTGATCGGATGGATGTTTTCAGCTGAACACCGGCCGACACTGCGCATGCACCGGGAGCCTCACCAGCGGTTAGGGAAGGGAAAAATTACGTACGGGCCAGTGCTTTTTCCCTACCCTAAACGCTGGTGAGGCTCCCAGCGCATGCACAGTGTCGGCCGGTGTCCAGCTGAGAAAATTTGTTTCCAATGTAGTATTAATAACTAAACAATTAAATAATAAACATATTGCATTGTCTACTTACCACCAGGACAATAAGATGATCTGGACTCTGGCTGCAGTCTGGCTCTGGGGACTCCATTGTCATTCTCTCCCCCCCCCCCCCCCCCTCCCTTGTCACTCTCATTATCCCCCCTCTCCTTGTCACTCATTATTCCACCCCGCCCATCCCTTGTCACGCTCATTATCCCCCCCCCCATCACTCTCATTATTCCCCCCCCCATCACTCTCACTATTCCCCCCCCATCACTCTCATTATTTCCCCCCCCCCATCACTCTCATTATTTCCCCCCCCCCATCACTCTCATTATTTCCCCCCCCATCACTCTCATTATTTCCCCCCCCATCACTCTCATTATTCCCCCCCCCCATCACTCTCATTATTTCCCCCCCCCATCACTCTCATTATTCCCCCCCATCACTCTCATTATTCCCCCCCATCACTCTCACTATCCCCCCCCATCACTCTCACTATTCCCCCCCCATCACTCTCATTATTTCCCCCCCCCATCACTCTCACTATCCCCCCTCATCACTCTCACTATTCCCCCCCCATCACTCTCATTATTTCCCCCCCCCATCACTCTCATTATTTCCCCCCCCCCATCACTCTCATTATTTCCCCCCCCATCACTCTCATTATTCCCCCCCCATCACTCTCATTATTTCCCCCCCCCATCACTCTCATTATTCCCCCCCCCCATCACTCTCATTATTCCCCCCCCCCATCACTCTCATTATTCCCCCCCCCATCACTCTCATTATTCCCCCCCCCCACTCTCATTATTCCCCCCCATCACTCTCATTATTTCCCCCCCCCATCACTCTCATTATTTCCCCCCCCCATCACTCTCATTATTTCCCCCCCCCCATCACTCTCATTATTTCCCCCCCCCCATCACTCTCATTATTTCCCCCCCCATCACTCTCATTATTTCCCCCCCCCCATCACTCTCATTATTTCCCCCCCCCCATCACTCTCATTATTTCCCCCCCCCCATCACTCTCATTATTCCCCCCCCCATCACTCTCATTATTTCCCCCCCCCCCATCACTCTCATTATTTCCCCCCCCCCCATCACTCTCATTATTTCCCCCCCCATCACTCTCATTATTTCCCCCCCCCCCCATCACTCTCATTATTTCCCCCCCCCCCATCACTCTCATTATTTCCCCCCCCCCATCACTCTCATTATTTCCCCCCCCATCACTCTCATTATTTCCCCCCCCCCCCCATCACTCTCATTATTTCCTCCCCCCTCCCCCCTTGTCACTCTCTCTCTTCCCTCCCCCCTTGTCACTCTCTCTCTTTCTTTCCTCCCCCCTCGTCACTCTCTCTTTCTTTCCTCCCCCCTTGTCACTCTCTCTCTTTCTTTCCTCCCCCCTTGTCACTCTAGTGTACCTCTAGTGTAGCGTGGCCGAGCTCTGTTCGATCCGCGGTACAGGAGCATTTGTTTCCTGTACCCGGCCGGACTGACAGGAAGTGCACACTAAGTGAGCACTTCCTGTCAGTCCGGCCGGGTACAGGAAACAAAAGCTCCTGTACCGCGGACCTAACAGAGCTCGGCCACGCTACATTAACAGGCGCAGGCAGGATTCTTTAGAGCGGCAAGCCACTCAGGCGGCGCAGAATGAGGGGCGCCGCCAGCCGCCCCCAACTTATATAAGCAACTTTTTTTTTTTACCGCAACGGGCGCCGGGCGCCCCCTGCTGAATACTTGGGAAAACATAAGTGCCGCCTCGCCTGCCCATATTACATTGCGGGCTGTCGGCCGCCCGGCGCCCCTGTTGCTATGGCGCCCTGTGCGGCCGCACAGCCCGCACACCCCAAAGGCCGGCCCTGCTCATAGAGACTTATCCAAAGCGACTTGGAGCTGTGATTGCCGCAAAAGGTGGATCTACAAAGTGTTGACTTTAGGGGGCTGAATAATTATGCACATTGACTTTTTCTGTTATTTTATCCCATTTGTTGTTTGCTTCACAATAAAAAAATTAATACTTCAAAATTGTGGGCATGTTCTGTAAATTAAATGATGCAAATCCTCAAACAATCCATGTTAATTCTAGGGTGTGAGGCACCAAAACACGAAAAAGTCAAGGGGGTGAATACTTTTGCAAGGCACTGTAGGTGCTGATAGAATGAAATGAACAACTGGTGAGCAAAAGCTATACTGTATGAGCTCTATGTAAAGTATGCTATAAGGCAGTTAATAATACTGTACCAACCAGGTTGAAACATATTCAGTATAATATGGAACTTTGTCCATAGGAACATTGTTTCAGCTGAAAATCAACCTGTCTTGATCAGCCGACTTGCTTATTTTTTTGCAGCTTCAAAAATCATTGTTTTTCAGCAGCATGTCTCTGTGTCAACAGGATATCCTACAAACAAAATGCAAACCACTCTAACGCTGGGTTCAGACCTGAGCGTTTCTGAGACGCGCGTTTTACGCACGTTTTTATGTGCGTTTTTATGCGCGTTTTTTGCAATAGTAAACGCGCGTTTGACGCGCGTTTCTGTGATTGACTCCAGTGTTGTCCAATCAGCAAATATCCCTGTGTATATGAAGTTTGGCCAATCCTAGGGCATTGGAGGTGTGAAATTCCATGTGTGTTGGTAGAGTGTGTGGTTTGTAGTCATCATGGAATGCTATAGACGGCGACGTGTTGCGGCACTTGTTGCAGCTATCCACCTGGAACGCTTGAGGAGAAGGCGGGACAGCAGGCGACGTTTCTGGGTCCATCCTGTGATTGCGAATAGACAGGAGAGGGGCCAGTTCTGGGCACTGTATGCCAACCTCCGTGCCCATGAGGACAAGTTTTTGGACTACACCAGGATGTCCATCCACAGGTTAGTACGTATACGTGGTTGCAATGTTTTTGCAATGGTTAAGCTAAGTGTTTTGTGCTTTTTGTATAGTTAACCATGAACATTTTTTTGTTTCCCAGCTTTGACGAGCTCCTGGTTCTGTTGTCTCCTCATTTGCAGCGTCAGGACACCTTCATGCGGGACTGCATCCCACCAGTGGAAAGACTGGTCATTACTTTGCGGTAAGTAGCCTATTATTGTGGCCATTTAAACCATTTGCAGTGTGTTGTGCCATGATCTGAGTTTCGCCCTGTTTCTCTTGCTGTTTGTGACGTATGAGTGTTTGTGCGGGGGGTATGTGATGTGTATGTTGTCAACGTGTGGCATAGATATCCCATACATGCATCATGTATCCACATTTGGCCATGTTTTACCCCTCACTTTCCAAAAATAGTCCAAACAGTTGTTTCAATTTTTTTAACTTTGGTGAATGTATTCACATCATACATTTCTAAATAAAATGTGTTTAAACTGTTTTACAAACAAAGGAGCAATGTAGTATAAATAACATCAAAATATTACAAACATTTTTCGAGATAAGTGCCCTTTTTGGCTCCCAAACCCTTGAGCCGGAGAATTTCCCTCTTCTAAGTTTCTCAAAGGGTTTCATATTGCGGCCCAGAAAACTCTGCCTCGGGATCCCGCCGTGTCTCTCTGGCTCCGCGAGACTGATTGGCGGGTGGCATTTCAGTGGTGGTGATGGTGGAGGTGCTTGGGCCCGTGCTTGAAGAGGGATATGGGTATGATGTGTGTTGTGTCTGCCATGTCTCAAGAGGGTGTTGTATGTTACTTTGTGTGTATGTGTGTGCTGGGTATGTGTGAGGGTGTTGTTGTGCATGTTGGGGATGTAGTGGGCCATATTGTGGGGCATATTGTGGGCAATATTGTGGCCCATATTGGTGGCCATATTGTGCTGGCTGCTGTGGTGGCTGCTGTGGTGGCTGCTGTGGGGGATGCTGTGGGGGATGCTGTGGGGGATGCTGTGGGGGATGCTGTGGGGCAGTGCTAGACGTTGCTAGCTCATAAGGGAGGCAATACTTGTCAATGGTGTTAGTCACCTCCTCCCTTACTTTTGTTATGAGATGTCTCGGCACATGTAGCATTTTCTCCTCTAGACTGAGGAGAAAATATGCGTCGCTGCTAAGTTTTGGCACAGGATGTGCCAGGGCATCCAGGCAGCCGATTAGCCGGTCCTCCTGTCTCTCAGTTCTCCTCCTTTTATGTCGGGGCTGCCGACTTGCCTCTGGTACGGCTTGGACAGTCTGCATGGGGCTGACGAAAGTCGGAGTGGGGGGGGGGGGCTGGAGGACTCGTTGGCCCCATAGATGGGCCCGGCTCACTGTCGATTGTGCCCTCGTCCTCTTCCTCATCAGCTTGCGCCTGGCTGGGTTCCCAGCTACTATCGGTGCTGTGAAGTGGAAAATATAGGTAAGTATGTTCCCCATATGAAATTGAATGTATGTAATGTCATACCACATCCTCTCCTCAATGTGTATGCCCTTGACTCACCTCCGCATTTCGGTGCACGGTATCAAAAATGACATTTGGGCTGCATGCACATAACTGGAGCGTGCGCCTGGGGAAGATCCGCTCCTCTGCTCCTTTTGTTTGCGGCGATGGCGGATAAAGGCGTCTTTCAGGCTTTTCCATTTGCCTTTGATAGTGTTGACTATGAAAAACGAAATAAAAAGCATCCGTTAATGTCTCTTTATTTTCTTACATTTGTTTCAGGTATTTAGCTACCGGACAGTCATTGGCCAGTCTACACTTCGCCTTTCTCATTGGGAAGTCCACAGCCAGTATGATCATCCGTGAAACCTGCGTGGCAATTTGGGACGTCCTTCATCCTGCTGTGATGGCCCAACCACAGAAGGAGGACTGGCTGCAAATTGCGGATCTGTTTTTAGAATCCTGCAATTTCCCAAACTGTGTCGGCGCAATAGACGGCAAACACATCCGCGTTCAGAAGCCCATAAGGAGCGGGAGTCAATTTTTTAATTATAAAAAATATTTTTCATTTGTTCTTTTTGCGGTGTGTGATGCAAACTATTGCTTCAGATACATTGATGTGGGGTCCTACGGCAGCAGCTCAGACTCAGCTGTTTTCGGGCATTCGGCCTTTGGGCAAATGCTCAATAATAATGAGCTGGACCTCCCGGGGAACACCACACTGCCTGGGACCACTTTTCCCGCTATGCCCTTTGTTTTTGTGGGGGACGAGGCCTTTGCGCTGGGGGAGCATCTGATGAGGCCGTACTCCAGCCGGGGACTCTCCATTGCCAGGCGGGTATTTAATTACCGGCTGACAAGGGCACGCAGGGTGGTGGAGTGCGCCTTCGGGATTTTAGCGAACAAATGGCGCTTTCTCCATTCTCCCTATTTATTTAAAATTGGAGACCGCTATCTCGGCCGTGAAGGCAGCGTGTGCTCTGCATAATTTTGTCCGTCTACGGGATGGCTTTAATTTCGAAGATTCCCTCAGCCATTCCTTTGAGAGTCGTAATCAGAGCGGTGTGCGTGGGACCCGGCACGGTGCAGCTGTCCGGGACCACTTCAACGCATATTTTTTGACACCACATGGGGCGTTACCCTGGCAATTGGAAGCCATCTAAGTTTATGTTCATTTATATTTTTTGTCTGAAAAGAGTGTTTAGATATTATTTGATTTTCAAATTTGGTTGATTATGACTAGGGCTAAATGATAAATTTGGAAACGATCTTTTGTGCATTTGTTTTTTTTTAACCTATATAGTGCCCCTTGAGGATGCCCCTATAGTGGCCATCAATAGTCGCCCATTAACAAGGGTTTAGAAATATGGGCGAAATCATGTGTCCCATTTAAGTGGCCAATACTCGGCCAGTAGAATATAAGCCAAGGAGGGTGAAATAACGGATCCCATCAAGGTGCCCAATACTGGCACGTTACAAACCGAAGCACCTAACATATGCCTTGCCACCCATAGCCCACAAACAGTCTAATTCTAAAAAGTACACAATATCAATAACAACTTAGGATTCAAATCCCTCAACCCAAACTTAGGCCTACATTTCAAAATGCCACTACATTTGCGGATTGAAAGAGCGCAGTCTGGCACAAGATAGTGGAACCACTGCAAATTGAACATACTGGGCCATTGCATTGTACCAGAATGTGGGGGAGGGTGAACCAGGACAGTACTAAAAACTAAAGGGGCGAGGGGACACTATTACAACATGTAATGTGCACATCATTCTTTGTAAACTAAGGCCACTGAGTGCCCATATACAAGAACAGGGATGGTGATGCTGCGTCCCTCTAGCTGTTGCTAAAATCCCACTCCATGCATGCCTGCACAGGCTCCAGCAAGTAAAATACAGGCCAGCATTTGTGGAGGTGGCGTTTGACAACAGCTGGAGGGCTGCAGGTAGAGCTGGCCAGGGCTATGACATATAGTTGGTACACCACTGCACACAAGGAGTTTACTTTTCACATTACAACACACATGGAAATACCTTTTCCCTGTTTCACTGTCTTGGTTAAACTGCTCCAATCTGGCCAGATGCTTTTGGCAATATCCTCCCAGGCCTGCTGCCTGCTCCTCCTATTTTTGTAGTTGGCATCCTGCGTATCATACAGGCAGCGTTTGGCTTGCACCAGCCTGATGAGGTTCTCGGTGTCACAGAGAGACTCCTCCATGCTGGATTCTCTCCAAAACTGTGCTTTGCACCTGGTGTTGGGCCTTTTCCTGCATGTTGCAAAATCCAAGACGCGCGTTCGAACGCGCGTTTTATGTGTCAAAAACGCGCGAAAATCAAGCGTTGCGCGTTCCCATTGAAGTCTATGGGCCAAAACGCGCGACAAACGCCCCAAAAAAAGCTCAAGCACTTGTTTGAGCGTCGGGCGTTTTACAGCGCGATCGTACGCGCTGTAAAACGCCCAGGTGAGAACCATTCCCATAGGGAATCATTGGTTCTTGCCTGTTGTGCGTTTTACAGCGCGTAGGAACGCGCTGTAAAACGCTCAGGTGTGAACCCAGCATAAAGGCTCATTTATAGTCACTGATTGAGTAGGCAATTATCAGAAGAAACGTTAATTCCCAGTAATTGACTGCTTGTCGGTAGAGATGATGATCACCTCCACTGTATGGGGATGAGTGATGGTTATTGCTATTGCTCATCCTCATACAGATCTCTGTTTATACAGCACGATCTGCTTCCCAGACACAATGATTTAACATGCTGCATAAACTATGAATTCACCCGACGAACAGGCTGATCTGCGGCACATGGACCAATAATCAGCCCGATTATATTCCAGTGTAAATGTGCCTAAGGGTCCATTCACACGTCCGTTATAACACTCCGTTTCCATTCCGATTTAAATCGGAACGTTTTTCAGATTAATTAATTTCAATTTCCTCTGCAAAAATGCGGACACCAATCATAGTGCTGTCCGAATCACGGAATCCGTTCCGTTTTCCTATTTTCGAGTATGTGGATCCTGAAAAAAATTAAGTTTGTCCTACTTTCTTTCCGTTTTTCGGGTCTGTTGTCCATTCAAGTCAATGGATCCGCATAAATGTGGATGACATGCACAAAAACCATCCAAATCTCATCCGATTTTGCGGATCCGTTGACAGGAAAATGGATGAAAAAAAAACTGAATAACAGAAACACGGAACAGATTCGGAAGCACTTTAGTAAAAAAAAACTGAAGGTTGTACTGAAAAACGGATCCGCAAAAAAAAGGAACGTTTATCTGGAAAGGTAAAAATAC
Organism: Bufo gargarizans; assembly: GCF_014858855.1. Taxonomy (NCBI): domain Eukaryota; kingdom Metazoa; phylum Chordata; class Amphibia; order Anura; family Bufonidae; genus Bufo; species Bufo gargarizans. Next base: position 8,379,358 of record NC_058086.1, read on the forward strand.
TGACGTGTGAATTGACCCTTATTTCTACAAAACCATTTTATTTGTCCTGCAAAAATGCCTGGGGACAAAAACAAGAGACGCCACAGAGATGAGATCCGAAAAGTCTTTTGTCCGTGCTTTGTATGCTGTAAGGCAAGGGGTGCACAACCTTTTCTGGTCCGATGGCCTCACTGTCAGCTTAAACCAATCCCATGGGCAGCAGTAAAACATAAAGGGTTATAACCATCTGATACATTTATGGAATATGGACAGAAAATATGTCATAAGTGTCAAACACATGTAGGTAATCGTTCAGATTCCAAAACTTTAACCTAGCTAGAGAATATGGGGTCCCCTTTCCCCTGTTTGCACTTTAGAAAGGAAGAGAACATGCATGCCCTTCTACAAAAGAGTAGACGAGGTGGAGAGGTGACTATGCATGTGTGCGCCTATCTACATTGTAGTTTGAGTTTCTAGAACAGCCGAGTGTTTCACTATTCCCATAAACTGACCTGAAGAAGACCACACGTATGCATGGCCTGGCCACCTCAATATGTCATCTAATTTAAGAGATGATCACAGGGTGAACTATTAATACTTGCATACCCCTCTTATCTCTGACATGTGAGCAGCCACCAGACACAGACCAGTATGCAAGCATATATATTACCAGATGGTTATGGGCTGCACATCAGCAGGTTACGCACCTCCATGAAAAATAGCTTCATACATTTCCCTCTCTCCTCCTCCATACTCTACGGGACTGTACATTCACTTATGAAGCATTTTTCCTAAGATCTCTTAAACCCAGGTTTGTCCTTCAGACTGTCAGATGATGAATCACAATGAATCATTCCAGGGGTGTAAGATCTCACTGCCGCAGAGTCCAATGGCATTGTGCATGGCCTTGTGAAACTGTTCATCCAAGGAAACCCAAACTGTGAAGTTCCTGTACAGTTGTAGAGCTGACCTTGCTCCCAGCAGTTTGCAACTCACTATTATAGCTGCAACCATAGACACTCTACTTGTATTCCTTATTCGCTCCTGGCCTAGCACACTAGTGGATGTATCACTCTTGCTAATATAAATCTGCATTTCTGAGTTAACATTGTTGTGTATCTGTGTGACAGGATAGAGGCACAATACTTTCCAAATTCAAACACACACTACATGTGTACACTAGTAATAATGGATTAGGCTTTGCTCCACTTTGAGGAGCAAGAGAGTTCAGGCCATGGAAGCATGTGATTCATTTGGTGTCTGCTGACTCCACCTTACTTCTGTGGACTCCATAGTAGCTGCTGTGCCTGCTTCCCTAATAGTTACCCCCATGGTTATTTGTTCTTCCGTCTTCTGCAGGAAAAAGTGAACATGTTGCACTCAGACATGCTTTCATTTGTCAGAGATAGTCAACGAGCAGCAGAGCTGGAGGAGAGGCGCAGATACCGATTTCTGGCAGAACGGCATTGGCTACTGTGCAGCTCCTTAGTGCAATACCACAACCGGGTAAGACGCTTCTCCATCCTCATAGCGCTGCCACAAAATCCAAGATTGCTGAGTGTCAAGTGCAGTGGGACAGGAATGTGATCTATCAGGCCACCTGCACTCGGATGCCCGTGAACGCACATAAGATCCACACAAATTTCCATGCAGATGTATGTGCTTTTCTGCAGCATATCTGCACCAAAATCTGAAATTTCCAACAGCGTTTTTGGGTGCGGATTTGATGCAGTTTTATCGCAGATCTCATCCTTCCATTAAAAAGGGTGAAATCCGCAGCTAATACCACAAACATTATAGACGTGCTGCAGATTTTGAAATCAGCATGGCAGGTCGATTTGTGCACAGAAAAAATCTGCAAAGTGTACATGAGATTTGTGTAATCTCATACACTTTGCTGGTACTGTAATACTCTGCGTTTTTCTGCACTCTGCAAGGGAAATTTGCTCAGAAAATAATGCACAGATTCCGCAATGTGTGCAGGTGGCTTTATACTTTGAATGCACAAGTGTCAGAAAGCATAGGCTGAGGATTTGGTCAAACAGGCCAGGACAAACTGGCTTAGGGCTCATGCACAGGAACGTTTGCCTCCCATTCCATGCATTGGGGACATCAAATTGTGGTCCCCAATGTACGGGCACCTTCCTACTTGAATGGGTCCGTGATCCATCCGCACTGCAACAAAATAGAACAAGCGAATGGGTCCGCACCCGTGATATGGGCACCGACCAACAACTGTCATGTGCATGAGCCCTTAGCGTGAGTTCATATCACCCCATGTTATCTTTATTGTTCTGTTCCATACTTCAGTTATTTGATCAGTTATTTCCATCAGTTATTGTGAGCCAAAACCAGTAGTGAAGCATCCACAGAGACAGGGTATAATGGAAAGATCCGCACCTGTTCTGTGTTTTTCTGTTTCAATTATTTTAATTGGATTTTTCAACATATTAATGTACAACGAAATGAACAGTGTGCCGTCCTGAAGCCACAGCTTATGCAGTTGAGTATTACAGTGTTTTATGAAGGGTATGTTATCCAAAGTTGCCATATTTTATCCACCTTGGTGTTATGAAATACACTATAGAAGAGTAGTTTTTCATAAGTGTATGTGGTATTAAGGGTCGCCACCACCTCCTTTAGGCTCTTTCCACTGCCGAACAACCACCAATTTCGCAATCACTAAAACATGGTCCACTATAGTTCAGGCTGATACAGGAAAAGAGTCTATATCCAAAAAAGGAGAGCCAATCCCAGAGAAGGTTCCACTCTGTAAGGCAATACATTAGATAGTAAAGAGGACGGGGCATGACCACAGGGTTTGGTATAGCGTTTCACTCTGACCACAGAGTCTCCAGCAATGAGATGAGGAGTTTAGAAAGATAGTGTTTAGCCTTTTGGGCGTATAGTATCAGTGCAAAAGAGTTTTCATAGCTGTCTCATAGTGGGTTGTACACCTAAATGTTCTGGAGGAAAAGAGAGTGGCTTTACTCCAGGTTTCCCCTGTAAACTCCTGACCCATCTCCTTTTCCCTAGTCATTATAAGAGCAGTTTTTACAAATGTTGTGGCTTGCAATAGAATATCATATATCGGTCTCAATATTTTAGCCCTTGTAGAGGTGATTTTAAAAAGAGCTATGATATCGGTATTGAAAGAGGGAAGAGTTTTATTTAAGATGTGAGCAGATGTCTCATCCCCAAATATTTGTAAAAGTCCTTGTGTGGAATTCCATAATTCTTGTGCAAATCCATGAAGGACCGCAGTGTACCTTGAGAGTACAGTTGCTGGACCATGTCTACCCCTCTGAGTGTCCAGTAGGATAAAGATATGTTGTCCATTAATAGTTCCAAGGATTCCAAAGGGGCTACAGATATGCATTCCCGAGATGGTTTACCCACAGAAGAGTGGAATTTACGCCATTGGTCTATGGAAAGCTGTATTATGTGTGACCTACCAGGGTTCATGTTCAGATCCAACACAGAGCTAATCAGTAAGGCTCTAAGATCTTGGGCTGGAGTTACGCTTTGTTCTATGTGAACCCAATGTTTATCTGTAGTTCTTGCCCACCAATCCCTCAAAATGGAGAGGTTAGTAGCTATACAGTAATGGCGGAGGCACAGTAGTCCCAGGCCTCCCCTTCCTCTCTTCCGGGTCATCAGGGTGTATGAGATTCTAGGTTTATTGTTCCCCCAAATAAATTTATTGATAACCTGTCTAGCTTTCTAAAAAAAAAACTGGTGGGTAGGGGCAAGGGAAGGGTACGGAAAATGTACAGCACTTTAGGCAAGGTAAACATTTGGAAGGTAGCTATTATGCCTGCTCAGGATATTTCATGTTTTGCAAAGGTGGATAAGTCTTGTTCAATTGTTTTCAGGAGTGGTTCGTAATTGTGGGAATATAGCATTGATCGGGTGTTAGTGAGGGGAGTGCCTAGATATTGTATCTCAGTGTCCTGCCAGTCTAGATAAAAGGTGGATTTCATTAAAGGGGTTGTTCAAGTTATTTTTTATTGGACTGCCCTCCTCCAGTGTTTTAATCGTATATGCAATGCCATTTTTTTGTTATCAAGATCTTCACTGGGTACCCCCAGCGATACCGAATGTTGTTTTGTCTCAATGTGGTAGTAACAGGAGCCAACATTTTCCTTTAGCGGAGAGTTGTAGCAGAGAGATCGGTATAAAGCTTGACGGTTTGGAAAGGGTCTGGCAGGACTGGCATCTTCCGGGCAGCCGACAGTATGGCCTTTTCAACATGAGAGAAGTGCACTATAGCTAGCGTTTCGGGTTCCCAGACCCACTGTTTCCGCCAGATGCGTGGGTCTGGGAACCCGATGAGCTTGATCTATAATCACATATTGAGCTCACAAATCAGGAAGCAGAGACCAAAACAGTTTTTGTATGCAGGAGGTGAAGCGAGATGGGGGGACTGTTTCTGGGATTCCCCATAGCTCAATATTGTTGCGCCGCGAGCGGTCCTCCAAGTCAGCAAGTTAAGATTTAATCCGCTCCAGCTCATCCGCCATATCATTATAGGAATCAATTATGGTATTTTGGGACTCTGCATACTCACCCATCGGTTCAATATGTATCACCCTAGCATCCAGAGCTTGTACAGATGCAGATATGGGCGTCAATAGTGTAGTAATGTCCTCATGGAGGGAGGATTTAAAAGCTAGTAGCATACGCTTGAGTGCTTGTTCAGACACTGGAGAGTGGGAGGCAGTAGTGCTGTTAAGGCATCTAGTATATCGCCAGTTGCCCCTTCGTCTGGAGAGGAGGTGTCCTCTGTGCTGATTGAGCCCTGAGGGCTCCCAGAGTGTCCCATGCCCTGTCCCGAGCTGTGGAGCTCAAGCTCAGATGATAGTGGCACACCAGGCCCAGTATCATGGTGTGCCTCCTGCTCTAGTTCATGAGCTGTGGGGTCGGCACCTACTGATGCTAGGGAGGGAGTTGGTGTGACCCAGTGTACAAACACATCGGTGGCTGCACTCACCGGTGATGGCTGTGTGGGAGGCAAGGGGAAGTGCATCGGGTCCAGTGGAGTTGGAAAGGAGCAAAGTGAGGAGCATGCAGCGCCGCTATCTTTGCTGCGCTTTGGTTCAAAGAACTGCTTCAGGTCAGAGTCCGGCTTGTGCAGCGTCCTGTGAGTTTTCCCCATCTCAGCGGGATGCAGGTAGGCAGAGGGCTAAAGTGCTGCGTCTGTGTGCCCTAATCAAGGGTATAAGCGCTGGGCTGGTGGCTTAAATCGTTGCTGGGTACAGTAGTGCTGCCATCTTCTCCGGTGCCTGGCCGCGCCCCCCCCTTCTGTGTTTTTGACCCGCACCTTGTTTTGGTTCACAATAACTGATGGAAATAACTGATCAAATAACTGAAGTGTGAACTCAACCTAAGAGGAGCAGAACAACGGAAATAATGGCATGCCTGCAGGACTTTTTTGGCTGGTCCTTTTTTTTAAGATAGTTTTTATTAAAGTTTTTCATTTGTCCAGTTTTTTTATGGAATCTGCATCAGAGGCCTTTAATGCAGATCTGAACACCAGTTCATTCAAGTTGTACTTATGTGTAAATAAGGATAGGTACAATGGTATTAAAGGAATATTCCAGTTGCAGCAAATAAAGGGTATTTTTTGTTTATCAAAAGTTCTAAACTCTTCCACTATACTTTCTGCATCTGGTTTCAAGATCTCTGCCGTCATTTAGTAGGAGCCTTTCTTGTTTTCTTCCTGGTCATATGATGGGCACACAAGTGTATGGCTCATAACACGATTAGTTCTGTTCATCTGAATGGGGTTGTTTTGACGGCAAGCACATGGATTCAGGTGAATAGAACTCATTTTTTGTCGTAGAAATTTTCTGCAACAAAATCTGCCAAGTGTGAAGGTTCTGTACTGTATCTGTAATGTACCAATCACTTGTGTGTCCAACACAATCAGGACAGATTGTTATCCGGGGGTGTAAATGAGGAAATTGGCAGCAAGCAGAGATCTTGACAAATGTGAAAAGCGACCCTTGATGCTCAGCTATGTTCTATTGAAAGCAGCATGCTCCTCCTAGAACAATCCGTCACATGCTTCGGTCCATCATGGAGACAATGCTATCGGTTGACACCCAATCCAATAATAAGTTTACCTTCTGTTTTGTGTTAGGCTCATGGTGTGCTCAATGTACGACTGTCCAGTTGGAAAGAACAGATTGATGCAAGCAGAGCTCAGACAACTCCATCTTCTCAAAATTATACATCTGGACGGACGACAACTAGCCCAAGAGACTCAATGAATATGGTAATTGCTATTTTAACAATAGGTATTTATAATGTCCTATACTTGGTTATCTCTGAGAATCCAAATATCTGGTCTTCTGGTCTACTGCTCTTACTATCCATCTATGGTTGTAAAGCGTTGAGTAGGTGACTTCAGGGTCTCTGACCTTTCTTACTCCACTTTAAAGGGAACCTGTCACCGGGATTTGATGTATAGAGCTGAGGACATGGGCTGCTAGATCACCGCTAGCACATCTGCAATACCCAGTCCCCATAGCTCTGTGTGCTTTTATTGTTTAAAAAAACGATTTGATCCATATGCAAATTAACCTGAGATGTGTCCTGTCCGTGAGATGAGTCCAGCATGAAGGAGCCCAGCATCACCCCGTATCCTCAGAATCTCTTCATTGCTCCTCGACGTCAGAAAACCAGAGTGCCGTAATCTCTCAATGCGCGAGTTAGCGCATGCGCAGTGTCGTCATAGTGTTCCTTCCCCAGGGGCGGAGTAACCGGTCGGGCACTTCGGACATGGTCCGAGGGCCCGGACGGGATGGGGGCCGGTCGCAGAATAACATAATACCGGGCCCCGCTCACTGTAATACTAATATTCATATGTGAACAACTTGAAATCCTCTGCGATCCTCTCCCTCTCTGTACTCACAAACTCAGTATCAGGCCGGGCGGCAGCGCAACTCACTGACGTCACGCGCCTGCTCCTCCTACTTCATTCATAAAGTGGGAGGAGCAGGCGCGTGACGTCAGTGAGCTGCGCTGCCGCCCGGCCTGATACTGAGTTTGTGAGTACAGAGAGGGAGAGGATCGCAGAGGATTTCAAGTTGTTCACATATGAATATTAGTATTACATTGAGCGGGGCCCGGTGTAATAGAATACAGTGACTGCACCGGGCCCCGCTGCCATTACAACACCAGATGCCGGCCCCCAGTCCCTGTATTGGGGATCATTCACTCACAGGGACACTGTTATGGGTAACAGTGCCATCCACAGAGCCCCCATAACAGTGCCATCCACAGAGCCCCCATAACAGTGCCATCCACAGAGCCCCCATAACAGTGCCATCCAGAGATCCCCCATAACAGTGCCATCCACAGATCCCCCCATAACAGTGCCATCCACAGAGCCCCCATAACAGTGCCATCCACAGAGCCCCCATAACAGTGCCATCCACAGATCTCCCCATAACAGTGCCATCCACAGATCTCCCCATAACAGTGCCATCCACAGATGCCCCCATAACAGTGCCATCCACAGATCCCCCCCATAACAGTGCCATCCACAGATCCCCCCTACAACAGTGTCATCCACAGATCCCCCATAACAGTGCCATCCACAGATCCCCCTACAACAGTGTCATCCACAGATCCCCACAACAGTGTCATCCACAGAGCCCCCATAACAGTGCCATCCACAGATCCCCCCCATAACAGTGCCATCCACAGATCCCCCCCATAACAGTGCCATCCACAGATCCCCCTACAACAGTGTCATCCACAGATCCCCCATAACAGTGCCATCCACAGATCCCCCCATAACAGTGCCATCCACAGATCCCCCTACAACAGTGTCATCCACAGAGCCCCCATAACAGTGCCATCCACAGATCCCCCCCATAACAGTGCCATCCACAGATCCCCCCATAACAGTGCCATACACAGATCCCCCTACAACAGTGTCATCCACAGAGCCCCCATAACAGTGCCATCCACAGAGCCCCCATAACACCTTTTGGTTCAAAATATTTTTTAATTTGGCTATTCCTCACCCCTCTTGTAATTGTTCCGCCACTTGTGGGCTGCGCGGGAATGAGTTTAGTCACTTCGGTGAGCAATCCCGTCCTGCAGTGCGTGATCCTGCAAGACCTGCCGCTGTAGGTCACAGGTCTCGCGGGATCACGCGCCACAGGATGGGATTGCGCACCGAAGTGACTGAACTCATGCCCATGTAGCCTGCAAGTAGAGGATCAGTGGAACAAGTACAAGGTGGGTGGGGGGGTGATCTGTGGGGTTGCCCAGACGGCTAGGCCCTTCACAGTAGTTATTAACCCCTTATAGCAGTCCCCCATTCACTGAAGGGGGGACTGCTGAAAGGGATTAATAACTACTGTGAAGGGCTTCCCCCCCTTTCACAGTAGTTATGCCCAGATATGTGCCCCTTCACAGTAGTTATGCCCAGATATGTGCCCCCTTCACAGTAGTTATGCCCAGATATGTGCCCCCTTCACAGTAGTTATGCCCAGATATGTGCCCCCTTCACAGTAGTTATGCCCACACTGCTTCTAACAGAGACGCTGAAATTTGACCCTGGAGGTCATCATGCAGGGTGTGAGGACGTCCAGCGTCAGATACCGGACCAAAGGTCTGTTTTAATCCAGGAAGCCCTCAGGCGGCTGCCAGCACTAGAGGCCGACTTATTGCTGGAACGTAAACAATGCAGTTTCTCTATAACATTGCAGCTCGATTTGCAAAAGGGACACTGTACCCAGACCACGTCAATGAGCTGAAGTGGTCTGGGTGCCTTTTGTGTCACTTTAACTTTGAATTCTTATTAAAGATTGTGTAGGGTGTGGAGGCGGGACAAGGGTGGGGCTTGCAGCAGAACATGGGTGGGGCCTGTAAGGGGGCCCTTGATTTATTTTGCCTGGGGGCCCTGAGGGTTCTCAATCCGCCCTTGTCCTTCCCTGTGCTGGCATCAGTCTCAGGAAAGGAACTGCGCATGCGCTAGCTCGCGCATCGCGAGATTACGGCACTCTGGCTTTCTGACGTCGGGGAGCAAGGAGGAGATTCTGAGGATTCGGGTGATGCTGGGCTCCTTTACGTTGGACTCATCTCAGGGACAGGACTCATCTCAGGTCAATTTGCATATGGATCAAATCCTTTTTTTTACACAATAAAAGCACACAGAGCTATGGGGACTGGGTATTGCAGATGTGCTAGCCGCCATCTAGCAACCCATGTCCCCAGCTCTATACATCAAATCCCGGTGACAGGTTCCCCTTAAACAAAGATAAAACACCGTAGCATGCACAATGACATACATCATTAGTCAAATGGGTTCTTCAGGTGCCTTTTTTTGTTTTTCTCCTCCTATAACAGAACAAACATATAGGAATCTTCATGGAACTGTGAACAGAGCCTAAACTGGTATCCATCCCAATTAACATTAAGTGACAATTTCATGAATTATTAATTGACAGGACGGAGTAGAAATGTATTAAAGTACAGTATACACAGAATGAGCACTTTATTGGTGACACCTGCCCTTTCATGATTGGAGCTTGCCTGTGCGGAAATGTGACCCCTGACTGCAGCATAACATCAAGTGAGGGAGTTTTCCATGGATCAGTTCAGTGTAAATCCACATTAGAAAATGGAGAGATTTGGAACAAGGCATGGTAATGCTAGGCTAGCAAGGACCAGTATTTCAAAAACTGCCAATCTTAAGAGATTTTCTCAAACATTGGTATCAAGAATATACCGAGAATGGTGTGATCGAGGACAAGCATCTAGCTAAAGGGGATATTGTGGACGTAAACAGCTCGTCGATGTAAGGGGTTAGTGGGGGTTTCAAGAGTCGCTCTGACAGGCAGTGTACAGTCAAGCATATTGCAGCCGAGTACAATGCATGTGCTCCAACCAACATGTCTGAGGGCACAGCTCATAGTTCCTTAGCACAGATCGGCTATAACATCAGATAACCAATTCCAGTACTATTGCTGTATAAAGGGAACAGATAGGCAATACATTGGATTACTGAGCAGTGGAAAACATTGCCTGGTCAGATGAATCCAAATTTCACTTGAACCATGCTGATGGGGCAGGGGTCAGAATTTAGCACAAGCATTTGAATCGTTAAGCCCTTCCTATCAGTCATTAACAGTTCTGGTTGGTGGAGGTGGAGTAATGGTGTGGAAAATGTTTTCTTGGCCCACTACGAGTCCTCTGATACATGTGGATGGACATTTAAGCAAGTGTCCGACCAAGTTGATGACAGTTGTTTACCCTGTGGCAGAAGGACACCTTCAGCTGGATAGTGCACCATGCTACAAGGGCTGCAGGATGGATCAGTGATAGGTGGGGAACAGGGGTAGTCACCTACCCCCAGTGTCACACCGGTCACTTATGACTACCCCTGTTCCCCACCTATCACTGATCCATCCTGATTTCTTTGTGGTGTCTAGTTTTGTTTTCTACACCAGAGCTGCCTTCCCATCCTACTGTTTCCTTTCTTCCCAATCCCTCCATCATACAATCCTGTTGGTGCCTTTTCTTTATCCTTCTCTTCAGGGACTAAGCACAGTCCCTTGTTGCCTTAGGATAACCTCCTTCTTTTTCTTCTCTTTTTCCACTTCTGCTCCACAAGGGCTGCAGCCATTATTCGGATTCAGGAACATAGCAGTGAGCTTTCTTTGCTTGCCTGGCCTTCACAGTACCCTGATGGTAATCCTCTAGTGCTGTGATGGCTAACCTCCGGCACTCCAGCTGTGGTTAAACTACAACCCCCAAGATGCACACTTGCTTGGCTGTTCTCAGAACTCCACAGAAATTAATGGAGCATGATGGGAGTCGTAGTTCACCACAGCTGGAGTTCCAGAGGTTAGCCATAACTGCTCTAGAGCATCTGTGGAACAAATTAGAATGGACTGTTCAGAGCTTGTCAGTGCTTCCATCTGCTTTGCGGCAACGTTGAGACGCTATCCTGTCTGCATGAGCCAGTATTCCTGCAGAACCATTTCAACACCTAATGGAATCTTTGCCACGATGAATCACTGTGGTTCTTAATGCCAAAAGAGGTTCAGATGGGTGTCTGGAATAAAATAGCCACTCAGTTGTATGTTTACTTGTGTGCACTTTATGAATATTAAAGGAAAATTGCTCGCATTTACTAATGCGATTCCACCTAGAATGTGGTGCAAATGCATCAAACTTTGGCACAAAATGTTGCATCAATGTTGCATCAAGACATACTTATGATGCAAACGCAGCAAAATACTTACCCATTGCACCTTGTTCGATGAGTGGGCATGGCTTACCAAAAATTAACATGGCCTAAGAAACAAAATTTTGGCACAACAAATTTTGGCAAAGTAAGCCAGCCACTAAGTGGCACAAAGTTAGACAGGTTTTTTAAAAATACACCAAATTTATCATCAATCATGAGCCATTTAGACCTTTTTGGACTGCATTTTAGATAGGATTAGTAAATCTTCCCCAATATTCCTCAAGCAATGCCTATCTTCATGTATCATTTAGACACCAAGATCTGTGGCAGATGTTTTATCCATGGTAAATCGTCAAGAACAGAATAATGTGAGGGGTCCAATTCAAAATACGACAAGAGTTTTGCAAAGGACACCATCTAATGGTGAGTCAAACACTGTGATTTCTGACAGCATTGTTCTTGGCATCATTTGAACATATTTAAGCAGATTTTTATAACCTCTCTTACAGGAACCTTAGCCAATGTTCGCTCTCGTTCTAATTCCTTTGGTGAAGTTGCAGTGGCTGCAGTCGCAGCAGCAACAGCAAATGTTGGAAACGGGAAGGTCCAGGCCATTGTAGACCACAAACCAGGAGGAAACCCTACCATGCTGCAATTTTCAAAAGGCAGTGTGATCACGGTTCTGGTGCCAGAAGCACGGAATGGTTGGCTATATGGAAGACTTGATGCTCTTAACATGTAAGTTAGGTTCAGACAACAATATGCATTGGTCAGTTTAAAGGGCTTCTGTCACCCCACTAAAGTGTTTTTTTTTTTTTGGGCTAGTGAAATTAGTTATATTGCGATATATGACAATATAATTGTGTTACTTACTTTGATCCAGCAGTTTCTGCAAAAAACGAAGTTTTAATATATGTAAATTCGGTCTCTACCAGCAAGTAGGGCGGCTACTTGCTGCTAGCTGCTGCAGAAATCCGCCCCCTCGTCGTGTTGATTGACAGGGCCAGCCGGGATCTCCTCCTCCGGCCAGCCCTGTCGGCATTTCAAAAATCGCGCGCCTGTGTTGATTCGGCGCAGGCGCTCTGAGATGAGGAGGATCGTCTCCTCAGAACTCCCTCAGTGCACCTGCGCCGATGACGTCTTCTATTTCGGTGATGTCATCGGCGCAGGCGCACTGAGGGAGTTCTGAGGAGACGAGCCTCCTCATCTCAGAGCGCCTGCGCCGAATCAACACAGGCGCGCGATTTTTGAAATGCCGACAGGGCTGGCCGGAGGAGGAGATCCCGGCTGGCCCTGTCAATCAACACGACGAGGGGGCGGATTTCTGCAGCAGCTACCAGCAAGTAGCCGCCCTACTTGCTGGTAGAGACCGAATTTACATATTATAAAACTTCGTTTTTTGCAGAAACTGCTGGATCAAAGTAAGTAACACAATTATATTGTCATATATCGCAATATAACTAATTTCACTAGCCCAAAAAAAAAAAATCACTTTAATGGGGTGACAGAAGCCCTTTAATACCTCAGTATAATGAGTATTTTTATTATAACAGATAGTGGTATTTTATACTTACCTTATACTTTGTACTGCTTGGTAAAGTGGTAACTGTAGGTAGTTTTCGACACAGATTTTTTGAAGATGTGAATTAGTGGTCATGGAATTGGATGTTAAAAGCAGTTGTCAGGTTTTCTAAGCAACCATGCAGTTGAGGAGATACTGCTGCTGGTATCCTCTTGTGATCGGCTGCTGTTGGTGGACAAGCTAGCACTGAATGCCTCTGGAAGCATTCGCATGAAGCGGACACTCTGCAGGTTTTCTTCCAAATGTTGCAGACAGAAAAAAACTAACATATTACAGTAGCAAGCAAATCTCATCCTCATTTGGTGGAAAAAAAGAATCTGCCTGGAGATTTTAAATCCGCAGCATGTGAATTCATTCTGTGGATTTCAGCCTTTGTAAAGCATAGTGTCAAATCTACAGTATAGTTTGCAAAAACTCCACATTTGACTCAAGCAGAATTTTAATGCGGAATTCTTACGAATTTTGCCATGAATTCCGAAGCCTCATGTGGACGTACTAGCTCTTTTTCCAAGTGAAATCAATAATTTTGGGTCTTCTAGAGTGAGAGCTGTTTTGGTCCTAAGCCCCCTCAATTTCTTGAGAATTCCTTAATAAAGGGTTATGTCTGATGCCAAAACTAGTGTCTGGTTTATCCATTAGACATTTTTCTGAGATGCTGCTTCTCCCAGTGATTAAAACAATAGGCTTAATGGGTAATATAACATTAAAGCTGGCCATACACAACTAGCAGCTCTCGAGTCAGTTGTTCCCTTTACACGGGACAATTGACCAGACGATTCTCAGGAAGGAAGCGTTCCCAAACTCCACCAGACATAAAAATATATTACAATGGGAAGAGAGGAATAAGCTGCTGGCAAGATCCCTCTGGTAGTGACTTAATGCATCTAATATGCCAAATTCTCTCCCCAGACATCTGCAGTAAGGTGTTTGGTGACTCCCCCGTAAAGATTAGATTGTTGGTCAATTGTGCAGAATTTGGCAATTTAGACAATGTTTATCTACAGTGTATAGCTAGCTTAAAGGGATTTATTTTTAATTCCCCCATCCACCCTACAGTACCAGTAAAGAAAGCTATACCTATCTGCTCCCCACCACTCAGTTCATGCTTCTTAGCTCCCGGCTGTCTTCACTTGACTTCCGGTTCGAGTCTGTCAACTTCTGTACGGACAAGGTTATGTGCGCCACTGCAGCCAATGACTGGCCTCAGAGGTGACATAACCTCAAGTGGCATGTGACCCAGCAGTGATGTGTCGTATAGGGGCATGCTGAGGCCATTCATTGGCTGCAGAGGTGCACATGACCATGCAGACATTGACAGATAGAGACTGGAAGTCCAGTGAAGGGAGCCTGGGAGGTACTTAGCTAAAAGACAGTGGTGGAGAGCAGGGAAGTTTAGCTTTTTCACAGGTACCGCTGGGGAAGGTGTGTGTATGTGGGGTGAAATAAAAAATGGTAGCTATGGCTACCACAACTAAGCAAGGCAGCATGCGCACAAAATACCTATTAGGTATAATTAGGTGAGGGCCTGCAGGTGAGCTGACCCTGTAAAAGATTTTAGGTGCGGGCCTGTAGGTGAGCTGACCCTGTGAAAGATTTTAGGTGCGGGCCTGCAGATGAGCTGACCCTATAAAAGATTTTAGGTGCAGACCTGCTGGTGAGCTGACCTTCTAAAAAATTATATGCGAGGGCCTGCTGGTGAGCTGAGTCTGTAAAACATTGTAGGTGAGTGCCTGCTGGTGAGCTGACCCTCTAAAAAAGTTATATGCGAGGGCCTTCAGGTGAACTAACCCTGTAAAAGATTGTAGGTGAAGGCCTGCTGGTGAGCTGACCCTCTAAAAAATTATATGCAAGGGCCTGCTGGTGAGCTGACCCTGTAAAACATTATATGCGAGGGCCTGCTGGTGAGCTGACCCTGTAGAAGATTTGAGGTGCAAGCCTGCTGGTGAGCTGACCCTGTAAAATATGTTAGGTGCGGGCCTGCTGGTGAGCTGACACTGTAAAAGATTGTAGGTGAGGGCCTGCTGGTGAGCTGACCCTGTAAAAAATTATATGCAAGGGCCTGCTGGTGAGCTGATGCTCTAAAAGGTTATAGGCGAGGGCCTGCAGGTGAGCTGACCCTCTAAAACATTATATGCGAGGGCCTTCAGGTGAGCTGACCCTGTAAAAGATTGTAGGTGAAGGCCTGCTGGTGAGCTAACCCTCTAAAAAATCATGCGAGGGCCTGATGGTGAGCTGACCCCGTGAAAGATTTTAGGTGCAGGCCTGTAGGTGAGCTGACACTGTAAAATAATTTAATTGTGGGGCTGCTGGTGATCTGATCCTCTAAAAAATTATATGCGAGGGTCTGCTGGTGAGCTGACCCTGTATAACATTGCAGGTGAGGGCATGCTGGTGAGCTGACCCTCAAAAAATTATATATGAGGGCCTGCAGCTGATCTGACCCTGTAAAACATTATATGCGAAGAGCATATATGCAAGGGCATTATATGCGACAAAAAAGCATGTTGATATAATGGAAGAGGAGAAGGAGGATGAGAAAAGGATGATTCAACCATATACCCTTGTTTGTGGTGGAAGGGGTGCATGGGAATACAGTGTATTCAGTAAATTATAAACAACACATTTAAGGCTACTTTCACACTAGCGTTCGATCGGATCCGTTCTGAACGGATCCGATCATATTAATGCAGACGGAGGCTCCGTTCAGAACGGATCCGTCTGCATTAAAATGGCAAAAAAAAGCTAAGTGTGAAAATAGCCTCGGACGGATCCGTCCAGACTTTCAATGTAAAGTCAATGGGGGACGGATCCGCTTGAAGATTGAGCCATATTGTGGCATCTTCAAACGGATCCGTCCCCATTGACTTACATTGTAAGTCTGGACGGATCCGTACGCCTCCGCACGGCCAGGCGGACACCCGAACGCTGCAAGCAGCGTTCAGCTGTCCGCCTGTCCGTGCGGAGGCGAGCGGAGCGGAGGCTGAACGCCGCCAGACTGATGCAGTCTGAGCGGATCCGCTCCATTCAGACTGCATCAGGGCTGGACGGCTGCGTTCGGGTCCGCTCGTGAGCCCCTTCAAACGGAGCTCACGAGCGGACACCCGAACGCTAGTGTGAAAGCAGCCTAAAGTGCCTTTATGTTCATCAGCTTTCCTCTGGTGGAGTCGAGAAGTCATGGTCAATCCAGTCCTTGTTCATTTTTATAAGGGCTAATTCAGACGGCCGTATGCTGTCCGCAAAAATGCGGATCCGTTTTTTTTAGGACAGTTCAGCATGTCCACAAAAAACGATTGCATTCAGTTTTTTTGCTGATCCATAGACTTCAATAGGGCCATGTCCTGATTTTCACACAAGTATAGGAC
This sequence comes from Bufo gargarizans, assembly GCF_014858855.1. Taxonomy (NCBI): domain Eukaryota; kingdom Metazoa; phylum Chordata; class Amphibia; order Anura; family Bufonidae; genus Bufo; species Bufo gargarizans. The sequence continues at coordinate 8,395,496 of NC_058086.1, forward strand.
ATGTTTAATTTTTTTGCTGTGCAATGGAAGAAAAGGCCCCATAGAAGTGAATGGGACAGCATCTAATCCGCAAAAAAATGGATCTGCATTTTGGCGGACAGCATACAGCCTTTTGAATGAGCCCTAAGAGTTAACCTGTCAGCATTTTCAATTGACAGGTGGATACGCTTATCTGTTTTAATGCCACCAGCAGCACTAAATACCCGCTCAGACAAAACGCTGGCGGCAGGTCAGACCAGCACCTCCAAGGCGTAGAGCGCCAGTTCGTGCCACGTGTCCAGCTTGGACACCAGTAGTTGTAAGGCACTGAGGGATCATTGAGGACGCTGACACGGTCTGCTATGTACTCCTTCACCATCTTCCAAAATGTTTCCTTCTTTGTGACACTAGGCCGCGCATCAGGGTGAGGGTGCTGGCGGAGTGTCATTAACCTGTAGTGTGTTCACCTTGTCTCCCCTCCTCGGTTGGCCAAGAAACTACGGACTCTCCCGCCAGTGTTGTCAGATGAAAATTTTTTGATACATTTTTCAACAAGGATCTTCTGGTATTGCACCGTTTTGCTCGTCCTCTCCACCAAAAACATGAGAGATAAGTTTTCTTTGTAGCAGGGGTCGAGAAGGGTGAACAACCAGTAATCTGTGTTGTCTAAAATGCGTATAACGTGCGGGCAGCCCAACATGAAGTCAGCCATGTGTGCCAGAGTACCAACAGGCAAGACTTCGCTATCGTCATCAGGAGGATCACTCTCAATCTCCTCATCCTCTTCCTCCTCTTCTGCCCACCCACGCTGAACAGATGGAATTAAACTTCCATGGGTACTACCCTCTGTAGAGGAGGCAACTGTCTCCTCCTCCTCCTCTTCATCATCTGATTTGCGCTGAGAAGACGAACTGAGGGTTGTCTGGCCATCACCCTGTGTAATGTCTTCCCCCATTTCCACCTCTTCCACATGCAAAGTGTCGTCCCTAATTGTGAGCAGTGAGCGTTTGAGTAGACACAGAAGTGAAATGGTTACGCTGATAATAGCGTTATCGCCGCTCACCATCTGTGTTGATTCCTGAAAGTTTCTTAAAACCTCACAGAGGTCAGACATTCATGACCACTCCTCGCTTGTGACTAGCGGAAGCTGACTGGAAAGGTGACAACCATGTTGCAGCTGGTATTCCACTACTGCTCTCTGCTGCTCACAAAGCCTGGACAACATGTGGAACATCGAGTTCCAGCGCGTGCTCACGTCGCACAACAGCCGGTGAGCTGGCAATTTCAAGCGCTGCTGCGGCATTGACAGACCGGATGAAGCTGTCGATGACTTGTGGAAATGTGCACACACGCGGCGCACCTTCACCAGTAGCTCAGGCAAATTGGTGGAGGTTTTGAGAAACCGCTGAACCACTAAGTTTAAGACATGGACTAGGCATGGGATGTGTCTGAGCTTGCCGAGCTCCAAAGCCGCTACCAAGTTACAGCCATTATCAGACACAATCATGCCTGGTTCTAGGTTGAGTGTCGAGAGTCTGGTCTTTTATCCCCTGCCACAGCTCTGCGGTGGTGTGCTGTTTTTCCCCAAACATATCCGCTTCAGCACAGCCTGTTGCCGCTTCCCCACTGCAGTGCTACACTGCTTCCAGCTACTGACTGATGACTGACTGGTGCTGCAAGCGGATAATTTGGAGGTGGAAGTTGAGGAGGAGGCGGAGGCCTTGCTGACAAATTAACATGGAATACAATCACACATCAATACAGCAATCACTAATGCCTATGTATGACATGCCTTCCGCGGTGATACTTGAGCATCTTGATTTATATGGCATAAAGTAAACAAAACTCAAAGGGCCATACATAATGTGGCCACAGCATGAAAAAATACAAGACAAATATCAGGTACGAGGGGGACACAGGACAAAGACACAAGGGAAAAGTAGGGGGACAAGGGGATAGGAGAACTAAGAGGGTGAGTGAAGCATACGGGAGGGCACCAGGCGACACTATCAAGTCAGCAAGGATTGATACTCCGAGGAATCTTGAAAGTAGCAACAAAAGCTCTGTTACTTCCTTTCAGAGAGGCTGTGAGTTCCTCCATTCTCCGTATCTCGTCCACCTTCTGAATCCACATCCCCACGGAGGGTGGAGAGGAGGATTTCCACTTCGCCGGGATACATGACCTAGCTGCTATAACCAAGTGGCGCAGGCAGGAGCGCCAAAATAGGCTCAATGGCAGATCCGAGAGAAAAAGTACAGGGTGGGCCATTTATATGGATACACCTTAATAAAATGGGAATGGTTGGTGATATACTAATGTGCCACAAACAGGAAGTGAATATGTGAGGGGGGGGGGGGGGGAACTTTTTAAGATGGGTGGTGACCATGGCGGCCATTTTGAAGTCGGCCATTTTGAATCCAACTTTAGTTTTTTCAATAGGAAGAGGGTCATGTGACACATCAAACTTATTGGGAATTTCACAAGAAAAACAATGGCTTTAATGTAACTTTATTCTTTCATGAGTTATTTACAAGTTCCTGACCACTTATAAAATGTGTTCAATGTGCTGCCCATTGTGTTGGATTGTCAATGCAATCCTCTTCTCCCACTCTTCACACACTGATAGCAACACCTCAGGAGAAATGCTAGCACAGGCTTCCAGTATCCGTAGTTTCAGGTCCTGCACATCTCGTATCTTCACAGCATATAAGTGGTCAGAAACTTGTAAATAACTCATGAAAGAATAAAGTTACGTTAAAACCAAGCACACCATTGTTTTTCTTGTGAAATTCTGTATGATGTGTCACATGACCCTCTTCCTATTGAAAAAAAATAAAGTTGGATTCAAAATGTCCGACTTCAAAATGGCCACCATGGTCACCACCCATCTTGAAAAGTTCCCCCCCCCCCCCCCCCCCATATTTGCTGCCCAGTCTCCATTGTAAGAACGAGCCCCCCGAGCTACCCGCCGGGAAGTCCGGATGCCCCAGGACAGGAAACAATGGAGACTGTAGGGGAGACTGTAGAGATTTGTTGGTACTTACAGAATTGAGTTAGGGTAGGGCCTATGATGGGATGAGAGGGAAGAGCACTAGGAACCTTCCTGTCTGTCCATGGCAGAAGAGCAAGAGGGGTCCGGGATGAAAATTGCTCAATGGAGATCCATTGTTTGAATGGGGAGTGTCGGCACCAGTCTACAACCCGTTGGAACATAGAGGCAGCATAATATTTTCTTAGGACAGGAATCCACAGAGCTGCGCACCTAGTATCTTGGGAGTAGCATTCCTCTGCACTTTTTCCCCCCTCCCCTATCCAATGAGCGCCTTAATTAGGTGGTACATATGGCTGTGCTTGCTCCTCCTCCCATTGGTTGCTTGATGCACATGGAGGTTACTAGGAGCAGCACACCATATGTGCGGCGTCTGCGCTCCTGAACATAGAAGCCCAACGGCTTAGGTAGGTTTAGCGTAGGACCCGCCTGACCTGAGACCACCTTGACGCTCGGTAGGCAGGCTTAGATGTGTTTTGATCAAAATATATTGACTAAGTGTCTCAGACATGATCATATCAGAGTGAGGACTTAGTCCATATATAGTGCTTGCATCTGCTTTAATAAGTGCATTATTATCTTATTTCTGTGGTTTTCTTCAATAATATGGCCAGGGACATCCGCAAATTTGTATCATATCGTGCAGGATGTTTTTATCTTAGTTTTTTCTTAGGACAGGAATCCCCAAACCCCCCCTCTCTTTGGGTACATGCAGTAAGGATTTAGACAGTCTAGAACTCTTCCCCGCCCAAATAAATTTAAAGAGGTCACGATGAGCATTAGAGAAGAAACTAGCTGGGATATGAATGGGGAGGGTCTGGAACAAGTATAATAAGCGTGGATGGACATTCATCTTAAAAATGGCACACCTGCCAAACCACGTATAGAGGCCTTTAGACCATCTCTTAAGGTCTTCCCTGATCCGACTCAGGAGGGGGGTGTAGTTCCTGGAAAACAGCTCCCTTAGATCCTTGGGAATCAACGTGCCCAAATATTTAATGGCACCTGTCGTCCAACGGAAAGGTAAGGAGCCCGCCAATTCGGCTTCCAGGGAAGTCGGAATGGAGACATTAAGCGCTTTAAACTTCTGTAAGTTAATTTTCAGATTGGACAAGTTGTGAAATTCATTGAATTCCTCAATTAGATTGGGGAAGGTGATCCTAGGTTTGGTAATCATAAACATCAGATCATCTGCATAAGCTGCTATGTTAAACTCCTGTCCTCCCACCATCAAACCCGAGATGTCGGGATTTTTCCTGATAGTCCTCAGCAGGGGTTCTAACGTGAGGATAAAAATTAAGGGGGATAGCGGACAACCCTGGCGTGTGCCATTTCTGATCTCAAAGGGGGGCGAGAGGACACTATTAACCTTTGTGGATGCCGAGGGGGAGGAGTATAGAGATCGGAACCAAGCTAATAGAGGGCCCACCACACCCACATGGTTAACTACTGCGAATAACCAGGGCCATCCTACCCTATCAAACGCCTTTTCGGCATCCGTAGATAGGAGACATAGACAGGAGCGTTGAATCTTGGCAAGGTGGACCAAGTTCAAAACTTTTGTGGTGTTGTCTCTCGCCTCCCTTGAGGGAATGAAGCCAACCTGATCTGTGTGTATAAGGTCCGACAGGAAAGGGGTTAAACGTGTGGCCAAAACTTTTGAGAATAGCTTAATGTCAACATTAAGTAACGAGATGGGCCGATAACTAGCACAGGCGGTCGGGTTCTTACCTTCCTTATGGATAACTGTGATGTGTGCATGTGACATATCCCTAGGGAGGGGGTCTCCGGAGCTAACTTTATTCAAGGCATCTGTAAGGGGTGTCCGCAGAAGGGGGAGGAATCTCTTGTAATAAGAAGCCGGTAGGCCATCAGGGCCTGGGGCTTTACTAGGTTGCATCAACTTCAGAGCCTCCGCAATCTCATCAGCGGTGAAAGGACTATTCAGACCTTCAAGGGCCCCACTCGGCAATTTAGGTAAACCTGACCTGGCTAAATAGGAACCCATGGCCGAGTTCAGGGCCGGGCTCACTTGGCTAGACTGAGGAAGATTATACAGGTTCTGATAAAAGTGGGCAAAAGCTTCTGTTATGGATTCTGGGTCATTAAGCACCGTTCCCCGTGGAGGGGCAATGCGAGGGACGTAGTTCCTAGCCCTTTGTTCCCGTAAGGAATTGGCTAAAAGTCTGCCACACTTATTACCATATTCAAAAAAGTGCCTTCTACCCTTCGAGAGGAGAAATTTCGTACAGGTGTGCAACTTGTCTTTGAGCTTGCACCTAGCCTGCAAAAGTGTTGTGCGAACCGATTGCGCGTGAGAACATTTGTGGACCTGTTCCAGATCGGAAATTTCCAGACTTGGGAGAAGGAAGAGGGGACTTCAAAGAGACATGTAGCATGGCGTGGTCCGAGAAAGCGATTGGGTCAATTGAGGAGGAGGCAATGAGAGGGACTGCTGAGTGTCTAAGCGTCAGGATAATGGGGGGAGCTAAAATTCGGCATAGTATCTCTGCGAAAGTGAGTTTCCTGAATGAAGGCAATCTGTACCTTTTTACTCCACAAGAGCCGGAGAATGGAGGAACGTTTCTCAGGAGTATTCAGCCCATTGGCATTAATGGACGCAAAGGTGATCTCCGACATGGTCTAGACCTGAAGGAAACAAAAGGCAGGGGGAGGGGAGTGGAGAGGGAGGTAGTGGGAAAGGGAAACAAACACAAGGGTAGGTTGAGAACACTAAAGATTAGAAAAACAAGTACAAATACGCCTGAAGGGCGAAGTATCGGAACCGGCTAATCCAGCTCAGATGAAAACTATTTTAAACAAACAAAACAGTGGAGAAAGCAATCCACTATTCAACTCTTGGTGGACCCAAAACGAACCAACCAAGACTCACGCGGACCTAGTGGGGGTGAAGAAGAGCACTCAATAAGGCTGTCCTTTCCCCTGGCCCAGGGAGTAGTGCAACAACAGTACAAAGTAAGGGAGGAGGAGCATGGACAAGCTGCCGCCCATAAGAAATGGGATACAATCAGCAGTAGTGCCTAGGCGGCACCCCGTCCCCTGCACACCCCCCCCCCCCCCCAGACTGACACAACATCAGGCATTGTGGGTCAAAAAGTAGGAGTTGTAGTCGACTCATAGAATCTGGAGCTTTTCATACTGAGGACAGTCCCTTATCCAGGAGGGTGTGGAACCGGAGGACAGGCTTGATGATGACCATGATTCACACGTGAGGGAGGTCCCCCTGCAGGAGAAGAAAATACCGGGACATCTAGCCAGTCCGGTAGGGAGATGAGTGGACAGTCCAGGAACCGACTAAGCTCATCCGCCTGGTCTGGAGAGTGCAATGCAAACGTAGATCCGTTCTTGCGGATTATTAGGTAAAAAGGGTGGCCCCAGCGGTATGTGGCCCCAGCATTTGTGACAATTTGCAGGAGGGGTTTCAGAGTACCTCTCATAAGCAAGGTTCTCCTGGATACGTCAGGTAGGATTTGGATCTGGCATCCGCTGAATGAAATTGGACCTTGTCTCCAGGCTCTTTGCAAAAGTTTCTCTTTTTCTCTGAAGAAGTGAACTCTGCAGAGGACGTCACGAGGAGCAGAATTCTCTGAATGTCTGGGGCCTAGAACCCTATGCACCCTGTCCAGCTCAATTTCAGAATCTTCAGGTCTGTCAAGAAGAGAATTGAATACTGCAGACACCGCCTTTATTAAATCTGCGGACGGGACCTCCTCAGGGATCCCACGGATTTTAATGTTATTACGCCTGCAATAATAGATGTCTGTTTAAGACCTGCTGTGATGAGACCATCTTTTCCACACTCGACAGGCAGGCATGCAGTTCAGACGAAATTTGAACTTGCGAGGTCACTTTGGTGGAGATCGTTGTTAAGTCCGCCTTGACTTCAGCGATAGCCTGATCATGATTGGTTTCCACTCTCTGTATGGTCACCTCCAGGTCTGCCTTAGTCGGAAGCATGCTTAGCAGTGACCAAATGTTCTTCAACTTGGGACGTTTAGCAGATCTGCCATGGGACGAGGAGGCAGAGAACGAGTCCCCTGATGAATCAGAGGCGTCTGAAGGATGGAAAACAGCCGGAGTGGAGGGGAGATCAGGTGAGTGAATCTGAGGAGGCCGCTCACCTCTAAACGCAGCCTGTGTGCTGTTCAGGGCCTGCATATCAGGTGCATGTAGCAGGGATCCCTGTGCAGCGTTGAGATCACCCGACTGTGGGACTGGAGGTTCTGGGTGACTAGGATGGTGCTTCTGGACAGGCAAGGCGCTGGCTGTTGGCTTAGGAGGGGTTTCGCAGCATGTCGCACTCACCGGGATTGGAACAGAGGTCCCGCCAGAGTCCATGGGCCCGGAAGCGGATGCTGAGAGTTGCATGCGTGGATCTCCTCCGGTTGCGGCGGGAGGTAAGTAGGCCGGCTGCTGTGTGGCCTGTTCATTGAAGCCCTGCGAGCCCTCCGGCATGGCATGAGCCTCAATCTCCTGCGGTCCGTCCGTCGCCATCTTGGGCCATGAGGCCACTTGAACATAGGACTTCCTGCCCGGCCCATATGTGTAGCCCACGGGCGTGGAAGTCACTGCGGGCCAGTCCGAGGTCAGTGAAAGCAGCGGTGGGGAGTCCGCTGGTGTCTGTACTGGGCCGCTAACCCCCAGATTCAGGCGCGCGGTCTGTGGCGCAGCTCCTTCCTTCATCGGCGCCATCTTGGTGGGGTCCGGCGCGGGAGCTGGCGTGGCCGTGAAATACCTTGCAATGTGAGGTTCCGAGGACATGAAAGTGGACCCGCGGCGGCCCGAACGTCTGACCATAGTGTTCAGGCCAGTAGTATCCGAATCGTTGTTAGTAATCTCTGTTACAAGGGCCAAGGGTCCGGGAGCTCTGAAATGTGCGTGTTCACGGCTGCATGCTCAAGCCACGCCCGCGGATGATTGTTTTTCTTGAGCTTTGGTACAGGCACAGTTTCACCGTGCCCAGGGCCACGGCCTCTGTGTGCACCATCAGCATCACGGCCACTGCCCGTCCCTTACTGCTCCCCTTCTTCATATTAAATGTTAGAAAACAAAAATATAAATATTCCATGGCACTCCAAAGAAGTAAAATGAATGTGACTTTAATTCACCAATGCAACGTTTCGGTCCACACACTGGAACCTTCCTCAAGCAGTGACAAACATAGTGGGTATAGCAGCATATATATAAGATGATCAGGTTACAACATAGTGACAGTGACAAACATTAGTGTAATTAACTAAAAGCATAAAGAATAAAACTTTTTATTTAACATAATATCCATAAGTATATCAAAGATTACAGTCATTTGTACAAATCAATCCAATTTCAACAAAGAAATGTGAATAATTACATAAAATACATAAAAATTAAATTCATACTTAGGTGAAAATATACAATACATAATTAGTGCACAGGTGAATAATAACGTGATAATTAAAAACACATGGTTTATCGGGACCAGTAGTGATTACCTTAGTCAATATGAGTATCTCGGCGTGGGCTCTGTGTAACTGCGCATGCGCGATGTGTGTTTCCAACTCACGTCATCTGATGATTGCCTCCCACAGAGTCAAGTCGCGTATGTGAATCGGCATATTCAGAGTCACATGCATGACATAAGTCATGTGACTGGAACCCATGTGATCCAACTCCTGGTGATCACCTGACTGCTTTCAGGCGATACAACTCAGGAACTAAAAACAAGGTCCAGCCACATGATCAGGTCAATGTAATCATATAAATGAATAACGGGTCCCAACGAACTTTTGTCTCTAATAGATGCCCCATCTAACTGGACCATTATGATAATAAAAAACAGTGTCTAAATTAAATATATATTGAACGTTAAATCACAAACAAAAAATGTTCGGTACAATTTAGATTCTTATATATGAGAGTAGAGCCACCAGCGCTTAATCATATAATCAATGTGAGAGAACAGCCGGTGATGACAGTAATGGTTGCCCCACATCTGGTCTAGGCAAAGGACCCACCACCATCCGTCAAACCACTGTCACATATATATTTCAGGACAATAAGGTGAGTATATAAAAAAATCCACTATGTCAACAGAGTCATTGATATCAGGTCCCACTGCCAATGAGACCCAGATATCTCTGGGGGTGGCTCTGGTTGTCCAATATCTATGAATAGACAATGGCCCCACCAATTGCCACCACACTCCATATCTGTATGGATGTACAGTTGAAAGAAAAAGTATGTGAACCCTTTAGAATGATATGGATTTCTGCACAAATTGGTCATAAAATGTGATCTGATCTTCATCTAAGTCACAACAATAGACAATCACAGTCTGCTTAAACTAATAACACACAACTAATTAAATGTTACCATGTTTTTATTGAACACACCATGTACACATTCACAGTGCAGGTGGAAAAAGTATGTGAACCCTTGGATTTAATAACTGTTTGAACCTCCTTTGGCAGCAATAACTTCAACCAAACGTTCCTGTAGTTGCAGATCAGACGTGCACAACGGTCAGGAGTAATTCTTCACCATTCCTCTTTACAGAACTGTTTCAGTTCAGCGATATTCTTGGGATGTCTGGTGTGAATCGCTTTCTTGAGGTCATGCCACAGCATCTCAATCGGGTTGAGGTCAGGACTCTGACTGGGCCACTCCAGAAGGCGTATTTTCTTCTGTTTAAGCCATTCTGTTGTTGATTTACTTCTATGCTTTGGGTGTTTGTCCTGTTGCAACACCCATCTTCTGTTGAGCTTCAGCTGGTGGACAGATGGCCTTAAGTTCTCCTGCAAAATATCATGATAAACTTGGGAATTTATTTTTACTTTGATGATAGCAATCCGCCCAGGCCCTGACGCAGCAAAGCAGCCCAAAACCATGATGCCCCCACCACCATACTTCACAGTTGGGATGAGGTTTTGATGTTGGTGTGCTGTGCCTCTTTTTCTCCACACATAGTGTTGTGTATTTCTTCCAAACAACTCAACTTTTGGTTTCATCTGTCCACAGAATATTTTGCCAGTACTGCTGTGGAACATCCAGGTGCTCTTGTGCAAACTGTAGACGTGCAGCAATGTTTTTTTGGACAGCAGTGGCTTCCTCTGTGGTATCCTCCCATGACATCCATTCTTGTTTAGTGTTTTGCGTATCGTAGATTCGCTAACAGGAATGTTAGCATATGCCAGAGACTTTTGTAAGTCTTTAGCTGACACTCTAGGATTCTTCTTCACCTCATTGCAGTCATCTTTAAAGCATGGCCACTCCTAGGGAGAGTAGCAGCAGTGCTGAACTTTCTCCATTTATAGACAATTTGTCTTACCATGGACTGATGAACAGCAAAGCTTTTGGATATACTTTTATAACCCTTTCCAGCTGTATGCAAGTCAACAATTCTTAAAAGTGTGAAAGTATCCTTATACCTGTAAGATCTTATTTAGTTTCTCTTAATGAAAGCAATAAACCAGTTAGATACTGGATAACACGGTACCAGACTTTTTTCTTTTTCCCTTTTGTCTTCACAGGACTGGCTGGTTTCCTGAGGCATATGTAAAATCTATGGATACAGATCCCAGGCAAGAGATTATTCATAGTTTTTATGGATGGGTGGAATTTTTATTTATAGAGTGATCTGGATCCTATCGCTCTGCAGGAAGTATGGTTTTGTATACATGCTATGCACGTCTAGAATGACAGTATTGATCTGTCCATGCAGGTCCTCTGGGATGCGTAGTGCGCACAGTGCCAGTGATCTCCTGGATGTTTTAGACATGCCACAGCCGGACTACAAGCAGAGTACCGCAGATCAGAGGCCTATCACCAAAGCTTCCAATCCAGCTCCTCCACCACCTCCTGTGAACAACAGCTTTAAGGTAAGAGCACCAGTCTGCACCTGCTTCACAACATGAACTCGAAGCATGTTTGTTATAAACCATGATTAGCGTCAGTCCACAAGCCATACTTTGCAATGAAGTGGGACACATACTCTACAGTACTATATGGATCATGGACCCAAAACTGCACCAAGTAGGAGAGAATGGCCATCTTCCCTGACAATGATTCTCTCAATGTAGAGACTGAGGAATATATTCTAAGGAAAGAAAGTCAACTTAAAATCACCACTATTGGGCTATATGAAGGTATTCATAAATTGGAACATAGCACACAATAATCTCAGCAATCTACTTAAAAATGTCTGGAACTTGTAAGGCCACAGGGTATAGAGGCCCCCATTCTTGTTATTAGTGGGGGTCCTATTGCTGGGCCCTGTACTTTGTGGAGTCCCCCTGAAATGGACGGAATGGCTGGTTGCAAATGTGCGCTGCCACTCCATTCATTTCTATGGGAGTGCTGGAAATAGCCAAGTGCTGTACTCTGGCGCTCCCATAGACACTAATGTAATAGCAGTGCACATTTCCAACCAGCCGCTCGATGCATTTTAGGGGCGCTGCACAGGGTACAAGGCTCCTTTTATCGTGACCGGTAGGGGTCCCACTGATCTGATAGTTATCCCCCATCCTGTGGTCTTTTACAAAGGCACATGTATGATTTTGCTGCCTGTTAGAAGGCTTTGGTCAGTAGTAGTACATTATACACTGCACAGTATAGAACTGCATGTTTCTACAAATTAAATAGTAATAAATGGTCGATATGCACATATACTGTCAGTAAGTTTCCCCTCCTCTGGTATGTGACCAATCATTTTTTTTCTCCCCACACTTTAAAACCTCAGAGGGCGCATAGACTGAACCTCGTCTCTCTTCCCAGCAGGGTCCCTTTAGCTCCATCCTCACATCCATGACCCCTGAGCCACACTTCTGGTGGATACAGGATGACAGCTCTGACTGTTAAACGTATGATCATTGTTGGCACTGCCAACCTTGCATGGTAGATCCCCACACTGTGCTAGAAGGGGGGGAGTAGATGTATGCATATATAGGGGGCTACAGTGTGGGAGAAAGTCACTATAGGGTGTGGGGTGAGGTTGTGTGTGCTTGGCAGCTCTCTAGCTCAGTGATGTGAAGTAACTTGTCCTACGGTATGATGAGGACAGGTTTTGTGTGCACTAATAGGATGGCAGCCATCTTGTTTCCCCTGATGTTTGCTCCCTAGGCAAAACGAGACATTGTAGCTAATGAAAAGTATTTGGGAATATATTTATAATAAAGTAATATTTAAGTATTTTCATTTTCTTAATTCCCGGAGAACCCCTTTAATTCCAACTATGCTACATAGAGCTCCCCCAATCACAAGACACATAGTTATGTGATAAATATACCGTATTTCGTTGTCCCATCAATGCATGCAGCCATCTCCCTTGTAAAGTCCATGCCATAGAGCCTGACTAGACAATGTTTTGCAGTGGCTATATTTTTGCACTTAGTTTTCACCATACGTATGTCCATCTGCATGTGCTTGTTATGTATATGTCTATCTGGTTTTAACTGTGCTGTTTTTGATCACAGAAGTCTGGAGGAGGAGGTCGTGCAGATCTGTTTCCTAGGTAGGTCCATATAAACTGATGGGTCACAATAGTAATGGGAGGCCATAAGTTAATGCATGTTTGTCTTCACCCTATTTCTTTTGAGAACATTAACACAATCCGGTAATAGGAGATTTTAAAGCCATATACTTGTATCAAGTGTCTGGTTTGTGGTCTCAGAAGTGGAACATCTTCTCAGGAACAGATTTAGCTGAACTTCAGTCAGCATTGACGTATTTCGTATGGTTTGCTGGACTCTTTTTTTCCTTCACATGTTCCCCGCTGTTCATTGTACATTTCTAGTGTGTTCATTTTAGAAACATTGTAATGGTGTCACATAATGATGCCATGAGGGTTAAGCTAGGGCTACTTAGTGGTGTGACGCTTTCAGCTACCGCAGGGTCTCAAGCCGCCAGAGTGGGGAAGTCTCCTGAAGAAAGGTAGCGGATCTGCGCAATCTAGACAAGTGGTAAAGGTGATATTTTATGTGGTTTGATTAAGACAACTTTGTAAGTACAATAAAGTGCGACTATTTTTATCTATACGCGGTGAGCGTTATGTATGCATCTTTTCTTAAGGCTGCAGCGCTGGAATAATGGGCAGAAACAAGCATTGCGGTACCTGCCTTCAGCACTGAAGTATATCGCCATAACAGGAGAAGTGTGAACACCCGTGGGCTAAGTCTCCGCACGCAGACTTTGTTAGTTGTGTGGAGCATATACTGACAGACTGCACTTTTGATTGTTTCACCTTTACCGCTTGCTTAGTTTGCGCAGATCCGCTACCTTTTTTCTTTTGCTTTCTATACGGAGGACTGGGATAACTCCAGATAGGATCTTGCAGCAGACAATACACATGGGGAAGGCTCTTGTCTCTAGCTGTCCGGCCACTATAAATCATGGGAAGCGAAGCAAGGCTACAGGGTCCTCATGTCTCGCAGTCTTCTTTCTAATCCCCTGTTTACAGGTGGATGTGATGTAGGAAATTGGCTGTGACTGTATCTCATGATGCGTAGTGATGGCATCTGTGTGGTCATCTAACACTAACTTCTGTCAAGGAGTTTTATGAATAAAGCATATATAACTAAGGTGTAAATGCTAGCCAAAATCGTAATATTTACTGTGAAAAATGTTATTATAGAGCCTTCAAGAACTGTAATATCACACTGTGGCCCTCTGACCACAAAAGGCTGTGCACACCTCAGACAAAAGCCTGTCATTTTACTGTATTGTGCATTTTTGAGACGCCTGAGTTATTGAATTCTTTGCATTATCTGGATACAGATAAATGACAAGTGGCAAACATTTCAGTTGTCAATGTGAATGCCTTACATTTCCAGTTATAGTCCCCCCATAACAATGATCCTATAACGAGGCCAATGCTACCTCCAATTTCCCCCCAGAGGAGGTCTAACCTCTGTGTCCCTATAACAGAGCTGACCACTGTACCCTCACAACAGAGCCAGCCGCAGTGCCCTTAAAGGGGTTGTCTGGGCTTTTACTATGGATGACCTATCCTCAGCATAGGTCATCAATATCAGATCGGTGGGGGTCTGACACCTGGCACCCCTGACGATCAGCTGAATGAGGAGACGGTGTGCGCAGTGCGCACGTGCTGTCTCCCTTCTCTCTCCCTGTCTGCTGCTGCTGTCTATGACAAAGACCAACAGGACAGGAAGAGAGAAGGGAGACCGCACCTGCGCACGCCATCAACTCATACAGCTGATCAGAGGCGGTGCCGGGTGTCAGACCACCGTTGATCTGATATTGATGACCTATCCTGAGAATAGGTCATCAATAGTAAAAGCCTAGACAACCCCTTTAAGGGTTGACCAGCACAGAAGCAGTCTAGGATTGGCAGTCAGGCTCGCTTGACACAAATGAAGGGGTGGTATGCTGGAAAGAGTAACTTTATTCTACTTGAAAGGCACAATTTACTTGAGCATTGCGCAAAGGGGTATAAGCTGCTGCTGAGCACCTTGTATATAAATTATTTCAGGAGAGCACATTCGCTTTCCAATGCATACATTTATCTAACGTGTATGGCCATCTTTAGGGCCCATTCACATGACCATATTTTTCTGTCCGTGCGGATAGGATGCAGACCCATTAATTTCAATGGGGCAACAAAAGATGCGGACAGCACGCTGTACGTCCGTTCTGTGACCCTGCAAAAAAGATAGAGCATGTCCTATTCTTGTCCGTATTTGTGGACAAGAATAGGCATTTCTGTCATGAAGAAGGATGTTCCGTTCCACAAAATACGGAAGGCACATGGCTGGTATCCGTGTTTTGCAGATCTGCAATTTTCGGTCCACCAAAACAGATATGGTCATGTTAATGAGCCCTAAGTCTGGTAGTCTGAGGTAGAACATCCCAGAGTACAGATGCAGCACAGGAGATGTCCTAAAGAAGTAGCTCATAAGGCTTATGTAGGAAAGTACATACAGGCGCTTTTGTGATATTCTCTAATGCAGACTGAACGTCCCACTCTTGTCCTCTAGAAATATTTGAACTCTTTTTCATTTCTACCAGGGGAACAAATCCATTTGCAACGGTTAAGCTTCGACCTACTGTAACCAACGATCGATCTGCTCCTCTTATTCGGTGAGACAGTGAATCATGCCACCCTTTATCGGACTCCAGGGGGTACAGCAATGAACGAAGCTCCTTGTAATCAGTCGTGGGCATCTGGATTCTGCTAGGCCGACTTCCAGTTAGTATTATATTGGTTGGAAACAGATCTTGCACATTCTGTACATTTTGCTCCAGTGATTGTAGACAGAGTTTAACATGAATTTCTTGTGAATGATGTCATCTTTTTACCTCTGTAAAAATATCCATTTTGTGGTGTTTGCAGAAATTACATAGATTTGGTGACTTATAAACTTTGTAAATATATATTGGGAAGTGATCATGTCAAACAGTGTAAATAAACCAGATTAGAACATGAAAAACCTTTGTGCGACTTCTGAATTTTGTCCCTAATACCCAGAATTTTATTGCTGCTGTTTTCATACTTGAAATAAACCCATAATTGCGTTCAGTAATGTGAGCACATAGGGGGTCACACTTTTCAAAGTATACTATCTGTTAATATATTGTATTACTGCTGCCAGTGGCTGTGGTAGAAGACCAGGAGAGAGACGAAGGTGAGACTGTAAAGATTTTGTTATACTGCCTATCTAGTGAGCAATTAAGTTACTGTAGTTTAGTCAACACAGAAAGATATTCTTAAACATTTTTCTCAATTTACACATATATCACTTGGAGGTCTAGTCACCCTTTTCAGTGTTCTCAGTAATCCACTTCTTTAGATGCCATTATACTGTAGTCCAGTTCTTACGTTGAACCTTATAGTCCATCATACAGTCACTTTCACTGAAAACTGGAATCATCTCGCGTGACCAAAAAGTTATATATATATATATATATATATATATATATATAGCAAACAAAAACCAGTAGCAGCACACCACTATATGCGCTAAGACTAAGTAAACAGGTGAATGTGTGAACAGGGTCAAAAATACATGACGCCATATAGTTACTGCAAAGTAGTGGAGAAGCTCTTAGCACATATTATTGATCAAAAATATGTCGGGCCCACCTACCGGACGGCAAGGTCGCTTCTCATCAGGTGTATACTAGAGGGCCCTCACACTGGAAGATAGAACATCCAGACAAGGAGCATAACTCCAGCACACACCAAGGCTGGAGTACAACTGACTCCTGAGCTTAAGCCACAGGTATAAGAAGCACCTAGTGACCACACCCAGCAAGGTAGTTAACCCCTCTAGCACCAAACAGGGAAGGAAGCAGGAGAAGGGAAGAAAGGCACATACAAGCCAACATTAATGTGTTGCCCCTGGCAACCAGCATGCGCAGCGACATGTAACACGCACAACACCGAGGCCGTGACCTTCCCCTTTAACAGTGACTTTCACAGCATACCACCCCCTTGACAGTGACCTCCACAGGGGCCCACCCCCTTAACAGTGGCCTTTACACTGTATGGGAGCGTGTCCTTTTTGAACATCTCACTCTAAGACAGCAGCACTGTGCTGTCTGAGTGTAAGCTGCAGGGAGAAAGTCACCCTCCCTCCCTCCCCTCCGGCTCAGGAGTGGGATGGGGCGTGGCCTAACCAGATCAGGGGCGTGGCTTAGCAGGACCTGGGGGCGGTACTAAGTGTTATTAGGCCTTGGCTTTTCTTCAATAGCGATTATTCTGGTGACAGATTACCTTTAAAGCTCTCCTACAGCAGTGAAGATAAATGGCTGGGTTGTTATGGAAACCTGGAGTAAAACTGTGTATGTGGAGGCTAACGGCCTGCGAGCTTCTATTGGCTGATAATGGTCATGTGACCAAGCTTCTATTGGCTAATGCATTTTTTGGGAATATCTCAGAAACGTTACGTCCTAGAGAACTGAGACCTGGTCTAAAACCTTCCCGGATGTACCTTTGTGCCAAATTTCGTGATTATAAATGCGACGGTGTGGATTCCTTTAGCGGACATACATATACATATACATATACATATACACACACACACACACTCAGCTTTATATATTAGATAACAAAGGTGTAAATGCTATCCAAAATTGTAATATTTACTGTGAAAATTTTTATTATAGAACCTTCAAGAACTGTAATATCACACTGTGGCCCTCTGACCACAAAAGGCTGTGCACACCTCAGACAAAAACCTGTCATTTTACTGTATTGTGGTTACAAAACGGAATAAGCAGGTGTTATAGATACATTTTTGAGACGCCTGAGTTATTGAATTCTTTGCATTGTCTGGATACGGATAAATGACAAGTGGCAAACATTTCAGTTGTCAATGTGAATGCCTTACATTTCCAGTTATAGTCCCCCCATAACAATGATCCTATAACGAGGCCAATGCTAGAGGAGGTCTAACCTCTGTGTCCCTATAACAGAGCTGACCACTGTACCCTCACAACAGAGCCAGCCGCAGTGCCCTTAAAGGGGTTGTCTGGGCTTTTACTATGGATGACCTATCCTCAGCATAGGTCATCAATATCAGATCGGTGGGGGTCTGACACCTGGCACCCCTGACGATCAGCTGAATGAGGAGACGGTGTGCGCAGTGCGCACGTGCTGTCTCCCTTCTCTCTCCCTGTCTGCTGCTGCTGTCTATGATAAAGACCAACAGAACAGGAAGAGAGAAGGGAGATGGCACTGCGCCATCAACTCATACAGCTGATCGGAGAGGGTGCCGGGTGTCAGACCCCCGCCGATCTGATATTGATGACCTATTCTGAGAATAGGTCATCAATAGTAAAAGCCTAAACAACCCTTTTAAGAATTGACCATTACGGAAGCTGTCTAGGATTGGCAGTCAGGCACGCTTGACACAGATGCAGGGATGGTATGCTGGAAAGAGTAACTTTATTCTACTTGAAAGGCACAATTTACTTGAACATTGTGCAATCCAAATTTAATGCAGGAGGAGTCAGCAACCAGCCAACTCAATGGAAATGTGTATGTTCAACCTACCTTTCTAACTGCCATCTAAAGTCCAACTGGCTCACCCCAATGCACAACTGCTCCTCCAGGACTGGCGTTATTCTTGGCTGGAATCTAGGGTCCTACTTTGTGCACTAGACAGAGCCCAACCACTTAGGTCACTCCGTCAAAATGACAGAGCACCTAAATGACGCTCTGGAGCACTAACAATAAATGATATACAGTGACAGTATAGACAGTGTAGAAAACGGATGGAACAGCTGCCGGGCCTGGTCTGAGAGAGCGATCTTTACTAGCCACAGGAATGGGGGGCGGCATAAAAGGAAGGGGTTGCAAAAAAATTACTGGGGGAGGGGGGCCCCATTCAAAAATTTGCTGTGGGGCCAAGTCATTTCTAGCTACGCCACTGGGAATGGGTTATAAGCTGCTGCTGCTATTGCGTTCAGTAATGTGAGCACATAGGGGGTCACACTTTTCAAAGTATACTATATGTAATATGTTACAATATTGTATTACTGCTGCCAGTGGCTGTAGTAGAAGACCAGGAGAGGGACGAAGGTGAGATGTTATACTGCCATCTAGTGAGCAATTAAGTTACTGTAGTTTAGTCAACAGAGAAAGATATTCTTAAACAATTTTTCTCAGTTTAAACATATCACTTGGAGGTCTAGTCACCCTTTTCAGTGTTCTCAGTAATCCACTTAATTAGATGCCATTATAGTCCAGTTCTTGCATATGTTGGGCCTTATAGTCAATCATACAGTCGCTTTCACTGAAAACTGGAAATGTATTTTGTTCATCTCGCGTGACCAAAAAGCCACCCCAAAATTGGACCAATACAAGCTTCAGTCCACAAAAACAATCCTTATACAGCTCTGTTAATAGAAAAATGAGAGATGCTAAGGAAATTTCATCAGCAGCCTGTACTGTACGCTGAATACAGACACCGGTAACATGCAGGGGCAAACTTCTGAGCCCGCTTGCTACCTCCCTGCATTTAATATATACATATCTTGCTTTGTACTGAAAAACGATACAGTCAACATGTATCCCTGTGTGCAATACTTACTGTCAGTGCTGATCACTGATAACGCTCTACTCTACCTTCCCAGCACTCACTAGAAACACTAACTAGCCAACTGGTCATGCCAGGAAGGTGGAGGGGAGCATGGCTGACAGTAAGTTTTACATACAGGACACAGGCAGAATATATTTTATATAGAAGGTTTATATATCTATAAATCAGATTTTGGGAGGTAACAGGCAGGGAGAGAAGAGGCATGTTGAGAGACCTTACATTGCATTTTACACATATCCAGCATACACACTGAAGATGGAATTTCCTTATCAACTATAAAAAGTGATCAAAAAGACATAAAATTGTATCACTGAAAACTATAGATTGCCCAGAAAGAAATTAGCCATCACACAGCCCAATAGAAGTAAATGCAAAAGGTATTGGGTCACAATATGGCAATAAAAAGAAAAAAAAAATTCCAAAGATTTTTTTTTTTTAAGTATTTAAACACTATACAAATGTTATGTTGCTATAATTGTACTGACCCAGACAATGAAGGGCACAGGTGAGTTTTACCGTATAGAGAATGCCATAAAAATAAAACTATGGAGGAATTGCCTTTTTTTTTCACCCCATTTGGAATTTTTTTCCAGCTTCATACTACATAGTATGTAATATTAAATGGTGCCATTAGAAAGTACAGCTTTTCCTACAAAAAACAAGCCCTCATAGGCTAGGTGATTTGAAAAATTTAAAAGTTATAGCTCTGGGAAGCCAGGGAGTGGAAGACAAAATCATAAAAATGGAAAATAGCCCAGGATTAAAAAAAAGTTCTTTCGTTTTTTCTTTGTTTAAAAAAAGAGAAATAAAAAAATTAAAATCATCCCTTTTCTCCATTTTGCAAATAAAAATCATAAAAAAACTAAGTCGTATAGGGCAGTACTAGTGCCTTGCAGTGCTGGGGTCCTGGGTTTGAATCTGACCAAGGACAACATCTGCATGGAGTTTGTATGTTCTCCAAATATTTGCATGGGTTTCCTCTGGGTATCCAGTTTCCTCTCGCACTGTAAAGAGCTGTAAAATATGTCAGCACTATATAATTGAGCAAAATAAAATCACTGCGTCCAAAAATTTCAGAACCTAGATAAAAGTATTTATCCTGTCAGTCAAAGCTGTAAAAAAAAACGATTAAAATGCACAAATTATTTTATGGTAGCTTCACCTCTCAAATGAAATTGAATAAAAGGTGATCAAAATGTCATGCCTACCCCAAAATGGTATCAAGAAAAACTATTGCTCTCTTCACAAAAATAGAGCCTCCGGCTGCATGGACGGAAATTAAATAGTTATCATGTTAGAATATGGTGATGCAAAGTTGTTGTTTTTTATTATTAAAACATAACAAAAATAATATAAATTTGGTATTGCTATAATTGTCCTCACCCACAGAATAAAAATGTGTCATGTTTACTGCACAGTGAATGGTGTAAAAAAGGAAACTGATAAAACAATTACACCCCAATAATTTAATAAATTCCACCTTCCCCATGCATCATATAGAATATTAAATAGTGGCAGCTTTGACCTACAGAATAAATACTTCTATGTAGTTCTGACATTTTTGGAAACAGTGATTCTTTTTGTTTGCTCATTTGTATGGCACTGACATAATCCATAGCGCTTTACAGATATTAGCATCACAATGTCTCCAATGGGGCTCACATTGTCCTCGTATATCTATGTGAACAGGAAAAATAAAAAAATAATGGCTTTTGGAAGGCATAAAAATTAAAATGCAAAAATGTAAAATGGCAGCCGAAGCAGTTAAAAATTTGCAAGCACAGTGCAATTTTAATTCATAAAATGTTACACAAATGCGTTTTTCATAAAGATGCTACAAATTTATCAATTTTGCTGCAAATGGCTGCCTTTTACCTAGAGTCTGGAGAGAAATAGACTGCACAGGCAGTGTAGTGAGAAAGAACCTGAGGCAGAGTCTACGGGAGGAGGGGGGGAGAGATCACGCAGGCAGGCCGTGTAGAGAGATATCATAACATAATTGTATAGGAGCCCAGGCTGCCGTCATTCTACTCCAGCCTCGATGCATTACTTTACATTTATCAATATTACGTTTCATCTTCTATTTATTAGTCACCAAAACTGACAGATTATTTTGTAATTGTATTAAGATTATTAATAAAGATGAAAAATAATTGGCCCTAATAAAGAACCTTGTTTTACTAAGGCCTCTTTCACACGACAGTATGTCCATTTCAGTGTTTTGCGGTCCGTTTTTCACGGATCCGTTGTTCCGTTTTTTGCTTCCGTTGTGGTTCCGTTTCCGTTCCGTTGTTCCGTTCCGTTTTTCCGTATGGCAAATACAGTATACAGTAATTTCATATTAAAAATTGGGCTGGGCATAACATTTTCAATAGATGGTTCCGCAAAAAACGGAACGGATACGGAAGACATACGGATGCATTTCCGTATGCATTCCGTTTTTTTGCGGACCCATAGACTTTAATGGAGCCACGGAACGTGATTTGCGGCCAAATATAGGACATGTTCTATCTTTAAACGGAACGGAAAAACGGAAATACGGAAACGGAATGCACACGGAGTACATTCCGTTTTTTTTGCGGAACCATTGAAATGAATGGTTCCGTATACGGACCGTATACGGACCGCAAAAAACGGCCCGCAAAACGGAAAAAAAAAACGGTCGTGTGAAAGAGGCCTAAGTGTATACTAGTTACAATTACTCTTCACCAATATTGTACCCATGTGTATATGTTGTCCCCTGGGATCTGTAGCTTCAGTACGTTGTTGTTGTGTAGCACTGTATAATGGGAAGCATACTGTGCAGCATTTACAGCATCAGTTAGAAAAACTGTCACATAGCAAAGACTGCAGTTCAGACCACTGGATAGTATACAGTAGATCTTGGCTATACATGGGTTCCTCCGGGATCAGGCTTTAACCCCTTAAGGACGCTCTCCGTACATGTACAGCGCTGGTGGACGTGACTTCAGGACCAGCGCCATACATGTACGGCGGGCTGATCGGGCAGGTACAGAAGCTGTGAACACCCAATGAAGGCCCAATCAGTCACTGACAGCCGGGCCCCTGCTGCATACGCCGGCATCGGTGAAAACACAGATGCCTGCGTGGTAACCCCTTGTATGCCGCGGTCACAGCTGACCACGACATGAAGAGCGTTCGCGGAGGGTACGGGTGCCCTCCGCTTCCCCATCGGGTCCCTGCGTTGCAGTGGCGGGGACCCGATGACAGAGAAGACAAGCCCGATGCGTTCCATAGGCATCCATAGGCAGGCTGTCAGCATTCAAGCTGACATGCAATGTAATATACAGGTTGTATTGTAATGCATTGCAGAGGGGATCAGAGCCCAGAAGTTGAAGTCCCAAAGTGTTTTTCCTAATAAAAAAATAAAGCTTTAAGTAAAAGAAATAAAAAAATAAAAAAAAAATCCCAAAAATAAAACACATCATTAAATCACATGATCCAAACCCTGACCTGAGTTCCATAGAAAAAATAAAATAAAAACTGTGCTAAAGCAATCATTTTATTTGTCATCTTACATCACAAAAAGTGCAACACCAAGCAATCAAAAAGGCGTATGCCCCCCAAAATAGTACCAATCAAACCATCACCTCATCCTGCAAAAAAATTGACTCTAAGGCAATCGCCCAAAAAATTTAAAGATTATTGCTCCCAGAATATGGAGACACTAAAACACGATTTTTTTTTTGTTTCAAAAATGCATTTATCTTGTAAATCTTAAATAAATAAAAAAAAGTATACATATTAGGTATTGCCGCATCCGTAACAACCTGCTGTATAAAAATATCACATGACCTACCCCTTCAGGTTGAACACCATAAGAAAAAATAAAATAAAACTGTCAAAAAATGCTTTTTTGTCACCTTACATTACAAATGTGTAATACCAAGCGATCAAAAAGTCATATGCACACTAAAATAGTACCACTGTCATCTCATATTGAAAAAAATGAGCCCCTACATAAGACAGTCGCCCATAAGACTGTCTTTGAGAATATAGAGACACGAAAAAAATATGCTTTATGTAAAACTGAAACAAACAATCAAAGAAAGTAGTCATATTTGGTATTGTCGCGTCCGTGACAACCTGCTCTATAAAAATATCACATGATCTAACCTGTCAGATGAACATTGTAAAAAACTAAAAATAAAGACTATTGCTATTTTTTGTTACCTTGCCTCACAAAAAGTGCAATATAGAGCAACCAAAAATAATATGTACCCTAAAATAGTACCAACAAAACTGCCACCATATCCCGTAGTTTTCAAAATGGGATCACTTTTTTGGAGTTTCTACTCTAGGGGTGCATCATTGTCTTCAAATGTGACATGGCAACTTAAAATGATCCCAGTGAAATCTGCCTTCTAAAAACCATATGGCGTTCTTTCCGTTCTGCGCCCTGCTGTGTGCCCATACAGCAGTTTACGACCACAAATGGAGTGTTTCTTTAAACTGCAGAATCAGGCTAATAAATATAGATTTTTTTTTGGCTGTTAACCCTTGCTTTGTTACTGGAAAAAATGGATTCAAATGGAAAATCTGCCAAAAACTGAAATTCTGAAATTCCATACACTACATTTTCCTTTAATTCTTGTGGAATATCTAAAGGTTAACAAAGTTTGTAAAAATCAGTTTTGAATACCTTGAGGGGTGTAGTTTCTAAAATAGGGCCATTTATGGGTGGTTTCTATAATGTAAGCTCCACAAAGTGACTTCAGACCTGAACTGGTCCTTAAAAATTTGGGGTTTTGGAAATTTTCTTAAAAATGTCAAGATTTGCTTCTAAACTTCTAAGCCTTCTCACGTCCCATAAAAAAGAAAATGTCATTTACAAAATGATCCACACATGAAGTAGATGTCACGGTGGGGAGTGGGGGGAAACTCCACACCGTACAATGTAGGTTGGCGGGATATGCCACTAGGCCTGGAAACACGAATAAAGGGAGCAGGTCACCCTCTAAAACCTCCTAACTGTATGAGCGAACCCTAAGGGTCCATTCACATGTCCATAGTGTATTGTGGATCTGCAATTTGCGGATCCGCAATACACCCGGCCGGCACCCCCCCCCCCCCAGAACTGCCTATTCTTGTCCGCAATTGCAGACAAGAATAGGACATGTTCTATTTTTTGCAGAGCCTCGAAGTTTGGGGCCGAAGCCCAGAAGATCGGGCCCGCGGCACGGAAATGCGGATGCAGACAGCACACATCTTTTCTGTCCCCATAGAGAATAAATGGGTCCGCACCCGTACCGCAAAATTGCGGAACGGATGCGGACCCATTTGCGGACGTGTGAATGGAGCCTAATGGTGGGAGGGCTCATACCCGGAACCTCAGGCCCTGCTAACCCTAGAGATCCCTGTTAATAATGTCAGGGCTAGGAGACGACCTGTTCATCCATGACACGGATGAACCGGAGTCTCCAGCAGGCCTAGCAACAAGGAAAGGGGCAGACAGTAGCATACATCACACCCTGAACATAAACCCACACCAAACATCAACACAGGTAAGGTAGGGAAAATGAAGGATACATAAGGGATGACAATCTATGTCCAACAAGGTGGCACTCAAACTAGACAGATGGTAAAGTCCAGGATGGCAGTATAACTCCAGCTCCACAAGAAGCTGAAGTCCCACCAACCTCAGGCTCCAAGCCCAAGTACTATAAGAGCCCACAACCAGCTCCACCTTGCTCACACTTTAACCCCATACCCACCAGAATAGGAAGGGACAACAACCTTAAAGGGATTCTGTCATGAGATTTTAGCCCTATAAGCTAAACATATGCCCATGTCCGTACTAATAACATAAATCCTAAACTGGCCTTATTAAACCTGCTTGTGGCTCTATTTGCCCCAAAAAAGGTTTTTATGACCTGTCAATCGCCTACCTAAGGTGCCCAAGGGGACATCCGTTAATACAGGGTGCCCGGCCGTCTGGAGCCCTGCGCCTCCTTCCCAGTCTTAATCGCCGCCCTCCCTGTCTACAGTGCCGCCTTCCTCACCTCAGCGCCGCCTCTGCCAGATCCGGACGGCCCTCTGCCAGATACGGGTCCTGCGCACTATGCTCAGTCTGATGCGCCACGGGCTCCTGGCAGCGGCTTCGTTGAGCGAAGTTCGCATGCGCCCGGCCTGATGCGCATGCGCACTTTGCTCAACGAAGCTGCTGCCAGGAGTCCGCGGCGCATCAGGCTGAGCCTAGTGCGCAGGCGCCGGATCTGGCGGAGGGCTGGCCGGATCTGGTGGAGGCGGCGCTGAGGTGAGGAAGGCGGCACTGTAGACAGGGAGGGCGGTGATTAAGACTGGGAAGGAGGAGCTGGGCTCCAGACGGCCGGGCACCCTGTATTAACGGATGTCCCCTTGGGCACCTTAGGTAGGCGATTGACAGGTTATAAAAACCTGTTTTTTAGGCTAATAGAGCCACAAGCAGGTTTAATAAGGCCAGTTTAGGATTTATGTTATTAGTACGGACATGGGCATATGTTTAGTTTATAGGGCTAAAATCTCATGACAGAATCCCTTTAAGGCCTCATGCACAGTTGTTCCGTGATCCGTGTCCGTTTTTTCTTCCGTGTGTCTTCCTTGATTTTTTGGGGATCACCAGATCAGAAAAGTGAAAAAAAAATCTAAGTCAAGTTTGCCTTGAAAATGGTAGGAAAAAAAATGGACACGGATCACGGACGCGGATGACAATCTTGTGTGCCTCTGTGTTTTTTCACGGACCCATTGTTGTCCAACCGTTGTCTCTCAAAAAAAGGTCATATTTTTTTGACGGACAGGAAACACGGATCACGGACACAGATGACAAACGGTGCATTTTCCGAGTTTTCAACTGATCCATTGAAAGTCAATGGGTCCGCAGAAAATCACGGAAAACGGAACAATGGACACGGATGCACACAACGGTCGTGTGCATGAGGCCTAACAGGGAAGTGTGTAAACATGCTAAAAACTACACATTGCCACCGGCAACAAGTATGCACGTCTAAATTGTCACGGTCCACTACCACCAGACCATAACACAGCCGTGACAGTAGACATATGGGAAATGTAAGGTAATAACTATTTTAGGAGGTATCACTATCGGTTTTAAAAGCAGAGAAATATAAATTATGAAAATTGCTAAATCTTCCACATTTTTGGGAAATGTATTTTTTTATAAATAAAAATGAAATATTTTGACTCAAATTTACAAGCACAATATGTGAGGAGAAAACAATCTCTGAATGGCTTGGACAAGTAAAGGCGTTTTGAAGTTATCGCCACATAAAGGGACACATGTCAGATTTGCAAAAAATAGCCTGGTCCTTAAGGTGAAAAAGGGCAGGGTCCTGAAGGGGTTAAACCTGCAAGTGTCTGTGGGCAAGGGACATCTGACGACAAGGTCCTTAGTTTATGAAGAAGAAGGATTTTGCAAAGCATGCAAGATTGGTTCTGCCGATTAAAGGAAGCAATGCTTTGTAAATGATTGCTATCACTGTGCACCTTTGCCCTCTGTTATGTATTGGCATTTTATGAGAGACGTCATACTTCTCCATGCGTCATTGGTACAGAGAGGTTAGGGGTGGGATTTTCAACATGCTGAGATGACCCTGCGACCTTAGTGCAGTGCCTGAGGGTTTTGGGTGATAAAAAGGCAGGGGATGAAAGGGAGCACAGGCCCCTACATCCCCCGGTTACTGCCTGTGTGCTCCTATTGTTCATGTCCTACAGATGCCCAATTGTTCTAGCCAAGCAGTGCCAGCCAATCAGTGGTATGCAAACCCGTCCCTTCACTTCACTTATACCAGATAAAATCTAGTCCCTGCTCTAATTAGACTTCTTTATTCCTTGATGCTGTCTTAATTTCTTACCATTCTAACTGGTCATTAGTATTCATTTATAAATTACACTGTGTCCCATGTCCATCCTAGTGTTGATAATTGCATTGTAATGAGTTTAGTTTCTTATCTCTGGGTGCATATCTCAGACTGCTTCCTTACACTTTTTTCCATAAAGCACAAGGCTTTATTTTTTATTTTCCCTTTTATGTATCATTTAGTTTATGTTTTACATTTATAGGAAAGATTACTATTATCCCTATAGCAGATACATTGATGCCACAATACTCCAAATGTTACTTTTAGGGGCTGTTCACATGGCAGGTTTTACCAAAGATTTTTGGTGCTGACAGCTGAGCCGAAATTCACCCCAAAACCCACCAGCGACCGTGTCCATTCTGCCTCCCATACATCTCAATGGGAGGTAGCACTGAGAATTATGCAGAGCTGTGGCTTATAGCCACGGCTGATTCGAGAAGGGACACGTCCGTTCTTGGCATGGCCACTTCTTTAACCCACCACTCTGCAATCCTCAGCGCTGCCTCCCATTGGAATCAATGGGAGGCAGAAAGGACACCGGCAGGTTTTTTGCTAAATTTCGATGTGCCAAGGTGATGCTGTAAAACAAGCAACGGATCATATGGGCAGGATTTGCTCCCCCGGGTAGAAATGCGCAACAGCATTTGGGGTCTTGAGCATCTTTTGCTTTTTAGACCACTTTATTCTGTGATTTTGTTTGTATATGTATGCCTGGAGGTGGGTCAACCTCAGGTTTGAATGTGCCTTGATTTTGATCTATGGGTAACATTCAGGTGCACCTGTGCGGCCTGCGTCACATGAGCCAGTTATAGGTGGGACCCGCACCTATCAGATGATGGGGCATATCCTAGCGATATGCCCCCATTGTATGTGATGGGAATACCCCTTTAAAGAGAATTGTCCAGCAGGAAAAACTATATTTTCAGCAAAGTGATATAATTAGCTACAGATTATGCAGCTTGCATGGTCAGATATTCTATACAGTGATTCCATAGAAATGATATTTGTACAAAGGCACAGTGACAAGGTCCGTGATGCAAAATAACCCCCTCCCTACTTTCAACTATAATTTATAATGTTCTCTTGGTGCCCTCAGACACCAGTATAACTGCAGCCTCTGCACACACCTCTCCACCTCCAATTCAGGAATCACATTGGCATGATAAGTGCATTTTAAAGTTTATGCCATTTTTGTTCTGAAGTTAAAGGGGCATTCCCATCTCAGACATTGCTGACATTCACCACTATGGGAGTTCCAAAAATAGCCGAGCTTATTTCTGGCAGTCCCATAGCGGTGAATGAAAAGGTGACTGTGCATGCGCAGTGCACTCTCTATGCACTGCTATGGGACTTCCGAAAATATCCCAGCATGCTCACTCTGCTATTTCCAGCGTTCCTATTAGCAGTGATTGGAGAGGTGGCCATGTAGGCATGGTTTGCTCTTTTTTACTTCAGGGAGTCCATTCTTGAGATAGTAGCAGGTCTTAAGAATATGCCATCAATGTCTGAGATGGGTGTTACCTTTAATTTTTTTTTTACTCCTTAACAACCCCTTTAAGTTGTGGTTTTTATACCCACATATTACAGGTTCTTTATAGCTAGTCAAGCTATGGAAGGCCAAATCTCAAGAAAGTGTAGTAACAGATACCAAAAGGGGTTTACAAGGCCATATATTGACACATGGCATTGAGGGATATAATTAAAGAGGTTCTCTGGGATTTACATATTGATGACCTATGCTCAAGACAACGACTTGAATGAGGTTGAGCTATGCCTAGGCCATGTGACTAATGATCATGACATCACATGGCCTTGGAAGAGGTCTAAGTGCTCACGGAGCGCTACAGCCTCTTCGTGCAGCTGATTGTGGGGGTTCAACTTTGGGTACTCCCATCAGTACAGAATATTTACATGTCCCTTATAATTACACAGTAAAATCAGGTAACCCAAATCAAGTGCCAAACCTTGTACAGAAGAAACCTCCTCTACTGTCAGGTTGAGAAAAGTGTTGTCCAAATTGGATCTACTGGGCCAGTTATTATGTAAGGTCTTGGACCCACAGGAAGATCATAAAAGTCCTCTGCAGGGCCTTCTAACTTTTTTTCAGTGTACTTGTCCTCTGTCTCAGGTAATTTTTGGTATTATGTTATTATATTCATTTTGCATTTTTGTATATAGGTCTTTTTCTATTTTTGATTTTTATTAACATATGAGCCATCAACGAACATGTATTCAAAGCCTGTGTAGAAATTGCTGTAACATTTATTGCCAGTCCTGCTTTAGTCCCTTATTATAGCACAGCAGTAATTAGTTAATTAGTTCTGTCTAGTGTAGAACAATGGTGAGCCTACACCACTGACACTGAAGGGATTACATAAAAAATGGTAATTAGCCATAAAACCTCTAAAGGTCAGAGGCCACAAAAGACCTAACAGATCTGAGAGAGTATGATGGACCATGAACCATTATCCATCTTGCTACAAATACACTACACTGGCAAATGTCATGACATGATGCTTTCCACTGAGCTTTGCATCCTATCATGGAATGCATCACTTACAATGGACTAAGGAATACATGGTTGTAACTAAGCTGAAACTGCAAATTCCTCATCAGTCAAAATGTAGTTGCCAAAAAAGAGATCTGGTTTGGACCACACAAAGGTTCTGAGTGCCTTACCTTCTTTACCAGGACTTTTATTATATACTAGTATATATACGAGCATTTGACATTAATTACATTAATTAATATTAAAAAGTATGAACCCTTTATAGTTCTTTGAAAGGTTAGCGACTCTATGAGTGTCAAGGATTGCAGTCTCTAGAAGAGACAGCCTGGTGGCATCTTTGACACATGGTGGGCACAGTCTCTTTAACAGCAGAAGAGTTGCAGATGACTTCTAAATATCTTAAGGGCTTACAGATTGCACCCCAAGATGGTTGACAACATTTGCTAGAACCTTCGCTGTGGGTCTAAAGAAGGCCCTTACCTAGGTGTTATTTGTAGTGTGCAAGAACCTCTTGTATATGCCCTGATGCATCCAGGGTTGTCCAGAATTAACTTGACCAGATAAATTGCAAGCCGATAGCCTGCACGCAAACAACACTTTCAGATGCATAGAGAGCAGTCCTGTTATCAGAGTTTACACAGCCTATACACTGGGTTACCACCTCTTACAGAGTATGACTTTAACGTTAAAGGGAGCTTGTATCCTGCTACAGCGCTTGTACCTAACACTCTAAAAATACCTCTGTTGGCTGTTTTCAGAAGTCCCAAGGAACTTAATAGAGAGACTGCCGCACATGTACATTGTGCTTTTCCTTCAATGTATGGCCCTACTCTTGAGTTATGAGCTGGTCCTAGAGGTGGGACCCACATTTATCAGACATTTATGACGTACCCTACACATATGCCATAAATGTCCCAAATTGGACAACCCATTTAAATCCTCCATTTGACTATGAAGGAGCACAAGAACCAAGGCAGAATGGACATGCTCACTGTGAGCACACTGTGACTAGTCACCACTGCAGTTGTGGGGGCAAAGTGTGTCAGATGCAATTTACCCCCCTTACAAGCAAATTTTCCACCTGATTTGTTGGCCATTTGGATGCACTGGTAAATTAATTTGCCAGGTTTGGTAAATTTATGAGAATCATAGGCAAATAGATTTTCCCACTGTAGTCTATGGATCAGCAATCAACGAATGAAGCATAACAATCAAATAGGCAAATTGATTTGTTCACCCCTAATTATGACTGTGACGCAAATCTATTTTTTTTTAAATGGGTTTACATGGTTCATTCATTGTATAAATGAAGTTTCTGAACTTTTTTTATGTTTCGAGGTACATCTGAATGGTCCGATTAACTGACAGCAAGAAAAGATCTGGAAAATGGTAATGGACTGGAACACAAAGTACTTTCAAAAGTTGCAGATACTTTTCATTATGCAGTGTGTGTGTGTGTGGGATTCCTATCCTGAAATGTAATTTTTAGATCAAAGGAGTTGTCCGAGCTACAGGTCATCAGATCATCAAGGGTCCAACTCCCAGGACCACTGCCAATCGACTGTTTGGAGGAACCTAGGTGCTTGAGCGCTTCCTCCTCTTCAATGTTTACCTGCCCGCTGTTGTCACGGTAGGTAAGATAAGGGAAGGAAACAGAACACGGCAAAGCTAACAAAACAACCGACTAGGCCCCAAATGCTAGGGAACAATGGTGTCGCCTCCTAGCAATCCCTAAAACACTTTCCCTAAGCTGCTATGCCCATGTGCATATCTCATTGGTAGATATGCACATGCCCACGTACCTAAGACTATAACACACTGAACCAAACCCTCAGCTGAAGGGAAGAGGGGAAGAGACACCTAGCTTCTTCAACAACCGAAGGAGCTAGTGTCAACCTAGAGGCCCTCTAGCAAACAAACAGAAGGAAAAAGGGAAAAGGACTTATCTAGAGATGTATTGGAGCAGACGATCCACCAAACCTCCAGAGCTCACACAAGGCAGAACTATAACCTGCAAAGGCTATAGGGAGAGGGAGAAATAAATAGCTTCACTAAAGAACAACACCTGGGAGGAGGTGGGATTCTGTTCAAACCCACAACAAAACAAACTGTCAGATCGAGTCACGTGCAGCAACTCTGACAGATCTCCTCAGAACACCCACAGGGCAGGGTGTGACAGTACCCCCCAGTACCCCCCCTGACCTCCGGACACCCAGTCCCAACTTCATCCGTGTATGCCCTGTGAAAGGCATTTACAAGGCGGCTAGCATTAACATCGGTAGGCAGAACCCACATTCTTTCCTCGGGACCCTATCCCCTCCAATACACAAGGAACTGAAGGGAGCCCCGAAGAACACGTGAGTTGAGAATTCTAGAGATCTGAAACTCCAGATTACCATCAACCAAAACAGGAGGAGGAGACAAAGGAGATGGTTCCGCAGGTTCCACATATTTCTTCAACAAGGACCTGTGAAACACATTACAGATCTTCCAGGCCTGACAATGGCTGAGATTTTGTAAGGGCCAATAAATCTTGGACCCAATTTCCAATAGGGTACCTTAAGCTTAATGTTTTTAGTGGACAACCACACCAAATCACCCACACACAGGTCCGGACCAGTCATACGTCTCTTGTCAGCCATCCGTTTATATCTTTCACCCATTTTTTTCAAATTAACTTGAATCGTCCGCCAGATAGATGACAAAGAGCAAGAGAATCTCTCCTCTTCTGGTATCCCAGAAGATTCGGT
The DNA here is from genome assembly GCF_014858855.1 of Bufo gargarizans. Taxonomy (NCBI): domain Eukaryota; kingdom Metazoa; phylum Chordata; class Amphibia; order Anura; family Bufonidae; genus Bufo; species Bufo gargarizans. Next base: position 8,427,719 of record NC_058086.1, read on the forward strand.
CCTAGAAAAAGTACCAAACTGAGGGTGAAAACCATATTTGCCAAAAAATGGTGACTTATCAGTTGACTCCTGCCTACGGTTATTCAAGGCAAACTCAGCTAAAGACAAGAACGAGGACCACTCATCCTGATTCTCAGCAAAAAACACCTCAAATAGGTCTCCAGGTTTTGGTTAGTGCGCTCAGTTTGACCATTCGACTGAGGATGAAAAGCCGAAGAGGAAGACAACTGAATACCCAGATGAGAACAAAAGCCCTCCAAAACCTGGAAACAAATTGCGTCCCGCTATCAGACACCACATCAGAGGGAATGCCATGTAATTTCACAATGTTATTAATAAAAACCTGAGCGAGAGTTTTCGCATTGGACAAACCTGATAATGGTACAAAGTGTGCCATCTTGCTGAAGCGGTCCACTACGACCAAAATCACAGTTTTCCCAGAGGAACTAGGCAAATCAGTAATGAAGTCCATGTACAAATGCATCCAAGGACAAGATGGGATGGACAAAGGTTGAAAAGATCCTGGTGGCCGAGTGTGAGCCACCTTCGCGCGTGCACAGGTCTCACAAGCTGCTACATAACCCTCAACACTTTTACGCAACCCTGGACACCATAATCTCCGGGAAATAAGATCTACAGTGGATCTAATTCCAGGATGTCCAGTCAGGACAGTATCATGATGTTCCTTGAACATCCTGTATCGCAGTTCAGAAGGAACAAACAGCTTGCCTGGAGCACAAGAATCAGGTGCCTCCTCTTGAGCCCCCAACACTTCCATCTCCAACTCGGGGTAAAGAGCGGAAACCACCACCCCTTTAGCCCAAATCGGAGCGGGATCCTCCAAATCCCCCCCCCCCCCCAGGAGAGTTACGTGACAGCGCATCCGCTTTGAAGTTTCTTAATCCCAGGGCAATAGGTGACCACAAAATTGAACTTGGTAAAAAACAATGACCAGCTAGCCTGCCTAGAATTTAAACGCTTTGCAGATTGAAGGTAAGCCAGATTTATATGGTCAGTAAATACAGTAATTGTATGGGTAGTCCCTTCTATCCAATTACGCCACTCTTCAAAGGCTAATTTGATGGCCAACAACTCTCTATTCCCAACATCATAATTTCTTTCGGCGGCCAAGAGTTTCTTGGAGAAAAATGCACACGGGCGCCATTTGCTAGGAGAGGGACCCTGCGACAAGACTGCTCCGACTCCTACTTCTGACGTGTCAACCTCCATAATGAAGGGTTGAGACACATCAGGTTGCATCAGAATGGGAGCAGAAGCAAAACATTTCTTAATAGCAGAAAAAGCCTGTAATGCCTCATCCGACCAGACAGAGAAGTCAGTGCCCTCCTTGTCATATCTGTCAAAGGTTTGACAATGGTGGAAAAATTCAGGATGAATTTTCTGTTGTAATTAGTAAATCCTAAAAACCGCATCAGGGCTTTCTGATTCTCCGGCCAGTCCCATTCCAGTACCACGTGGACCTTTTCGGGATCCATACGAAAACTGGAGGCAGAAAGCAAGTACCCAAAAACGGCAGCTCCTGAACAGCAAATACACATTTTTCCAACTTAGCATACAATTTATTCTCCCGAAGGATCAATAACACTTGCCTCAAATGATCCTGAGTCTTCATATCGGGTGAGTAAATTAGTATGTCATCGAGGTAAATAGCAACATACCTCCCCACCAAATGATGAAAAATGTAATTGATAAAGCGCTGAAAGACTGCTTTAAACCATTAGTTAAACCAAAGGGCATGACTAGGTTCTGGAAGAAGTGACACTCGGGGGTATTGAAGGCCGTTTTCCATTCATCTCTTTACCTGATTCTGATTAGATTATAAGCTCCTCTTAAATCCAACTTAGAAAACACCTTAGCACCAACAATCTGAATCAAGGGAAGCGGATAAGGATTATGGACAGTAATGAGATTCAGTTCCCCGGAAATCTAGGCACGGTCTAAGGGATCCGTCCTTCTTCTTTCCGAAAAAGAAGCCAGCGGCCATAGGAGACTTAGATGGTCTAATATGTCCCTTTGCCAAACTCTCTGCAATATACTCCCGCATAGCTACACTTTCGGGTTGAGAAAGATTATATAACCGAGATTTTGGCAATTTTGCCACGGGGAAAAAATTGACCGGACAATCATACTCTCGGTGAGATGGCCACTCCTGAGCTCCACCCTCCGAGAATACGTCTGAAAAATCAGAAAGAAACTGAGGCAACAACACCTTAGTGGACACCCCCGAAATAGAGGCACTAAGACATTTGTTCATACAAAATTCACTCCATTTACTGATTTGTTTTGTTTGCCAGTCAATCGTAGGGTTATGTTTTATCAACCATGGTAAACCCAGAACCATCGGAGCCGGCAAACCTTTCATAACAAAACAAGAAATGAACTCAACATGAGAATCACCCACCCTCAAATGAATATCCTGAACAATATGAGTTAGACATCTTTGCGAGAGGGGGCGGAATCTATAGCAAACACTTTGCTTAATGCGCTAGTTTTAAAACCATGTCTCTGAAGAAATCGAAAAATCAATATTAACCCCTGCGCCACTGTCAACAAATACCTTTAACTCAAAATTTACAGAGTCTAGCGCCACCATGGCAGGCAGGAGGAATAGGGTACTGCAGGTAGGATACAAATGTGGGTAAGGGAGCATTTTTTTTATGAAGGAATCCCCTATTTGTTTTTCATTACCACTTCGGGGTTAAATAAAAGGGCACACATTAACGAAATTACCTTCATTACCACAGAAGTAACACAGTAACACAGTCTATTCAGCTTCCTAAAATTCCTATTACCAGAGCAAGAAGTAACCTGACCCAATTGCATAGGCTCCTCTCTAGCCCCTAATTCAAGTGTCATAGTACCCCGAGGGACAGGAGGGGCTGATTCCCCACCAGACAGCACCCCCTGCCTGAGGGGAACCTCGCACATTTCCCTAAGGCCTCTCTCACACGGGTGTCGCGTGTGAGGGCCAGATAGGATGCGGGTGCGTTGGGGAAAATGTGTGATTTTTCTGTGCGAGTGCAAAATGTTTTAATGCGTTTTGCACGCGCGTGAGAAAAATCGGCATGTTTGGTACCCAGACTCAAACCCAGACTTCTTCACAGAAGTTCGGGTTTGAGTTAGGTGTTCTGTAGATTTTATTATTTTCCCTTATAACAGGCATGCTCAACCTACAGCCCTTCAGCTGTTGCAAAACTACAACTCCCAGCATGCCTGAACAGCCTACAGCTATCAGCCTACAGCAGGGCATTATGGGAGTTATAGTTTTACAACAGCTGGAGGGCCGCAGGTTGAGTATGCCTGCCTTTTAACATTGTTATAAGGGAAAATAATAGCATTCTTAATACAGAATGCTTAGTAAAATAGTGATGGAGGGGTTAAAAAAATAATAATAAAAAATTAAACTCACCTTAATCCATGGTGATGGATCATGTGACAGACCATGTGATGAGCGCAGTGACGTCACCACAGGTCCTTTTCCTCAAAGAAGAAGACAGAAGAAAAGCCGGGCTGCGCGAACAAGTGGATTAAGGTGAGTTTAATCATTATTATTATTTTGAACCCCTGCATCACCATTTTACTAAGCATTCTGTATTAACCACTTAAGGACTCAGCCCTATTTCACCTTAAGGACTTGGCCATTATTTGCAAATCTGACCAGTGTCACTTTAAGTGCTGATAACTTTAAAACGCTTCGACTTATCCAGGCCATTCTGAGATTGTTTTTTCGTCACATATTGTACTTTATGACACTGGTCAAATGAAGTAACAAAAAAATCATTTTTATTTATAAAAAAAATACCAAATTTACCAAAAATTTGTAAATAATTGCAAATTTCCAAGTTTCAATTTCTCTACTTCTATAATACATAGTAATACCTCCAAAAATAGTTATTACTTTACATTCGCCATATGTCTACTTCATGTTTGGATCATTTTGGGGGATAATTTTTTTGGGGATGTTACAAGGCTTAGAAGTTTAGAAGCAAATCTTGAAATTTTTCAGAAATTTTCAAAAACCCAATTTTTAGGGACCAGTTAAGGTCTGAAGTCACTTTGCGAGGCTTACATAATAGAAACCACCCAAAAATGACCCCATTCTAGAAACTACACCCCTCAAGGTATTCAAAACTGATTTTACAAACTTTGTTAACCCTGTAGGTGTTCCACAAGAATTAATGGAAAATAGAGATACAATTTCAAAATTTCACTTTTTTTGGCAGATTTTCCATTTTAATAATTTTTTTCCAGTTACAAAGCAAGGGTTAACAGTCAAACCAAACTCAATATTTATGGCCCTGATTCTGTAGTTTACAGAAATACCCCATATGTGGTCGTAAACCGCTGTACGGGCACACGGCGGGGCACAGAAGGAAAGGAATGCCATACGGTTTATGGAAGGCAGGTTTTGCTGGACTGTTTTTTTTTACACTATGTCCCATTTGAAGCCCCCCTGATGCACCCCTAGAGTAGAAACTCCATAAAAGTTTCCCCATCTAAGAAACTACACCCCTCAAGGTATTCAAAACTGATTTTACAAACGTCATTTACCCTTTAGGTGTTCCACAAGAATTAATGGAAAATAGAGATAGAATTTCAAAATTTCACTTTTTTGGCAGATTTTCCATTTTAATATTTTTTTTCCAGTTACAAAGCAAGGGTTAACAGCCAAAAAAACCTCTAGATTTATGGCCCTGATTCTGTAGTTTACAGAAACACCCCATATGTGGTCGTAAACTACTGTACAGGCACACGGCAGGGCGCAGAAGGAAAGGAATGCCATACTGTTTTTGGAAGGCAGATTTTGCTGGACTGTTTTTTTTGACACCATGTCCCATTTGAAGCCCCCCTGATGCAACCCTAGGGTAGAAACTCCAAAAAAGTGGCCCCATTTTAGAAACTACGGGATAGGGTGGCAGTATTGTTGGTACTAGTTTAGAGTACATATGATTTTTGGTTGCTCTATATTACACTTTTTGTGAGGCAAGATAACAAGAAATTGCTGTTTTGGCACTGTTTTTATTTTTTGTTATTTACAACATTCATCTGACAGGTTAGATCATGTGATATTTTTATAGACCAGGATGTCACGGATGCGGCGATACCTAATATGTATACATTTTATTTATTTATGTAAGTTTTACACAATGATTTCTTTTTTGAAGCAAAAAAAAAATCATATTTTAGTGTTTCCATCTTCTGAGAGCCATAATTTTTTCAGTTTTTGGGTGATTACCTTGGGTAGGGTATGATTTTTGCGGGATGAGATTACGGTTTTATTGGCACTATTTTGGGGTGCGTGTGACATTTTGATCGCTTGCTATTACACTTTTTGTGATGTAAGGTGACAAAAAATGGTTTATTTAGCACAGTTTTTATTTTTTACGGTGTTCATCTGAGGGGTTAGGTCATGTGATATGTTTATAGAGCCGGTCGATACTGACGCGGCGATACCTAATATGTATTGGTTTATTTTTACTTGAAACTTTTAATTTTTTGGGGGGAAAACTTAATTTTTTCAACTTTTTTTCACTTTATTTTTTGTTCCACTTTGGGACTTGAACTTTTGGGGGTCTAATCCTTTACAATGCATTCCAATACTTCTGTATTGGAATGCATTGGCCTTATGAGTAATACTGTGTGTATTACTCATACAGCTTCCGGCCTGTGAGATCCAGGGGGCTGGATCTCACACGCTCGTCACTGAAAGGCAGCGTGATGCCTCAGGAAGGCATTGTGCTGCATTCCTTGCCATCGGGTACCCGCTACAGCCCCATGAGGACCCCCGCTTTGCGGCGATCGCCGACACAGAGGGGGTCACTGGACCCCCCTGCGCATTTAGCCAAGGTGCCTGCTCAATGATACCGGTACGTCATGGGTCCTTAAGGACTCGGGAACCATGCCGTACCGGTACGTCATGGGTCCTTAAGGGGTTAAGAATGCTATTATTTTCCCTTATAACCATGTTCCCATGTATGGGTCCCCATACCGATCGTCTCCTAGCAACCGTGCATGAAAATCGCACCGCATCCTCACTTGCTTGCGGATGCTTGCGATTTTCACCCAGCCCCGTTCACTTCTATGGGGCCTGCATTGCGTGAAAAACACACAAAATAGAGCATGCTGTGATTTTCACACAACACACAAGTGATGCCTGAAAATCACTGCTCATGCGCACAGGCCCATAGAAATGAATAGGTACGGATTAAGTGCGGGTGCAATGCGTTCACCTCACGCATTGCACCCGTGCGGAAAATTTGCCCGTGTGAAAGGAGGGGCCTAAGACGTCTATCAATCCGTACGGCCAAAGACATGGCCGGCTCCAAAGAATCAGGTTTTTCATGAAATGCAAGGGCAGCTTTTAATCTCTTAGATAGCCCCTGACAGAACTGACTACGGAGTGCAGGATCATTCCACTCCGAGTCAGTCGCCCATCTTCTAAATTCAGCACAATACGACTCAGCAGTACGTTCTCTTAGATTCAGCCATAGAGACCCGGTCTGGTTCATCATAAATCAGGCCCAGGGCTCCAAAAAATGTATCCACTGACCGAAGGGACTGTGAACCGGTTGGCAGAGAAAAAGCCCAAGACTGAGAGTCACCTTTTAGCAGATAAATAATAATCCCTACTCTTTGATTTTCGTCTCCAGATGAAATCAGACGCAGACGAAAATACAATTTATAGAACTCCCTGAACCGAACATAAAAGTTATCACTTCCCCAGAAAACATATCAGGGAGAGCGACCTTAGGTTCCAGGCAGACCTGGTTTCCCCCGGCGGCTCCAGACGCCAAAGTACTTTGACACCGTGAAAACCGAATTATGGAGGTCAGCTACCTCCAAAGACAATCCCTGCATGCGATCAACCAAAGCATCAATAGTTTCCATTTTGCAAACAGCAAGGGAAAAAATGACGGTATGGCGAGTTATAATGTCACTGTAGGAAAGATAAGGGAAGGAAACAGAACACGGCGAAGCAAACAAAACAACTAACTAGGCCCCAAATGCTAGGGAACAAATGGGTCACCTCCTAGCAATCCCTAAAACACTTTCCCTAAGCTGCTATGCCCATGTGCATATCTCCACATACCTAAGACTATAAACACACTGAACCAAACCCTCAGCTGAAGGGAAGAGGGAAAGAGACACCCAGCTCCTTCAACAACCGAAGGAGCTAGCGTCACCCTAGAGGCCTAGTACAAACAGACACAGAAGGAAAAAGGGAAAAGGACTTATCTAGAGATGTGTTGGAGCACACGATCCACCAAACTTCAAGAGCTCACACAAGGCAGAACTATAACCCGCAAAGGCTATAGGGAGAGGGAGGAATAAATAGCCTCATCAATTACCTAAAGAACAACACCTGGGAGGAGGTGAGATTCTGTTCAAACCCACAACAAAACAAACTGTCAGATTGAGTCACGTAAAGCAGATTCTGACAGATCTCCACAGAACACCCACAGGGCAGGGTGTGACAGCCGTCTACTTTGTTTTGGTGGAGCAGGGCGATTAAAGCATTTGGTGCCTGAGTATAGGTCATCAATATCTGTAGCCTCGACAACCCCTTTGAGTACTACTTTTTGTAAGCATCCCTTTACTCCGACTACTGTAGCGGTGTACTGTCAAGCCGAAAGAGGTTTAAATGAACTTCTGTCTACTGTTTACTCTACTCTAGAAAACGTGCAAATACAAACTGAAAATTTTAGTTTGGAAACATGTACAGTGCTGATCAAAGCTCACAGGAAGTTGAAATGTCCATAATAACAAAAGTTGCTGTATATATTACAGTTAAAGGGTTGACCACTTTCTGACTACTTGTGACCAATGTGTGGGTACGATGATTATGTGGCAATTTCTAATATAGCCTTTGTTGATATTCTGGGCCATTTTCTATATTTCATAAGCCATTCCCCTTTTTTAGGCAAATCTTCTGTGCTGTTCACACAGAGGTCCTGTCCATAAAATCGCTACTGATGAAGAGTCATGTGACCAGGCAAATCACCTAAATGTAATGTCTGCTCCATTCAAATACACTGCACCTGCCCTAAACTCTCAACAGTGCAAGTACAGATGTCAGGTACAATGTATGTGAACAGAGGAGACATCACATGAAGGTGGTTTTTCTGGTCACATTACCCTCCATCAGTGGCCATATTAGGGACATGACCTTTGTGTGGACAGCACAAAATCCTTGACCAACACCTTAAGAAATGTAGAAAATGGCACAGAATTTTAACAAAGACTATATTAGTAAGTGCCATATAATTTTCTTACAAGCACAATGGTCACAAGTAGACAGAAAGTGACCAACCCCTTTGAAGTCAATTTGTATTATATACATGTATTACACATTTAAACCAACAATCACATTTTACTAGAAAAATACTTTGGTCCTATTTTTTGTAAGGAAAACGGAGTGGATTTTGGGTATAGAGCTGAGGACAAGGGTTGCTAGATGGCGGCTAGCACATCCGCAATATCCAGTCCCCATAGCTCTGTGTGCTTTTATTGTGTAAAAAAAAAAAAAAAGATTTGATACATATGCAAATTAACCTGAGATGAGTCAGAGCTTGAAGATATGACTCTTCTCTGGTCACACAAGTAAGATATGACTCTTTTATGTTAATTTGCATAAAAGGCGGGAAGTACAAAAATGCACAATACTTATTGAATTTGTCTGCAAATGAAATTAAAAGTATAATTTATATCTTTAGGGTAACACAATGAACATTTAGAAACGCTCAGTGAGGGTAGCATAGTAGAGGTGACAGGTTTCCCTTTAAAAGATTGGGTTCTTGGATTTGTACACTGAATATAAACAAGTGGAAATAGGTTATAATATCTATGCCTAGGTATTAATATTAAAGCTTTGAAACTAATCCTGACATCCAATGCTGATATTGCTGATCTGTTTATTATGAAATTGGGGTTTTGCCCATGCCAGGCAAGAATGAGCAAGTGATGGCCACAAGGAGAGAAAGGCACTCATAGGGTGAGTGTGTCAGATATATGGTATCCTTCAAATACGGGTGAGTTAATTATGCTCACCTATTGAGGTTGCACCAGTCTTGGGTGCAACCCCAATGAAGGCCAACTGGAGAAGTAACAGGTTACTGGTTGGTGCTGCCGGTTCCGTCCGAAAACTCCTTTGGCTGGGGCCAGACCGCCGACCGGATGATCAATTGCACTGGAGCTCCACTGGACCGTGAATGTCAAGTGAGCTTGTGAGCGTGAGGCTAGAATTAGAGAAAATTTAAGGCCCCCATAGACAATAAACTATTGTTAGACAAATCTGCCGTCTTCATTCAGTCCAGCCAACAATATAACATGCAAGACACATGATGTTAGGGGAAAACACATACATGCTCAACCGAACCGGATGGCTATGTGTAGGGGATATTTGGGAGGGATAGCTGTCAGCCCAACAAGCATTTCACTGACAGCTATTGAAGGTGTATGTGTGACTTCAGGCTCTCAATTGAAAAAATTCTCACAATGTATACATCTAATATACCTAGACATTTATTAGGCAAACATATGCAAAAAGAGGGCCCAACAGAAAACAGTACATTCAATGATTTTATGGTCCCTAAACAACAAAAATTATAACCATACATCCTTTGATGAGCCATCAACAGTAATGTATGTCTGTAACATAGGTGAGATGATGTCCACTGACTTGTAGTGTTTCCCTTTAAGAAAAAAGACAACTGAAATGACCACATCAGATTCTAACCCTCAACCACCCTCAACTACCATAATGTATTTTTAGAGACAGGATGGGAGTAGGGCATCTTACATCCTCCCCACCTTCTTCACACCCACTCCCTCCCCATTCCCTCAAGTCTTCCCTATCAATTACATTATATATGCCTGATTGTTTTAGTTCAGGAATTAAGAAGTTTCTTTAAGTAACCATCTTTGTGAGACACTCATCTCATAAAAAAAAACTTAAAACTATATTGCCACAATTATATGGTACTTGCACAACATTGTTTGCACAGAGACACAAAGTAAGTCTCCTGAAAGCTAGAGAATAGGGATGAGCGAACTTGTGTTTTCAAGGTCGGTGTACAAGGTTCGGGTTATCTAAGAATTCTGTTATGGATTTAGCTACCATGGACCATAAGTGTCTCACTCTTTCACCAGGTGTCCATTAGAAAGTCTTACCTTGGAACAACCCAGACCACGTCTCAAGTCTGCATCGTATTCTCACTTAAGACCTTTGTTCACCAGCAATCATAGTCTACAAGATCTTGGCCTAAACATCCACACATTCCAGTCCACCACATCATGAGGACTGCCGTGGAATTTGGTCAACATCGTCAAACCACTACTATTTATGGATTTCCTTAAAGGGGAATTACACTTACAGTATATGATCCCTGCAGCTGGGTTCCAGCTCCTTCGCTCCCCTACCACTGAAGCAGATCTGGCATCTCCTCACATCTGGTTTGACATGCGCCATGTAGCTGCTGCAGCCAATGACTGGCTGCAACATTGATACGTAGTCCATGTGTCATGTAACCGGGTAATGTGATGCCTTGGTACAAGTCACTGCTGCAGCCAATCATTGGCTACGTGACCTGCGTCAAACTGGATGTTGATGTGAGGAGACTTGAGAACAGCAACTTGTCCACCAACCTGTAAACAGAATAATATACAGTGTAATGCAATACACAGTATATACAACATTTTACCAATAAAATGTAGCAATGCTTCTGTCCCCATCTTTCCATTTAAAGAAACATGCAACTATAAAAAGGAAACAAATACAACCCATTATCTTCAGAGAAGGGCATTTGGTTCACCCCTCTTACATGACTGCCTGGTGATAGTGTCACACATGCAGGTGGTGAACTGAGGTTCACAGGTCAATGCATAGCTATTTCATTACTGCACCACAGCTCTGACCTCTGTAGGGATGAACAATTATTCCTAGGCTCCCCTCCATTTGTCCTCCCCCTGCAGGGCTATGTATGAATCACCCATGGAATCATGCGCTACATATTTCTTTTTTTTTTTTCCATATTTATTTCCTTCTCGGCCCTGACAATGAGAACATCGCCGTTATAAAGCAAGGGGAAGGAGCCGGGGGCCTTGTGTCCCGCCAACTCAGATGCCGGACCATGAATGCTTTTCCTTGTTCTTTAAAAAGGGGGAACCGAAAAACAGATGAAAGCAGGCTGAGCATGTGACCTCACTGAATTTAATTTAGCCTCACAAGCACCCCTGCCCTCCCTCTCCCCCATACAATGCCCCTTCTTGCATTCCTTCCATCTCACTGTCCCCCTTTTTATTTTCCGAGTCCCAACATGGCCCAGATCTGCTGTTCTGGTTACTCATAATCGCAGTCAGTTCAAGTTCTTCTGGACAGTTAACCATTTAAACAATCTGTTTCCCTGTTTTCCTCAGGCTCTTATTCAGTACGACTGAGATTTCCTGATATGCCTCTTCTTCTTACAAGACATCTTGGCACTCGGCAGTGAAATGTTTTTATGGTAGACCTATACAGTTGCATGTTTGGGACATTGTAATAACCAACCTAGCCTTTCCCAGTAGCAAATAAATGCAGCTGAAATCCTTCCTTCTACTTGATGTGGAATAGAAGAATGTGGTTTTCATGTTGTGCTTTTTATTTCTTTTTTTCAAACGGCAAAATGTGGGCTCACCCCTACGTGCAAATCTGAGAGAGACATATATATCGTATAGCTTTAATATGTCATACATGTCTGACCCCACAGTGAATGTGTTTGGTCCTGTGATCCAATCAGAAAGCTGGCCACAAATGACCATTCACTGCCATATTTAATGGGAAATTCGGTCTGGATAATGCTCTATGAGCTAAATCTTTTTAGAAGCCCAACGGCTTAGGTAGGTTTAGCGTAGGACCCGCCTGACCTGAGACCACCTTGACGTTTGGTAGGCGGGCTTAGATGTGTTTTGATCAAAATATATTGACTAAGTGTCTCAGACATTATCATATCAGAGTGAGGACTTAGTCCATATATAGTGCTTGCATCTGCTTTACTAAGTGCATTATTATCTTATTTCTGTGGTTTTCTTCAATAATATGGCCAGGGACATCCGCAAATTTGTATCATATCGTGCAGGATGTTTTTATCTTAGTTTTCTCTGTGATTTTTTTGTTTATGTAGTGTTTGCTTGAGGGAGTGGCACCTTCAAGTGTGAATGCGCACCTAGTATCTTGGGAGTAGCATTCCTCTGCACTTTTGCCCCCCTCCCCTATCCAATGAGCGCCTTAATTAGGTGGTACATATGGCTGTGCTTGCTCCTCCTCCCATTGGTTGCTTGATGCACATGGAGGTTACTAGGAGCAGCACACCATATGTGCGGCGTCTGCGCTCCTGAACATAGAAGCCCAACGGCTTAGGTAGGTTTAGCGTAGGACCCGCCTGACCTGAGACCACCTTGACGTTCGGTAGGCGGGCTTAGATGTGTTTTGATCAAAATATATTGACTAAGTGTCTCAGACATTATCATATCAGAGTGAGGACTTAGTCCATATATAGTGCTTGCATCTGCTTTAATAAGTGCATTATTATCTTATTTCTGTGGTTTTCTTCGCTAAATCTTTTTGCTACTTTCCAAAAATGAATCAGTCTGGAGTCCAGGCTGTTTGGGGCATGTTCACATCTGCATTGGAGGCTATGTTTGGAGCCTCCATCACAGACTTCATTAAAAATATCAAAGTGAAAAGTCCTGCATGCAGGATTTTTTCCTTTGCAAAAATTAATTCTCCAGAGTGAATGAGCCCTAAGGCTTCTTTCACATCTGCACTTTGGCTGTCCGGTTTTGAGATCCGGCATGGGATCTTAAAACCACAGCAAAACACTTCTGTTATTATAATACAACCAGCTGCATCCATTCTGTAACCGATTGTATTATATCGAAAATGAAGAAACCGGTTCCTGAAAAAAAACGAACCCAGCGCCATTGACTTGCATGGTTTTTGGCGCTGGATTCGGCATGATCAGTTTCCTGTGCTGCACACAAAATCTCTGCTTGCAACAGTTTTGTGTCTGGCATGGGAATGCAAACACCCGGAATGTTCAGTTTTGTCCCCATTGACAATAAATGGGGACAAAACCGAAGTGTTGTGCATTGGTTTTCTGAGCCTCTGCCGGATCTCAAAACCGGTTCAGCACAATGCAGATGTGAAAGTACCCTAAGGCTATTATTACATGGCCATGTGTTGTCTGGAAAAATGGTCTGTGATATGATGGCTGCATTTCCCGGACTGACTGTAGCTCGTCTGAGCCAAACTCACTGCATTATAATGATCCATGATGCTGTGAGTTCCATCCCAACACTGTACTCAAATGATGCTGTGAGTGCAGTACAGTAGTCCCGTGGTCGGGCCACAACCCATAGCATGACATATCACTGTGATACAGTAAGTTTGGCTCAAATAAGCTGCAGTGAGTCTTGAAAATGTGGCCGCCACACACCAGTTTTCCAGGACCTTAGGGCTCATACACACTTCTGTATTACAGATCCATATTTATTCCACTTTATTTAGATGGTTTTATTCACTTCATTTCAGTTTTTTATATTTTTCAATACATAGCACATTCCACTGGATCCGTATTGGTACCATAACCACATCTTTATTTCAGCAACATTACCAAAACGTAACAACAAATACGTATACAAAACTCAAACAGGTACGATGTGGAACCAAGCCCTAATTTTGAAAAATGGTCTTGTGTACCTGTATTTGATTCGTATTTTCAGGTGCAAATCTAAAGAAGCCCTTAACCTGATCTGTTGAAGACTAGGAACTGGAGTGAAAAACACAGGTTCTAAGGGCCCTAAGGTCCACAGCAGTAATTATCAAAAGTATAGGGTATAAACCGGGAAGGGACTGGGAATTTAAAGTGGCCCTGGAAAAAATACTAAGAGTGGCCCCGTTTTGTAGTTGGGTTTAAATTGATGGGGCAGCACAAGTACACGGGGCCAGCAATACCATATTCCATTCCACAGTCCATCACAAAATACTGCAGCCAGCAGCACAAAATACATCCCCAAAAACTTCCTCTGACCAGCTGTAAGGAAGGCTCAAGCGGCCCCCTGGGCATCGGGCCACTGGGAAATTTCCCTGTAAGGTCTATGGCCAATCTGCCCTGCCATTAACACTTCTGGAATCTGTGTTTTTCACTCCAGTTCATGATAATTCCACAGGATTCCCCTTGGGTTTTCCCTGCTGCTTCGGTACAGCATCTCTGGCAATAAGCTGTAACCAGTGTTGTGCCTGCTGCATAATCTGGCAGGCAGCCTTGTAACATTGGTAACCCCAGCTTCTCTGCTTTTATCTTTCAGTTCAAGACCGTTTAGTTCCCTTCTTGACCAGATGTATTTTCCGTTTTATTTTTTTGGTATATGCGTCTTTGAAAGCCATAACTGTTTTTCGTTTTATTATGTAATTTTTATTTTAATATTTTTGGTTCTTATTTCTAGGAAAATGTTAAAAAGAGATAAAATATCTGATTTGATATGTTTTTCTCAATTTATTATACTAGCACAAAAGGCAGCTAAAATACGGTTGCTTTGATATAGGGCATACATGGGTTATGGTGTGCCATGTGGTGGCATTTTTTATATATTTATTTTTGTCTATTCTTTTTTTTTATTTTTACACTGTGTGCCCCCATAGGTTCATACATTTATTTTATTTTATTGCTGATTGTTCCTATAACAGGGGTGACATATTAGCCATAGCTTTAGGGGTAATATAGTACCAGAGGCTTTACAATGCTGTACAGTCTCAATGCATAGCTAATCTGGGTCTGCTAAGACCCAGCAGCTAGTGCAGATAGCAGACTTCCAGTGATCACACAACTTCTAGGACTGAAGCAGGAAGTGGCAGTATCTCCACTCTGCTACCAAATGTATTTATGTGCTGGCTAAGAAGACTTCAGTAGTGTATGCCCCAGGTGTAAGCACATCAAATATGAAATCATGTAAATTTCACATATTATTCATTTATGGGGTATGCAGCAGTCTTTTTTAGAGGGAAACTTTATACAATAACTTTTTGGGGACATTAATGTCAATGACTTGAATGTTTCTTGAAAAAAGCAGTAATAAAGCACAGACGCCATGAATAATCTATGTTGTGTACTATCTTGATTCCGTCGGTGATTACTACTTCACATGCAAAGGTTTATGATGTTGTAGTTCTCCTGGCATATTCAAAGCCAAATTTATCGCCCCGGTTCCTTCATACAGTATATGTTATATGTTTGTATTTAAAGTACAAGAGTAAGGCGGCTCTCTGAGACTCAAAAAGTTGGAATCAGGTGCTCAATCCAAACAGAGCGTACCCAAACAGAGCGTACCCAATGTTTGTATTTAAGCAAGTGATTGAAATCCAGGGATGGCTAACCAGCCAGAAAACTGGAGAATCCTCCAGTAAAGGCTAGTTTCACACTAGCGTTCGGCTGTCCGCTCGTGAGCTCCGTTTGAAGGGGCTCACGAGCGGACCCGAACGCTTCCGTCCAGCCCTGATACAGTCTGAATGGATGCGGATCCGCTCAGACTGCATAAGTCTGGCGGCGTTCAGCCTCCGCTCCGCTCAGCAGGCGGACACCTGAACGCTGCTTGCAGCGTTCGGGTGTCCGCCTGGCCGTGCGGAGGCGTGCGGATCCGTCCAGACTTACAATGTAAGTCAATGGGGACGGATCCGTTTGAAGATGCCACAATATTAATGCAATAAATACAGCAAATGCAAAGATTACAGAAAGAGCCATGTGAGCGGAGCCTGTGTGGCAGTGCACGGGGGCAGCAAACTTGTTAGTACAGGGCAGCACAGTCTTTGTGTGCTGCCATAAAGGCTTTTTAGGGCACCATATGTATAGAGGTTCTATGGGAGAATACTGCAATACATATAGATTTCACAGATAAATTCTGCTGTCCATCTCCATAGGAACAGCAGGCAGACCCTCCAAATTCTTTCTTCTGCTGGGCATGAGGAACTTTAGTCCAATGTGGTCAGAAGCAGAGCTTCTCGGAGTGCTCTGCACTGCTTGGACTCTTCACTGCTTTTCCGGGATGTGGAGGACAGATCCAGAGAGAGTATATGGGATCCTTACTCCGCATTCTGGAAAAGTCGAGCAGTGCAGATGAAAAACGAAGGTGCAGAGCATTTTGAGGAGCTCTGCTACACCTTCCATCATTTCAAGTAAAGGTTTGGGTTCCCTTTAATAACTAGATATAGTTTTTGGTATATGCTCACATCATATTTTCCAGCTAGTGAATAGATATAAGCAAATTTCCCAAAATTCATTTCAGGTCTGATTTGGTCAACTTAGTCATCAGATTTGATTGGGTCCAAATAAATTCGTTCTGAATCAAAAGTGCCCCAATTGCCCTGAAAAGTCGTGTATGACACTCTGTGGTCTCCTAGGACTGTATACAACAGATATTTTCTAATAAAAAAATTGTCCAGAAATGATCCCTTTTGGTGAAATATGCCTACTTCTCTGTCTTCTGAACTGTAAAATAGCAGCCGCCATTTTGTGCAATTTGTGTGGGATGAATCACCAAAAACTCGGATTCATAGGAAATAGGGGTGAGCAAATTTTTCAAAAGTTCGAATCGGCTAATTCACCGAATAAAATAAAAAAAAATTGGCTTCATGATGAATTACTTCGTCACGAAGCGCATTTTTTTGTAAGTAGTAGGTGCAATGACAGGAAGCTGTGATAGCGCCACCCCCCATCATTGTGCCCGTCAGATGCTGCGTTCATACATGATCGCGGCATCTGAGTGTAATTTCTTTAACATAAAAAATTTTTTTATCAAACTTACCGCCTCCATTTGCTTGCGATAGGCCGGCCGCCGCCATCTTGCTTAAAGATCTGGCCCGAAATCTCGCTCGACGCGAGATCACATCAGCACGCCAGCCGACGTGGTGACATCATACATCACCACGCACGGGATTTTGACCGAGATCTTCAATCAAGATTGCGGCTGGCACATGGAGGAAGTAAATATGATTTTTTTTGTTTTTTACACTATTTCAGGTTAAATCGATTTGCTTACACGAAGCACGAGGAGATTCGGCTTCGAGGCGAATCAAATTCATCCTGAAATTCGGATTAAATTCCACTTCGTGGGATTCGGTTCGCTCATCTCTAATTGGCAACTGAGGTTTTTGAGAATTTGTAACTAATTTTATTAATTTAGAATTTATTCGCTCATCTCTACAAGTGAGCCCCAGCCCTTCCCAGGCTATTTAAGGGATACTTTTACTGTATCTACAATTAAAATAATAGGCGATAATGGCATATGACAATATAAAGATATAAAGGATAATATAAAGTAAAATGCTCAACAAGAATTATCTGGCGGAATGGAGAGTGATATATGGAGATAAGCCATGTAAACTGGAATACTTTTGCTTACTAAGGCACTGATGTACAGAAGATCAAAATGTAAAAACCTTCTTAGTGTCCTGACGGTTAGGGTTGCCACCTTTCCCAACGAAAAATACCGGCAAGTTATTAAAGCCCCCATTAGCGCCCCCAGTAAAAGTAATGCACCCAGTAATAGTAATGCCCCATTAGTGCCCCCTCAGTAATAGTAATGCCCCCATTAGTGTGCCCCAGAATGAATAATGCCCCCTATTAGTGCCCCCAGTAAGAATAATGCCCCCAGTAAGAGTAATGCCCCCATTAGTGCCACCCATTAAGAATAATGCCCCCATTAGTGACCCCCAGTTAGAGTAATGTGGCCCTCATCCCCCGGGAACCGTCAATCGGGCCGGCACTCTCTGACTCACACAGCGGCTGCTGCGGGCCACTGAGTGCTGCACTGCTGCTGCACTGCCCGGCGACATTAGTGACAAATCCTGGTCTCATCAGGCTGCGCCCCACTCATTGACCCGTGCCGCCCTTGAACCCCTGCCCCGCGGGCGCCCGAGCCAGACACGGTGACACCAATCACTGCTCCGGTTCTCACCCAGCAGCTCCTCTAACCAGTATCGCAGCCATTTCTTCTGGAAGCGAAGGGGCGACGCACGGCCTACTGGGAGCCGGCGGTTTCCTAGCAATGAAAGGATGCGCGTGGATGAGAAGGCAGCATCATATTGCTGGTATAGAACTGCACATAAGATGGCATGGGGTGAGTATGACACTGTGATGGGATGGGGCCATGCGGCTCTCTCAGCTAATCACCAGATTCGCCGTGCCGGCAGTGTGACAAGCTCAGTCAGCTGATGTCCTGCTGACTGACAGTCCTGTCCTCATCGCCAGACGCGGCCGCCGGCGCCGCTGACTCTGACATCACACCAGCCGCTCACTCACCGCCCGCGCTGCACCGCCAGCTGTCAGGACAGGTGAGGGCAGGCAAGCATAGAAGAGATGGTGGTTATAGTTGTTACTCACTCTGATGCTCTCCTGGGCTGTGCGGTAATAGGAAGGGAACACCTTTCCTCCCATTCAAGATGCATCCTGGTTCTGGGGTTTCTCAAGCCGGATGATGGGTTGGGGTTCTCTTGATGGTGACTAATTATGGGGTGCAAGCAGTGGCGTACACAAAATCCATGGCGCCCCGGTGCAAAACTGATCCATGGGGCCCCCTCCCTGTCGTGCAAGAATTTACTTGGGCCCCTTGGATTGGGATTAATAATGCTCCGTGCCTCTCTGTGACCTTTTTACTACAAAATAACAGTGAGATAAAGTTGTCACCGTGATTTTGTAGCAAATAGATCACAAAGAGGCAAAGAGCATTATTAATCATGTTAATGCTCTGTGTCTCCGCTGTCCAGGACGGGGCATGGCTCTCTTTCACGCAGCGGATTACCCGCACAGGATCCGCTCATGTGAAAGGGCCCTAAGCCCAATGCATGGCTACACTCACCCAGTCCTAATAAAATCTGGTCCTACCTCATCCAGGGTGTCGCTGGCATCGGCGTGATGTCTGCTGGATCCAGAATAAGGTCCCTATGGTGATAGAGAAAAAAAGAATAATTGCATAAGGAAGGGATGGTGACTGCCCCTATGAAATCACCAGCAGGGGGCGCTGTGCTGGCCTTTAACACTGAGCCATGCCAATGTATAGCATACATTTCCCCTAAGTGCTACTACACAGTACTCACAGTAATTAAGCCCACCTTGTGGTCCCTTCAAAATGGTTATGTCCTCCTTGTGGCCCCTCACAGTAGTTATGGCCAGATATGTGTCCCCCTCACAGTAGTTATGCCCAGATATGTGTCCCCTTCACAGTAGTAGTTATGTCCAGATATGTGTCCTCCTCACAGTAGTAGTTATGTCTAGATATGTGCCCCCTCACAGTAGTTATGGCCAGATATGTGTCCCCCTCACAGTAGTAGTTATGTCCAGATATGTGTCCCCCTCACAGTAGTAGTTATGTCTAGATATGTGCCCCCTCACAGTAGTTATGGCCAGATATGTGTACCACTCACAGTAGTTATGACCAGATATGTGTCCCCCTCACAGTAGTAGTTATGTCCAGATATGTGTCCCCCTCACAGTAGTAGTTATGTCCAGATATGTGCCCCCTCACAGTAGTTATGGCCAGATATGTGTCCCCCTCACAGTAGTTATGCCCCGATATGTGTCCCCCTCACAGTAGTAGTTATGTCCAGATATGTGTCCCCCTCACAGTAGTAGTTATGTCCAGATATGTGTCCCCCTCACAGTAGTAGTTATGTCCAGATATGTGCCCCCTCACTGTAGTCATGGCCAGATGTGTGTCCCCATAGGACAGGGGGCAAAATGGAATATATATACAGCAGAGGCAAAAAATGGAATACATACACAAGGGACAAATGGAATATATACAAAGGGGGCAACATGGATATATATACAGGATATATATATATATCCATTTTGCCCCCTCTGTATATATTCCATTTGTCCCCTGTGTATGTACTACATTTTTTACTCCCTCTGTATATATTACATTTTTGTCATTTTCTGCATTTTTGCAAAGATTTCATTAAATTTGCCCCCAGGGTCAGGCCCCTATGAAGGATTGGCCGCACTGACAGATCCTCCTTGTGTTATGAGCCGGCCCGGCACATAAAAAAACCAAAAAAAACGTACCTACTCTCTGAACCTGCTCTGCTCCCGCCGTCTTGTTCATAATCCCGTCTTCTGGCATGCGTCGGCCGCGTCATCCCGTCAACCTGCGTGATCCCGCGAGACCTGGCGCGAGGGTCACTGGTCTGGAGCAAGGCACTGGCAGCAGCTCTGGATGGGTGGAGGAGGGGCTGCCGCTTACAGGTACTAACTGTGAGTGCGCAGTGCTGCACCGCCGGCCAGGCACAGAGGCCGGGGCCTGACCGGCCATATGATATTAAAACTTTTAAAATCATTTGCAGTGGCGGTGGGGCTGCGGGCCCCAGCTGCCTTGGGTACAGCACTACTTCAGGGGCCAGGGGTCCACAGGTGGCCGGGCCCCCTGGAGTGCCGGGCCCGGTCGCAACTGCGACCACTGTATGTATGCGCCTGGGTGCAAGGCAGGGTCCATTCACACGTCCGCAAAACACGGACACCTGCAATGTGCGATCCGCAATTGTGGACAAGAATAGGACATGTTCTATTTTTTTCAGGAACGAAATTGCGGATCCCGAAAAAACGGATGCAGATCCCGAAGATGCGGATCCAGGAAATGTGGATTTGCATCCGTTACAGCCCCATTGAAAGTGAATGGGTCCGCAAATTGCGGAACGAATGTGGACCCAAATTACGGACGTGTGAATGGACCCTAACTCCTTATACAGGTTACACACAGAAAATACCATATCACATATAAAATCACATTTTACCCTTTTTTGCAGTGAAGCATATTTTTTCTGAGCTCAGGATAGATCATCAATATCAGATCGGCGGGGGTCCGACACCCAAGCCGATCAGCTATTTGAGAAGAACGTCTCCCATCTCTCATCCTGTCCCATAGACATACCGCGGAGAGCAGAAAGAGAGAAGGGAGATGGCACATGCGCACTGAGCACGCCGTCTCCTCAAACAGCTGATTGATGGGGATGCCAGGTGTCCGACCCCCGCTGATCTGATATTGATGACCTATCAAGTCATCAATATTAAAAGCCCGGGCAACCTCTTTAAGAAAACACTTCAGAAGTGGCATATGACTTTAAAAAATGTATGATGGTGCATTCCACAATGATTTGATAGAGGCAAAATACATTGACGTGTATATGGTCTTTCCAAATGCAACATCTTTCAAATGCAACTCTTTAAGTGCAGATAGTGAATTATACCAGAATGTAATATTGTGGATATGGAATCCACTTAGTCATCACTGCCTACTGACCGTCATCCAATTTCTCTCCTCTCCAGGTATGTCTCCATTGAAGCTAACTGCTGCACCCAGCTTTTCCACAGTCTGATATTGTCCACACCCCTCATTTTTCCTTCTCGTCCCTGGTTTGTCTGCATTGAACGTTAATATTTATTTTCCTGCTGGATTTATTATTTGTTTACATTGAGTATTTCACCCCTGTATCTGGTCCTCCCTTGATTAGGCCATATGTAGCCCCCTCCCCTCTTGGTCACACCTGATTGAACACTGAGTGGTATACATCTAAGCTCCTAGGTCTTCCAGACCTTGGTCTTTCCAAATGCAACATCTTTCAAATGCAACTCTTTAAGTGCACATACAGAATTATACCAGAATGTAATATTATGGATATGTTATCCACTTTGTCATCACTGCCTACTGACCATCACCCAATTTCTCTCCTCTCCAGGTATCTCTGTATTGAAGCTAACTGCTGCACCCAGCTTTTCCAGAGTGTGATATTGTCCACACCCCTCATCTTTCCTTCTCATTCCCTGGTATGTCTGCATTGAACTTTAATATTTCTTTCCCTGCTGGATTTATTGAGTATTTCTTTACATTGACTATTTCACCCCTGTATCTGGTCCTCCCTTGATTAGGCCATATATAGCCCCCTCCCCTCTTGGTCACACCTGATTGAACACTGAATGGTATAAATCTAAGTTCCTAGGTCTTCCCAAATGCAACATCTTTCAAGTGCACATACTGAATTATACCAGAATTGGACCAAAGGTAATTACAGACATAGTTAATGCAAACAATGGGCCAGATTTATCATTAGCTCAGGTCAGAATAATGGAGTGAAAAAGTCCCCAAAAAAGTCCCAAACGCTAAAACTGCGCACAAATTTGCGACTTTTTTCTGCTCTGCACTATGCTCGCCAGTTTTCTGAAAGTGGGCGTGTTTTCTTATGTAAATGAATCTCTAGACAGATTTACTATTGGGACTATTTAAAAAGTCGCAATTTCACTCCAGTGAAGACCATGCTTATCTTATGAGACTTTTTAATAGAACATGCGACTTTTTCATAAAAACGTGTGAATTTTTCGTAAAGATGTGCGACTTTTGTAAAGCTGCTTACTGACGGATAAACAGCTACCGTCAAACCACATTTATTACAGTCTTAAAGGGCCGATCATAAATCTGACTTGGCTAAAACTGACTTTATTCATATGTTAAAGTGCAGTGAGCTGTCAGAGTAATGATACATCTGGCCAAATGTTTTTATCTTTTATCTTACTCTTCCCACTTTTACAAAACCTCCTCAAATACCCCCACATCCATTCATCCAGCAAGGAACTATTCATCTCTCCCTCCATCTTACCTTCTCATCTGACTGCTTGCACAAACCTGTTTGACAACGTAAAACACTTCCTTCCCAAACACACACAGATACCTTATGCCCTCTCTTATTTTCACCTACTAACACTTTCTCTGCTTCTCCTTATTGCTGGTGATATCTCTCCAAATCCAGGCCCCCTCTATGTCCCAGCACAAATTCTCCCTTCTCCACTATTACAGAAGGAAAACTCTCCACTCTACTCTCCAGATCACATCTCACCACCTGTGCACTTGACCCAATCCCATCCCACCTCATCCCTAACCTCACCACAGTGTTTATCCCAGCACTAACTAATCTCTTCAACCTATTACTAAACTCTGGTGTCTTCCCCTCTGCTTTTAAACATGCTGCGATTACACCCATCCTCAAAAAGCCTTCACTTGACCCATCTTCTTTGTCCAGTTATCGCCCCATATCACTTCTTCCGTATGCCTCAAAGCTACTTGAACTACATGTCCATTCGGAACTGTCCTCTCACCTCTCCTCCTGTTTCCTCTTTGACCGGCTACAATCTGGCTTCCGAACCCACCACTTGACTGAGACTGCCCTTACCAAAGTCACCAATGACCTACTAACAGCCAAAACCAAAAAAAATTACTCTGTCCTCCTTCTCCTTGACCTGTCCTCTGCCTTTGACACTGTCGACCACTCCCTTCTGTTGCAAACTCTCTCATCTCTTGGCATCACTGACCTGACCCTCTCCTGGATCACATCATACCTCACAGACCGGATGTTTAGCGTCTCCCACTCTCACACCACCTCCTCGTCTCATTCTCTTTCTGTTGGTGTCCCGCAAGGCTCTGTCCTAGGACCCCTGCTCTTCTTTATTTACACTTTTGGCCTGGGACTAGGGATGAGCGAACTCGAACTGTATAGTTCGGGTTCGTACCGAATTTTGGGGTGTCCGTGACACGGACCCGAACCCGGACATTTTCGTAAAAGTCCGGGTTCGGGTTCGGTGTTCGTCGCTTTCTTGGCGCTTTTGTGACGCTTTCTTGGCGCTTTTTGAAAGGCTGCAAAGCAGCCAATCAACAAGCGTCATACTACTTGCCCCAAGAGGCCATCACAGCCATGCCTACTATTGGCATGGCTGTGATTGGCCAGAGCACCATGTGACCCAGCCTCTATTTAAGCTGGAGTCACATAGCGCCGCCCGTCACTCTGCTCTGATTAGCGTAGGGAGAGGTTGCGGCTGCGACAGTAGGGCGAGATTAGGCAGATTAACTCCTCCAAAGGACTTGATTAACTGATCGATCTGCAGCTGTGGATCATTGAGCTGCTGATCCTCAATTGCTCACTGTTTTTAGGCTGCCCAGACCGTTTGTCAGTCACATTTTTCTGGGGTGATCGGCGGCCATTTTGTGTCTTGTGGTGCGCCAGCACAAGCTGCGACCAAGTGCATTTAACCCTCAATGGTGTGGTTGTTTTTTGGCTAAAGCCTACATCAGGGTGAAGCTGTCACACCAAGTGCATTTAACCAGCAATAGTCTGTTCATTTTTTGGCCATATACAAAATCAGGGGCAAGCTGCGCCTGTCACCAAGTGCATTTAACCCTCAATGGTGTGGTTGTTTTTTGGCTAAAGCCTACATCAGGGTGAAGCTGTCACACCAAGTGCATTTAACCAGCAATAGTCTGTTCATTTTTTGGCCATATACAAAATCAGGGGCAAGCTGCGCCTGTCACCAAGTGCATTTAACCCTCAATGGTGTGGTTGTTTTTTGGCTAAAGCCTACATCAGGGTGAAGCTGTCACACCAAGTGCATTTAACCAGCAATAGTCTGTTCATTTTTTGGCCATATACAAAATCAGGGGCAAGCTGCGCCTGTCACCAAGTGCATTTAACCCTCAATGGTGTGGTTGTTTTTTGGCTAAAGCCTACATCAGGGTGAAGCTGTCACACCAAGTGCATTTAACCAGCAATAGTCTGTTCATTTTTTGGCCATATACAAAATCAGGGGCAAGCTGCGCCTGTCACCAAGTGCATTTAACCCTCAATGGTGTGGTTGTTTTCTGGCTAAAGCCTACATCAGGGTGAAGCTGTCACACCAAGTGCATTTAACCAGCAATAGTCTGTTTATTTTTTGGCCATATACTACATCAGGGGCAAGCTGCGCCCGTCACCAAGTGCATTTAACCCTCAGTAGTGTGGTTGGTCAAGCTGTGACACCAAGTGCATTTAACCAGCAATAGTCTGTTCATTTTTTGGCCATATACTACATCAGGGGCAAGCTGCGCCCGTCACCAAGTGCATTTAACCAGCAATAGTGTGGTTATTTTTTGGCCATATCCCAGTCTAATTCTGTCACTAAATCCATACCGGTCACCCAGCGCCTAAATACTAGGCCTCAAATTTATATCCCGCTAAATCTCTCGTTACCGCTGTCCTGTTGTAGCTGGGAAAGTTATTTAGTGTCCGTCAAAGCACATTTTTTGTTCTGGGTTGAAGTACAATTCCCAATTTAGCAATTTCATAATTTAGTGGTTTCTGCTATATCAGAGCTATTTGAAATCTATCCCTAAAAGGGTATATAATATTCAAGGTGCACATTGGGTCATTCAGAATAACTTCACACACACCCGCTACTGTGTATTTTCAAGTCTAATTCTGTCACTAAACCCATATCTGTCACCCAGCGCCTAAATACTAGGCCTCAAATTTATATCCTGCTAAATCTCTCGTTACCGCTGTCCTGTTGTAGCTGGGAAAGTTATTTAGTGTCCGTCAAAGCACATTTTTTGTTCTGGGTTGAAGTACAATTCCCAATTTAGCAATTTCATAATTTAGTGGTTTCTGCTATATCAGAGCTATTTGAAATCTATCCCTAAAAGGGTATATAATATTCAAGGTGCACATTGGGTCATTCAGAATAACTTCACACACACCCGCTACTGTGTATTTCCAAGTCTAATTCTGTCACTAAACCCATACCTGTCACCCAGCGCCTAAATACTAGGCCTCAAATTTATATCCTGCTAAATCTCTCGTTACCGCTGTCCTGTTGTAGCTGGGAAAGTTATTTAGTGTCCGTCAAAGCACATTTTTTGTTCTGGGTTGAAGTACAATTCCCAATTTAGCAATTTCATAATTTAGTGGTTTCTGCTATATCAGAGCTATTTGAAATCTATCCCTAAAAGGGTATATAATATTCAAGGTGCACATTGGGTCATTCAGAATAACTTCACACACACCCGCTACTGTGTATTTCCAAGTCTAATTCTGTCACTAAACCCATACCTGTCACCCAGCGCCTAAATACTAGGCCTCAAATTTATATCCTGCTAAATCTCTCGTTACCGCTGTCCTGTTGTAGCTGGGAAAGTTATTTAGTGTCCGTCAAAGCACATTTTTTGTTCTGGGTTGAAATACAATTCCCAATTTAGCAATTTCATAATTTAGTGGTTTCTGCTATATCAGAGCTATTTGAAATCTATCCCTAAAAGGGTATATAATATTCAAGGTGCACATTGGGTCATTCAGAATAACTTCACACACACCCGCTACTGTGTATTTCCAAGTCTAATTCTGTCACTAAACCCATACCTGTCACCCAGCGCCTAAATACTAGGCCTCAAATTTATATCCTGCTAAATCTCTCGTTACCGCTGTCCTGTTGTAGCTGGGAAAGTTATTTAGTGTCCGTCAAAGCACATTTTTTGTTCTGGGTTGAAATACAATTCCCAATTTAGCAATTTCATAATTTAGTGGTTTCTGCTATATCAGAGCTATTTGAAATCTATCCCTAAAAGGGTATATAATATTCAAGGTGCACATTGGGTCATTCAGAATAACTTCACACACACCCGCTACTGTGTATTTCCAAGTCTAATTCTGTCACTAAACCCATACCTGTCACCCAGCGCCTAAATACTAGGCCTCAAATTTATATCCTGCTAAATCTCTCGTTACCGCTGTCCTGTTGTAGCTGGGAAAGTTATTTAGTGTCCGTCAAAGCACATTTTTTGTTCTGGGTTGAAATACAATTCCCAATTTAGCAATTTCATAATTTAGTGGTTTCTGCTATATCAGAGCTATTTGAAATCTATCCCTAAAAGGGTAGATCATATTGAAGGTGGCACATAGGGTCATTCAGAATAACTTCACACACACCCGCTACTGTGTATTTCCAAGTCTAATTCTGTCACTAAACCCATACCTGTCACCCAGCGCCTAAATACTAGGCCTCAAATTTATATCCCGCTAAATCTCTCGTTACCGCTGTCCTGTTGTAGCTGGGAAAGTTATTTAGTGTCCGTCAAAGCACATTTTTTGTTCTGGGTTGAAGTACAATTCCCAATTTAGCAATTTCATAATTTAGTGGTTTCTGCTATATCAGAGCTATTTGAAATCTATCCCTAAAAGGGTATATAATATTCAAGGTGCACATTGGGTCATTCAGAATAACTTCACACACACCCGCTACTGTGTATTTCCAAGTCTAATTCTGTCACTAAACCCATACCTGTCACCCAGCGCCTAAATACTAGGCCTCAAATTTATATCCTGCTAAATCTCTCGTTACCGCTGTCCTGTTGTAGCTGGGAAAGTTATTTAGTGTCCGTCAAAGCACATTTTTTGTTCTGGGTTGAAGTACAATTCCCAATTTAGCAATTTCATAATTTAGTGGTTTCTGCTATATCAGAGCTATTTGAAATCTATCCCTAAAAGGGTATATAATATTCAAGGTGCACATTGGGTCATTCAGAATAACTTCACACACACCCGCTACTGTGTATTTCCAAGTCTAATTCTGTCACTAAACCCATACCTGTCACCCAGCGCCTAAATACTAGGCCTCAAATTTATATCCTGCTAAATCTCTCGTTACCTGCTGTCCTGTTGTAGCTGGGAAAGTTATTTAGTGTCCGTCAAAGCACATTTTTTGTTCTGGGTTGAAATACAATTCCCAATTTAGCAATTTCATAATTTAGTGGTTTCTGCTATATCAGAGCTATTTGAAATCTATCCCTAAAAGGGTATATAATATTCAAGGTGCACATTGGGTCATTCAGAATAACTTCACACACACCCGCTACTGTGTATTTCCAAGTCTAATTCTGTCACTAAACCCATACCTGTCACCCAGCGCCTAAATACTAGGCCTCAAATTTATATCCTGCTAAATCTCTCGTTACCGCTGTACTGTTGTTGCTTGGAAAGATATTTAGTGTCCGTCAAAGCACATTTTTTGTTCTGGGTTGAAATACAATTCCCAATTTAGCAATTTCATAATTTAGTGGTTC
Organism: Bufo gargarizans; assembly: GCF_014858855.1. Lineage (NCBI taxonomy): Eukaryota > Metazoa > Chordata > Amphibia > Anura > Bufonidae > Bufo > Bufo gargarizans. The sequence continues at coordinate 8,455,676 of NC_058086.1, forward strand.
CTGCTATATCAGAGCTATTTGAAATCTATCCCAAAAAGGGTATATAATATTCAAGGTGCACATAGGGTCATTCAGAATAACTTCACACACACCCTCTACTGTGTATTTCCAAGTCTAATTCTGTCACTAAACCCATACCTGTCACCCAGCGCCTAAATACTAGGCCTCAAATTTATATCCTGCTAAATCTCTCGTTACCGCTGTACTGTTGTTGCTGGGCAAGATATTTAGTGTCCGTCAAAGCACATTTTTTGTTCTGGGTTGAAATACAATTCCCAATTTAGCAATTTCATAATTTAGTGGTTCCTGCTATATCAGAGCTATTTGAAATCTATCCCAAAAAGGGTATATAATATTCAAGGTGCACATAGGGTCATTCAGAATAACTTCACACACACGCTTCTGTGCATTTCCAAGTCTAATTCTGTCACTAAATCCATACCGGTCACCCAGCGCCTAAATACTAGGCCTCAAATTTATATCCCGCTGAATTTGAATACAATACATTGGGCCAAATAATATATTTGTTGTTGTGGTGAACCATAACAATGAGAAAAACATCTAGTAAGGGACGCGGACGTGGACATGGTCGTGGTGGTGTTAGTGGACCCTCTGGTGCTGGGAGAGGACGTGGCCGTTCTGCCACATCCACACGTCCTAGTGTACCAACTACCTCAGGTCCCAGTAGCCGCCAGAATTTACAGCGATATATGGTGGGGCCCAATGCCGTTCTAAGGATGGTAAGGCCTGAGCAGGTACAGGCATTAGTCAATTGGGTGGCCGACAGTGGATCCAGCACGTTCACATTATCTCCCACCCAGTCTTCTGCAGAAAGCGCACAGATGGCGCCTGAAAACCAACCCCATCAGTCTGTCACATCACCCCCATGCATACCAGGGAAACTGTCTCAGCCTCAAGTTATGCAGCAGTCTCTTATGCTGTTTGAAGACTCCGCTGGCAGGGTTTCCCAAGGGCATCCACCTAGCCCTTCCCCAGCGGTGAAAGACATAGAATGCACTGACGCACAACCACTTATGTTTCCTGATGATGAGGACATGGGAATACCACCTCAGCATGTCTCTGATGATGACGAAACACAGGTGCCAACTGCTGCGTCTTTCTGCAGTGTGCAGACTGAACAGGAGGTCAGGGATCAAGACTGGGTGGAAGACGATGCAGGGGACGATGAGGTCCTAGACCCCACATGGAATGAAGGTCGTGCCACTGACTTTCACAGTTCGGAGGAAGAGGCAGTGGTGAGACCGAGCCAACAGCGTAGCAAAAGAGGGAGCAGTGGGCAAAAGCAGAACACCCGCCGCCAAGAGACTCCGCCTGCTACTGACCGCCGCCATCTGGGACCGAGCACCCCAAAGGCAGCTTCAAGGAGTTCCCTGGCATGGCACTTCTTCAAACAATGTGCTGACGACAAGACCCGAGTGGTTTGCACGCTGTGCCATCAGAGCCTGAAGCGAGGCATTAACGTTCTGAACCTGAGCACAACCTGCATGACCAGGCACCTGCATGCAAAGCATGAACTGCAGTGGAGTAAACACCTTAAAACCAAGGAAGTCACTCAGGCTCCCCCTGCTACCTCTTCTGCTGCTGCCGCCTCGGCCTATTCTGCTGCTGCCGCCTCGGCCTCTTCCTCCGCCTCTGGAGGAACGTTGGCACCTGCCGCCCAGCAAACAGGGGATGTACCACCAACACCACCACCACCACCTCCGTCACCAAGCGTCTCAACCATGTCACACGCCAGCGTTCAGCTCTCCATCTCACAAACATTTGATAGAAAGCGTAAATTCCCACCTAGCCACCCTCGATCCCTGGCCCTGAATGCCAGCATTTCTAAACTACTGGCCTATGAAATGCTGTCATTTAGGCTGGTGGACACAGACAGCTTCAAACAGCTCATGTCGCTTGCTGTCCCACAGTATGTTGTTCCCAGCCGGCACTACTTCTCCAAGAGAGCCTGTGCCTTCCCTGCACAACCAAGTATCCGATAAAATCAAGTGTGCACTGCGCAACGCCATCTGTAGCAAGGTCCACCTAACCACAGATACGTGGACCAGTAAGCACGGCCAGGGACGCTATATCTCCCTAACTGCACACTGGGTAAATGTAGTGGCAGCTGGGCCCCAGGCGGAGAGCTGTTTGGCGCACGTCCTTCCGCCGCCAAGGATCGCAGGGCAACATTCTTTGCCTCCTGTTGCCACCTCCTCCTTCTCGGCTTCCTCCTCCTCTTCTTCCACCTGCTCATCCAGTCAGCCACACACCTTCACCACCAACTTCAGCACAGCCCGGGGTAAACGTCAGCAGGCCATTCTGAAACTCATATGTTTGGGGGACAGGCCCCACACCGCACAGGAGTTGTGGCGGGGTATTGAACAACAGACCGACGAGTGGTTGCTGCCGGTGAGCCTCAAGCCCGGCCTGGTGGTGTGTGATAATGGGCGAAATCTCGTTGCAGCTCTGGGACTAGCCAATTTGACGCACATCCCTTGCTTGGCGCATGTGCTGAATTTGGTGGTGCAGAAGTTCATTCACAACTACCCCGACATGTCAGAGCTGCTGCATAAAGTGCGGGCCGTCTGTTCGCGCTTCCGGCGTTCACATCCTGCCGCTGCTCGCCTGTCTGCGCTACAGCGTAACTTCGGCCTTCCCGCTCACCGCCTCATATGCGACGTGCCCACCAGGTGGAACTCCACCTTGCACATGCTGGACAGACTGTGCGAGCAGCAGCAGGCCATAGTGGAGTTTCAGCTGCAGCACGCACGGGTCAGTCGCACTACAGAACAGCACCACTTCACCACCAATGACTGGGCCTCCATGCGAGACCTGTGTGCCCTGTTGCGCTGTTTCGAGTACTCCACCAACATGGCCAGTGGCGATGACACCGTTATCAGCGTTACAATACCACTTCTATGTCTCCTTGAGAAAACACTTAGGGCGATGATGGAAGAGGAGGTGGCCCAGGAGGAGGAGGAGGAGGAGGAGGAAGAGGGGTCATTTTTAGCACTTTCAGGCCAGTCTCTTCGAAGTGACTCAGAGGGAGGTTTTTGGCAACAGCAGAGGCCAGGTACAAATGTGGCCAGCCAGGGCCCACTACTGGAGGACGAGGAGGACGAGGATGAGGAGGAGGTGGAGGAGGATGAGGATGAAGCATGGTCACAGCGGGGTGGCACCCAACGCAGCTCGGGTCCATCACTGGTGCGTGGCTGGGGGGAAAGGCAGGACGATGACGATACGCCTCCCACAGAGGACAGCTTGTCCTTACCCCTGGGCAGCCTGGCACACATGAGCGACTACATGCTGCAGTGCCTGCGCAACGACAGCAGAGTTGCCCACATTTTAACCTGTGCGGACTACTGGGTTGCCACCCTGCTGGATCCACGCTACAAAGACAATGTGCCCACCTTACTTCCTGCACTGGAGCGTGATAGGAAGATGCGCGAGTACAAGCGCACGTTGGTAGACGCGCTACTGAGAGCATTCCCAAATGTCACAGGGGAACAAGTGGAAGCCCAAGGCCAAGGCAGAGGAGGAGCAAGAGGTCGCCAAGGCAGCTGTGTCACGGCCAGCTCCTCTGAGGGCAGGGTTAGCATGGCAGAGATGTGGAAAACTTTTGTCAACACGCCACAGCTAACTGCACCACCACCTGATACGCAACGTGTTAGCAGGAGGCAACATTTCACTAACATGGTGGAACAGTACGTGTGCACACCCCTCCACGTACTGACTGATGGTTCGGCCCCATTCAACTTCTGGGTCTCTAAATTGTCCACGTGGCCAGAGCTAGCCTTTTATGCCTTGGAGGTGCTGGCCTGCCCGGCAGCCAGCGTTTTGTCTGAACGTGTATTCAGCACGGCAGGGGGCGTCATTACAGACAAACGCAGCCGCCTGTCTACAGCCAATGTGGACAAGCTGACGTTCATAAAAATGAACCAGGCATGGATCCCACAGGACCTGTCCGTCCCTTGTCCAGATTAGACATTAACTACCTCCCCATAACCATATATTATTGGACTCCAGGGCACTTCCTCATTCAATCCTATTTTTATTTTCATTTTACCATTATATTGCAAGGCTACCCAAAGTTGAATGAACCTCTCCTCTGCCTGTGTGCTAGGCCTAAATATATGCCAATGGATTGTTGCAGTGGTGGCTGACGTGAAGCCTCATTCTCTGCTATGACATGCAGACTGATTCTCTGGTGACATGAAGCCAGATTGTCTGTTACGGGACCTCTCTCCTCTGCCTGGGTGCTGGGCCTGAATTTATGACAATGGACTGTTGCAGTGGTGGCTGACGTGAAGCCTGATTCTCTGCTATGACATGCAGACTGATTCTCTGCTGACATGAAGCCAGATCCTCTGTTACGGGACCTCTCTCCTCTGCCTGGGTGCTGGGCCTAAATTTATGAAAATGGACTGTTGCAGTGGTGGGTGACGTGAAGCCTCATTCTCTGCTATGACATGCAGACTGATTCTCTGCTGACATGAAGCCAGATTGTCTGTTACGGGACCTCTCTCCTCTGCCTGGGTGCTGGGCCTAAATATCTGACAATGGACTGTTGCATTGGTGGCTGACGTGAAGCCTGATTCTCTGCTATGATATGAAGACTGATTCTCTGCTGACATGAAGCCAGATTGTCTGTTACGGGACCTCTCTCCTCTGCCTGTGTGCTAGGCCTAAATATATGCCAATGGATTGTTGCAGTGGTGGCTGACGTGAAGCCTGATTCTCTGCTATGACATGCAGACTGATTCTCTGGTGACATGAAGCCAGATCCTCTGTTACGGGACCTCTCTCCTCTGCCTGGGTGCTGGGCCTAAATTTATGAAAATGGACTGTTGCAGTGGTGGGTGACGTGAAGCCTGATTCTCTGCTATGACATGCAGACTGATTCTCTGGTGACATGAAGCCAGATCCTCTGTTACGGGACCTCTCTCCTCTGCCTGGGTGCTGGGCCTAAATTTATGAAAATGGACTGTTGCAGTGGTGGGTGACGTGAAGCCTCATTCTCTGCTATGACATGCAGACTGATTCTCTGCTGACATGAAGCCAGATCGTCTGTTACGGGACCTCTCTCCTCTGCCTGGGTGCTGGGCCTAAATTTATGAAAATGGACTCTTACAGTGGTGGGTGACGTGAAGCCTGATTCTCTGCTATGACATGAAGACTGATTCTCTGCTGACATGAAGCCAGATCCTCTGTTACGGGACCTCTCTCCTCTGCCTGGGTGCTGGGCCTAAATATCTGACAATGGACTGTTGCATTGGTGGCTGACGTGAAGCCTGATTCTCTGCTATGATATGAAGACTGATTCTCTGCTGACATGAAGCCAGATTGTCTGTTACGGGACCTCTCTCCTCTGCCTGTGTGCTAGGCCTAAATATATGCCAATGGATTGTTGCAGTGGTGGCTGACGTGAAGCCTGATTCTCTGCTATGACATGCAGACTGATTCTCTGGTGACATGAAGCCAGATCCTCTGTTACGGGACCTCTCTCCTCTGCCTGGGTGCTGGGCCTAAATTTATGAAAATGGACTGTTGCAGTGGTGGGTGACGTGAAGCCTGATTCTCTGCTATGACATGCAGACTGATTCTCTGGTGACATGAAGCCAGATCCTCTGTTACGGGACCTCTCTCCTCTGCCTGGGTGCTGGGCCTAAATTTATGAAAATGGACTGTTGCAGTGGTGGGTGACGTGAAGCCTCATTCTCTGCTATGACATGCAGACTGATTCTCTGCTGACATGAAGCCAGATTGTCTGTTACGGGACCTCTCTCCTCTGCCTGGGTGCTGGGCCTGAATTTATGACAATGGACTGTTGCAGTGGTGGCTGACGTGAAGCCTGATTCTCTGCTATGATATGAAGACTGATTCTCTGCTGACATGAAGCCAGATTGTCTGTTACGGGACCTCTCTCCTCTGCCTGGGTGCCGGGGCCTAAATATCTGAGAATGGACTGTTCCAGTGGTGGGTAACGGGAAGCCAGATTCTCTGCTATGATATGAAGACTGATTCTCTGCTGACATGAAGCCAGATTGTCTGTTACGGGACCTCTCTCCTCTGCCTGGGTGCTGGGCCTAAATTTATGAAAATGGACTCTTACAGTGGTGGGTGACGTGAAGCCTGATTCTCTGCTATGACATGAAGACTGATTCTCTGCTGACATGAAGCCAGATTGTCTGTTACGGGACCTCTCTCCTCTGCCTGGGTGCCGGGGCCTAAATATCTGAGAATGGACTGTTCCAGTGGTGGGTGACGGGAAGCCAGATTCTCTGCTATGGAACCTCTCTCCAATTGATTTTGGTTAATTTTTATTTATTTAATTTTTATTTTAATTAATTTCCCTATCCACATTTGTTTGCAGGGGATTTACCTACATGTTGCTGCCTTTTGCAGCCCTCTAGCCCTTTCCTGGGCTGTTTTACAGCCGTTTTAGTGCCGAAAAGTTCGGGTCCCCATTGACTTCAATGGGGTTCGGGTTCGGGACGAAGTTCGGATCGGGTTCGGATCCCGAACCCGAACATTTCCGGGATGTTCGGCCGAACTTCTCGAACCCGAACATCCAGGTGTTCGCTCAACTCTACCTGGGACAGCTCATAGAGTCCTATGGCTTTCAGTATCACTCTTATGCTGACGACACACAAATCTACCTCTCTGGTCCAGACATCACCACCTTATTATCCAGAATCCCACAAATTCTATCTTCTATATTATCAGTCTTCTCCTCGCGCTTTCTAAAACTTAACATGGATAAAACAGAATTCATAATCTTTCCCCCATCTTGCTCAACGCCCCCAATAGACCTATCTATCACGATCAACGGCTGCACACTCTCCCCCGTCAACCAAGTCCACTGCCTTGGAGTGGCCATGGATTCTGCCCTCTTCTTTCGACCGCACATCCAAGCCCTTTCCACCACCTACCGCCCCCAACTCAAAAACATCTCCCGCATCAGCGCTTTCCTCAACTTTGAATCTGCGAAAATGCTTGTACATGCCCTCATCATTTCCCGCCTAGGCTACTGCAACATTATCCTCTGTGGCCTTCCATCTAGCACTCTTGCACCCCTCCAAACTATCCTCAACTCTGCTGCCAGACTAATACACATATCACCCTGTTACTCCTCTGCCTCTCCCCTCTGCCAATCCCTTCACTGGCTCCCCATCAGTGGCGTCTCTAGCTTTCAAATTTTGGGGGGGCACACTGGGGGCCAGGACAAAAGTAGGGGGGCAGCTATAACAATGATACATTTACACAACTATGCTTAGAAATGCTGCGATACTTTACCCAATACCTAAAACCGCAATAGGGAAGAAAAATCACTCAGATTTCAACATGTCCTAGCTGCCTGGGGATCTGTGGATGACACTTATGGAGGGGGATCTGTGGATGACACATACCGTTTATAGCTAGAGTTGAGCGAACACCTGGATGTTCGGGTTCGAGAAGTTCGGCCGAACATCCCGGAAATGTTCGGGTTCGGGATCCGAACCCGATCCGAACTTCGTCCCGAACCCGAACCCCATTGAAGTCAATGGGGACCCGAACTTTTCGGCACTAAAACGGCTGTAAAACAGCCCAGGAAAGGGCTAGAGGGCTGCAAAAGGCAGCAACATGTAGGTAAATCCCCTGCAAACAAATGTGGATAGGGAAATTAATTAAAATAAAAATTAAATAAATAAAAATTAACCAAAATCAATTGGAGAGAGGTTCCATAGCAGAGAATCTGGCTTCCCGTCACCCACCACTGGAACAGTCCATTCTCAGATATTTAGGCCCCGGCACCCAGGCAGAGGAGAGAGGTCCCGTAACAGACAATCTGGCTTCATGTCAGCAGAGAATCAGTCTTCATGTCATAGCAGAGAATCAGGCTTCACGTCACCCACCACTGTAAGAGTCCATTTTCATAAATTTAGGCCCAGCACCCAGGCAGAGGAGAGAGGTCCCGTAACAGACAATCTGGCTTCATGTCAGCAGAGAATCAGTCTTCATATCATAGCAGAGAATCTGGCTTCCCGTTACCCACCACTGGAACAGTCCATTCTCAGATATTTAGGCCCCGGCACCCAGGCAGAGGAGAGAGGTCCCGTAACAGACAATCTGGCTTCATGTCAGCAGAGAATCAGTCTTCATATCATAGCAGAGAATCAGGCTTCACGTCAGCCACCACTGCAACAGTCCATTGTCATAAATTCAGGCCCAGCACCCAGGCAGAGGAGAGAGGTCCCGTAACAGACAATCTGGCTTCATGTCAGCAGAGAATCAGTCTGCATGTCATAGCAGAGAATGAGGCTTCACGTCACCCACCACTGCAACAGTCCATTTTCATAAATTTAGGCCCAGCACCCAGGCAGAGGAGAGAGGTCCCGTAACAGAGGATCTGGCTTCATGTCACCAGAGAATCAGTCTGCATGTCATAGCAGAGAATCAGGCTTCACGTCACCCACCACTGCAACAGTCCATTTTCATAAATTTAGGCCCAGCACCCAGGCAGAGGAGAGAGGTCCCGTAACAGAGGATCTGGCTTCATGTCACCAGAGAATCAGTCTGCATGTCATAGCAGAGAATCAGGCTTCACGTCAGCCACCACTGCAACAAGTCCATTGGCATATATTTAGGCCTAGCACACAGGCAGAGGAGAGAGGTCCCGTAACAGACAATCTGGCTTCATGTCAGCAGAGAATCAGTCTTCATATCATAGCAGAGAATCAGGCTTCACGTCAGCCACCAATGCAACAGTCCATTGTCATATATTTAGGCCCAGCACCCAGGCAGAGGAGAGAGGTCCCGTAACAGAGGATCTGGCTTCATGTCAGCAGAGAATCAGTCTTCATGTCATAGCAGAGAATCAGGCTTCACGTCACCCACCACTGTAAGAGTCCATTTTCATAAATTTAGGCCCAGCACCCAGGCAGAGGAGAGAGGTCCCGTAACAGACGATCTGGCTTCATGTCAGCAGAGAATCAGTCTGCATGTCATAGCAGAGAATGAGGCTTCACGTCACCCACCACTGCAACAGTCCATTTTCATAATTTAGGCCCAGCACCCAGGCAGAGGAGAGAGGTCCCGTAACAGAGGATCTGGCTTCATGTCACCAGAGAATCAGTCTGCATGTCATAGCAGAGAATCAGGCTTCACGTCACCCACCACTGCAACAGTCCATTTTCATAAATTTAGGCCCAGCACCCAGGCAGAGGAGAGAGGTCCCGTAACAGAGGATCTGGCTTCATGTCACCAGAGAATCAGTCTGCATGTCATAGCAGAGAATCAGGCTTCACGTCAGCCACCACTGCAACAATCCATTGGCATATATTTAGGCCTAGCACACAGGCAGAGGAGAGAGGTCCCGTAACAGACAATCTGGCTTCATGTCAGCAGAGAATCAGTCTTCATATCATAGCAGAGAATCAGGCTTCACGTCAGCCACCAATGCAACAGTCCATTGTCAGATATTTAGGCCCAGCACCCAGGCAGAGGAGAGAGGTCCCGTAACAGACAATCTGGCTTCATGTCAGCAGAGAATCAGTCTGCATGTCATAGCAGAGAATGAGGCTTCACGTCACCCACCACTGCAACAGTCCATTTTCATAAATTTAGGCCCAGCACCCAGGCAGAGGAGAGAGGTCCCGTAACAGAGGATCTGGCTTCATGTCAGCAGAGAATCAGTCTGCATGTCATAGCAGAGAATCAGGCTTCACGTCAGCCACCACTGCAACAGTCCATTGTCATAAATTCAGGCCCAGCACCCAGGCAGAGGAGAGAGGTCCCGTAACAGACAATCTGGCTTCATGTCACCAGAGAATCAGTCTGCATGTCATAGCAGAGAATGAGGCTTCACGTCAGCCACCACTGCAACAATCCATTGGCATATATTTAGGCCTAGCACACAGGCAGAGGAGAGGTTCATTCAACTTTGGGTAGCCTTGCAATATAATGGTAAAATGAAAATAAAAATAGGATTGAATGAGGAAGTGCCCTGGAGTCCAATAATATATGGTTATGGGGAGGTAGTTAATGTCTAATCTGGACAAGGGACGGACAGGTCCTGTGGGATCCATGCCTGGTTCATTTTTATGAACGTCAGCTTGTCCACATTGGCTGTAGACAGGCGGCTGCGTTTGTCTGTAATGACGCCCCCTGCCGTGCTGAATACACGTTCAGACAAAACGCTGGCTGCCGGGCAGGCCAGCACCTCCAAGGCATAAAAGGCTAGCTCTGGCCACGTGGACAATTTAGAGACCCAGAAGTTGAATGGGGCCGAACCATCAGTCAGTACGTGGAGGGGTGTGCACACGTACTGTTCCACCATGTTAGTGAAATGTTGCCTCCTGCTAACACGTTGCGTATCAGGTGGTGGTGCAGTTAGCTGTGGCGTGTTGACAAAAGTTTTCCACATCTCTGCCATGCTAACCCTGCCCTCAGAGGAGCTGGCCGTGACACAGCTGCCTTGGCGACCTCTTGCTCCTCCTCTGCCTTGGCCTTGGGCTTCCACTTGTTCCCCTGTGACATTTGGGAATGCTCTCAGTAGCGCGTCTACCAACGTGCGCTTGTACTCGCGCATCTTCCTATCACGCTCCAGTGCAGGAAGTAAGGTGGGCACATTGTCTTTGTAGCGTGGATCCAGCAGGGTGGCAACCCAGTAGTCCGCACAGGTTAAAATGTGGGCAACTCTGCTGTCGTTGCGCAGGCACTGCAGCATGTAGTCGCTCATGTGTGCCAGGCTGCCCAGGGGTAAGGACAAGCTGTCCTCTGTGGGAGGCAGTATCGTCATCGTCCTGCCTTTCCCCCCAGCCACGCACCAGTGATGGACCCGAGCTGCGTTGGGTGCCACCCCGCTGTGACCATGCTTCATCCTCATCCTCCTCCACCTCCTCCTCATCCTCGTCCTCCTCGTCCTCCAGTAGTGGGCCCTGGCTGGCCACATTTGTACCTGGCCTCTGCTGTTGCCAAAAACCTCCCTCTGAGTCACTTCGAAGAGACTGGCCTGAAAGTGCTAAAAATGACCCCTCTTCCTCCTCCTCCTCCTCCTCCTCCTGGGCCACCTCCTCTTCCATCATCGCCCTAAGTGTTTTCTCAAGGAGACATAGAAGTGGTATTGTAACGCTGATAACGGTGTCATCGCCACTGGCCATGTTGGTGGAGTACTCGAAACAGCGCAACAGGGCACACAGGTCTCGCATGGAGGCCCAGTCATTGGTGGTGAAGTGGTGCTGTTCTGTAGTGCGACTGACCCGTGCGTGCTGCAGCTGAAACTCCACTATGGCCTGCTGCTGCTCGCACAGTCTGTCCAGCATGTGCAAGGTGGAGTTCCACCTGGTGGGCACGTCGCATATGAGGCGGTGAGCGGGAAGGCCGAAGATTACGCTGTAGCGCAGACAGGCGAGCAGCGGCAGGATGTGAACGCCGGAAGCGCGAACAGACGGCCCGCACTTTATGCAGCAGCTCTGACATGTCGGGGTAGTTGTGAATGAACTTCTGCACCACCAAATTCAGCACATGCGCCAAGCAAGGGATGTGCGTCAAATTGGCTAGTCCCAGAGCTGCAACGAGATTTCGCCCATTATCACACACCACCAGGCCGGGCTTGAGGCTCACCGGCAGCAACCACTCGTCGGTCTGTTGTTCAATACCCCGCCACAACTCCTGTGCGGTGTGGGGCCTGTCCCCCAAACATATGAGTTTCAGAATGGCCTGCTGACGTTTACCCCGGGCTGTGCTGAAGTTGGTGGTGAAGGTGTGTGGCTGACTGGATGAGCAGGTGGAAGAAGAGGAGGAGGAAGCCGAGAAGGAGGAGGTGGCAACAGGAGGCAAAGAATGTTGCCCTGCGATCCTTGGCGGCGGAAGGACGTGCGCCAAACAGCTCTCCGCCTGGGGCCCAGCTGCCACTACATTTACCCAGTGTGCAGTTAGGGAGATATAGCGTCCCTGGCCGTGCTTACTGGTCCACGTATCTGTGGTTAGGTGGACCTTGCTACAGATGGCGTTGCGCAGTGCACACTTGATTTTATCGGATACTTGGTTGTGCAGGGAAGGCACGGCTCTCTTGGAGAAGTAGTGCCGGCTGGGAACAACATACTGTGGGACAGCAAGCGACATGAGCTGTTTGAAGCTGTCTGTGTCCACCAGCCTAAATGACAGCATTTCATAGGCCAGTAGTTTAGAAATGCTGGCATTCAGGGCCAGGGATCGAGGGTGGCTAGGTGGGAATTTACGCTTTCTATCAAATGTTTGTGAGATGGAGAGCTGAACGCTGGCGTGTGACATGGTTGAGACGCTTGGTGACGGAGGTGGTGGTGGTGGTGTTGGTGGTACATCCCCTGTTTGCTGGGCGGCAGGTGCCAACGTTCCTCCAGAGGCGGAGGAAGAGGCCGAGGCGGCAGCAGCAGAATAGGCCGAGGCGGCAGCAGCAGAAGAGGTAGCAGGGGGAGCCTGAGTGACTTCCTTGGTTTTAAGGTGTTTACTCCACTGCAGTTCATGCTTTGCATGCAGGTGCCTGGTCATGCAGGTTGTGCTCAGGTTCAGAACGTTAATGCCTCGCTTCAGGCTCTGATGGCACAGCGTGCAAACCACTCGGGTCTTGTCGTCAGCACATTGTTTGAAGAAGTGCCATGCCAGGGAACTCCTTGAAGCTGCCTTTGGGGTGCTCGGTCCCAGATGGCGGCGGTCAGTAGCAGGCGGAGTCTCTTGGCGGCGGGTGTTCTGCTTTTGCCCACTGCTCCCTCTTTTGCTACGCTGTTGGCTCGGTCTCACCACTGCCTCTTCCTCCGAACTGTGAAAGTCAGTGGCACGACCTTCATTCCATGTGGGGTCTAGGACCTCATCGTCCCCTGCATCGTCTTCCACCCAGTCTTGATCCCTGACCTCCTGTTCAGTCTGCACACTGCAGAAAGACGCAGCAGTTGGCACCTGTGTTTCGTCATCATCAGAGACATGCTGAGGTGGTATTCCCATGTCCTCATCATCAGGAAACATAAGTGGTTGTGCGTCAGTGCATTCTATGTCTTTCACCGCTGGGGAAGGGCTAGGTGGATGCCCTTGGGAAACCCTGCCAGCGGAGTCTTCAAACAGCATAAGAGACTGCTGCATAACTTGAGGCTGAGACAGTTTCCCTGGTATGCATGGGGGTGATGTGACAGACTGATGGGGTTGGTTTTCAGGCGCCATCTGTGCGCTTTCTGCAGAAGACTGGGTGGGAGATAATGTGAACGTGCTGGATCCACTGTCGGCCACCCAATTGACTAATGCCTGTACCTGCTCAGGCCTTACCATCCTTAGAACGGCATTGGGCCCCACCATATATCGCTGTAAATTCTGGCGGCTACTGGGACCTGAGGTAGTTGGTACACTAGGACGTGTGGATGTGGCAGAACGGCCACGTCCTCTCCCAGCACCAGAGGGTCCACTAACACCACCACGACCATGTCCACGTCCGCGTCCCTTACTAGATGTTTTTCTCATTGTTATGGTTCACCACAACAACAAATATATTATTTGGCCCAATGTATTGTATTCAAATTCAGCGGGATATAAATTTGAGGCCTAGTATTTAGGCGCTGGGTGACCGGTATGGATTTAGTGACAGAATTAGACTTGGAAATGCACAGAAGCGTGTGTGTGAAGTTATTCTGAATGACCCTATGTGCACCTTGAATATTATATACCCTTTTTGGGATAGATTTCAAATAGCTCTGATATAGCAGGAACCACTAAATTATGAAATTGCTAAATTGGGAATTGTATTTCAACCCAGAACAAAAAATGTGCTTTGACGGACACTAAATATCTTGCCCAGCAACAACAGTACAGCGGTAACGAGAGATTTAGCAGGATATAAATTTGAGGCCTAGTATTTAGGCGCTGGGTGACAGGTATGGGTTTAGTGACAGAATTAGACTTGGAAATACACAGTAGAGGGTGTGTGTGAAGTTATTCTGAATGACCCTATGTGCACCTTGAATATTATATACCCTTTTTGGGATAGATTTCAAATAGCTCTGATATAGCAGGAACCACTAAATTATGAAATTGCTAAATTGGGAATTGTATTTCAACCCAGAACAAAAAATGTGCTTTGACGGACACTAAATATCTTTCCAAGCAACAACAGTACAGCGGTAACGAGAGATTTAGCAGGATATAAATTTGAGGCCTAGTATTTAGGCGCTGGGTGACAGGTATGGGTTTAGTGACAGAATTAGACTTGGAAATACACAGTAGCGGGTGTGTGTGAAGTTATTCTGAATGACCCAATGTGCACCTTGAATATTATATACCCTTTTAGGGATAGATTTCAAATAGCTCTGATATAGCAGAAACCACTAAATTATGAAATTGCTAAATTGGGAATTGTATTTCAACCCAGAACAAAAAATGTGCTTTGACGGACACTAAATAACTTTCCCAGCTACAACAGGACAGCGGTAACGAGAGATTTAGCAGGATATAAATTTGAGGCCTAGTATTTAGGCGCTGGGTGACAGGTATGGGTTTAGTGACAGAATTAGACTTGGAAATACACAGTAGCGGGTGTGTGTGAAGTTATTCTGAATGACCCAATGTGCACCTTGAATATTATATACCCTTTTAGGGATAGATTTCAAATAGCTCTGATATAGCAGAAACCACTAAATTATGAAATTGCTAAATTGGGAATTGTACTTCAACCCAGAACAAAAAATGTGCTTTGACGGACACTAAATATCTTGCCCAGCTACAACAGGACAGCGGTAACGAGAGATTTAGCAGGATATAAATTTGAGGCCTAGTATTTAGGCGCTGGGTGACAGGTATGGGTTTAGTGACAGAATTAGACTTGGAAATACACAGTAGCGGGTGTGTGTGAAGTTATTCTGAATGACCCAATGTGCACCTTGAATATTATATACCCTTTTAGGGATAGATTTCAAATAGCTCTGATATAGCAGAAACCACTAAATTATGAAATTGCTAAATTGGGAATTGTACTTCAACCCAGAACAAAAAATGTGCTTTGACGGACACTAAATAACTTTCCCAGCTACAACAGGACAGCGGTAACGAGAGATTTAGCAGGATATAAATTTGAGGCCTAGTATTTAGGCGCTGGGTGACAGGTATGGGTTTAGTGACAGAATTAGACTTGGAAATACACAGTAGCGGGTGTGTGTGAAGTTATTCTGAATGACCCAATGTGCACCTTGAATATTATATACCCTTTTAGGGATAGATTTCAAATAGCTCTGATATAGCAGAAACCACTAAATTATGAAATTGCTAAATTGGGAATTGTACTTCAACCCAGAACAAAAAATGTGCTTTGACGGACACTAAATAACTTTCCCAGCTACAACAGGACAGCGGTAACGAGAGATTTAGCGGGATATAAATTTGAGGCCTAGTATTTAGGCGCTGGGTGACAGGTATGGGTTTAGTGACAGAATTAGACTTGGAAATACACAGTAGCGGGTGTGTGTGAAGTTATTCTGAATGACCCTATGTGCACCTTCAATATGATCTACCCTTTTAGGGATAGATTTCAAATAGCTCTGATATAGCAGAAACCACTAAATTATGAAATTGCTAAATTGGGAATTGTATTTCAACCCAGAACAAAAAATGTGCTTTGACGGACACTAAATAACTTTCCCAGCTACAACAGGACAGCGGTAACGAGAGATTTAGCAGGATATAAATTTGAGGCCTAGTATTTAGGCGCTGGGTGACAGGTATGGGTTTAGTGACAGAATTAGACTTGGAAATACACAGTAGCGGGTGTGTGTGAAGTTATTCTGAATGACCCAATGTGCACCTTGAATATTATATACCCTTTTAGGGATAGATTTCAAATAGCTCTGATATAGCAGAAACCACTAAATTATGAAATTGCTAAATTGGGAATTGTACTTCAACCCAGAACAAAAAATGTGCTTTGACGGACACTAAATAACTTTCCCAGCTACAACAGGACAGCGGTAACGAGAGATTTAGCAGGATATAAATTTGAGGCCTAGTATTTAGGCGCTGGGTGACAGGTATGGGTTTAGTGACAGAATTAGACTTGGAAATACACAGTAGCGGGTGTGTGTGAAGTTATTCTGAATGACCCAATGTGCACCTTGAATATTATATACCCTTTTAGGGATAGATTTCAAATAGCTCTGATATAGCAGAAACCACTAAATTATGAAATTGCTAAATTGGGAATTGTACTTCAACCCAGAACAAAAAATGTGCTTTGACGGACACTAAATAACTTTCCCAGCTACAACAGGACAGCGGTAACGAGAGATTTAGCGGGATATAAATTTGAGGCCTAGTATTTAGGCGCTGGGTGACAGGTATGGGTTTAGTGACAGAATTAGACTTGAAAATACACAGTAGCGGGTGTGTGTGAAGTTATTCTGAATGACCCAATGTGCACCTTGAATATTATATACCCTTTTAGGGATAGATTTCAAATAGCTCTGATATAGCAGAAACCACTAAATTATGAAATTGCTAAATTGGGAATTGTACTTCAACCCAGAACAAAAAATGTGCTTTGACGGACACTAAATAACTTTCCCAGCTACAACAGGACAGCGGTAACGAGAGATTTAGCGGGATATAAATTTGAGGCCTAGTATTTAGGCGCTGGGTGACCGGTATGGATTTAGTGACAGAATTAGACTGGGATATGGCCAAAAAATAACCACACTATTGCTGGTTAAATGCACTTGGTGACGGGCGCAGCTTGCCCCTGATGTAGTATATGGCCAAAAAATGAACAGACTATTGCTGGTTAAATGCACTTGGTGTCACAGCTTGACCAACCACACTACTGAGGGTTAAATGCACTTGGTGACGGGCGCAGCTTGCCCCTGATGTAGTATATGGCCAAAAAATAAACAGACTATTGCTGGTTAAATGCACTTGGTGTGACAGCTTCACCCTGATGTAGGCTTTAGCCAGAAAACAACCACACCATTGAGGGTTAAATGCACTTGGTGACAGGCGCAGCTTGCCCCTGATTTTGTATATGGCCAAAAAATGAACAGACTATTGCTGGTTAAATGCACTTGGTGTGACAGCTTCACCCTGATGTAGGCTTTAGCCAAAAAACAACCACACCATTGAGGGTTAAATGCACTTGGTGACAGGCGCAGCTTGCCCCTGATTTTGTATATGGCCAAAAAATGAACAGACTATTGCTGGTTAAATGCACTTGGTGTGACAGCTTCACCCTGATGTAGGCTTTAGCCAAAAAACAACCACACCATTGAGGGTTAAATGCACTTGGTGACAGGCGCAGCTTGCCCCTGATTTTGTATATGGCCAAAAAATGAACAGACTATTGCTGGTTAAATGCACTTGGTGTGACAGCTTCACCCTGATGTAGGCTTTAGCCAAAAAACAACCACACCATTGAGGGTTAAATGCACTTGGTGACAGGCGCAGCTTGCCCCTGATTTTGTATATGGCCAAAAAATGAACAGACTATTGCTGGTTAAATGCACTTGGTGTGACAGCTTCACCCTGATGTAGGCTTTAGCCAAAAAACAACCACACCATTGAGGGTTAAATGCACTTGGTCGCAGCTTGTGCTGGCGCACCACAAGACACAAAATGGCCGCCGATCACCCCAGAAAAATGTGACTGACAAACGGTCTGGGCAGCCTAAAAACAGTGAGCAATTGAGGATCAGCAGCTCAATGATCCACAGCTGCAGATCGATCAGTTAATCAAGTCCTTTGGAGGAGTTAATCTGCCTAATCTCGCCCTACTGTCGCAGCCGCAACCTCTCCCTACGCTAATCAGAGCAGAGTGACGGGCGGCGCTATGTGACTCCAGCTTAAATAGAGGCTGGGTCACATGGTGCTCTGGCCAATCACAGCCATGCCAATAGTAGGCATGGCTGTGATGGCCTCTTGGGGCAAGTAGTATGACGCTTGTTGATTGGCTGCTTTGCAGCCTTTCAAAAAGCGCCAAGAAAGCGTCACAAAAGCGCCAAGAAAGCGACGAACACCGAACCCGAACCCGGACTTTTACGAAAATGTCCGGGTTCGGGTCCGTGTCACGGACACCCCAAAATTCGGTACGAACCCGAACTATACAGTTCGAGTTCGCTCATCCCTATTTATAGCATCTTATGCTATGTGTCATCCACAGATCCACCCCATATCAGTGTCATATCGGGATCCCTCTCCCTATAAGGCCCCATTCACACATCCAAAATTCGCGTAACGGAATTGCGGACCCATTCATTTCTATAGGGCAGCACGATGTGCAGCCGGATACGGAAAGGCGGCCCCGTTCCCGAAAAAAAATGCGGACCCGCACATTGCCGCTGTTACGGACGTCTGAAGGGAGCCTAACAGTGTCATCCACAGAGTGGCACAGATCCCCCCCCATAACTGTGTCATTTACAGATCCCCCTCCCTATAACAGTGTTATCCACAGATCCCTCCCCCCCTGTGTAATGACTCATGACATCCACAAACCACAGACCACCCTCCCACCGCTCACATTTGAACATGATTTCTCTAAACGGTAAAGTAAACACTGTAATCATCCAGGCTGCACTGACAGTGACTTTAAAGGGGTTCTGCACTTTCATTTAACTGAGATGATCTATACTCTGGATAGATCTTCAGCTTCTGATCGGCAGGGGTCAGACACCCGGGACCCCTGCCGATCAGCTGTTTGAGAAGGCAGCGGCGCTCCAGCAGCACCGCGGCCTTCTCACTGTTTACCGCCGGCCCACTGACTGACAGCACGACTAGTATCAACTCAGGCCACACTAGCCTGAGCGCGGCTAAGCTCTGTCACTTGAATGGAGCTTAGCCGCGTCCATGCTAGTTGATACTAGTCGTAACTCGTGACATCAGTGGGCCGGCGGTAAACAGTGAGAAGGCCGCGGCGCTACTGGAGCGCCGGTGCCTTCTCAAGCAGCTGATCGGCGGGGGTCCCGGGTGTCTGACCCCCGCCGATCAGAAGCTGATTATCTATTCAGAGTATAGATCATCAGTTAAATTAAAGTGCAGAACCCCTTTAACTTTTAAATCAGGAAGATTCTGGGGCAGCCGCCAGCCAGCTCTCCTCTCAGACTCAGTCAGATCTAATCTCTAGATTAGAATAGAAAGAGACTTAGTCAGTCCACTCAGTCACTACTGTAAGTTGTACCTTATTATTATTAAGTTAACCTGCTACACACCGTCTCCACTAGGTCAGGCTCAGTCCAGTCTGTTCGGTATCGGTAGGTTAGGGTAGGGCCACGCCACGCCACACACTGTCTGTTCTCTAGTCTGGGCCTGGCTGGCTTAAAGGGCTTCTGTCACCCCACTAAAGTCATATATATTTTTTTGGCAACTTAAATTCCTTATAATGCGATATATTTATATATAGTGCTCTTACTCATTTTTCTTAAAAAAACTGACTTTTATAATATGTAAATGAGCTCTCTACCAGCAAGTAGGTAGCAGCCGCATCCTCCTTTCATAAAGACGCCCCCTTCTCATGTTGATTGACAGGGCCAGCGAACGCGCTCGTCCTCTGGCTGGCCCTGTCTGCGTTCAAAATCTGTCTCCTGCGCTGTACCAGTCTTCAGTTGGTGCAGGCGCACTGAGAGGAGGACGCTCGCTCGGCCGCTCCTTCCTCAGTGCGCCTGGTGTAGATGTAACGTCATCGGCGCAGGCGCATTGAGGATGGAGCGGCCGAGCGAGCGTCCTCCTCTCAGTGCGCCTGCGCCAACTGAAGACCGGTACGGCGCAGGCACCAGATTTTGAACGCAGACAGGGCCAGCCAGAGGACGAGCGCGTTCGCTGGCCCTGTCAATCAACATGAGGAGGGGGCATCTTTATGAAAGGAGGATACTTGCTGGTAGAGAACTCATTTACATATCATAAAAGTCTGTTTTTTGAAGAAACTACCCAACCAAAATAAGTAAGAGCCCTATATATTAATATATCGCATTATAAGGAATTTAAGTTGCCCAAAAAAAAAATATAGTATAGTATAATGACTTTAAGCAGCTGCTGCCAGTAGATGAATGAATCAGAATCAGCTCGTCTCACTGCCACTGAGTCTGACTCAACTGGTCATGTCCTGGAGCCGGGGGCGGAGCTTAGGGCGGGGCCGGGGCGGAGCTGGGGGCGGAGCTGGGGGCGGAGCCAGGGACGCAGCGCGGCGGCGATGGGTGAAGACTAGAGAGTGAGACCGCAACTGCACGAGTCCGAGACAGATCATCAGATGTGAAGAAGATGTCCGGTAGGGCTGCCTAGGGCCTACACAGTGCACAGCAGCGCAGCATACACCAACTATTACCAAAATGAATGGGGGACATTTTAGTTGGGGGGGCACATGGGGGGGCACAGCTTGATGTAGGGGGGGCCGTGGCCCCCTCTGGCCCCCCCCTGGCGACGCCACTGCTCCCCATTGCCCAGCGAATTCTGTATAAAATACTAACAAACACATACAAGGCTGTCCATAACCTGTCCCCTCCCTACATCTCTGAGCTACTTTCCCGATACATCCCCACACGCACTCTCCGATCCTCACAAGACCTCCTTCTCTCCTCTCCTCTTATCACCTCTTCCCACAATCGCCTCCAAGATTTCTCCCGTGCATCCCCCACACTCTGGAACTCGCTACACCAACATATCAGACTCTCACCGACAGTGGAATCCTTCAAAAGAAACCTGAAAACCCACCTCTTCAGACAAGCCTACAACCAGTGACCCTGCTGCCTCTATGCCACCATGACCAGCTTCACGTCACCTACTGTGTCCTTCTCCCATACCATGTAGATTGTAAGCCCTCACGGGCAGGGCCCTCTCTCCTTCTGTACCAGTTTGTAACTTGTCTTGTTTATGCTTAGTGCAATTGTCTGTATTATGTATATATACCCCTTTTCATATGTACAGTGCCATGGAATGATTGGCGCTTTAATAATAAATAATATTAAAATTAATAATAATAATAATAATATGGGGCATATTACACCACCAAAAAAAGCCCAGATTCCATTTTGATCTGCTACAGATTTTTCTGCTGTGTTTTTTGTATGCGAGCATAACCTCCTGGTACATCCATATGAGGCAGCCCTTGCATGGGGAAGATGTACGTGAAAACCACATGGCAATGCAAGCTGCAGTAGTTCGGTATTAGATGCATAAAATGTATTGTCAGTCGCTTGCTTATTGTTAATAGATGCATAGATCCCTCAAAACCATGCATCCGTTAATGATAAGCAAGCAATTGACAATCAATGTTAACCTAACGTCCGCGACCCGCATGGCTGTGCGGTTTTCAGCCTCATTGTGACTGTGACTCGACCACATGCCTGGCATCTAGTCCGGCCGCATTCTAAGGCGATTTCACACATACTAATAGCATAATAAGTGCTCATAATTTGCAGTCTATTACACAAGTGTATGTAGTAGATTATATTTCTAGTGTATGTACTATATTATATAGTAGTTCTATGGGGTTATTTAATAAACTGGTGTAAAGTAGAACTGGCTTAGTTGCCCATAGCAACCAATCAGATTCCATCTTTCATTTCAAATAAACCAGTTCTACTTTACACCAGTTTGATAAATAACCCCAATAGTGTATGTAGTAGATTATAGTTATAGTGTATGTAGTATATGATATAGTAATTATAGAGTATGTAGTAGATTATAGTTATCGTGTATGTAGCCTATTTTATAGTAGCTATAGTGTATGTAATAAATTATAGTTATAGTGTATGCAGTAGATTATATTATAGTTACAGATTATGTAGTAGATTATAGTTATAGTGTATGTAATAGATTATATTATAGTTACAGATTATGCAGTAGATTATACAGTATAGTGCACGTAGCAGTTTATAGGTATAGTGTATGGAGTAGATGTATGCACTAGTATATCATACAATATTTATAGTGTATATAACACATTATAGGTATAGTGTATAATTATAGACACATTAGGTGGCTAAGGCTACTTTCACACCTCCAGTTGGAATTCCGGCAGGCTGTTCCGAAGAGAACAGCCTGCCGGAATTCATCAGATCCGGCGCTGCAGAAGTGGACAGAATTTCCACCAGCCCCATTACGTATAATGGTTTCCGGCGGAGATCCATACGCATTCTGCCAGACAAGCAGAGACCCGGCCGGACACAAACTGATGCATGCTGCGGTTTGTGTCTGGATGATTCTCTGTTTGTCTGCTGGAACAGCCATACTGGAGTTTCACATTGGAGGTGTGAAAGAAGACTAAGATGACTTCTAGGTGCACCGTCAGGCCAGCCAGCATTCTCTTTCTCCAGGGTCCTACAGGGGCCTCCATAGCTTATTGATGCTGCCGCTGTGTGCAGGTAGTATTTGCATGTAGATTTACAGTGGGCCCTAGGCACCCCATTTTGTTGCACTAATGTTGCGCGACAATTTTTATAATGGCAGTCTATGGTGTCGCACTGCAACATGCAAAGTTGTGTGACTGCGACGCAACAGTCGCAGAAAAATCCATCTCGAATGAATTTTCTGCGACTGTTGCGTCGCAGTTGCAGCATGTTGCATGTTGCAGTGCGACACCATAGACTGCCATTATAAAAAATGTGGCGTGACAAATGTCGTTGTGTAGACGTAGCCTTATTCAGTCACAGAAATTTCTTCAACAAATGTGAACATACTTTGCGTCCTGCTTTCCCCCCTATTGAGGAAAACTAATTAGAAATAAAATGTTTTATTTTCTGTCCTGCTGGGAAAATAGCAAACATAGCAGAATGATAAGTTAATATCTTGATTTAAAACAGCCCACTAGGGGATGCCGTGTGCTGTCCTTGTCGGCCTCCTAGTAAAATTGAGGTAGATGGTATGGCTGAAGGAAGTTCTGCAGCTAAAGGGTGATTCAGTCACTGTAGATCTGTCACTGTTTTTATTGCGTAAAATAATATAAAAATGGACAACACATAAAATAACGTCTATCCAAATGGTCTAATTGTCTTTTCTATAGCTGTCTAATGCTAGGGGGGAATTAAAGAGTTAAAATATTTAGACTCATACCAAGAATACTTGTAGACCAGGTTTAGACAGATTGTGGCTGCTCCGTTATTTTTAGGTTGTGGTACATGCTGGCACTAGTAGTTCGGAAGTTTATATGCTGCTTACCCTTGCACTGGTTTATGTTTACATTTTTGGGAACCGAAGGAACATGGGGCACTTTCCCAGAATACAGTTCTTTGTCACCTTGTCCCTGTCACATTAGGTGGGAGGTGTCCTGTGCCTAAGGCCTGTATCATCTGCACGTTTCCTTAACCGCAATGTGATTTGCTGGCTGCTCCACATCATCCACATCACTAGGGACAAAAGACTTCATTGTGCCCCTGTGAAGTATAAGGAGGGGGGCTGAGTACTGAAGAGGCGGAGGGGGCATAACCAAAAGCCCTTGGGCTTGGGTTTGAAACTAGAGACGAGTTCTGAGACTTATCTCCAAAACATGCTGGCATAATGCCACTCATTGCCTTAACTATTGCAGCCAGAAACAACACAAAGAATAAGTGCAACTTCTCACTGCTAATCTCACCTGTTGACAGCACAAGGCAATAGAGATTATGTCCCAGACTATCCCAGTAGATATATATATATATATATATATATATATATCTATATATATATATATTATATATATATATATTTATATATATATATATATATATATATATAAAAATCTCCTTGATTTGAATTCTGATGCTGAACCATTCTTATTGCTCCATGCATTTAAAATGAAAGGGGACGCAACTTATACCTCTCCAAGGTAGCAGACAGCAAACAAATCCTGTGTAGTCTGATCCTGCAGCAACAGTCCCTTCCATTTGTTCCCTACCAATATACCAAATATATGTAGGGGACAGATAGAAGGGAGTATGACTGCAGAATCAGACTACACAGGGTTTGTTTGTTGTCTGTTACCATGGAGATACATAAATACCTCCATGGTTGATTCCTTTTCCTTCCCTTGATTATGTTCTAAAATAGTAAGAGACATGAATATGTCTTAACCCAATCTGTTTTCAATATGAGCTGATGGGGGGAAATTTATGATTAAAATATGGCACATTTGTGGCATGAATCAGTCACAAACTGGCGTACTCCGCCGCCCTATAATAAGTCTGTCCCAACATCTTTTATCGAACAAGAACACTTTGAGCTATGAACGCTATTACAGATCTTAGAGTTACTGGAACACAGTTTCTTGTTACATACAAAATGTTCATGTGTAATTATTTCCGTCAAAGGATATCTCTCACCAAGACAGACTCCTTTTGTTGGATGCCTGAAGGTTACGTTCACACTTCGCAGCAGTAACAGCTGCTGTTTTTGTGCAGTTTTTCCCTTTGGATTCTGTGGATCTGCCATGGACACAAACAGTGGCTTCCAGCTGCGTCAGTCCAGATCCCTAGACAACCGTGGACATGTTTTAAACCACTGGCCGCATGAACAGCAATGCTGCCTCCCATTGAAAGCAATGGAAGGCAGATACCACGCAGTCACCACCGGAATTTCTGTGCAGAGTCTGCACGAAAATCTGGAGCCATAAACCACAATATGAACTGGCCCTAAGAAAAAGAAGCCAGTAAGTACCCTTTTGTCCAGGGAAGCTGACGCAGGCCACGTCTTCAGTTTGGAAGGTGTGATGGATGCCACTACATGGTGTTGCTTGTCTGCTCAGCTGACTAGGGAAGGAAACTAACACATAGGACATGCTTTTCAACAGGGTCACAAATGGAAGTTTGGGGTTTCTCAATGGTTGCAACCACTGGCTTGTTTTTACTAGGACATCAGGCGCCCAAAGCCAAAGAAGTCTGAACTGGTGAGAAATTATTAAGGCAAAGAAGATTATTCTAACTCACATTCTAACTACAGGTATAATCGCATTGTCCTCTAAGGCATCGACATTTGTTTAAAGCCAATATCAAGAGTCCCTTTAAAGAGTTTTTTCAAGAAATTTAGGTAATCAGTATCTGAACGATGGGGGTCCGACACCCAGGACCCCTGTTGATCAGCTGTTTGAGAAGCTGTAAGCGTTACAGCCTTCTCGCAGATTACCAAGCACAGCAGTGTACATTGTACAGCGCGTGTGCTTCTTATCACAGCTCAGCCATATGTGACCGATAAACGTGATGTCACTTGTCTAGGGAAAGCTGCAAGAAGGCTGCAGCGCTTACAGGAGCACCAGTACCTTCTCAAACAGCTAATTGGCAGGGGTCCCGGGTGTCGGACCCCACTGATCAGATCCAGAGCATTGGTCATCAATTAAAGGGCATCTGTCAGCAGATTTGCACCTATGAATCTGGCTGACCTGTTGCATGTCCTCTTGGCAGCTGCAGGCATCTGTGTTGATAGAAAAATTATGTTTTAACCCCTTAGGGACCTATGACGTACCAGTACGGCATGGTTCCCGAGTCCTTAAGGACCCATGACATACCGGTACGTCATGTGTTGTTCCGATCACCGCCGCCCGAGCAGACACCTCGGCTAAATGCGCGGGGGGGGGGGGGGGGGGGTCCCGTGACTTCAGACCTGCGGTCCCCCCGTCAATTCAGACCTGCAGTTTGCGGCTTTTACCTGTTGCGACGGTGGTGCCATCGGGCCCCGATGGCATGAGAGGCAGCTTAATGCCTTCCTGAGGCATCTGCGCTGCCTTCGGTGAAGTGCCTGTGAGATCCAGCCCCCTGGATCTCACAGGCCCTGGAAGCTGTACGAGTAATACACACAGAAGTATTGGAATGCATTGTGAAAGAATATACCCCCAAAAGTAAAATTCCCAAAGTGGGACAAAAAAAAAGTTGAAAAAAAAAAAGTTTTCCCCCCAAAAAATTTAAAGTTTCAAGTAAAAAAAATAAATAAAACCAACTTCATTTTCCACAAATAAAGTAAAAAAAAAAATTGGCAAAAAATAGGGGGAAAAAAAAGTATACATATTAGGTATCGCCGCGTCCGTATAGACCGGCTCTATAAACATATCACATGACCTAACCCCTCAGATGAACACCGTAAAAAATAAAAACTGTGCTAAATAAACCATTTTTTGTCACCTTACATCACAAAAAGTACAACAGCAAGCGATCAAAAAGGCGTTTGCCCACCAAAATAATACCAATCTAACCATCACCTCATTCCGCAAAAAATTAGCCCCTACCTGAGACAATCGCCCAAAAAATAAAAAAAACTATTGCTCAGAATATGGAGACACTAAAACATCATTTTTTTTGTTTAAAAAAGCTGTTATTGTGTAAAACTTACATAAATAAAAAAAAGTACACATATTTGGTATTGTCGCGTTCGTATCGACCAGCTCTATAAAAATATCACATGAGCTAACCCCTCATGTGAACACCGTAAAAAAATAAAAAATAAAAACTGTGCTAAATAAACCATTTTTTGTCACCTTACATCACAAAAAGTGTAATAGCAAGCGATCAAAAAGTCATATGCACCCCAAAATAGTGCCAATCAGACCGTCATCTCATCCCGCAAAAAATAAGACCCTACCTAAGATAAGCGCACAAAAACTGAAAAAACTTTGGCTCTCAGAATATGGAGACACTAAAGCATGAATTTTTTTTTTTGCTTCAAAAATGAAATCATTGTGTAAAACTTACATAAATAAAAAAAGTATACATATTAGGTATCACCGTGTCCATATCGACCGGCTCTATAAAAATATCACATGACCTAACCCCTCAGATGAACACCGTAAAATTTTTAAATAAAAACTGTGCTAAATAAATCATTTTGTCACCTTACATCACAAAAAGTGTAATAGCAAACGATCAAAAAGTCACACGCACCCCAAAATAGTGCCAATAAAATCGTCATCTCATCCCGCAAAAATCATACCCTACCCAAGGTTATCACCCAAAAACTGAACAAATTATGGCTCTCAGACTATAGAAACACTAAAACATGATTTTTTTTGCTTCAAAAATGAAATCATTGTGTAAAACTTACATAAATAAATAAAAAAGTATACATATTAGGTATCGCCGCATCTGTGACAACCTGGTCTATAAAAATATTACATGATCTAACCTTATCTTGCCCCACAAAAAGTGTAATATAGACAACCAAAAATCATATGTACCCTAAACTAGTACCAACAATACTGCCACCCTATCTCGTAGTTTCTAAAATTGGGCTACTTTTTTGGAGTTTCTACTCTAGGGGTGTATCAGGGGGGCTTCAAATGGGACATGGTGTCAAAAAAAACAGTCCAGCAAAATCTGCCTTCCAAAAACCATATGGCATTGCTTTCCTTCTGTGCCCTGCCGTGTGCCCGTACAGTAGTTTACGACCACATATGGGGTGTTTCTGTAAACTACAGAATCAGAATATTGAGTTTGGTTTTGCTGTTAACCCTTGCTTTGTAACTGGAAAAAAATTATAAAAATGGAAAATCTGCCAAAAAAGTGAAATTTTGAAATTGTATCTCTATTTTCCATTAATTCTTGTAGAACACCTAAAGGGTTAACAAAGTTTGTAAAAATCAGTTTTGAATACCTTGAGGGGTGTAGTTTCTAGAATGGGGTCATTTTTGGGTGGTTTATATTATGTAAGCCTCGCAAAGTGACTTCGGACCTGAACTGGTCCCTAAAATTGGGTTTTTGAAAATTTCTGAAAAATTTCAAGATTTGCTTCTAAAATTCTAAGCCTTGTAACATCCCCTAAAAAATCTCAGAATGGCAAAAGCGTTTTAAAGTTATCAGCACTTAAAGTGACACAGGTCAGATTTGCAAAAAATGGCCAAGTCCAGAAGGTGAAATAGGACCGAGTCCTTAAGGGGTTAATATATGTAAATGATCCTCTAGGAGCAATGGGGGTGTTGCTGTTGCACCTAGAGGCTACTATTTCTGCAAATGCTGCACCCTCTCATCTTTAATTGCCAGTGTTAGGCAGTGAATACATTACAACACCTGGCCCAGTCAATCAAAGTGCAGAGGGCACAGCAGTTGCAGAGAGAGCTGAACCTCTAGCTTTAAGGGCAACCTCAGAGTGTGCCCAGAAGGAATAATGGGTGTACCCTCCATTAGTTGCACCTGTCCTAGGGAGCAATGGCCTGAGGGAGACCACCTAGACACATCATAATGTTAGAGCCACTACCACTTCCATCCTCCGCTCCGGCTCCTCAAAGGCTGCTGCACTCGCAAAACCATCTTGCAATTCTGGTTGGGCCGAGATGTTCCATCCCCTCATCTGTTTTTGGAGAAGCTGACCTTCTTTCTGTGAATGGATTAGGTGAATGCTACTTTGTGAGTTAAAAAATAGTGCCTATTATTGAAATCTTGTCTGCTTATATTAAATCCAGAATATGTGAGTTCCCCCTCTCTACAGTATCTTGGGGCAGCCCTTGGTTGGTCTAGACATAGTTCAGTTCTTTGTTATTTCCAACTGCTTCAAGTGAGTGCTTCCTCCTAACAATTCACAGTGCAAATCTTCCCAGATAGCGATGTAAGGATATGAGCAATGTTGGGGGTTGTAGTACTCCTTCTTTCTATATTTTCCCTAAATTTCTTGTAAACTGGAATGGTCCCTCTAACCACAGTAAAGTCTCTATTAGCCTTAAACAGCAAATACCTTACTGACTGACTCCAATACTTGGCCATGTGGATTCTGGACCTTCTAGATCTTTCTTTTTCTCTCTGGGGTACTGTGAAGTATAGATGATTTTCTCTTAGAAATAGTCATTCTCTTAATGTAGGCCTAGTCCTCTGAGGAGTGAGCACATGTAGGTTCTCTAACCTCCTCAACTAGAAACCAACTGCCTGAACTAGGGATAGACCTAAGTCCAACACCTTGATTCCTAAAGAGGTAGGGACAGGATTTTTAACCCTGGCTGATCCATACAAAGTTATATCAGGTATGCAATACATCAAATAACATAAATCAGCATTAATTAATGAGAAACAATTTGCAAGTACCCTATTCTGGGGTACTGCAGGTCTGTGCATACTCACCCCCCCCCCTCCCCCTCCCATTCAGGTGAACCAATCCTAAACAGCTATACTATCATACTATGTGGCATTGCTTATTGGTTCTATAACTTGGACAGGTCTGCACCTTTCTTTGCACCCAGAGCATGATGGACTCATCGTTTTGGAATCTGTAGATGGTTTTCTCCTGTATCAACCCAATTCAGAACTGTCAAGGATGTGATGCTCTTCTTACCAATGGGAATGGGCCCACCCTGACATAGTGAAGGCCTTCATTGCTGGAACTGAGAAGATAACAGAAACTTTCTCTTGACTGTTTCCCTCTACCTTCCCTCCCCCCCTCTCCCTTCTAATTGAACTCAATAAACACATGATGTAAAAAAAAAAAAAAAAAAGAGGAGAGTTCAATAGAGTTCACAGGATTTGCATGATTATTATCAGACTACCACTACTATATTAATTGAAATATTGGAGCTGTAGATGCTAAACTATGCAAAAGTTTAACAAAAGGATATTACAAAAATGTTTATTGGCTCCCAAAGCAGGTAAATCAATAAAAAAAAAATGGCTAAAAAGGTATCCATAGCCTACAAGAACTTAAAGTCTGCTCAAGTGGTGGCTGCAAGTAGATATAGTACAGTATGTAGGGAATGCAGGAGTTAGTAACATAGTATATAAGGCCAAAAAAAGACATTTGTCCATCCAGTTCGGCCTGTTATCCTGTTATCCTGAGTTATATTACAATTCATTTTATGGCCACACGCACATAACCATATTTTTCATCCATCTGCTATCCACATAATTTTTTTTTGACAGATAGAACATAGACCGATTGATTTCTATGGAGCCATCCATATTTTTGGCGGATCCGAGCGCCTATTCCATAAATGATAGAACATGTCCTATTCTTGTCTGTACTGTGGACAGAAAGATGAAAATAAAAGCCTCGGCCTAAATTTCATGCTGCAGCTGATTCATTACCTACAAGAGAGATACTGGAAAAAGAGCAGCTGACCTGAAACAAGTCATCCCTGATCTCTTTTAGGTTCAAGGTGAGATACAAGGAGGTCAAGTCCAGGAAGTTGTTCACTATGGAGTGACATACAGTAGCACATTACTCCACAGACATTAGCATTTACCTCTGTGACGAATACTTGACGTCTCCAACGTCAAGCTCACGAGGCGCAGTATGGTCACTTGTTACCAAAGAGTGGTAAGGTCAGGTAAGGTCAGGTTGGTACAGTTTACACACACACCTCCTGTCCACGCGGGCACAGAGAGGCAACAAGCTGAGAGAGCCTTTTCACTGCCACAGTTAAAACAGCGCCTCCTCAGCCCGGGTATCTGCCACCAGTTTCTCGTTTGATATAAGCCCGGGCCGCTAACGAGATTATATAGGGTGAGAAACCAACATAGAACTATGCCGAAAGACAGACGTGGGGATTCGTGATTGAGATACAAGATAGCACAAGATTAAATTATATATTTAATCGCCTTAAGGGCACACTACATGACACAATATATACAGAGAATATATACAGTGGTCTGAGGTTACAGATACAGGTAATATAGGTACAACAGGGTTAAGTAGAACAATAAGTCAGTTTACCAGATATATGAGTCCTTTGGGTAGTGGTGAGTTCTTAGCTGTATTCACGTCGGAGGCAGTGATGTCAGCTGGTTGCAGGTCCCTCCAAACACATTGCACGATCTGACCCCCTTTCAGAGAAAGACACGCCCGCTTGCTGGCACAAGCCTTTTAACCTGTAGCCGGCCCCTCCCATCCCGGCCTTTGGGAGGGGTCCACCCCCCCCCCCCTCTGCTGGACTGGCTGCAAATGACACACAAAACCCTTTAGGGTTTATAGCTCCAGTCAAGAAGATCACAGGGAGATGGTTCTTAATATTTACTGTCAGCCATGTCCTCACAACCTCCATATAACAAACAAAACTATAAAGATAGCTAATAGATAGACCCCCAGAGTGTTTAGCTTGGGGGGCACATGGGGGCACATACACCTTTAGGGTAGGGCATTTGGTTTTTTCAGGGTTTGTATGTTCTCTCTACCCCCCCCCCCCCCCCCCTCTTTGTCTGTAATATATATGACAGGTAAAATTACCTCAGAAGAATTACCTGAGAGAAGATGACCAGGTTAATCTGGTTTGAAGCGGATTCTGCTGGTTAGTGGAGGTCTCTGCTGATTGGTTGCCATCCGTTGCTGGGGGAGAAATCCAAGCTGTTGATTTGTTGTAGCAGGTTGCGGCAGGAAACTGACCCCTTTATATGGCACCACTTGACTGAGCTGGGGTGCCAGTATGAAGAGGACCTGATCTGCGCCCACACTCCCTCCCTAAAATTTTAGACATTTTCTATTTTTCTGTTGCATGCTTTATTAGTGGGATTCATCACTTAGCTATAGCTGAGTTGATTATGGTCTTTAATGGTTACTGATTTGGTTTTTAAGGTTTATTTATTTATTCTGATCTATTAATTAATTATAAATTTATTGGGTAACTCATAATAAAGCATTGCTTCCATCAAATAGGTGTCTTGGTCTTTATTATTTAGTTATGCCTAAAGGGGTTTTGCGCCCAAGCCAGTGATACAAGTCGTGACGTCACTGGGCCTGCGGTAAACAGTGAGAAGGCCGCGGCGCTGCTAGAGCGGCGCTGCCTTCTCAAACATCTGATCAGATCAGGGCTGGTGCAAGGATTTTTGCACACACAAGAGAAGCTACATTTTGGCGCCCCCCCCCCCTCCACACAACTCGGTGGGGGTGATGTAAAAAGGAGGGGGTGATGTGACATGGAGGGGGATGAGAAATGTGACATGGAGAGGGATGAGAAATGTGACATGGAGGGGGTTGAAATGTGACATGAAGGGGGGAGAAATGTGACATGGAGGGGTGAGAAAAGTGACATAGGGGGTGATGTGACATGGAGGGGGGGAAATATGACATAGGGGGTGATGTGACATGGAGGGGGAGAAATGTGACATTATTCCCCCTCCATGTCACATCTCTCCCCTTCCATGTCACATCACCCCCTGCTTTTTACATCACCCCCTTTGTGTCACATTTCTCCCCTCCATGTCACATTTCAACCCCCTCCATGTCATATTTCTCCCCCCCATGTCACATCCCCCCTCCTCCATGGCACATTTCTCCCCCCTCTATTATTGTTGTGTGAAAATAAACATTATGCTCCTCACCTGGGCCTGTTCCCGTCTGCAGCAGCTCCCCTTCTCCTCTGTGTGGTCCTGGTATCTTCTCTCTGTGCTCCCGACAAGACTTTGAGGACCTTTCCCACTCAGCCAATCAGTGGCTGCAGCTGTGTCATGTGTCAGACCAGTGATTGGCTCAGCGGGAAATCACTGCCCTGACACGTGACACAGCTGCGGCCACTGATTGGCAGAGTGGGAAAGGTCCTCAAACAACTTGTCAGGACTCGGGAGCCCAGAGAGAAGATATGAGGACCACCACACAGAGAAGAGCAGCCGCAGGAGCCCAGCGGCATGCAAGTGATTAATGAAAAAAAAAAAAAAAGTTTCATTTTTCCGCCCCCCCCCTTCTCAGCGCCCTAAGGCGGCCGATTGGTCTGCACCTGGCCTGGATCAGATGCTGATAGATCATCAGTTTAAACAAAGTGCAGAACCCCTTTAAGTTAAGCCTCGTGGTGTAATGTGCCTCCATGCACAATTAAACTTTCACTGTACTTCTGTCAAAGGATGAATACCAAATCATTGAATAAATGGCATGGATAATTTTGAGAAATGTCATGGAGAGTTTATGGCAGATGTGGTATTATTCAGGAGTAATACTCCATGTCTACTGCCCAGTTATCTAGTGGTTTAGTGTCTAGTTCTTGCTCTTGCATAGTAGTGCAGTATTTAATACCTCAGTGATGATTAGTACAGTATATTCCCCACTGTCTGATGACCCAGTGCTATAGTCTTCAGTCACCACCATGTCCTGGTACTGGACAGCAGAGCTTACAGTTTCTTGTGATATGATTTTGAGTTATCCAGTCTCTTATAAAGTCAGAATGCAAAAAGGGAGGATGGCACATCTAATTTAAAGGGGTTGTCCGAGTTATGAAAAAAAATAAAAATATAGCACTGTAAATCTGATGGGCAGCAATATATAACTGAGCTATGCAAGTTTTAGGTAAAAAAATAAATAAATATATATATATATATTTTTTTTTTTTCCTCATTTCCCTGGTTCTCTTTTAGCTCTTTGTTTACCTGCAATAACAACAATCTCTGCCCCCCCCCCCCAAAGGGAGTGAATATAAGTGCTGCCCTGAGTGACATGTCTGTCTGCTGGGAGACTCAGCAGCATGTTGTATGTGTAGGACTATAAGTCTCAGCTGTAAAATGACACTGCTGATACACGCAGGATCTTCCCCCTACCTGTTCTTGTGCAGAACTCCTCTAGTCTGTCAGCTCCTGTGCCCAGCATTTGTCTCCTCACTGCCTGCAGCTACTCAGCAAAGCCTTCAGCCCTGAGTCTGTGCAGCTGAAGGGGTTAAGAATCCAGGGAGAGAGCACACAGCAGCAGACGGCAGTGAAGGGGTGTGTGTGCAGACACACATCTGCTCTTTCAGGCTTGTGCATGAATCATCTTCAGAGCAGGGAGAGAAGCTGACATCACAGGTCATGTGACCCTCAGTAAAATCTAAGAAACCAGCAACTGGAGATAAAGTAAGTGAATTGTAAAGTCCTTTCATACAAAGAACAAAAAAATAACTCGGACAACCCCTTTAAGCTAATTTAATATCTCCATTCAATCTGATTGTCGGGAACACTCAATGCGGTCATAAATAAGCTGATTAAATGAAGTGTTCAAACCTCTGACGGCCCTTTATTCCTTATCAGGATGTCCCCCATGCACTTTGCCTCGCAAGAAAATGTGTACCATGCATACATAATCACGTTTGGCTCAGATGTTTTCTCTCTGGCTTTATCTTTACGCGTTCCAGTAAGTTTTTCTGCTTCGAACACCTGCTTGTCCAAATAACTTTTTTGCTCCACCTGCCTTTTTTCTTCAGCCTGTCTTGTCTGCTTCTTGGCTTG
Organism: Bufo gargarizans; assembly: GCF_014858855.1. Classification (NCBI taxonomy): domain Eukaryota; kingdom Metazoa; phylum Chordata; class Amphibia; order Anura; family Bufonidae; genus Bufo; species Bufo gargarizans. The sequence goes on from NC_058086.1 coordinate 8,489,697, forward strand.
TTAAATGGGTTATCTGACATAACAGCCAAATTAATCAGTAGCAGGAAAGTGTATCCTGAGAAAAATGGTGTGGAAACAGTGGGACTTTCATTAGTTTAGTTTTTTTTCTATGTGAGGTGTCAAACTGCAAGTGCTAATGTATGTATTTTGTGCATAATATATGCAGTCAGGTGTAACGGATCTCCTGGCACCCCGACTGGGTACCTCCATTGATGAATGCTCCTAGTGCTTCCCGAGGGCTCCAAGCACTCAACTTGACACCATAACCACCACAGACCCCACGAACCGCCGCAGCTTGGTTGGGGTCTCACCGTCCTCCACCCACGCTGGACCCAAGACCGGGATCCAGCTTCCAGTGGGTGAACCTCTCCTAAATCCAGAGAGCAGGAACCATGAACAAGCTCTTACAAGATATGTAATCCCCAAGAGTGTAGTTATCCCATCCCCTAAACATGAGCCAAAACTTCATGAAGGGGTAAAGCAGGTCTCTTTATTAAAACACACAAGCATTGACTTATATACACATTTTCAAACAAGGGTACCACCCCCGTGGACCTGGTTGGGAACTGAGGACATAACATAGCAGCCAATCCTTTCAGTTTAAACACAAAAACTATACATTCAACAAACACAATGGCGTTGCCTGTGACGCACTCAACAGAATAGGCATTGTCTTTGACGTGATCAAAAAAATACAATTACCAAAACACAATAGGCTCTGCCTGTGATACAATTACCAAACATAATGTGCTAACTTAATCACTCACAGGCAGGAAACATTTTTCCCCAAAACACAGAAAACACCTCAAAACCCCACATATCCCCATAATTTATACATCCTTTGATAGCTCTGATCTGGGTGAACAACATATCCAAAAATCACCCAGATCCGAGCAGGGGTTCCCGAATTCCATGCAAGTCACATTTGGCCGACCGCAAGCATGGCTTTCCTGCCCAAAACAGTTCCACAGATTTAGGCTGTGCGGCCGGCCTACCTTTTTCTTCAAAGTTAGTATATGGGCCATAATCCTGAGGCAAGAGGCTGGCAAACAGGCCCCTCCAAAACCCAGTGACAAGGTTATTTTCGCCACATCATGTCCATAGATATTGGGACATCTACACAATTCTAACATTTTTGGCTCTATACATCACCACACTAGATTTGAAAAGAATTGAACAAAATGTGCTCTAACTGCAGACTGTCAGCTTTAATTTAAGGGTATTTACATCTAAATCAGGTGAATGGTGTAGGAATTACAACAGTTTGCATGTGTGCCCCCCACTTGTTACGGGACCAAAAGTAATGGGACAGAATAATAATCATAAATCAAACTTTCACTTTTTAATACTTGGTTGCAAATCCTTTGCAGTCAATTACAGCCTTAAGTCTGGAACACATAGACATCACCAGACGCTGGGTTTCAGCCCTGGTGATGCTCTGCCAGGCCTCTACTGCAACGGTCTTCAGTTCCTTCCTGTTCTTGGGGCATTTTCCGTTCTGTTTTGTCTTCAGCAAGTGAAATGCATGCTCAATCGGATTCAGGTCAGGTGATTGACTTGGCCATTGCATCACATTCCACTTCTTTCTCTTAAAAAAACTCTTTGGTTGCTTTTGCAGTATGCTTTGGGTCATTGTCCATCTGCACTTTGAAGCGCCGTCCAATGAGTTCCGAAGCATTTGGCTGAATATGAGCAGATAATATTGCCTGAAACACTTCAGAATTCATCCTGCTGCTTTTGTCAGCAGTCACATCATCAATAAATACAAGAGAACCAGTTCCACTGGCAGCTATACATGCCCACGCCATGACACTACCACCACCATGCTTTACTGATGAGGTGGTATACTTAGGATCATAAGCAGTTCCTTTCCTTCTCCATACTCTTCTCTTCCCATCACTCTGGTACAAGATGTTGTTCCAGAACTGTGAAGGCTTTTTTTAGATGTCGTTTTGGCAAACTCTAATCTGGCCTTCCTGTTTTTAAGGCTCACCAATGGTTTACATCTTGTGGTGAACCCTCTGTATTCACTCTGGTGAAGTCTTCTCTTGATTGTTGACTTTGACACACATACATCTACCTCCTGGAGAGTGTTCTTGATCTGGCCAACTGTTGTGAAGGGTGTTTTCTTCACCAGGGAAAGAATTCTTCGGTCATCCACCACAGTTGTTTTCCGTGGTCTTCCGGGTCTTTTGGTGTTGCTGAGCTCACCAGTGCGTTCTTTGTTTTTTTTAGAATGTTCCAAACAGTTGTTTTGGCCATGGCTAATGTTTTTGCTATCTCTCTGATGTTTTTTTTTTTTTTTACATCCTAATGATGGCTTGCTTCACTGATAGTGACAGCTCTTTGGATCTCATCTTGAGAGTTGACAGCAACAGATTCCAAATGCAATTAGCACACTTGAAATGAACTCTGGACATGTTATCTGCTCATTGTAATTGGGATAATGAGGGAATAACACACACCTGGCCATGGAACAGCTGAGAAGCCAATTGTCCCATTACTTTTGGTCCCTTAACAAGTGGGAGGCACATATGCAAACTGTTGTAATTCCTACCAGGGCTGTGGAGTCGGAGTCGGAGTCGGAGTCGAGGAGTCGGAGTCGGAGTCAATTTTGGGTACCTGGAGTCGGAGTCGGAGTCGGCAAAAAATGAACCGACTCCGACTCCGACTCCTACTAAATTTAAATTGGAATAAAAAAAAAAAAAGCAAGTTTAAATGTCCGAATTCATAAACAGTTATAATTAATGACTTCTCTACTGTAAGAATAAAGGCCAATGCATGCAGTGCCTCACGTAACCGCAAAACAAACGCGTTCAGTGATGTGAAGAAGCATGCTTTTCATATGCTTCACTATATGGCACGCAATGCACAATTTGGAGTGGCAATACATATACTTTCCATTGTGTTGTGTTCTGATGTTACAGGGAACACAATGCCCATGGTTAGCCTAGCCTCTCACTGATAAGGGATTAAGTAAATATGTGTTTTGCAGGACTAGAGACACTTGTATAAGTGAAGGGAATGGAGGGTCAATAGTTCAAGACTGAAGCTGTAAACCATTGGAAAAACTGCTGTCATTCAGCTAAGGCCCCATGCACACGGCCGTGTTTCACGGCCGTGTGCGGGCCGTCGAACCGCGGCCTGGATCCCTCCTGAGAGCAGGAGCGCACGGCGTCACTGGTTGCTATGACGCCGTGCGCTCCCTGCTGCCGGCACAGTACAGTAATACACTGGTATGATCTATACCAGTGTATTACTGTACTGTGCCGGCAGCAGGGAGCGCACGGCGTCATAGCAACCAGTGACGCCGTGCGCTCCTGCTCTCAGGAGGGATCCAGGCCGCGGTTCCACGGCCCGCACACGGCCGTGAAACACGGCCGTGTGCATGGGGCCTAAGGCTATAAAACGTGTAAACTCAGAATGTTATCTTAAACTTTAAACATGACTATGGGATTCTTCTAGGGAAATCATGTTTTAAAATAAATGTCCCTTCCTGGATCCTCCCACTGCCCTATATTCAGCAGAAGATCAGCACACAAAGGAGAAGGCAGCAGCTTCTGCCCAACGACCTCTCTGTGCTAGAAGAGCTTAGAAGAACTTCTTTCTTTCCTTCAAGGAATGTATAAAATACATTTGCATATTAAATACAGAGGAGTCGGAGTCGGGGAGTCGGAGTCGGAGTCGGAGTCGGAAGTACAAAAAACTGAGGAGTCGGAGTCGGAGTCGGAGCATTTATCTACCGACTCCACAGCCCTGATTCCTACACCGTTCAACTGATTTGGATGTAAATACCCTCAAATTAAAGCTGACAGTCTGCAGTTGAAGCACATTATATATATAAATATATATATATATATATATATATATATTAGCATTGTTCTATACAGTAGTGGCATACAGTCGCCATATGATGTCACATGGAGTGCCTACTCTCTACAGTCCAGACTCTATGGCTCTGACATGTCTATAAGGTCTAATATTCATGACTTTTCAGGTGCGTTAAATAGTATAATTTCTCATAAAATGGTTGTCTCTTTTACTATGCGGCGTATGGCTCATAGGATACAGTATAAGTTGTATCTGGCTCTGCCATATGCATTAAGGTAAGTTGATATTATCCTCGCTGATAAAATGGAGGCCTCATCTTTGAGTATGGGGATTAGAAATCATGAATCTGACTATGCATGAGTTAATTGAGATTGGCCAACGTTGAGAGACAATTGCTAATAATAATCAGCCCAAGGGAAAATTTGCTTTGTTTATCCTAGTTTGCCAAGAACATCGTATGACTACTAGAGCCAGGACCTGTCTGACGGCAGCAGGCACAATGAAATGCATAATTGTTTTCTAGCTTTGACATCATGTGGAACGGATGTTTAGGACCACAAAATATGGAGATTTCAGCACAATAAAGTCCTAGTTTCACTTGGCAATCGCATTGTATTTATAGGTTATCGTTTTTCCTTTTCATTGTTTTTCCCTGACCACATAAGTAGTTATTATAGTGACACGTGGTTTTCCACTGAGAGAAAACATCAATCATGAATAATTTTGTGGGATTATTAAAAAGGACAGCATTTGTAAGTAGACCTGTTCCTGCTAGGGAGATAGTGGCAGTGATGGTATATCATTAATCAGGGGTAGTATACAGAGGTGAAATTAATGACCTCCTGCTTTCAGTATCTAGATGATTCCAAGAAATATTCAAAATGGCTCAAACTCATGAGCTCCTTATTCAGTACACGAGAAAAACAAGTATTTATGGTATAGTAACAATAACCTACAATGTGAGAATATCATAGGTTATCAGTTATTATATTTGCTGTTCTTCCTGCCATGTAAGAGAGTTGTTTCTAACCCTCAGCTAAGGGTATATAATTTACTTTAGGCGTGTGGTGTCACAAAGCGGATGTGGACCCACTGCATCACTGAAAAGATTTGGCTTGGGACTACTATCTAAATTCTCCCATACCTCTGGTCTTCTCCCTTTAACCCTTGTATAGGGATCTGCTCCCTACTACAGGGCAACCACTAGGCCTCTATCCGTTGCAGTAGTGTCTGTGTAGTGATAGCTAACCCTTTGTGGCATAGCACCAAGGTGACATGCAAAACTGTAGACAAGCCAAGGTCAGGGCAGGCAGAGTTTGTTCAATACTGTTATCAGTCCAAAGGTCAAGGCAGGCAGCCCGAGGTAAACTGAGGGTCAAATCCGGTAAACAGGCAGAAGCCGAGCACAGGAAATAAGAATGGAAGACAATGAACATTTGCAGCGACTAGCAAGCTATCTATTGCTCGTGCACCCTCTCACTGGGGATGGTGGCTTATATGTACTAGGGTGGCTAGCCATAGGCCGGGCAGACAGGGTGTGCGCACACATTCGCCTTTTAAACGCTGGTGAGAGCATGCAGGGCCGGCATCAGCACCTGGCGCCAGGTCAAAATATTTGGGGCTAGAGCCAGGGTCCAGAATGTTATGGCCACTGGCCAGCGCCTCCGTCAGGGCTGCACTGGCGATATTGCTTCACCCACCCATGTCATTAGTGATTAAAGAATACTAGTAGGGCAGCGCTGGGGCCTGATAGATGCCAGGACCGACCACATGTAATGCTGCTATGATGAGCGCTCTAACGGGGGTCCGGCATGAAGTGCAATGACAGTGCTGGGCCCTATTAGAAGTGTGCGCAGACAGGGGGAAATATTACTGTGAGCACTATAGGGAGATTACTGGGGGCAGTGGGGGAACATTACTATGGGCACTATAGAGATATTACTGGGGACAGTGGGGAACATTACTATGGGCACTATAGAGATATTACTGGGGGCAGAGGGGGGATATTACTATGGGCACTATAGGGTTATTACTGGGGGCAGCGGGGGGACATTATTATGGGCACTATAGGAACAATACTGGGGTAGTGGGGGAAAATTACTATGGGTACTATAGGGACATTACTGGGGGTAGTGGGGGGACATTACTATGGGGACTATAGGGATATTACTGGGGGCAGTGGGGGGACATTACTGGGGACACTATATGGACATTACTGGGGGTACAGGGGTATAATACTATGGGCTATGTAAAATACTATGTAGCATGCTCTGTTTATTGTATTTAGCAACATCTATGCAGTTTCATTGCCGCATGCATTGTGCAAAATGCAACAAGGGGGCCCCCCGAGACTTTATTGCCCAAGGGCCCACCTGAGTCGCAGAGCCATCCCTGAGAGCATACATGGCCTAGAGGCAGACAGAAGCACTGCAGGTAGGGGAGTAGGCCATAGCTAGTATGGAGTGCACGGATCAGCACTACTCTGTCAGCCATGCCCTCCAGGAAGGGACAGTTAGACACCAACAGGTATGGACTGCCAGAACACTGGAATGGGAAATGGGATAAATGTTTTGGCAGCAGTTCCCGCCAGGAGCAGGGAGGGCATGGACCATCAGCATCACATGAGGTCAAATCTAGAAAGAATGTCTGTAAAACATCATAATGCTAGAGACTATTTTTAAGATAACTAAAGGAAACTGATATACAGGGGAGAAATGTATCAAGAGTAGTGTCTCATACACCAGTCTTCATCAGAAGTGTGCTGGGGTAAACTGTTTATAAGAAAAACTAATCCACGCCAGGTATGAGCAAGTGTGGATTTATTTGTGTGGTAATTTATGCCAACAGTATAAACAGTAACTCTGTAGTAAATCTGTCAGACACTGTTAGGCCCTGTGGCTAAGCCCTTTTTCTTTTTTTTTAAGTATCGAGACTGGCATAAAATGTAAAATTTTTAGTTGACCTCTTAAAGATGTTGTCCGAGAGAATTAAAAATAATGGCCAAGCCCTACAATTGCTTAAAAAAAATAATGATATAATCACCCCTTTCTCCAGCACTGCACTCTACGTCAGTAGTCTGGTCCTGTTGCTCCTCAGCAAAAGACCATTGAGGACAGTGTTCTACAAGAATTAACACGGGACCCCTTGCGGCATTGTGACAGGATGCCCGCTGAAGGATTTCAGCCGGCATCCTGTCACAATTAACCCCTGCCGTGCCGCAATCGCGATTTAAACTTAGGACGTACCGGTATGCCCTGAGTCCTTAAAGGGAACCTGTCACCTGGATTTGGGGTATAGAGCTGAGGACATGGGCTGCTAGATCGGCCCTAGCACATCTGAAATACCCAGTCCCCATAGCTCTGTGTGCTTTTATTGTGTAAAAAAAACAATTTAATACATATGCAAATTAACCTGAGATGAGTCCTGTCCCTGACTCATCTCATGTACAGGACTCATCTCAGGTTAATTTGCATATGTATCAAATCGGTTTGTTTACACAATAAAAGCACAGAGAGCTATGGGGACTGGGTATTGCGGATGTGCTAGATGCCATCTAGAAACCTATGTCCTCAGCTCTATACACAAAATCCTGGTGACAGGTTCCCTTTAAGGGGTTAATTTTATGGAATGGGCAGAAGTTCCAGAGGAAATATTAAAGACTTAGGCCTCTTGCACACAAATGTTTTTTTTCCCGTTTACGTTCTGTTTTTTGCGTTCTGTATACGGACCGTATACGGAACCATTCATTTCAATGGATCCTCAAAAAAAACGGAAGGTACTCCGCATGCCTTACGTTTCCGTATTTCTGTTCCATTCAAAGATAGACCATGTCCTATTATTGTCCTGCATAAAGGACAAGGATAGTACTGCTCTATCAGGGGCCAGCTGTTCCATTCCGCAAAAAACTGAATGCACTGCACACGGACGTCATCTGCATTTTCTGGGGATCATTTTTTTTCAGATTGTAAAACACTGAAAAAGCCATCTGGTCATGTGCAAGAGGCCTTAAAGGGAATCTGTCAGCAGATTTGTACCTACCAAAGTGGCTGACCTGTTGGATGTGTGCTTGGCAGCTAAAGACATCTGTCTTGGTCCCAAGTTAATATGTTGGGGCATTCCCTGGTTATGGGGATCCTCCTGTCTGCTGGTGATTCCGGGTGCCCTTGGTGGTCTTAGATTTTGAGGTGCAAGGCAGGGTTTCCTAACATAGATGGTTCACACAGCCACTGTCCAGCTCGCACTACACTGACTTAGTTCTTCCTAAAAGGAAAGGATGGAGCCAGCCCTGCCTAGCAAGATTAACTAGAAATTTCCCACTCTTTCCATATACAGCCTTTGAAATACAGTCAGGTCCATAAATATTGGGACATCGACACAATTGTAACATTTTGGGCTCTATACACCATCACAATGGATTTGAAATGAAACAAACAAGATGTGTGTGTGTGTGTGTGTGTGTGTGTATATATATATATATATATATATATACAATACAAAGAAAGAGCAGCAGCACTTGTGGATGTAGTCGGGTGCAGGAATCCTCTGACCTTAGGCCACTCGGTCAGGTATGGTTATAAATTTTCAAAGAAGATGCAGCACTCCAGAATTTCAGTAAAAACGACCCACTTTAATTTCCCCTGTGCAACGTTTCAACTGCTCCTTGCAGTCTTTTTCAAGCATAGCAATCAGTGTCACAGCATATATTTATATACCCACAATCCTTAGTGAGTTCAATTAACAGAGTGATTTAACAATAACATGATCAATTTCATATAAAAAGACAAATAACATATAAATTCCTTTCAAATTCATCTGTGAAAACCTGACTTCATTTCATGTACCGAAGCAGCAATTTTATACATAGTAGAATATCCTAGGTCATATATAAATATATATAGACATTAACATATTAATAAAGTGCCTCGTGCTTTCAATCAATGTGGTCACCTGTATGTGCTAATTATGCGGTCAATAGGCCGCGTGGTTTAAAACTTACAGCAAGAGGTAAGATGATGGCGGCAGCCGTCTCCGCGTTCCCCTATCTCCACTGCGCATGCTCCATATCTTGGCAACCAGGTACAGACTCTCAGGCCGCGCTCCATAGTGACGTCAGCCATGACGTTCGCACCAGCCGCCAAGTCCCGCCCCTGAATCGTGACGATGCGAGAGGACGCCTCCGTGTCCGGCCCCCGGGTCACATGACTAGTCATGGGAACCGTAGCCTGGCAACAGGAAAGCGCTCACCCTCACTTATCACAATCTCCAGGGCCGGAGAGAAGTAGGCAGTGAGGCATACAGGGGGAACGGGAGCAAACGGGTTGTACATCAATCTGAATTAGAATCTTCCTAGGTGATTATTATGAATATAGGGATATCAAGCCATAAATATCGGAGGATATAGTCCTAGTATAGGATGTATTTATCTAGGAGAATAAGGGGTGTTGCCTACATGGACGTCTCACTTAGTGATATTCCATGCAGACCCGCAGAACCCTGGTGCCAAGTGTTTCCACACCCTTCACCCCTATGGTCTACATCCACCCCCTCATCCCCATAACATATGATTTCCTCCATTCACGACTCATCCATTTTGTTAGGTGTAAAATCATAGCTCCAACCCTATTCTCCTATGGGACCTCTTTAAGCGATCGCCATCATCCTCCTCCGCCGCACAATGTACTTGAAATATAATAGAATCCCTTTCAGAGTTGAATCCTTCTGAAAAAAAGGGAAAATAGAAAAATAGTTAGTAAAATGCCAGACACATTGTGATCACATAACCAAAAGAGCCAGAGGAAAGAAAACCCCAGGGGGTCATATACAATGAAAAAATGAAAAAATGAATGAATGAATGAATGAATGAAAAAATGAGAGAGATACTCCAACATTCTACATTATATTCCATTTAAAGTCCACATTTAGGCCCTGTGGTTTAAGTGACTGTAGGCGATGAATCCATTGCAATTCCCGTTGTTTAAGGGTCAATGTGCGGTCACCCCCTCGTCTGCCTCTTTGGACCTGATCTATGATCATACATTTTAGATCTTTTTCCGTATGGCCACGTTCTACAAAATGTTTCGGAACCGGTAAATCCAATCTTTTACGTCTTATTGAGAAACGATGATTATTCAGACGCGTTTTCATGTCACATGTGGTCTCCCCCACATAGAGGAGGCCACATGGACATTTGAGCACATATATGACAAATGTGCTATCACATGTCAGATAATGGCGGATATCATACTGAACCCCAGTATCTGGATGTATAAACACATTGCCCTTCATCATATATGTACAATTCACGCACGTAAGGCACGGGAAACATCCCGTTCTCCTTGTGCCGAGAAATGTTTGTATCTTATTTTTGGTAGGGACATCGGCCTTCACCAGCCTATCACGTAGGTTGGTTGGCCGTCTATATGAAAAGAGCGGAGGTCTAGCTAGTAATTCGATCTTAGGAAAATTGCTCTGCAGAATAGGCCAATGTTTTCTCAGTATATTCGCTATATCCCTACTCTGTTCCGAATATGTTGATACAAATGGAATCTGTTTAGCTCTCAATTTTGATTTCTTTCCCTCCTCACCCTGCGGGAGCTGTATCCTCCTTAGATGTTTTTCAAGATTTTTTGGTGGGTACCCCCGTTGTCTAAATTTGTTGATCATCTGTCCATATCTCACAGGCAATTTTTTGGATCCTGCACGATTCTCCTCACGCGCAGTAATTGACTGCGCGGTAGGGACTCAATGCAGGGTCTAGGGTGGCAACTTTCATACCGCAGCAGTGTGTTGCAGTCAGTGGGCTTGGTGAAGATGTCAGTAGACAACTTATTGCCAACTATTGTCACCATTGTGTCGAGAAACTGGACCCGTTCATTGGAGTATGTTAATGTGAATGCAATTTCACTGTCCATCTCATTGAGATAACAGTGAAATTGCTCTAGAGACTCTGTGTCACCTTGCCAATCGAGGAAGACGTCGTCTATGTATCGCCACCACCCCAATACTTTGTTGAAGTGGTGGGACACATAGACAAGGTCCTCCTCGAGTGACGCCATAAACACGTTTGCATACGTTGGGGCCACGTTGGACCCCATCGCAGTCCCCCGTAATTGCAGAAAAAACTGCTCCCCAAACATAAAATAATTATGCCTAAGTACCAGGTTCAATAGTTGAAGGATAAACTCACGGCAACCTTCAGAGTAGTCACTACATTCCAGGCATCTCCTGACAGCATTAACTCCACGTTCATGGTCTATGGAGGTATAAAGACTGGTGACATCAAATGATGCCACCAGACATCCATCAGGTAATACCACGGTTGAGATCTTTTCCAAGAAATCCTCCGTGTCTCTGATATATGATTTTGTATTGATGGCGTAAGTACGGAGTATGCGGTCCAAGAAGATGGAAATGTGTGAACAGATGGAATCGATGCCCGACACAATGGGTCGTCCAGGTGGGTTTGTCAGGGACTTATGTATTTTTGGCAATACATAAATCATTGGCGTACGGGGATTCTCCATAAGTAAAAAGGAGTATACACCGTCGTCAATGATATCACGATCACGTGCCATGTCCAATACACTTTTGATTTTTTTGATAAATTCAAATTTTGGGTCACCTGACAATTCTTTATATACTTTTTGATCATTAAGTTGTCTCCCTATTTCTCCCATATACCAGGACGTGTCCATGACAACAACCGCACCGCCCTTGTCGGCCGGCTTGATGGTGAGGTTGTTGTCATGGCACAACTCCTCCAAGGATCTGATATCAGCTGAAGTCATGTTCGGATGTTGCAAAGGTGTATCAAGGACCCTAGACTTGAGTCCACTGATATCCAATGCAACAGCTTTCATGAATGTTTCCACTGTATGGTGATTTATTTGTGGCATGAAGTCGCTCTTGGGTAACAGATTAACCTGACCCAGAGTGAGCTCAGGTCCACCAATGTCTAGCCTATGTTCAGCTGGAGGTGGATGTTCAGTGAACCAAATCTGTAATTTGATATTCCTGAATAGGCGTTGCATATCCACCTCAAGCTGAAACCAGTCAGCTTTTGTAGAGGGACAGAAAGATAAACCCTTTGACAACAAAGTCATCTGTGCATGGGACAAGGGAACAGAGGACATATTTACCACCGTAGGTTTGGAAGTTTGAAGCTCATCCATCCCTACTAATTGTCCTTTCTGCGACGTGTCATTTGCTTCTGTGCTCTCTGGTTTTTGAGCTTTTCTCCACTTGTGGTGCTTCCTCCCTCCCCGTCTGGTTCTTTTGGTGCAGGTCCCTGGCCTAAAAAAGGCATCGATGAAGATAGTGCATTGTCCATTATAGGTGCAGTTGTCACATTATTCTGTTGTTGCTGCTGATGCTGGTTGGATTGTGGATAAGGTTTCCTTACTGTAGGTCGATAAGATGGCACCTGTCTCCTTTGTGTGTCTTCCTGCCAGGTGTATATTCTTCCTTTTGCATAATCATCAGAATCTCTAAGCCATTTTCTTCTCTTAATGGTCTCCTGTTCTTTTACAAATCTATCTAGATATTGAATACAATTTTGGTCATACCGATTCCACTCTTCTGTATCAAGTAGTTGCTGGAGTGCAGTCTTTGTCTTTAAATGTCTTTCCTTAACTTCCACCAATTCCTGTTGTAGGTATTCTAAGTTAAGCAATATAACATCGAATGCGTATTTGTTCGATATCTGTACAAACTTCAATGCACAAGCTGAGCCGCCAGGGAATAAATTGGGTTTTAATTCTGAGCGAATCCCCCTGGGGATTCTATGTTCCTTATAATATTGACCCAGTGTCATAAGATGTAAGTCCATAGAGGCTATTTTTTTGGCATCAGCTTCACATTGTTTCTTGAGATCAACAGTGGTGGGAGTAGATAGAAACTGAGGATCACTCACCAAGCCCTGTAGAATTCTTTCCTCATCTTCCTTGGTATACGTGAACACGTCGGGGGGGTCCATGATGTTATCAAATAGTGAATCAAGATGGCAGTGCAAAGCTGTTCAGGTCCAATAATACAATACAAAGAAAGAGCAGCAGCACTTGTGGATGTAGTCGGGTGCAGGAATCCTCTGACCTTAGGCCACTCGGTCAGGTATGGTTATAAATTTTCAAAGAAGATGCAGCACTCCAGAATTTCAGTAAAAACGACCCACTTTAATTTCCCCTGTGCAACGTTTCAACTGCTCCTTGCAGTCTTTTTCAAGCATAGCAATCAGTGTCACAGCATATATTTATATACCCACAATCCTTAGTGAGTTCAATTAACAGAGTGATTTAACAATAACATGATCAATTTCATATAAAAAGACAAATAACATATAAATTCCTTTCAAATTCATCTGTGAAAACCTGACTTCATTTCATGTACTGAAGCAGCAATTTTATACATAGTAGAATATTCCTAGGTCATATATAATATATATAGACATTAACATATTAATAAAGTGCCTCGTGCTTTCAATCAATGTGGTCACCTGTATGTGCTAATTATGCGGTCAATAGGCCGCGTGGTTTAAAACTTACAGCAAGAGGTAAGATGATGGCGGCAGCCGTCTCCGCGTTCCCCTATCTCCACTGCGCATGCTCCATATCTTGGCAACCAGGTACAGACTCTCAGGCCGCGCTCCATAGTGACGTCAGCCATGACGTTCGCACCAGCCGCCAAGTCCCGCCCCTGAATCGTGACGATGGGAGAGGACGCCTCCGTGTCCGGCCCCCGGGTCACATGACTAGTCATGGGAACCGTAGCCTGGCAACAGGAAAGCGCTCACCCTCACTTATCACAATCTCCAGGGCCGGAGAGAAGTAGGCAGTGAGGCATACAGGGGGAACGGGAGCCCCATATAAGGAGCAAACGGGTTGTACATCAATCTGAATTTGTTATTTGTCTTTTTATATGAAATTGATCATGTTATTGTTAAATCACTCTGTTAATTGAACTCACTAAGGATTGTGGGTATATAAATATATGCTGTGACACTGATTGCTATGCTTGAAAAAGACTGCAAGGAGCAGTTGAAACGTTGCACAGGGGAAATTAAAGTGGGTCGTTTTTACTGAAATTCTGGAGTGCTGCATCTTCTTTGAAAATTTATAACCATACCTGACCGAGTGGCCTAAGGTCAGAGGATTCCTGCACCCGACTACATCCACAAGTGCTGCTGCTCTTTCTTTGTATTGTATTATTGGACCTGAACAGCT